>NC_143585.1:63164460-64621960 GCF_048544385.1 Mastigoproctus giganteus | reverse complement strand
CCTGGAAATGTGAATAGCTGGCAGGATGTTGATGAAGATCTTATACCACTGAATAACGACACTGTTATACTGGATAATCAAGCAGAAAAGTATGAAATGTTTAGCTATCTCCGAGTAGTAGCCAATAAGTCAGGTTTTTATCAGTGCATGGCATCAAATGAAATTGGAACAGAAAAAATAACTATCCCTTTTATTGTAACTGGTAAGTGTATTTTCAAGATTGTTTAGATCCTCATCTCACTTAGGTATGTTGCAACTTGTATTGGAAAAATGATGAAGGAAGCAAGCTTATATAGCATTACCTAAAGAAAATTAAAATTTACCACTTAATTTGAGTCCCTTTTAATCATTTTTCCAATCCTCTAAATTTATTCAAACTACCTATTCCCACAACATCAGATTGAAATTTGTTCCATCAATCAATTACTCTCTAGTAGAAAGCATATCTCATATCTATCCTGCAACAACCATCCTTTTCCAATTGAAATTTGTCCCTGTGTGTGTGTGTGTGTGTGTGTTGTCTGAGAAAGATTAAGGTAGTTAATGGAACATTTAATTTGCTCAACCCATTTAAAGCCTTAACAGTTCAATAAGGTTTCATTGCAAGTGCCTGGTTTACAGATGCTATAATTGGCAGAACTCAAGTCTTCCTTGGTAAGAGTATTCTTTTGTGCCTTCCTGACTAATCATTGCTCTTCTCTACAGTCTTTCAAAAAAATTTACATCTTTCCTAAGTGCAGTATTCAAGCTGTAGCCTAAATATTGTCTTATACAATGGGATAATCTCTCTCTCTCTCTCTCTCTCTCTCTCTCTCTCTCTCTCTCTCTCTCTCTCATTCCCTGCTGGCAAAGTTTCTCTATATCACTGAGAGAATCTCCATGAGCTATCCTAACAGGTTGCATGCACTTCTCAGAGAACTTCACTTCCTTAATCTTAAGATTGGTACTACCCAAATGGTGCTTTATTCTGGGATTACAGCTACCCATATGCAGTACTTTGCATTTACCAGTGTTAAATCTCAGTTAATATTTTTCAGCCTTTCCGATCTTGGTGAAATGGTATACCCTATTTATTAAATACTCTGCACACTCTTGTATCATCAGCGAACTCGGACATTAAACCTGAAATTCCTATATCGATTGTTAATAAAAATCAAAAACAGTAAGGAGCCCAACACCATATCCTGTGGGACCTTACTCATAACATTAATTTCTGAATAACAGTACTTTTTTATATATTCCCTGTCCCCTATCACTTAACCATCCAATTTTGCAATGTGATTAACTTTATAGTAGTAGTAATGGCAAATGATGCAAGAAAGCAAGCTGATATAGCATCAGCCAAAAAAAAAAAAAAAAACACAGTTCACCCATCTGTACCCTCCAGGAATTTGTTTAGTTCTCCCTTCCACTTCCACAAAAACAGATGGAAGCCAGTTCCAACAATCAAATTCCCGCTAGCTGAAAGTAAACTTCTGCACATCTGTCCTGCAACTATCCTTCCTCAACCTGAATTTATGCCCCCTCATGTATGTGTAGTCTTAGAAAGTGGACGAATACCATTAACATTCCGCTTATCAATCCATTCAATGGTTTAAACACCTCAATCAGATCTCCCCACAGGTGTCTAGTCTCAAGATGCTGCAATTTGCAGAACTGAAGCCTTTCTAGGTAAGAGCAGTGGCGGATTTAGCACTTGAGAGGCCCCAGGCGCAATTCCATTTTGAGGCCCCCTCTAAATATTTTCGGTACCACTACAGTGTGCATTCTACGCGCACGTTTTTACTATAGCACACGCTCTAGATTTGGTGTTGCGGTTTTAATCATTTTGGTTGCGCAATTCTTTCATACATATTTTATTAATTGGGAATTAAAAAATTAATTCCCAATTATCACTTGCTATAAATGTCACGCCTCATCAAACAATTCAGTTTTGATAAATACTAAACAATACATAAGATATTACAGATACTTACTTGATAACAAAAAAAATACTCCTACACTAAAACACCAACCACACCAAACTCTAGTAATTTGTAACAGATTCGTGAGTGAAATGTTAGTTCTGAAAGCTATTAAAAAGGATGATGCTCCGTTACATATGAGCCAGTGCAGTAGTGATTTCAGAGGCTTTAAAAGACTACTGCGCTTGCTCATTGGTTCCCAATTAGTTGCGAATAGTTTTGAACTGCCTCCGCGAACAAATCTAATATTGTTTCTTGAGCAATATCGTCACAGGGTTCTTCACTCGTGGAATTACCTCCACTAGGAAAAAACTGAAAGTGTTTAATTTAAGCATTAATGATAATATGTATTCTACTTCAGATTCACTTAGTTCGCATAGATATTTCATATAATATATAGGGATATTCGCTTAAGAGTTTACTAACTTCTCATATTAAATTATAGTTTTATTCAGTAACGGTAATAAAGATGAGTGTAAAAATTTTAAATGAAACAATTTTATTTATTTTTTTTTGAGACCTGAGATTTGAGGCCTCTCTCGATTTAAGAGGTCCCAGGCGCACGCCTCATGTGCCTGTGCAGAAATCCGCCACTGGGTAAGAGCACCCTTTTATTCTCTTCACCAATCTGGTTGCCATTCTCTGCACCTGTTCCAGCAGATTTGGGTGTCTCCGTAGCCAGATGGGCAGGAGCAGCAGTGCGTAACACACACTTCTTGATTAGACTGGGGTTCGAGCCCATGACCACCAAATACGGAGGATGTGGAAAGGTCAGGGAATGACCACCGCATATCCCCAGAGCAATATGGCCTTAGTTGCTAATGCTCCTAAAAACCAAACAACAACAAACAACAACCAGCAGATTTGCATCCTTCCTAAAATGAGGCTTTCAGACCTATATACAGTATTCAAGATGCCTTTTTTATCCATTACTGATCCCCTCACTTCAAATTTTGGAAGCAAATTATGTGCACATGCACGCACACACACAACAACAACAAATAATAGGGACCCTTCTAAGTGATATCCATGGAACATATTTGCAATTTTTGAATAGCTAAAACCTCAACACAGCAGAAATGCTTCCACATTTTCATCTTTATTCAGTGCTATCAATCTTGCAATCACAACAAAAATAAAAAATAAAAACATTTAAAGTGTATGGTTCAAACTTATGGGACATCCCATAATACAATTATCTTCATAATTATATCATAGGACATCACACAATATAATTATTTTCATAATTATATTTTAATGTAATGTACACATATATGCATTTTTGTGTTATTCATATACTTTTGCTCTATGCAGATGCAGTGAATGGATTTGAAGTGTCCTTATCTGAAAAAAACCCTATTGCTTTGGATACTGTGATATTAAATTGTAAAGTTAGTGCTGTAAATTATACTGATCTCATGTGGTACTGGAAGCCATTATATGGAAACAATAGTGAACTTGTGCCTTTGAGGTATTTTGGTAAGTAAATTTTGTTATTGTAAAGAATGCAGAGTAATTTAGTAAAGTTAAATAAAAAGTGAATGCCTTGTAAACTATAAAAGAGATTCAGATGTAATTTTATTTAACATTACATCTGAATCTCTTGAAAAAAAAAACTTTTTCATCCATATAGGTTCATTTAAAAAAAAATATATATATTATTTCATACAAAGCTGAATTCATTCAATACACATTTCAAGTATATACTGGATATTTATTATTAGTATTAGTAGTGGCCATATGGTGCAAGGAAGCCTAAAGCTTATGCTGAACACCAGCCAAAAAAAAAAAAAAAAAGAATAAAATAATAATAAAAAAAATGAAATAGACAACCTATGCATTTCCTTTCACCTGTAGGTTACTATCCAATTGACATTTGAAATTCCCCAAACTGTAAGCTTCAACCACCCACGCAGGTAACTTATTCCAGTAATTTATAACTCACTGGCTAAAATAAAACTTCCTGCAATTCAATCTAATCTTCTCCCCACCCCCTGTAACTTGAATTTATGGCCCCTAGTTCTAGAATCATTTATAACCGTGAAAATTTCATTCTCATTCACTTTACTTTTGCCTCTCAGAGTCTTAAACACCTCAATCAAGTCTACTCTAAGGTGCCTAATTTCCAAACTGTTCAACCCACACATTCAAAGTCTTTCCTAATATGGATGCTCTTTTGCCAATCTCACCAGGCAAGTTACCCATCTTTGGACCCTTTCAAGAAAGCTTGATGTCTTTTTTAGGTTCAGTCTCCACACTTGAACACAGCATTCCAAGTGTGGTCTAACAATAGCCTTATATAATGACGTTCTTATCTCTACTAGAAAATGTTCGATAAATCATCGATAGGACACCATGGGCCTTCCTTGCAACCTGTCTACAATGCTTGAAGAACTTCATGTCTGACCGTATCATAACTCACAAGTTCCTTTCTTCCATTACTGACTTTATTTCAACTCCACCAAGTGTATAAGTTATTTCGGGGTTGCTGTTCCCCAGGTGTAAGACCTTACACTTTTCTGGATTAAAGCACAGATGCCACTCTTCTGACCATCCCTGAAGTCTATCTATGTCACTTTGAAGAAGTCTCTATCTATGTGCTCTGCTTGGCAATGATCATTAACTACTCTACCAATCTTTACATCGTCTGCAAATTTAGACATCACGCCCTCTACCCCTTCATCGATGTCATTTATGAAAATTAAAAACAACAGTGGTCCCAATACTGATCTTTGGGGAACCCCACTTCTTACCTCAACCCAATCTGAGGAATAACCATTTATCACAACCCTCTACCTCCTGCCCTGAAACCATCCAGCTATCCATATAAGGATTTTTCCTGTGATTCCAACCTGTTCCAGCTTATAACCACTCATATGCAACTGAGTCAAATGCTTTGCTGAAATCTAAATAAACAATGTTGAAATTATTCCCTAAATCCAGCTCATGAGTGACCTTGTCAAAATAGCTAACCATCTATCTAAATGGTCCTGAATTCCACCCTTGATCATTGCCTACATGATTTTCCCTATACTGAACTTATAATTACAACTGGTCAGTCAGTTAGATTGACCAGTCTGTAATTTCCCACTACACTCTTAGAATTGACTTTATGTATTTGCGATACATTAGCACTTTTCCAATTGAACGGAATCTGTCTTGAGTCCAGTAATGTTCTCATAATTAGCCTTAATGGTTCAATGTACTCACTTGCCGCCTCCCTTAAAACTATAGGCAGTGGTGTGCTGGAGCCAGTTCGCATGAGCCGATTGTTAAATTTTCAAGAATTTTACTTATTATTTTACAAGAATTTCAACTGGATTTAATGAAAATAAATTTATTGGGAAAGAGTTAGTGGATTGGGATGCAACTCCATTTGTCAAATCATGTTGGAATTGCAACCACAGATTGGCTATGGATACATGAGTTCTGAAAAAGTCAATGAAAATATTTTACGAGAATCAATTGGCTATTTGGAAATTAAAATAAAAAAATGAATATTTTATTATCGTTTGAAATTTTTGTATTCTTAATTGTTGTAAATCAGTAAAACTTACAATAAATATATACACACATATTCTTGGTCTTGGTTTTTTTTAGCGAGCCAGTTGTTAAAAACTTACAAGCACACCACTGATTATAGGGTATATGCCATCAACCCCAGGAGCCTTACTCGCCTGTAGACTCAAAAGTTTTTTCATTAAATAATCATGTGAAATTTCAATATCATTAATTAATATATATTTATCAACTTCATTCCATAATTTCTCATTGACATAAAGGGTTTTTTCTTCTGTAAATATCAATGCAAAATAACTGTTGAGTTCATCTGCAACATCAGCCAGGGTATCTAATACTATCCCATGTCCATTGTATAAGGGTCCAATCTGATTTGATTTTCTCTTCTTTGCATTTTTATATGTGAAGAATTCCTTATCCACACTCTCTGCTCTCTTTGCCAGTAATTTCTCATAATCTGCCTTTGCCAGCCTAACCTTTTCTGTGGCAGTATTACAGATCAATTTGTAGCTATTATAAGCTTCAGTACTTTTTAGTGCTTTGTAACTTTTCCATGCCATCTTTTTCTGCTTAAGTAATCTGGCAACTTCATTATTCATCCAACTTGGAATCCTCCTCATGGAGTATTTTTTAATGGTATATATGCATTCAAGGCTTCTGTGATTAATGTTTTAAAGGTATACCATAATTCAATTGTATTCACTCTCTGTGAGATATCTACCCAGTTAATAGAGGCCATCGTAATTTCCTTTCCTGAAATTATAACCCATTCCTTTGCTTAACTACTGCTACCTCTCTCTCTCTCTCTCTCTCTTCATCGTCCACCATAGAACTCCAATCACTTCCTGCTACTAGTTCCTATACTGTCAGCCCTATTATATCGTCTGGTTCATGGGTGATGATCAGGTCTAGAATATTATTTTCCCTAGTACTTTCCCTGATATGTTGATACAAATAACAATCATCTAGTTGATTTAAAAATTTTGTTCCCCATGTCAAGTTTCCTTTCCATTTGCTGCAATCAAATAGAGGCAAATTAAAATCACCCATAATAAGACATTCCCATTTACTTGCCCATTCCATTTGTATGTAACTCTCATCTGCATTATATTTAACTGTTCTATGCATTGTAGACAATTAAATATAATAATTGTGATCCATATTATTATGTGATAAGAAGTAGCATATTTGTAATTTTATCATATACAAATATATATATTTTTTAATTGGCATATATAAATAGATTTTATGCATACTGGGAAAAAATGCAGTTTCAGTCTTTACTTAATGATATGAGTGTTTTGCATCTTGAACTATATTATAAATGTATCAATTAAAAAAAAAAAAAAGCTCTGCCAGATCAATATGCTAATTCCATCATTTTATGTTAGGCTGTGAGAAATATTTCTGGTGCCTAATGACAAAATTAATGTAATCAGAGTTTGTCACCAACTAATAAAAAACTATAGTAATTATCTTGTTTATGTATACTTAAAAAAACAATGTTTGGTAAAGTTAAGAAGTCAAGTTAGGTAAAGGATCCATAATTTTATTTATTTATTATTTATTTTTTTTATGAAAACCCCAAACATGAAAGGTATTGGTACCTATAGTAATTATGAGTACCATACATGGGGTGGAGGTTGAGAAGACGAAAGAAGATATTTGTTGACATTAGACTTGAACTTCTGTAGACTGTAATTTTCAGAAAATACATATGAAAAAAGGTTGTTCCAGAAAACGGCAGTTGAATGAGTAAACAAGGAAGATGAAAAGTTGGTTCTGTGAGTTTGAAGTTGGACAGTAAATGGCTGTTGGCGGCATGTGTTCGGACTGTTTTGAAAGAGAGAGCGGGAATTATAGAAGCCAATTCAGAAGAACAGTGCCCATGGAAGTATCTGTAGAAAAGGCATGCAGCAGAAACAGTACATCTATGAGACAGTGAGTGGAGAGACTCTGTTAGAGATGAGCCATTAATTAACCTAATTGCCCTCTTCTGAATGGAATCGAGAAGCCTGAGAGAAGTTTTGGGGGCACTACCCCAGATGTGGGAACAATATTCCATTGAAGGGCAAATTTGCGATTTGTACAGAGTAAACAGCTGTTTGGAAGAAAAGTAATGTTGAGAGCGAAAGAGAAAACCAAGTTTTTTAGATGCAGAAGAAGCAATATTTGTAATGTGCTTGTGCCAAGAGAGATTAGAAGTCAGGGTAATCCCTAAAAGAGATATAACATTTTGCCTAGAAATTGGAGTGTCACCAAAGATAAGCATAGGGGCAGAAGAAAGGAACCACTAGGAGGCAGTGATCACAGTGTGCTGAAGTGGGATTTACTCAAAGAGGTAACTACCATCAGGGGTAAAGGGAAGGGTTTTTGCTTTCATAAAGGTGACTACGATGGTCTGAGAGAGTATTTAAATTCTATATAGTGGGACTAACTGATGATGTTACCAACAGCAAATTCAAAATGGGAAGCATTCAAAGAACTTATCTTGGAAGCTACTAGGCTTTACATACCAACTAAGAAATATTGTTCAAGGTTTAGGCCTAAATGGATGTCAGATGAACTAATGAGACATATGGCAGAGAAGAAAAATGCATGGGATACATATAAATTAATGGGTGACATGGAAGCCTATGATAGATATAAGCTGGTATGTAACCAAGTCACAAAGGAGGCAGGCAAAGGCAGATTATGAGAAATCCTTGTCAAAGGATGCAAAGAAAAACAGAAAAGAGTTCTTTACCTATGTAAACTCTAGAAGGAAAGGGATGAATCAGATTGGTCCACTGGATATTGATGGTTCAACAGTTGAGGATCCTGCTCAGGTGGCTAACAAACTAAACGAGTATTATGCATCTACATTCACACATGAGGAGTTATTCAGGAAGGGGAATGTCAGAGGTGAAGTAAACTCTGGCAGTGACCTGGATAATTTTGTAATAACTGAGAGGAAAGTGGAGGAGAAATTGTTGGAGGTAAACATAAAAAAGGCACCCGGGGTGGATGGGATCTATCCAGTTATATTAAAGGAGGCAGCAAAGGAAGTAATCAAACCCTTAGCCATAATTATGAGAGCTTCTTTGGACTTAGGGGAGGTACCCATAGACTGGAGATGTGCAAATGTGACCCCAATTCACAAAAGAGGATCAAAAGCTGACAAAAGTAATTATAGACCTGTGAGTATAACTTCTGTTCCAGGAAAATTAATGGAGGCACTGGTTAAAGAAGCACTGCATGATCATCTAGTAGTAGTAGTAGTGGCATGTGATGCAAGAAAGCAAGTGTATGAGCTTATGCAGCATCAGCCAAAAAAAATCACACCATTTCCTCCAAATGCCTGTCCAGTTCCTCCTTAAATTTATTTAACCTATCAACTTCCACAACGACAGATGGAAGTTTGTTCCAGCAATTAATCTAGACAAGACTTCAGTTATAGCTCGGACACAGCATGGTTTTGGTAAGGGAAAGTCTTGCCTGACCAATTTGATTGGATACTGTGATGCAGTCACAAAAGAACTGGATGCAGGGAATAACTTTGATATTATATATTTGGATCTTAGAAAGCTTTTGATACTGTTGCACATGGAAGACTGCTGCACAAATTGGAGCAGTGTGGCATTGGAGGCAAATTGCTGCTATGGATAAAGGGATGGTTGAGGGGGAGAAGACAGAGAGTGGTAATCAATGGTCACTGCTCATCGTGGACTAATGTTATTAGTCCACGATGAGCACTGAACCCTGAGGGACTCCACTATTAGTGGAGTCCCTCAGGGTTCAGTGTTGGGTCCATTATTGTTTTCTGTATTTATAAATGATATTGATGATGGTATATCAAGCTTAATGTCCAAGTTTGCAGACGATACAAAGGTTGGCAGGGTTGTTAAGGACACTACTGATGCTATGCTGCTGCTGCAACAGGATCTGGAAAGGTTGAGCAGATGGGCTGAGAGGTGGCAAATGAAGTTTAACATTGACAAATGTAAAGTACTACATATTGGAAACAGTAACCCCAGAGCAACGTATCAACTCTGTGGAACTACACTGACAGTGGTAGAGAATGAAAAGGACCTGGGGATAATTGTGCAGGCAGATATGAAGTTTTCTGAGCAGTGCAGATGGGCTGCAAGAGTAGCTCATGGTGTCTTGTCAATGATATACAGAAATTTTTCTAGCATGGATAAGGAGGTGATTATTCCCTTGTATAAGGCAATGGTCAGGCCACACCTTGAGTACTGTATACAGGTCTGGAGGCCTCATTTCAAGAAGGATGTAGAGCTTCTGGAACGAGTACAGAGAAGGGCAACAAGATTAGCGAATGGAACAAAGGCTCCATTGCTCTTATGAAGAAAGGCATAAGTTTTGCAAATTACAGTGTCTGGAGACTAGGCAACGGCGAGGTGATGTGATGTGATAGAGGTGTATAAAGCCTTGAATGGTTTGAGCATGATCAATGCCGATGGGATTCTTCCTCTTGCTCAGAATAATCACCTGAGAGGACATCAAATTGAGGAAAGACAGATGTAGGATAGATGTGCGGAAATTTGCCTGTAGCCAGCAGGTAGTTGGCTGGTGGAACAGACTTCCATCCCTTGTTGTGGAAGTCGATAGCCTAAATAAATTTAAGGCTGAGCTGGACAGGTATTTCGAATGAACAGAAGGGTGAAATGGGAGGGAGTGGTTTTTTTTTTTTTTTTTTGGCTGATGCTTCATAAGCTTGCTTTCTTGCATCATATGCCTCTACTAATGCTAATGTTTTGCGAGATATAAGACAGGACTGAGTTTTCGAAGGATTGAAATCAACTAAGTTCTGTTTGCCCCACTGGAGAATTACCTGGAGATTGGCATTTAAGGAATTGGTAGTGGCTATTTGAGAAGTTGAAGCTAATTGAGAGCAGGGCGAGGTTTCTCAAAATGGAAAGTGGAATGCAGTGAGCTATCATCAGGAAAACTATGGATAGGATTTCTGGTCAGTGGAAGAAGGTCATTAATATACAAGAGGAAAAGAGTGGGAAAAAGAACTAAACCTTGCGGGGGGGGGGGGGGAGACACCAGCATTAGTGGAGAAGTTAGAAGACAGAGAGCCCTCTCTGTCTGGATAACCAATTATAAAAAACAGTTGGCAAACCATAAGATGGAAGCTTGTTTTGAAGATCTTTATGCCAAACACGATCGAAAGCCTTAGAGAAGTCAACAGCAACTGCTTGTGTTTCACCAAACTTTTCCATTGGATTTGTCCATAAATGGGTAACATAAGCCAGATATCACCAGTGGATCAACACCGATGGCATCCATACTGGCGATCATTGATCAGATGGAAGGTTTCTAGATATTTTAATAGTTGGCGGTTAATTGACTTTTCAATTACTTTAGAAAAAGTAGAAGTAATTTGGATGGGAGTGATTTGTTACCCTTTTTAACAACTGGCTGTATATGACCAAATTTACAAGCAGAAGGAAAAACACCTTTGGAATAAGAAAGTGAAAAAAGGCGGCAAAAAACAGGAGTAAGTTCAGGAGCACAGGTTTTGAGAACAAGTGGAGAAATACCATCAGGACCTGGAGCTTTCTTAGCATCAAGATTCGTCAAAATCCTTCTGACATCCTTTTGACGGTAGACCACAGGAAGCATTGAATGGGGCATGGTGGGAGGTGTTTTAACGAGATCATTAATATTGGAAGAAAAATGGGATGCTAGCAGGTCGGCTTTATCCTTGGCTGAAGTGACAATAGAACCATCTGGTCTTGACAGAGGTGGGAGTTTTGGCGAGAGACCAGAATGCTTGGCTACCAAGTGTAAGAAGCAAGTTTTCTACTTTTAGCCTGTTCAAAATCAATTGGACTGATTAATAACTGCTTTACAATTGCTGTGAGCTTTGGTATAGGCAGAAAATGAAACCGAAGAATTGGAAGGAAGCCAATTACGATATGTAACATTATTCTCTTGAACAGCCTTACCACATTTATTGGAAAACCAAAGTTTCGATAAAGGAAGAGATTTTAAAGTGGAGTGTGGAATAAAGGTTTCCATTCCTACAAGAATAATTTCACTGACACGATCTGTTGACATCAGAAGTTTTGAAACAGTAATCCGACCAAGGAAAAGAAGAAAAGAAATCTCGCAGGTCATCCCATTTTGCATTCTTGTAATGCCAAACAATATGAGGACCACTCACTATTACCGTATACTTAGAAGGGTTGTTTGTGAGAAAAAGATCAAGCATCTTGGCTGTATGGTTAGGACTGTCCGGTATTCTGGTAGGTAAATTAACAATCTGTGCGAGATCATTAGTAATTGCGAAAGCCTCAGCATCTCAACCAGCTGGGTCTGTGTGACTAGAAAATGGAAGCCAGCTGGAGTTGTGAACATTAAAATCACCAAAGAAAATTACCTCACTGTTAGGAAAGTTGGACTGGAGAAAGTCAAGTTGCAAAGAGAGGAAGTCAAAGAGTTCCAAGTGATTGGTGGAGTTGGGAGAATAGTAGAGATAACAAATGAATTTGACAGATTGAGGTAGAGAGATTTTAAGCCAGAGAAGATTGAAAGGAGGAGATTCCAAATTGTCAAGTCTCTGACAGTTTGTATTGGAATGGACATACGCACAAGTACCACCTTCGAGGCAAAAGGAATCATACAGCGAATAATTTGGGCAACTGAGATGAGCAGTGGTTGAATCATCTGATAACTAAGATTCTGTCAGAAAAAGTATATGGGGTTTGGCAGACTGTAATTGGAAATGGACATCATTGAGATTAGAACTGAGACCATGTATATTTGTGAAATGAACTAGGAAGTGTTTAGGAAGTTTAGATCTTTTCGCAGATAAGTTTGCTCTATTAGTTTGACCATATGTGGTGTATTCAATAGTAAAGAAAAGTGGGGGGGGAATGCTGTATGAAGTAATGAAATTTTTGGATATGGCGTACACATGGTAAGAGTATACCCAAATCCTTGACATAATGTTGCCTCAACAGTGACCTCTGCATACACACTACTCAGACTACCTCCAGTCACTATCTGGCAGAGTAGAGGTAGCAAGATTATATGCTAGCTGATCGGGAAGTCTCCTAGAGAGTTACCAATAGGTTCAGTCTGGTGTACTAACTATCGGCTGGCCTGCGAACACCATTTTAGAGCGGTACCCTCGAAATGTAAGGAAGTTTGGATCTCGTCATGGTGTACATTATAACCTCAAAAGACATCAATCATACTGCATGATGGAAGGGTTGACTGGAACTTAGCTCTGGAAACTAAACACGGGTTCCACCATTTCAAGCCTGCAATAAGCAAAGTGGTGGTATTGCACTGGTTGATGAGAGCCATCAACCAGTGCAATACCACTGGTTGATGAGAGCCATCTACCACCTATTAAGGTGGTATATGACTTTCATCTACCATAATTAGACTTGATTTAGCATTGTATGATAACTTTTTCCCAAACTGAAATGAAACTATTTCAGATTAATAATTAGCATTAGCATTAGCATTAGTAGAGGCATACGATGCAAGAAAGCAAGCTTATTCAGCATCAGCCCAAAAAAAAAAAAAAAAAAAAAAAAAAACCCTCTCCCATTTCACCCCTCCGTTCGTTCGAAATACCTGTCCAGTTGAGCTTTAAATTTGTTTAGGCTATCAACTTCAACAACAAGTGATGGAAGTCGGTTCCACCAACCAACCACCCGCTGGCCAAAGGCAAATTTCCGCACATCTATCCGACATCCGTCCTTCCTCAATTTGAATTTATGCCCTCTGAGGTGATTATTCTGAGAAAGATGAAGAATCCCATTGGCATTGAGCATGCTCAAACCATTCAAGGCCTTATACACCTCTATCAGATCACCTCGCCGGTGCCTAGTCTCCAGACTCTGTAATTTGCAAAACTTAAGCCTTTCTTCGTAAGAGCAACCCTTTGTTCCATTTACTAATCTTGTTGCCCTTCTCTGTACCCGTTCCAGCAGCTCTACATCCTTCTTGAAATGAGGCCTCCAGACCTGTATACAGTACTCAAGATGTGGCCTAACCATTGCCTTATACAAGGGAATAATCACCTCCTTATCCCTGCTAGAAAAATTCCTGTATATCATTGACAAGACACCATGAGCTACTCTTGCAGCTCGTCTGCACTGCTCAGAGAACTTCATATCTGCCTGCACAATTACCCCCAGGTCCTTTTCATTCTCCACCACTGTCAGTGTGGTACCGCAGAGTTGATACGTTGCTCTGGGGTTACTGTTTCCCATATGCAGTACTTTACATTTGTCAATGTTAAACTTCATTTGCCACCTCTCAGCCCATCTGTTCAACCTTTCCAGATCCTGTTGCAGCAGCATAGCGTCAGTAGTGTCCTTGACGACCCTGCCAACCTTTGTATCATCTGCAAACTTGGACATTAAACTTGATATCCCATCATCAATATCATTCATAAACACCGAAAACAACAACGGACCCAACACTGAACCTTGAGGAACTCCACTAATAACATTAGTCCACGTTGAGCAGTGTCCATTGATTACCACTCTCTGTCTTCTGCCACTCAACCATCCCCTTATCCATAGCAGCAATTTGCCTCCAATGCCACACTGCTCCAATTTGTGCAGCAGTCTTCCATGTGCAACAGTATCAAAAGCCTTTCTAAGGTCCAAATATATAATATCAAAGTTATTCCCTGCATCCAGTTCTTTTGTGACTACATCATAGTATCCAATCAAATTGGTCAGGCAAGACCTGCCCTTAACAAAACCATGCTGCGTCTGAGCTATAACTGAATTCTTGTCTAGATGATCCTGCAGTGCTTCTTTAACCAGTGCCTCCATTAATTTACCTGGAACAGAAGTTAAACTAACAGGTCTATAATTACTTGTGTCAGCCTTTGATCCTCCTTTGTGAATTGGGGTTACATTTGCACATCTCCAGTCTATGGGTACCTCCCCTGAGTCCAAAGAAGCTCTCATAATTATGGCTAGGGGTTTGCATACTTCCTTTGCTGCCTCCTTTAATATAACTGGATAGATCCCATCCACCCCAGGTGCCTTTTTTATGTTTATCCTCAACAATCTCTCCTCCACTTTCCTCTCAGTTATTACAAAATCATCCAGCTCACTGCCAATGTTTACTTTACCTACATCATTCTCCTTCCTGAATAACTCCTCATGCGTGAATGTAGATGCAAAATACTCGTTTAGATTGTTAGCCACCTGAGCAGGATCCTCAACTGTTGAACCATCAATATCCAGTGGACCAATCTGATTCATCCCTTTCCTTCTCGAGTTCAAGTATGTAAAGAACTCTTTTCTGTTTTTCTTTGCATCCTTTGCCAAGGATTTTTCGTAGTCTGCCTTTGCCTGCCTAATCTCCTTTGTGACTTGGTTACAGACCAACTTATATCTATCATAGGCTTCCATGTCACCCATTAATTTATATGTATCCCATGCATTTTTCTTCTCTGCCACATGTCTCATTAGTTCATCTGACAACCATTTAGGCCTAAACCTTGAACAATAATCCTATATATGCATAGAATAGCTATGCAGAATACACATATTGAACTATATAAATTAAATATAGGTTGATAAAAGTGTATATGTACTACATATAAATTAAAATACATGCCTATGTGGGATACAGAGACTTTAAAATAGCAAAAATATATCAAATCTATGAGGGTATATCAAAAAAGTATTGTGTCCTAATATTTTCCTGAATTGTTCAACATGGTTGTATTTTCCTGAATTGTTCAACATGGTTGTATGAACCATAGTGCAGTCACTACATTTGTTTTTCTTGCCTCCTGGTGTGAAGTTTCATTATTTTGTTACCAGATATTTCACTGCTATGCATTTTACAAATATAGCACTGAGATATGTAGTGATAGAACACATGTTACTGATTGACATTCACTAATGAAGAAAAGCTCAGTATGGTGATGATTGTATAGACATGAATAGAGTACTGTTCATTGAACTGAAGGCAGTGGAGAAACAAAATTACAATACAAGTCAAGTAACAGGAAATCACAGCTGACCAAATTCACATAAAATGCACTGATGAGATAAGCAAAAAAAAAAAAAAAAAAAACCTGCTACATATTTTGACATACACTTGTAATTGGCACTTGGAATTTCATGAATATAAGTTATTCTGGCCATTCCTGGTTATAGAAGATTCTTTACAGTATGATTTTTCCAAATGTTGATTGATGTGCAGTGAAGGAGAAAAAGCAGATAGAAATTTTTGAACGCATTTTGTTGTGCTATGCATGAGAAGGTAAAGAATTCTTATGTAGTGTTGTAACGATGGATGAGAATTTAGTGCACCATTCTTATCTGGTGAGCAATAAATAGTCAAATGAACGCCATCACAGAAATTTACAATATCAAAACATTCATATTCAGCTATCTTCTGGAAACATTGTACTTAACGTTTTCTAGAGTGTTGATGTAATCCATTTGAAATACTTGCTACCACTATTAATTCTGAGTGTTAAAACACAAATTGAAAGTGTTTGACCTGTAGCATGCCCTGCTATTTATCTCCTCCCTACCTTTGTACAATCAGCAAACTTAGACACTAAACATAAAATACCTACATCAATATCATCAATAAATTTTAGAAACAGTAGGGTCCTATCACTAAACCCTCTGGGACTCCAGTGATAACATTAATCCATGAAGAGCAGTGCCCTTAATAATAATAACTTAATAATAACTTTTCTCTGAATGCCACATTGCTCTTATTTATACAATAACCATTCATGTGGGACTGTATCAAAAGATAGTCTTTTGATACAGTCCCACAGGAATTTGCTGAAATCTAAGTAAATGGCATTAAAATTATTCTTTGCATTTAATTCTTTAGTGACAACCTCATAGTAGCTAATGAAATTAGTCAGAAATGATCTCCCCTTAACAAAGCCACAGCATGGCTTGTTAAGGCAAGATTATATAGATGATCCTGTATAAAATCCTTAACTAACTCCAACTCTATAATCTTCATGACACAGAAGTCAAACTTTGAAGTCTTTCAGTTTCTAATCTCTATTGGCACAAGCACATTACAAATATTGTTTCCTCTGCATCTAAAAAACTTGGTTTTCTCTTTACTTTTCTTCAAAACAGCTGCTCACTCTGTATAAATCACAAATCTGCCCTACCATGGAATATTGTTCCCACATCTGGGGTGGTGCCCCCAAAACCTCTCTCAGGCATCTTGATTCTATTCAGAAGAGGGCAGTTAGGTTAATTAATGATTCATCCATGGGCACTGTTCTTCTGAATTGGCTTCTATAATTCCTGCTCTCTCTTTCAAAACAGTCTGAACACGTGCAGCCACCAGCCAACATCCATTTACTGTCCAACTTCAAACTTACAGAACCAACTTTTCATCTTCCTCATTTATTCATTCAACTGCCATTTTCTGGAACAACCTTCCTTCATATGTATTTCCTGAAAATTACAGTCTACAGAAGTTGAAGTCCAATGTCAAAAAATATCTTTTTTTCGTTTTCTCAACCTCCAACCCAAGCACGGTACTAAGTACTGTAGGTTCTAATATCTCTCGTGTTTGGGGTTTACATAAAAAAAAAAAAAAAAAAAGAAAGAAAGAGTTCATGTGCTGTTAAAAAAAAAAATAATAATAATAAAATAAAATAAAGAAATAAAATTGTATATATATTAAAAAAAAAAAAAAAAAAAATATATATATATATATATATATATATATATATATAATCATCATCAGCCATTTTCAATCCACTGCAGGATGAAGGCCTCTCCAGCAACTTTCCAGTTCCTTCTATTTTGTGCAGTAGCCATCCATTTACTACCCACAAACTCATGAATTTCATCTGTCCATCCCTGTCATTGTTTTCCGGGTTTTCTTCTAGCTCCTCTTGGGTACCATTCTGTTATTCTCTTAGTCCATCTGTTATCACGTCTTCGAGCTATGTGTCCTGCCCAAGACCATTTTAGGTCTTTAGTTTTGATAAGAATGTCCTTTACTTGAGTTTGCTGCCTAATCCACGTGTTTCTCTTCTTATCTAACAATCTGATTCCCAATATAATTTGTTCCAATATTCGCTGTGTCGTTGTCAGTTTCTCTTCCATTCTTTTGGCGAGTGCCCAAGTTTCACTTCCATAAGTCATGGTGGGTAGTATACATTGGTTCATTATTTTATGTTTCAGACAAATTGGGATATTGCTCCTCAGTATGTGACTATATTTCCTGAATGCTATCCATCCAAAATTTATTCTTCTCTTGACTTCCAGCCATTTATCATTATTACAGCTGATGACTTGTCCCAGATAAGTATATGACTCCACCTTTTCAATTACTGCTTTTTCAATCATTATATCCCTTTCTATGGCATACTTGTTCATCATTACTTTTGTGTTATCCATATTCATCTTTAGTCCAAAATCCTTAGTAACTCTGCATAACTGATTAAGATTTTCCTCTCATTCTTTGGGATCGTGGCTTATGACCACAATGTCATCTGCAAAATGAAAATGGTTTAGGAAATGGAAAATGGTTAAACTGTGACCAGTCTAACCTTCTAAAAGCTTCCTCTAGGGCAGCAGTAAACAACTTCGGAGATATTGTGTCTTCTTGTCGAACTCCTTTCTCAATTTTAAATTTGCTACTGTCTTTGTCTAGTCTAATAAAGGAGGTATCGTTCTCATATATTTTCTTCAAAATTATAATATATGGGGTATCTATGCCTTGTCTTTCCAGTGCCCAAAACATTGCCTTATGCTGTATGGAGTCAAATGCCTTTCCAAATCCACAAATGCCAGGAATAATGGTGTTTTATATTCATCTGCTTTTTCCATTAGCTGTGATATTATGTGAAGGCGATCCATAGTTGAGAATTCTGTCCTGAAGCCAGCTTGTTCTTTCAACTGATTGTCATCGTTTTCTTTCTAATCTGTTAGTAATGACCCTTGTGAACAACTTGTAGATGTGGGATAACAAGCTAATTGGTTTATAATTTTCAATTTCTGATTTATCTCCTTTCTTATGCAGCAAACTATGATTGCATTATTCCACTGCTTAGGCGTCACACCTTTTCTAATGCACTTTGTGAAGAGTCTTGCCAGTTTTTTTAACAACTCTAACCTCCCAATTTTAACAACCCTACAGTAACTTCATCTTCCCCCAGAGCTTTCTGATTCTTCATTTTCTTCAACGCATGTTCTACCTAATCAGGAAGGATATCATATGTGTTACTAATTTGCGAACCATCTTCCCCACTGCTGGCATCATTCTCTCACTCCTTGTATAATTCTCTATAGTAATCTTCTTCTATTTGAATTATGCCTTCTCTGCTATTTATAAGTACACCATCACTATTCTTCAGTTTCAGTATCATTTGTCTTTCTGTATTGCTGCTCATGTCTACTGATTTAAGTCCTTTGTTTTCACTTAATGCTTGTTCTACTTTTCTTGTTAAATCTTCTTATGTCCTCTCTGAGTCTCTTTCTAATGGCTTTGCGTAACTCAGTATACTCAATTTTCCCCTTGTCAGTGTTTATCTTGCTCTTCATTTGTCGTCTTTGGTTCATCGCGACAAGTGTTTCTTGACTAATTTTTTTCTTATTTGGATTTCTTTTTACCTTTAGGTTTCTTGGGCTTTATCACTTTCAGAAAGTTGTAATATTCCTAGTTGATATCTTGGTCCTGAGCTGTTTGCAGAAGCTCAAACTTGTTCTTAAGTTCCAGTGCATACTGCTTTTTCTCCTTTTCTGTTATCTCAAAGACCTTAGTATTATTTACTCGTGTCAGTTTTTTTCCTTTTTTTTCTTACATCTATATCAAGTGTGCATCTGACCAGTCTGTGATCACCCCAACATTTACCTTGTTCAGGATGGTAACATCATTCACGATATATCTTCTGTTAGTGAGGATGAAGTCGATTTCATTAGTTGTTAATCCATTTGGGCTCTTTCATGTCCACTTTCTGTTCACCCGTTTCTTGAAAAAAAAAGTGTTCATTGCTGACAATCCTAGAGATTCTCCAAATTCCGCAAGTCTTTCACCTCTTTCAAAATTTCCTATAGTTCCCCTTTCTGCGCTGTTTTGTCTCTTTCCAACCTTAGCATTGAAGTCCCCCATAATGATAGTGTAGTGGGTTTTCTGCTCATCTAGAAGACACTCATCTAGATTTTATTATATATATATATATATATATATAAAATAAAATAATTAAAAAAAATGAAATAAAATAAAATAAGAAAAAAAAATATAGGTGGTGATTTAAAGGTAATCGCCTTTATTAGTACTACAAAAGGTTACACTAAGTATTGTTGCTTTTTCTGCGAGTGGGATAGTTGCGCCAAGGATATACACTACAAGAAGAGGAGTTGGCCTCAACAAAAATCATTAATACTTGGAATTAAGAACTTAGCATTTGAACCTCTTGTAGATCAAAATAAAGTTTTCCATCTACCACTCCACATCAAACTGGGGCTCATGAAAAATTTTGTGAAGGCTTTGGAAGTGAATGGTCCTGCATTCACATACTTGCAAGAGAAATTCCCAAGACTTAGTACAGAGAAGATTAAGGCAGGCATTTCATTGGTCCACAAATAAGGCAACTTTTTAAAGACGAACAGTTTGAATGTGACCTTAGTGATAACCAGAAATCGGTGTGTGGAAAGCCTTTCAAAATGTTTCGACTAGTTTTCTAGGAAATGTTAAAGCCGGCAACTACAGGCAGCTTGTGAAAGATCTCATCACTTCTTACGAAAAACTGTGGTGCAACATGTCATTGAAGATGCATTTCTTACATTCACACCTGGATTTCTTCCCGCCAAACTGTGGCACAGTCAGCAATGAACATGGTGAGTGTTTTCATCATTGCAGCGATAGTACAAAGATACAAAAGCAAATGGAGTGCCGCCATGTTAGCCGATTATTGCTGGATGGTGAAAAGGGATGCTCCCAAAGCTGATTACAAGCCAGAGGCGAAAAGGTCCCATGTTTGATACAGGTATGTTCAGAGCTTCATCTTACTGCCATATAAATAAAAAATATCTTGTATAAATATAAAAACTACTTTTTTCAAAAACAAGAGCCAATCTGCTATTTTAAGCACTATTTCTGTGTTTAGCACCCCAAAATCTATAAAGTAAACTTACTTTCATGCCCGTAACAAGATATGACCCAAAATTTGTTGTTTAGTGTTATTTCATTAAAAAAATGAAAAGAAAAACATTACACAGAAATTTAAGTACACAAATGGGTTGGGCAGTAACCATATTGTAGTGTGTATGATTAAAGGTATGCACACTTGTACATCTGAATTGAGTTTTTAAATTGAAATACATTTTCAATTTCATTTCAGCTTATCATTAACATAATGTCATGTTTGGTTGCTATAACGATTAATACAAGTTGATAAAAGAGCACATAGCTCACAGTGACTTGTGCGTTTTTATTTCTTGTTTTAAACTTTTACTGTTATCAGTATTTTATCAGTGTATTTCTGTTTTATATTTTTTATAGTGTACATTTTATTTTATTTATTGAAGTTTTATTTCTCAGCCATTAAGTCAGTTATTTTATGAATTTTTTTTGAAGAAGGGCATTCTGCTTTGGGAGATTCTGTGCACAACCTTTGCAATGTATTGGCTAACTGACATTGTATAAATTAGCGGGTTGTCATAGACATTGTCTATATTAGCCAGTCTAATTCACACAAGTTGTCTGTCCAACATGTATAGGCGCCTCCTTAGCCAGGTGGGAAGGAGCAGCAGTGCGTAGCACATGCTTCTTGATTAGACCGGGGTTCGAGCCTGTCACCACCAAATACGGAGGATGCGGAAAGGTCAGGGAATGACCACCGCATATCCCGGAGCAATATGGCCTTAGTTGCTAATGCTCCTAAAAACCCAAATAACAATAACATGTATAGGCTAATGTGATCAAAAAATATTTTTGTAAAGATTACCTTTTTAGGCTACTGAAAATAAGATATAGAGTAGTTCTTGGGAATTATATTGATTGGCAGCACCAATACATCTATAATGAAAATGCAAGTTCCCCACTTACTGTTTTTGCCCGTGGCAAATGTAGCTGAGTGAACAAGCATGAATGTTCAGTAACACATGCAATTGAGTTCAAGTACACATTACTGTTAAATATAGTTAATGATTGTATGCATTATCAAAATGATTAATTATAAACTCCTCTGACCTAGTGGTTGTGCCAGATTATAAACAAAACATTTTGAACCTTTTGCACCAGGATTGTTGATGTTAGTATCCATCATTGCTTTTCTGTTTCTAAAATAATTTTGTGGTTTAAATTATTTCAGATCTTTTGCAACAATTTTTAAAGAGAAGAAAAGCAGAATACAGATGAAAAAGAAACAATATATTTTGTCTAAGGCAGCACAATAAGAGTTTTAATCCTGCATGTACTAAGAGGCACTAAAATTGAAAATTGAATCTGTGCAACAATTTTATTTATTTTTTTTAAATTTTAATCTGATTAACTAAATTATTAACTGATTTAAAAAATTATATTAAACTGCTAAAATTAATCTTTACCAGATGTTTACTAATAGCTATTTGTTGACACTAATTCAGGATCTATTACACACATAAGTACTAGAGGATAACAAGTAAGAAATGTAATCAAATTAACAATTCTATGTAAATGAAATAGTAGTAGTAGCAGCAGTAGTGGCATGTGATGCAAGAAAGCAAGTGTATGAGCTTATGCAGCATCAGCCAAAAAAAAAAAAAAAAAAAATCACACCATTCCCTCCAAATGCCTGTCCAGTTCCTCCTTAAATTTATTCAACCTATCAACTTCCACAACGACAAGATGGAAGTTTGTTCCAGCAATTAACCACCCGCTGGCTAAAGACAAATTTCCGCACATCTATTCTACATCTGTCCTTGCTTAATTTGAATTTATGCCCCTTAAGTCACCATAATTTACAAATCTGCTATCTTCACAGTCACTGAAGAAGTGGCACAGAAAGTACCACAAAACTGTAATTCTTTAAGAAATCCTTTAATTAGTTTAGAAATTCTTTTAGAAATAAATTGTATTCTTGTTCTTTGAAGTGCTCATTATTTCACCAGTTTTCATTACGTATTCTCTGTTCACCAGTTGTAAGCCAATACTCACAATAGTATTTTTGCAATACGATTGGCTGTTATTAAATAACCTTGTGCTTTAATTTTTTTAAGATCTTTGCAGCATTTTTTTAAAACAATAAATCTTGAAATTTAAGGTAAAATTGGAACAAAATAGAAAAAGACATTCTTTCTATCATTTCTGGAGCCATTAGACAAATGATACAGGATGATGGTATTACTCTTCAGCATAGTGAATAGATCTTGCTTAGGTTATATACCCCAACCTATAAAACTGTTTGTACATCTTCTTAAAAGAGTGAGGTCTCTCTTGTCCTTTTTTGTGTTTTGTTGGTTAGCAGGCTTCAATCTATTTAAAGAGAGTCAGCATAAGGGCGCTGACTCACTTTAAAAATTACAGCTGTGAATTACAGGCTCCGAAAAGCGATAAGTGTTTGCCCCTTTATTTACCTAATTGTTATTTTATATTGTACTTTGTAAGTAGCCTTATAATTCTAGTTATGCCGGTTATTTTTATTTTTAATTTAGATAAGAGTTTTTGTAAATTACTACATAATATACGTAAAACCGTTGTTTCATTCGAATCTTGCAGCCATTATTTTTGTATAGAGAGTGGTAAGGAATTCAAATTTTTAATTGTTAACTAGGTAGCTCTAATGTAAAATTATATAGCGTAATACGCATCACTGCATTTGGATTCTATTAGATAGTGTAGTATTGACAATTAATTAATTAAATTTATTGATCTTATTAATTTAAAATATCATGCCCAAGACTAGAGCAGCAAAGCAATGAGCACAAAGTGGCAGGAGTGCTGTGACTTGGGGGAGAACTGAGGGGGCCGATTCTCCAATGCATCACAGCCTAAAAAAATGTTTGCTGAAATCTCTGGAACAGGTGCAGAGAGTGTCTAGAAATTAGGCGTGAACTCAGCATTCTAATGGGCGTCTATGAGAGCTTGAGGTATAGGGTAGATGCCCTCGAAGAAATTAATATTAGGGGCCTACCAAGCTCTCAGCTGCCCAACTCAACCCCAGAGCTCACCCCTGTGCATTAGGCAACACAGAGGAAATCTCCAAGGCAGAATGCACTGGTCCCAAAGGAACTAGTTATTATTGGTGACTCTATTGTCAGGGAGATGGGTAATATATTGTGTAAAAAGGATAGATGGAATAGGACCAGGGTATGTCTGCCAGGGGCAAAAGTTGATGACGTTGTGAAGCATATATCATCTTTTAAGGGCACAAAGGGTGATATTATTGCACCAATGTTGGCACCAATTCAGATTTACTTAACAAGGACAGGTCAATGTTGCAAAAAAGTCATGCGTTAGGGTTAAATTTGAAAGTGTCTGCAATTCTGCCCAGACACGATAGGAGGGAATACATGATGAGAGCCTTATCAATCAATTCGGCCGTGGAGGGAATATGCAAGGCTCAAGGGGTAGAATTTTTTTCAGCTTGGTCTGTGCTTGTTAACAGGAGAGACTGCTTCTACAGGGATGGGATACACTTAAATAGAAAGGGTGCAAGAATATTTGCTGATGCTATCGAGGCAGTGTTAGGTGGGTCAGAAAACTGCTAGCTTGGGGGGATTCACAGAATAAAAAGTTAAAAGTAGCAGCAGGCAGAGGTAAAGGTGATTCTTGTGCTACTTCTATTAGAAAAAGCAGTGGCCTGGAGCGAGGGGTGCTGGGGGTTTCAGGGACTGGTGGCAGTCATCATGAAACAGGTGGGTATATGGGATGTGTTAGGGTAACTAAGAATAAGAATAGGTGCATGTATACCAATGCTAGAAGTATAGTAAATAAATTTGATGAATTTGAAGTGTTGGTCAAGACATCAAAGGTGGATATTGTTGGGATATCAGAGACATGGTGTCACACAGATATTAGGAATGCTGAATTGGAATTTGGAGAGTACAATGTGTACAGAAAGGATAGACAGGATAGGAACGGAGGAGAGGTTATGCTGTTAATCGAGAAAAACATAAAATCAAAAGAAGTGCATCCAGTTGATATAGATGGACTGTACACTGTTGAGTCGGTATGGTGTGACATAAGCACTGCAAAAGCAAAAATAAGAGTAGGAGTGTGTTATAGGCCTAATGACTCAAATGAGTATGATGAACAATTGTACAGAGAAATAGTGGGCCAGTAAATCAGATTGTCTTATAATGGGAGATATTGACTGGAACTTGTGGGTTAGTCACTTGCACACCAGCAAAACTTTTGTGGATTTACCGGATGATTGTTTTCTACAGCAACACATTAGAGAGGCAACCAGAGAGAGTAATACACTTGATCTGGTTATAAGCAGTGATTATTCGTCCACTAAGAATTTGCAGATAAAGGAACCACTAGTTGATAGTGATCACAGTGTACTGATGTGGGATTTACTTAAAGACATAACTACCATCAGGGGTAAAGGAAAGGATTTTTGCTTCCATAAAGGTAAGCAAACTACAGTGGTCTCAGACAGTTTTTAAATTCTGTTCAGTGGGATCAACTGATGATGTTACCAACAGCGAATTCTAAGTGGGAAGATTTCAAGGAATTAATCATGGAAGCTACTAAATGTTTTATACCTAATTAAGAAATATTGTTCAAGGCTTAGGCTTAAATGGTTGGCAAATGAACTAATGAGACTTGTGGCAGAGAAGAAAAATGCATGGGATGCATATAAATTATCAGGTGACACAGAAGCCTATGGCAGATATAAGCTAGTCTGTAATCAAGTCACAAAGGAGGTTAGTTAGGCGAACGAAGATTATGAGCAATCTTTGGCAAAGGATGCTAAGCAAAACAGCAAGGATTTCTTTACTTATTTAAACTCTAAAATGAAGGGGATGAATCTGATTGGTCCACTTGATATGAATGGTTTGACTGTTGATGATCCTGCTCAGATAGCAAACAAACTGAATGAGTATTTTGCATCTATATTCACACATGAGGAGTTATTAAGGATTGAAAATGCCGGAAGATTATCAAATTGTAGCAGGGTGCTTAATGATTTTTAATTTTTAATAACTGTGGGTTAGTCACTTGCACACCAGCAAAACTTTTGTGGATTTACCGGATGATTGTTTTCTACAGCAACACATTAGAGAGGCAACCAGAGAGAGTAATACACTTGATCTGGTTATAAGCAGTGATTATTTGTCAAAGTGTAGGAGAAATTGTTGAAGTTAAACATAAAAAAGGCACCTGGGATGGATGGGATTTATTCAGTTATATTAAAGGAGGCAGCAAAGGAACTAAGCAAACCCTTAGCCATAATTATAAGAGCATCCTTGGACTCAGGGCAGGTCCCCACGTACTGGAGATGTGCAAATGTATCCCCAATTCACAAAGGGGGGATCGTAGGGTGACACGGGTAATTACAGACCAGTTAGTTTAATTTCTGTTCCTGGTAAAATAATGGAGTCCCAGGTTAAAGATGCATTGCAGGATCATCTAGACAAGACTGCAGCAATAATTCAGACACAGCATGGGTTTGTTAAGGGTAAGTCTTGTCTGACAAATTTGATTGGTTATTTTGATGTGGTTACAAAGGAACTGGATGCAAAAAATAATTTTGATATCATATACTTAGATTTCAGGAAAGCTTTTGACACTGTTGCGCATGGAAGACTACTGTACAAATTGGAGCAGAATGGTATTAAGGGTAAGTTGCTACAATGGATAAAAGGATGGTTGAGTGGGAGAAGACAGAGGGTGGTAATCAATGGGTGCTGCTCTTCGTGGACTAATGTTATTAGTCGAGTCCCACAGGGTTTGGTGTTGGTTCCACTATTGTTTTGTATATTTATCAATAATATTGATGAAGGTATATCAGGCTTAGTGTCGAAGTTTGCAGATGATACAAAGGTTGGCAGGGTTGTTAATGACAATAATGGCAGTGTGCTACTGCAACAGGATCTAAAAAATTTGGGAAGATGGGCTGAGAAGTGGCAACTGAAGATTAACATTGACAAATGAAATGTACTGCATATGGGTAGAAGTAACCCCAGAGGAATGTACCAACTGTGTTGTTGTTGTTGTTATTTGGTTTTTAGGAGCATTAGCAACTAAGGCCATTTTTTTTTTTCTGGTAGTTGTTGGCACATCGTCTTCTGTGGCCATATTGCACCTCCCAAGGTTTTTCAGTACTTTGATCCAAGCCCGAGGCGGGAATCGAACCCGCAACCTTTGGGTTGCCGGGCAGGTACTTTACCCACTCGGCTAGCCTGGTCGGCGAACTAACTAAGGCCATATTGCTCCGGGATATGCGGTGGTCATTTCCTGATCTTTCCGCATCCTCCGTATTTGGTGGTGATGGGCTTGAACCCCAATCTAATCAAGAAGCGTGTGCTACGCACTGCTGCTCCTTCCCACCTGGCTACGGAGGTGCCTACCAACTGTGTACCAGGTTTTCTGAGGAATGCAGACAGGCTGCCAGAGCAGGTAGTGGGGTTTTGTCAATGATATACAGGAATTTTGTTAGCAGGGAAAAGGAGGTGAATGTCCCTCTGTATAAGGCAATGGTCAGGCCACGCCTTGGGTACTGCGTACAGGTCTGGAGGCCTCATTTTAAGAAGGATGTAGATTTGCTTGAGCGTGTACAGAGAAGGGCAACACGATTGGTGAGGAGAATGAAGGGATCCTCTTATCAAGAGAGGCTTAAGTTCTGCAAATTGTAGCGGCTGGAGACTAGGCACCTGCAAGGTGATCTGATTGAGGTGTATAGGGGCTTGAATGGGTTGAGCATGCTGAGTTCGGATGGGATTCTTCCACTTGTTCAGATTATGAACCTAAAGGAGCATAAATTGAAATTGAGGAAAGACAGTTATAGTTGTGTGGAAATTTGCCTTTAGCCAGTGGGTGGTTAATTGCTGGAATAAACTTCCATCTGTTGTTGTGGAAGTTGATAGCTTAAATAAATTCAAGGAGAAACTGGACAAACTTTAAAGGGAATGGTTGTGTGAATTTTTTTTTATTTATTTATTTTTTTTATTATTATTTTTATTATTTTTTTTGGCTGAAGCTACATAAGCTCATATGCTTGCTTTCTTGCATCACATGGCGGCGCCTCCGTAGCCAGGTGGGAAGGAGCAGCAGTGCGTAGCACACACTTCTTGATGAAACCGGGGTTCGAGCCCGTCACCACCAAATACGGAGGATGCGGAAAGGTCAGGGAATGACCACCGCATATCCCGGAGCAATATGGCCTTAGTTGCTAATGCTCCTTAAAAAAAAACCAAACAACAAACCAAACAAACATCACATGGCACAATTACTCTTACTATTACTTTGAATAGTGTAATAGTCAGCCTTCAAAAACACATAAGCATACAGTCCTTGTACAGTATAAATATATTTAGGCTATATATAGCTTTTGCTGTATTATTTATTGGAGTGCTGGAAATAATTCTTCTGTTACTTCAGTTCAGTTTTATATTTTACAGAACATTTAAAATTTCAATACATCATTTAATGACATTTGAAATATAGGAATTATTCCATAAATTGGGTGATGAGTGGGTACCCAACTTTCAGATGGATACATCTAATCACCTTGTAAAAATATGTGTATCTAATTAGTAGTAATTCCTTTGTTTCGGAAGGCTTGATTTTTTTTTTTTTTTATGAAAACCCCAAACACAAAAGGTATCAAAACCTATAGTACTTTGTACCGTGCATGGGTTGAAGGAGAAGTATGGGGGGAGGGGGATGCCGGAAACTTTGCTCTAGAGACTAAACATGGGTTTCACCACTTCAAGCCTCCAATAAGCAAAGTGGTGGTATTTCACCAGTTGATGAAAGTCATTTATATTCCTGGCTACCCTGCTCCGTGTGCGCGCGCGCACACACACACACACACACACACACACACACAAAGTTTTGCATATTCCATTTTGAAAGTATACCTGCTCTAAATGGTCTCCTGTGGCTACTAACTTTTTTATATTGCTAGTCTTTCACTCAACATGAAAGGAGTGTCGTCTTAAATAATGAATAGTTACTGATTTAAAGGCTTCTATGGCGCCTCCATAGCCAGGTGGGCAGGAGCGGCAGTGCGTAGAACACGCTTATTGATTAAACCTGGGTTCGAGCCCATGACCACCAAATACGGAGGATGCGGAAAGGTCAGGGAATGACCACCACATATCCCCGGAGCAATATGGCCTTCGTTGCTAATGCTCCTAAATAACAACAATAACAACAAAGGCTTCTATAAGCAACTGCCAAATCAGTATGAAAAAAGATTTCTCAAAGTACGTCTTAATTTTCTGTCTGAAATAGTTTATAAATGAAAATGTTTATATAAATGTGCTATAATTCATATATTGTCTGATATTTTAATAATATGAAAATTACTTGTTGTAGATATAACAGAGACACTATTAGTATCATCATATTCTCGTTCTTTGACCCTAAAATTTGAGACTATACATGTGAACTACAGTGGAGACTACCAGTGTTGGGCATGGCATGAAGATACACCACTAATTGTAAAGAAAGGTTATGCACCTATATATGTAAAAGGTAAATCAGTTTAACTGATATTTTGAATTAATATTAATCACAACTAATATCTTCTAATAAATTATATATATCTTTTGAATAAATTATAAAGAAATACTTTTTTAAATTAAAAACAGGATCTTATGCTCAGAACAGAAATTTAACAAAAAAATTAAATCATGAATGAATTAATAACAGCCCTTTTTTTACTCATTTTATATATTAGTTATATCTGGATTTAACAGCATCATTATGATGTATTATTGTACTGGTTTCTAAAGCATTCCTTTAGTGTAGGGTGACCAATTGCTGATAGCCACATCATCTGTCATCGTTCCGCTATTCCGTGGGTCAACGTATGAAGCCTCACCACCATGCCCTGTCTGTGTACTTTTTTCTGTCAATGATTTCACTCCAGTTTCCTCCTCTCTTAATGGCATCAGTCTTTATTATGTTCTGCCGCTTCATTCTTGGTCTCCGCTTGGTCATTTATCCCTTAATTATAGATCAAACATTCTTCTTGGCAAATGCCTCTTGTTCATCCATTTGACATGTCCAAACCATTTCAATTGTAAATCAAACATTCTTTTTGTTACCCTTTGATGAATGCCTCTCGTTCATCCTCTTGACATATGGTCAAACAATTTCAAACAGGACCTTTCAATCCTATTCTGGAGTTTTTCAACCTGAATTCTCTCCCTAATTACATCATTCCTGATTTTGTCACATCTTGTCTTTCTGGCTATACTCCTCAGAAATCTCATCTCTGCCCCCTGAATTCTGCTTTCATCCTTTTTTCTCATCATCCAGGTTTCAGATGCGTGTGTCAGAATTGGTACATAATAGGCCTGATATATAGCCTTCTTACACTTCAGTGGTATGTTCCTGTTCCAGATCAGATCTCTTGTCTACTTATAGAAATTCCAGCCCACTTATATTCTTCTACTTATTTTTTTGTCTATCACTCCAGTCTTTGTAAGGGTGCTTCCTAGATACTTGAAGTTGTTAACCATTTAGCTCTTTCCCTACCATTGTAATGTATCCGTCAGGCTCGCCCCTCCTCTTTAGAATCATTACTTCACTCTTCTCCTGACTGAAAACCAGTCCAAATTCATTGGCCATACTAGCCCATATATCAACTTGCTGTTGCACTTGTTCCCTGCTCTCTCCCCATATGCGGCACCTCCGTAGCCAGGTGGGAAGGAGCAGCAGTGTGTAGCACACGCTTCTTGATTAGACCGGGGTTCAAGCCTGTCACCACCAAATGGAGGATGCGGAAAGGTCAGGGAATGACCACCGCATATCCCGGAGCAATATGGCCTTAGTTGCTAATGCTCCTAAAAAAAAAAAAAAAAAAACCAATCTTCCCATGTGCAGAGGTCATCTGCGAAGAGCATGACTTTCATCTGGTCCTGTTCAAGTTGTTCCACCACTCTACATTGTCCCTGTTGTGGCTATCAACTGATAGCCACAACAGGGACAAAAAGACTTTTAAATTCCAAAAGTAGGGACAATTATAAAAAAAAAAAAAAAAAGAGAGAGAGAGAGACTGAGACAATGAGAACTTTACCATGTTTAGGTATGTGCTCTGAAAATGAAACTGAAATATTTATAAAAGAGAAAATATTTTAATATATCATAAAATAATTGCATCAATATTAAAGAATAATTATTAAAATTTAAAGAATAATAATTAAGCCATAATTAACTTAACTTTTATCTTAATTTTTCTAAAATGAAATTTTTAAGCAAAGAAAACTGAACTGACTAAATAATAAGTTTTCTTCAATTAGAATTCATATCAGTATTATTTTTCATATCAATATCAATCAGTTCTATATCAGTAATATTTTTTCATATATTTGGTACTTCCTCACAAACTGTTGTACTCTTTAAAAGCATTCATTCCATAAATTTGAATTTATTGAAGGGCTCATGCTATTTTCTAGGTATTTACAAGTTTCTTTATACATATCAAATATTTAAATATTTCATTTTAAAATTATATTGAACAAATTTCTCTTCAATGCATAATTTAAGTATTTCAATTATCTAATGCATACAACTCAAGATAATACACAATTTAAGCATTTCAATTTTTCTGATGCATTTACTCATTATTGCACTCTCCAATGTGCAATTTTTAGAGCATTGAATTTTTAGTAATTGCTTATTGAATATAGAAAAAACACTCTGCATAACATGAAAGTATGTTTCATTTAATGATCATTCAAAAAATTTTACAATAAATTTTTTGGCCTTTCTTCCACAAGAAAAATGCCTTTAGTACCTCAAAATTTTTAATACTAAAATCAGTTTCTTGTTATAAACTTAACCAGTGAGTTTTTGAATGTTTCAGTGACTTGTTATACATTACATTAAATCTTCTAAAGGACGAAATTCTCAATATTACAAAGTTCTATAAACTAGTAATGAAAATAACATTGCACCCTTGAGTGAGATCAGTAGAGATTGGCGCCTCCGTAGCCAGATGGGCAGGAGCAGCAGTGTGCAGCATATGCTTCTTGATTAGACTGGGGTTTGAGCCCATGACCACCAAATACAAGGATGTGGAAAGGTCAGGGAATGGCCACCGCATATCCCCAATATGGCCTTAGTTGCTAATGCTCCTAAAAACCAAACAACAGCAACAGTGGAGATTGCAAGCACAGATTGTCTACAATGAATTCTGCCTTTACATACAGGAAGGTGTTGTAGGATGGCACAGCACTTTCACTCAAAATCTGCACCACTATAACTGCTTATAGACAGAAGAAAAGGGAAATATATGCCCAGTTGTCATCCTTATTTTTTTAGGACTGCTCTTGGCGAACTCATAAGCATAAGTGGTTTGTCTAGCACTAGAACTATTTACACCTTTTATGAAGTTGTCATAAAACTTCATGTATCTTCATGTTTTACATTAAGATACATGAAGGCTTCATGGGGCTCATACTCCCTCTGCCTAAGATTGGCTAACTTAGCTTTGGGTGAGAATGTCATAGATGAGAATTGAATCCAAACAAGAGGCAGAATACCATAGCCACTCAGTTGCCACAATGGGCTTATTATTAAACTATTATGATAAAAATATTATGATGCAGGATGAATTCAAAATTTTAATAGAGTAACAGTATATACTGAATGTATATTGAAGAATCTAATCTTTTCTGGGGTTTGAATCTACATAGATGCAGTTACAATATTCCTGTTATGTGATGGGCTTATACTCAAATTTTCCCACAATTTTATGAGTTTTAAATTTAATTTTTAGGTTTTTTTTGTTGAATTTGAAATGGCCTTTTATTCACTAGGATTCACATAATTTCTCATTCATTCTATTCTTCATGATTTGAAATTTCTTAAACTTTATTTGTTTTTTCAGTTGACCCTGCATAGTAGGCCTTCCCAAGGGAGCCCATTGTGCCAGGGTCCTTCCATTTTTCACCCATCAAAGAATATTTTCAGCATCTATATTCTATATATGTTCCTAAAATCAGCCTGCATATTTATATGATGTCTGTTAGATGCCAACCAAACAATTAACTTCATTCTGTACTAGATCAAAGTGAAGACAGAAAACACTGTCTTCACTTTGGAAAAGTTAAGTAGAAGAGACCACCCTTCTGTATTGTTCATAAAATAAAACAAAAAAAAAAACAGTGCTTCTCTCAGATTCTACACAAGGCAGATAGGTTAAGAAATCACCATCCCAGTTTTGTCAGAAGGTTATGTTTTGATATTTTATTTTACATTTCTTTGCAGACATGATCACTAATGAAGTCAACATCATTTATACAGTATTTCACTGTATTATAAGTCCTCCATGATAGACATCTAAGTTAGTGCAAATGCATTGTCTATAAGCAGTAAATTAACTAAAGTTATTATAATGGAATCATTTCATTACATCTCATATTGTGAAAATAAGTAATACTTCCTCATTAGAGGAAACTATTGTTACTTATTCTCAGTGGATATCACCACCTAGATGGTCATTTCAGGGCTATTTGGCCCTTCTTCAGTGGGTATGTAGGTACCTGATAGTATAACAGTTAACAACCCAGTTGTGAAAATAATTGGCGCCTCCATAGCCAGGTGGGAAGGAGCAGCAGTGCATAGCACATGCTTCTTGATTAGACCGGGGTTTGAGCCCGTCACCACCAAATACAGAGGATGTGGAAAGGTCAGGGAATGACCACCGCATATCCCGGAGCAATATGGCCTTAGTTGCTAATGCTCCTAAAAAAACCAAATAAGTAACAATAAGTAAAGTGAAAATAATTCCACAATATGAGAGATGTAGATGGTGTTTAGCAGTTTGATATTTAATAAAAGTTCAGGACTAAAGCCTAAGACTGTGGGAAAATTTTAACGTATAAGTTAGTACAAATACATCATGTCTATATGCTGTTGTTGTTGTTGTTTGGTTTTTAGGAGCATTAGCAACTAAGGCCATATTGCTCCGGGAATATGCGGTGGTCATTCCCTTGACCTTTCCGCATCCTCCGTATTTGGTGGTGACGGGCTCGAACCCCGGTCTAATCAAGAAGCGTGTGCTACGCACTGCTGCTCCTTCCCACCTGGCTACGGAGGCGCCTCTCTCTATATGCAATAAATTGACTGAAGTTATTATAGTGGCATCTTTTCATTGCATCTCGTATTGTGTATACCTTCATAATGAGTGCCTATACAGTTATACTTTGAATAAGTAATTAATGCTTCCCCATGAGAGAAGACTATTGTTACTTTATGATAGTATAGTAGTTTTACTACTTGTCACTCATTTGGACAAGTCTGAGTTTGATTCCCATCTGTGACTGGAAGAATTTCTAAAGTCCTCTTCAATCAAGGTTGTAGTGAGTCTGACTTCAGGTGGAGGAATAGAGTTTTCTTCCCATGAGTTATTCTGTATTTTCCAGCCATCACAACAGACAAATCTGCCCGTGAACACACACACAATGTGTAGACATAACACACATTGGCACAATGTGATCTAAGTTGCTGATGTGCATTAAATCCTTCATCAGCAACAACTGTATTATAATGGGTGTAACAATTATTACATCTTAACTGTGGGATTCTTTATGCGGTGATTCTTGTTATTATTTGTCTGGATGGCTGTGATTAATTATTTACTAGAATACTGACAAGACTAGCATAAAAAGTCAAGACTTTCCATGGAATATACTTGTATATATTTCATGTTTAGACTTTAGTTTCAATTCAACATCCAGCAGAAACTAAATGTCTGAAAAAAATGTAAATAAATAAAAAATTGTAAGAGTCTCCCAATAGCAGAAAAACCATGCCATGCACGGGCCATCTTTTGGCTGGCTCTAGTATACATTATTAGATACTGCAGTGCCTTTATAATTAAAGTATCCCTATTCAGAGCTGTATGGATACGATCTAATGGTCAGATTGAAATTCAGTTTAGTGTACTTATGTCCAGGACACTGGGAAGCGAATGGCACAAAAAGTAGATAGTTCACTGTCTCTTTCCAGGGCAGAGATAGTGCTGTCACCAATATGTTTTCATATTGCAGTTTTGCAGCTAGGTTAAGGACCTGGAAGAGACTCACAACAGTAGTAAACAAATAATTCTTTCTCTTTACGAGATCATAAACTTCTAGTGATACTGTTTTAGGTAAACAAGGGCAGTGCAGCAGCAGCAGTGCTACTATTAGAAGCACATATGGAGGAAATTGCAACTGCCAGGGCAGACTTAGCACTGGAACATTAGTTTTAGCTCCAAATATATGGCAGTTGAACATGTCTGCTTTCATAGTATGTTTATAGAAAGATGTTTAGATGTTTATAGAAAGAAGGAAAGAAAGAAATTTACTCACACAAGATTCACATATTGGAAGAACTTAAAGCAGATGAAGTAGAGATTAGAAAGATATTTACTTTCATATTCTGATGTGCATGCAAGTGAATGAGCAGTGGCAATGGAACATCCTGTGGGAGACTAGCTTCTCCTTGCTTTAAATGGGAGTGTAAATATAACTGCCACACTTGCACATTATAAAATGCACAGATGCTGCTAACTTGGAGTTTTTTGATACCCAAAGATATGGTCTGTTACACTTCCTAAAAGAAACAATCTGGTGTGACTTCATTTCTTCCTATTTCATTGGACCATTCTTCTTTGAAGATATTCAGATTGGAGGGCCTCTCATCTGCTTTATTGCAGATCATTCTGGAAAACTTCATTTGTTATTAGAAGTGGCAAAGGATGTAGCAAACTCTTAGCCATAATTATGAGAGCATCCTGGGACTCAGGGAAAGTCCCCACGGACTGGAAATGTGCATATGTATCTCCAATTCACAAAAAGGATCAAAGGGCAACACGAGTAATTACAGACCTGTTAGTTTAACTTCTGTTCCAGGGAAAATAATGGACTCACTGCCGGATCATCTAGACAGGACTGCAGTAATAATTCAGATACAGCATGGGTTTTAGCATTAGCATTAGTAGAGGCATATGATGCAAAAAAGCAAGCTTATGCAGCATCAGCCAAAAAAAAAAAAAAACACTCCCATTTCACCCATCCATTCGTTCAAAATACCTGTCCAGCTGAGCCTTAAATTTATTTAGGCTATCAACTTCCACAACAAGGGATGGAAGTCTGTTCCACCAACCAACTACCTGCTGGCTAAAGGAAAATTTCTGCACATCTATCCTACATCTGTCTTTCCTCAATTTGAATTATGCCCTCTCAGGTGATTATTCTGAGCAAAAGGAAGAATCCCATTGGCATTAAGCATGCTCAAACCATTCAAAGCTTTATACACCTCTATCAGATCACCTCGCTGGTGCCTAGTCTCCAGACACTGTAATTTGCAAAACTTTAGCCTTTCTTCATAATAGCAACCCTTTGTTCCATTCACTAATCTTGTTGCCCTTCTCTGTACTCGTTCCAGCAGCTCTACATCCTTTTCGAAATGGTGCCTCCAGACCTGTATACAGTACTCAAGATGTGGCCTGACCATTGCCTTATATAAGGGAATAATCACCTCCTTATCCCTGCTAGAAAAATTCCTGTATATCATTGACAAGACACCATGAGCTACTCTTGCAGCCCGTCTGCACTGCTCAGAGAATTTCATATCTGCCTGCACAATTACCCCCAGGTCCTTTTCATTCTCTACCACTGTCAGTGTAGTACCACAGAGTTCATACGTTGCTCTGGGGTTGCTGTTTCCCATATGTAGTACTTTACATTTGTCAATGTTAAACTTTATTTGCCACCTCTCAGCCCATCTGCTCAACTTTTCTAGATCCTGTTGCTAGATCTAGTGTACTGTCACTAGTGTCCTTAACAACCCTGCCAACCTTTGTATCGTCTGCAAACTTGGACATTAAGCTTGATATACCATCATCAATATCATTTATAAATACAGAAAACAATAATGGACCCAACACTGAACCCTGAGGGACTCCACTAATAACATTAGTCCACGATGAGCAGTGTCCATTGATTACTACTCTCTGTCTTCTCCCCCTCAACCATCCCTTTATCCATAGCAGCAATTTGCCTCCAATGCCACACTGCTCCAATTTGTGCAGCAGTCTTCCATGTGCAACAGTATCAAAAGCCTTTCTAAGATCCAAATATATAATATCAAAGTTATTCCCTGCATCCAGTTCTTTTGTGACTGCATCATAGCATCCAATCAAATTGGTCAGGCAAGACTTTCCCTTAACAAAACCATACTGTGTCTGAGCTATAACTGATGTCTTGTCTAGATGATCCTGCAGTGCTTCTTTAACCAGTGCCTCCATTAATTTTCCTGGAACAGAAGTTAAACTCACAGGTCTATAATTACTTGTGTCAGCCTTTGATCCTCCTTTGTGAATTGGGGAAGTTTGTTAAGGGGAAGTCTTGTCTGACCAATTTAATTGGATACTATAATGTAGTCACAAAGGAACTGGATGCAAAAAATAATTTTGATATAATATACTTGGATTTCAGGGAAACTTTTGGTACTATTGCACATGGAAGACTACTGTACAAATTGGAGCAGTATGGCATTAAGGGCAAGTTCCTTGCTACAATGGATAAAAGGATGGTTGAGTGGGAGAAGACAGAGTGGTAATCATTGACACTGCTCTTCATGGATTAATGTTATTAGTGGTGTTCCCCAGAGTTCAGTATTGGGCCCATTGTTGTTTTGTATATTTATCAGCGATATTGGTAAATATACAAAAATATAAGGTAAATCAAGTTTAATGTCAAAGTTTGCAGATGATACAAAGGTTGGCAGGTTTGTTATTAACAGTAATGACAGTATGCTGCTGCAACAGGACTTGGAGAAGTTGGGTAGATGGGCTGGGAAGTGGCAACTGAAGTTTAGCATTGACAAATGCAAAGTGCTGCATATGGGTAGCAGTAACCCTCAGAGAAATGTACCAACTGGGTGGTGTTGCACTCAGGATAGTAGAGAATGAAAGAGACCTGGGGGTAATTGTGCAGTCAGATATGAAGTTTTCTGAGCAGTGCAGACAGGCTACAAGAGCAGGTCATGGGGTGTTGTTAATGATATACAGGAATTTTTCAAGCAGGGATAATGAGGTAATTATCCCCTTGTATAAGGAAATGGTCAGGACACACCTTGAGTATTGCGTACAGTCTGAATGCCTCATTTTGGGAAGGATGTAGAGTTGCTAGAACGAGTACAGAGAATGGCAACAGGACTGTTGAGGGGGAACAAAGGTGTGCTCTTACAAAGAAAGGCTTAAGTTCTGCAAATTGCAGAATCTGGAGAGTAGGCACCTGCGAGGCAATCTGATTGAGGTGTATAAGGCCTTGAATGGATCGAGCAGGCTCAATGCTGATGGGATTCTTCCTTTTGCTCAGATTGCAAAGCTGAAGGGACATAGATCCAAACTGAGAAAAGACAGTTGTCGAATAGATGTGTGGAAATTTGCCTTTAGCCAGTGGGTAGTTGATTACTGGAACAAACTTCCATCTGTTATTGGGGAAGTTGATAGTTTAAATAAATTCAAGGCAGAACTAGACAAGCATTTGGATCGAATAGATAGGTGAAATGGGTAGGGTTTTTTTTTTTTTTTTTGCTGTTGCTGTATAAGCTTGCTTTCTTGCATCATATTCCTCTACTAAAGCTAATGTTAATTCCTGCACTTCAACAATGGGGATGCTGTAAAATCACAATTTTAATGCAGGATGCATTACCACCATACATTGTTTAATCTATGCAAGATTCTTTCTGAGAGCATATCATTTTGATCTGGCCACCCCATTCACCTGACCTAAAGAGTAGTAAGTAGTGTGTTGTGATATGATCTCACTGACCTGCAGATTAACATCACTTCCCATTGCCATCACTCCAACATGTTACCGCTGACCATTGAAAGCATTGTGACTTGCATGGAACACATCATGATTACTAATGCGCGCGCGCACACACACACACACACACACACACACACACACACACACACACACACACACACACACACACACACACGAACACACACATTGAACACATCAGTGATAACCTATCAGCAATACCTTTTTACCTTCTCAAGACAACACTGTCATATCTGTCCATGTTAGGGATATGTATTAACTATTTTTTTGTTTTTCAGCTAGTCTCTTTAGTGTAAGAATTATACGTACACAAAATTTCAATTCAATGGTTCGACCATTAGATGATGTTCTAACAACTCTGAATAGAAATACTTTACTTATAAAGAACTCATATTTTTCAGGTCCACACAATATGTAAATAAGCTCACGATAACATACTTGAAATACTTTAGCATTAGCAACGGGCATCAGCCAAAAAAAAAAAAAAAAACCCTTATTTCACCCATCCACTTGCTCTAAATGTTTGTCAAGTTCTGCCTTGAATCTATTTAAGCTATCTCAGGTGATTATTCTGAGCAAGAGGAAGAATCCCATCCACGTTGAGCATGCTCAAACCATTCAAGGCTTTATACACCTCAATTAGATCACCTCGCAAGTGCCTAGTCTCCAGACACTGTAATTTACAAAACTTAAGCCTTTCTTCATAAGTGCAATCCTTTGTTCCATTCACTAATCTTCTTGCCCTTCTCTGTACTCGTTCCAACAGCTTTACATCCTTCTTAAAATGAGGCCTCCAAATCTGTATACAGTACTCAAGATGTGGTCTGACCATTGCTTTATACAAGGGGATAATTACCTCCTTATCCCTGCTAGAAAAATTCCTGTATATCATTGACAAGACACCATGAGCTACTCTTGCAGACTGTCTGCACTGCTCAGAAAACTTCATATCTGCCTGCACAATTACCACCAGGTCCTTTTTATTCTCTACCACTGTCAATGTGGTACCACAGAATTGATATGTTACTGTGGGATTACTGCTTCCCATATGTAGTACTTTACATTTGTCAGTGTTAAACTTCATTTGCCACCTCTCAGCCCATCTGCTGAACTTTTCTAGATCCTGTTGCAGCAGTGTACTCTCATTAGTGTCATTAACAACCCTGCCAACCTTCGTATCATCTGCAAACTTGGACATTAAGCCTGATATACCATCATCAATATCATTTATAAATACAGAAAACAACAATGGACTCAACGCTGAATCCTGAGGGACTTCACTAATAACATTAGTCCATGATGAGCAGTGTCCATTGATTACCACTCTCTGTCTTCCCCCACTCAACCATCCCTTTATCCATAGAAGGAATTTGCTTCACAACGAGATACCAGGTATTGCATTTCTTCAAATAAATAACGCTTCTCTAGTAGAGGAGGCTACTGTTATTGGTGGGCAGGCAGTTACCCTGATAATTCAGACATGCCGTCACGGTTGCAAAGTTAATTCTGCAATATGAGAGATGCCAAATGGTGAACATAATGATAATATTTTGGAGACTAAATGCACAAGGCATAATATGTTAGTAAATGGATGTAGATGCTTCCCATTCACCATCAGTTTGTTGTATTTGTACCTATTCTGTGAAAGAAAAAGTTTACCATTGCTGTGGTACACGTTTTATTGAAAATTTCTACAAAGAAAAAAAAAAAATGTGACTTTTTTTTTTTTTATGCTTTTTTTGCAAGCTGTTAAATTTAACCTCAAAAGTACTGAATATCGATGGTGAGACTCACTGTATGAGAAATTGTGCTTTGTTTAATGGGGAAACATCTATGTCTATATATCATTGCATGGCATTTCATCAGCTGTTATTGGTCAAATCCTAGCAGAAGAAACGGAATTCTATGCTGATTACATGTGTTTTTTTTGGTATGCATTTATTTTCTGAATAAACCTGCTAATTACTTACTGTGAATAGATGGTTTTACTGCATTTAGTTTTGATTGTGAGTTTCATTAAATAAATTTGTCTGTGGACTCATTTGTCTCCCCCCCCCCAACACAAAGCATTCACTTCTCCAATCCTTAGCCAGCACCCTGTGAAAAGAAGGATAGGATATATTTCTGTGTACTTGATTAAAAATCAAACATTTTGTTATTTTTAGTCAGTTGCCTAAATAGATTATATCTCCTATATGTCCTTGTTAAAAAAAAAAAACATTGAAAAAGTTAAAATTATTCACTTCTCCCATTTTTATTCAACATTTTATGGGGGGAACAGGCTATTCCCTGATATGTGCCAGATAAAATCAGCAAAAAATATTGGTTGAAAACAAAATAAGAAGGAATTTCACATACAAAATAAATAATTTTACTATTTCATTGGCATTCCATTAAATGTCATATTCTTTGATTTACATTTACTACTGTGCCATACCGATTGACTAACAGGTTCATTCAGTGAATAAGCATCCCGACCAATTGAAACAAATAAATTGACATAGTCAGCATAGTGTTCTGTTAATTCTGCTAGAATTTTTCCTCTCCATTATGTGATAAAAAAACAAACATCTTGTATAGCAGTAATCTTTATTATTGTTCTGTAAATTGTTATTCTTTGTCAACTGTTTATCTCTTTCTGAATTTCTGATTTTGTTGGAATATTTCTGTAATTAAAAGTAATAAAATTTGTTATTCATTTGCAGAAATAATAAAACCCATACTATACAGGACCAATATGAATGGTAGTATGATTATAGCTAAAGTAGCAACACAGCAGAGTTTTTTTTGTTATATTACTGGAACCCCAACTCCTAATATATCTTGGTTCAAAGATTATAAATCATTTAATGTGAGTAGCTTACCTGGTGTAGAATTAACTGAAGAACAACAGAGACTGACTATTAGACGAATAGTTAAAAAGGATTCAGGATTTTATCAATGTATAGCAAAAAATAGAGGAGGAGAAGAAACTGGCAATGCTACTTTGGATGTATTAATAGGTAAGAAGGTCTAGCTGTCTATAATTTTAAAAATGGAAAAGTTATTCTTAAGTGAATACTTTGCAGTAAGCAGCTGGTTACAAATCTGTTCAATTAACTTAAAAATTTTATGCAGACTTGTTATTGGTTGCTCTGAATAGTTAAAGGTATTTTACAATTTTGAATATAGCGTCTACATTATGGTTTGCCACCATTTTTCAATCAAAACCCAGGTTTTTTTTTTTTTTTTTTCGATTTTAAAAACTTTCACTTCCATTGGTGCTATATAGTGACCTTGGATTTAATCCCACCCTGCTACTGACACCAGTTGTGCTTTCTGTATAATTATTGGATAATGTGTCAGTAGTAATTGTACTGTGCAGTTCTTACTTTGGTACAAGTTTTTTGTCTAAAAAAGCAATTTATAATTTTATCTTTTGAGTAATTTTTTTATTAAAATTTATTGTTTACAAGAAATTTGATGTTGCAAACTGTCAACATTTTCTAAGAGATATGTGGGGAAAATATGAAATGAAGAAGGGGCTTTTATATGAAGACAACAGCAATAACAGTTATAAACTACTGGATTTGGTATGAGAAAGTACAGTAACACTGCTTATTTTGATCATGTTTGTTAATTGTATTTCATTCTATTAAATTCCAGTTTTATTACTTGAAAGTCCTAAGAATAGTTCAGGTAGGAAAAATTGTAATAATATATGTACACATTTAATTTAACTTATATAATTCAAACTATAATTCAAGGGAAGACAAGAAAAATTTGACTTATAGAAGTAGAATTAATGTATATTGTAAATGGACAAGTTTAATGTATTTATTATATATTAAAAATCTGTTATAGCCAAAGCAATCAATACATTTTACAGATATTTGAATAAATTTAATATTATTTTTAGTAATATTCAGAACCTTTAAAACTGCAGTAAAACTTGACATACCACATACACATCATATTCAGATATCAGTTACCTATGTATGAGTATTTTATCTACTATATACTGTAATTCAGTTAAAATTCTATTTTTCTAATTGTGTGGCATTATTTCTTTGCTGTGCAGAACAAAAATTTTTTTATGTGAGGAGTGTAATATATCATCACTAATTAAAATATATCACAGCTTAATTTCCCCTCATACTGGGGATAAATTAATTTCACCTTTGTCTTCATTTGTCTTTTAACTGATCAGAATTAATAACTACTCTCATTTTTATACTTTTTATGATATCAGCATCATATGGGAGATAGGTTTCTATCATATTACAATCTATACTCATGTATTCATTGAAACTGGCTTCAAAACTTTTGTTTTAAACTTAGACTGTTTAAAAAAAAGAATTTTGAAGTTTTGGGATTTCAAAAAGTTTTAGGATTTCATAATTGTATTCCCATTCTTCTGCTTTCTTCTCCTCCTCTCTGTGAAATAGTCCAGTCTTTCTAAAAACAGATATGAAATTGTTTGGCAGGTAATATCATTCCATTCTCTGTCTAGAGAATGGAATGATTTCATAACACAGTCAAGAAATGTTATATTATATGCAGTATTTCCATTTGTCAGTTATTCTTAAAAATTTGATTGATGTGCTGATTCAATAGTGTTACTTTAGATTTTTTAAAATCCCTGGTCTAATGGCAGTAATTTATATATAATTTTTGGTGGTAGTGTCTTTAGATACTCCCACTCCATTCATTAAAATTATATGATGATCATGAGGATAGTTGTTGACAAATAACTGAATTTAGCTCATCATAAAACTTCCAGCCAATGTGTGTTACCAACTTTCATATATTGAGCTGGTCATCCTTGAGTTTGTGTTATTTTCATAGATGATAAGATGCAACTTCACACCTATAAGACATCTTGATTTTTTTATTTTCTGTTATCAGTAGTTTTAATTTTTTTTGTGGCATCACTGTTTGCACCTAAAAGCATGGTCACATGATCTTTGCTTCTTTCATGCTCTGCCACTATTCACTTTAAAGCTAGTGTTTTATCTAGTAAGCATTAAAAATAACAAAAAGCAGAAGAAGAAGAAATATTTCATCAGCATTGAAAATGTCATTTGGATCAGGATTTTGTGTGAACTATGGTAGCACTTCTTGTCTCTAATTTTCAGAGTCAGTATCAGACACTGCAACGCTTTCTTCACAATACCAGTACTATTTTTAAATCTATCTAACTGGCTGTAATTTGTTTTAAATTTGCTATTAACCCCAGGGGCTCACATCTGGTGAGTATGGGCTTGGCACACCCAGGGTCCTGAGCTGGATATCATCATTCTTCTCTCTCTCTCTCTCTCTCTCTCTCTCTCTCTCTCTCTCTCTCTCTTTCAGGGTAACTTGGGAATTTTGTTTTGGCTGGTGCAGCATAAGCCTCAAGCTTTCTTGCACCATATGGCTAATAATAATAATAATATTCCAGTGGTTAAAACACTGGACTACCAGCCTGATGGACACGGGTTCGAATCCCGCCTTGGTGGAAGCGAAAGTGGCTCTACGCTGGGAGACCAATATAATAATAATATTATTAAATGAGAATAAAAAAAAAATTAAAAAAAAACATCGCGAAAGTTACCCCACTGGACTTACCTTTCCCAAGGTCGGGGCGAGAGCTGAGGCAGATAGTGGCGCCATCTGATGTCACTCAGTAGAACTAAAATAATTAAATAAAATAAACCACTGTACATAAGCCGAAGCTAAACAAGTCCACCTACATAGATGGATGATGTCGCAGAGAAATATTATTCATACTGCATCGAGTGTGGTGCAGGATAAAGTCACTCACGTTCAGGCCTTAGGCAGAGGGGTCAGTTCAAAAAGATGGAGACTGTCTCCCGAGCAAGACAGTAGAGCAAGTGGCACTGTCCCCCTGTAAGGCTACCACAAAAGAAGGGCAAGACCATCCAGCCCCACCAACTGGAAGTGCTTCCTACGCAACTGCACTAGTGACCACCCAGGAAGGAAGAAAACGCCAACACATGAAATGGAGCATTGAAATGAATACATACATCATGCGAGCATACTATGAAATAACCAGGCTTGAGACCAATATGACAATGTACATGTCGCGGCTATATACAAAGTGGTTGGAATGTTACCCAGATATTCAGGTCACCGAACAGCGAAGAGCAGATCAAAGAAAGACCATCGTCACAAAGAACCTAATAGCTCCTGCCATCTTGGAAAAAATCAAGCAGGATGTTAGCGATCAACTACAAAGCACAAAGAATATGGTCAATATGGAACTAGAGGAGGAACAGCATACCATGAAACAAGAGGAGGAACAGCAAGAAGAAATGCAAATGTAGCTGAAGTTGAAAGAGACGAAGTCATGATATCCAGAATAGAAGAAGAGTGGAAGAATGCCCTAACAGAATTTGAAGGAATGGACCCCACAAGAACCCACGTGATACCTAAGCAGAGGCCAAATAAAATTCTGTGGAGAGTAACAGACCACCTCAATCGGCAAATAATGCCACATTACCTTGACAACAATGGTGCAAAGCTGGAGGCTATCCACACAGATGTATACTGTGCTGCCATAGCAGCTACTAGGATTAATAGAAAAGAAACAAGAGACCAGCAGCAGAAGAACTGAAAACAGAAGGAATCTCCAGCTTGGGAAAGAAGACTTCAGCAGAAGATAGAAGAATTAAGAGTCAAGATAGGTCAGTTGACCCAGTACCAACAAGGTAATAGAAGTAAGAAATTGATTGGAAAGGCGAAGGGCATCCTCAAGAGAGACAGTGTCCACAGCAAACATGAGACCAGAAATCAGAGAATAGAAAAATACTTTGACACACTGAAACAGAACCTCCTCGCACTCAGCAAGAGACTATGCAGATACAAAGAGAGCTCCAAAAGGAAAATAAACAATCAAATCATCGATGAGGACCAAAGAGCTTTCTACAGGAAACTGGGTGAAGATGAGAAAGCAGGAAATGGACCACCCGAGAAGAAGACGATCGAGGAGTTCTGGGAAAATATCTGGAGTTGTGAGGTAAGACATAACAGCAGAGCACCCTGGATAGAAGTAGAACAGAAGAAAACCAAGGACATACAAGAGATGAGAGAGTGGGAGATTTGAGAAGAAGAAGTAAAACAGTCGATCAGGAACACCCACAACTGGCAAACCCCAGGAATTGATAACATCCACAACTATTGGTACAAGAAGCTCACCTGCACACAAGCAGAGCAGTTCACTCGAATGATAAGGCACCCGGAGACAATTCCGAAGTTTCTCACAGAAGGAGTCACATATCTGAAGCCTAAAGACGAAGGTACAAGAAACCCCGCAAAATACAGGCCAATCACCTGCTTCCCAATGATGTACAAGATCCTGACCAGCTGCATAACCAAGAATATATCAGATCACTTAGATAGTTAGAACATAATGGCCGAACAGCAGAAAGGATGCAAACGGAGGAGCAAAGGATACAAGGAGCAATTAACCATAGATGCCGCAGTTATGGAGCAAGCCTACAAGAAGCACCACAACCTATACATGGCCTACATCGATTACCGCAAGGCCTTCGACTCCATACCTCATAGCTGGCTAATAGAGACCCTGAAGATCTACAAGGTCAATCCGAAAGTTACAAACTACCTAGGAGCAACAATGGCAAAATGGAGTACCACCGTTAAGGTCGAGAACATCACAACCTGGCAAATCCCCATTAGAAGAGGAATCTTTCAGGGAGATGCTCTGAGTCCACTGTGGTTCTGTCTAGCACTCAACTCATTATCCACCATGCTTAACCTCAAAGAGGGAAGAAAGAACCTGTACACCCTCACCCACCTGATGTACATGGATGACATCAAGCTCTACGCGACAACCGAGAAGCAACTTCAGCAACTACTCTGGATCACTGAAGAATTCAGCAAGGACATCAGGATGGAATTTGGTCCAGACAAATGTAAGACCCACACACTGCACCATGGAAAATTAGTTGGCCGAAACTACCAGCTGCTGACTGGTAAAGAGATCGAAGCTATGACAGAAGGAGAGACCTACAAATACCTAGGGATGATGCAGGCTGAGTAGTTAGAGCACAAGGAAATCAAGAAGTGCCTGACCGAAAAATATCATCAGAGACTCAGAAGCCTACTAAAAGCAAAATTGAACAGAGGGAACACAGTTAAAGCCATAAACACCTATGCAGCTCCAGTACTAATACACCTTCGGGGTCATAGATTGGACTAACACCGAGCTGGAAGATATCATGCAAAATACAAGGCAATGATGACCAAGAGTTGCCAACACCACCCGAAGTCAGCAGTGGAGAGACTAACAATAGCTTGGAAAGAGGGAAGAAGGGACCTGATAGACCTGATAGAGCAACAGAAAACAGCGATAGTTAACCTGAAGGATTACTATCCTTCAGGTTATCAACACAGCACCACTCCACCATAAGGAAGATAGATAAGTGGTATACGCCACTCAACCTAAGCGAGGAATCCCCTCCCGCCCAGAAGGTACAAGAAACGAAGTTAGAAAGATGGGCAAAGAAGACACTACATGGCAGACACTACAATGACCTTCACCAAGATCACATCGATAACATTGCTTCCAATGCATGGCTCACAAGCGGGACACTCTTTCCCGAGACTGAAGGATTCATGCTGGCCATCGAAGACCAGGTAATCAACACCAGAAACTATAGAAAATACATTGCAAAGGAGCCCGGAATGTCAGATGACACATGTTGACAATGCCACCTGGCCTCAGAAACGATCCCACACATCACTGCAGGGTGCAAGGTGATCACCCAGACTGAGTACACTCATAGACATGACCAGGTAGCCAGAATAATACATCAGAAGCTAGCGAGGAAATACCTGTTGAATAAAGAAATTAGAGACCCGAACCCACAAGCTGTACTGGGACCGAGCCATAATAATGGATAAGATCATCCTTCAAGACTGGACATAACCCTTGTGAACAAGATGGAAAAGGCTACCTGTCTGATTGATATAGCGGTGCCCAACACTAGCAATGTCCAGAAAACCCATGAGGAAAAAATTAGAAGTACACGAACCTGAGACCTGAGGTCAAGGAGATGTGGCATATGCAAGAAGTATTGACCATCCTGATCATCGTTTCAACCACTGGTATGGTACCAAAGACTACATAGCAGCCTAGCAGCAGTAGGTCTCCCAGAGAACCCCTACAAGGAACTCCAGAAAGTTGCAATCCTGAACACCTGTAGGAAAATCAGAGTTGTTGTTATTTGGTTTTTAAGAGCATTAGCAACGAAGGCCATATTGCTCTGGGGATATGCGGTGGTCATTCCCTGACCTTTCCGCATCCTCCGTATTTGGTGGTCATGGGCTCGAATCCCGGTCTAATCAAGAAGCATGTGCTATGCACTGCTGCTCCTGCCCACCTAGCTATGGATGTGCCGGATAGTCAGAGATTTCCTCGACTAACAGTAACACCTGACATTACAACCACCCTGTGTACTTGGTAGCAGTACCCGTCAGGAGTGGAATCCACCAATCAGGGAGAAATAATATAAGAGCAACAATAATAATAATAATCCCCTAGTTTTTAACCAAATTGTTCTGCTTTTTCTCATGATATTGAATTGGATACTAGAATATTTTTTATCTACTTGCAAATTTTCCAAATCATATCTTCTGTCAGGAAAACTACAAAATGTCAATTGTTTTAAGTTAAAAATCATTTTTATTCTGTAGCACTCAACACCAAACCATTGCTTTTGACCATTGTTGAAAGAGTACTTGTTGGAATTAAATTATAAAAATTAAAATTAAAAAATTGGAACTAAACAACAGCAATATGTTCACATGGTAGGAAAGTATTAATTACAATTAATTATCTTTTAATAATACCTAATGTATGCTTTTGTATGATTTACTGTAACTTATTAAAATTCCAAAAAGTAGCATTAATATCCTTTCTTTTTTATACTGTTGTCACCTCCTCAATTACCATTCTTTTTTTCAGTTTGTGTCACAGTTTTAAACTTTCTTTTGCTAAGAATAATGGGGAGAAATAAGATTATGAACAACACAGGCAAATTTCACAGTACACTAATTATGCTAAATGCTAATTGCAGCCAGTAACAAACTTACTAACAAATTGCAACTTGTTTATCAAATGACTCAGCGACCACTAAATTATGACCACCTACCTAATACCATGTTGGACCACCATTCACATGGATAACAGCTACTATTCACTTACGCATTAACTCCACTAGATGTCTAAAGATGTTTGTAGGGATTTGCAGCCATGCTGTCTTCCCACACACTAGACTTCCCACAATGACTTCCTTCACACTAGACTTCCCACAATGTTGAAATAGATGACAGGTGCAGGCTAAATTATTATTATTATTATTATTATTAGCTACATAGTGCAAGGAAGCCTGAGGCTTATGCTGCACCAGCCAAAACAAAAATTCCCGAGTTACCCTGAAGAGAGAGAGAGTAGAAAGGAAAGTAGAAGGGAATCACCAAGAAGAATGATGATATCCAAATGCCTCACTTCCAGTTCCAAAACACCCTACAGGTGCTCAGTTGGATTGATGTATCAAATTTGTAGGACAGTCAAGATGGATGATATCTTCACTGTGTGTTCCTTGAACCACTCATGCACAATGTGGGCCTGATGACATAGTGCATTTTCATCTTGGAGATACCATTTCTGTCCAGGGAAAAATGCAATATGGCAGGTGCACATGGCCTTGCTGCCAGTAAACCTTACAAGTGAAACTTTGGTCTTTATGCACTAGAGATCCTAGTTCTTGCCAGAAAAACATGACCACTATTCAAGCTACCACCACCTGCCTGGATAGTGGGCACCATGCACAATGGGTCCATCCACTCATGTTGCTTGTGCCACACACAAAGGCTCTGTCAGCATGTTGTACCAGGTATTTGGTACAACATGCTGACAAATTAATGGAGACACTGGTTAAAGAAGCACTGCAGGATCATCTAGACAAGACTTCAGTTATAGTTCAGACACAGCATGGTTTTGTTAAGGGAAAGGCTTGCCTGACCAATTTGATTGGATACTATGATGTGGTCACAAAGGAACTGGATGCAGGGAATAACTTTGATATCATATATTTGGATCTTAGAAAGGCTTTTGATACTGTTGCACATGGAAGACTGCTGAACAAATTGGAGTAGTGTGGCATTATAGGCAAATTGCTGATATGGATAAACGGATGGTTGAGTGGGAGAAGACAGAGAGTGGTAATCAATGGACACTGCTCATCGTGGACTAATGTTATTAGTGGAGTCCCTCAGAGTTCAGTGTTGGGTCCATTATTGTTTTCTGTATTTATAAATGATATTGATGGTAGTATATCAAGCTTAATGTCCAAGTTTGCGGATGATATGAAGGTTGGTAGGGTTGTTAAGGATACTAATGACAGTACGCTGCTGCAACAGGATCTAGAAAAGTTGAGCAGATGGGCTAAGAGGTGGCAAATGAAGTTTAACATTGACAAATGTAAAGTACTACATATGGGAAGCAGTAAACCCAGAGTGATGTATCAACTCGGTGGTATTACACTGAGAGTGGTAGAGAACGAAAAGGATCTGGGGGTAATTGTGCAGGCAGATATGAAGTTTTCTGAGCAGTGCAGACGATCTGCAAGAGTAGCTCATAGTGTCTTGCCAATGATATACAGGAATTTTTCTAGCAGGGATAAGGAGGTGATTATCCCCTTGTATAAGGCAATGGTCAGGCCACACCTTGAGTACTGTATACAGGTCTGGAGGCCTCATTTTAAGAAGGATATAGAGCTGTTGGAACGAGTACAGGAAAGGGCAACAAGATTAGTGAATGGAACAAAGGATTGCTCTTACGAAGGAAGGCTTAAATTTTACAAATTACAGTGTCTGGAGACTAGGCACCTGTGAGGTGATCTGATTGAGGTGTATAAAGCCTTGAATGGTTTGAGCATGCTCAATGCTGATAGGATTCTTCCTCTTGCTCAGAATAATCACCTGAGAGGGCATAAATTCAAATTGAGGAAAGACAGATATAGGATAGATGTGCGGAAGTTTGCCTTTAGCCAGCAGGTAGTTGGTTGGTGGAACAGACTTCCATCCTTTGTTGTGGAAGTTGATAGCCTAAATAAATTTAAGGCTGAGCTGGACAGGTATTGGAACGAATGGAGGGGTGAAATGGGAGCATTTTTTTTTTTGTTTTGGCTGATGCTGCGTAAGCTTTCTTTCTTGCATCATATGCCTCTACTAATGCTAATTTGGACTCATCTGATCATCACACTTGTTTCCAATCATCCATTATCAAGCTAGCATGCTGTTAACAGCACAGCATTCACCATCAGTGATGATCAGGAATCCCATCTGCTATGGAACCTCATAGACCTGAATGTGCAGGGTATCGTCATTTGGGATCTTGTTGTTTCATTTCCCATGTTGTATTGCATCATCAACTGTTGCACAGTGACCTGCCCGTGCAATGTACTGTACCATTTGCTCACAATGAACATCCACCTTGTGTAATCCTTTACAATTCTGTTGGCAGGAGGTGACTGACCCATTCAACACCATTCTTTGTACACCTTAACCACAACTGACTGGGCTGTGAGCAACTGACAAGATGTGCCATTTCTGATGTGGAAACACCTGATGTATGAGCTCCCACAATCATACCCTTTTGAAACTTTCTGTGATGATATCTTTACTAAGTTTCATAACTCCTACTTTATCACTTTGACTTACACAACCAAATGTAAATTACACTGGTCAGCATAAATTTCCTCCCTGAAATAATTTCGACACATTCTCATATGTTGAAAAATTCAGATGTGCTTAAAAAGTTTCAAATGTCATAGGTTAATGACTAAAATTAATTTAATAATCTTTTCCATCTATTTTATCTATTTATTCTTTCCCCTAGAATATTTGTGAGCTTTCTACAACAGTTGAGAATGTTCCAGAACATTCTAGAATATTGTGATGTGCGGAAGAAAGGTCAGAATGTTTCTAGAAGGTTCTAGACCCTTTGACACAGTTCTCTAGAAACATTGTGAACCTTCTCTACCAGCATATATACAATTGGGTTCCGCACCAAGCAATCATTTTTGTATTTCAAAAAATGTATGTGTTTCAGAGGGCTAGTGGTGAACAAAGTGAACGAGTGTTTTAGTGAATTAGTGTTTGTAAACAATTGTTGTGTGTACAAGTGTAGATCATGAACTGTGTTTAAATAAAAAATAAAAATATACAATTTCTTAATTGTGTTCTTATGTGCACATACCTCAACTGTATTTGAAATACGTGCTGAATTAAGCCTGATAGCTTTTGTTATATTTGTGGAGAAGTGGTATTAAAATCACAGCAGAAGTCATTGTCACAAATTGTGAGAAAAGCCTATGAACTCTATTTTGGATGCAAAGTTGGAGATCAAGATAAAGTATGGGCATCAAAGATTTCCTGTAACTCATGTTCAAGGACATTAACAGGCTGGCTTAGAGGTAGTCATAAATTGATGCCTTTTGCTGTTCTAGTGATATGGCAGGAACCTTGAGACCACATAAACGATTGTTACTTTTGCATGATGAATGTTTCTAGTTTTTCTGGGAAATCCAAGCATAAAGAAATGTATCCAAACATACCTTCTGCTCTAAGGCTGGTTGCTCATGACGATACAACGCTATTTCCAAATCCACCAGAAACTTATGGACATGACTCTGATTCAGGATCAGAAAAGGAGTCTCCAGAAGATGCAGAGCCCAGAATGAGTATAGATGCAGAATTTTCAACTCTTGATACTGCAAAGCTGCATCTAATCACTCAGGAAGAATTGAATGATTTGGACCTCTCCAGAACCAAGGCTCAATTACTAGGATCATGGCTTCAGCAGTGGAATCTTCTTGAAAAAGATGTCTAGGTGTCTTTTTATAGGAAGAGGCAATCTAATATAACAACCTAATTACTCATGGATGGTGCTTTGGTTTATTGTAACAGTATCGAGGAATTAATGAAAGAGTTACATCTGGAGCATGCCCCCGAACAGTGCAGCCTTTTCATTGATTCCTCCAAGGTCAGTTTGAAAGCAGTTTTACTCCATAATGGAAATAAGTATCCATCTATACCATTGGCCCATGCAGTTCACATGAATGAAACGTACAAGAACCTACAGGTTCTTTTGCAAAAAAATATGCTATCAAGAATACAAATGGAATATCTGTGCCAACCTAAAAGTGATTGGTTTGCTGACTGGGTTGCAAGGTGAATACCCTAATTACTGCTGCTTTTTATGTGAGTGGGACAGCCGAGCAAAGAATTTCCACTATGGGATAAAAAAAATGGTCAGACCATTCCAAAACTACACCAGGCTAGAAAAATGTAGTACATCCTCCTTTGGTGGATAAGTCAAAAATCTATTTACCTTCATTGCACACTAAGCTGGCTCCTCACAAACTCCTCCAGCACATGACAGCACAACGAAACAAATGGCCCTCAGTCCCCAGCAGCTTTCACTTCCGCTCTTACGGCAGTGAGAGGATCAGAGTGGAAGCAGAGGGTTCTAAGAATCCCTGGGTACGACCAGGCTGCCATGCATAGAAACTGAACTTGGCCTGTTACAACGTAAGATCGCTCATCGGTAAAGACAGGATATTATAGCTGGTAAAGGAATTAGAAAATATGAATTGGAATATCATCAGTTTGGCTGAAACAACAAGAAGAAATGAATCACTTATAAGCTTATCAAGTGGAAATCTGCTGTACACCAATGGAAACAGTGAAAGGAGTGAAGGTTCAGTTGGCTTTCTGGTCCATAAACATATAAAAAACAACATTTTGGATTTCAAAAGTACATCACCAAGGGTGTCAAGACTACTACTCAGGATTTCTAAGAGGTACAAACTAAAGGTTATAAAGATTTATGCACCAACATCGAGCCATGATGATGAAGAGGTTGACGAAATGTACACTGAAATTGAGAGTCTTCTAGATGAGCAGAAAACCCACTACACTATCATTATGGGGGACTTCAATGCTAAGGTTAGAAAGAGACAAAACATCACAGAAAGGAGAACTATAGGAAATTTTGGAATTTGGTGAAAGAAACAAAAGAGGTGAAAGACTTGTGGAATTTGCAGAATCTCGGTGATTGTCAGTAATGAACAATTTTTTCAAGAAAAGGGTGAACAGAAAGTGATGAAAGAGCCCAAATGGATTAACAACTAATGAAATCAACTTCATCCTCATTAACAGAAAATATATCGTGAATGATGTTACCGTAGTGAACAAGGTAAATGTTGGAAGTGATCACAGAATGGTAAGATGCACACTTTATATAGATAAAAGAAAAGAAAAAAACTAACTGGAGTAAATAATATGAAGGTCTTTGAGATAACAGAAGAGGAGAAAAAGCAGTATGTACTGGAACTTAAGAACAGGTTTGAGCTTCTGCAGACAGCTCAGGACCAAGATATCGATGAGGAATATTACAGCTTTCTGAAAGTGATAAAGCCTAAGAAACCTATAGGTAAAAAGAAATCCAAAGAAGAAAAATTAGTCAAGAAACACTTATCATGATGAACCAAAGATGACAAATGAAGAGCAAGATAAACACTATCAAGGAGAAAATTGAGTATACTGAGTTATGCAAAGCCATTAGAAAGAAACTCAGAGAGGACATAAGAAGACTTAACACAAGAAAAGTAGAACAAGCATCAAGGGAAAACAAAGGACTAAAATCAGCAGCCATGAGCAGTAATACAGAAAGACAAATGATACTGAAACTGAAGAATACCAATGATGATGTACTTATAAATAGCAGAGAAGGCATAATTCAAGTCAAGTAGCAGAAGACTACCATAGAGAATTATACAAGGAGCGAGGGAATGATGCCAGCAGTGGGGAAGATGGTTTGCAAATTAGTAACACATATGACATACTCAATATCCTTGCTGACGAGGTAGAACATGTGTTGAAGAAAATGAAAAATCAGAAAGCCACGGGAGAAGATGAAGTTACTGTAGAGTTGTTAAAATTGGGAGGAAGAGACATGGCACAAAAACTGGCAAGAATCTTCACAAAATGCATTAGAAAAGGTGTGATGCCTAAGGAGTGGAATAAAGCAATCATAGTTTTGCTGCATAAAAAAGGAGATAAATCAGAAATTGGAAATTATAGACCAATTAGCTTGTTATCCCACATCTACATGTTGTTCACAAGAGTCATTACTAACAGATTAGAAAGAATACTTTATGAAAACCGAAAAGAGCAACCTAAACCGAAAGAGCAAGCTGGCTTTAGGACAGGATTCTCAACTATAGATCACCTTCATGTAATATCACAGCTAATGGAGAAAGCAAATGAATATAAAACACCATTATGCCTGGCATTTGTGGATTATAAAAAGGCATTTGACTCCATACAGCATAAGGCAATGTTTCGGGCACTGGAAAGACAAGGCATAGATACCCCATATATTATGATTTTGAAGAAAATATATGAGAACAATACCTCCTTTATTAGACTAGACAGAGAAAGTAGTAAATTTAAAATTCAGAAAGGAGTTCTACAGGGAGACAATAATTCCGAAGCTGTTTACTTCTGCCCTTGAGGAAGCTTTCAGATTAAACTTGTCGCAGAAAGGAGTCAATGTGAATGCAGAGTACCTAAACCATTTAAGATTTGCAGATGACATTGTGGTCATAAGCCACGATCCCAAAGAATGAGAGGAAAATCTTAATCAGTTATGCAGAGTTAGTATTGGACTAAAGATGAATATGGCTAAAACAAAAGTAATGATGAACAAGTATGCCATAGAAATGGATATAATGATTGAAGGAGCAGTAATTAAAAGGTGGAGTCATATACTTATCTGGGACAAATCATCAGCTGTAATAATGATAAATGGCTGGAAGTCAAGAGAAGAATAAATTTTAGATGGATAGCATTCAGGAAATATAGTCACATACTGAGGAGCAATATCCCAATTTGTCTGAAACGTAAAATAATGAACCAATGTGTACTCCCCACCATGACGTATGGAAGTGAATCTTGGGCGCTCACCAAAAGAATGGAAGAGAAGCTGAGAACTACACAGAGAAGAATGGAATGAATTATATTGGGAATCAGACTGTTAGATAAGAAGAGAAACACATGGATTAGGCAGCAAACTCAAGTAAAGGACATTCTTATCATAACTAAAGAACTAAAATAGTCTTGGGCAGGACACATAGCTCAAAGACATGATGACAGATGGACTAAGAGAATAACAGAATGGTACCCAAGAGGAGCTAGAAGAAAACCTGGAAGACAACGACGGAGATGGACAGATGAAATTCATGAGTTTGTGGGTAGTAAATGGATGGCTATTGCACAAAACAGAAGGAACTGAAAAGTTGCTGGAGAGGCCTTCATCCTGCAGTGGATTGAAAATGGCTAATGATGATGATGATGCACGTCAAGCTAGGTTTGATAAAAATATTTGTGAAAGTGATGGACAAAACAGAGGATTTCCCTGTTATGAGAAAGATTCTGCGAATCAGTGATAAAAGCGGAAATTAAAAAATTGGAATTGAACAATAACAATATTTTCACATGGAAGGCGAACATGAACATTTTACTATTGTAAAAAGCAATATGTGTTGTTTTATAATGGTAGCTATGTGGCAAAGCCCTTTATGGATGGGGCAGTCATAATTGTATATATATACACTGGTGTTTAAAGAAAGTGCATCACCCCTTAAAATTGTAATTGTCATCCGAATAATGTAAGTATATGGCAATATTTTTTACAGATTGCATCAGATAAGATCAACAAGCATAGATGAGGATGTAATATTGCATCAGCTGTTACTTTCAGCTATATAAGCACGCTCTGCAAGAGTTTCAGTCGTTACTTGCTTGTGTCAGGATGGAGAGCTATGTGCAGTTGATGCCACAAAGAAAGAGTGCTGTTGTTGCTTTATGTGAGGAAAGATGTTTTTCCTGTCATATTGCTTATAGAGTGGCTTGTAATCAGTCAACAGTGAATAGATTTCTTTCCAAACTCAAGAATACTGGTTCTGCTGATAGGGAAAAGGGAACGGGATGCAAACGACTCTCTTTGCCAAAACAGGACCACGTTTTGAAGCGCTTATGCCTTAAAAATCGTAAAGCTTCTTCGTCTGAGCTGAAAAGAGAATGGGAAGAATATACAGGATTGGTAGCAAGTGCAGTAACAGTCAGAAGATGCCTCTTTAAAAATGGACTTGTAGCCCATCATCCTAAGAAGAAGCCCCTCCTCACACAAAAAATGAAAAAAGCCTGATTAATTTGGTGTAAAGAGCATGTCAAATGGACCCCCGAGCAATGGAAGTCAGTTATTTTCTCAGATGAGAAGAAATTCAACCTGCGTGGCTCTGATGGGAGACAAACGATTCACCGTAGACATAGTGAAGACCCATTCAGACTGTATGGTGTCCACAGTGAAATTCCCTTCCAGCCAAATGATATGGGGGTGCATTTCATATCACGGAGTAGGTCACCTGCAGTTTATAAAAGGTTCCATAAATGCCAATCGATACCTGGTTATATTGGAAGGCAAATTACTGCCAGCCATTTTAGAGACCATTTCAACCTGCCAAGTAACTGCATCTTTCAGGACGACTGTCATCGGACAAAAAGTGTAAGTAGGCATTTCTGTAGTTATTTTAGCTTCATGAAAAGGTGAAGTTTTCATTTTGTTTTCCATTTAAAATGATAAACTGAAGCAAGTTGAGGGCTTCAGATAACATTTCAGCCATAATTGTCATGTTTACCAAAAATATTGTATAAAGGTTGTAAATGCTCATTTTGGAATATTTTGAGAGCACCTGTCAAATATTACTTAGCTTTGCCTTAACTGTTAATAAATATCTTATGTTTATATTTCTATATGTGATGCTAGTCATTAAAGTAATATACCATCGCGAAAAACGGTTAGAAATGTGAAATTCCTAGGTGATGCACTTTCTTTGAACATCAGTTTATATATATCTATTTTATGTTAAGTCAGTATTAGATTTTGTTATTCTAAATCTGATTTAATAATCTGTGAAAGAATGTCATATGCAGCTGTTTACGAAAATTCACTTAACTGAATATACTGTAATAAATTAACTGAATCTACCACAAACTACCACATACATGAATACTGCTAGTTCCCCCCCCCCCATAGTAGATGTTTACTTTTGGAAGTTTCTCATGTGAAATTAGTGGGTTAATGTTATGTTGTTGTGGTTTTTGATGTGAAAACACCTTCGGCAGCACCTACTAAATTTAGGACTGAAGTAAAACTAATTGGTCACAAAAATGCGATGAGGAAATGATGTCATTTGGACCATTTCCGTGTCACATCCTTGACAAAAATGCGAGATGGAAATGATGCAGATGATCATTTCCATAAAGGTTACTAATCTTTGCATTTCTTTTAGGTATGTTGATCATACCTAAATGTTGATCATTCACAAATTTCCATAATTTCAGTTGGAAGACAGGGGCTCACATCTGGTGAGTATCGGCTTGGCACACCCAGGATCCAGAGCTGGATATCATCATTCTTCTCTTTCTTGATGATTCCCTTCTACTTCTGACTCTTGTTTTCTCTCTCTCTCTCTCTCTCTCTGGGTAATTCTTCCCAAAATTTTTTTCTGGCTGGTGCAGCATAAGCCTCAGGTTTCCTTGCACCATGTGAATAATAATAAGACAAGATGCAATGAATTTGTCTAAATGTCTCTGGAAAACAGCTTCAATTGAGGTACCCAATCTCGTAGTTGGAACTGAGGAATTAGTGTTGAGAGTTAGATCGAACGTTTCTTGCAGGAAAGTAATTAACGGTTTAGTTTCTTCCAATACAAAGTTGAAATCGCTGCTCGTGATCATGGGTATGCGATACGCTGGTATGATATGCCGCTCGTGATCATGGATATGTGATATGCTGGTATGATATGCTGCTCATGATCATGGGTATGCCGGTATGAGTACTGTAACAAAATGAAATGAATGAAGCCAGTTATATCCTGTATGTCACTGTTAGGAGAAATATAGACAACCATTGTGAGTATCACTAGCTGTTAGGTAACACTTTAAGATCTTGTTCTTAAGTGATTCTCTGCAGCTATTACACACAAGGATCTCATCAACATGAACATTGGGATATGTAGTACGTATCAATGGTGTATCTTTAGCAGCTGGTTTCTTTGTGTCATTTTCAAACCATAGATGATTGCAAATGTAGCCTACAGAACAGAAATTTTTCATAAAAATATCCTTTCATGCTCTTGATGTGCATTCTTATGTAAATAGTAGGTGGCTAAAGGAAAAGCAGCTTGATCATTTAAACTCATCTGCTCTGCAATTGGAGAGATGTGGAGCAGGTGAGATTAGTCACTTCAGGCACATCATTATTAGATGGAGCAGTGGCATTGCTGGTTGAAGGCACTGCTAAATTAACCGGTTGATTTTCTGTTTGTCTTTTATGCAATCTTGATAGTCTTTGTCATTCTCATGCACTCGTTGCTACCTCCATCTTTATTTTCTTAGGTTGGCTCGCTTGATACTTTCAACAACCTCTGCATTTGATTTCAGCATCATTGAACACTCAGCTATAGCAGTGTGGCCTTCAGTCCCTTTCACTAATTGGAAAATTACTGATGTGAAAGCATCTATAGCTGCACCTAAAAATGGAATGGAATACAATGAAAATGCAGATTGCAACAATACAAATACTTGTATTGTTGCAGTCATATTTCCTACAGTAATAACTGCAGGAAGTATGATTATGATATCATACTATTCAACAAATGGCTACAATCGAATGGGTAATTTGGCTATTGGCTTGGATTTCGCTAACCTCTTCCAAGCGTTGATTCAGTAAAGTAAGTAGCGGGCGGAGCATAAAATGTTATATTGTTCATAACTATGGTTCTTGTTGTTCGATTTTAAAATGGTTCTGATTTTCATCAGAGATGTTTTCACATAAAACACCTTTCATGTGTATAGGGTGCACCTGTGGAGGGTTTTTTTGCATGTCTATGAAACCTAACTTTAGCATGCTACTGCTACCTTTTCTTTAAAACTAAAAAAAAAAAAAAAAAAAAATCTTAAATTCAAAACTATATAAGATAAAATTTAAATTCTAATGGTAATGCTTGCAGTTGAAACTCATAGCAAGTTTTAGATTAAGAAGATATGTTTGTAAACAAGAAAATAAAATCAGCTTTGTGGTGAAATTAATGATATCTTATCACCATGGTTATATAGATTATTTCTGCCTGATGTTTTTAGTTGTGTATATTGATAAATAATACTAATGCACTAAATTAAAACTGTATAAATTAAATTTTGTATTTTTTATTTTGCTTTTAGTTTTTATGGTGCATGAGTGATTAAGGTCATTATGCACCAAGGCCAGTATAAATTAATTACTGTGCATCTTAAAAAGGATGAGTACATGTGGTTAGGATGATAGGAACATACACAGGGATCTTTGGAAACTATCTACTCTATCAGTATTTTGTGCTCAGAAAAAAAATAAAAATGACAAACATATAAGACAACTGAGAAAAATACAGCATACATACAATATGGCCTATAGGTATAAAAATGTACTATATTATATTTGTGTAAATACACCATAGTTTACCATGGCGCCTCTGTAGCCAGGTGGGCTACAGAGCAGGAGCAGCAGTGCATAGCACATGCTTCTTGATTAGACTGGGGTTCGAGCCCGTGACCACCAAATACACAGGATGTGGAAAGGTCAGAGAATGATCACCGCATATTCCCGGAGCAATATGGCCTTAATGCTCCTAAAAAAAATAAATAACAATAACAACAACCATAGTTTACCCATACATTTAACTACATAAGTAGTGCATTTACACCAATATTATATAGTTAATTTCAACCCATAACATATCATGCCTTGCGCATTTAGTCTTCAAAATATTATTATTACCTACACCATTTGGCATCTCTCATATTGTGGAATTAACTTCGCAACTGTGATGGCATGTTTGCATTACCAGGGTACCTGCCCATCCACTGATGATAGGCCAATAGCCTTGAAACAGTTGAGGGGGGAGCCTGATATTCACGGAGTTTCTGAGAATAGGTAACAACAGTCTTCTCTACTGGGGAAGCGTTGCCTATTCAAGGAATATATGAGCTTTGAGTGTGAGTTGAAGGAGCAACTGTCCCTTTCTTCCTTCTACGGCATTTCCTTCCTCTACCTCTCCTACTATCACCTTCCTACATCTTTATGTATGAGGATAACTGAGAACTTTATCCCATACCATATTTAAAAACAGTGCTGTCTGGGTGGTTGTGCCCACTGAGAATAAATAACAGTAATCTCCTCTATTAGAGAAGCGTTGTTTATTCAAAGTAGTGCAATACCTGCTATCTTGTTGAAGTTGATAGCCTAAACAAATTTAAAGCTCAACTGGACAGGTATTTCGAACGAACGGAGGGGTGAAATGGGAGTGGGTTTTTTTTTTTTTTTTTTTTTTTGGCTGATGCTGAATAAGCTTGCTTTCTTGCATCATATGCCTCTGCTAATGCTAATGCTAAAATGCTAATCTGGTGAAGGTAGCCACAATATGAGATAAAATCAAACGATGCCTTTACACTACTTATGGGTAAACTATGGTGTATTTACACCAATATTATATAGTTAATTTTAACCCAAAATATATTATGCCTTACACATTTATTCTTCAAAGTATGAAAATGTATAAAATCACATGAAAGTACAGCCAAGCCTCGCATAATGCGAGTTCGATTAATATGTCTTTCAGTTACTGCTATTTGAAAAAATTATACCACTTTTCACTTTACGCGATGCAATTTCCAGTTGAATTGCATTTAAAAATTCAAATTTTTAAATGCAATTCAAATAACGCATAAATGTTTTGCGCGATGTGCTCAAATTAATTGCATTAATCGAGGCCAGCCTGTTTAGTGATATGATCACAGGTACAATAAAATAAAATAAAGATAGCCAGATAGGCCATAAGAGTTTGCAAGTTACAACAATTTACAAGAGTTTTTTTTTTTTTTTTTTTTGTGGTATTACATGAATTCATATGTGTGATGCATATGACATTTAATGTATATGACTCTGTACTTGCAATATGTGTGATGTCTTTGCAATATGTATTTGTCATAAGGCTATTCCATGCATATCAGGATGCATTAATCATTGAATCATTGCACCAGTAAGAAGCATAAAAAAAACAACATAACTTGTTTCATTATGTGCAGAATTGCCCAAAATATGTCAGTTCACATCTGTAACCACTTGATTAAAATACAGTTTTGGACTGATTGTGATAAAGCGAAAACTACAAAAAATTTAATTTGACATTACCAGTTACATATTCTGCAATATGTAACTGCAATATACTTAAGAGATAAAGCTTGGGTATGTATGTAGAAATATATTTAAAGAATGGTAGAAATGTTGTGATCTTTAAAATATTTATTTGACAGGTGTTATTTGAATATTGGATTGTTTTCGGCAAACAAAGTAGAGAAAGGCCAAGAAGAATGATCTATCCTAACCCAACAAGCAGCATGCTTAATGGAAAAAGAAGAAAAGGATTGATTTTGGAAGGGGGGCTGTCAACCATTTGATTAATAGAGAAATAAAGTTTCTCTATTCATAAAAAAAGGTCAACATAGAAGTTTCCCTTTTCTGTATCTTGTTTAGTGGATTGTGATCATCTACATATAAGTTATGCAATACTATATTTCATTCAGAATTTTTATTTTTCTACCTTAGATGAACTTTATCCTGAAAAGCCAATTAGTACAGTTGAAACTGCAATGATCATTACATTTGTAATAACTGGAATTGCTCTCATCATTTCTGCTGTTATCATCATTAAGAAACTTTTCAAAGAAAGGGTAAATAATGCTCATAAAACTTGCATTAAAGTTTATTTTAATATATTAAATATATATTTAATGAATTGAATTAGAGACTTTAAATAAAAAATGAATTTTTAATGAATTGAATTAGAGACTTTAAATTCAGAATTTCTTTCTTTATATATATTTACTCTTTAAATGTCTGTGTGTTTGTGTGCAGGATTCCTGTAAAATATTAATTTTCTCTTTTTTTTTATTTGTGATTTTACACAGTAATTGAAGGAAAGAGAGAAACATTATTTGCCATAATATTTTATCTATATATTACAGATTCAATTCAGTATAAAAAGAATAAGCAGAATTTAATAGGCTGATTTGATAACCTTAAAAATAATTATTTATTTATTTACATGCTAAATGATTGTTTATAGACGGTAATGTAATAAGACTCACTCAAAAAATAATTACATTATTAGTAATCATGTAATACTCATTAAATAAAAATAATTGTTATTGTGCAGTGACATATACATCATTCAATTCTAATCTCATGTGTTTTATTCTAGGCATAAGTAACCAGTGAGAGTAATCTTTAAATTTTCCCAGATGAGCGATCTGTGAGTTTGGTCAGCCTAACATCCAGTCGATGCTTTTTTCCCCTTCTCTTTTTTGAACAGTGGGCATTCTCACAAATGAAGCATATCTCACAATGCCACTACATTGTATCAAATGATGAGGCTGCACCTTGAATACTGCATACAGGTCTGGAAGCCTCATTTTAAGAAAGACGTGGCTCTCTTGGTACAGAGAATGGGTACAGAGAAGAGCAACCAGATTAGTCAAGAATATAAAGGACCCTTACCACAAAATTCTGAAAATTGCCGTGCTGCTTGGAAACTAGGAGGAAATAATATTCTTTGGACCCTTTCAAGAAGCTCCATTCAGATGAGGTCTCCATATTTGAACACAGTATTCCATGGTCTTACAATTGCCTTATACAGTGGGATTTTGACCTCCCTATCTCTACAGGATAGCATTTGATAAATTGATAGGACACCATGGGCTTTCCTTGCTGCATGTTTATACGATTCAGAAAACCTCATATCTGCCCATATTGTAACTCCCAGATCCCTTTTCTCCTCCACTGTTTTTAATTCAACCCCACCAATTGTATAATTTATTTGTGGGTTGCCATTCCCCAAGTGTAAGACCTTCATTTAGCAGCTTTAAAAAATAGCTGCCACTTCTATGACCATCTTTGAAGTCTGTTCAAGTTATTCTGAAGGAGCACTGCTTGGCACTGATCATTAACGACTTATCAATCTTTATGTCATCTGCAGACTTTGACATCACACCTTCTATCCCTTCATTGATGTCATTTATGAAAATGAGAAACAACAGTGCTACAAAAACTGATCCTTGAGGGACCCCACTCCTGACATTACACCAATGTGAAGAATATCCATTAATCACAACCCTCTGCCTTCTGCCATACAGCCACCCAGAAATCCATCTTAGAATCTTACCAGTAATCCCAACCTGTTCAGGCTTATACAGTTAACCTCTCATGAGCAACCGAGTCAAATGCTTTGCTAAAATCCAAATAAACTATGTCAAAATTATTCCATAATCTATGTTTAAACTGTTCCCTAAATCCAGCTCATGAGTACCTGTGTCAAAATAGCCTTATAAGTTAGTTAAACATGATTTAACTGTAACAAAGCCATTTTGTGAATCCTTCAGAATGCTATATCTGTCTAAATGTCCCTGGATTGCACTGTTAAACATTGCCTCTAAGATTTTACCTACCACTGAAGACAGACCAACCAGTCTGTAGTTACAACTTCACTCCCAGAACTACTTTTATGTATTGGTGATACATTGGCACTTCTCCAATCCAAAGGAATGTCCCCCAAGTCCAAAGATGCCCTCATATTTAGCCTCAATGGTTCAATACACTCCCTCACACTCTGCCTCAAAACTACATGGTATATGCCATCAACTCCAGGAGCTTTACTTGCCTTTATGCTCAAAGGTTTTTCTAATAAACAATCATCTGTAATTATGTTATCACTAATTTCATATGGCTCACTCACACAGCCTCTTCTCAGAATAAAGGGTCTTTCATCAGTAAACATAAATGCAAAGTACCTGTTCAACTCATCTGCAACATCAGCTAGGTTGTCTAAGACTTTCCCACATGCAGTGCACCAGGCTCCAATCTGATTTGCTCTTTCCTTCCTTGTATTCACATACATCAGGCCTTGAATGGGTTGAGCACGCTAAATTCTGATGGGATCCTTCCACTTCTGATGGGATCCTTCCAGGTTACGAACCTAAGGGGACATAAATTCAAATTAAGAAAAGACAGATGTAGAATAGATGTGCGGAAATTTGCCTTTAGCCAGCGGGTGGTTAATTGCTGGAACAAACTTCCATCTGTCGTTGCGGAAGTTGATAGGTTAAATAAATTTAAGGAGGAACTGGACAGGCATTTGGAGGGAATGGTGAGATTTTTTTTTTTTTTTTTTGGCTGATGCTGCATGAGCTCATACACTTGCTTTCTTGCATCACATTGTCACTACTACTACTACTACATGAAAAATTCCTTTTCCCCATTCTTTGCTCTTTTAGCCAATGCTTTCTCATATGCAGTCCTGGCCTCCCTGATCTCATTTATGGTACTATTACAGATCAAATTTTATCTGTTGTAGGTTTCAGTACTTTTCATTGCTCTGTAACTGTCCCATGCTATCTTTTTCTGCTTTATTCTTAAAGCTATGTATGGATTCATGGTCTCCATGATTTTTGCTTTAAAAGTATTCTATAATCCAAATGTATTCGCCATCCCTTGGCAATCCATCCAGTTCACAGCTTCAGTGTAGTTAGCATTAGTTGAGGCACACCATGCAAGAAAGCAAGCTTATAGAGCATCAACAAAAAAAAAAAAAAAAAAACCCCCCCTTCCCATTTCACCCATTCAGTCACTCCAAATGTTTGTCTAAAAGTTAAAAGTTAAACTGCAGACATTATCAACCCACTGCAGGATGGAAGCCTCCTCAACAATTCATGCTGAAGGAAATGGACCACAATCTGCCACGCTGGTCCAGTGCGGGTTGGCAGATCGATCATATTTAGCAGTCAGGGGCTTGAACCTCGGTCTATTCAAAGAGTGCATGCTACTGCACTCCCGCTCCTGATGATTCAGCTACAGAGGCCACTAATGTTTGTCTTAATTCAGCCTTAAATTTATTTAAGCTATCAACTTCCACAACAACAGATGGAAGTCTGTTACAGCAACCAACCACCTGCTGGCTAAAGGCAAACTTCCGCACATCTATTCTACAACTGTTTTTCCTCAATTTCAATCTATGCCCCCTCAGATTCTTAATCTGAGCAAGCGGAACTATCCTGTCAGCATTGAGCCTGCTCAAACCATTCAAGACCTTATACACCTCGATCAGATCACCTCACAGGTGCCTAGTCTCCAGATGCTGCAACTTGCAGAACTTAAGCCTTTCTCCGTAAGTACACCCCTTTGTTCCTTTCACCAATCTTGTTGCCCTTCTCTGTACTCGTTCTAGCAACTCTACATCCTTCCTAAAATGAGGCCTCTGCACCTGTATACAGTACTCAAGGTGTGGCCTGACCATTGCCTTATACAAAGGGATAATCACCTCCTTGTCTCTGCTAGCAAAATTCCTATATATCATTGACAAAACCCCATTACCTGCCCTGGCAGCTCGTCTGCACTGCTCAGAGAACTTCATATCTGACTGCACAATTACCCCAGGCCTTTTTCATTCTCTACCTCCCTGAGTGTAGTACCACACAGTTGGTACATTTCTCTTAGGTTACTGCTACCTATATGGAGTACTTTGCATTTGTCAATGTTAAACTTCAGTTGCCACTTCTCAGCCCATCTGTCTAACTTTCTAGATCCTGTTGCAGTGGCATACTGTCTTTACTGTCATTAAAAACCCTGTCATCCTTTGTATCATCTGCAAACTTGGACATTAAGCCTGATATATCTTTATCGATATCATTGATAAATAAACAAAACAACAATGGGCCCAGCAGCAAACCCTGGGGGGACTCTGCTAATAACATTAGTCAATGTAGAGCAGTGTCCATTTATTACCATTTACTCTCGGTCTTCTCCCACTCAACCATTCCTTTATGCATTGCAGTAACTGGCCTTAATCCCACACCGCTCCAATTTGTTCAGTAGTCTTTCATGTGCAACAGTATCAAAAACTTTCCTGAAATCCAAGAATATGATATCAAAATTATATTTTGCATCCAGTTCTTTTTGTGACCACATCATAGTATCCAATAAAATTGGTCAGACAAGACTTCCCCCTTAACAAACCTATGCTGTGTCTGAACTATTACTGCTGTCTTGTCTAGGTGATCCTGTATCACCTCTTTAACCAGTGACTCCATTATTTTCTCTGGAACAGAAGTTAAACTAATAGGTCTGTAATTGTTTAATTATTTGTGTCCCACTTTGAACCCCCCCCCCCACTTTGTGAATTGAGGATACATTTGCATGTCTTCAGTCCATGGGGTCCTCCCCTGACTCGAAGGATGCTCTCATAATAGAATAGAATAGAATCTTTAATTGCAGCAATGATAGACATACAATTAGTCCCGTGACGGCATGGTGGTGCCAGGTAATTATGGCTAAGGGTTTGCTTACTTCCCTTTTTGCCTCCTTCATTATAACTGGATAGTGTAGGTGTTTCCTTTTATCTTATTAGTTTTTATTGCCTTGACTTGCCAATTGTAATCCTTGTTGGCTCGTCAGTCGTAAGGGTATTGTTTTATACTTTACTTCACCAATTGTAGGCATAAATTCTTTGGTTTTTATTATTAACCATATACCCTTGGCTACTAAGCTAAACCCTACTTTAATTTTATTTATGGAAACTATCAAGTTATTGCCTTGACTTGCCAATTGTAATCCTTGTTGGCTCGTCAGTCGTAAGGGTATTGTTTTATACTTTACTTCACCAATTGTAGGCATAAATTCTTTGGTTTTTATTATTAACCATATACCCTTGGCTACTAAGCTAAACCCTACTTTAATTTTATTTATGGAAACTATCAAGTTATCCTTGGGCCTCTGACTGCTTCTACAAGATTTCAGGTTTAATTGCATTTTTAGCTAGGAATTGAGTGAGGCAATTGACAAACACGCGTAAAAAGTTTAACATGTTTAATTATAGAAATTGACTTAAAAGTTTTCAAAATTGATCAACAAAACTCTTCATATTAAAAACATTCCTCAGTGGGATAAATCAAAACAATAAGTTCATTCAGCATATTTGTTACTAAATTGAAACAATAATTCCTTTACGATATCCAGTTTGTTTATCCAGTTATTCCTTAGGCTAGTTCAAAATATCACAGTTAGGATTTCAGAATGCCTTTCTTCCCCTTTTTGGATTATTCTCTTGACTAGAAATAATAATACGAAACAGTACTTACAATTATTTTCGCTTCTCCGACCTTTTGGACCAGTTCCTTTATCTTCTAAAACTTTCTTTAACAGTTTCCACATCAGATTAAACTCTCCTCTATCAAACTCACTTTGAAGTGGCATATACTTATTAACTGCCCACTTATTTTAACTTTATTGACACTTGAAACTACTAGTTGCATAACCGTAACTAATTACAATTCCCAAACTTGACTTTCCTCGATTACTAGCTTACTCGCTGCTTCCAAACTTGTTAACTCAGATATTGTTGGGATATCAGAGACGTGGTGTCACACAGATATAAGTAATGCGGAACTGGAATTTGGGGAATACAATGTGTATAGAAAGGATAGACAGGACAGGAGTGGAGGAGGGGTTATGCTATTAATTAAGAAACACATAAAGTCCAAGGAAGTGAAGCCAGTCGACATCGATGGACAGGGCAGTGTCGAGTCAGTTTGGTGTGACATAAGCATAGGGAAATCAAAATTGAGAGTAGGAGTGTGCTATAGGCCTAATGACTCTGATGAGTATAATAAAATATTGTACAGGGAAATAGAGTGGGCCAGTAAATCAGAGAGTCTTATAATGGGGGACTTTAATTTCCCAGATATTGACTGGAATTTGTGGGTTGGTCACTCGCACACTAGCAAGGCTTTTGTGGATTTATTGGATGATTGTTTTCTACATCAGCATGTTCGTGAGGCAACAAGAGGGAGCAATACTCTTGATCTGATTATCAGTAGTGATTCTTCATGCATTAAGAACCTGCAGATAAATGAACCACTAGGTGGCAGTGATCACAGTGTGTTGAAGTGGGATTTACTCAAGGAGGTAACTACCATCAGAGGTAAAGGGAAGGGTTTTTGTTTTCGTAAAGGCGACTATGATGGTCTGAGACAGTATTTAAATTCTATACAGTGGGACCAACTGATGATGTTACCAACAGCAAACTCAAAATGGGAAGCATTCAAGGAACTAATCTTGGAGGCTACCAGGCTTTACATACCAACTAAGAAATATTGTTCAAGGTTTAGGCCTAAATGGTTGTCAGATGAACTAATGAGACATGTGGCAGAGAAGAAAAATGCATGGGATACATACAAATTAATGGGTGACATGGAAGCCTATGATAGATATAAGTTGGTCTGTAACCAAGTCACAAAGGAGATTAGGCAGGCAAAGGCAGACTATGAAAAATCCTTGGCAAAGGATGCAAAGAAAAACAGAAAAGAGTTCTTTACGTACTTGAACTCGAAAAGGAAAGGGATGAATCAGATTGGTCCACTGGATATTGATGGTTCAACAGTTGAGGATCCTGCTCAGGTGGCTAACAATCTAAACGAGTATTTTGCATCTACATTCACGCATGAGGAGTTATTCAGGAAGGAGAATGATGTAGGTAAAGTAAACATTGGCAGTGAGCTGGATGATTTTGTAATAACTGAGAGGAAAGTGGAAGAGAGATTGTTGAGGATAAACATAAAAAAGGCACCTGGGGTGGATGGGATCTATCCAGTTATATTAAAGGAGGCAGCAAAGGAAGTATGCAAACCCCTAGCCATAATTATGAGAGCTTCTTTGGACTCAGGGGAGGTACCCATAGACTGGAGATGTGCAAATGTAACCCCAATTCACAAAGGAGGATCAAAGGCTGACACAAGTAATTATAGACCTGTTAGTTTAACTTCTGTTCCAGGTAAATTAATGGAGGCACTGGTTAAAGAAGCACTGCAGGATCATCTAGACAAGAATTCAGTTATAGCTCAGACGCAGCATGGTTTTGTTAAGGGCAGGTCTTGTCTGACCAGTTTGATTGGATACTATGATGTAGTCACAAAAGAACTGGATGCAGGGAATAACTTTGATATTATATATTTGGATCTTAGAAAGGCTTTTGATACTGTTGCACATGGAAGACTGCTGCACAAATTGGAGCAGTGTGGCATTGGAGACAAATTGCTGCTATGGATAAGGGGATGGTTGAGTGGCAGAAGACAGAGAGTGGTAATCAATGGACACTGCTCAACGTGGACTAATGTTATTAGTGGAGTTCCTCAAGGTTCAGTGTTGGGTCCGTTGTTGTTTTCGGTGTTTATGAATGATATTGATGATGGGATATCAAGTTTAATGTCCAAGTTTGCAGATGATACAAAGGTTGGCAGGGTCGTTAAGGACAATACTGATGCTATGCTGCTGCAACAGGATCTGGAAAGGTTGAACAGATGGGCTGAGAGGTGGCAAATGAGGTTTAACATCGACAAATGTAAAGTGCTGCATATGGGAAACAGTAACCCCAGAGCAACGTATCAACTCTGCGGTACTACACTGACAGTGGTGGAGAATGAAAAATACCTGGGGGTAATTGTGCAGGCAGATATGAAGTTCTCTGAGCAGTGCAGACGAGCTGCAAGAGTAGCTCATGGTGTCTTGTCAATGATATACAGGAATTTTTCTAGCAGGGATAAGGAGGTGATTATTCTCTTGTATAAGGCAATGGTAAGGCCACATCTTGAGTACTGTATACAGGTCTGGAGGCCTCATTTCAAGAAGGATGTAGAGCTGCTGGAACGGGTACAGAGAAGGGCAACAAGATTAGTAAATGGAACAAAGGGTTGCTCTTACGAAGAAAGGCTTAAGTTTTGCAAATTACAGAGTTTGGAGACTAGGCACCGGCGAGGTGATCTGATAGAGGTGTATAAGGCTTTGAATGGTTTGAGCATGCTCAATGCCAATGGGATTCTTCATCTTTCTCAGAATAATCACCTCAGAGGGCATAAATTCAAATTGAGGAAGGACGGATGTCGGATAGATGTGCGGAAATTTGCCTTTGGCCAGCAGGTGGTTGGTTGGTGGAACCGACTTCCATCACTTGTTGTTGAAGTTGATAGCCTAAACAAATTTAAAGCTCAACTGGACAGGTATTTCGAACGAACGGAGGGGTGAAATGGGAGTGGGTTTTTTTTTTTTTTTTTGGCTGATGCTGAATAAGCTTGCTTTCTTGCATCATATGCCAATGCTAATGCTAATGCTAATGCTAACTCTGAACGACTCATGCCCTTACACCGGCAAATCCTCTCGTCTGTAATCTGACAATATTCTCGCTGTTTCCCGACTATTACTCTCATGGAACTCCTTCTCTTACGGAACAACTCCTACCTCTACAACTCTTACCTCTATAACTAACTTAACGCTACTAAACCAGTCCTTATATATCCCATTTTTACCCATGATTCCCTGAATTTTGACCTGACCTCCCCTAGATAAGTCGAACGTTCTCCACAAAATTTTTTTTTTCTTTTTTTCTCAAAAAAAATAAGCTAAAGCTTACAATAGATTCCATCTGCCCCAGGAGCCTTTTTTTATGTTTAACTTCAACAATTTCTCCTACACTTTGCTCTCAGTTATTACAAAGTCACTTAACTCCCTGTTAGAGTTTGATAAACGTATGGTATTTCCCTCCTTGAATAAATCCTCATGTGTGAATGTAGATGCAAAATACTCATTCAGTTTATCAGCTATTTGAGCAGGATCATCAATAGTCAAACCATCTATGTTAAGTGGACCAATCTGATTCATCCCCTTCCGTGTACAGTTTACATAAGTAAAGAACTCTTTGCATCCTTTGCCAAAGATTTTTTGTAATTTGCCTTCGTCTACCTAACCTCCTTTGTGACTTTATTACAGACTAGCTTATATCTGCCACAGGCTTCTGTATCTTCTAATAATTTATATGCATCCCATGCATTTTTGTTCTCTGCCACAAGCCTCATTAATTCATCCGACATCCATTTAGGCCTGAATCTTGAACAGTATATCTTAATTGGTATGAAAAGCCTAGTATGAAAAGCCTCCAAGATTAAGTCCCTGAAGGCTTCCATGTAGAATTCACCATTGGTAACATCATCAGTTGATCCCACTGTATAGAATTTAAAAACTGTCTGAGACCACTGTAGTCACCTTTACAAAAACAAAAACCGTTCCCTTTACCCTTGATGGTAGTTACATCTTTAAGTAAATCCCATATCAGTACACTGTGATCACTGTCACCTAGTGGTTCCTTTATCTGCAAATTCTTAATGCATGAATAATCAATGTTGATAATCAGATCAAGGGTATTACTCCCTCTGGTTGCCCCTCGAACATGTTGCTGTAGAAAACAATCCTCCTGTAAATCAACAAAAGTCTTGCTAACATGCGAGTGACCAATCCACAAGTTCCAGTCAATATCTGGAAAGTTAAAATCCACCATTACAAGACATTCTGATTTACTCCCTCATTCTATTTCTCTGCACAACTGTTCATTGTACTCATCAGTCATTAGGCCTATAACATACTCCTACTTTCATTTTCCCTTTCCCAGCGTTTGTCACACCCACCAGACTCAACATTGCACTGTCCACCCATGTCAACTGGATGCACTTCCTTAGATTTTTTTTCTTTCCTTCCTACTCTGTCTGTCCTTTCTGTACACATTGTACTCCCTAAATTCCAATTCTGCACTGCAGTGCAGTGCAGTCCAATTCTGCACTGTTTATATCTGTGTGACACCACGTCTCTGATATCCCAATAATATCTGTCTTTGATGTCTTGATCAGCACTTCAAATTCATCAATTTTATTTACTATACTTGTAGCATTAGTGTACATGCAAGTATACATGCACTTGTTCTTACTCTTAGTTACCCTAACACAGCCCATGTGTTTACTTATTCCATGATGACTCCCAGCAGCTTTTGAAGTCCCCAGCACCTTGCTCTCTGGGATGCTGCTCATTACAATAGAAGCAGTGCAAGAATCATGTTCGCATCTGCCTGCGGCTACCATTAATCTTTTAGTCTGGGAATCCCTCCAAAGGGGACTGGCAGTTAGTGCTTTAAACTGTCAGTCCTCTTTTCTGAAGTTAAAATCAGTGCCTTTACTAAATTATTAGTAAAGTAATTAATTTTAAAAAAGTAATTAAAGAAATTAGTAAATGATAATTTTTTTTTCTTACTGTAATTAGTATGAAAAATAATTTTTGTTATGTAAATTAAAGTTTATTTTCATAAGTGATGTAAAATCTGTTTTTATTTGTTTTATTGATTTTATTTATGTATATTTATGGCTTTTGGAGTGGTATGAGGTCTCACATTTATGACAGGTCCAGGCCCCGTCTAATCTCCCTCAGGCTCTGTTTGTCATGTGCTTATGCAAGAGAGATTACAAGTTAGCATATTCTCTAATAGAGATATGTGATCTTGTCTAGAAATCTGATTGTCAAACAAGTGTAGGAGCAGAAGGATACTTTTTCCAAAATATAAAATATGACTGAATTTAGAAGGATTGAAATTAACTAAGTTATCATTGCCCATTTGTGAATTTCCTGGAAATTAGCTTTAAGGAATTGGTAGTGGATGTTTGAGAAGATAAAGCTGATTGTGCAGGGCAAGCTTTCTCACAAATTGGAAGGTGGAATATAATGTGCTATCGTCAACAAAACTATGGATAAGATTACTAGTCAGCAGAAGCAGGTCATTAATATAAGAAAGAAAAGAGTGGGAGAAAGAAATTAACATTGAGGAACAGCAGCATTAGTGGAAAAGTTAGAAGATAGAGAGCCATCTACTTACCCACAGTAAGAAGTCAGAGAGAAAGCTGGATATGCAATACACAATTGCAATAAAACAATCAGCAACCCACAAGGTGGAAGTTTGTTTAAAAGACCTTTTATGCCAGACATGATCAAAAATCTTAGAATGTCAGGTGCAACTGCTTGAGTTTCACTAAACTTTTCCATTGAATGTGTCCATAGATGGGTAACATAAGCCAATATGTTATCAGTGGATTGGCACTGATGCAATATGTAATGGCAATCATTAATCAGATAGAAGGTTGTGAGATAGTTTTGGAGTTGGTAGTCATTGAATTTCTTCATTACTTTAGACAAAATAGAGGTAAGTGCAGTGGGATGATAAGATGGCAGGAATTTGTCACCCCTTTTTTAGTACTGGTTGGATATGAGCAAATTTCTGAGCAAAAAGGAAAACACTAGTGGAATAAGAAAGTGTGAAAAAGTTACACAGATCAGGGGGATGCTCAGGAGAACACATTTTGAGAACAATTGGAGAAATCCCATCAGGAAGCATTACCATTAGTAGAGGCATACGATGCAAGAAAGCAAGCTTATACAGCATCAGCAAAAAAAAAAAAAAAAAAGACCCTTCCCATTTCATCCATCCATTCACTCCAAATGTATCTCTAGTTCTGCCCTGAATTTATTTAAGCTGTCAACTTCCACAATGACAGATGGAAGTTTTTCTACACATCTATTCTACAACTATCTTTCCTTAATTTTATTTATGTTCCACTCAGGCAATTAATCTGGAAAAGAGGAAAAATCCCATCAGCATTGGGCATGCTCAAACCATTCAAGGCCTTATACACATAATCAGATCATCTCACAGGTACCTAGTCTCCAGAAACTGCAATTTGCAGAACTAAAGCTTTTCTTCATAAGAGTTGTTCCATTCACCAACCTTTGTTCCATTCACCAACCTTGTTGCCCTTCTCTGTACTCTTTCCAGCAGATCTGCATCCTTCCAAAAATGAGGCCTATAGACCTGTATACAGTACTCAAGTTGTGGCCTGACCATTGCCTTAAATAAGGGGATAATCATCTCCTTATCATTGCTAAAAAATTCCTGTATATCATTAACAAGGCACCATGAGCTACTCTTGCAGACTGTCTGCACTGCTCAGAAAATTTCATATCTGATTACACAATTACTCTCAAGTCATTTTCATTCTCTACTACCCTGATTGTAGTACCACACAGTTGATACATTACTCTGGGGTTACTGCTATTCATATGCAGTACTTTACATTTTTCAATGTTAATCTTCAGTTGCCACCTGCTCAACTTTTCTAGATCCTGTTGCAGTAGCCTACTATCATTAGTATCATTAACAACCCTGCCAACCTTCGTGTTATATGCAAACTTGGATATTAAGCCTCATATCTCTTCATCAATATCATTAATAAATACAGAAAACAATAATGGACCCAACGCCGAACCCTGGGAGACTCCACTAATAACATTAGTCCACGAAGAGCAGTGTCCATTGATTACCACTCTGTCTTTTCCCACTCAACCATCACTTTATCCATAGCTGCAATTTGCCTTTAATGCTATACTGCTCCAATTTGCACAATAGTTTTCCATGTGCAACAGTATCAAAACCATTACTGAAATCCAAGTATACGATATCAAAATTATTTTTTGCATCCATTTCCTTTGTAACCACATTATAGTATCCAATCAGATTGGTCAGACAAGACTTCCCCTTAACAAACCCATGCTCTGTCTGAACTATAACTGCAGTCTTGTCTGGATGATCCTGAAATGCTTCTTTAACCAGTGCTCCATTATTTTCCCCTGAACTGAAGTGAAACCAACAGGTCTGTAATTACTCATGTCACCTTTCCATCCCCTTTTGTGAATTGGGCATACATTTGCACATCTCCAGTCTGTGGGGACTTCCCCTGAGTCCAAGGATGTTCTCCTAATTATGGCTAAGAAGTAAGAGTTTGCTTACTTCCTTTGCTGCCTCCTTTAATATAACTGGATAGATCCCATCCACCCCAGGCACCTTTCTTATGTTTAACTTCAACAATTTCTCCTCCACTCTGCATGCCCTCAGTTATTACAATGGTTGTAATTTAAAGTATAATAAGAAATTTGGAAATTAATTTCTTTTAATATTCCATTGTTTTATTTATTTATTATTATCAATAATAAATGTAAAGGCATTGCTTTGTAGTTTGAAAATCATGACAATATTTTTGATTTTCAGATTATCTAAACAAAATTAAAAAAGAAACTACTTTACCATAAACATTATTTTTCTGTCATTTTTGAGGTTTTTCTTCACATAATTTTTGATTTATCATGATTTTCTCAATATGTCATTTTTGTAGGGCATTTAAATCTAGTCATTTTTAATTCTTGGTTGCTACAAATTTAAGTCTTATATCAAAATTAAATTAGATAGGAATTGTGATTAATAATTTGCCTATATTTATTAATGAATTATGTTTTGAATAACGTAAATTATATGTTTTGATTACTAGGAGAAGTTTAACATGACATAGCATATATTTATTACTTTTTTTTTCTTAATTTAGAAACAAAAGAAAGAACTAGAATTGTGTAGCCAAAATAGATTTAAGCAGGGATTGAAAGAAATGTTCAATCCTGATCTTCCTTTGGAAGAACAGATTGATCTCTTGCCATATGATAACTGGTGGGAATTTCCGAAAGAGAGACTGAAGCTAGGTAATTGCTATGCCATTTTTTTTTAAAATCATGATGGTAAATATATAACATTTTTTTCATAATTCTTTTTTATTATGCATGTATAATATATATATCTATCCTTATTTATGCATGATATATTTTAATAATGAATACATTCCTTAATAAATCAAAAATATATAAAAAATTAACAGATAATGTCACTGTGTGATGGAATAATTGTGTATCATCAGGCAACCTCTATAGATGGAGCAATGTTTATACAAGTTGGTTCAAGCAATCTCACATTGCACATTCTTTTATTTTTTTTATACTCCAATTGGGGGTGAGGGAGAGTTACAGCTGCTTCATTGTTCAGTTAACAATGGGCCATGCAGTGTTTTTTTTTTTTTTTTTTTTTTTTTTATTATGGCAGCATCTGGAATTCAAATGTGGAACATTGCATACTTGTGTGCAAACGATTGACAGTCAAGGCCATGTGGATGCTTGTACAAACAAGGAACAATATCAAATGGGATTATATTTTTGTGTTTCCAGTTATTTATTCTCAAGTTTTGCTTTCATAGTATATCCTCCAGGTCTGAATAATTCTGAAGGCTTTTTACTAACTCATGACATTGTATGGTTATTCTCAAGGTGTTACTTTTGATTTTCTTAATTTGGATATTTTATGATGTAAAAATTTATGTTGCTGGACCTCTGAACTGTTTCATTTTAATTTTCTTATTGGTTTAATAAACAAAAAAGTTCCTCTTTACAGCTTAATAATAAAAGTTACAGGGCTATATTTCAAAGCAGGCATTGAAATATTTTGAAAATTATATGCATAGTTACCAATCTCTGGGTTTACAAAAAAAAGAATCTGTTTTTTTTGAGTTGATTTGACTCCCTTCTTCAGTTCACCTTCATAACATAGTTTCTTCTATCATTTTCTTTTTGAAAAAAATAGTAAAACTATTTTAAAATTGGAATTTAAAATTTTAGCAAATTTATTCTTAGTTTTGCTAACAAACAAAGCTGTGACAAACACCTGAGAATAGTTTGGCATAATTGTTCAGTTAGCCATAAAAAAAGAGCAAGCTTTGTAGATTTTCCAACACAACACATATGATACTGCTCAGGAATGATACCCCCTTTATTGCTTTATAAAGCAATAAAGATTAATAAAAGAACCTAAAGTTTAAAAATTCTTTAAGTTCAATATCATTAAAGATTTACTGCATTGCCATAGAAATACAAGCCAAATCACTGCCCTTCCTGTCATTAAATTAATAAAAGCTGACTTCCTTGTCAATCGCAAGAATAATGAGAAATGAGTACAGTGACGGTCTGTGAAGAACATCAAAACATGTTGATGGACTAATCATTAGTACACTGTAACATTTTTTATGATGTCTAAGTGTTTTATATTTAGTGAAAAAAAAAAAAAAAGTTACCATAGTTGTACCAACATTGTGCTGTCGAGGTGAGCCTTGTGCCAGTGCGATCCATTGAAGTGTTACAACTTCAAATATTTAATATGCTCATAGCAGCAGAAGCTTACTTTATGAATAAATCTGATAAATTTTGGACTAAATTTGATAGCCAGGTGTGTTTCTACTGCTGAAGTCTGTTGATTCCAACAGAATTCATAGATAGCAAGTTGTGAGCTGAGTTTTTGGAAGTGTTAGGCTAGGTATTATTTAACTTAAATATAATCATATTTGAAGAGCCAATTCATCATCCACTAGCACTATTTCAAAAAAAAAAAAGTTCTGTGTTTTGTTTGTTTTTGCTAAAAAATCTGTTTTCCTCCTACTTAGAGGAATCCGATCTACATCTTTTTAAAACTCAAACTTTGGCAGCAATGAATGTATATCATTATGTTCAGTTTCCATATTTTAGTATTAGTATTAATAGGCAAAATGATAAACGGAAGCAAGTATATGCAACATCAGCTAAAAAAAAAAAGGAAACACTGCATTTGCCAGTTCTTTCTAGTTATTTTTTCTCCTCAACTTATACTTTGAATAAATTTAATCCTTTACATTGATTAAAACTACTGCTTTAACAACATCATGTGGAAATTCATTCCAACAATCAATTACTCTCTGCTTGAAAGAAAATTTTCTCACATCTCCTGTAACCATCCTTTTCCAATTCAAGTGTGTGTGTGTGTGTGTGTGTGTGTGTGTGTGTGTGTGTGTGTGTGTGTGTGTGTGTGTGTGTGTGTGTGTGTGGTAGTGGCATGTGATGCAAGAAAGCAAGTGTATGAGCTTATGCAGCATCAACCAAAAAAAAAAAAAAAAAATTCGCACAACCATTCCCTCTAAATGTTTGTCCAGTTCCCTTTAAATTTATTTAACCTATTAACTTCCACAACGACAGATGGAAGTTTGTTCCAGCAATTAACCACCCACTGGCTAAAGGCAAATTTCTATACATCTATTCTACATCTGTCTTTCCTTAATTTGAATTTATGCCCCCTTAGGTTCGTAATCTGAACAAGTAGAAGAATCCCTTCAGAATTCAGTGTGCTCAACCCAATCAAGGCCTTATACACCTCAATCAGATCACCGCGCAGGTGTCTAGTCTCCAGCCACTGCAGTTTGCAGAACTTAAGCCTCTCTTGGTAAGAGGATCCCTTCATTCCCCTCACCAATCTTGTTGCCCTTCTCTGTACACGCTGAAGCAAATCTACATCCTTCCTAAAATGAGACCTCCAGTCCTGTACGCAGTACTCAAGGCATGGCCTGACCATTACCTTATACAGAGGGACAATCACCTCCTTTTCCCTGCTAGCAAAATTCCTATATATCATTGACAAAACCTCATGACCTGCCCTGGCAGCCTGTCTGCATTGCTCAGAAAACTTCATATCTGACTGCACAGTTACTCCCAGGTCTTTTTCATTTTCTACCACCTTAAGTGTAGTATCACACAGTTGGTACGTTTCTCTGGGGTTACTTCTACCCATATGCAGTATTTTTCATTTGTCAAGGTTAAACTTCAGTTGCCACTTTTCAGCCCATCTGCCCAAATTTTTTAGATCCTGTTGCAGTAGCACACTGCCATTACTGTCATTGACAACCCTGCCAACCTTTGTATCATCTGCAAACTTCGACACTAAGCCTGATATACCTTCATCAATATCATTGATAAATATACAAAACAACAGTGGACCCAACACCGAACCCTGTGGGACTCCACTAATAACATTAGTCCACGAAGAGCACACCCATTAATTACCACCCTCTGTCTTCTCCCACTCAACCATCCTTTTATCCATTGTAGCAGCTTACCCTTAATACCATTCTGTTCCAATTTGTACAGTAGTCTTCCAATATCTTTATTATATTGCCAACCTTTAGAAATCAAAAAAAGACTAATAAAATTCTGGCATTAACTGGAATGCTCAGAGGTTCAGATGATGGGAATATCATTCAGATAATGCTATATTCTAGTATCATCTGAACAGTATTCCCAGACTTTTCTTTCAAATTACACATCATCATCATCACGAAATGCAGTAACCTGCATTTTAAAGTTCATTGCTCCATTTGTTTATTATGCAAAATCTTTACATTTCATGACCTCGTTGAGGTTGAATTCAGTACAAAATGCCAACTTAGGTTCTTTTGTAAGTAACATCAACACTCAGGTGGAGTTCAGTGCACCATAGTTATTAATAGTTAGCAGGTAGATTGTTCTGTGTTGGATGTGGGAGTTGTGCTTCTTATTTAATAGTTAGGTTAGTTTAAATATATCAGTGGTTTTTTTTTTTTAAGAGAATTTGTTTGTGAAGGAAGGTTATGTTACTTTCGGGTTACTTTTTGATCAATGTGCTTACACCGTGGTAGTCAATATCAATATCATAAAGATATTGATATTACACACACACACACACGTGCGCGCGGTAGTGTGTGTGTGTGTGTGTGTGTGTGTGTGTGAGTGAGTGAGTGAGTGAGTGAGTGAGAGAGAGAGGGGAGGGAAGAGTAAGGTTGCTATTAGTATTTAGTTTAATCAGTCTGATAAATCCTTAAACACTTAAATCAGGTCACTTCATAGGTGCCTTGTTTCCAGACTGCAAATTACAGACCTCAACTCTTGGTAAGAATACCATTGCATGTGCCCCTGACAAATCTCTCTTCTCTTCTCTGCTACCTTTTTAACAGATTATGTCTTTCTGAATAAAATTATCATTATGTGGATAATTAAAAAAAATATATAATTTGATTTATATTATGTGCAATATAAATTTTACTTCTAAATACTGTTTATTAATAAATTAGTTTATTATTTTAATTACTAAATGTTTTGCCTTTTAATAGAGCAGAATATAAAACACAGAATTTCTTAACTGTTCTTCTTTATCTCAAGTATTTATTAAATACTTAGATGAAAAAAATAGTTAAGTAGCTCAATTTTCCTTTTTTTTAAGTAGAATAAAACAGATCTATCAGTGTATCATTATACTATGTAAGAATGGAAGTCTATCAGCATATTATTACACTGATATCAGTACATCAATAATTACTACTATTAAGGCTTCTAATATTATATCAATATCATAAATATAATAATGTTTATCAAACATACTATAAATTAATATTCAAGCACTGCATGAAATACAATACTTGCCTATGTACATATTTAAAATTTATCTCATTCACTCACTGTTTTTTTTGTGTTATTCTTTATTTATTTATTATTTTACATTCCTGTTAGAGGTAACCCTATAAGCAATATAAGAAGTATTTTATAACTCCCTATGATTTAAAAAAAAAAACAAACCACACATTTAAAGAATATTTTTTCTTCATTATTATTATTTTTTAGGGAAAACTCTTGGTCAAGGGGCATTTGGAAGAGTAGTTAAAGCTGAAGCAATTGGTATTGATGATAGCGAGGTCTCTACCACTGTTGCTGTTAAAATGCTGAAAGGTAAAGTACTTATTAATTTAGTGAATATTTGCCTTCAATGTAGTTAATATGGATTCCCTAGTTCCTTCCACTTATTAAATATGTATTATTGAAAATTGTTTATTAAAATTTTGGACAGTTTAAAATTTAACCTCTCATCAAGTGTATTAGTTTTTATAACATGATTAAAAATGTTATAAAAACTAAAAATATTATTAAAAATGTTATAAAAACATGAGGAAAAAAAAGATGCACAGGGATCTTTTTTTTTCTCCCTCTTTCACTCTGTATTTAAATACTTAAAATAGCATGTAGCATGTCTATTGATTTTTTTATGATTATATATATTTTTCTGGATGATAGAACAGTAATCACTGGAAAAATAAAATTCTTTATCAGTATTGATAGTTTTTTTTTTTAATTTGGTAAGGTAAGTGGTTGTTTTTGTTGATTTTTCTAAACGTTCAGAAGTTATAATGCAACTGCATATAAATATTTTTCATTCATTTTTTTGTGCTGGTCAATGATAATAAGTACTGTAAAAATATGATATTTTGTTCATAATGCATATGTGCCAGCTGCTCCAATTTAGTGGAAAAAGTTTTCCAGTAATGAGGCACGTCTTCCAGTTTTCTAACAGTTTTGAGAGCTTGCGTTAATTTTCAAATAAGAGATATGTTATTTTTTAATTATGAACCTACCAAATTTAAGAATAAATGCTTAAAGGCTGACATTAGATGGCTCTGTTTATGTTTAACCTAAGTAGTAACCACATGCCAGTATAAATATGCAATTAGATGAAAAGTATATCTGGAATTCATATATCATATTTTTTTGGCAGGTATGTTTATATATTTGATTTCTGTAATAAAGATTTAACCTTTAGCATCATAATTTCAATGCTTGTTCTTTTGTAAGTAACATCAACACTCAGGTAGAGTTCAGTGCACCATAGTTATTAATAGTTAGCAGGTAGATTGTTCTGTGTTGGGTGTGGTAGTTGTGCTTCTTATTTAATAGTTAGGTTAGTTTAAATATATCAGTGTTTTGTTTTTTTTTAAAGAGAATTTGTTTGTGAAGGAAGTTAGGTTACTTTCGGGTTACTTTTTGATCAATGTGCTTACACTGTGGTAGTCAATTTGCATAAGTTGGCATTTTGTGCTGTATTCAACCTCAACTAGGTCATGAATTGTAAAGATTTTGCATAATAAACAAATGGAGCAATGAACTTTAAAATGCAGGTTATTGCATTTCGTGATGATGATGTGCAATTTGAAATAAAAATCTGGGAATAAGAAACAGAAAAGACTGTTCAGATTATACTAGAATATAGCATTATCTGAATGATATTCCCATCATCTGAACCTCTGAGCATGCCAGAGTTTTTTTAATGTTAATGCCAGAATTTTTTTTTTTTTTTTTCAACTCCTATAAGTTCAACAAATTGATGAATATGAAGCCACCTTATAAATGCACTACTTTTAAACAAATTGCATTGCCAGAAGTCTGCTCTCTTATTTGTTTAAAAATATGAGATATTGCTATGCAAGTCTATACAGAGAGTTACTGGTTTTATATTGATCTGATAGTAGTGGATTTCAGTTAGTTCATCTTTGATGATCTGTGAATAATGAATAGTTTTATGTGAATTACTGTGGAGTATAAAAAGGTTAAAACTTTGAGTTTATTATAAGAGAAGCTATATTATCCTATAATAATGTGTGGTATAGTCAAAAATTTCATGGACTGGTATATTAAACATAACTAAGCCTAGATACAGTCATCCTCAAAGTACTGTCCTCAAGTAGTAATTCATTACTGCACTTTCTGGTTTGATAGCAGTTCTGGGAGGATAATGAATTGCGTTTTGAGCTGTGTCAATAACTTTTTACTTTGGAAGCAACAACCTTGTAAATGTTTCAAGAAAAAATTGCATGGTGAGAGGTCAATGAGTGAGGGAAATGTGGTAACACAGCAACATTGTATTTAGTGAGCTCTGCTCTTGTTGCATGAGAAATGAGCAGTGTGTGTGAGTGCATTCTCTGGCAATAACTTCCAATCTTTTGGCCCACCATTCTAGATGCTTTTGCTGAATTTCCTTTGGCATCCAACACAACACCTGTATGTATCATTCCTTAGTAATGGTGGCACTTTAAGGAAAGAATTCATAATGATGGTTAAACAAAAACTTCTAATCTTACTTACCCTTTTTACATGCCTTGCTGAAATTTTTTGATTATGATGAATAATCAAAGCATGAATAATTCCAAATTGACGATTCATGTTTTGTTTGTTTATGGGTTGTAGAGTAAACATAAAGTGCCATCTCCAGTGGTGACTCCAGGAACAACACATTATCAGATCCCATTATGAGATCACCACAATTATTCATCCACTTATTGCAATGATCATTGGTAAGCATCCAAGGTGTCACATGCTGAGAAACTTGATGCACATTCAAATCATCACTTAAAATTTCATTATAACTTATGTGTGAAACATTTAAAGCTCTGGAAAGTTTGTCAACAGTCACACAGTGGTTCTGAAGCAGGAATTGTTTAGCTGTTTAAATTCCTTTGAGGCATATAAGCAGTTAAAGGATTTATTCTGACACAGTTGTCATCTCCTAAACCTTCTCTTACCTCTTTGAATCTGCACTGCCATTCAAAGTTGTATGAGACAGAGGATCCTCTCTGTAAACCTGATGATTGTTTCCAGTGGTTCCCAAGCACATTTCCCTAAGTTGGCAGATTCTGAGGTTTCATGATATTCCAAATTATACATTTTTAAAATTAAAAAACCATAATAAAATAAATGCACACAGCAATGCAACATGTATTGAATGATTAACAAACTTCTGTACAATGTGGATGTAGATTGAAACTTGCAATTTGGCAACAGCAAACATGCTGCATTTATTGACTGCAGTACCCTATGTCCAGATTGGGAGCTTTTTGACTGTACAAAACTTTTGCTATATTATTGAATCAAGTGATCCTACTTCCTACAACTGCTGTAAAGTTACAGATTTCATGTATTATTTCATGTACAAACAATTTCTTGTTTGTACCAGAATGTTCACAGTTGACAAAAGCAATATGCACTGCTGCAAATTACTGTTTGGCTTTGTTTTATTTTTTATTTACTTGCCCTTTAAATTTATACATAATTATTATAATTAAAATCTTTTAAAAAATTATTATTATTATTAGTAGTAGTTGTTAGTAGTAGTGTCAAATGATGCAAGAAAGCAAGCTTATAACTCATACTAACTGCAGTGGAATACACCAAATGTATATGACCAAACTTTATTAAAATAAAATAAAACAGGAAAAAATTTTTAATGTAAAAATAAAATACACTGACAACCAGAGTTAAAAGCAATAAAATTATAGATAAAATTAAAATACATAAAATTAAAATATACATGGAATATTAAATTAAAAGCAATAAATGCAATAAAACCTTGAGATTGTCACAGACATTCTCTCAGATATGCCAGACAAGCTGTACTTGCTACCTGGGAGTCTAAAACGCTGATGGAACTGATATTCGGGTGACACTCAAGTCAAGTGGACCAAATTTCGGCAAAGTCCGGACAGACTGTATCAGCGAAATCCTCTGCTTGCATCTTCACGATGGTGGGACAGTTAGTAATCCTGGGTATAACCTCCATGCACAAGTATATGGTGGATGACCACCCAGGTGCGAACCAACATAAGCAGGGGTCGAGGTGTGGCGCCCACACCACATGGAGGAATGCCGCCCCTCTATGTTACCAGGCAGTACTAGGTGGTAGATGACTCCCGTCAACAGGTGCAATACCACCACTTTGCTTATTGGAGGCTTGAAGTGGTGGAACCCATGTTTAGTCTCACGTGCTAAGTTCCAGTCAATCCTTCCCCGTCTCTTCCATCATGCAGTATGACTGATGATTTTTGAGATTATGATGAACATCGTGGCTAGATCCATTATTCCTTACATTTCGAGGGTACAGTTCTAAAACGGTGTTCGCAGCCGGCTGCTAGTTAGTACACCGGACCGAACCTATTGGTAACTCTCTAGAAGGCTTCTGGATCAGCTAGTGTATAATCTTGCTACCTCTACTCTGCCAAATAGTGACTGGAGGAAGTCCGAGTAGTGTGTATGCAGGGGGGGCATTTCCAACTCATGTATTAATGATATTGGTAAAACACCTCCCACCATTCGCAACACACTCCATTCAATGCCTCCTGTGGTCTTCCGTCAAAAGGATGTCAGAAGTATTTTGACGAATCTTGATGCTAAGAAAGCTCCAGGTTCCGATGGTATTTCTCCACTTGTCCTCAAAACCTGTGCTCCTGAAATTACTCCTTTTCTTTGCCACCTTTTTTCACTTTCTTATTCCAAAGGTGTTTTTCCTTCTGCTTGGAAATTTGCTCATATCCAGCCAGTTTCTAAAAAATGGTGACAAATCCCTCCCATCCAATTATTGTCCCATTGCAATTACTTCTACTCTTTCTAAAGTAATGGAGAAATCAATTAACCGCCAACTCTTAAACTACCTAGAAACCTTCCGTCTGATCAACGATCACCAGTATGGATTCCGTCAGTGTCGATCCACTGGTGATGTTCTGGCATATGTTACCCATTTATAGACTAATTCAATGGAGAGGTTCAGTGGAACACAAGTAGTTGCTCTTGACATCTCAAAGGCTTTCGATCATGTTTGGCATAAAGGTCTTCTAAACAAACTTCCATCTTATGGTTTGCCAACTGTTTTTTGTAATTGGTTATCCAGTTTTCTCTCTGATCACTCACTGAGGGTGATGGTAGATGGCTCTCTGTCTTCTAACTTCTCCACTAATGCTAGTGTACCGCAAGGTTCAGTTCTTTCCCCCACTCTTTTCCTCTTGTATATTAATGACCTTCTTACGTTGATTGGAAAACCTATCCATAGTTTTGCCCATGATAGCAAATTGCATTCCACTTTCCATTTTGAGAAACCTTGTCCTGCTCAATCAGCTTCAACTTCTCGAAAATCTGCTACCAATTCCTTAAATACTGAACTTCAGGTAATTCTCCAGTGGGGCAAAGACAACTTAGTTGATTTCAATCCTTCTAAAACTCAGTCATGTCTTATATCTCACAAAAAAGGATTCTTCTGCTTATCTTTGGTGACACTCCGATTTCTAGGCAAAATGATATATCTCTTTTGGGGATTACCCTGACTTCTAATCTCTCTTGGCACAAGCACATTACAAATATTGCTTCCTCCGCATCTAAAAAACTTGGATTTCTCTTTCGCTCTCGGCATTACTTTTCTTCCAAACAGCTGCTCACTCTGTATAAATCGCAAATCCGCCCTGCCATGGAATATTGTTACCACATCTGGGGTGGTGCCCCCAAAACCTCTTTCAGGCTTCTTGATTCCATTCAGAAGAGGGCAGTTAGGTTAATTAATTATTCATCTCTAACTGAGTCTCTCCACTCACTGTCTCATAGACGTACTGTTTCTGCTGCATGCCTCTTCTACAGATATTTCCATGGGCACTGTTCTTCTGAATTGGTTTCTATAATTCCCGCTCTCTCTTTCAAAACAGTCCGAACACATGCAGCCACCAGCCAACATCCATTTACTGTCCAACTTCAAACCCACAGAACCAACTTTTCATCTTCCTCATTTATTCATTCAACTGCCGTTTTCTGGAACAACCTTCCTTCATATGTATTTCCTGAAAATTATAGCCTACAGAAGTTCAAGTCCAATATCAACAAATATCTTCTTTCTTCTTCTCAACCTCCAACCCAAGCACGGTACTAAGTACTATAGGTTCTAATACCTCTCGTGTTTGGAGTTTACAAAAAAAAAAACAACACTCTAGCTGTCAAAGGCAACCGCCTCCTTTATCAACAGTGGAACTTTACTGCCATAGCATATCCTTAAATAACTTCAGCAGGATCACAACTCAAGGCATGTGTTACTAGGAATATGGGAATTCTCTTCCACACATGCATGGAGACTGAAAATGGCCCAGGAGCATGGCAGGCACAAATGTTCGTCTGTCCAAGAATTACGATTTTGGGGGGGGGGATACAGACTCTCCTATCTCTATTGATGGTATTTGTTCTGAAGAACAAATCCATAAACTCTCGAGCCATTTCCAGTTTCAGTGCTTATAGATACCTATGTTGAACTGGCACTAGTATCAACTGAGTGCGCTGCCTTTGATTTTAGGTGCTTCTTAACTAAGAGCATACCTCCTTCCCTCCTGTCCTGTCTGTCCTTCCTGACATGTTGTACTGCCCATATTCAAACTATACATCCCTTATGTCTGAGTGACATAATGTCTCTGGTATCACTGTAATGGCTGCATTTGATGACAACCTGTGCTTCAAATTTATTTACTGTTCTCCTAGCATTAGTGTGTACAGAGTGTGTACACAAGTATGCATACTTGTGTTTTCCAGATATAAATATACTTTTCCAGATATAAATATATAAATTTTATGTGTCTATAATTATTTTATGTCTAACTAGAAAAATATATGGTGTTGAAACAAGTTCGTGCACTTGTTTCAACACCAGAGGCCATCTCAAAGTCCAGTTTTAGATCAGGAGCACTAGCATGATGATTACGAAGGCATAGCCATTTCAAACATTGACTTTGGGAAGGCATAGTCACTCTCTTACAGCCTGATCCAAGTCTTTTCTTCACATCACTGGTTTCACACTTTAATTTCAGCACCTGGGATACTGTTGACTGGTGGCAGCCTATTTTATCAGTGATAGCACACGTAGAAAGTCCTTCCTGGGACAGAGCAACAGCTACACTTTTTTTTTATTGGTGTTAACTGAACATATGGAGCCATGCTTACACCTCCACAGAACAGGATACTAATGAGTGTGTATACCCTTCCAACTCCATATTTATAGGAAAGGCTGATGCAGTACCTTGCAATTACTGTCTGATGCAATACCTTTGCTTTGCAACAAACAAAATGACTGTTATCAAACAATATCTTATATGTTTCACTACAAATGTTACTTTTTTTAAAGTGATGCAGTTTTTTTGTCTGCCACTGTACATTCACTCACATTTATACACAAACATACATTTACTCATACATTTGCATGCATACTAAAACACTCACACACAGTATAGCACAGCAGGTACTTTTCCAGATATAAATTTTATATGTCTATAATTATTTTATATGTCTAACTAGAAAAATATATATTATCTGTCTACTATCATTATCCTGAGTATACAAATTATAAATATAAATAGATGCATGAATGTGAATATATGAACACAAGTAGGATTAAATGTGATAATGTGTATGTGTTTTGAGTGCAGGCACTCATGCACCCAAAAGCATATATACATTGTCACATTTAAACCTACTTGTGCTCATATATTCACATTCATTTATCCATTTATATTTATAATTTGTATACTCAGGATAATGATAGTAGACAGATAACATATATTTTTGTAGTTAGACATATAAAATAACTATAGACACATATAATTTATATATTTATGTCTGAAAAATGTTAAAAAAGAAAATGCTAAAAATCATACCAATGCAAGCTCTTCTGAATGTTAAAAACTCTGGTGTTTTTTTTTTTCCTCCCTTTGTGGGTGGATCAAGCTATCACATCAACAGTAGGTTTTGCAAGATATTCTTTTGATTCCTTTGGTGATTGGCACAGAAGTAGCACACTGAATCATTTTTCTTTTAACTGACTAATTCATGTATCCTGTTACAAGTGCATCTTCCAGTGGATTAGACATCTGCAAATAGTCATAAATGCTAATTGTTTTCTTTTACTTTAAACAAAAAATTGATTGACATAAGAGAGAGGCTGAATAAATTGAGAATTATACCACAGTTAGGAAGTATGAAATAAGTGAAAATTTGTATCAAAGATTGGAGAAATTGTAATGTTGCAGGGTAGTAGTTCAGTGGCTTTCATGGATAATCAATGTCTGGTTATTGAAAGAAAGCTATGTGCATAAGTAAATAGGAATAACTGTTTGGTTATGTGATAGCATAAATATTCTAATTGAAAGCATGCCAAGTGGTTTAAATTCAACGTTTCAAGTTGGCAAGTCATGGCCAGATGTTGACATGCTTCAGACAAAATGATGATTAAGAAGACAGATCAGACAAGCAGTCTGCATGGCTTTCTGATACTTAAGTGGAGTTTTTTTTTGCTTTCAAAGGTCTCATACTTCTTACAATTGGCATTCATGTAACCTATAGACTAGAGATGTGGATCAAACCACTCTGTTTCAGAACGCTTCTGGGCAGTACCATCTACTGCCCAGAAGCATAATTGAGAAAGGTATAATTGAAAAAGGTATGAATAGTATATAGTAATAGTTCTGTTTCCAGGGATGGCAGTTAATTATTGCTTTATGCATTCAAAAATGGAACTTTTTTCATTACATCAAAATGGAGAGAAAAGTGAAACAATACAGTGACACTGTTCTGCCACCACTGATGGCAGACAATATTGAAAAGAGAAGATTGGCTGATTAAGAATTATCTCCTAAATCTTAACAACAAAAAAGTAAGAATGAAATTATGATTTTCACAAATCATGGGGATATTTCTTCAGATGCACATAAGAAAATAGGAGCTAATAATATACAATGAGAGGCATTTTATTTACAGAGTTATTTAACCTTAATGTGACTATGACCCAACTTTAAAATTTAAATTTTACTTATGTCCTCACATGACAGCTGTGTAGATTTTTTTTTTTTTTTTTTTTTTACTACATCTCTCACATCAACTTTAGCTATTAGGGCCAGAGATCTAATTACTTGTCACCACCATAATCTCTCATGTATTCTTGTGCACAGTGGGTAATATAAGGTGATAATTGTTTCAGTATTGTTTGTGTTAAGCTGCAGAGTAGAAGTGTTTTTTTGAATTTTTAAGGTTAAAAATGTTCTCACTGTACATATTATTTTACTTTAGTCTTATTAGTAACTAGTCAGGTATAATTCAAAATATTTTTTGTATTTATCTGATTAAAATATTTGTTTTTTTCTGTCACTTAATTTGAAAATGAATCCCAAAGCAGGTTCAAACCACTGTCATAATTGTGCAGGATTGTTGAATTAAATTGGACTTCCTTTGTAATTAATACTTAGAACCAATATACAAAGAATTTTTCCGAATATTTACTTGGAGAAAAGTGTTCAATTTTAATTTGAATTTTATAGTAAATTCCTTTAATATGCCTTTCACACAAGGAATACGTAACCTGATATTTCTTGTGGTCTTCGCTTAGGGTTATCATAGTTGGATCATATGTAATGGTCACAGATTTACTTATCAAATAATATATATATGTTTTTTTTTTTGTCTAGAATGTGCTGATATGAATCAGAAGAAGGCATTGATGGCAGAATTAAAAATACTCATTCACTTGGGCCAACACCTAAATATTGTTAATCTTCTTGGCGCTGTTACAAAAAATCTTGCGAAAGGTAAAATTTTAAATATTTTTGTCATATAATGCTTATCATTATCTTTCTCTGTACAGGCAGGTAAAAAAAAAAAACAGAAGAAGAAGAAGATAGAACTGGATCAAAATGTGAGGGCAACAGACTGACAGTGAACTGGTTTAGGATTAATATTCCTGATTGGATGATGTCGCTAGCTGACTTGGATGAGATTGCCCATTTTTATACAAAATGTTGTCGGTGGCTCAGAAAGAGGATGTGACTTCATCAGAGTCACTTGGATAATATTGGGAAAGGGCCTATTGGCGAAAGATTGATATCTTGGGCTATGATGCCAAGAAAATGGCTGTTTGCTTCCTGTAAAGAATTTATGGAACTGTCTCAGGCAAGTAGAAAAGAAATATGTGTTCCTAATAACTGAGGTTTATTACCTGATGGCAAAGGAACACTTTTACTCATCAGAAAGGCTGTGAAGTACATGTATGCAGTTTGTTCCTGAAAATATTATACCAAATCAGATTGATGTTAGTTAATAGCTTCTATTTAAAGAACATGGAATCTATTCTAGAACATGCAATCAGAAAAACTTTCGTATTCACTTCTAATTTCACCTTTAGCTAGCATTTTAGTTTTTGAAAAATAATCAATATGTGTACTCCTTATTTAATTAACAGTTCTGTTGGTAGCATGTGTGGTAACCTTAGCATCTGTTTAATTCTAGAAAAAGCAGAGAAATATGTTTTGAAATTTCATTGCATGGCAGTCCTAACACTTTTATCACTCATCACAATATATCACTCTTATTCTGTTTTGGAGGATTTTCATGATTTGCTAATTTATTTATAGAGAAAAACTGAATGACTCTTTCAGCCAGGTTCATAGTATATTAATTATTACAAACAATTTTAGGTTCAACAGTTCCTCTTCTATATTCGACCCTTGACAAATATTTGTACTGTGAAAGTTCTACAAATTTTTGTAGAACTTTCACAGTAAAGGAAATGATCATATTTTTGTTCACAAAGAATGACTAAAAATAACTGTAAAATTTTTTGAAAGTGATCAGTAAGTAACAATTGATATTATCAAGCAAGTTAAACATATGAAAAATAGTTGTTTCTTAATTTTTACTGAGCGTTTAGGAGGAAAAAAACCGTGTGTGTACCCTGTACACATGAAAGATGTTTTATGTGAAAACATCTTTGACAAAAATCAGAACCATTTTAAAATCGAACAGCTAGAACCGAAGTCATGAACGATGTAACGTTTTATGCCCATGCCTGCTACTTACTCCATCGAATCAACGTTAGTGACATTAGCATCATACTTCAGTTTGAAATATTTAGTATGGATGATGTAATATTTTATGCACACGCCTGCTACTTACTCTACTGAATCAACGTTTGGAAGAAGTTAGCAAATCCAAGCCAATAGCCTAATTACCCATTTGATTGTAGCCATTTGTTGAATGGTATGATAGCAACAATACAAGTATTTGTATTGTTGCAATCCGCATTTTTATTACATTCTATCGTTAGATGCCGCTATAGAGGTGTTCACATCCGTAATTTTCTGAACACTGAAAAGGACTGAATGCCACACTGCTATAGCCTTTGTGTTCAATGATGCCGAAGTCAAATACAGAGTGTTGTTGAGAGTATCATGCAAGCCAGCCTAACAAAATAAAGATGGAGGTAGCAATGAGTGTGTGAGAATGTCAAAGCCTGTCGAGAGTGGCACACTATGGCCATAGTTGCCGATGCGCCTAATAAATCCCTAAACCAACAACAACCAAAGCCTATCAAGATTGCGTAACAGACAAAGAAACTCAAGCATTGGATTTAGCAGTGCCTTCAATCACAATGCCACTCCATTTAACAATAATACACCCGAAGTGAGTATTAATTATGTACAACAGAACATTTCTCCAATTGCAGATGAGTTTAAATGATCAAGCTTCTTTTCTTTACACCGACTACTATTTACATAAGAACACGCATCGAGAGTTTGAAAGGATATTTATGAAAAATGATTTCTGTTCTGTGTGCTACATTTGCAATCATCTATGGTTCGAAAATGACACAAAGAAACCAGCTGCTAAAGATGCACCATTGATATGAACTGAATTTCCCGATGTTAACGTCAACGGGATCCTTGTGTGTAATAGCCATAAAGGATCACTTAAGAACACCATTCCAGCGCTAAGTCAAGAGAAATAAGCCTCTCTGTCACTAAATCCAACTTTGGTAAATGTGATGGAATTTCTGGATAGAACGGCTTTGTCTACCCAGAAATTTCATCGCATTTACCAAAGTTGGATTTAGTGACAGAGAGGCTTATTTCAATTCGCTTTCTATTCACACAAATAAGGCTCCTGAGACATGCATACTGACAATATGGCATTCTGGGCCAAGTGATCAATGTGCCCGTTTCAGTCAACATGATGGTCCATCGCTTGCCAAGGGAAATTGACTGAAACAAGCACATCAATCACTTGGCCCAGAATGCTGTATTGTCCATATACGTGTCTCAGGCACCTTATTTGCGCATATAAAATGCAAGAAAATACACAAGTCCAGCTATTTGATCCGATTAGTAAGAAAGCAAGTGGTAAAGTGTGGCTTCAATATTTGGTCATCACGCCTCTCTATTGATTGTATCAAATTGCGATAGATCAATCATTCTTTGATGACAGTCAGATAGAAATTAATTTGGCTAAAGACAACATAAGAAGTTGTTCTGATCACAAAGTCGTGACAAATTGGTTTTACTTCACTCCGAAATTTAGTAGGTGCTGCCAAAGATGTTTTCACATCAAAAAATGTGTCTGATGTTAGTACCATATAACCTGACAACACAACAGAAAGAAATATAATCTGTGATTGTGCTGAATTCTTCGAACTTTACTCAATGACAACAAATTCATTTCATACATCATTGCTGGAGATGACAGTCAGTGCTTCTATATAACCCTTCAACAATGCATCAAGAGTAGAGAGAAGCTCTAACACTTGCCAATTGTTCCAATGATAAACTATCTGCTAGCTGAATGCAAATTCTGCACATCTGTCCTGTAACCAACCTTCCTCAATTTTGATTTACATCCCCTCATGTGTGTGTGTGTGTGCATAGACTGAGCAAGGTGAAGGATTCTGTTAGCATTGAGCATACTCAATCCGGTCAAAGCCTTAAACACTCTCAATCCGGTCAAAGCCTTAAACACTCTCAATCAGATCTCCATGCAAGTGCCTGGTTGCCAGATGCAATTTGCAGAAGTGAAGACTTTCCTGAAGAAGTCATCCTTTTGTTGCTCCTTTCTGCACCCATTCTAAACAGATCTACATCCTTCTGCAAATGAGGCTTCCAGACATGTATGCAGTACTCAAGATACAGCCCTAACCATTGTCTTATACAATGGGATAATCACCTCTTTATCTCCACTGGAAAAATTCCTACATATCATTTTTGACAAAACTCATTAGCTGTCTTGGTAATTTAATAGTGCTGTTTGGCTATACACACAATTGACATATTAATCTGGGATTACTGGTAACCCATGTGAAGTATCTTGCATTTGTCGATCTTAAATTTCATTTGCCACTTTTCAGCTCATCTGCCTAATTTTTTTCTTCTTCTTCTTCAAGAGGAGTGTTTCCATTTACAATGGGTTTCCTCAGCCTACAAGTTATTTTTTTGTAGGTATTTTTTCCCACCACAAAGTGCGGTTCAAAGTGTTGGTCAGTTAAACCTTGGGCTGCCGTGCACTTCTGTACTCCATCCATCCATTCTCCTAGGCCTTCCTCTTCTCCTTCTTCTTGGAGGTATCCATTCCAGGATAGCCTTTGGATATCTGGTTTCTTGCATCCATTTTATATGTCCATATCATGTTAAATGCTTTTCTTCGATAGTATCAATAATATTCTTTTTCACTTCCATTTTCTCTCTTATATCTTTGCTCCGTTTTCTGCCTCTTCTAGAAGTTCTTACTGAACGTCTCCAAAAATCCATTTCTGTGGAGAGGAATTTGTCTTCCCCTTGCCTATTCAAAGTTCAGGTTTCCACTCCATACAATAAAAGACTTTGTACAATCATTTGAAATATAAGTTTCTTTGTGGTGCCTCCGTAGCCAGGTGGGCAGGAGCAGCAGTGCATAGCACACGCTTCTTGATTAGACCGGGGTTCAAGCCTGTGACCACAAAATATGGAGGATGCGGAAAGGTCAGGGAATGACCACTGCATATCCCGGAGCAATATGGCTTTAGTTGCTAATGCTCCTAAAAACCAAATAACAAACAAACATAAGTTTCTTTGTTTTATTTAGAATATTTCTGCTCCATAGAACAGAATTTAGCACGCTGATAGCCTAATATTTCTAGATCCTATTTCTGTAGCATACCCTGATTACTATTATTTATCACCCTGCCATCCATCATATCATCTAAAAACTTAGATATTAAGCCTGATATGCCTTCATCAATATCATTAATAAATATAACAAACAACAATAGGCCCAGTGCTGAACCCTTGGGACTCTGCTAATAACAATAGTCTGAGAAGAGCAGTGCCCATTGATAATCACTCTCTGTTTTCTCCCACTCCACCATCACTTTATCCATAGCAGCAACTTACCCCTAATGCCACACTGCTCCAATTTGTATAGCAGACTTTTGTGTGAAACAGTATCAAAAGCTTTTCTGAAATCTAAGTATATGGTGTCAAAATTATTTTTTGAATCCAGTCACTTTGTTACTGTGTCATAGTGTCCAGCCAGATTGGTCAAACAAGATCACTTCTTTACAAATCTATGCTGTGACTGCATTCCTGTCTAGATGGTCCTGCATTTATTCCTTAACCAGTGACTCCATTATTTTCCCTGGGACAGACGTCAAGCTAACAGGTCTGTAATTACTCGCTTCATCCTTTGATTCCCTTTTGTGAATTGGGAATACATTTGTATCTCTCATTCATCAAATAAATTTCATAGGAACCTCCTCTGAATGCCATAATCATGGCTAAAGGTTTGCTTACCTCTTTTGCTGCCTCCCTTCATTCATACAAGAGGAATTTCTTAGGGATGGGGATCCACTCCAGGTGTCTTTTTTACATTTAGCTTCAATGATTTCTCTTTCACTTTCCTTCCAGTATTACCAAATCATTCAGCTCACTCTTACGATTTGATACACTTCTGACATCCCCATCCCTAAGAAATTCCTCTTGTATAAATGTAGATGCAAAATAACAATTAGTTTGTTAGCAACCTGGGCAGGATCATCAATGGTTAAACAATTCACATTGAGGCAACCAATGTGATTCAACCCCTTTCTTCTAGAGTTTATATAAGTAAGATTCTTTGCTGCTTGTCTTTGTATTATTTGCCAGTGACATCTCATAATTTACCTTAGCTTACAGCATTCTTTCTTAATATTCTACTCTTTTTCATGGTGAGTCTGTTATACTCAAGGCAGCAATCACTTCTCTTGATGTTAAGAAGATTGCCGTGATGGCTGAGATCCTGGTCAACTTACAGGCATGATGGCAGCAAGACTTTAATGGCATGGCCAGTACTTGTTTGCTAGAGACCATGAACAATAATAATTTACTGAAATCCATCTTGAACAGAATGTTATTGCAATCAGGAAAAAAAAACACTATTATATGCTTATAAATAGTTGGGAAAGAGGTCAGCCTTATATGGAATTCAATTGCCATGAATAAATAACTAGACCCAGCCATTCATCCACAGACTAATTACCATTCACTACTTCTGTGTATTCAATATCTGTTAATAGTATATATGCTATTAGTATGTACAACTATTACTGAGAGAACTCATTATTTATCATTGACAACTATAATTATAGTACATCACTTTAACTGCAAAAAACTGCAAGCTTCAAACTGTAACCGCCTCCTCTACTTGTACATGTAGAGGAGGCATGTTTTTAAAGGGAACTGATCCATTATATGCCATGTTGAACAGATGTGCTCTACCTATGCTCATATGGGAAAAATATCTTTCTTCTCTTTTGTGTTTTTCTCTCTTTCTCAAGTGCATTACAACACATAGCAAACGTTATAAAAGGTGTGAAAAAGGAAATGAACAGAATAAATTTATTTTTCAAAAGTTTATGGAAGATAAACACACATTTTGAAAGCTAATTCTTAAAAACACTGCTCTTTCTTAAGGTAAATGAAAATGTTCACGGAAGAAACAAAAGTTTGTATTAGCTTTCTTTTACACTTTGACAATATTTTTTCTCACAACCTGGAAATTAAAAAGAGAAGGAATCAAAAATAGCCATGGATTGAAAGTTGATAAAGATTCAAACTGCTTTAGTTGTAGACTATATAACTGCAGTAACTGCATATAATTACAGCTGGGTAATAGTAATCCCAAGTTAAATTGTCAATTGGGGATTATTAGCATTATTAGAGGCATATGATGCAAGAAAGCAAGCTTATACAGCATCAGCCAAAAAAAAACCACTTCCATTTCACCCCTCCGTTCGTTCGAAATACCTGTCCAGCTGAGCCTTAAATTTGTTTAGGCTATCAACTTCCACAACAAGGGATGGAAGTCTCTTCCTCCAACCAACTACCTGCTGGCTAAAGGCAAATTTCCGCACATCTATCCTACATCTGTCTTTCCTCAATCTGAATTTATGCCCTCTCAGGTGAATATTCTGAGAAAGAGGAATAATCACATCGGCATTGACCATGCTCAAACCATTATATACACCTCTATCAGATCACCTCACCAGTGCATAGTCTCCAGACACTGTAATTTGCAAAACTTAAGCCTTTCTTCATAAGGGCAACCCTTTGTTCCATTCACTAATCTTGTTGCCCTTCTCTGTACTCGTTCCAGCAGCTCTATATCCTTCTTGAAATGAGGCCTCCAGACCTGTATACAGTACTCAAGGTGTGGCCAGACCATTGCCTTATACAAGGGAATAATCACCTCCTTATCCCTGCTAGAAAAATTCCTGTATATCATTGACAAGACACCATGAGCTACTATTGCAGCCCGTCTGCACTGCTCAGAGAACTTCATATCTGCCTGCACAATTACCCCAATGTCCTTTTCATTCTCTACCACTGTCAGTGTAGTACCACAGAGTTGATACATTGCTCTGGGGTTGCTGTTTCCCATATATAGTACTTTATATTTGTCAATGTTAAACTTCATTTGCCACCTCTCAGCCCATCTGCTCAACCTTTCCAGATCCTGTTGCAGCAGCATAGCGTCAGTAGTGTCCTGCCAACATTTGTATCATCTGCAAACTTGGACATTAAGCTTGATATACTATCATCAATATCATTTATAAATACAGAAAACAATAATGGACCCAACACTGAATCCTGAGGGACTCCACTAATAACATTAGTCCACGATGAGCAGTGTCCATTGATTACCACTCTCTGTCTTCTCCCCCTCAATCATCCCTTTATCCATAACAGCAATTTGCCTCCAATGCCACACTGCTCCAATTTGTGCAGCAGTCTTCCATGTGCAACAGTATCAAAACCCTTTCTAAGATCCAAATATATAATATCAAAGTTATTCCCTGCATCCAGTTCTTTTGTGACTGCATCATAGTATCCAATCAACTTGGTCAGGCAAGACTTTCCCTTAACAAAACCATGCTGTGTCCGAGCTATAACTGAAGTCTTGTCTAGATGATCCTGCAGTGCTTCTTTAACCAGTGCCTCCATTAATTTTCCTGGAACAGAAGTTAAACTCACAGGTCTATAATTATTTGTGTCAGCCTTTGATCCTCCTTTGTGAATTGGGGTCACATTTGCACATCTCCAATCTATGGGTACCTCCCCCGAGTCCAAAAAAGCTATCATAATTATGGCTAAGGGTTTACTTACTTCCGTTGCTGCCTCCTTTAATATAACTAGATAGATCCCATCCACCCCGGGTGCTTTTTTATGTTTATCCTCAACAATTTCTCCTCCACTTTCCTCTCAGTTATTACAAAATCATCTAGATCACTGTCAGGGTTTACTTCACCTCTGGCATTCCTCTTCCTGAATAACTCCTCATGTGTGATTATAGATGCAAAATACTCATTTTGTTTGTTAGCCACCTGAGCAGGATCCTCAACTGTTGAACCATCAATATCCAGTGGACCAATCTGATTCATCCCTTTCCTTCTAGAGTTTACATAGTAAAGAACTCTTTTCTGTTTTTCTTTGCATCCTTTGCCAAGGATTTCTCATAATCTGCCTTTGCCTGCCTAATCTCCTTTGTGACTTAGTTACAGACCAGCTTATATCTATCATAGGCTTCCATGTCACCCATTAATTTATATGTATCCCATGAATTTTTCTTCTCTGCCATGTGTCTCATTTGTTTATCTGACATCCATTTAGGCCTAAACCTTGTACAATATTTCTTAGTTGGTATGTAAAGCCTAGTAGCTTCCAAGATAAGTTCTTTGAATGCTTCCCAGTTTGAATTTGCTGTTGGTAACATCATCAGTTGGTCCCACTGTATAGAATTTAAATACTGTCTCAGATCATCGTAGTCGCCTTTACGAAATGTAAAGAGTAACTAACCCTGGTGGTAGTTACTCTTTGAGTAAATCCCACTTCAGCACACTATGATCACTGCCACCTAGTGGTTCCTTTATCTGCAGATTCTTAATGTAAGAAAAATCACTACTGATAATCAGATCAAGCGTATTACTCCCTCTCCGAACTCTCTCCGAACATGCTGATGTAGAAAACAATCATCCAATAATTCCACAAAAGCCTTGCTAGTGTGAGTGACCAACCCACAAATTCCAGTCAATATCTGAGAAATTAAAATCCCCCATTATAAGACTCTCTGATTTACTGGCCCACTCTATTTCCCTGTACAGTTTCTTATTATACTCATCAGAGTCATTTGGCCTATAGCACACTCCTACTCTCAATTTTGATCTTCCAATGCTTATGTCACACCAAACTGACTCGACACTGCCCTGTCCAGCGATGTTGACTGGCTTCACATCCTTGGATTTTATGTGTTTCTTAACTAATAGCATAACCCCTCCTCCCTTCCTATCCTGTCTATCCTTTCTGTACACATTGTGCTCCCCAAATTCCAGTTCTGCATTCCTCATATCTGTGTGACACCACGTCTGTGATATCCCAACAATATCTGCCTTTGATGTTTTGAGCAATACCTCAAATTCATCAAATTTATTTACCAAACTCCTAGCATTGGTGTACACGCAAGTATACATGCACCTGTTCCTATTCTTTGCTACCCTAACACAACCCATGTGTCTACTTGTACTGCAATGACTCACAGCAGTCTCTGAAATATCTGAATTATGTTCAACACAGTTAAAGAAATACAATTAGACATGATGTTTTTTTTTTCTTTTCTCAGCAAGTGGTAGGACTACACAGAGTATGCATCAAGTTCTTTCTGTGATATATGAGAATTATTCCATATGATCAGACCACATCTTGAATACTCAGATCTCAAAATCTTGTTTCAAGAAAGATAGTGATTTGTTTTAAAATGTACAAAGAAGAGCAATCAGATTGATCATGGATACAATAGGCTATTTCTGGAAACTAGATGTCTATGAGAATGGTAATCAGTGGACTGATCTTCGTGGACTAATGTTATTAGTGGAGTCCCCAGGGTTCAGTGTTGGATCCATTGTTGTTTTCTGTATTTATTAATGATATTAATGAAGAGATATCAGGCTTAATATCCAAGTTTGCATACAATACGAAGGTTAGCATGATTAGCATTAGGAGAGGCATATGATGCAAGAAAGCAAGCTTATGCAGCATCAGCCAAAAAAAAAAAAAAAAATTGCAACAGGGTCTAGAAAAGTTGAGCAGATGGGCTGAGAGGTGGCAACTGAAGTTTAACATTGACAAATGTAAAGTACTGCATATGGGAAGCAGTAACCAACCCCAGAGTAACGTATCAACTGTTTGGTACTACACTGACTGGTAGAGAATGAAAAGGACCTGGGGGTAATTGTGCAGGCAGATATGAAGTTTTCTGAACAGTGCAGATGGTCTGCAAGAGTAGCGCATTGTGTCTTGAATGGTTTGAGCATGCTCAATGCAAGCCTTGAATGGTTTGAGCATGCTCAGTGCTGATGGGACTCTTCCTCTTGCTCAGAATAATAACCTGAGAGGGCATAAATTCAAATTGAGGAAAGACAGTTGAAGGACAGATGTGCAGAAGTTTGCCTTTAGTCAGCAGGTGGTCGATTGCTGGAACAAAATTCCATCTGTCGTAGAAGTTGATAGCTTAAATAAATTCAAGGCAGAACTAGACAAACATTTTGAGCGAGTGGATGGGTGAAATGAGAAGGGTTTTTATTTTTATTTATTTTTTTATTTTTGGCTGATGCTATATAAGCTTGCTTTCTTGCATCATGTGCCTATGCTAATACTAGTCCTCTGCTTGCAATTGAAATATTTATTAATTTATTAAATACCTTAAATTTGTATTATTCTTTTATTTTCTTACTAAAAATAAGTTATTTTATATTTTCAGGTGAATTAATGGTAATTGTAGAATACTGCTGCCATGGTAACCTTCGTCATTACCTCTTGAAACACAGAGATTGCTTTGTTAATCAGATAGATCCAGTGTCAGGAAAAGTAGACCCTCACATTTGTAATCTTCCTGGATCTCCATTCATCAATAAGGAAACAAAAGTAGCTGCATACCAGAATGTCCTGAATAGGGGTATAGACAATCCTGCTTATGGGTAAGTTTTTAAGATTTCTCTATGCCTAGCACTGTTTTAAATCACATTTTTTTTTTTTTTTTTGTTTTGTTTTTCATTGAAAGTTTTGAATAATTTTCAACATGTTGATGATCACTTGACATGCCATTGTTATTTATCCTTAAACAATTTATATAGTCTTTAATTTGTCAGTGTTTTATATGGAGAGATATTGTGGTACACAGTGTTGATAAGCTGTACAAAAAAAAATCTTTTTTGCAGACTGCTCATCTGTTCAGTCTGTACACCACAACCACTACAAATAATGTATGGCTCATAGTGCTAGTATACTTGATGCTTTAAACAAATGTTTCTTAAACTATATTCTGTGAAATCCTGAGGTTCCACAAATAACTCATAGGGGTTCTGTGAAGGCCTGAGAAAATTTTGTAACAATTAAGTATTATTATGTTAATGAATTGATAGATACTAAACTACTAATGGTAGATTAAGTAATTTATTATTGAAAGGATATAATTTAAAGGATTGAACCAACTCAATGCCAAATACTTAAACATAAAAATTATAAATTATTCAAGAATATTTTTTGTGAGTACATTATATAATAAAATATGATCATAATAACATTGTTAAATTATTTTTGTTTTAAAATTTCAAATATTGATGCACAAAAAGTTTAGTTCAAAAGCCATTATCACATGGCAGCAATGCTTACCTAAATTTATAACAATTGAGTGTTGCTTCTTCTTGGAAGTGTTCAGTGACTACGATAATAGAAAATATGCGTCGACTGTTTAGTTAGTGCATTAAACATTTTCTATGAGTAAGTTGGTCAAGTCAGTGCATGCATGTGTGTCATACACAAATTTATTAAATTTATTAAAATAATATTTTCCATCAATATGAATAAACAAAGTAAGTTACTACATTTCTTTCTTAAAAAATCAGAAGTGAGTGAAAATACTATTACAGAAGCAGTACCATCAATAGGTGATGTAATCATGAACATTATTGTTTCTCTACAATGTGACACTTCACTGTAACCAAAAAGTAGAGCAAAACATCATAAATATTAAATATGACTCTTCATACTAACTTTGGATTCACATATAAAGATGATTGCTCACAATGCATCATTTGCATGAGGTTCTGACATAGTGCTATGGCTCCTGCAATATTAAAAAGGCATTTGGAAACAAGGCACCAGCAATATCAGAATGTGAAAGTCAAATTTTTTAAAAGAAAAGTGGCCAAATTGAAAGCTCAGAAAACACTGATTCAGAATATGGGAGCTGAGTTGGCTCTTAAAGCATCATTTTTAATATCTTTTTGCATTGCAAAGCCAAAGAAAAAATTTCACCATAGGAGAAGACTTAATTATGCCAGCTCTACACTTTTGGGAAATGCAGCTGCTAGAAAAGTAAAAACAATACCAATTTCTAGTGAATCAGTTTCAAATTGCATAACTATGATGAGCGAAGATATTCATCAACAACTTTTAATAAAAATAAAAGTCAAAGGCCCTTCAGTTAGATGAATTGATTGTTTTTGCTGATAAAGCTCTGCTAATTATCTATGTTCAGTATGTAGACAGGGACAAAGAAGAAATTAGAGAAGAATTTGTGAACTGTTTGGAACTATAGAAACATACGACTGGTAGTAAAATTTTTCCCACATTGTCTGATTATTTCTTAAATTTCAATTTAAAAATGTCAGATTGCATTTTAATTTGTCCTGATGGCATGACTAATATGACTGGTAGGCATGTAAGATTAGTTTCAAAAATTAAACAAGTAGTGCCAAATACGCAAGACACACATTGTATGATATACGGAGAAATATTAGCAATTAAAAAAATAAGTTCTAAGTAAAATAAAGTATTCACAGCTGCTGCCAAAGTAGTAAATTTTATATCTTAATCATGAATTAAGTGTAGCACTCTTAATTCATGATTGTTTGCAATCCCATGTGATAAAGTGGGTTTCGCACACAAAATGTTACTCCTCCATGTGGAAATTTGATGGTTATCAAGAGGTCAGATATTAAAGGGACTGTGTGAACCGAGAGAGGAAATAAATTTCCTTTTATCAAATAAAAACTGTAACCATGCTTAATTCTTCAAAGACATAGACTGGAACATGAAATTATGATCTTGCAGATATATTTCAACTTTTTAATGAGCTAAACCTGTCTTTTCAAGGATCATAGAAAACAATATTTGCACAATATAGTAAGAAAATAGAAGGCCAGAAGAAAAAATTAATTTGTGGATCAAAAGAATTGAAAACAACTGTTTTTATATGTTCAGTACCTTAGTGGAATTCATGAGTGAAATAAATGAGAAGAATGAAGATTCAAATTTTAGCCAACTTAAATTGATTATTGTTAATCATTTAGAAATATTTATGCTTCAAATCGAAAATTATTTTCCCTTAAACCAAGACCCAAGGGAAGGTTTTTATGGATTTTGAATCCATTTGATTTCACTGGTTCAACAGATATCCTATCTATGAATAAAGAGGATATGTTGACTGATCTTTCCTCAGGCATCATGTTGAAGCTGAAAAATAATTCATCACTTGACAAGCTTGGATAAATCTCTGCAGTAAGTATGAACTTTTGAGTGATAAAGCAGTGAGAGCTCTACTCCCTTTTCATTCAACATATTTGTGTTTAAGGGAAAGTAATTTTCTATTTGAAGTGTAAATATTTCTAAATGATTAACACTAATCAAGGCCAAATCTCGATATAGAACTTGAAGACGATACTAAGACTTTCATTAACAAATCTTACTCCAGACATTGATAAAATATGCAGTCACATGCAAGTTCATCCATCACATTAAGATTCATGCAGTGATAATATATAGTATTATTTTATATTATTAAAATGAGATATGTTACACCTTGAATGCTATGACGCATAATTAAATTATTTAAATATATTAATGGCCTGTTGTTTTTTTTTTTTTGTCTGCCAATTTATTTTCAAAATATTTTCCTAGGGGTTCTACATTAAAGTTCTATGATCTAAAAAAGTTCAAGAAACACTTCCTTAAACAGTTACAATGAAGTTTTAAACATCTATTTATTGTTCAAGGTTTAGGCCTAATGGATGTCAGATGAACTAATGAGACATATGTCAGAGAAGAAAAATGCATGGGATACATATAAATTAATGGGTGACAAGGGCCTCCGTAGCCGAGTGGTCAGGAGCGGGAGTGCAGTAGCACACGCTCTTTGAGTAGACCGGGGTTCAAGCCCCTGACTGCTGAATATGGTCGATCTGCCAACCCGCACTGGACCAGCGTGGCAGATTATGGTCCATTTCCTTCAGCATGAATTGTTGAGGAGGCTTCCATCCTGCAGTGGGTTGATAATGGCTGCACTTTACCTTTTTTTTTATGGGAGCCTATGATAGATATAAGCTGGTCTGTAACCAAGTCACAAAGAAGATTAGGCAGGCAAAGGCAGATTATGAGAAATCTTTGGCAAAGGATGCAAGGAAAAACAGCAAAGAGTTCTTTACCTATATAAACTCTAGAAGTAAAGGGATGAATCAGATTGGTCCCCTGGATATTGATGGTTCAACTGTTGATGATCCTGCTCAGGTGGCTAACAAACTAAATGAGTATTTTGCATCTACATTCACACATGAGGAGTTATTCAGGGAGGGAAATGCCAGTAGGTGAATTAAACTCTATATCTATCATATATATATCTATATATATCTTATATCTATCATATATTATATTTGTATTTCAGGAAAGCTTTTGACACTGTTGCGCATGGAAGACTATTGTACAAATCGGAGCAGAATGGTATTAAGGGTAAGTTGCTGCAATGGATAAAAGGATGGTTAAGTGGGAGAAGACAGAGGGTGGTAATCAATGGGTGCTGCTCTTCATGGACTAATGTTATTAATGGAGTCCCACAGGGTTCGGTGTTGGGTCCACTGTTGTTTTGTATATTTATCAATGATATTGATGAAGGTATATCAGGCTTAATGTCGAAGTTTGCAGATGATACAAAGGTTGGCAGGGTTGTTAATGACAGTAATGGCAGTGTGCTACTGCAACAGGATCTAGATAATTTGGGCAGATGGGCTAAGAAGTAGCAACTGAAGTTTAACCTTGACAAATGCAAAGTACTGCATATGGGTAGAAGTAATCCCAGAGAAATGTACCAACTGTGTGGTACTACACTTAAGGTGGTAGAAAATGAAAAAGACCTGGGAGTAATTGTGCAGTCAGATATGAAGTTTTCTGAGCAATGCAGACAGGCTGCCAGGGCAGGTCATGGGGTTTTGTCAGTGATATATAGGTATTTTGCTAGCAGGGAAAAGGAAGTGATTGTCCACCTGTATAAGGCAATGGTCAGGCCACGCCTTGAGTACTGCGTACATGTCTGGAGGCCTCATTTTAGGAAGGATGTAGATTACCAAGAGAGGCTTACGTTCTGCAAATTGCAGTGGCTGGAGACTAGGCACCTGCGCGGTGATCTGATTGATGTGTATAAGGCCTTGAATGGGTTGAGCATGCTGAATTCTGATGGGATCCTTCCACCTGTTCAGATTACGAACTAAGGGGGCATAAATTCAAATTAAGAAAGGACAGATGTAGAATAAATGTGCGGAAATTTGCCTTTAGCCAGCGGATGGTTAATTGCTGGAACAAACTTCCATCTGTCATTTTGGAATTTGATAGGTTGAATAAATTTAATCAGGAACTGGACAGGCATTTGGAGGGAATGGTGTGATATTTTTTTTTTTTTTTTTTGACTGATGCTGCATAAGCTCATACACTTGCATCACATGCCACTACTACTACTACTCTGGCAGTGAGCTAGATGATTTTGTAATAACTGAGAAGAAAGTGGAGGAGAAATTGTTGAAGATGAACATAAAAAAGGCACCCGGAGTGGATGGGATATATCCAGTTATATTAAAGGAGGCAGCAAAGGAAGGAAGTAAGCAAACCCTTAGCCATAATCATGAGAGTTTCCTTGGACTCAGCAGAGGTACCCATGGACTGGAGATGTGTGAATATGACCCCAATTCACAAAGGAGGATTAAAGGGTGACACAAGTAATTAACTTGTGTTTAACTTCTGTTTCCAGGAAAATTAATGGAGGCACTGGTTAAAGAACTGCAGGATCATCTATACCAGAGTTCAGTTATATCTCGGACACAGCATGGTTTTGTTAAGGGAAAGACTTGCTTGACCAATTTGATTGAATACTATGATGTGGTCACAAAGGAAGTGGATGCAAGGAATAACTTTGATATCATATATTTGGATCTTAGAAAGTCTTTTGATACTGTTGCATATGGAAGACTGCTGAACAAATTGGAGCAGTGTGGCATTGGAGGCAAATTGCTGCTATGGATAATGGGATGGTTGAGTGGGAGAAGACAGAGAGTGGTAATCAATGGACACTGCTCATTGTGGACTAATGTTATTAGTGGAGTCTCTCAGGGTTCAGTGTTGGGTCCATTGTTGTTTTCTGTATTTATAAATGATATTGATGATGGTATATCAAGCTTAATGTCCAAGTTTGCAGACGATACGAAGGTTGGCAGAGTTGTTAAGGACACTAATGACAGTACGCTGCTGGAACAGGATCTAGAAAAGTTGAGCAGATGGGCTGAGAGGTGGCAAATGAGTTTAACATTGACAAATGTAAAGTACTACATATGGGAAGCAGTAACCCCAGAGTAATGTATCAACTCTGTGGTACTACACTGACAGTGGTAGAGAACGAGAAGGACCTGGGGGTAATTGTACAGGCAGATATGAAATTTTCTGAGCAGTGCAGACAGTCTGCAAGAGTAGCTCATGTTGTCTTGTCAATGATATACAGGACTTTTTCTAGCAGAGATAAGGAGGTGATTATCCCCTTGTATAAGGCGATGGTCAGGCCACAACTTGAGTACTGTATACAGGTCTGGAGGCCTCGTTTTAAGAAGGATGTAGAGCTGTTGGAACGAGTACAGAGAAGGGCAACAAGATTAGTGAATGGAACAAAGGGTTGCTCTTACGAAGAAAGGCTTAAGTTTTGCAAATTACAGTGTCTGGAGACTAGGCACCTGCGTGGTGATCTAATTGAGGTGTATAAAGCCTTGAATGGTTTGAGCATGTTCAATGCTGATGGGATTCTTTCTTTTGCTCAGAATAATTGCCTGAGAGGGCATAAATTGAAATTGAGGAAAGACAGATGTAGGATAGATGTGTGGAAGCTTGCCTTTAGCCAGCGCGTATTTAGTTGGTGGAACAGACTTCCATCCTTTGTTGTGGAAGTTGATAGCCTAAACAAATTGAAAGCTGAGCTGGACAGGTATTTGGATCGAACGGAGGGGTGAAATGGGAGCATGGGTTTTTTTTGGCTGATGCTGCATAAGCTTGCTTTCTTGCATCATATGCCTCTACTAATGCTAATCTCTTGCCACCAGGAGAGTACAAAAGAAACTTTAGACTCTTTACTGACCGAGCCCATTCCTCATTGGAATGTACTTAATTGAGAGTCATCCTTATTAAAATTGTTGAAATGTATTTTGTTTTGTTATCAGTATTCCATGGAATAGCAGAACTTAGAAAAAGATGTGAATTAGATATGTTGAAAAGTATCATTCATTCAGAAGAAGAAAAAGAAAGATTAAAGATTAAATAAATACATGAGTGAGTCAAGTGAAGGTGGGCCAACACTTTCATTTGATGAATTCTGCTTATTTAGGCACAACAACAACTGACAGCTTGCATATTCATTGTGACTGTGGGAATTAAAGCTTCATTCCCATAGTCATTTAATGTGTGTTATATTTGTAAGTACACATGCAGTGTAATGTGATTTCTAACTTCAGGAGTCAATATGAGATTCCTGGAATAATACATTTGGAGAACATTGGTTGGCTGATAAAATAGTAAAATAATGGAGCAAAATTTGAGTGAAGAGCATGTCATAGTGGAAGATGATAAGCAGTCAAAGTCAGCTGCAATATGTAATTACCCCTAAGACAATTTCTGAAATGAAAATTTTGATGGAGGACAATTGATACATGTCCTTTGGTATATTGACTGACAGTCAGCCATTAACCATGGATTGGTGTTTCCACAGTTTTCATCACAAACAATTGTATTATGGGTTGCTCTTTATTCAGTGGATTCAAAAATGTCTGAGGAACAAAATGTTGTCAATGCAGATGTTTGGCATTGACACTTTTGCTTCATTGTAATGGTAAAGGTGACAGCTTTTTTGAGGTTTATCATCACCAGTTGTGAATTAGAATGAAAGCAACAAAAGCATCATTGAAAGCACTTTGATTTTTCACCACCATTAAAATACTAGTCTGCCTCAGTAACTCAGACAGTCTTCTTTACACTTTGATTTTTCACCACCATTAAAATACAAATCTGCATCAGTAACTCAGACAGTCTTCTTGACATTGCTTTTTTTCGCTAGAAGAGACCACTCCTTGTTAAATTCATAGAATATAAATACTGTAATCAGCACACAACACTGTTGTCAACTGATGACTTATTTACATAAGTAATCAAAAACAAGTATGTGGTTTTTTTGACAAAGGAGAGGAATGATCCTTCTTCGCAATAATGCCAAGCCCATTATTGAGAGTCTGAAACAGATTCAGATGGGAAGTATTGAAATTGAAACACTTGCCACAGTCTAGATCTGTTACCATGTGACTTCCAGGCATTTGGAGAATTTAAATGAAAGCTGAAAATCCATGATTAACTGTTGTTGTGCTAGAGGCTTATTGATGCAATAACTTCCTAAGTAAAATTGTGCCAATTCACTAATTATTTAAAAAAGAAAATTCCATGAGTTGGGTTAGAATATCTGTGTCCACAGTCCTGCCTTGGCTGACAGGAAATAATGCTTGAAAGCCTTATGGATTAATTTTAGACTTAGGGATTCTGTAAGGTTTTGGGGAGAAATTTTTTAACAGCATAGCCTGCTCAAGTAGGTAGAAGGAATCTATTTTCTAGAAGTGGAATACATATGAAAAAAGGTAGTGCAGGGGTCTTTGCCAGAGTCATTGAGGATGCCTTAAGGGAGGGGCCAGGTTGGGGATAAGGTAATATGGGATTCTTCCAAAGGCAATAGACTTCACTAGCTGTTTGGAATGCATTGGTTTCAAATTTTCTACTAAATTATTGGCTGGCCCAAAGTCTTTTTGCTATTTTAGATGAACCTACAAGAATTTGGATACATTTTTATGTATCATATTACAGTTTGACCTGATTGCAATTATGGAATGAGGAAGACAGGCATATCTACTGGAAAGACTACTGGATGGGATGAACAGGTGATGTGGAGCAGAGTGTTTTTTTTGGTGATGCTGTATATGCTTGCTTTCTTGTATCATTTGCCAACTAAGCTAAAGAAAGCCAAGACAAGACCCACGGCAAACTACAGGAAACTTACAGGACAAACTGGCTTGCTGCTACTACAGTTTTTCCCTGCGTTCTCAGTAAACAGACAGGGCATGCTAGTGGTAGTGGCAGCAGAAGTTGAGAACGCTATATTAATTGACATATAGGTGTGTGTAAACTAATTATTACATACAGATGATATAATGATTATTTTTTTTTTCTCATTATTAAAAGCAGATTATTGGAATTCATGAGTGTTTTTGGTATTAAAAAACCATATTACTGATTTCTTTGTGCGTTTTAAGGTTAAGTTTCGTAACCTAACCTTAAAGGTTAGGTTAGGAAATAAGGAAAATGTTTCTTCATTTTTCATTATATTTCTTAACCTGACCTTAAATGTTAGGTTAGAAAATAATAGGAAAAGAAAGAAAGAAAATTCTTTATATATATATATATATATATATATATATAAAGAATTCTTTCTTTCTTTACTGTGTGTGTGTGTATATATATATATATATATATATATATATATATATATATATATTATAATAACCATCAGAGTTAATGCAAAGATGTAAGTGAGAGTCACATATAATGCCATAAGGAAAAGGACAGAAAAATTAAAGTAAGCAAATGGCCGAAGGTGGTGGTGGTAGTAGTAGCCAAAAAAAAAAAAAAAAAAAAAAAATTACAAAACAATCCCCTCTAAATGATTGCCCAGTTCCTCCTTAAATTTATTTAACCTGTCAACTTCCACAATGACAGATGGAAGGTTGTTCCAACAATTAACCAACCGCTGGCTAAAGGCAAATTTCCGCACATCTATTCTACATCTGTCCTTCCTCAATTTCAATTTATGCCCCGTTAGATTTGTAATCTGAACAAGTGGAAGAATCCCTTCAGAATTCAGCATGCTCAACCCATTCAAGGCCTTATACACCTCAATCAGATCACCTCACAGGTGCCTAGTCTCCAGCTGCTGCAATTTGCAGAACTTAAGCCTCTCTTAGCAAGCGGATCCCTTCATTCCCCTCACCAATCTTGTTGCCCTTCTCTGTACACACTCAAGCAAATCTATATCCTTCCTAAAATGAGCCTCCAGACCTGCATGCGGTACTCAAGGCGTGGCCTGACCATTGCCTTATACAGAGGGACAATCACCTCCTTTTCCCTGCTAGCAAAAAGGTGTAACCACCAGACTATCTATCGATAAGAAACAGAAGTGGCTGTGATTTAAAAAACAGCATCGCGCAAAGCAGCAGATAGCTAAACTTAAATAGATATAGTATATAATACCAAGCCGACTGGGCTAGCCAGGTGGGTAAAGTGCCTGCCTGGCAACCCCAAGGTCACGGGTTCAAATCCCGCCTTGGGCTTGGATCAAAGTACTGCAAAAACTTTGGGAGGTGCACTATGGCCACAGAAGCCGATGCGCCAACAACTACCAAAAAAAAAAAAAAATATATATATATATATATATATATATATATATATATATAATACCAATGAATTAAAACTGTAGAAATAGTGGGAAGATAAAATAAACTGGATATGTCAAATGCATCAAAGTGCACAAAGCAGCAGCAAAGGATGCAAACGTATATGTATTTGCATTAATAATTTGCATTAATGTAAATATGCGTTACACGACAGCCAAAAGCCAAAAGCAAAGATAGCCGAAATATGAATAAAAGAAATAATTAAAAAAATTATGACCTTTAAAATAAAATAGATTACATGAAAATAAAGGTAATGGTAGCTAGAATCAGATAAGAGTGGGTAAATTTGGATATGGTTCAAATAGGGGAAATAAAGCAAAAATTCAATTAAATCTGATGTAGCAAAGGTGAAAGTTGATGCATGATCAGGTATTTCATCAGGGGACTACACCTGATCATGCATCAAAAGACTGCGTTTCTATATATATATATATATTCTTTATATCATAACATCAATCAATCACTTAATGCTGTGATGTTATTGTCTGTTGTGTTCACACACCAATCAGTACGTCATCTGCCATGCCTATGTGTCAATCAATATATCGTTCCTGACTTCTATTGATGCTACTGATAACACGCACCGTCTGTTTACTGAGAATTCAGGGAAAAACTGCAGTGGAGAAAAACCAGTTTGTTTTGTAAGTTTGCTGTGGTTCTGGTGATGGCTTTCTTTACCTTCACCCATTTGTCATTATTAATACCAATACTAACATCCTGTGTGGAAGAACTTGTTTTTAATTGCTTAGATTGAGAACTGTCATCAGTTTGAAATGTGTCCAGTTGTGAGTTTACTAGTTCTAAAAGTGAAAGGATATTAAAGTCTGTTTTTACTCCTTTTGGCACCAAAAGGTTCACTTTTCTATCCAGGTTACCTCTGCCATGAGGAAGCAGTAGTAGTAGTGCCACTGAGTGACAAAGCCATTGAAATTTTAGTGAGGTTAGTAATGCTCTTAAAATAAAAATGAAAGATTACTTCCCTTTCTCGACTCTGTTTGTAATTTTTAACAGAAGTGTGCTTTATAATGTGAACTTAAGAGAATGAGATGTATAACTAAAAGGAACTACAGGTAACCCTCGTATAACATGGTAGTTTGGTTCCTACAAAATCTCATGTAATGCGAAACCGTGTTATACGGCACTAAGAACCAGTACAAAAAGGGGAGTTACGTTCCAGAAGTTAACAAAAATACATTTTTTTTTATAACTATCAGAAAACTTAATTTTTATGGTATTAATAACTTAATATTTTAACTTTATTGTTATAATAGCAGTAACTTAAATAGTAATAACTGAACAAATGTCTTGCCTTACAAACTGTGATACTTATATGTCAGGTAATGTATGTTCATTTAATTTTCTTTCTCTTCACCACTGCTAAGCACAATCTCTTCTGCAGCATCTAGATTTTGTGTACCTTCTGGATGCTTCGAAGTCACAATTTTATGGTCTAAAATGAGCACAAGTTCAATAGCACAGAACCTAACCCAGGGATCTCCCAACAAAATAGTGGATCACCACTTATATATAAAACACAAATTTAACTTTATTACCTTACCAATTAACAAAGTTAAATGATATCATCAAAGTTCCTTGCGACAACCGACTAACTGGTTAAAATAAATTTATTAAAATAAAAATAAAAATGATATATGCATAAGATAAAACAGAAATAAAATAAGATAAAACAGAAATAAAATAAGATAAAAGCGTTAAAATGCAATAAGATAAAAGCGTTAAAATGCAATAAGATAAAAGAGTTAAAATATATATAATAAAAGCATTAAAATACATAGTAGCTTTCGAAGTGACAAATTGGGTTGAGCAGCACAAACAGCAAGATTGTGCTGCTCAACCCAATAATGGTTGAACACAATCTTGATCCCCAATGGGATATTGAAATCGTCAACTATTCATGTGATTACCCCCAGCGCTCATGGTTTGAAGCACTACACATAGCCACCAATAATAGTACTATGAATTGCACGAGGGGAGTACACTTACACCCTATTATAGAATGTACTGTATTGCAGTGCGATGAGCATTGGCGATCATCACGTGTACACACACTTCTGCTTTACACACGGCAGACTCGTGATACATGATCATGCCCAGCTGACTTATGCTATTGTAACCATCAATATATACTGAAGTACACCATTCACAGACTAGCTGATGAAGAGACACTTCGCTTTGAAAGCTACTATGTATTTTAATGCTTTTATCTTATTGTATTTTAACACTTTTATCTTATTTTATTTCTGTTTTATCTTATGTATATGTCATTTTTATTTTAATTTTAATAAATTTATTTTAACCAGTTAGTCGGTCGTCATGAGAAACTTTGATGATATAATGCAACCCGACGCACAAGGCCTGTTTTCTAAAGTTAAATGATATGTGAAAATCGGAAGAATATTTTCCAGTTAGCAAAATAAAAATAAGTTTACGTGCATAGCTTAATACTGTAATATGTACATACTAATTAATTGATATTTCTGTTCACTGTTTTTTTTTTTTTTTTTTGGTTGCAAAATTTAAAACAGTAAAAATGATAAGCAATTAATAACAAAGAACACGGCACACACGAGTGCCTTGGCGCCTCCGTAGCCAGGTGGGCAGGAGCAGCAGTGCGTAGCACATGCTTCTTGACTAGACCGGGGTTCGAGCCCGTGACCACCAAATACAGAGGATGCGGAAAGGTCAGGGAATGACCACCGCATATCCCCGGAGCAATTTGGCCTTAGTTGCTAATGCTCCTAAAAACCAAATGACAAATAAACAAGTGCCTTGTTCTTTATTATTAATTGCTTATCAATTGGGTTGAGCAGCACAAACAGCAAGATTGTGCTGCTCAACCCAATAATGGTTGAACACAATCTTGATCCCCAATGGGATATTGAAATCGTCAACTATTCATGTGATTACCCCCAGCGCTCATGGTTTGAAGCACTACACATAGCCACCAATAATAGTACTATGAATTGCACGAGGGGAGTACACTTACACCCTATTATAGAATGTACTGTATTGCAGTGCGATGAGCATTGGCGATCATCACGTGTACACACACTTCTGCTTTACACACGGCAGACTCGTGATACATGATCATGCCCAGCTGACTTATGCTATTGTAACCATCAATATATACTGAAGTACACCATTCACAGACTAGCTGATGAAGAGACACTTCGCTTTGAAAGCTACTATGTATTTTAATGCTTTTATCTTATTGTATTTTAACACTTTTATCTTATTTTATTTCTGTTTTATCTTATGTATATGTCATTTTTATTTTAATTTTAATAAATTTATTTTGTTATTAATTGCTTATCAAATAACAATAAAAATTTATTTATGTTTTTTATGATTGAATATTTCATGGAAGAAGAAACACCTTTCATCATAATAACGTGGAAACCCACTGAATTCCAGCTATCGGTACTATAGCAAATGCAAGAAGGTCGAGTTTACTACCTGTTAATAATTGATTACACTAACAGAAAAGACCAATAAACTGGAAACTGCAGATTGTTTTTATTGTTTTATGGTAGTGACCTCCAGAAATGTGCTTTGGAAAAATATCATGAAGGCGATAACGACTAGCAAGTCAACAGCAGGGATTCACAAAAAGGATTTGCAAACATTGAAAATTACATCTAACATAATAGCAGGGTTTTCCTAGCACAAAATCTCAAAATACTGTGTTATGCAAGATTTCCTGCAATTCTCAAATCGTGTTAGAGCAAAACCATATTATATAAGTACCGTATTGTGCAAGGATTGCCGCAATTCTCAAACCGTGTTAGAGCGAAACTGTGTTGTAGAAGTACCGTGTTATACAGGGGTTACCTGTATCTTATTTGTTTAGTATATTTATTGCATGTGAAATTGCTCAGTCACAAAAAAATGTTTGGTACTTAAGGCCTTCAGATGATATGGTCAAGGATGCAGTTATAGAACCTCTTTTATAACTCAAAACATTTCTATGAACATAACATGAAGGGGGTGGTGACATATTGTGATAAATGTGCTAATATCATTGGAGAGTAATTTTATATTAGTGTAATATGATAATTATATTATTATATTAATATAATAGTAATAGTTTATCTTAATATAATATAATATAATATGATACTGGGACAAGGTGAAAGTGTCCATTGTTAGAACTGATGAGCCTGGACTAGCATTGGGCCTTTCTTATGTAGTGACTTGGCTGTATGGCATGTCAGGTGACCAGCCTGTCATGGCTGTTTTGGAATGAAAGTAACAGCTGCCTAGGAGAAACCAGAAGAATCTGACTATCTATTATCAATGGTTGTTTGATAGTGTTAATGTAATATGATTTGTGCTTAATGCACTGAATGTCAAAGCAAAGAAATACTGTAGCTGCAAGCAACTCTGACCTCACTCAATCATCCTGTCTAGGATGAGAAGAATTTATATTGCTATACTTAGAAAAAATTTGCTATACTTGGAAAAAATTTAAAAGTAGTGTCTAGTACAAAGCTGTCATGTCATATTTTAGGTAGAACCTTTTTCATGCTGCTGCTGCATATTGCAGGCTAATACTGAGTGAATGTAAAGGCACACAATATATTTTTTATTTCACTATATGAATACAAAAAAGCAACATTTTATGTAATATTATTATGTCATGTAAAACCTTGTTAATACAAACTCATTTTATACAAAGTACTCATTTATATGAAGCACATACCATTCCCCTGTGAAAGGATAAGCTTTCTATGTAAATATATTTGTTTATTACAAAATTTGGTTAATATGTATTACAAAGTTTGTTTTCACCTTGTGAAAAATAAATATTGTTATTTTGTATGTTTGATACAAATCTTGGCACATTTGTCTGATTATTGCCCCTATTATTGTCTCTGGCCACCCAGTTCTCTGCTTCCCAATGGGTGGCATTTACTTGTTAGAATTTGCTTTTGTGTAAACAAAACCAGTTAATGGTAGCTACAACATAAGTGCACTCTGAAAAACATCATTGTGAAGGACGAGCAGTTAAATTAACAAAAGAATAAAAACAGTTTTCTAAGTTGTTTACATACACTCCCTCACTTTTCATGGGATTAAGATCAGTTGCAATTGTTACACCAGTTCAAAGAGTCTTTGCTACATTACAGTATAACCTATTTTTTGTGCCATTTTATCTGAGCTGATGTCTTTTTTTTTTTTTTTTTTTTTGGAATTGTGTCTTTAAATTAATTTAAAGTTTGTTTATATTAAATCTCATCTAGCAGTGTTATGGCAACAAAATATGAATGGATGGAATTAAGCCTGAAAATTTAACTGAAAATTATACAGAAGGCTGATAGGATGAAACAAAGCAAAACAGACATTGCAATGGAGTACAACATCCCTTTACCTACTTTATCTACAATACTGAAAAAACTTGAGGAAGTGTGTGACACTGGAGCAGTGATAAAAAAACAGGAAACAAATTTGTGATGAAAAACACAAAAAGCACGAAACCAAATTTTTAGGGTGGTACCAACAAATGCATGCATCGAATTTGCCAATATCAGGTCCACAAATGTGTGTATCTAATTTGCCTTTGCAAGAAAAGGCAAATTATCTAGCTCAGCAACATGGAATTAGCAACTTCAAACGCAACAGTGGCTGGCTCCAAAGACAAGAAAATAACTTGGTTTCACAAAATGTATAGGGCTAGCCTGGATTAATCAACAAAGAAAAAGGCTACACACTGTACAGTTGTTCTGTACAGTCCATTCTTGAAAAATGTGAGGCAAAAGATATTTTTAATCTCACATGATGTTTGTTTGTTATTTGGTTTTTAGGAGCATTAGCAACTAAGGCCATATTGCTCCGGGGATATGCGGTAGTCATTCCCTGACCTTTCTGCATCCTCCGTATTTGGTGGTCATGGGCTTGAATCCCGGTCTAATCAAGAAGCGTGTGCTATGCACTGCTGCTCCGCCCACGTGGCTACGGAGGCGCCAATCTTACATGACAGGTTTATTTTATAATTTGCTTCCAAATAAAACATTTGATGTTCGAGGAGAGTCTTGTCATGGTGGAAAATTAAGTAAACAAAAACTCACTCTTCTGTTACACTGCAATTCAGATAGCAGTACAAAACTACACCCACTTGTGATTGGTAAGTTTTCCAAGTCAAGATGTTTTAAAGAAGTTAACCAACTTCCTTGTGATTAGGAGGCCAATAGAGGTGCTTGGCTTACAGTCAAAATTTTTCAGTCTTGGTTATCAAAAGTGGACAGAAGAATGGCTTCAAAAAAAAAAAAAAAACATTTTGATGATTCTAAATCGTTGTACAGCACATTATGCTGAGACACTTAAGTTGACAAATATACAGCTGTTGTTTTTACCTCCCAGTATCACCAGTTTTATGCAGCCACTGGATCAAGGCATTATTTATAACCTCAAGAGAATATATAGAGCCTACCTGATAAGGTACTTGATCCACAATATAGAAGGAGGGAACAATTTTCAGCCAAATTGGAATGCCTTGGATGCTATCCATAATCTTGTTATTGCTTTGGACAGTATTACATCAATTGTAATAATCAACTGCTTCAGAAAAGAGTGGCTTTGGAGAGAACATCGTCAAAAAACATGGTCCAGCAGATGAATATGATAGCAACATTGAGAAATGGAGAATTTGAAGGAGCATTTGGATTTTGTTGGCAAAATTCAAGAGTTTGTGAAGGTAGAGGATGAAGTTGCTACCACAGCAACACCAACACCAGAAGGCTGCTGAGCATCAAGAAAAACAATGATGATTTTGTTACCAGCAACAGCAGAAATGAAGCACACACTGCCATCAAAAAAAGATGCCCAAAATGCATTGAGCATAATAGAGAATGTGTTGGCCTGCATTAAAGTTGATGAAGAAACCACTGTTGCATTTGATGTCTGTGCTGTAGTTAAAAATGCTTATAGGACAAACTGTGCAAACAACATTTCTTTCTTTAAATTAGATTAATTTATTAAAAAAGTTAATGGTTTGTATGTTTACTTTTATATTAAGATTGTAATTTTTTTTATTGTGATACTAAAATGTTGTATATATATTAATATATACTGTACAGGAAAGGAATAGCGAAAGCTTAAAAAGCGGTACTCACTTTTTAAGCTTTCGCTATTCCTTTCTAGTCCATTAACACGGTACTTGAAGATTTCTAAAAATTTCGTACTTGAAGATTTCTAAAAATTTCGTATATACTGTACAATATTTTCATTTCCTTCAATTGCTTTTCTCTTAGTTTATCTTACAAATAAAATAAAATCTTTAAAAAATGTGTTATTCCTATTATTGTATTGTTAGACAAGGCTTTTGTTTTTATTATTTTTTATTTTTATTTTATTTTATTAATTTAAATTTATTTATTTTTTCATTTATTTTTGATATTATTATTATTTATTATTTATAGCTATAGCTCAGACACAGCATGGTTTTGTTAAGGGGAAGTCTTGCCTGACCAACTTGATTGGATACTATGATGCAGTCACAAAAGAACTGGATGCAGGGAATAACTTTGATATTATATACTTGGATCTTAGAAAGGCTTTTGATACTGTTGCACATGGAAGACTGCTACACAAATTGGAGCAGTGTGATATTGGAGGCAAATTGCTGCTATGGATAAAGGGGTGGTTGAGTGGGAGAAGACAGAGAGTGGTAATCAATGGACACTGCTCATCGTGGACTAATGTTATTAGTGGAGTCCCTCAGGGCTCAGTGTTGGGTCCATTATTGTTTTCTGTATTTATAAATGATATTGATGATGGTATATCAAGCTTAATGTCCAAGTTTGCAGATGATACAAAGGTTGGCAGGGTTGTCAAGGACACTACTGACACTATGCTGCTGCAACAGGATCTGGAAAGCTTGAGCAGATGGGCTGAGAGGTGGCAAATGAAGTTTAACATTGACAAATGTAAAGTACTACACATGGGAAACAGCAACCCCAGAGCAACGTATCAACTCTGTGGTACTACACTGACAGTGGTAGAGAATGAAAGGGACTTGGGGGTGATTGTGCAGGCAGATATGAAGTTCTCTGAGCAGTGCAGACGGGCTGCAAGAGTAGCTCATGGAGTATTGTCAATGATATACAGGAATTTTTCCAGCAGGGATAAGGAGGTGATTATTCCATTGTATAAGGCAATGGTCAGGCCACACCTAGAGTACTGTATACAGGTCTGGAGGCCTCATTTCAAGAAGGATGTAGAGCTGCTGGAACGAGTACAGAGAAGGGCAACAAGATTAGTGAATGGAACAAAGGGGTGCTCTTACGAAGAAAGGCTTAAGTTTTGCAAATTACAGTGTCTGGAGACTAGGCACCAGCGAGGTGATCTGATAGAGGTGTATAAAGCCTTGAATGGTTTAAGCATGCTCAATGCTGATGGGATTCTTCCTCTAGCTCAGAAAAATCACCTGAGAGGGCATAAATTTAAATTGAGGAAAGACAGATGTAGGATAGATGTTTGCGGAAATTTGCCTTTAGCCAGCGGGTGGTTGGTTGGTGGAACAGACTGCCATCCCTTGTGGTGGAGGCTGATAGCCTAAATAAGTTTAAGGCTCAGCTGGACAGGTATTTTGAACGAACAGAGGGGTGAAGTGGAAGTGGGTTTTTTTTTGGCTGATGCTGCATAAGCTTGCTTTCTTGCATCAAATGCCTCTACTAATGCTAATACTAATGCTAATGCTAATTATTATTCTTAGATATATAGTATGTACCAAAAAAACCCCCAAAAAACAATAACATTTTGACACTTTTAGGGACCTCATTATTACAAAATGTGAAAATTATTGGCACAAGAGCAAAAAAGCTAAAATGCACATTATATGCCACTCATATGCTGGTAATGTTTGTGGCTGCATTATGTCATACTCACAAATGATAATAAAAAAAACTAGCAACTTGTTGGTACACAAATTTACATGTTCACTATGCATACCAAAACTTAACAAACAGAATTGCAAGTGTCACAATGGAAATGCAGGCATTATTCAGTATTCTGTTGCAGTTCTTTTTCTAACTATGGGGATTGTTTGCAGAGACATGCTATTTCACAAAACTGCAGAGTAAGAAGCTAAATGAAGATAAATCCAGGGATCTGGGATATCTGATTACTAAAGAATTCACATAAAATTTGGACTATTTCATCTTCAAATCAAATTTATGCTATTTTTTTATTTTTTTATTTTTAGAGAAAAACAACTTCATTATGCTGAGCTACTTTACAGTAACAAGAACAGTCAGAATCCTGATGATGGACATCTTGCTAAAGAAGAAGAATATTATTTAAATGATGGTGGTGAAATTAGCCACTCTAGAATAATTAGCTTAAGTTCAGATACACACCAAGATAAAGAGAACTCAAAATATGAGTTTGTTACTACTTGTGACTTACTATGTTTTGCATTTCAGTGTTCTAGGGGAATGGAATACTTAGCATCACGAAAGGTATTTTATTTATTTATTTTTTTTTATTAAAGTTTCTTTTGACTTAAAATCATTTATTAATAAGTTTATTTTAGATATACCATATACTTTTATTTCTTTTCATGTTTTCAATTATTTACTTGATTATTATTCATTAGTCTTTATTTCCTTATCTCAGGGTTATTTCTCTTGATCTTTTTAGTCTAAGTACATTCATCTAATAGAATCAGCTAGGAAATAAGTAATTTAAATGGGTAGAGTTTTTCAATGTTAATGGAAAAATTATTAACACATTTCATTGTGTAATATAGATGAGACTTTATTTAATATAATTGAAGATACAAACACTGATAGTTTGTATCTGCAATTAAATTAGAAAGATCGGTTCAGTCACTTTGGGGTCTTCTTCAGTGGTAATGTTTAAAAATGTTAACTACCTTGTGAAATGACTCATGTAGTCGTGAGAAGACTACCTCATATCTCTGGAGGCTGTACCAAACTGAAAAGACTAAGAAAGGATATTATATATCAGGAAACTAATAGGCTGTATGTTCTAGATCCTGTTGGTGGAGCAGGTGGTCTTTTTTCCACAATGTAGATTAAGTGCTATTTTCTGTAGAAGGTACTTTGTTTTCTGTAAGAATAATCAATGTAAGTTTTTCATTTTTTTAATGATCTCAAATGAAAAGTATTAGAACTTATAGTACTTTATCAGAGGCATAACTAGCATATGGTGAGTGTGGCCCTGGCTATAGTGCCAAAGGAAGTTTAAGAAAAAAAACTCAAAATAACTGTATTTATGATTTGTTTTAAAAACAGGACTATTGTTATTATTCAAATCAACTATTTTATAAACGCCTAGGGCTGATTTCATGTGCTACTGATTCAGACAACTTCCAACAGCAATATTTTTTTTGTTGATATCATATTTCAGATTGATTACAAAAAAAAAAAAAAAAAAAAAAAAGGCTCACCAGGAATTTTTGGTTTGATTTTGATTTGGTTTTTTTTTAGGAGCATTAGCAACTAAGGCCATATTGCTCCGGGATATGCGGTGGTCATTCCCAGACCTTTCCGCATCCTCCGTATTTGGTGGTGACAGGCTCGAACCCCGGTTTAATCAAGAAGCGTGTGCTACGCACTGCTGCTCCTTCCCACCTGGCTACGGAGGCGCCTTCCAGGAATTTGAAGATGTGAAGTTTAAACAGATTTTGTCCTTTTGGCAAGATACTTAAAGACCCAGTTTTATAGCCCTCTTTTCCATCTCATTATTTAATGTACAGATGACAGTATGGATTCAACATTACTCATATGCATTTAGTGCTTTAGTTATCCTTCCATCTGAATTCCAAAAGAAGAGTGAGGTTATAATATATCAGCAACCTTATCACAAAATAATGTTAATTATTTTTTATTGGACTAGTTGTAACAGAAGGAAAACACACAATTCACAAATTCACAGCCTAACTACTTGACATTTAATAAAAACAAGGCTGATTTCATATATGTGCATGTTTAGTAGCCCGTAATCTGGCCCTTAATTTAAATTTCATCTTAATTTTTTTTACTCCTTAATGCAAATCTAAATGCTTTAAAAATGAAAAGATCTTATTCATAAACTGAATAGTTTCCCCCCCCTTAATTTCATATCTAAAGTGGTTGCACTTTGTTGTCATAGAACTCCATGTTCAGAAAGTTATAACATGCCTATCAACAGAAATTTATTGTACTTTTTTTCCCTAGTTGATACAATTCTGGACTCTGTAAGGGTAAAAGTAAAGTAATTTATTTTCCCAATAGGAAAATAAGAAAAAAAATAGGCAGGCTGGCTGTGAATAACACCTCTATTCAGTAGTTATTTTTCATATTAAAATCAGGTCTAGGTCTGTGGAGAACTCATGTACTTTGAAATAAAAGTCTGATATTGCCTTTGTTAGCAGCATAGTATTTTTACTTGCTGTCACAATGGAGAAACATAGTAACGAATGGGCCTGGAGTACTGGGGTCCATAGTTTATAATATACGTAAGTTAGTGTTCCGTGAGGCGATCCTGAAGACGCCTTGATGTTTCTCCTATGTAGCAACTGTTACAGTCTCTACAGGTGATGCGATATACCACATTGCTGCGTAAGACAGGTGTGACAGGGGTCTTCACGCTGGAGACAAGTGAACGTAGGTTCCTGCAGGGTAATTGCACACATTTGATGTTGTAACTTCTATGGACCTTCGAGATCCGTCCTGACACGCCTGGATAATAGGGAATGTAGGCGGATGATATACCGGCTTGGCTCGGTGGTCTTTGGTTGGATGTGAGTTCTTCTGCCTGTAATAGGCATCTGCTTAGTACATGGGATGGATAACCACATTTGGTTAGGTCCGGCTTCACACGGGAGATCTCGTTACGCCTAATTGTGTCGGTGCTGGAATGGCTCCAAGCCCTGGAGAATAGGGTGCGGGCAGTGCTATTGAGATGGCTTGGTGCGTGGCCGGATCTGTAGTTAGTGAATTGACCGCACCACATAGGCTTGCGGTATACTGAGGTCTCTAGATGTGGGCCTACGCGACAGGAACACGACAGAGCAATCCGGCTTGCCGAAACTGACCAGTCCGCGGTCGCGGAACATTTTTGGGCCACCAACCACGATCTTGACCCCAAACGCGACTTTGAAATAGCAGACCACTCACGACACTTTCGCCACCGCCTATGGCTAGAGTCACTCAACATAGTAAACAATCCAAAGGCATTAAATCGCCAGAAAGGCATACGTCTACATCCCATCCTGGAGACAACCGTTTTATTGCTGGATGATCAGTGGTGTAGAAAGCAGTGCACGTCCGTGCAACAACAATGACGCATGATTAACGTGCCTCACTCAGCTCGTTGTATTTTGTATTTAATTTGTCAGTTGACAAAGGGACACGCGTCTCGAAAGCTACTGATTTTGTTAGTATATATTTGTATTAAACTGGATTATAACTAACTTACATGTATTATGGAGAAACATGAGATCAAAGATGTAATTACGTGCATTTTTCAGGCTTAACACTTTTTTGCAACTCCATTATTTCATAATTCCTTCAATTAAATATGTAAGTATCTGCAGAAGAAACACAGATGGTGTGTACCTCAGTGGAATCTTACTTGCTGCCAATGGAGGTTGTTTGTATTTCAGACTTTTGGTTTCATCTCTAATTACGCACATTTTCTCACATGACACCGTGGAACACAAGTACTTTTTGGAACATGCATTTTTTTTCATTCCATTTTTTCCAGGAATACTGAATAAACATTGTAAACAAACAAGAGAAACTGTTTCTGTTTGTTTATTTCTGAAAGCAACCCAGCTACAAAAAGTATTTTGTGGTCATGAACAAAGTATTTTTTTTATATAAAAATTAAAGTAGGATGATTTTTCAAAAACAAACACAAACAAACAAAAAGCCATATTACATATGAACTTGAAATTTTATATTTACAAAGTCATCAGTCTTGGGACTTATTTTTGCAAAATAAAAAAATTTATATTATTATTATTATTACTAGCCACATGGTGCAAGGAAGCCTGAGGCTTATGCTGCACCAGCCAAAAAAAAAAAAAAAAACAATTTCCGAGTTACCCTGAGAGAGAGAGAGAGAGAGAGAGAGAGAGAGAGAGAGAGAGAGAGAGAGAGAGAGAGAGAGAGAGAGAGAGTCAGAAATAGAAGGGAATCACCAAGAAAGAGAAGATTGATGATATATATATATAGCTGTATTATAATGTATAGAAAATTTACTATAATTACAAATAATATATTCATTTTCAAAAAGCTTACAGTATTATGGAGCTATAAAATATCAATAAGAATTACCAATTCTGACTGTGCTAACACTTATTATTATTAATATAATTTTATTTCCAAAGGAATGTCCTTTTACAGCCATGCAGCTAGAGGACATGGGTTACATGGTAATACATGAATTAACATGGTTACATAAATGAAAAGGACAAGGTTACATAAATGAAAAGGACAAGGTTACTTATGTTAAAATATTTAAAAAAATCATTATTATTAAAATTTTTTAAAATTTCACTTTAATAATAAATATGTTCTCATTAAGATTCTTACATAAAAATAAATTATATTCTTGGAATACAGTATTTATTTTTAAAAAATTTCATAGCATAATCACACCTCATAATGTGTAATTTTTATATTATGCAGCATTTTGTTGGGGGGGGGACAGAAAACATGTTAGAAATCATATAGCTTACTTTGTTTCTTTTTTCAGAATGCCATATGTTTACAAATAATAAGAGCTTACTTGACTAATTGCTGACTGTCAAGACAGTTTCTGAAGGGTGCTAGTCTGCCAAAAAAACATAGAAAACACTTATTTTGAAATATACATTGGAGCTTGGATAATTTGAAATTGCTTAATTCGAAATAATGATTATTTCAAATTATTCTTCTGCCCATTGAACCTCCTATTCTATAGAAAAGAATTATTTTTAATTTGAAGTTTGGATAATTCGAAATAAGTTTGATGTCCCTTCAGCTTTGAATTATCCAAGCTCTACTGTATGAAATACAGTAGATACAGTAGAGCTTGGATATTCAATTTTAAACCTTAATTTTCAATCTTAAATCATTCAATTCTCATATAGCACAGGTGCTGTGATAATGAGGTGGTCAGAGCATATCATTCTATAATCAACAAGATAGATAAAGGTAGATTTCTAACATGTTTTGCATATCCCAGTTGTAGTAATGTGCTTTTGACCTCTCCAACAAGCTGAAAGCTGTGTACTCAGCTTTCATATACTAACTCTATATGAAAAACACAGTAAACTTCATTTTCAGTTATTTGTCAACATAAAAATGAAAATCAAATATATATACAAGGTATTTTTCACTCTTTGTGTGCCCAGTAGCTCACATCTGATGAGTATGGGCTTGGCACACCCAGGGTCCTGAGCTGGATATCATCATCATTCTTCTCTTGGTGATTTCCTTCTACTTCTGACTCTCTCTCTCTCTCTCTCTCTCTCTCTCTCTCTCTCTCTCTCAGGGTAACTCAAATATTTTTTGGCTGGTGCAGCATCAGCCTCTGGCTTCCTTGCACCATATGGCTAATAATAATAATTTCAGAGAAATTTGATTTATGAAACACTCTGAAAATATCAAAGAAGCACAAAACAGATACAATTTCTAGCGAAAGTGAAACAGAAACTGTGCTTTATTAATTGGAAAGTTAGATGCATAAAGCATCATGCTAAGCTTGATTACAAAATTAGACATCAGACTTGGGGGCTGAAATTCAACTCCCAGGAATTTCAAAATTATTTTTTTTCAAAAGTCGTTAATTTTTGTGTGTGTGTGTGTGTGTGTGCGTGCGCATGCGCGCGCAATCAAAAGTATTTTTTTAGACAATTTGTGCTCCAAATATTATGAAAATTTAAACTTGCAATATAAATGTATGTATGGAAACACTGAAACTATCATAAACAATAAAAAAAACAAGTTTTTATAACCTTGACTTTATTGATTGATGCTGCTGTTGTTGTTGTTATTTGGTTTTTAGGAGCATTAGCAACTAAGGCCATATTGCTCTGGGGATATGCGGTGGTCATTCCCTGACCTTTCCGCATCCTCCGTATTTGGTGGTCACGGGCTCAAACCTCGGTCTAATCAAGAAGTGTGTGCTACGCACTGCAGCTCCTGCCCACCTGGCTACAGAGGCGACCTTGGTTAATGCATAGTACATATTAGAAGATAATTTACTGTGACCATATAGTAGTATTCTGGTACCACTCAATTGTTTTTTCCCATTAAATCAAGGTCCATAAAACTGAGGATTTGCTAGAATTTGGTCCTTGCTGAGATGTTTCAGATTCACACATGGTAGCTTTCTTTAAACAGTGCATGAATTTGCAATTATACATTAGTGATGAAGAATCAGCTGAACTAAAATGGCGTAAATTTGTGCAACAAAATAACACCATCTAAAAGATGAGAAAAAATTCCAAGCTATTAGATTACTAAAATAAATATTTGAAAATAATAAAAATAAAAAAAAGAACGGTATTGCTATTTCCATGTTTTTGCAACTCCAGAAATGAATAACTACAAGAGGTGAAAGAATTCCAAACTAAAACATATCTAAGATCTACAGTGATGCAAACCATTTAAGTTATTTATCACTGATTTCCATTGAATGTGATGCTGCCCTCAACCATCCTGTGGTAGTGGACTTGGCAAATGGTAGTTTTATCTTTGAACTCAAGCAAGTCCCGCTGAATACTACAAAAAATATATATTATTTTACCAAGGTTACTACAAGCTTAAACATCAAGAAGCAGACTTTTTTTTTTTTTTTCCCCCAACAAAAACAAATGGATAAAAGTTGCTATCGATATTCTTTACAAAGTTCGCTGAATGCGTTATGTAATTGGGGTTTTTTGGTAACTAACAGTAACTTCATTGCTAATTAACAAGTTGCTAGTCTTACTCACAAATAACAACTTACAATCCCATGGCCTTTTCAACAAACTTTCCATTGTCATAAATTACAGAATTTTTATAGCTGTGAGGCAAAATCTCCACCCCTCACAAGCAGTAAAATTAGTACAATACCATTGAGTTTTTTTTTTTTTTTTTTTTTCGTTATCATGATGCAGTGAGTTGGAAGCATAGTTTAAAGTGTGGAGTTGGGGTGGGGTGTTATACTGGTATGAGAACAGAAAAATACAATTTCCATGCAATTCCATACATTTCTCACCCAGTGGTTCCATACAGTTTTGGAAAACAGAGATGGGATTTGATCACTGGGAAAATACAAAATAAGTGTTAGCAATTTCTTTGTTTCAGTGATTATCATGAAATTTTTTTTAATTCAATGTTTTGTATTAGAATTTAAATGTAAATAAATTAGAAATATAAATATATTACTAATTAATAATAATCATAAAATTTTAAAGGATATTTTTGCCTAGACTGCAAAGGAGTTTACTGTCATATGGATGTGAAAATTGCATCATTTTTATATGTGTAGATATAAAATGATCATCTACCGAGGTAGATGAATTGGCATCATTTTAATTATATCTCATATTGTAAATACTTTCACATGAGTTGCCATGGTATTACACTACCTCAAATAAGTAACACTTCACCAATGGGGAAGACTATCGTTACTTATTCTCGGTGGATACCACCACCCAGATATCACCATTTGCAAAAGGGTATGGAAAAAAGACTGTGTTATCCACATCTCTATCCCTATTAGACTTAGGAAAGCCAAAAGGTCAAGGAAAGTGATAGTGGGAGAGGAGGAAGAAGAAATGTCATCGAAAGAGGAAAGGGGCAGTTACTCATATTCATTCAACTCGATCACTCATAAATATCCCTTGAATAGGTAACGCTTCCCCATTAGAGAAGACTGTTGTTACCTATTCTTGGTAACTCCAGGCAGCATCAGGCTCCCCCAGATGGCACTGTTTGTAAAATGGTAAGGGATAAAAAGCTGTGTTATCCACATATCTGTCCCTATTAGACTTAGGAAAGCAAAAAGATGGAGGAAAGTTATAATAGGAGAGGAAGAAGAAGAAATGCCATCAAAAGAGGAAAGGAGCAGTTACTCCTCATTCGTAAATCCCTCGAATAGGCAATGTTTCCCCATTAGGGAAGACTGTGGTTACCTATTCTCTGTAACTCAGGCAGCATCAGGCCCCCACAGACTGCACCCTTTCAATGTTTGTTGGCCTCTCTCTCTCTCTCTCTCTCTCTCTCTCTCTCTCTCTCTCTCTCTCTCTCTCTCTTCAGTGGATGGGCAGGTACCCTGGTGTTGTAGTGGTGACAACCAAGTTATGAAGTATAACTCCACAATATGAGAGATGTCTGATGGTGTGCACTGATTTAGACTAAAGGATATTTTTGCCTAGACTGCAAACGAGTTTACTGACATATGGGTTAGTGCAAATTGCATCATTTTTATACATGTAGTTCTAAAATGATCATCTACCTAGGTAGATGAATTGGCATCATTTTTATTATATCTCATATTGTGAATACCTTCACAATGAGTTTCCATGGTATTGCACTACCTCAACTAAGTAACACCACTTCACCAATGGAGAAGACTATTGCTACTTATTCTCAGTGGATACCACCGAGAATCATAAAAATTTTGATTTATTGAAAGAATAACACTTATTTGTATTTATTGCTTATGTATAATGTTTTATAACAATAACAGTAATATTGCTTATTACTGTTATTATTATAAATCATTACATTTTTAAAATTGAGAAGAAGATGGAATGCACACCTAGAATTTTGCATATTGCAAAAATTATCTTAAACCTGCAATAAAAGCCTGTGCCAGATGTTTTATGACTGCAACATTTTTTTTCTTTCTTTCAAACACTAGCAAACACATGAGGAGTTATTCAGCGAGGGGAATGCCAGAGGTGTATTCAACTCTAGCAGTAAGCTACAGAATCTTGAAATAACTGGGAGTAAAATGGAGGAGAAACTGTTGAAGATAAACACAAGAAAGGCACCTGGGGTGGATGGGATCTATCCAGTTATATTAAAGGAGGCAGCAAAGGAAGTAAGCAAACCCTTAGCCATAATTATGAGAGCTTCCTTGGACTCAGGGGAGGTACCCATAGACTGGAAATGTGCAAATGTGACCCCAATTCACAAAGGAGGATCAAAGGCTGACACAAGTAATTATAGACCTGTGAGCTTAACGTCTGTTCCAGGAAAATTAATGGAGGCACTGGTTAAAGAAGCACTGCAGGATCATTTAGACAAGACTTCAGTTATAGCTCGGACACAGCATGGTTTTGTTAAGGGGAAGTCTTGCCTGACCAATTTGATTGGATATTATGATGCAGTCACAAAAGAACTGGATGCAGGGAATAGCTTTGATATTATATACTTGGATCTTAGAAAGGCTTTTGATACTGTTGCACATGGAAGACTGCTACACAAATTGGAGCAGTGTGACATTGGAGGCGAATTGCTGCTATGGATAAAGGGGTGGTTGAGGGGGAGAAGACAGAGAGTGGTAATCAATGGACACTGCTCATCGTGGACTAATGTTATTAGTGGAGTCCCTCAGGGCTCAGTGTTGGGTCCATTATTGTTTTCTGTATTTATAAATGATATTGATGATGGTATATCAAGCTTAATGTCCAAGTTTGCAGATGATACAAAGGTTGGCAGGGTTGTCAAGGACACTACTGACACTATGCTGCTGCAACAGGATCTGGAAAGGTTGAGCAGATGGGCTGAGAGGTGGCAAATGAAGTTTAACATTGACAAATGTAAAGTACTACACATGGGAAACAGCAACCCCAGAGCAACGTATCAACTCTGTGGTACTACACTGACAGTGGTAGAGAATGAAAGGGACTTGGGGGTGGTTGTGCAGGCAGATATGAAGTTCTCTGAGCAGTGCAGACGGGCTGCAAGAGTAGCTCATGGAGTATTGTCAATGATATACAGGAATTTTTCCAGCAGGGATAAGGAGGTGATTATTCTCCCTTGTATAAGGCAATGGTCAGGCCACACCTAGAGTACTGTATACAGGTCTGGAGGCCTCATTTCAAGAAGGATGTAGAGCTGCTGGAACGAGTACAGAGAAGGGCAACAAGATTAGTGAATGGAACAAAGGGGTGCTCTTACGAAGAAAGGCTAAAGTTTTGCAAATTACAGTGTCTGGAGACTAGGCACCAGCGAGGTGATCTGATAGAGGTGTATAAAGCCTTGAATGGTTTGAGCATGCTCAATGCTGATGGGATTCTTCCTCTAGCTCAGAATAATCACCTGAGAGGGCATAAATTCAAATTGAGGAAAGACAGATGTAGGATAGACGTGCGGAAATTTGCCTTTAGCCAGCGGGTGGTTGGTTGGTGGAACAGACTTCCATCCCTTGTAGTGGAGGTTGATAGCCTAAATAAGTTTAAGGCTCAGCTGGACAGGTATTTTGAACGAACAGAGGGGTGAAGTGGAAGTGGGTTTTTTTTTTTTTTTTTTTGGCTGATGCTGCATAAGCTTGCTTTCTTGCATCAAATGCCTCTACTAATGCTAATGCTAATCTGTGGGCAGTCTATATATCTGGTGCATTATGGCCTTTAGTTGTTCTTGTACTGTAAAATCAATAACAACAACATCAGATATCACTGCTAAGTCTGGTGTACCCAGGGCCCTGTCAGGACTAAAGGATATTTTTGCTTACATCCACCTGGATGTAAGCAAGAAAGTGCTGTTCCCATACTGTACAAAGAATCCTATTGGTACTATATTCATTTCATTTCCCCCATGATTGGTGCCTGGATGATGTCTCTTATATGTTACGACATCTCTGGGTGCACGGTAGTTGCAATGTGCAGAACTTGGAAGAAGGACAAAGAATTGTTAGGTTGAACAATACATTGTACACAAAATATTAAGTGTGAATTACAAGTGTATTATAAAAATAAGCCCATAACTCACTTTAGCATTTGTTTTGTAATAAATTATAATTTATTATTACATAATAATAGTTAATATTTCACTTAAGAATAAAAAGTCAGGCTGGGAGTATTAAAAAGCAAAAAGTCCTGGCAGAACAAAAACAGCAAGCCAAGATTTGGAATAAGTGGCTCCATCAAGAAGAACATGAAGAGCCTGTTGCTGTCATTTCAATTAGTGAAGTGGTTCAAAAAACAATGAACACAAACTGTTATCGACAGAGGCAGTTAATAAAACTAGCAAAGGACTTAAGGAAAACACAAAGACAGAAGGCAGGTAATATGGCTATTAAAGAATTTGAAGAAAATATAAAATTATATTTCACTGATGATATTTCACAGGGATGCAAAGAATGAAGCATGGGAAAGAATGTGTGCAAATATAAATAGTAAATTAGGGTATAGAAGAACAACAGAAACCTGGTCAGTATTAAAGGGTATGAAGAATCAAAACATGCACAAGACAAATTTGGAGATAATAGAGAGGGAGGAATGGCTGCTAGGAGAAGATAGGAAAGAGTACATGGAAGAGAAAGAACATCTGCATAAGGACACAGGATTAAATGTTTTACCAGAGGAGGTGGGGAGAGAGAGAGGGAGAGAGCTGAAGGCAGGGAAGAATGGTAAAGCACCTGGACCAGGAGGAATCAGCTTAGAATTGATGAAATATGGAGAAAAAAAGTGATTATTTTAATCATAAAACTAATAAATGGCATATTTCAAGGAGAGAAAATACCAAGGGAAATGACTTCAGGGTACAAGGTCTCAATTTTTAAAAAAGAAGACAGAAGAACTTGTTCAAATTATAGATGTATCTGCATAATAAACTGCATTATGAAAACCATGGGAAGGATTATAAGAAGTAGAATGGAAAAGGAATTCCAGGGATCAGAAGAACAATGCGGTTTTACAGCAGGCAGATCTTGTGTAGATCATATATTAACACTAAGAAAAATTCTTGAAAAAAAATTATGAGAAATGTCACAATTTTGGGATGACGTTTATAGATCTAGACATGCCACTCTATTTCTCTGAACAGTTGAAATACCATCACTTTGCTTATTGGAGGCTTGAAGTGGTGAAACCCATGTTTAGTCTCTAGAGCAAAGTTTCTGGCATCCCCCTCCCCCCATACTTCTCCTTCAACCCATGCTTTTTTAACCCAAGCACGGTACTAAGTACTATAGGTTCTAATACCTCTCGTGTTTGGGGGTCACATAAAAAAAAAAAAAAAAAAAGTTGCTCGTTGTACGCATTAGAGTGCAAGGAACAACTGTACAGAGAAATAGTGGGCCAGTAAATCAGATTGTCTTATAATGGGAGATATTGACTGGAACTTGTGGGTTAGTCACTTGCACACCAGCAAAACTTTTGTGGATTTACCAGATGATTGTTTTCTACAGCAACACATTAGAGAGGCAACCAGAGAGAGTAATACACTTGATCTGGTTATAAGCAGTGATTATTCGTCCATTAAGAATTTGCAGATAAAGGAACCACTAGTTGGTAGTGATCACAGTGTACTGATGTGGGATTTACTTAAAGACATAACTACCATCAGGGGTAAAGGAAAGGATTTTTGCTTTCATAGAGGTGACTACAGTGGTCTCAGACAGTTTTTAAATTCTGTATAGTGGGACCAGCTGATGATGTTACCAACAGCAAATTCTAAAGGAAGCATTCAAGAAAGTAATTGTGGCAGCTACTAGGCTTTTCATACCGATTAAGAAATACTGTTCAAGGTTTGGGCCTAAATGGATGTCAGATGAACTAATGAGATTCGTGGCAGAGAAACAAAATGCATGGGATGCATATAAATTATCTGGCGACAGAGAAGCCTATGGTAGATATACACAGAAGCATATGGTAGCTAGTCTGTAATCAAGTCACTAAGGAGATTAGGCAAGTGAAGGCAGATTACGAGAAAACTTTCGCAAAAGATGCTAAGAAAAACAGCAAGAACTTCTTTAGTTATATAAACTTTAGAAGGAAGGGAATGAATTAGATTGATCCACTTGATATCGATGGTTTGACTATTGATGATCCTGCTCAGATAGCTGACAATTGGAATGAGTATTTTGCATCTGCATTTACACATGTGGAGTTATTAAGGGAGGAAAATGACAGAAGTTTATCAAACTGTAACGGGGTGTTTAATGATTTTGTAATAACTGAGACTAAAGTGTAGGAAAAATTGTTAGAGTTAAACCTGAGAAAGGCTCCCAGGGTGGATGGGATCTATCCAGTTATATTAAAGGAAGTAAGCAAACCCTTAGCCATAATTATGAGAGCATCCTTGGACTCGAGGGAAGTTCCCATGGACTGACTGGCAATGTGCAAATGTACCCTTTGATCCCCCAATTACTCCTGTCACCCTTTGATCCCCCAATTCACAAAGGGGGATGAAAGGGTGACATGAGTAATTACAGACCAGTTAGTTTAATGTCTTTTCTGGGGAAAATGGATAAAAAGGTGGTTGAGTGCAACAAGACAGAGAGTGGTAATCAATGGACACTGCTCTTCGTGGATTAATGTTATTAGTGGAGTTCCCCAGGGTTCGCGGGCCCACTGTTGTTTTGTATATTTATCAGTGATATTGTTGAAGGTATATATCAGGCTTAATGTCAAAGTTTACAGATGATACAAAGATTTGCAAGGTTGTTAATGACAGTAATGGCAGTGTGCTACTGCAACAGGATCTAGAAAAGTTGGGCAGAAGTGGCAAACTGAAGTTTAACATTGACAAATGCAAACTACTGCATATGGGTAGAAGTAACCCAAGAGAAACGTACCAATTGTGTGGTACTACACTTAGAGGTGATAGAAAATGAAAAAGACCTGGGAGTAATTGTGCAGTCAGATATGAAATTTTCAGAACAGTACAGACAGGCTGTCAGAGCAGGTAATGGGGTATTGTGAGTGATATACAGGAATTTTGCTTGTAGGGAAAAGGAGGAGATTATCCCTTTGTATAAGGAAATGGTCAGGCCACGCCTTGAGTACTGCATACAGGTCTGGAGGCCTCATTTTAGGAAGGATGTAGAGTTGCTTGAGCAAGTACAGAGAAGAGCAACATGATTAGTGAGGGGAAATGAAGGGATCCTCTTACCAAGAGATTCTCAAGTTCTGCAAATTGCAGTGTCTAGAGACTATGCACCTGCGAGGTGATCCGATTGAGGTGTATAAGGCTTTGAATGGGTTGAGCAGGCTCAACTATGATGGGATTCTTCCTCTTGCTCCGATTACAAACCTGAGGGGGGCATAAATTCAAATTGAGGAAAGACAGTTATAGAATAGTTGTGCAGAAATTTGCCTTTAGCTAGTGGGTAGTTGATTGCTGTAACAAACTTCCATCAACAATTTCTTTATTTTATTTAAATAAAATAAAATAAAGAAATTGTTGAAGTTAAACATAAGGAAAGCACTTGGGGTGGATGGAATCTATCCAGTTATATTAAAGGAGGCAGCAAAAGAAATAAGCAAACCCGTAGCTATAACTATGACAGCTTCCTTGGGCTCAGGGAAGGTCCCCATGCACTGGAGAAGGGCAGATGTATCCCCAGTTCAAAAGGTGACACCAGTAATTACAGACCTGTTAGTTTAACTTCTATTCCCGGGAAAGTAATGGAATCACGGGTTAAAGAAGCAATGTAGGATGATCTACACAAGACTGCAGCTATAGTTCAGACAGAGCATGGGTTTTTAAGGGTAATCCTGGCTGACCAATTTGATTGCATACTACAATGTGGTCACAAAGGAACTGTATGAAAAAAATAATTTTGATATCATATACTTGGATTTCAGGAAAGCTTTTGATATTATTGCACATAGAAGACTGCTGTACAAATTGGAACAGTATGGCCTTAATGCCATATTGGAACAGTATGGCCTTAATGCCATATTGGAACATTATGGCATTAAGGGAAAGTTGTTGTTATGGATAAAAGGATGGTTGAGTATGAGAAGACAGAGTTGTAATCAATGGACACTGTTCATCATGGACTAATGTTATTAGTGGAGTCCCCTAGGGTTTGGTGTTGGGACCATTGTTGTTTTCTCTATTTATCAGTGATACTAATGAAAGTATAATATACTTAATAGTAGTAGTAGTAGTAGTAGTAATGGAGGCATGTGATGCAAGAAAGCAAGCATGTGAGCTTATGTAGCATAAGCCAAAAAAAACACAATTTCATACATTAGCATTTAGCATTAGTTGAGGCATATGATGTAAGGATAGCAAGCTTATACAGCATCAGCCAAAAAAAACCTTTCCCATTTCAACCATCCCTTCACTCCAAATGTTTATCTAGTTCAGTCTTAAATTTATTTAAGAAAATTTATTTTCTTATTTACTTTATTTAAGAAGTAAATTTATTTAAGCTGTCAACTTCTACAACAGCAAAAGGCAAACTTCCACACATCTATTCTACAACTGTCTTTCCTCAATTTGAATCTATGCCCCCTCAGGTTCTTAATCTGAGCAAGTGGAAGTATCCCATCAGCATTGAGCCTGCTCAAACCATTCAAGGCCTTTTACACCTCAATCAGACACTAGTCACCACACAGGTGCCTAGTCTCCAGATGCTGCAACTTGTAGAATTTAAGCCTTTCTTCATAAGCACACCAACCTTGTTGCCCTTCTCTGTACTCGTTCTAGCAATTCTGCATCTTTCCTAAAATGAGGCTTCCAGACCTGTACACAGTAATCAAGGTGTGGCTTGAGCATTACCTTATACAAAAGGATAATCACCTCCTTGTCTCTGCTAGCAAAATTCCTATATATCGTTGACAAAACTCCATGACCTGCTCTGGCAGCCTGTCTGCACTGCTCAGAGAAGTTCATATCTGACTGCACAATTACTCCAAGGTCTTTTTCATTCTCCACCTCCCTGAGTGTAGTACCACATAATTGGTACGTTTCTCTTGGGTTACCGCTACCCATATGGAGTACATTGCATTTGTCAATGTTAAACTTCAGTTGCCACTTCTCAGCCCATCTCTCTAACTTTTCTAGATCCCGTTGTAGTAGCATACTGCTTTACTGTCATTAACAACCTTACCATTCTTTGTATTATCTGCAAACTTGGACATTAAGCCTGATATACCTTCATCAATATCATTGATAAATGCACAAAACAACAATGGGCCCAGCACCAAACCCTGGGGAATTCTGCTAATAACATTAGTCTACGTAGAGAGTGGTAATAAATGGACACTAGTCCATTTATTATCACTCTTTTCATCTCCTACTTAACTATCCCTTTATCCATTGCAGTAACTTGCCCTTAATGCCATTCCGCTCCAATTTGTATAGCAGTCTTCCATGTGCAACAGTCAAAAGCTTTCTTGAAATCCAAGTATATGATATCAAAATTATTTTTTGCATCCAGTTCCTTTGTGACCAAATCTTAGTATTCAATCAAATTGGTCAGACAAGACCTCCCCTTAACAAATCCATGCTGTGTCTGAGCTATTAGTGCTGTCTTGTCTAGGTGATTCTGTATCACGTCTTTAACCAGTGACTCCATTATTTTCCTCGGAACAGAAGTTAAACTAACAGGTCTATAATAATTTGTGTCACCCTTTGAACCCCTTTGTGAATTGGGGATATATTTGCACATCTCCAGTGCATGGGGACATCCTCCTGACTCTAAGGATGCTCTCATAATTATGGCTAATGGTTTGCTTACTTCCCTTGCTGCCTCTTTCATTTTAACTGGATAGATTCTATCTGCCCCAGCTGCCTTTCTTATATTTAATTTCAACAATTTCTCCTCCACTTTGCTCTTAGTTATTACAAAATCACTTAGCTCCTTGTTAGAGCTTGATAAACTTTTGACATTCCCCTCCTTGAATAACTCCTCATGTGTGAATGTAGACGCAAAATACTCATTCAGTTTATTAGCTACTTGAGCAGGACCATCAATAGTCAAACCATCTATGTTAAGTGGACCAATCCGATTCATCCCCTTCCTTCTAAAGTTTATATAAGTAAAGAACTCTTTGCATCCTTTGTCAAAGATTTCTCGTAATCTGCCTAACCTCCTTTGTGACTTGATGACAGACTAGCTTATATCTGCCATAGGCTTCTGTGTCGCCTGATAATTTATATGTAACCCATGTAATTTTCTTCTCTGCCACGAGCCTCATTAATTCATCCGACATCCATTTATGCCTTAACCCTGAACAGTATTTCTTAGTTAGTATGAAAAGCCTAGTAGCCTCTAAGATTAAGTCCCTAAAGGCTTCCCATTTAGAATTCACCATTGGTAACATCATCAGTTGATCCCACACTGTATAGAATTTAAAGTGTCTGAGACCACCTTTACAAAAACAAAAAAAACATTCCCTCTGTCCTTGATTGTAGTTACATCTTTAAGTAAATCACACATCGTTTTTTTCAGATCTTACTGTATCTGAGCAAATTTCTCTTGAATGCAGCATAGGCAATGCAGAGCTAGCCTTGGATCACATAAGAATTTGCCATTATGAATGGTTTATTATATACACCAATTTTTTGAGTGCACTACAGGCTTTATCAGCAATGAGATACACCACTCATCCAACTCTGTCCTGGATTCAGCAGATGATATGCAATTTCTCTGAAGGTGAATTCGATATCCACTTGTGCTGAATTCCCAGCCACATCAGGATTAGATGAAATTATTTGGCTGATGCCTCAGCCAAATTGGCAACCCTAAGGAATAATCTTGACTGAGTCCTCTATACAGAGTACAGGCAAGTAATCTGTAATAAGTTGTATTTGCAGTGGCAAGATTCGTGGCATTGGCAGATAACAAACAAACTATATCAGATTAGGTCTGATATAGACCTAATCTGATATAGACCTAATCTGTGCAGGGATTGTAAAAAGGAAGTCCTTGCTCAGTTCTGCATAGGATACAGTCATCTGACACATTCCTTTCTGCTGAGGGTTGATGACCCTCTTTTGTGCAAGCAATGTGACACTGTTTTATCAATTAAGCATCGTTTAACAGTACGTTCAAATTTTAGAAGTGTACGTTTTATTGCTTTTAACCATCTCACTGAGCCCTATAAACTCAGTCAGATTTTATCCTACAATGACTGTATACCAGCACTTTTTAATTTTTTACAAACTTAATATGTATAGATGTATACAAAATAGGCAATTTATTTTTACGCTTGTATTGCAATTTATTTATTGATGTATATGAGTACGAGTATATATAGATATACACTGTGCTGCCGCTTTATTAGCTCAACACGCTACACCTACCAAGTAGGTGTAGCGCGTTGAGCTAATAAAGTAAGCCTGCAGCGAACAGCCCTTTCCAGCTCATCCCAATGAGGCCACCGTAGCCTAGTGGTCAGGCGCGCGGGTGCATAAGTACACATGCCTTGAATTACCGGGGTTCAAGCCCGTGACTACTGAATACGGTGCTGTTCCTTGTATTCTGTCTATCTTGTTAACTACTCTGACCGTTTGGTCATCCCGGAGTATAAACAGAAAATTTATTTATTTATTATGTTCAATAGGATTGAGATCCGAAGACTGAGCAGGCCACTGCAGCAAAGAAAAATCATTGTCATGTTCCTGAAACCATTCCATAGTGATTCAGGCTTCATGCACTAGGACGTTATCCTGCTGGAAGTAATCATCTGACAGGATAAACTGTCAACATGAACGGATGCACTTGGTCAGCAACGATGTTTAGGTACAATGTGGCATTCAGACTTGAATCTATGGGTATTAATGGAGCCAACGTGTGCCAAGAAAACATTCCACACACCATAACACTGCCCCCCCACCTTGCACAGTAGTCGTCAGACATGACAGGTCCATGGATTCATGTTGTTTTCACCAAATTCTGAGCCTTCCATCAACATGATGCACCAGGAACTTCGACTTGTCAGATGACCAAGCAACTGTTTTCCAATCCTCAATAGTCCAGTGCTGGTGTTGCTGTACCCACAGGAGGTGCGTTCTCTTGTTCTTCATTGATAACAAAAGTACACGATGTGGCCGTCAGCTGTTGTAGCCCATTCGCAACAAAGTGCGACTAATGGTCCATTGCAATATTTTGTTCTGCACACTAAGGTTGTATTTTGAATTGATGCGCAACATTGTGGCCCGTCTGTTTGCTTGCACAATTCTAGCCATCCTCCTCTGACCTCTCTCTCATCGACAAACAATTTTCTTCCACAGGAGTGCCGTTGAGAGGATGTTTTCTGTTCGTTGCACCATTCTTGATACACCCTTGAAACTGTGGTGTGTGAAAAGTTCAGGAAAACTGCTGTTTCAGAGATGCTTTGTCCAGCACATCTTGCACCTACTACCATGCCACGTTCAAAGCCCATTAGATCACTCCTTTTCCCCATTCTTGCTACGGTTTACGCTTAACTGATACTAAAAAGGTTGTTCTGCTGCATTTATATCCACAACTGTGGTCATGTGATTTGCAACGTTGTGGGACAAACCATTTGTGTGCACAGCAGGAGTGTACCTAATAAAGTGGCAGCACAGTGTGTATATATATACAACTTTTTTACCAAAAGCTCAATCTTTTTGAAATTTAAATTTGTCATAGTGCATTATAACACTTGTTTTTACGCCATTAAAACTAAAACCAAACCAAACTCGATCTCGGGCAGAGTGGTGGATTTGGTGATTTCTTTGTATTGACACCAAAGGGAATTAAAGGGAATTTAAGTTTAGGCTAGTAGGAGTGCTAGTCTGTATGGCATAGATATATATATTTTTTTTAGTATGCTTGAACTCAGTGTTTTCACTGAATTCAAGTGCATAAACTTATTTGCATGCATATTATTAATATTACTATTGTTATTTATTTTAGAATGAGACATAATTATTTATCTTTATGTTTATCTTTATACATTTATAATAAACTAAATAAATTATTTAGTTTATTATAAATGTATAATAAACTATTTTTTACATTTAAAATTTTAATTTTCCAGCTTATTCATCGAGATCTTGCGGCACGCAATGTACTTCTTGCTAAGGATAATATTGTAAAGATTTGTGATTTTGGTTTAGCAAAAGACTGCTATAAGTATTCTAACTATATTAAAAAAGGAGATGTAAGTTTTTCTTTCTGGATACTCTGTTGTTTGTATGATTAAGTTGATAAGTTTATCCTCACAGTTTAGAAATTTTTTATTTTTTCTTTCTTAAAAGTTACAGCATCCCTAAGGCTTGTCCCAGATTTTCTTCCAGGACCAGCTGAGGCTTACTACTCAGGAATTTGAAATGCTGATGGAACTGATATTCAGGTATCATTTGTGAATCAGGTGGACTGAATTTTGGTGAAGTCTGGTTATTTTGCAACAACCAAATCCTCAGCTTTAATATTCACAGTGTTAGGAGGTTTCACCATCATTGCTAGTAACCCTGGGTATACCCCTATATGCAAGGCACGAAACACTGTACCTAGTATACTGGATATGACCACCCAGGAATAAATCAACATAAGCAGGGATTGAGGTGTATCATCTGCATTGCACGAAGGAATGCCTTCCCTCTGTGTCACCAGGCAATACTAGGTGGTAGATGACTCTATCCAGTGCAACACCACGACTTTTCTTATTGGAGGTGTAAAATTATTCTTGCTCTGTGTGTCCACCAGACTAAGTCTGGTGGACTTTCAAGTTTGGCATTACAGGAATGTTCAATTGGATGACCTGCATGATCTGTGCTCTTTTTTAACTTTGTTGGATTACTGTTTTTAATCTTCTGATCCTAATGTTTGATCAGATCATGTGAGCGAAATCATTTTTTAGGGCTGAAATCCTTTATTCACATTCCACTCTAAAATCTTACACCTTATCTAAACCTTGGTTTCCAATAAATGTGTTTGCAATGGTTGTGAAATAGTTATTAATTAGTTAACTCAATTTTGAACAGGCTTCGAGAAGAAAACTTGCATCCTGCCCAAATTCCAGTTGAATATTCTGGTCTCTTGTCAAGCCGTTGGCCACAACTTCTGTCTATCATCAAAAGCTAATGGTTCTGTTGCATCTTCAGTTAAAGACAAAATCAACTTTCTAGCATCCTATTTTTCCTCTAACTCTTGTATTGATAATCTTGGTAAACCATCTTGTACCTTATCTAACACACTTCACTCAGTGCCTCCCATGGTTATCTTCTGCCAGATCTGATGTATTAGTTCTCTGGAGTCACATGTCATCTTTTACATTTGCCCAAAGATTTCTATATGACTGCCCAAAGTGTGACTTTATACTTAAATATAATTTGTCATATGAATAACCTGGTCATTTCTGAAGGTATCTGGGGAATACTTTCAGAAATGGTCTTAGATTAGTTATTAATTAAATTAAATAATAGGCAAATAAAGCCAAAATTGCAAGCCAATAGATAATTAATTTAGATTAGTTATTTATTGGCTTTTAATATCTTTAAAATTTTTATACATATTCCTTCCCCTTTACCTTTTTCTTTTACTTCTGTCTTTATTTATTTATTTGTTTCTTCACTCTTTTCCATGCCTTTTACATTCTGCCTTTTCTTTATTTTCTTAATAAACGTTATATTTGGCGACATGTTGATGGTTTTGTGTAAGCAGCCACTTATGTTTGCTGATATTTATTTCTTTATTGCTTCATTTTTATGTCTTCATAATTGGCTATTTTCATAGTATATATAAAAGCTGCTTTCTTTTGAACATATTGGCTTTAAAAATTAGACTAATTAGAATTTTATAAAAAAATTATTAAAGTACTCTTCCATCAAAAATTATACTGTCATTTTAGAATTAAAAAATGCAAATAAATTGAAATTATTGTTATAACTGCCCCAGGTATTAAATATTTTTGTTTCATTTATTAAAGCATTATTGTACAATTAAGTTTTCTACTTCTTCCTAAAAGAATTTATTTTTTAATTTACTCTGTACATGATATTAACTACTGCTAAGATTAAAAAAAGACTAAGATATAAAAATAACTTATTTACTTGTGCTAGTGTGTATGCGCGTGCGTGCTTTTAAGCAGAAATTTAGTTATTTTAAAAGTGTTTTGTTTTGAAAAATTCTATCCTCTTTTAGGGTCCCCTTCCTATCAAATGGATGGCAATAGAATCAATCTATGATAAAGTATTTACAATTAAAAGTGATGTGTAAGTAAAATTCAGGAAATGTTAATTTAATTGTATACAAAGAAAATATATTATTTAACATTATTATATGAATTTATATTATTATATTATAGTTGATCAACCATTTTTTTATATCTTATACTTCATCTACAAAAATAAAGTGCTGTTACACACATTTTGCAATTGGTTACTTTGTCCACCTCTGGTTAAATTAGTAATATTATCATCATTACCATTAGTAGGAGCAAATGATGCTAGAAAGAGCTTATACAACTCAGCCAAAAAAAAAAAAAACACCTTCTTGTTTCACCTATCTGTTCCCTCCAATAGTTTGTTTAATTCTTTCTCGAATATTTAAGCTATCAACTATCACAATAACAGATGGAAGCTTGTTCCTGCAACCAACTGCCCACTGGCTAAAGGCAAACTTGCACACATCTATTCTGCAACTCTCCTTCCTCAATTTGAATTTATGTCCCCTCATGTGCATGTCTGAGCAAAAGGAAGAATCTCATCAGCATTGGGCTTGCTCAATCCATTCAAGGCCTTAAACACCTCAGTTAGATCACCTCGTAGGTGCTTAGTCTCCAGACACTGTAATTTGCAGAACTGAAGGCTTTCTTGGTAAGAGCACCCCTTTGTTCCTCTCACAAATCTCATTGCCCCTCTCTGTACTCTTTCCAGCAGTTGTACATCCTTCCTAAAATGAGGCCTCCAGACCTGCATGCAGCACTCAAGATATGGCCCAAACATTGGCTTATGCAATGGAATAATCACCACTGCACGTTGCCTCCTCAACACGTTTCCAAGAACTGTGGTCTTGTGCTTTCTGTTGCCATTGTACACCAGCAAATTTCACAATTTCGTTGATCTACCTCATCTTTGGGCTTTTTCTTGGGTGTTTAGAGTCATGCAGTATCCATTCCAAAATTAATTTGGTCCATCCATCATCAGTTCTTGTAATGTGACCTTTCCATTTTAAGCACTTTGTTCTTTCAGTGATGTCACAGGCCTTGGTTTCTTGGCACATTCATGCACGTGTTGTTTGGCACTCCATACTTCTTTGTGTGATGCTCAGTCTTAGTCTTTGTTAAGCTTTGGCATTCAATGTCCATGTTTCACAACCATATGTTAGGACAGGGAGGATACATTGATTAAAAACTTTTCATTTTAGACAGAGTGGCAAGTTTTTCTTGAAGTCTGTCACAAAGGAGGATCAAAAGCTGACACAAGTAATTATAGACCTGTGAGTTTAACTTCTGTTCCAGGAAAATTAATGGAGGCACTAGTTAAAGAAGCACTGCAGGATCATTTAGACAAGACTTCAGCTATAGCTCGGACACAGCATGGTTTTGTTAAGGGGAAGTCTTGCCTGACCAATTTGATTGGATACTATGATGCAGTCACAGAGGAACTGGATGCAGGGAATAACTTTGATATTATATACTTGGATCTTAGAAAGGCTTTTGATACTGTTGCACATGGAAGACTGCTACACAAATTGGAGCAGTGTGGCATTGGAGGCAAATTGCTGCTGTGGATAAAGGGGTGGCTGAGGGGGAGAAGACAGAGAGTGGTAATCAATGGACACTGCTCGTCGTGGACTAATGTTATTAGTGGAGTCCCTCAGGGCTCAGTGTTGGGTCCATTATTGTTTTCTGTATTCATAAATGATATTGATGAGGGTATATCAAGCTTAATGTCGAAGTTTGCAGACGATACAAAGGTAGGCAGGGTTGTCAAGGACACTACTGACACTATGCTGCTGCAACAGGATCTGGAAAGGTTGAGCAGATGGGCTGAGAGGTGGCAAATGAAGTTTAACATTGACAAATGTAAAGTACTACACATGGGAAACAGCAACCCCAGAGCAACGTATCAACTCTGTGGTACTACACTGACAGTGGTAGAGAATGAAAGGGACCTGGGGGTGGTTGTGCAGGCAGATATGAAGTTCTCCGAACAGTGCAGACGGGCTGCAAAAGTAGCTCATGGTGTATTGTCAATGATATATAGGAATTTTTCTAGCAGGGATAAGGAGGTGATTATTCCCTTGTATAAGGCAATGGTCAGGCCACACCTAGAGTACTGTATACAGGTCTGGAGGCCTCATTTCAAGAAGGATGTAGAGCTGCTGGAACGAGTACAGAGAAGGGCAACAAGATTAGTGAATGGAACAAAGGGGTGCTCTTACGAAGAAAGGCTTAAGTTTTGCAAATTACAGTGTCTGGAGACCAGGCACCAGCGAGGTGATCTGATAGAGGTGTATAAAGCCTTGAATGGTTTGAGCATGCTCAATGCTGATGGGATTCTTCCTCTCGCTCAGAATAATCACCTGAGAGGGCATAAATTCAAATTGAGGAAAGACAGATGTAGGATAGACGTGCGGAAATTTGCCTTTAGCCAGCGGGTGGTTGGTTGGTTGGTGGAACAGACTTCCATCCCTTGTCGTGGAAGTTGATAGCCTAAATAAGTTTAAGGCTCAGCTGGACAGGTATTTTGAACAAACAGAGGGGTGAAGTGGAAGTGGTTTTTTTTTTTTTTTTTTTTGGCTGATGCTGTATAAGCTTGCTTTCTTGCATCAAATGCCTCTACTAATGCTAATGCCAAAGTCTATATTAAGCTTTTCAAATGCTTACCATCTCAACTTTGTGTCATTCAATTTCCATCATGATGTTTCCATCTGTTGAAATTTCTTGTTCATGGTAAACATACTTTTCCACTTCTAGTTCTTGTCCACCAGCCATAATTTTCTTTTTTCTGGTAAATTTGTTGAACATAACCTGTGTTTTCTTGATATTCATCTTGGAACAGAACTTCCTACTTTCACACTGCCATTCTTCATGGTTTTGCTGCAATTCTTCCAGATCATTCCCGCAAAGAGAATGATATCATCTGCAAATCACTTATGATTTCTCCATTTATATTGAGTTATTTATTATTCCAATTTAGTTTGCCAAAAATCTCTTCTAAACAGGCAGAAAATAGTTTTGGGGAGATTGTGTCTCCTTGTTGGATGCCTTTTTCTATGTTGATTTGAACTTTATTGTTGTTGATCCATATTGATGCAGTCACCTTTTCATATATTGATTGGAGAATATTGATGTAAGCTCTTCTGTATACACCATTGTTGATTAGGATGTTGATTATTATTTGTTTTGTACCGAGTCAAATGCTTTTTCATAGTCGATGAAGGAAATTGTTGATATATTTTGGCAAAAATGTTACAAAGTTATTTTGCCACATTTTGTTTCAGAAAATTTGAAAGTTATATTTTGATCAAGCTTCAGAACTGCAACATACAACTAAACACAACAATTTTATTTAAATTTTATGTCCCCTCTTTTTTTTTGTTTGTTGTTGGCACATCGGCTTCTGTGGCCATAATTCATCTCCCAAAGTTTTTGCAGTTTTACTCTGATCCAAGCCCAAGGCGGGATTCAAACCCACGACCTTATGTCTCCTCATTGTGTGCTGCCTGAGCAAGGGAAGAATGTTATTAGCATTTAGCTTACTCAATCCATTCAAAGCCTTAAATATCTCAACTCCTCTCAGGAAAATCTTGTATTTGAGCAGTGTGAGGACAGTAAGAACCACTATTTCTTCTTCAATCTGTGTCCTTATTTGCAAATAGCCCTACCCAAGTGCACTTGCATCATGTTAACGTAATAACAACCATTAATGGTTAAATTTTTTGGAACAAAATGTAAAATTATTCCTTTAGCATCAAAAAATAGAATCAGCATTAACTTTTTGGCATTCAGTTGGCCACTTCTTTGCTGATCCTTTGCCGTAACTTCATCATTGTTAAAACATTACCACCACTTAAATACCACTAATTTTTTTTGGCCGATAATTGTTGTGCTATTTAGGCAGTTTTCAAGTCTTCTTAAGTCATCTCACGTGTCTCTTGATCAGTTCCTGAAACAGAAAAATCTATCACAATTCTTTGTCAAACAAATATATTCAAAAATATTTTAACAAAACAAGATGTGATGAAGATAGCACAAATATCAACTAAGGAAAGATATCACACTGCACAGTTATCAAATTGATGATAACAATAGCAAAAAGAAGAGTGTCAGTCCAAATATTTTTTAGCCTGCCCTGGTAAACTGAGAAATGGCTGTACTCATTCTGTCAGAGAAATTTCCATTTTGTTGTATTTATTTCAATCAGATTCTTCACATTGCAGCAAGTTTAGTAAATAACTGATTTAAAAAAGCATTTATAATGACGTTGAGAGACAGACAGAACCTATATTCATCAAGCTTTAGCTTAATGTACAATAGCTTGTTAAGTGAATTATTGCTGCAGTCTTGTCTAGATGATCCTGCAATGCTTCTTTAACCAGTGACTCCATTACTTTCCCTGGAACAGAAGTCAAACTAACAGGTCTGTAATTACTCATGTCACCCTTTGATCCCCCTTTGTGAATTGGAGATACATTTGCACATCTCCAGTCCATGGGGACTTCCCCCGAGTCCAAGGATGCTCTCATAATTATGGCTAATGGTTTTCTTACTTCCATTTCCACCTCCTTTAATATAACTGGATAGATCCCGTCTACCTCAGGTGCATTTGTTATGTTTAACTTCAACAATTTCTCCTCTACTTTGCTCACAGTTATTACAAAATCATTTAACTCCCTGTTAGAATTTGATAAACATCTAGCCCTCTCCTTCTTGAATAACTCCTCATGTGTGAATGTAGATGCAAAATACTCATTTAGTTTGGCAGCTATCTGAGAATGATCATCTACAGTCAAACCATTGATTTTAAGTGGACCAGTCTGATTCATTCCCTTCCTTTTAGAGTTTATATAAATAAATAAAGTTTTCTTTGCATCCTTTGCCAAAGATTTTTCATAATCTGCCTTCGCTGCCTAACCTCCTTTGCGACTTGATTACAGACTAGCTTGTATCTACCATAGGCTTCTGTGTCACCTGATGCAGAAGAATATGTCTCAGAAGTTTCTGTTTCTGAGAAATTTAATCATATATTAAAAAATCATGTAAAATAGTGAAACATTTTTACATTCAAATTTGTCATAAAATTACGATTGTGAAAAACAGGCTTTAAACAGTACAAAACATATGTATCAACACAATTACTAATACAACAAATAATACTATTAGCAATGCTAATGCTAATAGTATTATTCTATTACACAAAACATACCAATTACCCAGTTGTGAATAACTGATGGCATCAAGAGTACATATAAGCAATGTCTTTGTCTTTTAATTGAATTTCAGGTTCCGTGATGACTGTCACATTGTTTACAGAAAGCATTTGTTAAACTGTTATGGGAGACTACAAAGCTCTTTTCTTTTGCTGAGTTAACTGATATGACTTTAATTTGTGATCAGGGTCATAAGAATTTTGTAACTGCTGTCCACATTTATGATGAAAACGTTTCGACTTGATGAGTACCAAAGTTTGAAACATTCTATGTACAGCAAGCAGTACATAGAAAACTTAGAGAAAAAGGGATCAGAAACCATTATGAGTAAATACTGGTAGAGGGCTACTTCAATGAACTGCAAATATTTTATGCTGTACAAGTATATCCTACTACAAGTAGTGGTAGATATACTGTTTGACCACACTTGGAATATTGCATTCAAGTATGGAGACTGCACCTAAAAAAAAAAAAGATATTGGGCTTCTTGAAAGGGTCCAAAGACTGGTAACTCACCTGGTGAGATTACCAAAAGGGTGTTCATATTTGAGGAAAGGCTTTGAATATGTGGGTTGCACAGAATGGAACTAGGCACCATTAAGTGCCTAGTTCCATTTAAGGAGACTTGATTGAGGTGTTTAAGGCTCTGAGAGGCAAAAGTAAAATGAATGAGGAAGACATTTTCATGATTATAAATGATTCTATTACTAGAGGCCATAAATTCAAGTTACAGGGGAGAGGGTTTATTTATTTAATTTAATTTTATTATTATTATTATTATTTTACTCTTTTTTTTTTTTTTTGGCTTTTACAGCATAAGCCTTAAGCTTCCTTCCACCCTATGTACTTCCTTTGTACCTTAACCGCCAACTTTTAAACTACCTAGAAACCTTCCATCTGATCAATGATCGCCAGTATGGATTCTGTCAGTGTCGATCCACTGGTGATATTCTGGCTTATGTTACTCATTAATGGAAAAGTTCGGTGAAACACAAGCAGTTCCTCTTGACATCTCAAAGGCCTTCGATCGTGTTTGGCATAAAGGTCTTCTAAACAAGCTTCCATCTTATGGTCTGCCAACTGTTTTTTGTAATTGCTTATCCAGTTTTCTCTCTGATCGCTCACTGGTGATGGTAGATGGCTCTCTGTCTTCTAACTTCTCCACTAATGCTGGTGTTCCCCAAGGTTCAGTTCTTTCCTCCACTCTTTTCCTCTTGTATATTAATGACCTTCTTCCATTGACTGGAAATTTTATCCATAGTTTAGCCGATGATAGCACATTGCATTCCACTTTCCATTTTGAGAAACCTTGTCCTGCTCAATCAGCTTCAACTTCTCGAAAATCTGCTACCAATTCCTTAAATGCCGATCTCCAGGTAATTCTCCAGTGGGACAAAGACAACTTAGGTGATTTCAATTCTTCTAAAACTCAGTCTTGTCTTATATCTCGCAAAAAGAATTCTTCTGCTCCTATGCTTATCTTTGGTGACACTCCGATTTCTAGGCAAAATGATATATCTCTTTTGGGGATTGCCCTGACTTCTAATCTCTCTTGGCACAAGCACATTACAAATATTGCTTCCTCTGCATCTAAAAAACTTGGTTTTCTCTTTCGCTCTCGGCATTACTTTTCTTCCAAACAGCTGTTCACTCTGTATAAATCGCAAATCCACCCTACCATGGAATATTGTTCCCACATCTGGGGCAGTGTCCCCAAAACCTCTCTCAGGCTTCTAGATTCCATTCAGAAGAGGGCAGTTAGGTTAATTAATGACTCTCCACTTTCTGTCCCATAGACGTACAATTTCTGCTGCATGCCTTTTCTATAGATACGTATTTCCTGAAAATTAGTCTACAGAAGTTTAAGTCTAATGTCAACAAATATCTTATTTCATCTTCTCATCCTCCAACCCAAGCACGGTACTAAGTACTATAGGTTCTAATACCTCTCGTGTTTGGGGTTTTCATAAAAGGAAAAAAAAAAAATGTGGCTATTACTTATACTAATATTAAATACCAGAAAGTTGTCATGTCACTAAATGTTTCGCTTATGTACATATGGAACATTACATGAACAACAGTTATATCCATTTTATGATACATCTGTACAATAATTATTGCCATAAGATTGAATAAACACAAACTTTTGCTGTGGCTCATTTTGTAATGTAAACATGATCCTCAATTTCTTATCCATGTTCTGGGCTCAGATAAATTATATTTTATAAGAAATGGAATCCTAAACTCTCAAAACACTCATACTTGGAACAACAAAAACCAACATACGCTTGTAAATACTTATTATCAATATACCGTTTCCTTTAATGTTTGATGTAATGTTCTTCGGGACAGTTTTACTACTCCTTAATTTTTAACAGCAAGGCTTTCAGCAATGGCATACTTACATTTCCTGCAAAATAATTTGTGGGAACATTTCTTGGTATTTTTAAAAGTGTTTTTAAAATTTTCTTCTCATCGGTGACTAAGGTCATATTGGTATTATTATGTTTATTTCCATTCAGAAATAAACATAATAATACCAACATGGGTTTTGAGTAATTTATTATCTTCAAACAACACAGTTTACTTATTTATCACCCTTGTGGGTAGCATGGTTGGTAGAATCAGCATCCTCCCCACACCGGGTGGAAAAGACCTAGGTTCAAATCTCGTCAATGATGGGAGGAATTTTTATGAGTCTTTCACAATGTGGCTGAGTTTATTCGGTCTCAGGCATGGTATTTTCTCCTAGAAACTCGGGTTTTCATCCAGTAATCAGAAAATCAACCTCAGAACACGTGCAATTTACAGACAATATACATGGAGCAGCTTGGCCTTAGTCCCTTAGTTGCTAATGCTCCTTAAAAAAAAAACCAAAACAAAAAAAACAGCTTGGCCTTAGTCACCGACGCTCCTAAAATCCAGCAAACAACCTATGCATCATGCCACTTGAGGAATACCTTAGTATGTCATCATTCACCATTTTGAGAGAGCCTACTATGTAACGTGCAGAATATTAATTGGAAAGAGTAGTCTGAAGTATATGATGAGTTGCAGTTCGTGTGAGTCACCTTTCACCATATGTGTCTTTAATGTACACAGAGTGGACAGAAATCATGGGAGACCTACCTGGTAATGGGTAGGCCCACCTCTCGCCTGGATAAGGGCAGTCACACGGCAAGGCATTGAGCCCACTAGTTCACGAAAGGTATTCCACAGGTATTTCCATCTGTGCTTGCTGCACTGCTGTCCATAATTCTGTCACATTCTTGGGTGGAGGATCCAAAGCTCGAACGGACCTTTCTACAGGATCCAAAAGATGCTCCACAGGGTTTGAGTCCGGTGAATGGGGAGGCCGTTCCATGGTGGTAAAATCTGTGGAATGCTTTTCGAGTCATGTTCTAGTCACCGTGGCTCTGTGGTGAGGTGCATTGTCCTGCTGGAAGAGTCCATTGCCCTGTGGGTGCACAATGACCATGAAGGGATGCAGATGGTCTGCAAGGATGGACACGTAACCTGGACCATTCAGAGATGTGTCTAGACGTACCAGAGGTCCCAATGTGTGCCAGTTGACCACAAGCCTCAGACCATTACCAACTGTCCACCTGCCTGAACAGTTCCTTGTTGACATGATGGGTGCATAGCTTCGTACGGTTTCTGCCAGATACACATCCTCCTGTCCACTTGAAATAACTGGAAATGGGACATTGGATCGGAGACCCATCTCCGATCATCCAATGTTCTTTCACCTAGTTGAGGTGTAGAGTCCTGTGTTGTGATGTTAGCAATGGGACTCTGGTCGGTCAGCAGCTCCCATAACCTATTGCAGCTAATAATCTCCTGATGGTCTTGGTGGAGATGTTTCTGGCACATCTCTCATTGAAGTCAGTGGTGATTTGTGCCACTGTTGTTCTCCGGTTGGCTGAAATAATGCGAGACAGACGTCGACAGCCACTTTCATCCACCATCTTTCTCTGCCCACAGTGCTGCGGGCATAGTGAGATGTTATTCTGGAAATGGTGTATTCCCGATACACACTTGATATTGTCAAATGGGGATAGTGCAATTTCTGTACCACCTCCGCGATAGAGTGACTAATGCATTGGGCACCCACTATCATCCCTCCTTCAAAGTCAGTTAACTCACTTTGATTACTTCTACAAGGCTGGGATACACTTAAATAGAAAAGGTGCAAGAATATTTGCTGATGCTATCGAGGACGTTAGGTGAGTTGGAAACTGCTAGCTTGGGGAGGGGGGATACACAGACTAATAGATTAACAGTAGCCACAGGCAGAGGTGGAAATGATTCTTGCACTGCTTCTGTTGGAAGGAGCAGCAGCCTAGAGAGCAAGTTGTTGGGGACTTCAAAAGCTGCTGGGAGTTATAATGGAACAAGTAAATACATGGGGTGTGTTAAAGTAACTAAGAGTAAGAACAAGTGCATGTATACTTGCATGTACATTAATGCTACAAGTATATTAAATAGAATTGATGAATTTGAAGTGCTGATCAAGACATCAAAGGTGGATATCGCTGGAATATCAGAGACGTGGTGTCACGCAGATATAAGGAATGTAGAATTAGAATTTGGGGAGTACAATGTGTACAGAAAGGATAGGAAGGGAGGAGGGGTTAGGCTGTTAGTTAAGAAACACATAAAATCTAAGGAAGTGCATCCAGTTGACATAGATAGACAGTGCAATGTTGAGTCAGTTTGATGTGACATAAGCACTGGGAAAGCAAAAATGAGGTTGGGAGTTTGTTACGCCTAATGACTCTGATGAGTACAATGAACAGTTATACAGAGAAATAGAATGGGACTTGTGGATTGGTCACTTGCACACTAGCAAAGCTTTTGTGGATTTATGGGATGATTGTTTTCTACAGCAGCAGCATGTTAGAGAGACAATCAGAGGGAGTAACACTCTTGATCTGATTATCAGCAGTGATTATCATGCATTAAGAATTTACAGTATTTGAAGATTAAATGCGCAAGGCATAATGTGATATGGGTTTAAATGAACTATATAATAACCCATAAATGTAACTACATATGTAGTGTAAAGGTGCAATACCTGGTATCTCGTAAAGGCAGCCACAATATGAGATAAAATTAAACGATGCCTTTACACTATGTATGTAGTTAAATTTATGGTTAAACTATGCTGTACTTACACTGTTATTATATAGTTAATTTAAACCCATATCACATTATGCCTTGCACATTTAATCTTCAAATACTGCATCACTCTGTACACCATTTGGCATACTCTCATATATCATGCATCTTGTTTTTCAGGCTTCTGCTCATTCTAATAGAAGCAGTGCAAGAATCTCTTTCACCTCTGCCAGTGGCTACTGTCAATCTATTGGTCTTTGTCTCCCCCCAAGCTAGCAGTTTTCCGACCCACCTAACACTGCCTCGATAGCATCAGCAAATATTCTTGCACCCTTTCTATTTAAGTCTATCCCATCCCTGTAGAAGCAATCTCTCCTGTTAACAAATACAGTCCAGGCTGAAAAAAATTCTACCCCTTGAGCCTTGCACAATCTTTCCAGGGCCGAATTGATCGAAAATGATATACAGGAATTTTTCCAGCAGGGATAAGGAGGTGATTATTCCCTTGTATAAGGCAATGGTCAGGCCACACCTAGAGTACTGTATACAGGTCTGGAGGCCTCATTTCAAGAAGGATGTAGAGCTGCTGGAACGAGTACAGAGAAGGGCAACAAGATTAGTGAATGGAACAAAGGGGTGCTCTTACGAAGAAAGGCTTAAATTTTGCAAATTACAGTGTCTGGAAACTAGGCACCAGCGAGGTGATCTGATAGAGGTGTATAAAGCTTTGAATAGTTTGAGCATGCTCAATGCTGATGGGATTCTTCCTCTAGCTCAGAATAATCACCTGAGAGGGCATAAATTCAAATTGAGGAAAGACAGATGTAGGATAGACGTGCGGAAATTTGCCTTTAGCCAGCGGGTGGTTGGTTGGTGGAACAGACTTCCATCCCTTGTAGTGGAGGTTGATAGCCTAAATAAGTTTAAGGCTCAGCTGGACAGGTATTTTGAATGAACAGAGGGGTGAAGTGGAAGTGGGGTTTTTTTTTTTTTTTTTTTTGGCTGATGCTGCATAAGCTTGCTTTCTTGCATCAAATGCCTCTGCTAATGCTAATTGTAAAATGACTTCGGAACTGTGATGGCATGGGTGCAATATCAGGGTACCTGCCCACCCACCGATGATGAAGCTAACAACTAGCTTCGAAATAACCACCATCTGGGTGGTGGTGTCCACTGAGAATAAATAACATTAGTGGCTAAGGTAAAGAAAGCCAGCACGAGAATGACGAGAAATGTATGATAACTTACGCAGAAAATTAGTTTCCTGATACAGCACTCTAGCGCTGCTCACTCGGTAAACAGACGGTAGGTGTTATCAGTCTGGAGCAAAGTCGAGAACGATATATTGATTGACAAGTAGGCATGGCACTCTAGCGCTGATTGGTGCACGAGCACAACACACGATAACATCGGTTTAGTATTACTTTAGTAGCACTAGTGGTAACTTGCCCTAATCGCACATGCCCTAACCTTTTTTCAGAATTATTTCGTAATGGTGAAAAAAGGAGGTCAGGTTACCTCGACTTGAATCTCATGGGAGCGTGAAACCCTCCCGAAGTGAAGGGGGTAACCTAACCTTTTTTTTTCTTTAGAATCACAGTCATAAAAAAATAAATTTTTTTATGATTGTATTTTTATTTTCTTGTTCAATAATATGCCCTATAGCTTGTCTGTCGCGCCCACCACCAATCATTTCATCGTTTGCCACGCCTACCTGTCAATCAATATATCCTTCTCGATTTCTGCTCCAGACCGATAACACCTACTATCTGTTTACCGAGCAAGCAGCACTAGAGTGCCGTGTCAGGAAACTAATTTTCCGTGAAGTTATCCGATGTTTCTTGTCATTTTCGTGCTGGCTTTCTTTACCATAGCCCAAATTCTAAATGGGAAGCATTCAAGGAAGTAATTTTGGAAGCTACTAGGCTTTTTGTTCCAACTAAGAAATACTGTTCTTGGTTTAGGCCCAAATGGATGTCAGATGAACTAATGAGACTCGTGGTAGAGAAGAAAAATGCGTGGGATGCATATAAATTATCAGGCAACACAGAAGCCTATGGTAGATACAAGCTAGTCTGTAATCAAGTCACAAAGGAGGTTAGATAAGTGAAGGCAGATTATGAGAAATCTTTGACAAAGGATGCAAAGAAAAACAGAAATGACTTCTTTACTTATATAAATTCTAAAAGGAAGGGATGAATCAGATTGGTCGACTTGATATCAGTGGTTTGACTGCAGATGATCATTCTCAGATAGTTTCCAAACTAAATGAGTATTTTGCATCTACATTTACACATGAAGTGTTATTCAAGGAGGAGAAGGCCAGATGTGTTTCAAACTCTAACAGAGAGTTAAATGATTTTCTAATAACTGAGAGCAAAGCGGAGGAGAAATTGTTGAAATTAAACATAAGAAAGGCACCTGGGTTAGATGGGATCTATCCAGTTATATTAAGGGAGGTGGTAAAGGAAGTAAGCAAACCCTTAGCCATAATTATGAGAGCATCCTTGGATTCAGGAGAAGTCCCCATGGACTGGAAATATGCAAATGTATCTCCAATTCACAAAGGGTGATCAAAGGGTGACAGGAGTAATTACAGACCTGTTAGTTTGACTTCTGTTCCAGGGAAAATAATGGAGTCACTGGTTAAAGTAGTTGAAGGAACATCTAGACAAGACAGCAGTAATAATTCAGACACACCATGGGTTTATTAAGAGGAAGCCTTGTCTCACCAATTTGATTGGATACTATGACGTTGTCACAAAGGATTGGATGCAAAAAATAATTTTGATATCATATACTTGGATTTCAGGAGAGCTTTGGATACTACTGTACAAATTGGATCAGTATGGCATTAAGGGCAAGTTGCTACAATGAATAAAAGGATGGTGGTCGAGTGGGAGAAGATTGTTGTTTTCTATATTGTTGTTTTCTATATTTATCAACGATATTGATGAAGGTATATCAAGTTTGCTGCTGCAACAGGATCTGGAAAAGTTGGGCAGATGGGCTGAGAAGTGTCACCTGAAGTTTAACATTGATAAATGCAAAGTACTGCATATGGGTAGCAGTAACCCCACAGAAATGTTCCAACTGGGTGGTGTTACACTTAGGATAGTGGAGAATGAAAGAGACCTCGGGGTAATTGTGCAGTCAGATAATATGAAGTTTTCTGAACAGTGTAGACAGGCTACCAGAGTAGGTCATGGGGTCTTGTCAATGATATACAGGAATTTTATGAGCAGGGATAAGGAGGTGATTATCCCCTTCCATAAGGTGATGGTCAGGCTTCACTTTGTGTACTGCATACAGGTCTGGAAGCCTCATTTTAGGAAGGATGTAGAGTTGCTATAATGATTACAGAGAAGGGCAACAAGACTGGTGTGGGGGGAGGGTTTGCTCTTACAAAGAAAAGCTTAAGTTCTGCAAATTGCAGTGTCTGGAGACTAGGCACCTGCGAAGCAATCTGATTGAGGTGTATAAGGGGCCTTGAATGGATTGAGCAAGCTCAATGTTGATGGGATTCTTCTTCTTGTTCAGATTACCAACCTGAGGGGGCATAAACTGAAATTAAGGAAAGACAGTTGTCGAATATATGTGTGGAAATTTTCCTTTAGCCAGTAGGTAGTTGATTGCCGGGACAAATGTCTATCTGTCGTTGTGGAAGTTGATAAGTTAAATTAATTCAAATCAGAACTAGACAAACATTTGGAATAAATGGTTGGGTGAAATGGGAAGGTTTTTTTTTTTTTTGGCTGATGCTGTATAAGCTTGCTTTCTTGCATCATATGCCTGTACTAATGCTAATGTTAACTCACAGCATTTATCCATACTGACATTGAATCGCTGTCTATGTGAATACAGTGTACCTATATACCTGCCAAGTGGTGGGTTTGTCCTCTAGTGAGAGGGGGTGACAGTGTCGTATTGCCCAAGAACCAGGTATCCCATGAATTCTCTTCTTTTTGTGTATATGGTATTTGTTTTGTTGTTCTGTTGTAAATTTATGAGCTTATTTGCATGTGTGTGTATATGAAAAAACTTATTATAACTTTCTGTTTTTTTTTTTTAATGCAAATTGGAACTTGTTCAATGCTGTTGAACTTGTCTAGAATTTAAGTGTGATTCCAGATCTGTAATGTATAATTACAGATTTATTTTTCCTCAAAATGAAACTTAAAAATGTGTACTACCTGTATATATATTTTTTGAACATTCAGTAGATAGTTTTCAGTATAGAGTATTGAGAAAATAGTACACAGTTGCTTGGTCACTCCATTAATTTGTACTTTATTAAAAAAAAAAAAAAAACTATGGTCAACACTTTTTTTTTTTTTTTTGCATATTGATGAATTTACTTTTTTAAAGATACTTTTGCACTCATCACAAGTCCCTTTTCAAACACTAACGGTACCATCTACAGTCCAGCCTACCATCATTTCTTTATTCCATGTGCTCTGGTATCCTTTCTCCATAGTCTCAGTATCTTAGTGCCAGAACTATGGAGGAAAACTCTTCACTTCAATGATATTGATGAAAGCTGTATACTTGCATGTATACAGCTTTCATCAATATCCTAGATTCTGTGAAAAGTATTCCAGGCAGCTATGCAGAAAACGAGCCCCATGCTTATGTTTAAACCTAGTCTTTTGAAACTAAGCATGTTGTTGTTGACAATGTTCTCATAGTCCTTTGACTTATAAATGCCTAAAAAGTTTTTTTGCAACACACTTGAATGCTAACTAAGCTTTCACTTCTTTTGTGAAATTATCACCTTGTAGCAGTTCGCTAATTTATCCTAATCTCTAATCTTGCCAAAAACACTATTATGGAGTTAGCTTCACTTATCTTAGGAAATTTTGAAATAATGAACCAAAAGCAGCCTCCTCCTTTATCTGTTGCCTTAACAAAGTGTTTCATAAGTTCCAAGCAGAAGCACTTTGTTTGGAGAGACAAGTAGATCATAGATGACATTTTTTCTTCCAGGTGTGAGATTAATACTCTTAGCCATGTCTTTCTAATCCAATAATCAGCTTTTGCCCTACTGTTCTATTCACATGGAAAGCAAAGGAATTTTGTGTAATCCAACTATTGTTCAAAACAGTATGGTTAAAATCACTGCCACAAACTATCCATGATCACAATATTTTATCTTTTCTAATAAGAATTTCAGAGACCATATGTTTCCTTTAAGTGTACCAAATAGGCAGCTTAAATTGAGCATAACATGTTGTCATTGTGTAACAGAACTTCTTTTAAGCTTATCATCTGGCTATCAATGAAGAATCTCCATTTTGAGGGCTTATAACTTCATCGCTGTTCCTTGAACTATTATGTCAGCATAGAACATAAGAGGTCCATCCTTGGAGTAGAAGAGAATGTATTATTTTTCTTTATATCTAACAGATGAGGTGCCAGGTTCTAATAGATTCTTTTCAACCAACCTGGATCTTAAGAGTGCTGAATTTAGTAGGTCCATGCTTCATCCCTTCATCCAGATCATGTTTCATACTAGATCATTCTTCAGTAGATCTGTGTTTCATAGGAAATCAATTCACTTGTGTAAACTGATGTATCTACTTGTGGCCTCAAATTCACTGGTACTTTCAGTTTCACTATGCTTACATGGGAGGGACAATCAGAATATGAATTATGAGAAAATTGTAGAGAAGGGTAGTTGGAATTGATGCAATACTAGTGAAAATACTTGAAGTGATAGGAAGACAGGGATAAGAGAACTAATAAAAGTAGGTAAATGGATATGTGAGAAGGAGGAAGAGCCAGAAGTTTCAGGTTCTAAAGAACCTTTAGAGCCTGACACCAATTTATAGGTTTATAATAAAATGATTTACCATTATTGCTGATGGTTACTTCAGTTAATGACACTGATAGAAGTTAAGAGATTAGATGATATGTAGTTTATTAGGAAAAATTTTATATGTAGTTTATTAGGAAAAATTTTATATGTAGTTTATTAGGAAAAATTTTATATGTAGTTTATTAGGAAAAATTTTATATGTAGTTGGTCCTTTGGAGTTCTACTGTGGGAACTGTTTACACTCGGTGGCAACCCTTATCCAGGGATAGATATTGATGAAGAGTTTTATAGGAAATTGAAGAATGGATATAGGATGGAGAAACCAGAGTATTCTCCTGATGATATGTAAGTTGAATTGTTTTATTGTGTGTGTGTGTGTGTGTGTTATTTTATAAGTTACTGTCAATTATCTGTTCACAAATTATTGAACTTAGAGAATAGGTAGACAGTAGTACTTATACTAGTAATTTCTACCCATAAATATGAGCTTTCACTGAAATGATAACGTCTTTATATATACCAAGGAGTTTTTTTCTCTTATGGAATGAACTGCACTTTTTCAGTTTCTCAGCATTGCATTACTTTTTAATAAACAGTACTTCCCAAAAGTGAAATATTTCGATAGTTATCTAAAAAGTTGTTTACTGCCTATCATCTGTTTTGGCAAGATGACCCCCCATCTTGTTATAGGACTGACAGACACCAGTTTTAAACTTGGCAAAACAGCTGAAATAGGAATTCTCAAACTGTGGGTCATGATCCCTGTTGAAGATCATAAACAACTTGAGGGTATTGCAGATTTTTTTAAAAATTTTTCCTCAGGTTTTAAATGTGATTATTTTTTGTTTCTTTACAATGCAATGACTTTATTTTATAAATTTGTAAGGTGCTGTCATTATTTTATTTGATATATAGGTTAAAATTTAATTAAAACTGAGTGGCATGTTTTATTTTATTTCCAAACTCTAAGCCAAATGACATCATTAATTTTATTTGTGGGAAAGTCACACAAATTCATTCATTATTTTAGAGGGTTTGCAACAGAGATTCATTTATTATTTTAAAGTGGTTGCAACAGATATTCATTTATCATTTTAGAGGGGTCACAACAAAGATTCATTTATCATTTTATAGGGTTGTGATAGCACTAAGTTTGAGAAACCCTGAGTTAAGAAAACTTACCATCTGTATATGCCAGTGGCATAAATACTGGAGTGCAGACAATGATGTTAACTACATCAGCGAGCCAAGCATACTAGAGGCACACACTCAGTTTATTAAAAGAATTATCAATCAATAAACAATTTTTTTTTTTTAAATAAATATTTCATTTTGCTCATGTGGCACAAAAAATTTACAATATAAAATTGTTACCGAGAGGAAGGAAAATTAATTGAAAAGTAAGGGAACAACAGTAGTTGAATAGTGGTTCAAAATGGGCATATTAAATTTACACTCACTATAGACATTATAATTTCTTGCACATAATTGATTAAAAATAAATCAGAATTCATCAAAGTCACTAATATTCAGATTTCGCTTTAAGCATTTAACTTGTTATGACAGTAGTTAAAGAAGCTAATACCAGATACACGCATGGTAAAAAGTACAGCTACTTATGTAGAGGCTCGGTTATCAAATATTATTTTTAGATAGAAATTTGTCACTACCCACTTGCAGTGTTTCTTAATTTCTTTCAGCTCTTACATTATTCCCTTATTTCTGCTTTTGGTCCATCATAAACTATATCTAAAAAGAATGCAATATTGCTGTCAATTCTTAATAAAAATTCCATTTTTCATAAATTCTGTAGTTGGATTGATGATGGTGAAAATTTAAATGCTCTGTAGTCACCATTTTTAGATTGATGGGAAAAAAATGTGGCGAATAAACACAAGGTTGAGGATACAGAAAGCAATCAAAAATGTAATTTCAAAACAAATTTATACTGTACTTGTTGGGTTTTTAAACAAGTTAAAATTATTTTATTAAGAAAGACAAGCATATTTGGTCACCATAGACTACCAAAAAATATATATTTCAAAAAAAAATTTCCAAAAAATCTTTTGGGAAATATGTTTCTATAAAAATAGTGCAACGCTGAACAGCTTGTTAAAGAGGCAAATTTGGTTCTGGATGGAAGAAATAATTTTGTATAGAAAGACTTTTGCATTTTAAATACAAACTCTCAAAATTCTAAAAGGTAATACTATTTTGCCTATGGCATGACAGAAAAGTACTTGTCATAATTTTGAAAACACCAAAGTTAACTTCTGGCACCTTTACTTGAACTTCTGTTGAAGGTCAAGAAGAAATTTATAAACACATAGCTGAAATTTATAATTTTACACGTCTAACCTTATATACCACATGGCATGCATTGAGAAATTCATAAAGTTCATATGCTGCTGCTGTTTTCCCTCAGAAAGTTGTTACTAGAAACTTTCTGCCATATAGTAAGGGACCAGTAAGTTCCTGAAATAGGCTATAATAATATTTCATCTTCTAAATGAATAGCAGACTAATCTTTTTTGTGGTGCCATTTCTTTGAAAATCGTGCAATACTAAGGAAACATGATTAAGGCAAAGTTTGTTCTGCTGCGAGCAAAATCACAATATTATTTAACTGTTCTTTCAAACTTAAATAATTTAAAAATTATCAATTTCTGTGTTGTCTTTGTCTTTTTTACCCTAGTTTTGGTTTATTTTGCAAATAATACTTTAACTGCATAAAATCAATTGACCATATAGTACTGTAAGGTGAGATTTGACTGAAATATATTTTGTCCTATTTGCAGGAACCACCTTTTTGGTAGTGAGGGAATTCTTTTTTTACTGCATAATTTTAGTGAGTTCTAAGAAAGATGTCTCCTTTTCAGGATAACTGTTAAATTTGTCATTACAACAGATCACACAATTGGAGATGTTATACACAGTGCAGCAATTGGAAAATGAGACTGATGTTATGAGATGAGTGCTGGTGCTACTAGAAGTAAATGTGAAATGAAAGAGTGATTGTTCCTCGAGCACTGCAGTCAAGGTCAGCAGAAATTTCAGAATGTAATGTGAGCTGAACTGTTCATCTCTCCTGTATCCGTGTTGTGGAGGGACGGAAGAAAGAGCAAACATAGAGTTTTGTGTTCAACTGGGCAAAAGTGCCACGGAAGTGTTTCAAATGATGAAGCAAGTGTATAGAGAGAATTGTCTGTCTCATGCGTCTGTGTGTGTGTCAAGTGTCATAAACATTTTGCCCATGGAAGAGAATCACTCGAAGACAATGAACATTGTCTTCCAGTTCAGACAAAAAACGGTTTGAATGCCAGAGTAGAGTTAAACGGTGCAGGAAATCATTACCAATGACCGATGCGCAATGTTCTAAATGATTTCAGAAGATCTGTGCATTAATAAGGGAACCATTCAATATAATAACCCAGGATTTGAAGAAAACAAAAACTCTGTGCATGGTTTGTTCCACATTCATTAAGGGATGGTTAGCGACAGTCTCAAGTTGAACACTGCAGAGAGCTCGTTCAGCTGCTGAAAGCAAACCCAGCTTCCTGAATTTGATCATTACAGGTGACTAGCCATGATGTTTTCAGTATGACCCCCACAACGAAGTGACAAAGTGTGGAGTAGAAGTCAGCAAACTCTCCCAAAGCCAGAAAAGTACGACAAGAAAGGTCAAAAATCAAAACCATGCTCACTACTTTCTATAATAACAAAGGAATTGTGCACAAAGACCAATTGGTTACTGTGGCCTAGACATTTTGAAATGTTTGTTTCAGAGAATCCATCATGTGTAGCCTCAGTATGAAGAAAACTGCAGTTGGTTCCTCTTGCATGACAATGCACCAAGCCACAAGACACTTGTTCTTTGGGAATTTTGGCTAGCAAAAAAAGTCTGCATACTGTGGCACCCACTATATTCACCAGATGTAGCCTCTTTTTTTTGTTCAAGAAACACAAGGCACCACTGAAAGTCTGCTATTTTCACGATGTTGACACTGTTCAAGGAGCTGTGATGAGAACATTAAACAGTATACGTCATTGCCTTCCACCAGTTATTCCAGTAACTTCATGATCATTGCATGCAGTAGTAGTAGTAGAGGCAAATTATGCAAGATGCAAGCTTATATAGCATCAGCCAAAAAAAAAAAAAAGAAAAAACACTACACATTTCTCCCATCCATACCTTCCAAGAATTAGTCTAGTTCTTCCTTGAATTTATTCAAACCACCCACTTCCACATTTTTTTTTCCCCCCAACAACATTTCATTTGAGTGAGCTTCCATCTCAGTTGCCACCCGGATTTTCATCCATATGCAACCAATTCTCATTTAGTATATCAGTCTCAACCTTAGTTGTAAAAACCAATATATAAAGACCAAATGGTCAACTCAAATCAAACAAACAAAATAACATTAATCGACCATTCAGCCTTGTGGTGGGGATGGGCAATCACACCTCTCACCACAAGTTACCGTCCCCACCACGAGGAGGTAGGTCACTACTACCATCCGGGCATCGCCCGGCAGCGACTATAAGCCAGCTTAGCAAATCTTAAAAAAGAACAAAAGAATTCATAATTATCAAAAATATACATCAAATTAACTTCAGTGAGAGCCAGTGTCCCAAAGTCCAACCTCGCTCTTAAATCCTCATATAGAGGACAATATAGCAAGATATGAAGGCCAGTCTCAGTCTCTCCACACTCACAGAACTCCGTAAGGGTCAACCCCAAACGAAACAACCTTGACCTCAAGCCATGCCCTGTAACGACGGCAGCAGCTGCAAACCCAAATTGGAGCCAGGAGCGTCGCTCCCTACTCACTATATGGACCAAGGGCATAAAGGTATACAAATGACGACCTTTCTCAGAGTTTGTCCATTGGAATTGCCATATGGTACTCAACTCATCATTGATTCGCCCCCGTTCTGCTGTTATATCAGGGAAACCAGCCAACCGCCCCACCGGGCACGACTGGACGCCAAAAATCACTCTGGTAATCCCCCGCTTAAGGGCATACCGTAAAGCAAACTGTGCCACAACCAACTCCGCAGGCATCTTCCCTGCAAGGACGCACAAGGCATCTGTAGAAACAGTTCTGCAAGCCCTGGTTATACCTAAGAGAGCAAACCTCTGTGCCGAAGACAAGATTCTACGAACATGAGAATGTTCTATATACCCTCCCCAAGCCCCAGCAGCGTAAGTCAGAATCGGAATAAAGATGTTATCATAAAGTAAGTGGAGGGCACCACCCTTTATACCCCATTCAACACGCGTAACTCGCTGGAGCTTGGCATATAATCGTTTCACCTTATCTCGGACAAAGGCAGCATGAGCTACCATAGAAAGTCGCTCTCCCAGGACAACACCCAGGTACCTGGTCTTATTAACCACTCTAAGCGAGAAATCACCAGAACGACACAAAGGAGGTCGAGTTCCACTGAGGCGTCCCCTCAGAAGCACTGCTACAGACTTCTCTGCAGAGACCCCAACAACAGATGGAATTCTGTTCCAGCAATCAACCATTCGCTGGCTGAAGGCAAACTTCCATACATCTATCCTGCAACCATTCCTATCATTAGCCGCCCAGCCAACCTTTGTATCATCTGCAAACTTGGACATTAAGCATGATATGCTTTCATCAGTATCATTGATGAATAGAGAAAACAAGAGTAGGCCAAACACAACCTTGTGCTGGACTAATAATATTAGTCATAGAAGAACAATATCTATTAATTACCACTCAACCATCCCTTTATTCATAGCAACAACTTTCCCTTAATGCCACACTGCTCCAATTTGTACAGCAGTCTTTTATTTGCAATAGTATCAAAAGCTTTCCTGAAATTCAAGTGTATCATATCAAAATTATTTTTTTCATGCATTTAATTTTGACCACATCGTAGTAAATCAAATTGGTCAGACAAGATTTCTGCTTAACAAACCTATGCTATGCTGTGTCTGAAATATAATTGCAGCCTTTAGATCTATATGTTTAAGAGTATTTCTTAGTTGGTCTGAAAAGCATATTGTCTTCTGTGATTAATTCCTTTAATTCTTCCCATTTAGAATTTCTGATTGTAAGATCATCAGTTGGTCTCACTGTATAGAATTTAAAAGCTGTCTGAGACCACTGTAGTCACCTTTATAAAAACAAAAACCTTCCCTTTACCCTTGATGGTAGTCAGATCTTTTTTAAGTAAATCCCAAATCAATACACTGTAATCACTGCTTTCTAGTGGTTCTTTTATCTGCAGATTCGTAATGTATGAATAATCATTGCTGATAATCACATCAAGAGCATTACTCCCTCTTGTTGCTACTTTAATATGCTGCTGTAGAAAACAGTCATCCAATAAATCCACAAAAGTGTTGCTAGTTTGTGGGTGACCAACCCACAAGTTCCAGTCAATATCTGAAAAATTAAAATTGTCCATTATAAGACATTCTGATTTACTGGCCCACTCTACTTCTCTGTACAGATAATTGTTGTTGATTATCAGAGTCATTATCCCTATAACACACTCCTACTCATTTTTGTTTTCCCAGTGCTATGTCACCTGAAACTGACTCAACCTTGCACTGGCTACTGACCTCAAATGGATGTACTGCCTTAGATTTTGTGCTTCTTAATTAAGAGCATAACACCCTCACTCCTATTATGTCTGTCTATCTACCTACCTACTAACCCAGCCTACCTCTCCATGGCAAAGAATGGTACCTAGGGGTTGGTGGTGTCCATAGGCACTTAGGCTAAGTGGCCGGATGAACAACATACCAACACTAACCCTTCACAAACACATGCTAACTCACACTATCTGGCCTTTACAGAGTACTATATGTCTCAAAGTACCAATCGCAGGGTTGGGGGGAAACCGCCGCTGCTGCTTCTGCTGCTGCTATCAAACTACTGTACATTGCCCTTTCTGTATACGTTGTACTTCCCATATTTAAATTCTGCATCCCGTATATCTGAGTGGTACCATGTCCTTGATATTTCAACAATTGTCTGCATTTGATGACTTGACCAGCACTTCAAATTCATTAAATTTATTTACTATGCACCTTGCATCGGTGTACATGCACGTGTTCTTACTCTTAGTTACCCTAACACAGACCATGTATTTACTTGTTTCATGATGACTTCTAGCAGTCATTGAAATCCCCAGCATCTTGCTTTCAAGGACTCTGCTCATTCCAATAGAATCAGTGTAAGAATAACTTTCACCTCTGCCTGCAGCTATTGTTAACCCCCAAGCTAGCAGTTTTCTGACCCACCTAACACTGCCTTGATAGCATCAACAAATATTCTTCCACCCTTTCTTTTTAAGTGTATTCCATTCCTGTGGAAGCAATCTCTCCTGTTAATAAGCACAGACTACACTGAGAAAAATTCTACCTCATGAGCCTTGCATAATCTCTCAAGGGCAGAATTGATTGAACAAGGCTCTTATTGTGTACTCCCTACTATCATGTCTGGGCAGATTTACACTTTCAAATTTAACCCTAATTCTCAACTCTTTTTTTTTTTTTTTTTTTTTCCCCCTCCTCTCCACCATTGCTCTGTACTCATTAAGTAAGTCTGCAGATCTTCTACTCTAATGTCATTTGTGCCAAATATTGTGCCATTGTGTATTATGTCTATAGAAGTGTGTTCCAGGATGATTTGATGTTGTGCAAGTGAACAACTAACAGTTAATTTATAACCAGTAGTAGTAATATTATAGACGATCTAGCTGTAGCAATTGAAATGTACTTTGTGCATTTTATCAGTACAGTATATATGATATATGCATCTTCTTTTAGCTATCAGATTATGAAAGATTGCTGGTTGGCTGATCCAAATGAGAGGCCCAACTTCTCGTTTTTGAGTGAAAGCCTTGGAAATCTTTTAGAAGCTAGTGTGAGAAAGGTAGGAATATAGTTTCTAAAACATTTATGAACATTTAAAGATAATCATGAATTATTATTCCAAATTATATCAGATTTCACAAAAGTCTGAATGAGTTAACCAGTATGCATTAATAGATGCAATACAATTACTAGTTAACACATTCACATAGATTACATCCTTATGATCCAATTGGTGATCCTTATAATCCATCCTTAAGTTTTAAAGTTTCTTACTTTAAGTTCCCCATTCTTCAGAAATATATCTGACAATTTCTTTCCAATTTTTCAAAAAAAAAAAAAAGTCTTCAGTTTCTCCTGGATCATCCCACTGCTTCAGAGTATTTAAACTTTTTTACTACAGCATTGTATTTTGTCATTTTTTCACCACAATACATATTGTGGCAAAATCACTATGAATGCTGTAGTTCAAGTAGCAGAGATCTTGTATGGCTAAAGGCAAATTTTTGCACATCTATTCTACAATTGTCTTTCCTCAATTTGAATTTATTCCCTTTTAGGTTCGTAATCTGAGCAATCCCATCAGAATTGAGCCTATTCAACCCATTAAAGGCCTTATACACCTCAATCAGATCACCTCCCAGGTGCCTAGTCTCCAGATGCTGCAGTTTGCAGAACTTAAGCCTTTCTTGGTAAGAGGATCCCTTCGTTCATCTCACCAATCTTGTTGCCTTTCTCTGTGCTTGCTCAAGCAAATCTACATCCTTCCTAAAATGAGGCCTCCAGACCTGGAAGAACTGGATCAACTTTTAGAGGGAATGGATGTGTGAAATTGTTTTTTTTTTGGCTGATACTACATAAGCTTATACGCTTGCTTTCTTGCATCACATGCCTCTGCTACTACTACATATAAATATTTTATTTTTACCAACCCAAAATTCATGCTGTCCCTGAAAATTAGACAAATTTTCTGCATGATCAGACAGTTTATGCAGAGAAAAGGTTTGATGGATGCCAGTATAATTGTTTACCTCTCATATATGTTTTCATTTTAAAAGATTCACATATTTTGCTTATCTAATAATAATTGTATTAATAATCAAGATTAACCAGATAATTATTAACCAGATAATTGTATTAATAATCAAGAAGTTCTTTATTGCACAACCAAACAGATTAATACACTGAATGGCCACCTTATTAGGTACACCTATCCGTTAGTGAGTAGGTTCCTTTTTAACCCTCAGAACTGCCTGGATTCATTGTAGCATAGTTTCAGTGAGTTGTTAAACACATGTCACAGGAATGCTAGTCTATGTTGACTCAATTTCTTCTCATAGTTATTGCAAATTGGATGGCTGTGGATATCTACTCTGAAGAGGCCATTCCACCTCATGAATTGGATAAGGTCTGAGGTCTGGGGTCAGGTGCTCAATTGGATGAGATCTGTTGACTGGGGGAGACCATCACAGTAGGCTGAATTCACTCTAATGTTCCTGTAATGAATTCTACAGGGGCATTATCTTGTTAGGAGAACATATTTGCAGATACGTTCTCCTATACTGCAGCTATAAAGGGGCCCATTGTGAATCACAAAACACTCCTTCACCATTACAGTGCCACCACCAGCTTACATTGTAGGCACCTGGCAGGATGGGTTAATGGACTCATGCTGTTTTTACCATATCCTGGTCCTCCCATCAGTGTGAAACAGCAAAAACCAGGATTAATTAGACCAGGAAATCTTTTCCCATTTCCTCATTGTCAGTGTTGGTATAACTGAGTCCGCTGCAACCTTGTTCTTCTTTTTCTTATCTTCTTGTTTTTTACTGACAGGAGTGGAGCCCAGTTCAGTCACTGGCTGCAGTACCCCATCTGTGATAAGGAATGATGTGCATTCAGAAATGCCTCTTTGGTTACCATTGTTGTACTGGTTTGTTATTTTATTGATTGTAGCCATTCTGGTAACCTGCACACATCTTGACAGAATCCATTTGCCTCTTTCATCAATTTGCCATTAGCTGGATGTTATTTGGTTATTGAACCAATCTTGAAGACACAATCTATGTGAAAAGCCCAGCAAGGTTTCAATTTCTGAGATACTCGTGCTGGCATGTCTGACACTGACTACTGTGCCATATTTACTTTCATCTTGCCTATTCTGGCACTGAATTGCAAACATACAGCCCCCTACATATCTGCCTACCTGTTTTATACTGCATGGTATCATAAAGTTCATTACTGAAGGAGTGCTCAATTTCTTGAAAAGGGTAGATATATAATAAAGTGGCTCTGCAGTGTATAAGCTCTGTTCATGTAAGCATGTGTTCACAGGACAGTGTCATGTTTTGTGGAGTGAAAAAATTAAAATACCTCACTGGGAAAATTGTACACTTCTGTTTGATACTTGTTAACAAGAAAGGAGCCTTTAAGAAATTTTCCATTCTTCAAAAGGAATGGAGGATTCTATGAGGGGGCGATCATTTAATTTTTGGACTGGTACAAGGTTTTACGTTTGCTGTGCAAACTTTCTTTAACTACTGCTAAAGGCACTCTCCCTGATCACTACTGAGCAGACTGTTTCAGCATGCCAGTACTTGTTGGGCTAGTATTGTGTGAAGAAAGTTTTTTTTAGCAGTGTCTTTATTGTGTCAGACAGGGCTGAAATGCATCAGAAACAGTTAAAGAGATGAATGAAGCATATGGTATTGAGTGTCTTGGTAAGACGGACATATTCCGGTGTGCGTGTGTGTTCTCCCTCATGTGTATAGTCTAAGCAAGAGGAAGGGTTCCATCAGCATTGAGCGTACTCAATCCATTCAAAGCCTTAAATACCTCAGTAAGATCCCCCTTGCAGGTGCCTAGTTTCCAGATGCAAATCCATCACCTGGAAAAATAGGCCGATCTTCTTGTCCTTTTCTACATTTGGTACACTTCCTTTATAAAATGAGGCTTTCTGAGCCATATGCAGTACTCAAGATGTGGCCTAACCATTGCCTTATACAATGGGATAATCATCTCCCTATTCCTGTTGGCAAAATTTCTGCATATCATTGACAAAATCCCATGAGCTGTTCTGGAAGCCTGCCTGCACTGCTCAGAAAACTTCATATATGACTGTACAGTTGCACCCCCCCCACCACAGGTCTTTTTCATTCTCCACTACCATAGAGTGTGGTACCTCACAGTTGGTTTGTTAATGTAAGGTTACTGCTACCCAAGTGAAGATCCTTGCATTTATTGATATTAAATTTCAGTTGCCACTTCTCAGCCCATCTGCCTAATTTGTCTAGTTCTTGTTCAGTAGCATACCCTGATTACGAGTGCTTCCATAGCCAAGTGGTCAGGAGCAGGAGTGCAGTAGCACACTCTATTTTGGGTAGACCAGAGTTCAAGCTCCTGGCTGCTAAATAGTCAATCTGCCAACCCGCACTGAACTAGTGTGGCAGATTATGGTCCATTTTTCTGAACATGAATTGTTGAGGAGGCCTCCATCCTGCAGTGGACTGATAATGGCTGCAGTTTACCTTTTTTTTTTTTTTTTTATCCTGATTACTATTATTAATCACCCTGCTAACCTTTGTATCGTCTGTAAACTTTGACATTAATCCTTGATATATCTTCATCAATATCATTAATAAATATGAAAAATGCAAATGGACCCAACACTGAACCCTGGGGAGGGGGGGGATTCTGCTAATAACATTAGAGCAGTGCAGTGCCCAATGATAGTTACTCTCTGTCTCCTCCTAATTAACCACCCCTTTGTTCATAGCAGAAACTTGACCTTAATGCCTCACTGCTCCAGTTTGTATAGCAGTCTTTATGTGCAACAGTAGCATCAAACTTTTTCTGAAATCCAAGTGTATGATGTCAAGTTATTTTTTGCAGCCAGTTCCTTTGTTACGGTCAGAAAAGATCACCGCTTAACAAATCCATGCTGCGCCTGCAGTATAGTTGCATTCAATTATTAAATGGTCCTGCAATACTTCTTTAACCAGCAAATCCATTATTTTTCCTGAAACAGAAGTCAACCTAACAGGTCTGTAATTATCATGTCACCTTTTGCTCCCACTTTGTGAATACACCTGCACATCTCCAGCCCTCAGGGACCTCCCTTGAATCTAAGGATGCTCTCATAATTATTGGTAAAGGTTTGCTTACCTTGTTTGTTGCTTCTCTCAGTATAGTTGTATAGATCCCACCCATCCCGGTAGGTGAAATGGCATCATTTTTGTTACAACTTGTTGTGAATGCCTTCACAACAAGTTGCTGCGACGTTGCACTACCTCAATGCCTCGTTTAACAAAAATTATGCCATTTCATATACTTCAGTGATTTACTATGAACTAAAATGATGCTTAGCACTAACTTGTTTGTCTAGTAAATATCCCATAGTCTCAAGTTTTTAGCTCTAAACCCTTTTTCCAGTTTTTACTATCGCACATTATCTGGCATCTCTTATATTGTGGAGTTATACTTCATAATTGGGTTGTCACTCATTGTATGACCGCAGTACCTACCCACCAATGAGATGCCAACAAGCTTCGAAACAGTGCATCTGGGTGGTGGTATCTACCAAGAATAAGTAACATTAGTCTTCTCTACTGGCGAAGCATTGCTTATTCGAGGTAGTGCAATATCATGGCAACTTGTTGTGAAGGTATTCACAATATCATTATTATTATTATTTCTCCCTGATTGGGGTTTCCACCTTGCAATGGGTATTGCTACCAAGTACAGAGGGGTTGATGTTATATCTGGTGTTACTGTTGGTCGAGGAACTCTCTGACTATCCTACAGGTGTTCAGGATTGCGACTTTCTGGAGTTCCTTGTAGGTGTTTGCTGGGAGACCTATTGCTGTTAGACTGTTATGTAGGGTCTTTGGCACCATACCGGTGGTTGACACGATGATCGTTACCTGTTGCATATGTCACATCTCTTTGATCTCCTGCCTTAGGTTCATGTACCTCCTGATATTTTTCCCATGGGTTTTCTGCAGGTTGCCAGTGTTGGGTACTGCTATGTCAATCAGACAGGTAGCCTTTTCCTTCTTGTCCACAAGAGATATGTCTAGTCTGTTGTGTGGGATTGTCTTATCCATTATTATGGCGTGGTCCCAGTACAGCTTGTGGGTTGGGGTCTCTAGTACTGCCTGGGGTTCGTACTTGTAGTACGGTGCACTTTCTTTGTTGAACTGGCATTTCCTTTCTAGCTTCTGGTGTATCATCCTGGCTACCTGGTCATGTCTACGAGTGTACTCAGTCTGGGTGATCACCTTGCATCCTGCGGTGATGTGTTGGATCATTTCTGAGTCCAAGCAGAATCGTCAACATGTATCATCGTTTACTCCGGGCTCCTTGGCAATGTATTTTCTATAGTCTTGGATGACCTGGTCTTGGATGACGAGCATGAATCCTTCAGCCTTGGGAAGAGCATCCCACTCATCAGCAATGCATTGGAAGCAGTTTTATCTATGTGATCATGATGGAGATTATTGTAGTGTCTGCCATGGAGTGTCTTCTTTGCCCATCTTTCTAGCTTCGCTTGTGCCTCCTGGTTGGGAGAGGACTCCTCGCTGAGGTTGAGTGGGGTATCCCACTTGTCTATCTTCCTTATGGCCCGGTGAAATGCTGCTGCTGCTGCTGCTGCTGCTGCTCTGTGTTTCTGTAAGTAATGCTTCAGGTTAGCAAATGCTGTTTTCTCTTGCTCAATGAGGTCTATCAGGCCCCTTCCTCCTCCTTTTTGAGCAATTGTCAAAGTCTCTCCACGGCTGACTTTGGGTGCTGTTGGCAGCTCTTGGTCATCACTGTCCTTGTCTTTCTCATGATATCCTCCAGCTTGGTGTTAGTACAATCTATTACCTCGAAGGAGTAAGTTAGCACTGGGACTGCATAGGTGTTTATGGCTTTAATTGTGTTCCCTCCATTCAGCAAGCTTCTGAGTCTCTGATGGTATTTTTCAGTCAGACAGGCCTTAATTTCCTTGTGTTGTAACTGCTGAGTCTGCATCATCCACAGGTATTTGTAGGCCTCTCCCTCTGTCATGGCTTCGATCTCTTCACTAGTCTGCAGCTGGTAGTTTTGGTTGACTAATTTTCCCTGGTGCAATCCATGGGTCTTGCATTTGTATAGACTAAATTCCATCCTAATATCATTGCCGAATTCTTTGGTGATCCAAAGTAATTGCTGGAGTTGCTTTTCAGTTGCCGCGTAGAGTTTGATTTCATCCATGTTCATCAAGTGGGTGAGGGTGTACAGGTTCTTCCTTCTTTCTTTGAAGTTATATCTGTACTTGCTGCTGCTGTTGAGCATGGTGGATAGCGGGCTAAGTGCTAGACAGAACCAGAGTGGGCTTAGGGCATCTCCCTGAAAGATTCCTCTCCTGATGGGGATTGGCCTGGTTTTGATGTTCTCGACCCTAATGGTGGTACTTCATTTCACCATCGTTGCTCCCAGGAAGTTTGTCACTATGGGATTGACTTTGTAGATGTTCAGTACCTCTATTAGCCAGCTATGAGGCAATGGGTCGAAGGTCTTGCGGTAATCGATGTAAGCTGTGTACAGGTTGCGGCACTTCTTGTAGGCTTGCTCTATAACTGCGATATCTATGGTTAATTGCTCCTTGCATCCTTTCTGCTGTTTGGCCATTATGTTCTGGCTCTCCAAGTGGTCTGATATATTCTTGGTTATGTGCAGATGGTCAGGATCTTGTACATTGTTGGGTGATTGGCCTGTATTTTGCCGGTTTCTTGTATCTTCATCTTTAGGCTTCAGATATGTGATTCCTTGAGTGAGAAACTTTGGGATTGTCTCCAGATGGATGCCTTATCATCTGGGTGAACTGCTCTGCCAGGTGTTTGTGTTTGCAAGTGAGCTTCCTTGTACCAGTAGTTGTGGACATTATGCCAGTTATGAGAGTTCCTGATCATCTGCTTTACTTCTTCTTCCTGAATCTCCCACTCTCTCATCTCTTGTACATCCTTGGTGTTCTTCCATTCTAGTTCTATCCAGGGGCTTGGCTGTTATGTCTTACTTCTCTGCTCCATATGTTGCCCCAGAACTCCTCAATCATCTTCTGCTCGGGTGGTCTGTTCCCTTCATTCCAGTCTTCTCTGAGATTCCTGTAGAAGGCACTTTGGTCCTCATCAAAGATTTGGTTGTTTATTTTCCTCTAGGAGCTCTCTTTGTATCGACGTTGTCTCTTGCTGTGTAAGGAGGTTCTGCTTCAGTTTGTCCAAGTATTCTCGTATTCTCTGATTTTTTTTTTTATCTTGTGTTTGCTGTGGATGCTGTATCTATTGAGGATGCTCTTCACTTTTCCAATTAATTTCTTACTCCTATTACCCTGGTGGTACTAGGTAAATTGGTCTATCTTGACTCTTAATCGTTCTATCTTCTGCTGGAGTCTTCTTTCTCAAGCTGGCAGTTCCTTCTGTTTTTGGTTCTTCTGCTGCTGGTCTCTCATTTCTCTTCCATTAATCCTAGTGGCCGCTATGGCTGTGTGGATGGCCTCCAGTGTTGCACCATTGCAAATGTGGTATTATTTGCTGATTGAAGTGGTCTGTGACTCTCCACAGGGTTCTGTTCAGCCTCTGCTTCGGTATCACGTGGGTCTTTGTGGGGTCCATTCCTTCAAATTCTGTTAGGGTCTTCTCTTATTCCACTCATCTTCTATTCTGGATATCATGACCTCATCTCTTTCCATTTCAGCTGCTGTGGGTTGTATTTCTTCTTGCTCTTTCTCCTTGCTGATGGTTAACACAGTGATTGGGATGGTCTTTACTTGTTCCATATGCCACATTTCTTCGACTTCCAGTCTGAGGTCCGTGTACTTCCTGATCTTTTCCTAGTAGGCTGCTGTTGGGCACCTCTGTGTAGCTATTTCTTTCTTGTCAATGTCTTGACACACATGTGAATTTTTATTTTTATTGATCACAATATTGTAATTGCTATAGGTATAGCAGTATTCTTCGTTTAACTTCTGATTTTTCTTATTGACACCCAAATATGACTTCTTTAGAACTAAAATTGTGGCCACATTCCTATGAGTATTGGGCCATTTCAGATTTATCAAGATATTTCATTGCCATCGAATATCCACCCATTGCTCTTTCATGCAGTTTTGAAGTGTCCTTTCAAACTAGGATAAAATTAATATGAACAATTTTCCCATGATTAAATTAGCACTCTAGCCTAGTTTTCTTGGAGGAGCTACTGCATAAAACATTTTTCTCCTAAAAATGATAAAATGTGCATGAATTATTGATGGAACCTATCATAAAAATGAATGAGTGATGTTTACTGTAAATTTATATTAGCGAAACAGATTTTTCATGAGGAAAGACAGGGATGTGGGACTGCTGTTTTATATCCCTGTTTTCAATGATTTGAAATGTTCCTGGTATTTTGCTTTTAAATATTACAGGAGTATTTTTTTACATATTTGAACTATTTGTCTTAGTGTAAATGATTAGGTTTTTTTTTTTTTTTGTATTTTACTAGTAGAAGAAAATTAAAACATCAGTTGTAACTGAATTAAATTGTTTATTAATAATATTATTTTAATTTCAGTATTACATAGAACTGAACAATCCATATTTGATGATGAATGAAGAGTTGCTAACCGATTACCTTCGTATGGTAGGAAAAGGACCGGAGGACTATGTAAATACAACTGATTCCACAGATATTTCAGGTGTATGTATTAGTCCTGAATCTAGTGAAGCAATATTTTCAGTTAAAGAACCTCAAAATTATGATAATATCACTTCTGTTAGGCCTATTGGAGATGGTCTGGTTCCTAAAGTGCCAATGGAAGTAGTGCCTATGATTCAATTAGAATCTATTAGTGACTGCAGTAAAAATAGTCTGAATAAACTAGAAATTATTCATAATTCTTTCAATGAATCTTTATGTAAAAAAATATCCTCAGAGTATTTGTTCATGAATGATCACCAAAAAGACAATAATAATGACTATTCAAGTGATAAAGATGATGATTCAGTGTTTTTAGATAACTCTTTTGATAATCAGCATAACAATTTCAATTCAGAATTAACAGCAGATACCACTGTTGCTTATAGATTGTAGACCAGCTTATTGATTAGTGTACAATACGTTTTTTAACTTAACAAGAACATGTCAATGTAATGTTTAATAGAAAAATGTTTGTTCACATTAGTTCTTAAATATAAATTGTTCGATATAAATTAATATTATATTAGCACCAATCCATTGTGTGAATGATAATATAAACAAATGGATAAATTATCTTATATTAATTGTTAAAGCCTAATTTGAAACATAAACTAATATTAATAGCAGAATAATAATAATGAAAGCTCTATATGTTTGGCACATACAATGGAATTTAAATATGCAGTAGGTGCAATGTCATTTACTAAAACTGCAACTATGTTGAAGGATTTGTTATTGGGTTGGCATTTCACAAAAAAAAACATCTAAATATCCTTCATTAACTATGCAGTTGTAGGGAAAATCATGGTTTCGTTATGGTAGCAAAAGTTTCGTTATGGTAGCAATAGTTGCAGTGTTGTTATGCCCATCTCAATGCTAAATCATGTGATTTGGTTTAGTATTGCTTTAGGTCAGTGGTTCCCAAACAACTGAGATCTACAGTTCCCTTCAAAAATGAAAAAAAAAATACCCCCTATATATATATATATATATATAATAATAATGATAAAAATGAGATGTAATGAAATTACCAAAAGTCTTAGCAAACAAAAAAGGTATTAAAAATGAAAAATTAAAAATATTTAACTGGATTAACAGAAATCATAGAAAAAACCGGCAGCCATAATGAAATATAGACAAAAATGTTATTAGTAATGGCCGCATGGTGCAAGAAAGCCCATGCTGCACCAGCCAAAAAAAAAAAAAAAAAAAAAAAACGAATAAAACAATGATAAAGAAAAAAAAATAAAAAAGAAAAGGAAATTAAACCTATCATCCTATGCGCTTCCCTCACCCGAAGGTACTATCCAGATGACCTTTGAATTTCCCCAAACTGTCAGCCTCTACCACCCATGTAGGCAACTTATTCCAGTAATTTATAACTCGCTGGCTAAAATAAAACTTCCTGCAGTCCAATTTAAACATATCCCCCCCGTAACTTGAATTTATGTCCCCTAGTCCTAGCATCATTTATAATCTTGAAATTTCGTCCTTATTCATTTTACTGATGCCTCTCAGAGCCTTAAACACCTCAATCAAATCTCCTCTAAGGTGTCTAGTTTCTAAACTCTGAACCCACATATTCGAAATCTTTCTTCATAAGGACACCCTTTTGCCAATCTCACCAGGTGAGTTACCCGTCTTTGCACCCTTTCAAGAAGCTCAATGTCTTTCTTTAGGTGCGATCTCCATACTTGAACACAGTATTCCATGTGTGGTCAACAAAAGCCTTATATAATGAGATTATCACGTCCCTATCTCTACTTGCAAAAGTTCGATAGATCATCGATAGGACACCATGGGCCTTCCTTGCAACCTGTTTACAATGCTCAGAGAATTTCTGACCGTATCGTAACACCCAAGTCCCTTTCCTCCAGTACTGGGTTTAGTTGAATTCCACCAAGTGAATAAGTTATTTTGGGATTACTGTGTCCCAAGTGTGATACTTTACACTTTGTTGGATTAAAGCATAGCTGCCATTTTTCTGACCATTCCTGAAGTCTATCTAGGTCTCTCTGAAGAAGCTCAGCTTGACAGTGATCATTAACTACTCTACCAATTTTAACATCATCTGCAAATTTAGACATCACCTCTATCCCTTCATCGATGTCATTTATGAAAATTAAAAACAACAGTGGTCCTAATACTGATCCTTGAGGAACCCCACTTCTTACATCAACCCAATCGAGGGATAGCCATTTATCACAACCCCCTGCCTCCTGCCCTGAAGCCATCCTGCTATCCATCTAAGGATTTTCCCAGTGATTCCAACCCGTTCCAGCTTATAAAGCAACCGCTCATGTGGGACTGAGTCAAAAGCCTTGCTGAAATCTAAATAAACAATGTCGAAATTATTCCCTAAATCCAGCTTGTGAGTGACCCTTTCAAAATAGCGAACCAGATTTGTTAAACATGACTTTCCCTTTACAAAACCATGCTGAGAATTTCATCCTTGATCATTGCCTCCATGATTTTCCCTACAACTGAAGTCAGACTGAGAGTTCGATAATTTCCCACTTCACTCTTAGAGCCACCCTTATGTATGGGAGATACATTGGCACTTTTCCAATCCAACGGAATCTCCCCAGAGTCTAGTGATGCTCACATAATTAGCCTCAATGGTTCAATGCACTCACTTGCCGCCTCCCTTAAGATTATAGAGTATATTCCATCAACTCCAGGAGCCTTACTGGCCTGTAGGCTTTAAATAATCTTGCGAAATTTCAATATCATTAATTACATATTTTTTAACTTCGCTCCCACAATTTCCCATTGCCACAAAAGGTTTTTCATTTCTTCAAACAGGCTTATGGGGCTGGGAAATTCCATACTGCAATAATTAAAGACAAACACCAGCCAAGGAATTAAAAATTTTTACTATAAAAATAATAAAATAATGTGATACACTATCGGAAGACTAAAATATTGCAATAAATTACGATAAAATAAACTGCGATAAAACGTTAAAAATATACCGAAGCAATAAAATTATCTAAAATAAACTGGATTAAAAGCAATAAAACCTGAAGCTTTCAGAGACTGCTGTCTCCTTCTTCAACAGTATACTATTACTGCAATGACACATCCTTAAGCAGCAGACCCATGGCACTCATGCACGTGGCCCATCAGACACATGGTCGGCATTCCCCATGCGCGCATCAGATGCGGAAGTGGCTCGGGAGCGTGTCAAACAGAACCGGTCATCCCGTCTGAGGACAACCGCCTCAAACAGGGAGTGTAAATGTGTCCCCCTATCCCTGTTAATAGTATTACGACTGGATGAACTGATTCGCAAGCTCTCGAGCCACTTGCGTTCCCAAAATCCATGGGCACGGTCCGTAATGACCCTGTCTTCAGGGTAGATCCAATGCTGCTTCTCCTGGAAATGCTCTGCCACAGCAGATCTCGCATAATTAGCAGTCTTAATAGCGGTCATGTGCTCCCCCAGACGGTCTTTTAAACGTCGCCCCGTCTCCCCCACATAACACTCCTCACAATCCGGGCACTTAATCTCATAGACCACACTACTAGTATAGTCCTGGGCTACGGTATCTTTAACTTGAGACACCACTGTGTGCAATCTCCGTCCTGGAAGTTGCACACAGTGGGTCTGACATTCCTGCAGTGCCCGTACAATGCGTTCTGAAAGGCCTGGATAGTAAGGAATGTATGCGGTAGCCACAGGGGCAGGCGACTCCCTACGATTGGACTCTAGAGGGTCCAAGACCCTCTGGGGGTATCCACACTTCCTGAGGTCTGCAGTGGCTCTGCAAATTTCCATTTCCTTATCCTCGGGGGTACTATAGTGGGTCCCCACCCTATTCAACAACGCCCTGGCTACACTATTCTTATGATGATAAGCCTGTGCCGAGCTGTAATGAACATACTGGCCACGGCACATAGGCTTTCTATAAATCGTTGTCTTAATTCTAGACCCATCTCTGCTAACCAGGACATCCAGAAACGGGAGGGACCCAGCTTTTTCCATCTCCAAGGTGAATTGTATAAATGGGGAGCTGTTAAGTAAATTGAGCACCTCATCTTCCTTCCCCTTTTTTTAAAATGGTGAACGTATCATCCACATATCTCCTCCACTCGCGCATGGGGAAATCCAACTGATGAAACATCCTGGTTTCCAGTTCCTCCACTGCCAAATTGGCCACAATGGCACTAATGGAGGAACCCATGGCCGTGCCATGGACCTGCTTGTACATAACTTTTTGAAAGATCATGGTAGTGCTAGCGAGGCAAAACTCGATGCCTTTACAAATATCATCAATACTTAGTAAACATCTAGCACTTAAGTTATCATCCTGCTCCAAGGCCAACCTTACACAATGCACCCCATGTCCAATGGGGATACATGTGAACAAAGATACAGCGTCAAACGAGATCATAAGTTCACTTCACCTATAGACTGGCTTCTTATAAAGGTCACACATTCCTTGCTATCCTTAACTACTAACCTGGATCGCCCCACTATAGGAGCAATAACTCTAGCTAAAAATCCAGATAAGGCATAGGTGGGACTACCCACAAACGATACTATCTGGATTTTTAGCTAGAGTTATTGCTCCTATAGTGGGGTGCTCCAGGTGCCTTTATAATTATGTTTCTTTATATTTAACTGAAATAAGTGCTTTTTATTCACCATAAAGTTCAACTATAAATAAAAAGTTATTTTTTTTTTTACATTTCAATCTTTGTAATATCTATAGACTAACTATTCGCTGTGTTATCATTTCAAATTTTTTGATGTCTTTCTGTACATTAAAATAATTTTCCTCCTAGTGATATTTATTCAGCCAATGGGAGAAGAGAGATGCGGGTTACATGATAATATGTAACAAATACTAAAATATGTAACAGAAGCTTGTTTTACTGTGGTAAAACAAGCTTCTGTTTAAGCGTGGTCACGCGCTATGTTTATCTAACATGACCATGCCGTAACATGCTTGATTTCCATATGTAACGTATTTATGTATTCATAGCAGAGGAAAAGAGACACAGTGTTGAAAGCTTCTGTAACTATTTCATTTTACTTTATCAAAAGATGCTAGCGCAGCGAGCAAAGCCCCCTAGTGTACATTAAAACAAATTGTAAGAATTGATTAAAACTACATTTTTTATTAATAACAACTTTATTATTATTGCAAAACCAGCATGTCTTGCTGGGTAAAATGGAGGATAGGATCCAGACAGCTTTTCTAGAGTGGTGGGTGATATAATAGTGATGATACATGTGACTGGCAGTAATCGAAAAGTAAGCTTTTCGATTACTAGTAAGCGTTTGCTCCAATTTACTCAGGTCTGATGGGGTGGGGGTGATTCCCCAATCTCCCCCCATCTTAAATCTGCCACTGGCTTGGTAGCTACCTACTGGACAAAGTGACTTACCGACGGTCTATTAAATGTTTCAGGTGGTACAAATTCATGTGAATATGACTGAAATATTTTGCTCCTGCACATCATACAAATGCTTTCTTAAGCGTTAACTTGAAAATTATGTATTTTTATTTGATAATATATGAATAAACTTCTAAAATTATGTATATTCTGAAATGTATATATGTAATTATAAAAAACAAAATTACTGTAATGTGTACAGTGTGAATAAAGAAAATTGTTTCTTTTGATATACAAAAAAGTATATTTCCTCCTGTTAACAACATTCTTAATCAACATGACTCTACCCTGGATATTTAAAAATAAATAAAAAGCTATAATTTAATGAAAACAATACAATCAAATAATTACTTTTTATGTATCATACTAAAATAATTGACTTTTTTTCTCTATCACTCTGAAGTGATAGAGAAAAAATTAATATATTTTTTAGCAGTGCTGAAATGAACCATATGAGGTTCTCCGTTGTTTTGTTTTTTTTTCCCATATAGCTTCAGAAACTACAATAGCACGGTTCCTGCTAGTTCCTGATAATCATAGTTAAGAGTTACTTATTTAGCCAATTCATCACTTTTACTACACTCCAGTTTTACAGAGCTAAAATGCCTCTCCATTTTTATTTAGCTTTCACAACTGTTTCTAATAGGTCACCACTGTTAGTTTTAGTGGGTTTGCAGAGAATCCCCCCCCCAAGTATCTCCATCAAGTATTTTAAATGTATCTACATTTGTAAATTTTATTCTCTGTATAATTGATAATTATTTTTTCTGGTTTGAGGTAAGCATTTGTGCAAGATTCATGGGTTACATTTAGACTTTTTGTATACTGTCCCCCCCCCCATCCCCTTTACACATTTCTTTGTTAAGACTATGAGCTTTATTTAGTAGATTTCATTTTTCTGCATGTATTCTTTGTTTTCAGTGTATGTGTCAATGTATATATGTATGCATGTCTTTCTGTTTTTACTAGGTATAGGTGGGATATTGACATCTCACCTATACTGACCAGTTTTCTACATAGAAATTATCATAATGGATTGCTGTAATGCTGATGATCTATCAAAATCAGGCACTTCACAAATCCCCCTTTTTTTTGTAGGGGATTTTTTTTTTTTTTTTTTTTTGCTTTGGTTGGGCCTTGATGATATTTTACAACACACACATAGGTAAAAGTAAGCTATAAATGTCAAAAGTGCAATGGCTTGCAAAATAATTAATAGACATTAACTGTTCTGCAGTATGGATACATACTGCAGAACAGTATGGATACATTTTGAAGGTTGTTTCAATGCAGCATCAACGAATTATGTCTGTATACAAAAGTAGAGATTGCCTTGAAACTCTACAGGGATGTGCTGCCATCTATTAATTCTGTTCTCAGCTAATAGTAGCAATTTTTATAGTTATGACTGTCGAAAAAAAATTAGTATAGGAGGATGCAATCTTGCAACAATATCTGAGATGATGCAAACCAAAATTGAAGACATTCTCTGGAAATAGAGTCCAAAAGTTGATGAAACTGATTAATAATACAGTACATATATAAATGTAAAGGATATTACTTAAAAAAATAAAACTTTTTTTTTTAACTTTTTTTTTTTTTTTTTTTTTTTTTACAAAATTTGATTTTATTTGACAATAATTTTATTCTAATGTTCTATTCAAAACAGAAAAAAATTTAATATTTAGAAGCATTTATGCACATAGGTTTTCAAATTTTCACAAACTTTCAAATTCCTCAAAAAAAAAAAAAATCACTCCAGGTGGCTTAAATACTATCTGGAAACTGAGTCAGAGTCATTACTATGGCACAACAGTACCACGTGTGTGAAATTCTTATACAAGGCATTCTTTTTTGAAATATGTAAATTAGTTCGTGTGTACCTGAAAATGAGTATCCAGCAAAGGAGGTTATAGACCTTAATGTGGGGTATTATAAGACCCTGAAAACCAACACTCACAATGGATTCTCATGTTGTAAATGTTCAAGAGTCCTGATAGCACTACTAAGGATTGCACTTCCAGGAGAGTAGTTCATAACTTCTAGAAGGTTCAAGGAGATGGCTGATTACTCTAAATTCATCAGCCCAGAGCATCCCATACACCCCCCCCCCCCAATGGAATTCAGGTAGGTGTGCAAACTCAACTATACCTTTTGTCCACATGTGTGTTTGGTTGCTAAATGAAAAAAACTGTTACCCAAATATTTTTACCTGTTTATTCATTAATTAACAGAAAGTAACAGTTTGTCTTTCTATTTAACAAAAAAGATTGTTATTATGAGAAATAACAAAATTTATCTTAATGTGAAATTAATATAAAACAAGTGCTTTGTGACAATGTAGTTCTGATAATATTGAAGGCCACTCTTCAAAGAGAGCAGTTCATAGCTCATGGAAGGTTAAATAGAACAAATTTGTCCCTTACAATAATTAAATTAGTCTACTTTCATCTCATCTTTTTCAGTCAGAATTTGGTTTAATCAGATACAGTGTTCATGAAATCAACAAGTTTTGTTAGTGCCATTATTTGTGTACTGTGTTCTAGCATATGTGAAACTAAACCATTATTGTTAGTGCTTATAGCCATAACATGCAAAAAAGCTTTAATCAAACTTTTGGAATTTGGCTGGCACAAATTTGTCTTTCATATTAGCAGTGGCAAATGACGCAAGACAGTTATTTTAAACTTCTTGGTAAGAGGACTCCTTTGTTCCCCTTACCAATTAAGTTTAAAATAAATCTGAGCTTACACGATCATGCATGCCTCTTGCTTTGGCACTTACAAAAGTGCCAAGGCAACTAAGGTCATCAGGCACCCTGTATTGTGTCTGTAATTGCATGTATTCTTCAGTTTGCCCATTTTGCAGATTATATTATCCTCCCAAGGTTCTGGGAGGATAACATAATGCCTCAGCCAATAACTTGTTTACAGTATGAAAAAAAGCCTACCAAAATTCCTCTATCTTGACAGGATTTGACCTAAAGACATTTACTCTTCAACTTGAGGAAGAGCAAAGCTGTAATGATAGCAACAAATTGAATGTCCTTTAATTTCACTAAAAAAAATTCTATGCATATTAAGGTAGCCACTGCTTTGACAAAACTTAGAAATTTTGTATTAAAATTAATATTTTTGACACTGTATTACAAAACAGAAAAGAAAGCTGTTCTAACTTTAAAAAAAAAAAAAAAAAAATCAGAAACAGATTACATAAATATGACAAACTTTATTCATCAGTACTGTACAAAAACATTCACCAACAATGTTACAGTTTTGTACTGTGTATAGAGATTCATGATAAAATACCACCAACAGTCAAGCTTCTATAAACAACCTATGATTAAAAAAAAAATAACAATTATACAACATCGCTTCTTGACATCTTTGGTCCCTGAACTTTTACACTACAGTGCATGTACTCATAATCACTGTCCCTATATGGCAGCTTATTGAACAAGAAAATAAAAAAATTCAAAATACTGTACATTTTTTGTAAAAACCATTTACATATCACCCAGCAGAAATCTTCCCCAAATGAATTAAATATACATGGTAAGGCAAATGCCAGAATATGGCACAGACAGTTTCAAAATACACATATGTATCAAGTTACTTTGTGTAGTGATATGTATAATCGAGCAATTCTAAAAACTCAACAGTAACAACATGCAAGTCTTCAACAATTAAGGCAATTTTTTTGTAGTTTATTAAAATATGAAAGTTTAAAATTGGCATTTGACTATGTAAAATAATCCAACATCAGGCAATATTGAATCAACATGAAAATTTCGTAACATTACATAATGAGAAATTTAAATATCACTGTGATTTACGGTATGATTCTTCCACATTTTGCCTCATTTCATTGAATGCTTTAGTCTTCACAAAATCCACTTTTTTATAAACTGTGGATGTTGAAAGTCTTTCTGGTGACCTTGGACTTTGTGCTGGAGTATCTGAATCTAGATCCAAATCTAAATACTGTATTTCTTCACCTTTCTTAGTAGGTGCTGGTGGGACAAACTGCCTTGCCTGAATAAAGGAGTAGAAAAATTTATTAAAATAGTAATGAAATGTCAGAAACATTTTTCAATCATTGTTATAAATATTTAACTTATATCAAATTCTACTTGAGTCCTGATAAAAGAAATGGAAAACTAACCATTTACTGATATCAATATATAAAAAAATAGCTATTTTTTTTTTACTCATATTTCAACAATATTAATATAAACATACACATCTACTTCTCACTACTCTGAAACGTTAGCAAGATTAAACTTTTTATTATTATTAATTAATTATTAGCCTTATGGTACAAGGAAGCCTAAGGCTTATGCTGCACCAGCCAAAAAGTAAAAAAAAAAAAAAAAAAAATTCCCACGTTACCCTGAGAGAGAGAGAGAGAGTGTGTAGAAGGGAATCACCACGAAAGCGAAGAATGATGATATCCAGCTCAGGACCCTGGGTTTGCCAAGCCTATACTTACCAGATGTGAGCCCCTGGGGGATATAAAACGTGCAACAGCAAAAAGCAGCACATTTTTCATATCTGTGTAGAGAGATGGAGGTTTTGTGGGCCCTCTTTAAGAAAAAAGAAACTTTACTACAACTGGCATGTTTGAAATTGATTTGTATAGTAAGTGAGACAAGTACTCTGCACCAACCTAAAAATTGGTTGAGTCATAAAATGCAGACATTGTGGCAATCTCAGAGACATGATATCACTCAGACTTAAGGGATACTGAATTAAATATGGGGAATACAATGTTGATGGTGCGGGGAGGGATTACACTCTTAGTTAAAAAGCATATTAAATCTAAAGCAGTGCATCCAGTCAACATTAGTGGCCAGTGCAATGTTGAGTCAGTTTGATGTGACATAAGCATCAGGAAGAGAAAAACGAGAGTAGGAGTTTGTTGTACACCTAGTGATGGTAATGAGTTTAACAAACAACTATACAGGGAAACAGTGGGCCAGTATATCAGAATGTCTTATAATGGAATTTTAACTTTTCAGATATTGATTGCCAATTGTGGGTTGGTCACTCACACTAGTGAAGTTTTGTGAACTTATTGGATGAATGCTTTCTACAGCAGCATAATAAAGAAGTAATAAGAGAAAGTAGTATTCTCAATCATCAGTGGTTGAGAATTATTACACCTTTCAACACATAAAATGTTATGAAAACACCCAATCTTGACTAATTTTATGCTGCTGAACACAAAAATCACATTAAAATTTGTTGATGGGCTCTTGTTTTTGAATTTCAGTTGGGGTCTCATATTAGCAAGTTACTCTACATTATCAACTACAGCTCTAGGCAAAATGCATGGCAACACTGCAGTTTCAGCACCACCACGTTCTTATCACGTGATCGGCAACTGTCCCCTAGCTCTGCATCACATGATAAGTTGTCGGCACATAAGTTTCTTCAACTCTGTTGCAGTAATCCTTGAATACACCTAGGTACTGGGTGATTTGTTCTCAGTAAAGGGTGGGTTTTGTGCAAGATTCCTACTTTTTGTGCAGTATTTGTATCAAGTAAAATCAATATGCCCCATAACTGTGTGAATAGTCTGGATGACTTCTGTTACATACGTGAAGTCACGTTGCTTCAAGAAAGCGTCCCTTAACTTGAGCCATAAAAAAGGCATACTTTTTGTACTTTGAATTATTCCTTTGCACGATGTTTTATTCCTTTTGCAGTGCCCATGATATGGAGGGAGCCAACAAATCATGTCACAGACTGTTACTTCTGTATAGTGCCCCCTATTAGAAAAGGGATGACAAGGAAGAAAAAGTGGACAGTGACGTAAGCAAATATACCATCTGCTATTCGTCCTGTGCCTCACAGTGAAGTACTATCTACTCCTCAACAACCCAACTGTTTTTCTGTACACTCTGATGAACATACACGAAGAAGTACAGCAGCAGTCTATGTCAAGTCTATGTGGTATTTAAAGGATTCACCATTTTGTCCAAACGTTTATCCTTCTGAACCATATAAGATCATAGAAAGTGAACTTAATGTGTATGCTATCAGAAGTATCAATGGCAAATATGTGGTATTTAAAGGTAATCACCATTTTATTATGGCTACAAAAAGGTTAATACTAAGTATTGTTGCTTTCTCTGCGAGTGGGATAGTCGTGCCAAGGATATGCACTATGAGAAGAGGAGTTGACCTCAATAAAATTCATTAACACCTGGAATGAAGAATGTAGCATTTGAACCTCTGGTAGATCCAAATAAAGTTTTGCTTTTCCACAACTCCATCAAACTGGGGCTCATGAAAAATTTCGTGAAAGCTTTGAAAATGACCAGTCCTGCATTCACATACTTGCAAGAGAAATTCTCAAGACAGTACAGAGAAGATTTAAGGAAGTCATTTTCACTGGTCCACAAAAAAGCAACTTTTCAAAGATGAACAGTTCGAATATGCCCTTAGTGATAGCGAGAAATGAGCGTGGAAAGTCTTTTGAAATGTTTCGACTGGTTTTCTAGAAAATGTTAAAGGTGGCAACTATAGGCAGCTTGTGGAAGATCTCATTACTTCTTATGAAAAACTGGGGTGCAACATGTCACTGAAGCTGCATTTCTTGAACTCACTCCTGAATTTCTTCCCGCCAAACTGTGGTGCCATCAGCACCACAGTTCGGCGGTAAGAAATTGTGGTGCCATCAGCAACAACACATGATGAGCACTTCCATTAAGACATCGCAGTGATGGAACAACAATACAAAAGCCACCATGTTAGCCAATTACTGTTGGATGGTGAAAAGGGATGCTCCAGAAACTGAATACAAGTGAAAAGAGAAAATGTCACGTGTTTGATACATGTACGTTTGTAGCTACATCTTTATCATCATCAGCCATTATCAATCCACTACAGGATGAAGGCCTCTCCAGCAACTTTCCAGTTCCTTCTGTTTTGTGCAATGGCCATCCTTTACTACCACAAACTCATGAATTTCATCTGTCCATCTCCATCATTGTCTTCCAGGTTTTCTTCTAGCTCCTCTTGGGTATCAATCTGTTATTCTCTTAGTCCATCTGTCATCATATCTTTGAGCTATATGTCCTGCCCAAGACCATTTTAGTTCTTTACTTGAGTTTGCTGCCTAATCCACGTGTTTCTCTTCTTATCTAACAGTCTGATTCCCAATATAATTTGTTCCATTCTTCGCTGTGTCGTTCTCAGTTTCTCTTCCATTCTTTTGGTGAGTGCCCAAGTTTCACTTCCATAAGTCATGGTGGGTAGTATACATTGGTTCATTATTTTATGTTTCAGACAAATTGGGATATTGCTCCTCAGTATGTGACTATATGAAGAAAACTTCATATCTGCCTGCACAATTACCCCCAGATCCTTTTGACGGTCTGCAAGAGTAGCTCGTGGTGTCTTGTCAATGATATACAGGAATTTTTCTAGCAGGAATAAGGAGGTTTGTTTGTTTGTTTGTTTGTTATTTGGTTTTTAGGAGCATTAGCAGCTAAGGCCATATTGCTCCGGGGATATGCGGTGGTCATTCCCCGACAAGGGCTTGAACCCCGGTCTAATCAAGAAGCATGTGCTACGCACTGCTGCTCCTGCCCACCTGGCTACGGAGGTGCTGCATAAAAAGGTTATTATCCCCTTGTATAAGGCAATGGTCAGGCCACACCTTGAGTACTGTATACAGGTCTGGAGACCTCATTTTAAGAAGGATATAGAGCTATTGGAACGAGTACAGAGAAGGGCAACAAGATTAGTGAATGGAACAAAGCGTTGCTCTTACAAAGAAAGGCTTAAGTTTTGCAAATTCCAGTGTCTGGAGACTAGGCACCTGCGAGGTGATCTGATTGAGGTGTATAAAGCCTTGAATTGTTTGAGCATGCTCAATACGGATGAGATTCTTCCTCTTGCTCAGAATAATCACCTGAGAGGGCATAAATTCAAATTGAGGAAAGATGGTTGTAGGACAGATGTGCGAAAGTTTGCCTTTAGCCAGTGGGTGGTTGATTGGTGAAACAAAATTCCATCTGTCGTTGTAGAAGTTGATAGCTTAAATAGATTCAAGGCAGAACTTGACAAACATTTCGAGTGAGTGGATAGGTGAAATAAGATTTTTTTTTTTTTTTTTGCTGATGCTATATAAGCTTGCTTTCTTGCATCATGTGCCTATGCTAATGCTAATATTTCCTGAATGCTATCCATTCAAAATGTATTTTTCTCTTGACTTCCAGCCATTTATCATTATTACAGCTGATGACTTGTCCCAGATAAGTATATAACTCCACCTTTTCAATTACTGCCTCTTCAATCATTATATCCTTTTCTATGGTATACTTCTTCATCATTACTTTTGTTTTTGCCATATTCATCTTTAGTCCAAAATCCTTACTAACTCTGCATAACTGATTAAGATTTTTCTCTAATTCTTTGGGATCGTGGCTTAACATTGACTCCTTTCTGCGACCAGTCTAATCTTCTGAAAGCTTCCTCAAGGCAGCAGTAAACAAATTCAGAGATAGTACCTCCTTGTCAAACTCCTTCTCAATCTTAAATTTGCTACTGTCTTTGTATAGTCTAATAAAGGAGGTAGCATTCTCATATATTTTCTTCAGAATCATAATATATGGGATATCTATGCCTTGTCTTTCCAGAGCCCAAAACATTGCCTTATGTTGTATGGAGTCAAATGCCTTTTCATAATCCACAAATGCCAGGAATAATGGTTTTTATATTTATTTACTTTCTCCATTAGCTGTGATATTACATGAAGGTGATCCATAGTTGAGAATCCTGTCCTAAAGCCAGCTTGCTCTTTTGGTTGATTCTCATCAAGTATTCTTTCTAATCTGTTAGTAATGACCCTTTGAACAACTTATAGATGTGGGATAACAAGCTAATTGGTCTATAATTTCCAATTTCTGATTTATCTCCTTTCTTATGCAGCAAAACTATGATTGCATTATTCCATTCCTTAGACATCACACCTTTTCTAAAGCATTTTGTGAAGAGTCTTGCCAGTTTTTGTGCCATGTCTTTTCCTCCCAATTTTAACAACTCTACAGTAACTTCATCTTCCCTCGGGGCTTTCTGATTCTTCATTTTCTTCAACACATGTTCTACCTCATCAGGAAGGATATCGAGTATATCATATGTGTTACTAATTTGCGATCCATCTTCCCCACTGCTGGCATCATTCCCTCGCTCCTTGTATAATTCTCTATAGTAGTCTTCTTCTATTTCAATTATGCCTTCTCTGCTATTTATAAGTACACCATCGCTATTCTTCAGTTTCAGTATCATTTGTCTTTCTGTATTGCTGCTGATTTAAGTCCTTTGTTTTTCCTTAATGCTTGTTCTACTTTTCTTGTAGTCTCTCTGAGTCTCTTTCTAATGGCTTTGCATAATTTAGTATACTCAATTTTCTCCTTGTCAGTGTTTATCTTGTTCTTCATTTGTCGTCTTCGGTTCATCATGACAAGCGTTTCTTGACTAATTTTTTCTTATTTGGATTTCTTTTTACCTATAGGTTTCTTGGGATTTATCACTTTCAGAAAGTTGTAATATTCCTTGTTGATATCTTGGTCCTGAGCCATCTGCAGAAGCTCAAACTTGTTCTTAAGTTCCAGTACATACTGCCTTTTCTCCTCTTCTATTATCTCAAAGACCTTAGTATTATTTACTCATGTCAGTTTTTTTCCTTTCTTTTCTTACATCTATATCAAGTGTGCGTCTTACCATTCTGTGATCACTTCCAACGTTTACCTTGTTCAGGACAGTAACACAATTCACGATATATTTTCTGTTAGTGAGGATGAAGTCAATTTCATTAGTTGTTAATCCATTTGGGCTCTTCCATGTCCACTTTCTGTTCACTCTTTTCTTGAAAAAAAGTGTTCATTATTGACAATCCTCGAGATTCTGCAAATTCCACAAGCCTTTCACATCTTTCATTTCTTTCACCAATTCCAAAATTTCCTATATCTTACTGCCATATAAATATAAAAAACTTAAAAAAAAAAAAAAGCCAATCTGCCATTTTAAGCACTATTTCTGTGTGTCTCAAAATCTAAAAAGTAAATTTACTTTCATGCCATAACAAGATATAACCTACACTTTGTTGTTCGGTGTTATCAGCAGTGATTATTTGTGCATTAAGAATTTGCAGATAAAGGAATGACTAGGTGGCAATGATCACAGTGTACCTGATGTGGGATTAACTTAAACATGTCACTACGATCAGGAGTAAAGGGAAGGGTTTTGCTTTCATAAATGTGACTACAGTGGTCTCAGACAGTTTTTAAATTCTGTACAGTGGGACCAACTAATGTTGTTACCATCACAAATTCTAAATGGGAATCGTTCAATGAATTAATTGTAGAAGCTACTAAGCTCTTCATACAAACTAAGAAATACTATTCAAGGTTTAGGCCTAAATGGATGTCAGCTGAACTAATGAGACTTGTGGCAGAGAAGAAAAATGCATGGGATGCATATAAATTATCAGGCAACACACAAGAGATATGGTAGATATAAGCTAGTCTGTAATCAAGTCACAAAGGAGGTTAGGCAAATCAAGGCAGATTACGAGAAATCTTTGGTAAAGAATGCAAAGAAAAATAGCAAGGACTTCTTTACTTATATAAACTCTAGAAGGAAGGGGATGAATCAGGTTGGTCCTGATGATCTTGCTCAGATCGCTGCCAAACTGAATAAGTATATTGCTCCTACATTCACACATGAGGAATTCTGTAGGGAAGTGGAGGATAGAAGCTTATTAAACTCTAACAGGTAGCTAAATGATTTTGTAATAGCTGGGAGCAAAGTGGAGGAGAAATTTTTGAAGTTAAACATAAGACACCTGTGGTAGATGTAATTTTTCCAGTTATATTACAGAAGGCAGCAAAGGAAGTAAGCAGACCCTTAGCCATAATTATGGGTGCATCCTTGGACTCAGGGGAAGTCCCCATGGTGATCCAAGTCACCCTATTACAGACATGTTAGTTTAAATTCTGTTCCTGAGAAAATAATGGATTCACTGGTTAAAGAAGCACTGTGGGATCATGTAGACAAGATTGCAGTAATTATTGAGACAGCATGGGTTTGTTAGGGGGGAGGTCTTGTCTGACCAAAAGATTGGATACTATGATGTGGGCCATCTGGGCTAGCCAGGTGGGTAAAGTGCTTGCCTGCCTGCCTGGCAACTCAAAGGTCGCGCATTCGAATCCTGCCTCGGGCTTGGATCAAAGTACTGCAAAAACCTTGGGAGGTGCATTATGGCCACAGAAGATGATACGCCAACAACTACCAAAAAAAAAAAAAAAAAAAAAAAAACACTATTATGTGGTAACGAAGGAACTAGATGCAAAAAATAATATTGATATCATATATGTGGATTCCAGTTATTTGGGCCACCGGCTAATTGGGGGGCAGTTGTTTATTTGGAACAAAATTTAAAGAAAATTTTCTTCGCTTAATTGGGACAACATGCCATTTAATCGGGGCAGGAGACTGTAGCACTCGAGATTACCCCACGATTGCCTCCAACCACACTACGTAATCCAGTCGGATTTCTGGAGGTCACAACCATAAAAAAATTAAAACAATTAGCAGTTTCTGGTTTACTCGGCTTTTCTGTTAGTGCAATCTATTATAAATGGATAGTAAACTCTATCTTAGTGAATTTGTGATAATACTGAAACCTGGAATTCTGTGGGTTTTTACATTATTATGGTGACATGTATTTTCCTTTCTGTGAAATCTTCAATCATATAAAAAACAAATAGATTTTTAGAATCTTCTCTTCATTCCTATTTTTTAAGCTTCGTAACTGGTTACTCTGTTCTCACTTGCGCATATTATGTTAGTTGCAATTTGTGTGTGCCGTGTTCTTTGTTATTGATTGCTTATCTTTTTTACTGTTTTAAATTTTAAACCACCCTCAAATGTCAGCGAACAGAAACACCAAGTGGTTAGTATGCACATATTACAGTACGTATTAATTAAGCTATGCATGTAAGAGAAATTTATTTTTATTTTGCTAACCTGTGAAAAATATTCTTCCGATTTTCATGTATCATTTAATTGGTAAAGTAATAAAGTGTAAATTTGTGCTTAATATATCTTTACTTTTATACCCTGGGGATAATATTCTTCCTATTTTTGCTTATTAGAATCGCTGTTTAATAGAATTAAAATTCAATTCACAAACGTGATCACAATGACCGGCGCTTACTACATATTGTCCATCGTAACATGATTTGATCATACAGAGAATGAATCGTAAAGTGGGGGTCCACTGTATTTTTAACTATTTATGTGAAACTTCGCATAATTGAGGCAACCTCTTAATCGGGCCAAAATGCACTATCCCAATGTGTCCCAAAATAACTGAAATCCACTGTACTTGGATTTCAGGAAAATTTTTGATACTGTTGCACATGGAAGACTACAGTACAAATTGGAGCAGTATGGCATTAAGGACATGTTCCTACAATGGATAAAAGGATGGTTGAGTGGAAGAAGACAGAGTCGTAATCAATGGACATTGCTCTTTATGGACTAAGTTATTAGTAGAGTCCCCCAGGGTTTAGTATTGGGCCCATTGTTGTTTTCTGTATTTATCAATGATATTGATTGAAGGTATATCAAGGTTAATGTCCAATTTTTCTGATGATACAAATGTTGGCAGAATTGTTAATGACAGTATGCTACTGCAACAGGATCTAGAAAAGTTGAGATGGGCTGAGAAGCAGCAATTGAAGTTTAACATTTTGACAAATGCAAAGTTTTTAAATTCTATGCATACTGCATACGGATAGCAGTAATGCCAGAAAACATACCAACTGTGTGGTATGTTTTCTGGCATTACTACACTCGGTACTACACTCGGTGGTAGAGAATGAAAAAGACCTTGGGGGGGGGGGGTAATTGTTCAGTCAGATATGAAGTGTTCTGATCAGTGCAGGGAGGCTGCCAGAACAGTCCATGAGGTCTTGTCAATGATATACAGGACTTGCTAACATGGGATAAGGAGGTGATTATCCCTTTGTATAAGGTAATGGTCAGGCTACATCTTGAGTACTGCATACAGGTCTGGAGGCCTCATTTCAGGAAGAATGTTGCTTGAACGAGTACAAAGAAGGGCAACAAGATTGGTGAGGGTAACGAAGGAGTCCTCTTACCAAGAAAGGCTTCAGTTCTGCAAATTGCAGTATCTGGAGACTAGGCACCTGCAAGGTGATCTGATTGAGGTGTATAAGGCCTTGGATGGTTTGAGCAGGCTCAATGCTGATGGGATTCTTTCTCTTGCCCAGATTACAAACCAGAGAGGGCATAAATTCAAACCGAGGAAAGACAGTTGTAGAAACTTGAAATAAGAAAGCTTGCTTTCTTACATCATACCTCTACTAATGCTAATCTGTTTATCAACAGTGATTCTTCATGCATTAAGAACCAGAAGGCAAAAGACCCTCTGGGTGGCAATGATGACAATGTACTGATGTGAGATTTACTCAAAGACAACTACTGTCGAGGGAAGGGATTTTGCTTTCGTATGGGCGACTACAGTGGTCTGTAAGTTTTTAAATTCTATGCAGTGGGACCATCTGGTGATGTTACCAACAGCAAATTCTAAATGGAAAGCATTTCAAGGAAGTAATCATATAAGCTACTAGGCTTTTCATACCAACTAAGAAATACCTGTTCCAGGCCCAAAATTGATGTCAGATGAACTGATAAGACTTGTCACAGAGAATAAAAATGTATGAGAAGCATATAAGCCTCCTGTTTTTATTTCGCTATCTGCTGCTGTAGGTGATACAGAAGCCTATGTTAGATATAAGCTAGTATGTAATCAAGTCACAAAGAAGGTAGTAGTAGTAGTAGTAGTGGCACATGATGCAAGAAAGCAAGTGTAGGAGCTTATGCAGCATCAGCCAAAAAAAAAAAAAAAAAAAAAATCATCACACCATTCCCTCCAAGTGCCTGTCCAGTTCCTCCTTAAATTTATTTAACCTATCAACTTCCACAACGACAGATGGAAGTTTGTTCCAGCAATTAACCACCCGCTGGCTAAAGGCAAATTTCCGCACATCTATTCTACATCTATCCTTTCTTAATTTGAACTTATGTCCCCGTAGGTTCGTAATCTGAACAAGTGGAAGGATCCCATCAGAATTCAGCGTGCTCAACCCATTCAAGGCCTTATAGACCTCAATCAGATCACCGCGCAGGTGCCTAGTCTCCAGCCACTGCAATTTGCAGAACTTAAGCCTCTCTTGGTAAGAGAATCCCTTCATTCCCCTCACCAATCGTGTTGCTCTTCTCTGTACACGCTCAAGCAAATCTACATCCTTCCTAAAATGAGGCCTCCAGACTTGTACGCAATACTCAAGGCGTGGCCTGACCATTGCCTTATACAGAGGGACAATCACCTCCTTTTCCCTGCTAGCAAAATTCCTATATATCATTGACAAAACCCCATGACCTGCCCTAGCAGCCTGTCTGCATTGCTCAGAAAACTTCATATCTGACTGCACAATTACTCCCAGGTCTTTTTCATTTTCTACCACCTTAAGTGTAGTACCACACAGTTGGTACGTTTCTCTGGGGTTACTTCTACCCATATGCAGTACTTTGCATTTGTCAAGGTTGAACTTCAGTTGCCACTTCTTAGCCCATCTGCCCAAATTATCTAGATCCTGTTGCAGTAGCACACTGCCATTACTGTCATTAACAACCCTGCCAACCTTTGTGTCATCTGCAAACTTCGACATTAAGCCTGATATACCTTCATCAATATCATTGATAAATACACAAAACAACAGTGGACCCAACACCGAACCCTGTGGGACTCCACTAATAACATTAGTCCACGAAGAGCAGCACCCATTGATTACCACCCTCTGTCTTCTCCCACTTAACCATTCTCTTATCCATTGTAGCAACTTACCCTTAATACCATTCTGCTCCAATTTGTACAGTAGTCTTCCATGCGCAACAGTGTCAAAAGCTTTCCTGAAATCCAAGTATATGATATCAAAATTATTTTTCGCATCCAGTTCCTTTGTGACCACATCATAATAACCAATCAAATTTGTCAGACAAGACTTTCCCTTAACAAACCCATGCTGTGTTTGAATTATTGCTGCAGTCTTGTCTAGATGATCCTGCAATGCATCTTTAACCAGTGACTCCATTATTTTACCCGGAACAGAAGTTAAACTAACTGGTCTGTAATTACTCGTGTCACCCTTCGATCCACCTTTGTGAATTGGGGACACATTTGCACATCTCCAGTCCGTGGGAACCTCCCCTGAGTCCAAGGATGCTCTCATAATTATGGCTATGGGTTTGCTTAGTTGCTTTGCCGCCTCCTTTAAAATAACTGGATAGATCCCATCCACCCCAGGTGCCTTTCTTATGTTTAACTTCAACAATTTCTCCTCCACTTTGCACTCAGTTATTACAAAATCATTAAGCACACTGCTACAATTTGATAACCTTCTTCCATTTTCAAACTGTAATAATTCCTCACGTGTGAATGTAGATGCAAAATACTCATTCAGTTTGTTTGCTATCTGAGCAGGATCATCAACAGTCGAACCATTGATGTCAAGTGGACCAATCATATTCATCCCCTTCCTTTTAGAGTTTATATAAGTAAAGAAATCCTTGCTGTTTTTCTTAGCATCCTTTGCCAAAGATTTCTCGTAATCCGCCTTCGCCTGCCGAACCTCCTTTGTGACCTGATTACAGACTAGCTTATATCTGCCACAGGCTTCTGCGTCACCTGATAATTTATATGCATCCCATGCATTTTTCTTCTCTGTCACGAGTCTCATTAGTTCATTTGATAACCATTTAGGCCTAAACCTTGAACGATATTTCTTAATCGGTATATAAAGTCTAGTAGCTTCCACGATTAATTCCTTGAATGCTTCCCACTTAGAATTTACTGTTGGTAACATCGTCAGTTGATCCCACTGTACAGAATTTAAAAACTGTCTGAGACCACTGTACTCCCCTTTACGGAAGCAAAAACCCTTTCCTTTACCCCTGACGGTAGTTACCTCTTTGAGTAAATCCCACTTCAGCACACTGTGATCACTGCCACCTAGTGGTTCCTTTATCTGCAAATTCTTAATACACGAATGATCACTGCTGATAACCAGATCAAGAGTGTTACTTTCTCTGGTTGCCTCTCGAACATGCTGCTGCAGAAAACAATCATCCAATAAATCCACAAAAGTCTGACTGGTGTGTGAGTGACCAACCCACAAGTTCCAGTCAATATCTGGGAAGTTAAAATCCCCCATTATAAGACATTCAGATTTACTGGCCCACTCTATTTCTCTGTACAATTGTTCATTGTACTCATTCAAGTCATTAGGCCTATAACACACTCCTACCCTTATTTTTCCTTTCGCAGTGCTTATCTCGCACCAAACTGACTCAACAGAGCACTGTTCATCTATATTAACTGGGTGCACTTCCTTTGATTTTATGTTTTTCTTAATTAACAGCATAACACCCCCTCCCTTTCTGTCCTGTCTATCCTTTCTGTACACATTGTACTCCCCAAATTCCAGTTCTGCATTCCTTATATCTTTGTGACACCACGTCTCTGCTATCCCAACAATATCCGCCTTTGATGTCTTGACCAACACTTCAAATTCATCAAATTTATTTACTATACTTCTAGCATTGGTATACATGCAAGCATACATGCTCCTATGCCTATTCCTTGTTACCCTAACACATCCCATATACCCAACTATTCCATGATGACTGCCATCCGTCCCTGAAACCCCCAACACCCCTCGCTCCAGGTCGCTTCTTATTCTAATAGAAGTTGTGCAAGAATCACCTTCACCTCTGCCTGCGGTTACTGTTAAACTATTAGTCTTTGTATCCCCCCAAACTAGCAGTTTTCCGACCCACCTAACACTGCCTCGATAGCATCAGCAAATATTCTTGCACCCTTTCTATTTAAGTGTATCCCATCCCTGTAGAAGCAATCTCTCCTGTTAACAAGTACAGTCCAGGCTGAAAAAAATTCTACCCCTTGAGCCTTGCACAATCCTTCCAGGGCCGAATTGATCGACAAGGCTCTCATCATGTACTCCCTCCTATCGTGTCTGGGCAGAATTGCAGACACTTTCAAATTCAACCCTATTTCACGGCTTTTTTTCAACAGTGACCTGTACTTTTGAGTAATTCCGCCGGTCTCCTACTCTTAATATCATTAGTGCCAACGTGTACAACTATATCACCTTTTGTGCCCTTGAAAGATGATATCCGCTCTACAACGTCATCAACCTTTGCCCCTGGCAGACATACCCTGGTCCTGTTCCACCTATCCTTTTTACAAAGGATGTTCCCCGTTTCCCTGACAATAGAGTCACCAACAACAACTAGTTCCTGTGGGACCAGCGCATTCTGCCTTAGGGGTTGCCGCTGTGTTGCGTGATGACCAAGTGCAAGCTCTGGCGTTGATGTGGGCAGCTGAGAGCTTGATGGGCCCCTCAATTTACTTCCTTCGAGGGCATCCACCCTGTCCTTCAAGCTCTCATATAGGCCCATAAGAACGCTGAGTTGTTGCCTGATTTCGATACACTCCTTGCATCGCGCACACACAAAGACATCCCCCATGGCAATATCATGTTCCGTTCCAGAGAGTTCGGCAAACATTTCACAAGTTGCACATTTCTTTAGGCTGTGATGCGTTGGAGAATTGCCCCCCTCAGTTCTCCCCCGAGTCACAGCACTCCTGCCACTTTGTGCCCGTTGCTTTGCTGCTCTAGTTTGGGGCATGGTAGTTTAAATTTAAAAAAATCAATAAATTAAATGTCAGTAGTATTTGAATAGAAACTATTAAATAGAAACAGTGAAGCGTATTACTATATAATTATGCGTTAGAACTTTATGATGCAGTAACAAAGGAACTAGATGCAAAATTAATTTTGATGCCATATACTTGGCTTTCACGAAGGCTTTTGATACTATTGCACACTGTACAAACTGGAGCAGTGTGGCATTAAGGCAGGTTACTGCTCTGGATAAAGGGATAGTTCAGTGGGAGAAGACAGAATAGTTATCAATGGTCACTGCTCTTCATGAACTAATGTTATTAGTAGAGTCTGCCAGGGTTCAGAGCTAGGCCAATTGTTGTTTTCAACATTTATTAATGATATTGAGGTTAGCACAGTGATTACTGACAGTACAGGAACTCCCCGACTAACATAAGGGTTGTGTTCTGCAGAAATCTACATAAGTCGGATTTTACCCCATGCTTGTGCAGCACTCACAGCTGTGCTTGCTGAATTAATTGAATCAAAAAAGAAATGTTCGACAAACATGTGAATAGAATTATTTATTGTATTTATTCAATTTTTTTATCTCATGCGCAGGAAAAATGACAAAAGAGTGCAATTTAAAAAATTTAAAAATTACAAAAAAAGAAGAGAAGACAGGCATAATGTCAGTAAGTTTTACCTCTTGAGCATCGTTGCCAGAACCGGCGTCTCTTCAGCTGATAAGTATGCCACTGCAGAGTTTGAGGGATGTGGAGACTTAGAAGCGTTTGGCCATTCAACTTACGAAAGAGCATATTAATGGATGACTGGACTGTGGTTTTCTTTTCATCGTAGATTTCTTTGTAGCAAGCAAGCATATCATTCACCCCTCTGTTAACTTTTAAGAATCGTTCGCTGTCAGGATCCATCTTCTCAAGCCTTACCATTGTCGATGCAATTTCACAAAATGCCATTGCCATCTCTCTGGTGATGAAGCATCTCAGCTCCTCATTTGGTTCATCTTAAGCTTCACCAGCATTTTCTTCTTTCACTATCACTGCCTGCAATAAGTTCTTCATTAGATAATTCCTTCTCTTTTTCCTCTATTAACTCCTCCACATCTTTGGCATCAACCTCCAATTGAAGTAGCTCTGCAACCTTTACAATCTTATCTGTAACCTCTTCATATGATTAGTCTTTTTCAAATCCTTCGAAGCCTTTTACGTGCCGTGGGCATATTTTCTTCCACGCACCATTTAAAATAACTTTTAATAATTTCCGCCCAGTCCTTATGGTAAATGGCGTGGAAAATAGTAAATACTGTAAGATCCAAAAGCCTCTTAACGTAAAATTTTTCTCATTGTCTACTGCAGACAATGCCTGAGCAAATGTGCGGAAATAATATGCTTTTAAATTCGAAATAATACCCTGATCCATAGGCTGGATGAGTGAAGTTGTGTTTGGCAGTAGAAATATGACTCTCGTGTTCGAATTGAAATCATCTAGATGCGTAGAATGCCCAGGAGCATTATCTCATAGAAGTAAAATCTTGAAAGGAACGTCATTGTCTTTACAATATTTTTCAACCTTGGGAATGAAGCAGAATTTAAACCAATCCTCAAAGAGATGGTTGGTTGGTTGGTTGCTGGGTTTTATTGGCACATTAGCAACTAAGGCTATAATGCGCCAAAATCCTCAAAGAGAGATATTGTTATCCATGCTCTCTGGTTTGATCGGAAATGCACAGATAGGGTGGCTTTATTGATGGCCTTAAATGCATGAGGATTTCCAGAATGGTACATAAGCAGTGGCATTAATCTGTAATCTCCAGCTGCATTAGCCCCAAGCAAGAGCGTAGCCCTATCTTTTGACGCCTTTAAACCTGGCATTGTATTTTCCTCTTTGGCAATGTATGTTCGATCTGGCATTTTTTTTCCAATGCAGAGCAGTCTCGTCAACGTTAAAAATTTGCTGTGTTGAATAGCCGCCTTCATCAATAATTTTTTCCAACACATCACAAAATTTCTCTGCAGCTGCAGAATTGGCACTGGTGACTTCACCGCATACTTTAATGTTTTGGAAACTAGCACAATGCTTGAACCTATTAAATAAACCACCCGTTGCTTGCCACGAACTTGACTTGGGATTTGCCGTACTTATCCTTAATATCTTCATAAATACTTCTTGCTTTTGCTTGAATGGCCATTGGACCTAGGGGCACTTGCTTCTGAATTTCCATCCATATTAGCTGTTCCCTGTTTGATATAGCACCTGAACGCTGTTTTGTGATCACTGTTGATCTTAAGTGCGTTGATCCTTTGACATGTTCTTTTATACGCGCACTGTCCTTTAAAATAGTATTCACTGTTGAAGCAGCGAGACCTAATTCCCTTGTAGTAGATGACAAACTTTGTCCTGCTTCATACTTCTTAATAATTTTCATCTTCATTTCTAAATCAATTTTGTTTTGTTTCCTGGCACTACCACCACTTGCACTTTTCATTGGTTGCTTTCCCTTCATCATTGTAATATGTAAATAAGAATAAAGAGAAGTTTCTGAAAATTTATTAGTAAAATAATAAGAGGAGTTTACCTCAATATAGTACGTAGAACACTTTCGTATGATACCCTCCAGAAATTAAAACGAAAAAAACCGACAACTTACCGGTACATTAGAGTAAAATATAAATAATTAAATAATCAATTTTCCTTCCTTACTTAAGGAAGGAAAATCGTTTTGAATATTTTCGTTAGATTCTTTTAATTGTGTTAATTTGATTTTTAATTGTTTTAAATTGATTTGAATTGTGTTAAATTGATTATTTATATTTTACTCTAATGTACCGGTAAGTTGTCGATTTTTTTCGTTTTTTCCGTTTTAATTTCTGGAGGGTATCATACGGAAGTGTTCTACATACTATATTGAGGTAAACGCCTCTTATTATTTTACTAATATTATTATCAACGTAGAACATATTGAGTAGTACAGCTCTGATTCATACTATCTAGAAAATTTGTTATTTATATGATTGAAGATTTCAGTGAAGGGGAGCACATTTCACCATAATAATATAAAAACCCACACAATTGCAGTTATCGGTATTATCGCAAATGCAATAAGATTGAGTTTACTACCCGTTTATAATTAGATGCACTAACAGAAAAGTCCAATAAACCAGAAAGTGCAAATTGTTTTATGGTCGTGACCTCCAGAAACGTGCTTTAGAAATATTTTTCTAAAGCACGTTTCTGAGGTCTTTATGATATTTCATAAAGGCGTTCAAAATTGATTCTTATAATGGGAACAGATGATAACGATGAAAGGGTAATGCAATTTCCATTATAAATATGATCTTTTAGAGAGATAAATAGCTTAGTAATATAGCGAAATTTTCAACTTCCAAGAACTTGGAACAAATTACAAAAAAAAACGAAGAAGAAAAAAACCCAATGTGCTATTCGGTTCCCATTACGATATTTTCACGATATCTCCATTTATTCCTATGGGATACAAAATACGTTTCCACAATTTTTTTTAAGTTTGCACCAGCCGACAAAAACTACGTAAAGTCAAATTTCCGTAAGTCGGGGAGTTCCTGTAATCAGGGTGAATTACTGCAACAAGATCTAGAAAATTTAGGTCGATGGGCTGAGAAATGTAAGGTACTGCATATAGGTAGCAGTAATCCCAGTTTACCATATCAACTGTGTGGTACTACACTCAGGTAGTGAAAAATGAAAAGACCTGGGGGTAATTGTGTAGTCAGATATGAAGTTCTCTGAGCAGTGCAGACAGGCAGTCAGAACAGCTCATGGAATTTTGTCAATGATATATACAGAAACAGGTCTGGAGGCCTCATTTAGGAAGGATGCAGATCTGCTGGAATGGAGGCAAAGAAGGGCAGCCAGATTGGTGAAGGGAGCAAAAGGATGCTCTTGCAAGAATAGCTTCAGTTCTGCAAATTGCAGCATCTGGAGACTAGACACCTGCGGGGAGATCTGATTGAGATGCTTAAGTCCTTGAATGGATTGAGTACACTGAGTAGACAGAAATCATGAGATACCTACCTAGTAATGGGTAGGCCCAACTTTTGCCTGGATAAGGGCAGTTGCATGGCAAGGCAATGAGTCCACTAGTTCATGAAAGCATTCCACAGGTATTTCCATCCATGCTTGCTGCACCACTGTCCATAATTCCGTCGCATTCCTAGGTGGAAGATCCAAAGTTTGAATGGACCTTTCTACAGCATCCCAAAGATGCTCCACAGGGTTCATGTCTGGTGAATGGGGAGGCCATTCCATGGTGATAAAATCTTTAGAATGCTCTTCAAACCATATTCTAGTCACCGTGGCTCTGTGGGTAGGCACATTATCCTGGTGGAAGATGTCCATTGCCCTGTGGGTGTACGATGACCATGAAGGGATGCATGCAGATGGTCTGCAAGGATGGACACGTATCCTGGACCATTCAGAGATGCATCTAGATGTACCAGAGGTCCCAACGTGTGCCAGTTGAACACACCCCAGACAATTACCAACTGTCCATCTGTCCGAACAGTTCCTTGTTGACATGACAGGTGCATAGCTTTGTGCGGTTTCCACCAGATATGCAACCTCCCATCCTCTCAAAATAACCGGAAACAGAAGTTATTGGACCAGGAGACCATCAATCATCCAAAGTTCAGTGCCAATGTTCTTTTGCCAAGTTGAGGTGTAGAGCCCTGTGTTGTGGTATTAGCAATGGGACTCTGGTGGGTCGGTGGCTCCCATAACCTATTGCGGCTAATGATCACCTGGTCTTGGTGGAGATGTTTCTGTCACCCCCCTCATTGAAGTTGGCGGTGATTTGCGCCACTGTTGCTCTCTAGTTGGCTTAAACCATGCAGGACAGATGTTGACAGCCATGTTCGCCACTTTTCTCCACGATGAGATGTTATTTTGGAAATGGCATATTCCCGATTCGCTGTTTGATCCGCGATTCAATGACCCATTTGTCGGGCACCCACTATCATTCCTCTAATGATAGAGGAATGGGGAGTCATCTTGCCAAAACAGATGATAGGCAGTAAACAACTTTTTAGATAACTAGCAAAATATTTCACTTTTGGGAAGTACTGTTTATTAAAAAGTAATGCAATGCTGAGAAACTGAAAAAGTGCAGTTCATTCCATAGGAGAAAAAAACTCCTTGGTATAAATAAAGACTTTATCATTTACCAGTGACCCATGTGTCAATTCAGTACATCCACAATTCAGTGACCCATGTTTCTGCCACCCACTATCATTCCTCTTTCAGAGTCGGTTAACTCACAATGTTTATCCATATGACATTGAATTACCGTCTATGTGAATGCAGTAATGCAGTGTACCTATATATATACCTACACTGCATCGTATATATACTCATATACCTGTCAAGCAGCGAGTTCATTCACTAGCAAGAGGTGTGACAGTGTCGCATTGCCCAGGAACTAGGTATCACACGAATTCTCTCCTTTCAGTGTAAGCTAAAAGCTGCATTCTTCCTTTCGCTGAGAATTCTATCAGTGCATGGATGGATGATGGGTGTAGTTTTTTTTTTTGTTTTTTGATGCTTTATAAGCTTGCATCATTTGCCTTTATTAATATCAGCATATATATACACATGCTGATATAACTTAGATGTATCTATAATTCATTATTTATGATTTAATATATATTACAAAAACATATCACCCTTCCCTGGATAGACAAACTACTGAAGAAATAAATTGCAATATATACTGGAACAGCTATAATGTAATGAAACATTATATAATAAACATGCACATATAACGAAAGACCATATTACAAGTATTAAACTTGTAATAATGGTCTACATAACAAAAAGTTGAATTTAACAAACATTATTAATATATTTATTATCTATTTAATGATATTTAAATATAGGAAAATTCTTACATACTCATAATAGCATGTGAAATGTGAGTAAATATCAAACTTTTCACTTTAAGCAGGAATTTAAACAACAGCAATAATGTAATTTTTCTTGTACTTGTTTTTGCAAATAAATATAAGTCACTTGAATAACTACATTTTCATTCTTCAAAGTAACAGGTGTGTGTGTGTGTGTGTGTGTGTGTGTGTGTGTGTGTGTGTGTGTGTGTGTGTGTGTGTGTGTGTGAGAGAGAGAGAGAGAGAGAGAGAGAGGAGGGGGCAAGTTTCATGATAAAGCATTATGGTTTTCCTTTCTCTTTCTACTTTTGTGCACAAATACTCAATATCTTCTTATAAATGGCATGCTTGTTGTGGAGTGAATTGAACTAATGAAAAACTGCAGTATTCATTACAAAAAGGTTACTTTTCATGAAAACAAAATATATTTTAAGATAAAGCTTATTGTATGTCAAGTACAAAAAAAAAAAAAAAAAAAAAAGGGCTTTTTTGTGCAACAGAATTTTAAAGGATAAATATCTACAAGAAGAAAATTAGTAGAAGGCATGAGTTACTACATCATCCCTCTTCAATATTCTTAACAATAAGGATAAGAGAATCAAGGATCTTGGCTATAACCATTGAAATAATAATAAATAAATGCTATGTATTAAAGAGAGTGTCATAAGCTTTTTAAATTATAAGTTACAAGTAAATTATAACACTATAACAGTATATTATAATACTATTCATAATAATAGTAGTATTAGCTACTATCATTAAAAATTCAACCAAAAATAAACTGTTGATTTCAGGATTGTAAAACTGTTATAATTATTATGCAGGTATTGTTCTAGTACATATGATTTTTTAATCACAGACTTTTTCTTAAAAAATTAAATGTTTAATGCATTTTTTTTTATAAAAATGGTGAAAAAATGTAACAGTACTTATATTAAAAAGGCACAGTTGATCAGAAATGCATTACTTAGAAATATTTATAAATGGTCAACAACACAAGTTTTGTACAGGAAGACTTGCGGTACAGAAACTGGCTTGTACTATATTTTATTATCTCTTTCAGGGTATAAAAAACCTTGGTAGTCATTGCACTTGAAATATAGAGGGTCCAAAAAAACTTTTATTATTAGAAAAGTCCATAACTTTTGATCTGATATGAAATAATAGATGTAGTTTTCACCATTAAAAAGATAATGTCCAGTCAGCCATTTCTCATCTTTACATTTCATTGCTGCTCCTAGCTCTGATACCCTCTCTGCTCTTTTCTTCAGAAAAGTAGTTCCGCTCTAGCACCACTTCTTTACAAACCTTTTCAATTACTATCTTCTGCATGATGGTTACCCTTCTTTGTTTTCAAAGAGGCCTACATATAAAAAACAGGGTGATAAAGCTAAGCCTAGCAACTATCAACCTATTACTATTCTGAATACAATTGTGAAAATTTTTGAACTCTTCCTTTATAAATATCTTAGTTCCTACCTTGATCCCTTTTATCAATAATCATCAGTATACTTTTCTTCCCAGGAATTCAAATCTCACCCTGTCCTCTCAATTTCCTGCAAATTAATCCGGACAAAGGAAATCAAACTGATTCACTGTTCCTTGATATTTCAAATGCATTTGACTCTTTAATATCAGTTTTCTCTTCCAGCCTTTCAGCTAATGGTCTGTGACCCCTTTACTGTATTTGGTCAATTTACTATTTAGCAGTTGTAAACTATTCATATTAATTTATGATAATTCATTAACTCCATTTACTGTTTAGCAAGGCATTCTTCAAGGCTCACCCTTAGGTCCACTTTTCTTTGTTGTTTACATTAATGATCTGTCAACTGCATTCAATTTGTTAATGTTGAGTGGCAACTTTATGCATATGATCTTAAACTCTGCAAATTTATCTCCTCTTCAATTGACACGTGAACTCCAATGATTCCCTCTCACATCGACTCAACAAAAATAACTTCTTTCTATATACATTGAAATGTAAATTATGCTGCTTCTGCTCGAAACACGCAGTTTGACCTTTGGTCTTCACTGATTATTATATTGGAAATTCTGTTATTGCAAGTACTGAAACATTCAAGAACTTAGCCGCTCTATTCTGATCTTATCTTCATCCCTTTTGATCCCACATAATATCTCAGACTTCCAAACCAGGTGCATTATAGCCACAGCAGTTTGTGTGCCATTAAACTCCCATACTACACGCACACACTTCCAAACCTCTCAGTTTAATTAAACGTTCTTCCTCGATTTTAAGAGTGACAAAATTATATCTCTCTACAAGCAGCTTGTTCTTCTAATTTTTGATTCTTGTGATATTATTTGGTCTCTACAATAGGAATATGGTTCTCAGACTTGCATGAATTCAAATCAAATTCATTAAATTCTTATGCTTTCAAAATCACCTTACCTTTTCACTGTCGAAACTAAGAAGCATTTAGTTGTTGCTCCAGAATTATCCTTCTTCAATCGAGACAAAAACCTCACAAATCTCTTTTTGTTTACAATATCACAAACACTGTTATTGAATATCCATCTGTTTTAAAACAAATATCTTTCACTATATCCCATTTGCATTAGCAGTGGCAAATGATGCAAGAAAGCAAGCTTATATAGCGTCAGCAAAAAAAAAAAAAAAACCTCCAGTTCACTTATTCCCTCCAGTAGTTTGTCTAGTTCTTCCTTGAATACTATTAAGCTATAAACTTTCACAACATACAGAAGTTTGTTCCAGCAATCAACCACCCACTGGTTAAAGGGAAACTTTGGCACATCTATTCTGCAATCATCCTTCCTTGATTTGAATTTGTGCCCACTCGTGTGTGGTCTGAGCAAGGAGAAGAATCCCATCAGTATTGAGCTTGCTCAATCCATTCAAAGTCTTAAATACCTCAATCAGATCACCTCTCAGGTGCCCATTCTCCCGACACTGCAATTTGCAGAAATTAAGCTTTTCTTGGTAAGAGCACTGCTTTGTTCCACTCACCAATCCCGTTGCCCTTCTCTGTACTTGTTCCAGCAGCTCCATATCCTTCCTAAAACGAGGCCTCCAGACTTGTATGCAGTACTCAAGAACATTGCCTTATACAATGGGATAATCACCTCCTTATCCATGCTAGCAAAATTCCTGTATATCATTGACAAAATCCCATGAGCTGTGCTGGCAGTCTGCACAATTCTCATTATAAAACTAATTTCTTACTGCCTGTTCCTCATACTCAACATTTCATTGGTTGTCTGCTGTTCCATTTCCTTGAGGTATTAAATAATCACAACACTGATTATACACCTGTGTATAAGGTATAACTTTGTATACTCTGTTTTGTTAATCCCATTTGTATATATTTTAATACAAATGGCTATTTTGTAATGATCCTCTGTAATGCACAGTTTTCTCACCAGTCTGTGTACTCTGCAGATGAGAAGTTATATATAAACAAACATCAAGAGATATTTAATTATACTTACAGCCAGGAATGTCTATAGTTTAAATAATATTGATGGTGTGAGGTAATGATAAACTTAGCAAGGATCATAAAATGCAATTGTCAAGCTAGCTTCAGTCTGAATTTTTATTTTGTAATATACATAGTAATTAATATAATATGTAGTAATTTTTTAAAAATTTATATATTTGTAAATGTGTTTCTGTAATACCATATCTTGAATATTTCTTAAATATGAGGGTTGCTCAATAAAGAATGATCATAATTTTTCATGAACAACCATACTGCTTGCTATTCTAGCTAAACTGCAGAATTTAAGGCCAAAACTAGCTGCATTGTGCAGTTGACTCATGTGCATAGTGCATAGCAACTAGCAGTTGACTCATGTGCACAGTGTGACTTTGGCTGTCGGTCAAGTTTAGGCCTGTTCAGTTTTGTCTACATAATGGACATGACACATAAGGAAAAGTATGCTGCTCTCAAATTTTGTTTCCATTTCAAGTGAAAATCAGCTGAAGAGTATGAAATGTTACAAAAGGCTAATGGTTGCAAGTGGTTTAGAATGTTTAAAGATGGATGTGAGTCAATCACAAAATTCAGCAGTTCTGCAGCTCCAGCCACTGCTGCCACCACAGAAACCATAAACACTGCTTCTGTAATTGTGAGATGAATTTTGTATAACAATAAGGCAACTGACAGAGACATTAAGAATACCAGCATCCATGGTATTCTCTACAACCATTTGCATATGACACTTGTGCACGCTGGGTTCTAAGACTACTCACACCTGAGAAACAGCAAACTTGCAAGATTTGTCAGGAGCTGCAATGGATGGTTACTAAAATAGTGAGGTTCTACACAAGGTGATACCAGTGGAGACATGGGTTCATCATTTCAACCCAGAGAGTAAGAAACAAAAGCTCTGTTTGAAAGTCTAAGTCATTGCCAATAAGACCTTACTACTGGAACTTTACTGCACATTTTGAAGGATCACATTTTTCACAAATGACCACAACTGCATGCACGAATGCTGCATCATGACAGCACAAGACCTCACATTGCTCATATCATTGAGTACTTAGCCAGCAATAATGTCAAATATGTGTTCCTTATCCGCCCTACAGCACTGACCTTGCACCCTGTGAGTTTTTATTATTTTTCCAAAGTTAAAGGAGTTGCGAGGAAAATGTTTCTTTGTAACAAGATCTAGGCATATTAGACGCGGATGGGCTGAGAAGTAGCAATTGAAGTTTAATATTGACAAATGTGAGGTACTTCCTATGAGGAGCAGTAATCCCATATTAATGTAATGTATGGTACCACACTCAGGGTAGTAGAGAATGAAAAAGACCTGGGGATAACTGTGCAGTCAGATATGAAGTTCTCTCAGTAGTGGAACAGGCTGCAAGGGCAGTTCAAGGGGTTTTGTAGTAGTAGTGGTATGTGATGCAAGAAAGCAAGTGTATGAGCTTATGCAGCATCAGCCAAAAAAAAAAAAAAAAAAAACGCACCATTTCCTCCAAATGCCTGTCCAGTTCCTCCTTAAATTTAGTCAACCTATCAACTTCCACAACGACAGATGGAAGTTTGTTCCAGCAATTAACCACCCGCTGGCTAAAGGCAAATTTCTGCACATCTATTCTACATCTGTCTTTTCTTAATTTGAATTTGTCCCCTTAGGTTCGTAATCTGAACAAGTGGAAGGATCCCATCAAAATTCAGCGTGCTCAACCCATTCAAGGCCTTATACACCTCAATCAGATCACTGCGCAGGTGCCTAGTCTCCAGCCACTGCAATTTGCAGAACTTTAGCCTCTCTTGGTAAGAGGATCCCTTCATTCCCCTCACCAATCTTGTTGCCCTTCTCTGTACACGCTCAAGCAAATCGACATCCTTCCTAAAATGAGGCCTCCAGACCTGTACACAGTGCTCAAGGCATGGACTGACCATTGCCTTATACAGAGGGACAATCACCTCCTTTTCCCTGCTAGCAAAATTCCTATATATCATTGACAAAACCCCATGACCTGCCCTGGCAGCCTGTCTGCATTGCCCAGAAAACTTCATATCTGACTGCACAATTACTCCCAGGTCAATGATATGTACAGGAATTTTGCCAGCAGGGATAAGGAGGTGATTTTCCCATTGAATAAGGCAATGGTCAGGCCACATCTTGAGTACTGCACACAGGTCTGGAGGCCTCATTTTAGGAAGGACGCGGATCTGTTGAAATGGGTGCAGAGAAGAGCAATGAGATTAGCGAGAGGAACAAAAGAGTACTAGGAAAGGACTGAGTAAGCTCAATGCTGATGGACCTCCATTTGATCAGGCTACGAAATGGGCATAAATTCAAATTAAGGAAGGATGGTTGCAGTATGTGTGGAATTTGCCTTCAGCCAATAGGCGGTGCGAATTGTTAGAACAAACTCCCATCTGGTGCCGTAGAGGTAGGTAGTTTGAATAAATTCAAGGAAGAACTTGCAGTTTGGAAGGGATGGGCAACTGAAGTGTTGGTGTTGTTTTTTTGTTTTTTTTTTTTGTGATGCTTTATAAGCTTGCTTTCTTGCATAATTTTCCAGCACTACTGCTAATGACGGGCAAATAATGTCATAACATGCTTTAATTAAGAATTGCAGAGAGTTTAAATAGCAAGAAATAAAAAGTTTAAACTTTATGTAGTAATGTTAAGAGTATTGTCAATAAAATGGATGAATTTGAACTACTGACTAGGTCTACATGTCCTGACATAATAATAATTAAGACTTTTTGTCATCGCTGTGCCATAGGAGATGTTTCATTTTGGAATGTAAATGGAATATGAAGGATAGACAAGAACACAGGGAATGGTAGTGGGGGGGGGGAGAACTATTATTCTGATCAAAAGCTGCCCAAATGCAATAAGATCTTACCCTGTTTTGAAATAATCTCAGAAGATAATCATGCCTGTGCAGCACAGGTATTTAGTGACTAAGATATGCTGAGATTTTGATTACTACAGCCCACATGATGGCAATGAGTACAATGAGTCTCTATATGGAATTTGAATGGGAAAGTCAGGTCTGAGTGCCTTGGTATAAGAGATTAACTTATCAGCTTATAAACAGTTCATATTCCATTAACTAGAATCATGAGCTGGTAACTCAACCATGGAATACATTTTTTGAATCAAACTGATGACTGTTATTTGTGTCAACATGTCAGGGAGAGTACAAGTACAGTCAGTCCTCGTATAGCATGATAGTTGTGTTCCTAGAAACCCTCGTGAAATGCAAAATCGTGCAATATAAACAACAGGCCCTATGGGAAAAATAGGGTTAGGTGCTGACCACCCAAGATTGAACACACATTTGTAACCAAAACATTACCAAACACAATAAATAATTGTAATAAAATACTTACACATTTTATTACGACTATTACGTAATAAAATATTGCTAATGCCTTTGCTTCTATCGTAAGCAAACTTGTTTTTTGTTTGATTTTCTATCCAAACAGATGACAGGCGTTCCATCTCTTTCAATTCTTTGTGTCTTAATCTAATGGATTTTAATTACTTTGTTGTTGTTTGGTTTTTAGAAGCATTAGCAACTAAGGCCATATTGCTCCGGAATATGCGGTGGTCATTCCTTGACCTTTCCGCATCCTCCATATTTGGTGGTGACGGGCTCGAACCCCGGTCTAATCAAGAAGCGTGTGGTACGCACTGCTGCTCCTTCCCACCTGGCTACGGAGACGCCGGTGATTTTAATTACACTTTGGGTTGTTCCTGCTATGAAAGTTGTTTTTATTTTCTCTGCATTCTTTGTAATTTTCAGCGTTGCCGCATTTAGGTCTGTAGCATGTGCAATATCACATGGTCTTTCATTTCGCTCAAAGTATTTCACAGTTTCATATTTTTTCACTGTTGACAGAGGCGGACTGGCCATAAGCCTTCCCAGGGAAACCCCGGAGGCCGGTGTGATTTTGGCCATAAACCTATGACCTAGTATGAGGTCACTACAAATTTTCCCGGGTAAGAATTTTTGACCTAGTCCGCCTCTGTTTATCGATATTGCTTTTGTTTTTCTCTGTGAATCTGCAGTGTCTTCACCAGGACGCCTCCTTTTCACACCTTTTAAGTATTTTACTCATTTTTAGGGAACAAAGCACAATTACAAAACGAGGAGGCACGCTTGATTCACATAAACAAAGCTGCGCGCGCGTGTAGCAACTGAATAAACAACACTGTAAAGGCAGAGATACACTATTAACACCTCACATTTTACTAAAGCACATTTCTAGGGTTTACTACCATAAAACAATTTCCAGTTGCGTTCCTGCTGGTGGAATCTGTTATAAACTGGTAGTAAATTCGATCTAATTGCATTTGCGATTATACCGATAGCTGGAATTGTGTTGGTTTTTACGTTATTATGGTGAAATGTGTTTCCCCTTCACCGATATAAAACACATAAATACATTTTCAGAATCTTCTCTTCATTCCTATCGTGTTGCATTTGGTTGGGGTGATTCTGCATTCGACTGCCATTTCCATTTCTTGTAAACACAAAGGCGAATCGTGCATAAGCGAATTCGGTTCGTGTTATATAAGATATCGTTCCACTATTTATAAATTGTGTATGATCGAATTCGCGTAATGTAAACACGTGTTATACGAGGACTGACTGTACTAGTAATTTGGGAAATAACAAACATATGATGATACAGGAAATAGTAGTGAGTAATTACAGTCAGTATCTTAAAGTGGATGACAACAGATCAGATTATGGTGTAATGGTAAGGGTTTTAATTTCAAGAATGAATATTACTGTAGACTAAGGAGTGTCTTGGACTCTATCAATTGAGACAAAATATACAAGCAGGAAAGTATAGCTGAGTTAAGAAAATTTTCAAAGCATTCATCATTGAAGTCACAAATCCATTCATTCCATTTATAAAGTAATGCACAACAAGGACATCAAAATTGATGAAAGGATTTACTGAACTTGAACAGAAGGCAACATTAACAGAGTTAACAGCGATAATAGACTCAGATTTGTATATAATTATAAGTTGAATTGTAACCAAGCCACATATGAGGATAGGCAGGCAAAGTACCAAGAATGGAAACAAGAACTTTCATTCATACATAATTAGAAAGAGCAAAAGAGTAAACAAGACAGAACCTGTGCTCAATAGAAATGATACAATGGGCTGATGTGGCTTAAGAGCTGAGCTGAACAGATACTTTCCAGAGACCTCTGGAAGATCTTAGCATTAGAAAGTCCCCTTTGAGCTGGAAGATATTGCACTAATATATCACAGCATTGTAAAATGATTAATATTGTGTTACTGATGAGGACCTAACAAAAAAATTGAGTTTTAAAGCAGGAAATGTGCCATGTACATATGATATTTACCTGATCATACTGAAGAAAACTGTTGTTTTCTTCAGTATGATCAGGTAGGATCATACTGAAGTAAAATTTTCTTCAGTAGGATCTTTTGTTGTTGAACAAAAGTGCATTAAACTGTTAGGATTAATCAAGAGGCCACCATCTGATCAATCCACAAACGAGGAAAGTCATGGAATCCGTAGTCAAGGGCACATTTACAGGATCATGTTGATAAATCTAATATCCTAAATGGATCACAAGTTTCTGTAAAGTGAGTTGAAGGCTGAAAATGAGGAGAGACTTCATTACTTGATTACTACCTGGGTGCAGTCAGACATGAATGTCACCATGCAATGTAAACATGTGGCCAGGAAGGCACCCAGTGTCTTATTAATGATTTAGCATACTTTTTCCTCTAGGAATAAGGAGGTTATAGTCCTGTTATAAATGTAAATGGTGACAGGGGCAAGGTTAGAGAGGGATGTTGACAGGTCAACTATCCTGGGCCCAGACACTGTAGAGAACCTGTACAAATGCAAAAGTTACAGAAAAGAGGAGCTGTTGGGAAAGGGCAGGTCTAAAGGCTGTCTTCCTTGGTGCCCATGCTGGCTATCAATTCTCCCTAATAGGACTGCATTTCAAATATTATGTCCAAGCAGGGAAAGACATTGAGCTACTGGAAAGAATCTGTAGATAATATCAAAGGGCCAATCATACCGAGGATACACTTTGGAGATTTGGATTACAGATCTTGGAAACCAGGTATCTGACAGGCGATTATAATGAACTGAGAGGAGAGAGAATGAATGCCAATTAAATTTTTACAATGAGATTTAAAAAAAAAAAAAAAAAAAAAAAAAAAAAGACTTTTTTTTTTTGCAACAAAATCCTAGCCTTCTAACATATTTTAGTCTACAAATTACAGCAAAATCTCATTACAATGAACTTCATTTTATTACACTGAACAATAATGAAAAATATTTTCAACAAAAATATGGTGGACAGCATATTTTTTAACATAGATTTTGAATGTGCAGTCTTTTTTCCTAGCACCCTCAATTCACAAGATATTTCATATTCTAATTTTTACATACTATATTTTGGTCTATCTGTTCATATTACTTGGACTGCTTATTGAGAAGTTCTGGAAGCAAGGATTTTCTAGACCTTTCTGTAATGGTCAGTTTCCAGCTGTTTTTACTGTTCTACTCCTACTTGTACTCTGCATGTCAGATGGATATATATAAAGCAAACTTCCCACACAGGTCAACCAGTCAAGTTATTAGTGTGTGAGTTAACGCTGTTACATATTAGTAAACTTGTGTTTTTTTTTGTATAGTTTGTTTTTTGTGTCAATTGCAATTGAATGTGTTTGTAAAAATGTCACATTAGTATGTTAATTCACCAGATAGCTTTTGTTATGTGTGCAGTGATTATACAAATCTCACAGACTGTCTACAAAACCCCTATTAAAGAAAGAATATAAACTTTATTTCGACTACAAATCAGGTTATAAGGACAAGAAGTGGGATCCTCATAGATGCTGCACTGATTTTGCTTTGCATCTCAGAGGCTGATTAAAAATAAATGTAGTATCACTGCTATTCACTGTTCTCATGGTGGAGGGAGAGCTAACCAATAATTTTAACAAACACTATTTTTACATAGCTCAAATTAAAGGATGGAAATCAAAAGACAGGCAGGAAAAAACACTGAGCATCGAAACATCCCACAGCCATTAGATTGGTTATCACAGTGACCAGCTAGATGACCTCCAGAAACCTGGCCATTAGAAGACAACACTTATAACTCAATGGAAACAGTCTGTAAGAGCTCTGAATAAGGATACAAATGCCCAGACACAATGTATTATGCTGACTAGGCTGCCATGGAGGACCAAAGTATTGCATAGCTGTTTTATCAAATTAATCTGTAAATTAAAATAAATATATTAAAGGTACCTGACATAGCTACAGAAAATTCTGCTCCCAATTTTCGCCACCAATATACAAGAGTGCAATCAGCAAAGGCACCTCCGTAGCCAGGTGGGAAGGAGCAGCAGTGCGTAGCACGCGCTTCTTGATTAGACCAGGGTTCAAGCCCATCACCACCAAATATGGAGGATGCGGAAAGGTCAGGGAATGACCACTGCATATCCCGGAGCAATATGGCCTTAGTTGCTAATGCTCCTAAAATCCAAATAACAAACAGCAAGCAGACAATACGGTACTGGGTACTGTAGTGTGTGTGTGTGTGTGTGTGTGTGTGTGTTGTTCAGAAAACTGAAAAACCCTGGCTTGTCTGAAACTGACTCATATTTAGAGCTTTCAGGATAACTGTTTCACACCTGTATCATACCCATCATACCAAAGATTGTGATTCAGACTCCACAATCTGAATAAAACATTAGTAATGTCAGAATAAAATACTGCTCCTGATTTTTGCTACCGATATTCAAGAGTGTAATCAGCAGACAATACAGCACTTGTTACTGTATATATTGTTCAGAAAACTTGAAAGCTGTGACTTGTCTCATTAGAGCTTTCAAGTGAAAGCTCTAATGAGACAAGTCACAGCTTTCGAGCTACATAATGTTATAATGTAGGTATCATCGTCTGATACCTACATTATAACAAAAGATCGCGATTAAGACCCCACATTCTGAATAAAATATATCAGTAAAGTGAGATTAAAATATTGCATCAACAATGTGTTTTCCTATGTAGAGTGCCTTTTTTTTTTTTTTTTTTCATTGATTGGAGGACAACTAAAGGTACTATGCTACTATCAGAGCACTTTCTTGCAGCAGAAAAGTGAGCTGTGTTGATTACAAAGGGGAATGAAAATCTAAAAACCATTGCTTTTATTCCTATATGTGGGTGGCATTATCTTCAGCTGTTAGTGAAAAAAAAAAATTATATTGTGCAGTATTTTGTTTCTGTTTATTTTTTTTCTCTTTGCTATTTCATTTTTTTAGTGGGATATTTATTACCAAAGTGATTTCTTAGGTGATTACTTCAGTAACTTCATGGCACTCAGTTTCTTGCTTACAAATTTTGTCCAGTAGCACAAAGGATAAAATAATTTAGTCAATAAAAATAAGATAATCATTTAATCACATAAAAAAAAATTATCACATAGCTGTGCTGCAGGTGCATTCTCCCTTTATTTGTGCTTGAATTTTGACATTTTATGATTAGTTAGATTTACTTTCCAAAAAACCAAGAAAATGAAAAAAACTTACATATTTCCAGGTCTTTAGGATACTAGATTTTGGATACTGCACCCCTGTACACCAGTTTCATATTTAATAGATTAATTTTTATTAAAACTGGATTGATTAATTCAAAAAAAAATAAAAATGTTTTTAGTAATTTCAATAAAAGTAAATATCAATTAAGACATATATAACTGAAGTTTACTATGTAAATTTATAGGCAGTTCACTCACTTGCTCTTCATTTGCTGAATTTCTTCTGCTACCACCTGAACTTGAGAGTTCATCGTCTGATGTAGAGTGATCTGACCGATGCTGGAGTCTGGTTGGCAATGGTGGAGGGTTGTCATTAATACCACAAAATGGTAATGGACTTGGTGCAGCCCTAAAATGGATACCATTAACTTTTCACTTGTCTGCATAATTAAGTAAAGGAAAATCAGTTGCCATATAATAACATAGCCAAGGATCAGCTAAAATTGTCATTTATACATTGTATCATACGAAAATTATAAAGTGAAACGTATACTCAGATATCAATTAAAACAGCAGAATATGTTCTGATGCAACTATGGCAGAAACATTAAATATCAATCCAATGAGCCAAATGGCAAAAAAGTACTATGGCAGATGAGGTAACTCTTACTCAGTGAACAACTGACATCCCTGGATTATTTAGTGGTGTCAGTTGTTCACTAAGTTTCGGGATAATTAATGTAAGATTACCAGAAATGTCAATATAAGACCAGAACTGGACAGAAGAATTAATATAATGTCTCACACCCAAGTTGGTATGATACTGAACAATGGTGTTCAGTATCATACCAACAAGCAGAAGCTGGACTTGACATGTAAGGAGTTTTGCATGCTTCAACAAAGCATCAAGAAATTTTCAAGCCCCCTTCAGGTTATGCTTACATGCATTCAGCTTGTTTGTTATTTGGTTTTTAGGAGCATTAGCAACAGAGGCCATATTGCTCCGGGATATGCGGTGGTCATTCCTCAACCTTTCCGCATCTTCCGTATTTGGTGGTGACAGGCTCGAACCCTGGTGTAATCAAGAAGCATGTGCTAAGCACTGCTGCTCCTTCCCACCTGGCTACGGAGGCACTACGCATTCAGCATTGAGAACTACTGTCACAAACTGTGAAACCAAATTTATAAAAACTTGCTAAAAAAAAAAGCAGGCAACAGTTTGACAGTAATAGAAACTGAAACACTAATCATACTGCTCGGAAAATTTTCCAAAGTTTATATTAGTTTTCAATTAATGTGTTGTATTCTAAAAACTGTCAGAAACTAATAGGTGTTTTTCTCACTGAGAATAAAATGTTTTCAATCCTTTTATAAATTAATTTAAGTTTATTAAAATACTCTGTTTCTTATTACTGTATGCTTCTATTTTTTCCATAAATAACCTTTGTATAGGATGCTTTAGTTCAGTTATATTTTAAAATATAAGGGTAAAGGGTGCTTGTTTAAAAAAAATTTTTTTAGGGTATATCAAAAAAAAAAAAAAAAAAAAAAAATCTTGTTTATACGCCACTATAACCCCAGGTCAGAGGAGTTTACAATAAATCATGAATATAATCATTAATCATATTCAGAAGACATGCAGGCTTGAACCATGATTCACTCAAAGAGCATTTGCTACTGCACTCTCGCTCCTGACCACTCAGCTACAAAAGTGGATATATTTCTATTCACAATACCATCAAGACTGAGCTTTTGCTGATACCTTTTGTCTTCCTCAGTTCAAATGAACTACTAAGAATGATCTCAAACAGAAAAAAATCAAAACTGGGTCAGATGCAGCCCCAATGCTGGTTTGGTTTTGGTTTTTTTTTTTTAGGAGCATTAGCAACTAAGGCCATATTGCTCCGGGGATATGCAGTGGTCATTCCCTGACCTTTCCACATCCTCCGTATTTGGTGATGACGGGCTCGAACCCCGGTCTAATCAAGAAGCATGGTCCCAATGCATACCCCTTCCTATCATCTATTGAAATCTGAACATCACACAAACCTGTACGACTTCTTGTTAACCAAGTGTTTACTATAATAAAAGGTTGTTATTCTCTTCCTGTATAGCTTTCTAAGGTATAAAAAGAAATTACATCTTAAAATCACTTGATTTATAGATTTGCAAAGAACCAGGCACCTCAGAGGGGACCTGACTGAGGCTTATAAGGCTCTGAGGGGTTAGTAAAATGAATGAAGGTGGAATTTTCATTGTTATAAAGAATTATAGGGGTTGAGCTTTAGACTGGATTGTAAGAAGTTTTCTTTTAGCCAACGAGTCATTGAGTTCTGGAACAAGATGCCCTCGCAGGTAGTTGAGACTGACAGTTTGAATAAATTCAAAAGGTCAACTGGATAGTTACCTATATGAGGAGGGAAGCATATAATTTGTATTTTCTAATCTACTTTTTTTTTCTGGCCAGTGCAGGAAAAGCCAGATTACTTGAGCAGAAAAAGACAGCATGGAAAAGTTAGAGCAATAAAAAGTACTAAAGCCTCTAACAGCTACAAATTGATCTGTAATAATGTTGTTGTTGTTATTATTTAGTTTAACGATACAAGGGCTACTGAGGCCAAATTGTCTCTGCTCAGATCTGTAATAATGCCACAGAAAAGGTTAGGCTGGTAAAGGCAGATTATGGGAAATCGCTGGCAAAGAGAGAAAAGAGTGGGGATAAGGAATTCTTCACATATATAAATGCAAAGAAGAGAAGGATGAACCAGATTGGACCTTTATGTAATGGATGTGAGATAGTATTAGATACCCCACCTAATATTGCAGATGAACTCAACAGTTACTGAAATTTCATCAGTATTTACAGAAGAAAAAACCTTTATGTCAATGAGATGGGAATGAAGTTGAAAAATGATTATTTAACGAAAAAACTTTCAAGCCAACAGGTGAGTAAGGCTCCTGGGGGTTGATGGCATATACCCTATAATTTTAAGGAAGGTGCCAAGTGAGTGCATTGAACTATTGAGGCTAATTATGAGAGCATCACTGGACTCAGGAAAACATTCCGTTGGATTGGAAAAGTGCCAATGAATCTCCAATACATAAGACTAGTTCTAAGAGTGTAGTGAGAAAACCATGGAGGCAACAATAGAGGGTGGAATTCAAGATCATTTACACAGAAGTGGAATTCTGAAGGATATGCAGCATGTTTTTTGTAAAGGGAATCTGGTTAGCTATTTTGACAGGGACACTCACAAGCTGGATATAGGGAATAATTTCGACATGTTTATTTAGATTTCAGCAAAGCATTTGACTCAGTTCTACATGAGCCGTTACTTTATAAGCTGGAACAGGTTGGAATCACCGGGAAAATCCTTAGATGGATGGCAGAATAGCTTTGGGATAGGAGGCAGAGGGTTGTGATAAATGGTTATACCTCAGATTGGGGTTAATGTAAGAAGTGGGGTTCCCAAGGGATTGGTATTGGGACAACTGTTGCTTTTGATTTTCTGACATCAATGAAGGGATAGAGGACGTGATGTCTAAATTTGCTGATGATATAAAGATTGGTAGAGTAGTTAATGATAATCGCCAAGCAGAGTGACTTAGAAAAAAAAAATTCAGAGACGGTCAGAAAAGTGACAGTTTTGCTTTAATTTAGCAAAATACAAGGTCTTACGCCTGGGGAACAGCAATCCCAATATAACTTATACACTTGAAGTTGAAATAAAGTCAGTAGTGAAAGAAAGGGACTTTGGATAATGATACGGTCAGACATGAGGTTCTCCAAGCATTGTAGACAGGTTGCAAGGAAAGCCCATGGTGTCCTATCGATGGTTTATCGAACATTTGCTAGCAGAGATAAGGATATCATAATCCCATTTAATATGGCTATTGTTAGACTACACTTGGAATACTGTGTTCAGGTGTGGAGACTGCACCTAAAACAAGACATTGAGCTTCTTGAAAGGGTCCAAAGACAGGTAACCTGCTTGGTGAGATTGGCAAAAGGGCATCCATATGAGGAAAGACTTTGACATGTGGGTTGCACAGCTTGCAAACTAAGCACCTTAGAGACTTGATTGAGGTGTTTAAGGCTCTGAGAGGCAAAACTAAAATGAAATTTTCACAGTTATAAATGATTTTAGAACTAGGGGACATAATTCAAGTTAGATTGGACTGCAGGAAGTTTCAATCAAACTTGTATCAAGTTTAATTTTAAGTTTTGTAACGTTGTGGTTGCTGTCATTTGTAATTTTAGCCGACCAAGATACATATACAAATACATATACAAATGACAGCAACCACAACATTACAAAACTTAAAAATAAATGTGACACAATTCTCAGAAAACTCAGACAGAACAAAGAAATCAACCTCTTTACATTACAACAGATAGGTATTCGCAACAACATTCTGCCCCACATGTTCTGAATAACCAAGTTACACAAACCTGGCCACCCACTAAGACCTATCGTTTCTTTTAGTAGATCAGCTTTTGCTAATTTATCCATCTTCCTTGTCAAAATTATATCCCCACTCACTCGATTCTCTACATTCAAAATTAATAATTCCAACCAAGCCTTCCAAAAAATCAGAAACACCACCATATCCAACGGAGACGTATTAGCTTCTTTTGACGTCATATCCCTATACACTAATGTGCATATTCCTTTCACCCTATAAGCATTACGCGTACTTCAAACAGCTGATGACACTTTAACAAAATGTACTTCTCTTTCCGTTGACCACATCCTTGAACTCACCACTCTTTTACTAGATGCTAGATATTTTAGATTTAATAATAAAATTTATCGACAAACATTCGGTTTACCAATGGGTTTAGGCATTTCTGCCCCCATTTCTGAAATTTATCTCGCCACTACTGAAAATCAAATTTTACAACCTTTTCCTTCCGAAATTAAATTATACATATGCTACGCCGATGATATCCTAATAATAGGCAACAGAACAACCACAGACAATCTCTTTTTAAAATTTAATACAATACATGACAGGCTAACCCTTACCCTCGAAATCGCAACGGACAACCAGATTAATTTTCTTAATCTTACAGACACAAATTTAAATACAAAGATTTTCAGAAAAAACACGCACACCGGTAAATATCTACATTTCACTTCACATCATCCCCTTAGTACCAAAAAAGCCGTCCTACACAACCAAATCTACAACGCTATCAAATTCAGCTTTTCACAAAACGATCTACACAATGAACTTCAATACCTTACTGATAAATTCATAGCCAGGAGCTACCCCCCCCCCCCCCCCCAACTCATCCAACATACAATATCCACCGTTAAAAATACTATTAATAACCCCACCAGACACAGTAACAAGACAAATACTCGCATAGTTCTCCCTTATCATAGTGAACTCGCAACACAATTCCGACGTACATTCAAAGATACTGACATCTCCCTCACCTTCTCCACTTACAATAAACTAGGTTCCCTATTTAATTCTTATAAAGATACACACAAATATCCCATCAATGATCTCAATAATATAATATATCTCATAAAATGCCAACCAAACTGCGACACCTGTTACATCGGCAGCACTACCACCAAATTCGGTTCCTCCACAACTTCCAATACCCGCGCATACTACCACTTCAACAGTTTCAGGACAAGTCAATCCTGCACTGAGCTAACAACCCATGCTCAAACCCACAACCACACCCCCCCCCTTGTTGACTCTGCTATCACTATTATTAAACTTAGATCGAGCTACAGAATTCTTCAATATGAAGCCCTCACCATCGAATGGTACCGACACCATTCCGATCTCAACATTATTAACGCTAAACTTCCCTTCAACCTTTCACCGGCTTGGAACCTCTCGCGGCTAAAGTTCCCATGTGTCAAAAAGAGCATCATGAGAGAGCATCACGAAAGTATAGATAAACTTTAAATACAACACGCGCTCACTTCTCTCCCATTTGCCAACCGATGACGGTTTATTCAACGAAAGTCCCTCATAACGACTATTGGCACCACCGGTCTTCTCTCTTTTTTTTCATTCACGTCTTTTAACCTCTTTATGACAACCAAGGATTGGAGATCTGCATTTCTACTTCCTTGTGCTCATTTTAAAATCTGTTTAAAATATTTTCACCCCATTCCCTGCCTTAGTTCTTTTTAATGCTTCTTCCACCTTAAATTTAGCCACCATCTACCAAAAAATTTATTGCAGATTTATACAAGGTGAGTACCGTTTTCTAAGCATTTGAAATTTATGAAATAATTTAAAGGGGATACAAGATATAAGTTTGGAACCCCTGACCTAAAGTAAAAATTGTACTAAACAACCCCTTTTATATTGAAATATCAAGTGCAAGACCTGCTAATAAACAAAGGAACACAAATTAGACTGGGCTATAACAGGATTATATTTACCAACACAAGGACATTTCAGTGCTTTTTGTCACCTCAGTGTGACAAAATGCACAACTTTTGTGAATTTTGTCACAGTGAGGTGACAAAAAGTATTAAAATTGCCTAGCTCTTTGCTGATGAAATAAATAGTATTAGCACTGGCTATGTGGTGCAAGGAAGCCTAAAGCTTATTCTGCAACAGCCAGAGGAAAAAAAAAAAAAAAAAAAAAAAAAGAAGTAAAATAGACACCTATCCATTCCCTCCTCCCATAGGCAACTATCCAGCTGACCTTTAAATATCTCCCAAACTGCCAACCTCAACCACCCATGTAGGTAACTTATAACTTGCTGGCTAAAATAAAACTTCCTGCAATCCAGTCTAATCATCATCCCCCCCCCCCTGTAACTTGAATTTATGGCCCCTGGTTCTAGAATCATTTATAACCGTGAAAATTTCTTCCTTGTTCATTTTACTTTTGCTTCTGAGTCTTAAACACTTCAATCAAGTCTCCTCTAAGGTGCCTAGTTTGCAAGCTGTGCAACCCACATATTCAAAGTCTTTCCTCATATGAATGCCCTTTTGCCAATCTCACCAAGCAAATTACCCATCTTTGGACCCTTTCAAGAAGCTCGATTTATTTTTTTTAGGTGCGGTCTACACACCTGACTACGTACAGTACTCCGAGTGTGGTCTAACAATAGCCTTATTAAATGGGATTATGACATCCTTATCTCTACTGGCAAATGTTCAACAAATCATTGATAGATTTGTTGAACATTACTTATTTGTTGAACATTTGATAGAACACCATGGGCCTTCCTTGCAACCTGTCTACAATGCTTGGATAACTTCATGTTTGACCGTATCGTAACTCCCAAGTCCCTTTCTTCCACTACAGACTTTAGTTCGACTCCACCAAGTGCATAAGTTATTTTGGGGTTGCTGTTCCCCAGGTGTAAGACCTTGAATTTTGCTGAATTAAAGCATAGCTCCCCCTTTTCTCTGCTTTACTCTGAAGAAGCTCTGCTTGGCAGTAATCATTAACTATTCTACCAATTTTTATATCATCTGAAAATTTATACATCACGCCCTCTATCCTTTCATTGATGTCATTTAACAAAATCAAAAATAACAGTGGTCCCTTGGGGAACCCCACTTCTTACATTAACCCAATCTGAAATAACTAATTATCACAACCCTCTGCCCTCAACCCTCTGTCCTGAAGCCATCCTGCTATCAAAGGATTTTTCCTGCAATTCCAAACTGTGTTCCAGCTTATAAAGTAACCACTCGCGTGGAACTGACTGAAATGCTTTACCAAAATCTATAAAATCAATGTTGAAATTATTCCCTATATCCAGCTCATGAATGACCCTGTCAAAAAAGCTAACCAGATTCATTAAACATGATTTTCCCTTTACAAAACCATGCTCTGTATCCTTCGGAATTCCATTTCTATCTAAATTATCCTAAATTCCACTCTTGGTCATTGCCTCCATCATTTTCCCTACTACTGAAGTTAGACTGACCGGTCAGAAATTCCCACTACACTCTTAGAACTGCCTTCATGTATCGGTGTTACGTTGGCACTTTTCCAATCCAACAGAATCTCTCTTGAATCCAGTGATGCTCTCATAATTAGCTTCACTTGCTCACTTCACTTCACTCACTTGCTGCCTCCCTTAAATTTATAGGGTATATGCCATCAACTCCAGGAACCTTACTCCCCTGTAGGCTCAAAAGTTTTTGATGTGAAAACATCTTTAGTGGCACCTAATACATTTTTGGACTGAAGCAAAACCATTTGGTAATGAAATTTTCTTACGGAAATGATGCAAATGACATCACTTCCTAAATGCCACTAACGATGCCTACTCAGTCAATACACTGATTCAGTAGAATAAGGAGCAGGTGTGAGAATAAAACGTTACACTGTTCATACTAAGAGACAGAAATGGTGTCACTTCATAAATGATGCTAATTCGGCCACTAACGTTGATTCGGTAGAGTAAGTAGCGGGTAGTAATATCATGCAAGAATAAAAGCTTTCTGCACTTAACCCGGTTCAAAGTCTAGACAGACCGACCCAATCCTGAATTTGTTTTTCAAATTCATTACCCATACCAAACTCCACCCAAACCGATTTTTATCCCAGCCTGACTGAAACTTTTTATATAAATAAAATCACTAGCATTAGTTTCTGAAGTTTCCTAATAATAAAGAAATAAACTTTCAGATTCAAAATTCTTTAATAATTAAATAACAATAATAATTATCCAAAATAATTATCGATATTAATTATAAAAAAAGAATGTAATAAATTTTCAATTTAACATACTTAATAATTTCAAAACAATTATTGATATCCACCTCTACCAACCACCTTCTCTTAACACTTTTTACTGCAAATTGTTGTGCAGAAATAAAATAGTCAACACTGTTGCTATTTTCAATGCTCTTGCACTGCTAATCTGGCTGCACTAAAATTTCTTTCGGAGCTTGCACTGCTGGCAGGTTATTTCCATGAAAGAATACAAATTTTGGTGAATTTTGAAGATGTTGGTGAAGTGCACCTTATTTGGCTAATTAAAAGTATCAACAGAAAAATAATACACATTTTTTCTAAAAAAACTTTAAAATAAAAATTTTAAATACATAAAAAATATGTAAGTAATAGCCCGAAATGTTTGAAATAACAATTCATTTTGATTATTTGTACCAGACCCAAGCCCGAACATCGTGTTACCCGGCCTGAGGGCCAGTGCAGACCTCTAGTATATAGTATACTTTAGTAGTTATACAGTATAGTATAACTACTAATATACTAGTATATGATTAGATGTTTTCACATAAAACATCTTTTGTGACTACAGGTAAACACACACACACACACACACACACACACACACACACACACACACACACACACACACACACACACACACACACACACACTTTTTTTTAATTAAATAATCATTTGAAATTTCAATATCATTAATTAGATATTTTTCAACTTCACTCCATAATTTCTCATTGAAATAAAGGGTTTTTCTTCTGTAAATGTCAATGAAGGTAAAATAAAGAAAATATCAAATAAAGGTAAATCTATTAAACAACAACTTTTTTGACAACCATACAAAAACAAATACCACTTTTCATATGGCTGCTTTGGTGCTTTTTGTCTCTTCATCAGTGAAGGAACAAGGTGAGACTGAATGACCTACAGTAAAGGCTGTATTACACACTCTTTTGTAATCCACAACTCCTCCTTTGTCATGTAGTATATGTCATGTAGTATATGTTGTGTAGTATATAGCCCAGTCCAGCCTACTGATGTTCCTTTGTTTATGAGCAGGTCTTACACTTGGTAAGACCTGCTCATAAACAAAGGAGCAGGTCTTACACTTGGTATTTCAATACCAATTTGTCTATGCAAGTCAATACAGTAGCATTTACGTATACTATGTACACACTTTGTATGAGGTTGTCCAATGCTATGATCCTGATAGTATTATAGGGTTGATACAAGACTTCATAGCATGGAGTGGTCATGGAATTTTTGGGTTGGTAATGACATGTGAGGTCTCAGCTGAAATTTAAAGTTCCTGTCCTTGTAGGTAAGGACTTCAATTTCAGAAAAAAGGACTATGACAATCTAAGATACAACATAGCTCCCTATAAAATAGAATGGGGGACAAACTCAGTAATTACTGAATAACATATCGCTATCAGAGACACTACAATGTATATTTCCTATTAAGAAATTATACAAAGTAGATGCTGAGGATGAATAAAAAAGAAACTGGCTAGTTTAATAAAGTAAAAGAAAAATAGAATGGGGCATTTACAAAATAAAAGTCTCTAAAATTCTAACAGTTACATTCATCTGTAATAATACCACAAAAGGATTAGGCTCAGGGGGAAATCAATTCCCGTAGACTACAGAAATACTACTGTATCACCAATCCATAAAAGTGAGTATAAAAAGATGACAGGGATAACTCATTTCAGTGGTAGAGAATATCATCAAGCACATTTAAGGGGCCAGAAAAATTGATATATTTTGAAGATTTTTGATAACACATTACTAGGGCTAATGAAAAGTGACGCTTTTTTGTAATTGCATACAACTCTAAGTAATAATATTAGTAGTAAAAATGATGTAAAGAAACTAGCTTATACAGCATCAACCAAAAAAACAAAACACATTACTTTTTCATTTGCATAACCCTTCCAATAACTTGTCCAGTCCTTTAAATTTATTCAAACTATCCACTTTTATAATAAAAAAAAAAAAAAAAAAAAACAGATGGTAGTTTGTTATAACAACTAGTTACTTTCTGTCTGAAAGCAAATTTTGCACATCTATCATGCAACCATTTTTTTCCAATTTAAATTTCTGTCCCCTTATGTGCATTGTATGAGAAAGAGAAAGGATGGCATCAATATCTAGTTTATTCAATCCATTTAAAGCCTTAAACAGTTCAGTCAGGTTTCCTTGAAGGTGCTATATGAGACACTTTATTTGAGACAATTTACAGAACTTTCTTGGTAGGTGTACCCTTTTGTGTTCCTGACTAATCTTGTTGCACTTCTCTGCACCCATTCCAACAGATCCACATATTTCCTAAAATGATGCTTCCAGTACTCCAGATGTGGCCTAACTAATGCCTTATACAACAGGATAATCACTCCCTTGTCCCTGCTGACAAAGTTCCTGTATAGCATTGACAGAACCCTAGGAACTGTCCTAGCAGCCTATCTGCATTGCTCAGAGAACTTTATAATAGACTGTATAGTTTACTCCTATGCCTTTTTTTGTTCTCCACTAGCTGGAGTGTAGTACCAATCACAAGGCCGGGCAAGGTGATTAATTAATCACCCTGCCTGCCCTTGTATCATCAGCAAAAGGAAGTCACATTAACCTGATATGCTTTCATCAATATTGTTAATAAATACTGAAAACAATGAGGGCCAAATAATAAACTCAGAGGGATACCGCTAATAACATTAATCCATGAAGAACATTGGCTATTACTAACTGCTCTCTGTCTCCTACCACTCTACCATACCTTTATACATAGCAAAATCTTGCCCCTAAAGTCACACTGCTCTAATTTAAACAGCAGTCATTCATATGATACAGTATCAAAAGCTTTACCAAAATCAAAATTATTTTTTGCATTCAGTTCCTTTGTGAATACCTCATACTTGTTACGGGGATATCTCAGAAAGATCTCTTCTTAACTGTGATTGCATATAACCTCATCCTGTAAAGGTGATCCTGCATTAATCTTTAACCAATGACTAGATTCACACTTACAGGTCTGCAATTACTTTGTCCTTAGATCTCTTTTGTGAATAAGAGAGACATTTGCATATCTCCGGGTGGGATTCCAATAGAACTACAAAATCTCTCTGTGTCTTAGGGGTCCCAACTGATTAGTTGGGACCCCTAATCTAAATACCATCAAACTGATCTAAACACCACTGATAAAGGTCAATAAAGACAGAAAAGCTATCGTCAAGGGAACATAGTATGGTTTTGTAAAGGTAAAATCTTGTTTTAACTAAACAACATAGGTGGGTGGTCAGGAATGAAAGTGGTGATCATGCCAGAGTATAAACAAGAACATTATTAACTATTATGACAATATTTCTTATGAGTTGGATATAGGAAGTAAATTTAACTGTTTACTTAGACTTCAGTGGAGCATTTTACTTGGCTCAAACAAGAGACTGATATGCAAGTTAAAACATATTGGGATTACAAGTAAAATACTTGGTTTATAAGATAACAAGATAGGAGGAAAAAGAATCACAATTATTGGTTACTCCAGAATGAGTTAGGTTTAGAAGTGGGATCTCTCAGGGATCAGTGCTGGGACCTGCTGTTTTTTATTTTTCTTAAAAGACATAGAAAAAAGGGAATAAAATAGCATGATATGAATTTTCAGATGATATGAAGATGGGGGAGTGGATAATAAGCAGGAAAACTGTGTTTTACTGTTCCACAATTAAAAGCTTTTACTTGGCATATAACAACCACAAAACAAGTTACACACAGGGGATGTGCAATTAAATTTTGTACAAGAAAAAAATTGGGTTGTTTGTTTTTTATTTGGTTTTTAGGAGCATTAGCAACTAAGGCCACATTGCTCCAGGGATATGCGGTGGTCATGGGCTTGAACCACGGTCTAATCAAGAAGTGTGTGCTACGCACTGCTGCTCCTGCCTATCTGGCTGCGGAGGCACCAAAGAGATTGGGGAATTATGATCCAGGTAGGCATAAAATTGTTTGTGTAGCAAATAGAGGAGGCAAAGAGAAGCCCATGACATCTGTTCAATGATTTTTTAAACAAATTACTTGTAGAGATGAGGAAGTCATGATTCCACTATACAGGCACTCCCTGACTTACATAATACTTGACTTCCATAAATTCAACTTTATGTAAATTTTTGCAGGTTGGTGCAAACTTAAAAAAAACGCGGAAATGTATTTTGCATCCCGTAAGAATAAATGGAGATGCTGTGAAAATATCGCAATGTGAACCCAATAACACCGTTTTTTTGGTAATCCGTTCCAAGACCTCGGAATTTGAAATTTTCGCTATATAACTAATAGGTCATTTTTATAATTGAGCACCACCCTTTCATTGTTATCATATGTTCCATTATAAGAATCAATTTTGAATGCCTTTGTTGATATTTTTCTAAAGAACATTTCTGGAGGTCACGACCATAAAACAATAAAAACAATTTGCACTTTCCAGTTTATTGAGCTTTTCTGTTAGTGCAATCTATTATAAATGAGTAGTAAACTTGATCTTATTGCATTTGCGATAATCCCGATAACTTGAATTGCGTAGGTTTTTACATTATTATGGCGAAATGTGTTCCCCTTCAATGAAATCTTCAATCATATAAAAAACATAAATAAAACTTCAGAATCTTCTCTTCGTTCCTATTTACTTATTACGATGAAGGGAAAGCGATCAACAGAAAGTGCAAGTGGTGGTAGTGCTAGGACACAAAACAAAATTAATTTAGAAATGAAGACGAAAATAATTAAGTACGAAGCAGGACAAAGTTTGTCATCTATTGCACGGGAATTAGGTCTCGCTGCTTCAACAGTGAATACTATTTTAAAGGAGCTTTAAAAGAACATATTAAAGGATCAACGCATTTAAGATCAACAGCAACCACAAAACAGCATTCAGGTGCTATATCGAAGATGGAAAAGCTATTAATAATATGGATGGAAAATCAGATTCAGAAGTGAGTGTCCTTGAGTCTAATGGCCATTTAAGCAAAATCAAAACAAGTATTTATGAAGATATTAAGGATAAGTAATATCCTTAATATCTTTAAAGTAATAAGTAATAGATTGCACATTTTGCCATAATAATGTAAAAACCTACACAATTCAAGTTATCGGGATTATCGCAAATGCAATAAGTTCAAGTTTACTACCCATTTATAATAGATTGCACTAACAGAAAAGCCCAATAAACTGGAAAGTGCAAATTGTTTTTATTGTTTTACGGTCGTGACCTCCAGAAATGTTCTTTAGAAAAATATCAACAAAGGCATTCAAAATTGATTCTTATAACGGAACATATAATAACAATGAAGGGGTGGTGCTCCATTATAAAAATGACCTATTAGGGAGATAAATAGCTTAGTTATATAGTGAAAATTTCAACTTCCGAGGATAACTGAGAACAAGGTGGAGGAGAAATTGAGGTTAAACATAAGAAAGGTACCTGGGGGTGGATGGGATCTATCCAGTTATATTAAAGGAGGCAGCAAAGGAAGTAAGCAAACCCTTAGCCATAATTATGAGAGCATCCTTGGACTCAGGGGAGGTCCCCACGGACTGGAGATGTGCAAATGTGTCCCCCAATTCACAAAGGGGGATCGAAGGGTGACATGAGTAATTACAGACCAGTTAGTTTAACTTCTGTTCCGGGTAAAATAATGCAGTCACTGGTTAAAGATGCATTGCAGGATCATCTAGACAAGACTGGAGCAATAATTCAGACACAGCATGGGTTTGTTAAGGGAAAGTCTTGTCCAACAAATTTGATTGGTTATTATGATGTGGTTACAAAGGAACTGGATACAAAAAATAATTTTAATATCATATACTTGGATTTCAGGAAAGCATTTGACACGGAAGACTACTGTACAAATTGGAGCAGAATGGTATTAAGGGTAAGTTGCTACAATGGATAAAAGGATTGTTGAGTGGGAGAAGACAGAGGGTGGTAATCAATGGGTGCTACTCTTCGTGGACTAATGTTATTAGTGGAGTCCCACAGGGTTCGGTGTTGGGTCCACTGTTGTTTTGTATATTTATCAATGATATTGATGACGGTATATCAGGCTTAGTATCGAAGTTTGCAAATGATACAAAGGTTGGCACTGTTGTTAATGACAGTAATGGCAGTGTGTTACTGCAACAGGATCTAGAAAATTTGGGCAGATGGGCTGAGAAGTGGCAACTGAAGTTTAACATTGAAAAATGTAAAGTACTGCATATGGGTAGAAGTAACCCCAGAGAAACGTACCACTATGTGGTACTACACTTAAGGAGGGGTAGAAAATGAAAAAGACATGGGAGTAATTGTGCAGTCAGATATGAAGTTTTCTGAGCAATGCAGACAGGCTGCCAGGGCAGATCGTGGGGGTGTTGTCAATGATATATAAGAATTTTATTAGCAGGGAGAAGGAGGTGATTGTCCCTCTGTATAAGGCAATGGTCAGGCCACGCCTTGAGTACTGCGTGCAGGTCTGGAGGCCTCATTTTAGGAAGGATGTAGATTTGCTTGAGCGTGTACAGAGAAGGGCAACAAGATTGGTGAGGGAATGAAGGGATCCTCTTACCTCTTAAGTTCTGCAAATTGCAGCAGCTGGAGATTAGGCACCTGCGCGGTGATCTGATTGAGGTGTATAAGGCCTTGAATGGGTTGAGCACGCTGAATTCTGATGGGATTCTTCCACTTGTTCAGATTACGAACCTAAGGGGGCATAAATTGTCCATTTCAATAAGCACAGTTATTTATTGTGGTACAGTTCCATCTCTCCCAAGATCATACCCAAGAAGAATCTATAAATTTGAGAAATTAGAAGAGCATTGTAATTCAACTACATGCCTTTATAAATGTTGTGTGCTTACAGGGATGTTACTGAAGGATGTGTAAATTTGTAAATCCACAAGTTAACTCAGGTATGGAGATTAATTCTTTTGAATTTTAATCAAACTGAATAGAGAACTGTATTTGAAGTATAAATAACTGTTTTCTTCTCAGTATCTTGTGATACTGTAACTATCAGCAGAGCATCTAGCTGAACAATCTGTTAATGTATGAATTTTAGTAAAACTTCACTATTCAGACTTCACTAATTTGCATCCTCTCTAATTCAGACTGCCTTCTTTTATATGCATGTATTTTATTTATGAAGACCAAAGATTTTTTTATAAATGAGAACTTAATGATACAATTCCAAGCTTCTTTCAGAATGATTTCACATTTCTTTGAATAAAAAAAAAAATAAAAAATAAAAAGTGTAAAATCATTCAAAAAGACACATTAAATGTAAATGAAAACACTAAGACTTTTTGTTGGATAATTTTCTTACACATCCTGATAAAATTTTATCAAGGCTGATGGCAATATCAAGTGACTTTTCTTACCTCCCAGTACCACAGGTCTCATACAACCTACAGTTCTAACTCCAGGTTGTATGGTTCTCGTACAACCTAGAGTCAGAAGTCAGATGATTAAACTACTTTTTTTTTTTATTACTTCATTATATAAAAAATTAAAAAAAAAAAAAAAAACCATAGGGAATTTGACACTATTTTATCTCAAGGACAAAGGTTTACCAAATTTACAGAAAATACTTACCTTGGTCTTCTAAAACTTCTTTTTTTGCCATTTGTTTTAAATTTGCATTGTGGAGGTGCCAATGTCAAGACAGGAAGAATAACTGAAAGAATAATTTTAAATTAAATGTACATTCCCACCTAAAAGTTTAGAATCACATTTCATTTTTCTTAATTTTCAAAATTTTTATTAAAATAGGCCCAACTTTTTTACTAATTTTCATTAAATATATTTTATTAAATTTATTATGTGTAAAAATTAAAAAACTTTAATAATATTTAAGAAATTTCTAGAATATTCCAAAAAAGGCATAGAAGACCCTTGAATGTGGTAGAATATTGTAGAAGTTTACTGAATGTGGTAGAACATTATAGGACGATTTTAGAATATTACAGAAAGTGGAAATATTGTTTCAATATTATAGAAGATTGTAGATGGTTCTACAGTGTTTTTCAATTATATAAATTGAAGAGTAAGAGCTCTAACTCATAAAACTGAATATCAGTCATTCAGAATGTTTGGTGTAAACTGTGTTGAAAAAAAGTGCTATGAAAACTCTGTGTAAAGAAATTCAATGGTGAGAAGTACTGCCAAAAAACTAGGTGTTTCATTTACAGGAGTACAAACTACCATTTGACGATTCAAGGAGGTTGGCAATTCAAAGGATAAACCATAATCAGGACGACTGTGCATAACCAAAAAGCACAAGGTAAAACCATAACACTGATTTCTAAATACAATCGATGACTTACTGCACCTGAAATCCAAGCTGAGTTCAATAGGAATAGAGAAACTCCCGTGTCTATGTCCACTGTAAAACTTCGCCTTAAACAAGTAGGATTTTGTGGTCTTGTAGCAGTCTGAAACCCTTATTAACTGGAAAATGGAAAAAAAAAAAAAAAAAAAGTTGACTTGCGCTGAGCCATCAACAATGCTCATTTGAACAGCGGAAAAACACTGTGGATGGATGAATCCGATTTTGGATCCAAATGTCGCATTTATGTAAAACGATCAACTGAACAAAAAATGGGGCCACACTGTTTAGTGCCTACAGTCAAATACAGTGGTGGTTCCATAATGATCTGGGGTTGCTTGTTTTTCTTGAGTGGGTGACATAGTCCGAATTAAAGTAATTTTAAGAAAAGAAGTGTATAAAAACATTCTTGAACATAATGTAATATCTCTGGAATTTGACTTTGTGGAAGATATGGGAAACCTTGCAGATTGCTTGGAATAATGTTAGTCAAGCCACTATTATAAAATTAATTACAAGGATGCCACGTCTTTAGTGATAAAAGTAAGAGATTCTCGTGGAGATGTTATCAAAAATTTCCACGAGATTTTGATGAAAAATCAGTATAGTTGTTAATATTAATCATTTCATAACTTTTGCTGCAAAATTTTCAACGCTTAATGAAAAATCTTAAAATACTTTGTAGTGTGCTTTTTTTATATTAAACCTTACACTGTCAAAGTTAATTTCGAACTTTGACAATGTAAGATTCAAACAAAAAAATAATGAAAACTTGTTATACACTATGATTCTAAACTTTTAGGAAGGAATGTATATGTAATGCTTTATTCATATGTAAAAGAAAAGAAAAAGCTAAACAACTTTGTTGGTATTTAGCTTTACATATTGTGTAATAAGTACCTGTGAAGGCTGCTCAAAAAGTAAGGTAATGGATGATCTGGGAAAGAAATTGCACCTTGCCCAACGGGAAACATCACATACAATATTCCTTTCTTCTTGTTAGAGGATGCTGTACACCTTTGTTGAGATTAGGTGACTAACCCAAAATGGTCACCCTATTTTAAATTGTGCATGCTTATCCTGCATGCCAAATGAAGTAAGCCCACAGAAATTCATCAGTAAATGCAAGCTATGTTATGGTCCAGCAACCATGTTCAAGGAACACACCTATTTTTGGCATAATAAATTCACACAAGGCAAAACAAACTTTGTAGACGAACCAAGAACATGACATGGTGTTACAGCATTATGAATGGGAGGTGCTTGCCCATCAACTGCTGTTCCACCTTTCTCTTCCTGACTTTCATCTGTTCAGGTTTCATCAGTTTCTGGCAAAATGTTTTTTCACACATTGGGGGGGGGGATTTAACAGAGAAACAAAACATGGTTTAACTCTTTCATCACCAGTTTGGTGATGACAGAGTTAAACTATGCACTGAAACTCATTTGATTGAGAATATTCCAGAATTTTATGACAGAAGTATGAATCAACTGGTAGAACATTGAAAAAAAGTTCCTGTGTGTATGGATGACTGTAAAAAAGTAGTGCACTAGTGTGCTTTCATTTGTTATGTAATTAAACATCTTTCCACAAAAACATGTTACCTCACTTTCCAAATGGCCCTCATATAATAGTAATATCAGTTTTTCTATGTTAAAATAGATTAAAATTACATGACAAATATAATATGCAGCTTTTTGAAAAAGAAAAAAAAAAATTGCAGCCATTATCAACCCACTGCAGGATGGAAGCCTCCTCAACAATTCATGCTGAGGGAAATGGACCATAATCTGCCACGCTGGTCCAGTGCGGGTTGGCAGATCGACCGTATTTAGCAGTCAGGGAGGGCTTGAACCCCAGTCTACTCAAAGACCGTGTGCTACTGCACTCCCGCTCCTGACCACTCAGCTACGGAGGCCCTTTCGAAACAGGTAGATAATTAGAATGTTCATACATAGCAAAAGGCAATTAAAAAAATAATTAACTTCGCTGAACATCAATCTAGCTACAACAGAGCCACCTGTGTAGGGTTCTATGTTGTACTTCCCTAAGAAAGTATATGCGCTTACCAGTTAATTAATTCTCTTTCATATTGTTAAATTAATTCAAGCTCTTTCATTTTGTTTAGTTTGTTTAATTACAACTTGGTTGCAAGTAGCTGTAACACATCACAAGTATAATCTCTTGCAATCAGCAGAAAATTTCCATGTGGTAAACAAAAAGAAAATTAAGGATCATAAGAACATCAATCCATACAGTAGAATACATCTCAGTAGCAGACCTGCCATAACACCAAAGTAGGCCATGGCCTGGGGAAATGAATGATTTCTGGGAAACTAAATTTTCACAAACTTGAATTATATGAGCAGAAGCCTAGAGAGCAAGTTGCTGTAGATTTCAAGAGCTGATGGCAGTCATCATGGAACAAGTAAATACATTGGGTAACTAAGAGTAAGAACAGATGCATGTACACCAATGCTAGAAGTATAGTAAATAAATTTGATGAATTTGAAGTGCTGATCAAGGCATCAAAGGCAGATATTGTTGGGATATCAGAGAATGGCATCACACAGATATAAGCAGTGCAGAATTTGAATTTGGGGAGTACAATGTGTACAGAAAGGATAGAAAGAGGGGAGGGTTAAGAAACACAAAATCTAAGGAAGTGCAGCCCATTGACATGGGTGGACATTGCAGTGTCGAGTCAGTTTGGTGTGACAAGCATGGGGAAAACAAAAGTGAGAGTAGGAGTGTGTTATAGGCCTAATGACCCTGATGAGTATAATGAACAACTGTACAGAGAAATAGAGTGGGCCAGTAAATCAGATTGTCTTATAATGGGGGATTTTATTTTCCCAGATACTGACTGGAACTTGTGGGTTGGTCCTCACACTTTAATGGATGGCTGTTTTCTACAGTACCATGTTCAAGAGGCAACTAGAGGGAGTAATACTCAATCTGATTATCAGCAGTATGACTCATGCATTAGAAATTTGCAGATAAAGGAACCACTAGGTGACAGTGATCACAGTCTACTGATGTGGGATTTACTTAAAGATGTAACTACCATCAAGGCTAAAGAGAAGGTTTTTGTTTTCATAAAGGTGACTACAGTGGTCTCAGGTAGTTTTTGTATTCTATACAGTGGGATCAACTGATGATGTTAAAAACAGTGAATTCTAAATTCCCATTTAGGAAATTTAGAATTCACTGTTAGTGCTTCAGGGAATTAATCTTGGAAGCTACCAGGCTTTTCATACCAACTAAGAAATACTGCATGATTTAGGCTTAAATGGATGTCAGATGAACTAATCAGGCTCATGGCAGAGAAGAAAAATGTGTGGGATGCATATAAATTAGCAGGTGACATAGAAGCATATCGCAGATATAAGCTGGTCTGTAATCAAGTCACAAAGGAGGTTAGGCAACTGAAGGCTGATTACGAGAAATCTTTGCCAAAGGATACAAAGAAACACAACAAAGACTTGTTTACTTATGTAAACTCAAGACGGGGGTTGAATCAGATTGGTCCACTTGATGTTGGTGATTCTACCATTGGTGATCCTGCTCAGATAGCTGACAAACTGAATGAGTATTTTGCATCTACATTCACACATGAGGAATTCTGTAAGGAAAGGGAGGACAGAAGTTTCTAAGCTCTAACAGGAAGCTAAATGATTTTGTCATAACAGAGAGCAAAGTGGAGGAGAAATTGTTGAAGTTAAACATAAAAAAGGCACCTGGGGCAGATGGAACCTATCTAGTTATGCTGAAGGAGGTGGCAAGGAAAGTAAGCAAACCCTTAGCCATAATTATGAGAGCATCCTTAGATTCAGGGGAGGTCTCCATGTCTCCATATACTAGAGATGTGCAAATGTATATTCACAAAGGGGATTCAAAGGGTGACACAAATAATTATAGACCTGTTAGTTTAACTTCTTTTCTGGAGAAAATGATGGAGTCACTGGTTAAAGAAGTGATGCAGGATCACCTAGACAAGGCTGCAGTAATAGTTCAGACACAGCATGGGTTAGTTAAGGAGAAGTCTTGTCTGACCAATCTGATTGGATACTATGATCTGGTCACAAAGCAACTTGATTCAAAAAATAATTTTGATATCATATGGATTTCAGGAAAGCTTTTGATACTGTTGCACATGGAAGACTGCTGTACAAATTGGAGCAGAATGGCATTAAGGACAAGTTTCTGCAATGAATAAAGGGATGGTTGAGAGGAAGACGGCAGAGTGTGTGGACTAATGTTATTAGTGGAATCCCCCAGGGTTCGGTGCTGGGCCCATTGTTGTTTTGTTTATTTATCAATGATATCGATGAAGATATATCAGGCTTAATGTCCAAGTATGCAGATGACAAAGGTTGGCAGGGTTGTTAATGACAGTATGCTACTGCAACAGGATCTAAAAAAGTTAGGTAGATAGGCTGAGAAGTAGCAACTGAAGTTTAACATTGACAAATGCAAAGTACTGCATATGGGTAGCAGTAACCCAAGAGAAATGTACACTGTGTGGTACTTCACTTAGGGAGGTGGAGAATGAAAAAGACCTGGGGGTAATTGTGCAGTCAAATATGAGGTTTGCCGAGCAGTACAGATGGGCTTCCAGGGCACGTCATGGAGTCTTGTCAATGATATATAGGAATTTTGCTAGAAGACACAAGGTGATTATACCTTTGTATAAGGCTATGGTCAGGCCACACCTTGAGTACCACGTACAGGTCTGTAGGCCTCATTTTAGGAAGGATGTTGAGTTACTAGAATGAGTACAGAGAAGGGCAACAAGATTGGTGAGAGGAACAAAGTGGTTCTCTTACCAAGAGAGGCTTAAATTCTGTAAGTTGCAGCATCTGGAGCCTAGACACTTGTGAGGTGATCTGATTGAGGTGTACAAGACCTTGAATGGTTTGAGCAGGCTCAATGCTGATGGGATACTTTCACTTGCTCAGATTAAGAACCTGAGGGGGCAGATTCAAAGGAAAGACAGTTGTAGAAAAGATGTGCAGAAGTTTGCCTTTAGCTAGCTGGTAGTTGATTGCTGGAACAGATTTCCATCTGTTGTTGTGGAAATTGATAGCTTAAATAAATTTAAGGCTGAACTAGACAAACATTTGGAGTGACTGGATGGGTGAAATAGGAAGGTTTTTTTTTGGGTGATGCTCTATAAGCTTACTTTCTTGCATCATATGCCTTAACTAATGCTAATGCTAATATAGAGATATGTGTAGTCCAGTAGCATAGGAAGAAGTCATAGTTCAAAATAAACATTTTTTTCTTTTCTTACTTAAAATTTTATTATCTTATCAAACATATCCCAGTACCTCTGAGATTTGTATTAGTATTAATTTAGCCATACAGTGCAATGAAGCTACTGGCTTTTGCTGCACTGGCCAGAAAAAAAAAAAAAAGATAAGAAAATACAAATTATAAACTTCTCTCCTCACTTATTCAGTTGACCATTGAATTTCTTCAATCTATCAGCCTCAACTACCTGCAGAGGCAACTTGTTCCATTAATCAATGACTCACTGACTAAAAGAAAACTTCCAGAATCTAGTCTGAAACTCTTCCCCTGTAATTTGAATTTATGGCCCCTATAAAATTCCAATTACAGGGGAAGAGATATGCAATAACTGTGTCCCAGAGTCAGATGAAGTTAAATATCCTAGGGTGATATCAGGGGTATGGTTTTGAAATTATAAAGAATATTAATCTGCTAGCAACTGAAAATGTGGTTGCTTTACCTGATTCTTTTTCTCTGGAATTTCTTAGCCACTGGCTTAGCCCTGATAAAACTCTGGTGTTCTTAATCTCACTTGACTTTTCTTGGGACACAGTTTCTGGCAGCAATCAATTTGCACTTTTACTTAGTTTGGATTTGTAGCAAAGTTTGAGAATTGGCAAGTGATTTTTATAAACTGCCTATTTGTTCTTGGTGATTATGGAACTGAAAGAATATCATTTAAAAGTTTTAAATTTTGAATTTAACTAAATATCATTCTTGAATTTATTTTAAACATATAAAAAGATTAATTTTCACCTTATGATTCAAGTATAATGTACACCTTTATAATATTAACTATGAAATTCCAGTACAGTGAAATACTATTACAGTGGGATCTTTATCATTCTTTTTTACTATAACATAGTTAATTTACAAGAGTAACATAGAAATTTAACTCTACACTTTTACTTGTATATAAGTATTTTTCAGTAAATTTCTTTGCTCCGATTACAAAATTCCAAAAATGTTACCTGTACATATTAATTGGGTGAACTGGTGTAGTAGTGAGAAATACTTCTTCACATTACCATTTTATACTTCAATAAATTTAAAACTCATTACAGGCTTAAATAAATATCTCTTATTTCATAACCTTGGTGAGTCATCACATAATACCTTTGTGTAACCCAAACAATTCAACTAAGTGCCATGGATACTTACTATTGAGCAGATAATTGAGAGGGATGATAATCTGGGTAAGCACCAAGGCAATTCAGGCTATGTAGTATATCATTAAAAATATTATATTAGAGTAAATAGTTGAAATTTATAGCATTACCAATGCAAATGGTTAATATGCAAAAAAAAGTAAATTAATGGTATTTTTTTGAAATTATCTCAAATATAAAAATACTATAAGTTTCTGCTTCCCAGATAGTATTATACCCTGCTTCCACTAAAAAAAAAAAATTGTATACATTACTCACTTTCTTCTCCATCAGACATTTTTCGTTTTGGCTTGAGTTCTCTGTTTACAGCAGGTGGTGTATCATCCAATGAACAAATCATGAGAGTTGGACTAGTGGGAATATTGGCATAAGTTCCAAGGGGGGATGGTGTTAGAGGACTTTGCGTTTCACCAGACATATCTGTATATAAGTCTGGATGTTTCGAGTCCATGCTTAGATATCCATCTGATGAAAGAAGACTAGGGCGATACTCATAGTTAAATACGGTCTCTTTGTTATTAAACAGCCCAGGTGGTGCATTGCTATAAGCATGGCGGCGATTTTTTTGTATAGGCAAATTACTTCCTGTAGGAGGAGGAGGAACGGGGATATTAAGATTGTCTTCACTTCTAAGTTTTGGAAAATCATACATATCATCTGACAAAGTTTCTCTGTCACAAGAAGCAGGGGGAGGTACTTTGGTGGATGGAGAAAGATCATCTTTGTCTAAGTTTTCATCTTTAAAATAAGCAAAGGTCTGTGTTGAGAGATTCTTAACAAGCAATACACTTTTAGCAGAGGAAGGAACATCATCATATAGAGATCCCTCTTCTGCTGAACAGTTTTGATGTAGATCAACATTTTCGTATTTCTTTTCTCTGAGGCTAGGTGGTTTAGGTGGACGTGGAGGTGGTGGCTTTAATGTCACACTCTCTAAAGAGTCTTTATGGACAGAACTGTTCACACTATCTTGCACTGATAATGAGCACAAAGTACTAGACAATGAATCACCAAGGGTTAAATTTTCAACCTGATGGCACACATCAGGGGTTTCTTTATGAATTAATTCTGCTTCACTGACAGGAGCATGGACAGGAGGCACTGTGTCATATGCAGGTGCAGTGACATTATTTAGGGATGTCTCGTGTTCCAATCCACAATCATGATAAAATGAATCATGAGGATATGTATTCCAGTTCACTTTAGGAGGGACAGCAGACATTGCATCCCCTTCAATTAATGTGTTGAAAACATTGTCAAGGTCAGATGTTAAAGGACTACTTAGATGAGATGGGACTTTATACATATCTTCTGCATTCGAATCAGGAGATGTCCTATTTTCATTAACTGGCCAAACAAAGTGAAGTGGACGTGGATAATCATAGAAGTCGGAACAAGTACCATGATCGCTATTTCCAGATTTAGGCGGTGGCGGTGGGGCTTCTTCAGGAAAGTCATTATCACCACAATTAGCTGAACCATTGGCTAGAGGCTTTCCACTAAAACATTCACTAATAGGTATATAAGGATTAGATCCACTTTGTGTTGTTACCAAGTTTGTTGTAAAGCTAACAGTAGTGGATGATGGAGAGGATGTCACTACTGTTGGTAAAGAAGTTGAAACTGAAGGCTCCTGTGGTGGTGAATATTCTATATAATAAATTGTAAAAACAAAGTTTATGTTTTAATTGCAGGAGATAAGAAAGAGAAATATTAGAGAAAATAACAACAAAACATTACAATTTTATCACCTTAATATGATCATATAAATAAATGATAGTATATAGTCTCTATTCATCTCTAATGCAAACAGGCTAAATGTTACTTGAAAAATTAAAAAAAATTAAACTAATAAAAAGTAAGTAAGTAAATACATATTAATAGTGGCAAATGATGCAAGAAAGCAAGCTTATACAGTATCAGCACCCCCCCCCCCCCAAACACTTCTGATATCAACCTGTCCATCCCATCTAACAGTTTATCTAATTTTTCCTTGAATTTATTCAAACTACTCACGTATACAACACTAAATGGAAGTTTATTCCAACAATCAACTACCCACTGGTTAAAGACAAATTTCTGCACAAAAGAGTAGTAGCCAGTCATAACCACTCTTTATATCCTACCACCTAATCATCCCTGTATCTTTAAACATAACTTGCTCCAATGCCACATTGCTTCAAGTTATATAACAATTACATGTATGGTATATCATCAAAGGCTGGCTTTATTAAAGCTAAGTATATGATGTTAAAATTATTCTTTGAACCCAGTTCTTTGTGACACTTGCATAGTAGCACTAATCAGATTGGTGAGGCATGATCTCCCTTCAAAAAATCCATGCTGTGATTGCCTTATAGATCAACTTCTATAAAAATGATCTCACACTGCTTCTCTAATTATTCAATTCCATCATTTAAACATTGATTTCTGGCAAAGAAGCTAAACTTAAAGCAGCCAACCACTTCTTCACCTTTTGGACCGCCCTTGTGAATAGGAGATATATTTTCACATCTACAAATACTTATCTTGAATCTAAGGATGCTCTCATTATTTTGGCAAAAAGTTGACTTACCTCTTTTGTAGCTTCTTTTAATATAACTGGATAGATTCATCACCTCCTGGTGCTCTATTCACATTTAGCTGCAGCAATTTTTTTCCACTATATTATTATAAAATAATTTCACTCCCAATCAGTATTAGAAAGACTTCTGCCAACACCATCTCCAAATACTTCTTCATGTGTGAATGTAGAGGCAAAATATTTATTCAGTTCATCAGCAAGCTATACATGATCATCAACAGTTATAACCATTCATATCCAGTGAACCAATGTGATTTATCCCTTTCCTTTTAGTATTAACACAAGCAAAGTATTCCTTAGTGTATTTCTTTGTATTCATAATCGTCCTTAGCCTGCCTAACCTCCCCAAGTAACTTGATACACACTATTTTCTACTTACAGTGGGACTCTGTATTGTCTGACAATTTATAATCACCTCTTGCATTTTTATTCACTGCTACTAAGCTTATCAGTCCAACTGACATCCATTGTAACATAAATTTTGAACAATCTCTCTTAAATACAAATCTCTACAAAAGGACTATTTGAGTTCAATATCTCTTGGTTTCTATAAAGTACTTAGTGGCCTCTATGCCACTAAGTATTTATAGAAACAATGCATTTACAAAACATTGCATTTTGGCATTTACAAAAATGTAAATGCCAAAAATGTATATTGCCATTTACATTTTTGAGCATCAGTAGGTCTTACTGAAAAAGAGTTTAAATAAATGTTTGACTCATTATAACACAATCTGCAAAAGCAAAATCCCATTCCTGTACCCCCGATAGCAGAATAAATCAAACGTCAATATGACATGATCCTGCCACTTAAAGGTTCCTTTACTTGAAGATACTTAATACACAATGAACCACTGCTCATAACTAGATCAAGAATACTACAGTCTCTTGTTGCTTCTCTAACACGTTGGTATTGAAAACAGTCAGCAAACTGAAAAATGCTTTGCTGTTGTTGTTATTTGGTTTTTTAGGAGCATTAGCAACTAAGGCCATATTGCTCTGGGGAATATGCGATGGTCATTCCCTGACCTTTCTGCATCCTCCGTATTTGGTGGTCACGGGCTCGAACCATGGTTTAATCAAGAAGCATGTGCTATGCACTGCTGCTCCTGCCCACCTGCCTACAGAGGCACCAATGCTTTGCTACTGAGCAAGTTGCCATCCCACGAGTTCCAATATCTGGAAAATTAAAATTCCCAATGATAAGATATTCTAATTTGTTGGCCTATTCTATTTGTCTGTATAGCTGTGCACGGTACTCATTACAGTACATAGCTATACTGTCCATTACAGTCCAACTCTCATTTTTTGTTAATAAAAAAATAAAAAAAATTAAAAGATTGCATTACATGATTAATTTTCTTATATTCTATATATTTTCTCTTACATTTAGTAAGTAATTAAAATAATTAAAGTAATTAAAATACAGCCAATCTCTGAATTATGCAAAGATTTCATTCTGCGGAACTCTACGTAAGTCGGAATTTCCCCCATGCTTGTGCAGCACTTGCAACTGTGCTCGCTGAATTGATTGAATCAAAAAATAAATTTGACGAACACGTAAATAGAATTATTTATTGTAGTTATTCAATATTTTATCTCATACGCAGGAAAAATCACAAAAGGTTGCAATTTAAAAAATTTCGAAATTATAAAATTACAAAAAAAGAGAGGAGACAGGCATAATGTCAGTACATTTTATCTTGTTGTTGTTATTTGGTTTTTAGGAGCATCAGCAACTAACGCCATATTGCTCTGGGGATATGCGGTGGTCATTCCCTGACCTTTCCGCATGTGTGCTACGCACTGCTCCTCCTGCCCACCTGGCTATGGTGGGACCAGCGTTTTACCTCTTGAGTATCATTGCCAGAATCGACGTCTTCAGCTGATAAGTATGCTACTGCAGAGGTTGAGGGCTATGGAGATTTAGAAGGAGTTGGCCACTCAACCTTACGAAAGAACATATTAATGGATGGTGGCTTTTTTCCTTTTCATCGTAGATTTATTTGTAGCAAGCAAGCAATTTCACGAAATGGCATTGCCATCATCTCTCTGGTGATGAAGCATCTCGGCTCCTCATTTGGCACATCTTAATCTTCGTCGGAATTTTCTTCTTTCACTATCACTGCCTGCAAGTCAACAAGTTCTTCACTAGATAATTGTTTCTCTTCTTCCTCTATTAACTCCTCCACGTCATTGGGATCAACCTCCAACTAAAGTAACTTTGTAACCTTTACAATCTTATCTGTAACCTCTTCATATGATTCATCTTTTTCAAATCCTTTGAGGCCTTTTATGTGGCGTGGACATATTTTATTCCATGTGCCATTTAAACAATTTTTAGTAATTTCCGCCCAGGCCTTATTAATGTTTGAGATGATGTGGTAAATATTATAAGATTTTCAAGTCTCTTAACGTAAAATTTTGCTCACAGTCTACTGCAGACAATGCCTGAGCAAATGTAGTGCGTAAATAGCATGCTTTTAAATTCAAAATAACACCCTGATCCATATGTTGGATGAGTGATGTCATGTTTAGCAGTAGAAATATGACTCTCACGTTTGAATTGAAATCATATATATGTGTAGGATGTCCAGGAGCATTATCTAATAGAAGCAAAATCTTGAAAGGAACACTGTTGTCTTCACAGTATTTTCAACCTCAGGGATGAAGAACCATTTAAACCAATCCTCAAAAGAGATATTGTTATCCATGCACTCTGCTTTGATCGGAAATGCACGGGTAGGGTGGCTTTATTGATGCCCTTAAATGAACGAGGATTTCCAGAATGGTGCACAAGCGGTGGTATTAATCTGTACTCTCCCACTGCATTAGCCCCAAGCAAGAGCGTGGCCCTATCTTTTGAATCCTTGAAACCTGGCATTGTCTTTTCCTCTTTGGCGATGTATGTTCGATCCGGCATTTTTTTCCAATACAGAGCAGTCTCGTCAACTTTAAAAATTTGCTGCATTGAATAGCCGCCTTCATCAATAATTTTTCCAACACATCACAAAATTTCTCTGCAGCTGCAGAATAAGCACAGGCGACTTCACTGCATACTTTAGCATTGTGCAAACCAGTGCGATGCTTGAACCTATTAAACCACCCATTGTTTGCCACGAACTTGGCTTGGTGTTCGCCGTACTTATCCTTAATATCTTCGTAAATACTTGTTGCTTTTGCTTGAATGGTCATTAGACTCAGGTGCACTGTTTTGTGATCACTATTGATCTTAAGTGCGTTGATCCTTTAGCATGTTCTTTTATACATGCACTGTCCCTTAAAATAGTATTCACTGTTGAAGAAGCGAGACCTAATTCTGTGCAATAGATGAGAAACTTTGTCTTGCTTCGTACTTCTTAATCATTTTCATTTCTAAATCAATTTTGTTTCGTTTCTTGGCACTACCACTACTTGCACTTTCCGTTGGTTGCTTTCCCTTCATCATTGTAATATGTAAATAGGAATGAAGAGAAGTTTCTGAAAATCTGTTTTTTATATGATTGAAGATTTCAGTGAAGGGTAAACACAGTTCACCATAATAATGTAAAAATCCACCCAAATGCAGTTATCGGTATTATCCCAAATGCAATTAGATAGAGTTTACTACCAACTTATAATTAGATGCACTAACAGAAAAAGCCCAATAAAATGGAAAGTGCAAATTGTTTTTATTGTTTTATGGCAGTAACCTCCAAAAAAATGTATTTTGGAAAAATATCACAAAGGTGTTCAAAATTGATTCTTATAGCGAGAGCATAGGATAACGATGAAAGGGTAGTGCAATTTCCATTATAAATATCTTTTTAGAGAGATAAATAGCTTAGTAATATAGCAAAATTTAACTGCTGAGGACTTGGAATGAATCACAAAAAAAAAAAAAAAAAAAAAAAGTGAAATTGGTTCACATTACGATATTTTCACAATACCTCCATGTATCCCAACAGATACAAAATACGTTTCCATATTTTTTTCAATTTGCACCAGCCAGTAAAAACTTACGGAAAGTTTAATTTGCATAAGTAGGGGAGTTCCTGTACACGTTTTACCCTTTTTTTCAGAAATTATCATATAGATATAACAATTGCACATGCTCTCACTTTCTCTCCCCCAACTCCATATCTTAACATTTAATTCCAAACTTCTCCTTCTTCCCCCTACACAAATCACACTCTTTGCTTTCATTTTTGAATGGCTTCTAAGTTATACAATCAGGAAACTATTTTATTTACAATAAACAAATCTTTTACCTCATGCATACACAAATAATAGCAACTTAAACTAAACTTATCAGTTCTGCCTCAAAAGCTCATAACACTGAAAAACTGAGACATTATTTCTTACATTTTAGGAAGGATGTAGATTTACTTGAGCATGTACAGAGAAGAAATCTTCTGTACAGAGCGTGTACAGAAGATTGGTGAGGGGAATGAAGGGATCCTCTTACCAAGAGAGGCTTAAGTTCTGCAAATTGCAGTGGCTGGAGACTAGGCACCTGCGCGGTGATCTGATTGAGGTATATAAGGCCTTGAATGGGTTGAGCATGCTGAATTCTGATGGGATCCTTCCACTTGTTCAGATTACGAACCTAAGCAGGCATAAATTCAAATTAAGAAAAGACAGATGTAGAATAGATGTGCGGAAATTTGCCTTTTGCCAGCGGGTGGTTAATTGCTGGAACAAACTTCCATCTGTCGTTGTGGAAGTTGATAGGTTGAATAAATTTAAGGAGGAACTGGACAGGCATTTGGAGACAATGGTATGATTTTTTTTTTTTTTGGCTGATGCTGCATAAACTCATACACTTGCTTTAATGCATCACATGCCACTACTACTACTACATCATAATAGCATCCATAACTTAGCACAATTGTTTTAATTAATGCAAACCCATAATTAAAACGTTCGTCTTGCAAACGGGAATAAAATCTCAAATTTTCCTGTAATCAGTTTATTTTTCTAAGGTATTAGAAGGTATTAATATACATTAGAATTTAGTACCATATTCCTAAATTCTAACATAACTATCATATTCCTAAATTCAAAACACTAAAGAAAACTTACATATATATATATATATATATATATATAAATTTTTTTTTTTACGAAAACCCCAAACACAAAAGGCATTAGAACCTATAGTACTTTAGTACCATGCATCGGTTGGAGGTTCAGAAGACAAAAGAAGATATTTGTTAACATTAGACTTGAACTTCTGTAGACTGTAATTTTCAGGAAATACATATGAAGGAAGGTTGTTCCAGAAAACAGCAGTTGAATGAGTAAATGAGGAAGATAAAAAGTTGGTTCTGTACATGTTCGAACTGTTTTGAAAGAGAGAGCGGAAATTATAGCAGCCAATTCAGAAGAACAGTGCCCATGGAAGCATCTGTAGAAAAGGCAAGCAGAAGAAACAGTACATCTACAAGACAGAGTGGAGAGACTCTGTTAGACATGAGTCATTAACTGAACTGCCCTCTTCTGAACGGAATCAAGAAGACTGAGAGAGGTTTTGGGGGTACCACCCAAGTTGTGGGAACAATATTCCATGGTAGGGCAGATTTGCGATTTATACAGAGTGAACAGCTGTTTGGAAGAAAAGTAAAGGCGAGAGCGAAAGAGCAAACCAAGTTTTTTAGATGCAGAGGAAGCAATATTTGTAATGTGCTTGTGCCAAGAGAGAGATCAGAAGTCAAGGTAATCCCCAAAAGAGATATATCATTTTGCCTAAAAATCGGAGTGTCACCAAAGATAAGCATAGGAGCAGAAGAATCCTTTTTGTGAGATATAAAACAAGACTGAGTTTTAGAAGGATTGAAATTAACTAAGTTGTCTTTGCCTCACTGGAGAATTACCTGGAGATCGGCATTTAAGGAATTGGTAGCAGATTTTCAAGAAGTTGAAGCTGATTGAGCAAGACAAGGTTTCTCAAAATGGAAAGTGGAATGAAATGTGCTATCATCGGCAAAACTATGTATAGGATTTCCAGTCAATGGAAGAAGGTCATTTATATACGAGAGGAAAATAGTGGGGGAAAAAACTGAACCTTGGGGGATACCGGCATTAGTGGAGAAGTTAGAAGACAGAGAGCCACCTACCATCACCCTCAGTGAGCAATCAAAGAGAAAACCAATTACAAAAAACAGTTGATAAACCAGAAGATGGAAGTTTGTTTAGAAGACCTTTATGCCAAACATGATCAAAAGCCTTTCAGATGTCAAGAGCAACTGCTTCTGTTTCACCGAACTTTTCCATTGAATTAGTCCATAAATGAGTAACATAAGCCAGAATACCACCAGTAGATCGACACTGATGGAATTCATACTGGCGATCATTGATCAGACGGAAGGTTTCTAGGTAGTTTAAGAGTTGGCGGTTAATTGATTTCTCCATTACTTTAGAAAGAGAAGTAATTGCAATGAAATGAATTGGATGGGAGGGATTTGTCACCCTTTTTGGGAACTGGCTGGACATGAGCAAACTTCCAAGTATAAGGAAAAACACCTTTGGAATAAGAAAGTGAAAAAAGGCAGCAAAGAACAGGAGTAAGTTCAGAAGAACAGGTTTTGAGAACAAGTGGAGAAACACTATTGGAACCTGGAGCTTTCTTAGCATCAAGATTCGTCAAAATCCTTCTGATATCCTTTTGACAGAAGACCACAGGAGGTATTGAATGGAGTGTGTTGGAAATGGTGGGACGTGTTTTACCAAGATCATTAATACACGAGTTGGAAGAAAAATGGGATGCTATCGGGTCAGCTTTATCCTTGGCTGAAGTGACAACAGAACCATCTGGTTTGGACAGAGATAGGAGCAGAGATGGGCAAAAGTTGCGGCCAATAGCTTTGGCAAGAGACCAGAATGCTCAGCTAACATTAGGGCAAGAAACAAGTTTTCTACTCTTACCCTGTTCAAACTCTAGTTTGGACTGATTAATAACTGCTTTACAATTGTTGCGAGCTTTGATAGGCAGAAAATGAAACTGAAGAATTAGAAACAAGCCAATTACGATATGCAATGTTCTTCTCTTGAACAGCCTTAGCACATTTATTGGAAAACCAAGGTTTAGATAAAGGACAAGATTTTAAAGTGGAGTGTGGGATAAAGGATTTCCATTCCTGCAAGAACAATTTCACTGACACGATCTGAGCAAAAGTTGACATCAAAGTTTTGAAACAGTAATCCGACCAAGGAAAAGAAATCTCACAGGTTATTCCATTTTGCATTCTTGTAATGCCAAACAAACGAGGTTGGGAACAGCCATGAGATAAAGGCTCCATTGGAGGAGATGATCACCAAGTTGTGAGCTGAGGTGCCTAAAGGACCTCTCACTTCGATTGTGTACTTAGAAGGGTTGTTTGGAGAAAAAGATCAAGTGTGTTGGCTGTATGGTTAGGATTGTCCAGTATTCTTGTAGGTAAATGAACAATCTGTGCAAGGTCATTAGTAATTGCAAAAGTCTCAGCATCTTGACCAGCTGGGTCGGTGTGACTAGAAAACGGAAGACAGCTGGAGTTGTGAACATTAAAATCACCAAGGAAAATTACCTCACTGTTAGGAGAGTTGAACTGGAGAAAGTCAAGTTGCAAAGAGAGGAAATCAAAGAGCTCGAATTGATTAATGGAGTTGGGAGAACGGTAGAGACAACAGATGAATTTGACACAATGAGGTAGAGAGATTTTAAGCCAGAGATGTTTGGTTTTTGTTTTTTTTTTTAGGAGCATTAGCAACTAAGGCCATATTGCTCCGGGGGATATGCGGCGGTCATTCCCTGACCTTTCCGCATCCTCCATATTTGGTGGTCATGGGCTCGAACCCTGGTCTAATTAAGAAGCGTGTGCTACACACTGCTGCTCCTGACCACCTGGCTACGGAGGTGCCTAAGCCAGAGGAGATTCCAAATTACCAAGTCTCTGACAGGGAATATCGGAACGAACATATGCACAAGTACCACCTTTGAGGCGAAAGGAATCATACAGCGAATAGTTTGTGCAACTGAGATGAGCAATAGTTGAATCAACCGATAACTGAGATTCTGTCAGAAAAAGTACATGGGGTTTGGTAGACTGCAAGTGGAAATCGTTGAGATTAGAATTGAGACCACGTATATTTCTGAAATGAATTAGAAAGTGTTTGGGAGGTTTAGATCTTTTTGCAGATAACCCTACTCTATTAATTTAACAATTCATGGTGTATTCGATAGTAAGAAAAAGTGGGAGAGACGTGCTGCATAAAGTAACGAAATTTTTGCATATGGCATACACATGGTAAGAATATACCCAGATCTTTGACATAACGTGGCGTCTACAATGTCCCCCGCATACACACGACTTGGACTCCCTCCAGTCTCTATGTGGCAGAGTAGAGGTAGCAAGATTATACACTAGCTGATATAGAAGCCTCCTAGAGAGTTACCAATAGGTTCGGTCCGGTGTACTAACTAGCAGTCGGCCTGAAAACACCGTTTTAGAGCTGTACCCTTGAAATGTAAGGGAAATTGGATCTCGCCACGATGTTCATCAAAACCTCAAAAGTCATCAATCGTTCTGCATGATGGAAGAGAAGAGATGATTAGTGGAATTGAGAGAATGGTAGAGACAACAGATGAATTTGACAGAATTGAGGTAGAGAGATTTTAAGCTAGAGAAGATTGAAAAGAGGAGATTCCAAATTACCATGTTCTCTGACGGAATATCAGAATGGACATATGCACAAGTTCCACCTTTGAGGTGAAAGGAATCGTACAGCGAATAATTTAAGCAACTGAGATGAGCAGTGGTTGAATCAACTGATAACTGAGATTCTGTCAGAAAAAGTACATGGGGTTTGGTAGACTGCAAGTGGAAATGGACATCGTTGAGATTAGAATTGAGACCACATATATTTGTGAAATGAATTAGAAAGTGTTTGGGAGGTTTAGATCTTTTTGCAGATAACCCTACTCTATTAATTTAACAATTCATGGTGTATTCGATAGTAAGAAAGAGTGGGGTAGACGTGCTGTATGAAGTAATGAAATTTTTGGATATGGTGCACACGTGGTAAGAATATACCCAGATCCTTGACATAACGTGGCCTCAACAATGCCCCCCGCATACACACTACTCGAACTCCCTCCAGTCATTATCTGGCAGCAGCAAGATTATACGCTAGCTGATCCGGAAGCCTCCTAGAGAGTGACCAGTAGGTTTGTTCCAGTGTACTAACTAGCGGCCGACCTGCAAATACCGTTTTAGAGCTGTAACCTCGAAATGTAAGGAAGTTTGGATCTTGCCATGGTGTTCGTCATAACCTCAAAAGACGTCAATCATGCTGCAAGATGGAAGAGATGGGGGAGGGTTGACCGGAACTTAGCTCTGGAGACTAAACATGGGTTCCACCACTTCAAGCCTCCAATAAGCAAAGTGGTGGTATTGCACCGGTTGATGAGAGTCATCTACCACCTAGTATTGTCTGGTAACACAGAGGGGCAGCATTCCTTTGTGTGGTGTGGCACCACACCTTGACTCCTGTTTACGTTGGTTCACACCTGGGTAGTCACCCACAGTGCGCTTGCACATGGGGGTTATACCCAAGTACTAATAGTCCCACCATCATGAAGGTGCAAGCAGAGGATTTGGCTGTCACAGACCATCCGAACTACGCTGAAATTGGGTCCACTTGATTTGAGTGTCACCCGAATATCAGTTCCATCAGCGTTTTAGACTCCCAAGTTGCAAGCACAGCTTGTCTGGCATATTTGCGACAGCCTCGAGGACCATATATAGAATAAATAGAAGAGAATATGCTGAATATGTAAATATAAAAACCCAGCTCCAATCATCATCAATATACAAATGTGAATAGGAATGAAATTTATGAGTGAAAGTATATTTACATTACACAGAATTTTTTATAGACTTTTTCAGTATTTCAGATGTATATTTATTTATATTGGTCCCAAGCCAGTATGTTCACCTTCCTTTAATTTCTTAATTTGTAAATAAAATATGCACTTCTGAACAGGCAACTTATGTATTTGTATTCTTAATGCAAAACTGTTTATAAATTATGAATAGTTAGTAATTAATTATACCTACCTTCTTCAATATGAATTTTGAGTCCACATACAGAACATATACATTCTACCCATTTGTTCATGTCTACCTCTGTCTTGGCCACCAAATAGTATATTCTCTTAGGTGTTCTAATATCAAATACAAACTGATAATTAGATCTTCTATTTTCAAACTGCAATCCTGCATCAACCTACAAAAATATATTATTCCAATTATATCTATCAGTACAAAAATTATAATTTATCTGCCAAAGCACAAAGACAAACTTTCAAATTAGCAACACAGAATGGAATTGAACAGTATTTAAAAATTTAACATAGCAATAATATGTCAATTGCACAATTAGATGTTATGAATTGACCAGAAAATTGTGGTCATTCTGAATAAAACTGTTTGGATTTCCTCATTCCTTTGAACGATTTAATCATGTATGAAAAGAGGTAAGAAAGTTAATAAAAATGGATATATATTCAACGTGAGAAATAACTGCTTTAATATTGAAGCAAAACAAATTTAGCCATACTGCATCTTATAATATTTGAAATTCATAAAAAAAAAAAAAAGAAAAAAAAAACACTAAAAAAATTTAAGTTGGTTCAAAATTAAACCATTGAGCGGACCCAACAATGAAATTAAACAAGAGTGATGAATGGTAGGAGAGGAGGGTTAAAATAAGGAGGAAGAAACAAAATAGAGTAGATAATAATTGTAGCCATGTATTAACCCTCTGATAGGTGCAAAATTTCTTTTTAACTGACAGATTCACCCTGGGTATGCCATTTTATAACTTTAAAATCAGAATGAAAAATTTTTAAGTTGTTCACTTTTTAATGCCATCTTTTATTTTCAATCTATTATAAAATAAGTGTGAATAATGCATTTTTTGTATTAAAAACATATATTTAAAATTTTTTTTTTAAAGTAAAACCCCCGTGCCACACTTCACACTTGTTTTTATCACTTGTTAAAAACACCTGCATCTGGAAACATCTTTACTGTCAGTAAGCGAAACCTGAAAGAAACTAACTAATATCTTACATGCTGTGGTGAATGGTCCCCCCACCCTAAGATATGTACACAACATCTGAAGGAAACAAGCATTTCTATTGAGAGATGCAGGATCAAATGTGACGATAGTGAATTTTGGTAATTGGATGGGAAAAATGCAAATAATTTTAAAATTCTTGTTTTTCAACACAACATAATTAATATGCACGAACAGGCTTAAGATTGTCACAAAGAAAATAAACTTCCATTTGTGTTTTCAAAAGAAATAAGGAAAACTTCTTCTCAAAGTACTTTTATATATAAAAAGAAAAGAAAAGAAAAGAAAAAAAAAAAAAAAAAAAAACTTTGTTTTGTGAAATGGAGAAATGACTTTTAGTTTAGAAGTAATTTCTTATTTTCTTTTGTGTTTATTTTAACGTAACTATTGTTGATTTTCTCCATAGTTATAAAATAAAAACAAATGCCTTAATGAAACATATGCTCCATGCTGAGTAATTATACAGCGATATTTAGTTTTTTTTTCGCCACTGACGTTACTAAAGCTGACGTCTTAGAGTTTGCGGGACATAATGATGTTCGAGAAGAGAAACATAAAGGTAAATAAATGGAAAGCATGGATTAATGCTTTTCATTCATTTGATTAATCATTTTTAATCATTAAATTAACAATTTAAAGTTCCACTTTATTTTTGCCAGCAAAAATAAATTAGCACTTTATGTAAATGATAGGCATATTTTTGATGATAAGTCTCGTAAATCTTTAGGAATTCCATCAGTTTTGGAGCTGCTTAATTACAGTATTAATGGAATATTGTTAAACATAAAATGCAAAGTCCGTGTTAGATTTCATTTTGTTCATTTAAAGAGACAATTCATAGATTTTCATCATTTTTGTTCAAGTTTACTCTAGTTTGACATCATGAAGCACTTTACTCTAGTTTGACATCCAGGAGGATATGAAATAAACATTTTCAGTAGTGAGTCTTAAAATAGCATATGCCATATATTGTTTGGAAAAGTAAAAAATAACTTAGTTGTGACCTACCTTAAAAAAAAAAAAAAAAAAAAAAATTGGAACTTTAAATGCCAATGGATTTAAAGCTAAAGTTAGGATGAAAATTTTTAAAGAGGATTTTCATTTAAAACAGGAGCCTATAATTTGAAATGAGTATTCAATAATTTTATGCAAAAAAGAAAACTATTTAAATAACTTATACATTGTGCATTTTTGTAAAAATCCCTTACATTGTCAGAACTATTCTTGTTTATATTAAATGCATGTCATAGAGGTTTAGACACATTAGCAATTGCTTGCCTTCTCTACTCTATAAAGTTGAGCTGAGATAAAGAAAAGAGGTATAATAACAATAGGAAACATGTGTTAGACTGAAACCTTTGTATTAAAAGTACTGCTTTTGAATGATAAGTTTTTTTGTTTTTCCCAAAATTGATTTGTGTTCTCGTCAAATCTCACTTACCAAAAATTGAAACTTAGCATTTCAAGCCTGTGTAGCTTTGGGAACCCCTTTCCACCACTTAGGAGCAGCTAAATTACATTTTGAAAATACTTGAACTGTACTGTAATTCAAGGATTTGGCTGTTTGTAAAAACCTGATATTTTGTTATAACCGTTTGCTCTCTTTCCATATGTTTTATGAATTTTTGTTTCAGGAGAAGGATTCAACAATCCCTAACTTAATGATGTGGACCTAATTTAGTAAGAATGCAGTTTAACTTTAATTGACACAGTCTGTTCACAAGGAAATGCTTCGTTTTTCATTTTATTTTATATTGCCAAACCTTCTTCAATAACAAAACAATTAATGATGCAGATCAATCAGAAACACAATAATTGAGGAATTCATAAATTGACATTGATGTCATTCATGTAGATTTTGCTTAAATTAGAAAAAAATGGCTCAGGCATTCTTTATTGTGATGTGCTCCTATTAGAGAGGTGAAAAAACTTTTTTACAAAAAATGGTCGGAAAATTTGTTTTGTTATCTAGAATAACAAACTTATTAATTGTTACTTATATCTCCTATATATTGTATATATAATAAATTGAAAAAGATCCTGTATGATTTTGAAAATCTAACGTTTCCATGAAGCTATTTTGTGCCAGCTTTTATTTTATTATTATTATTATTAGCCATATGGTACAAGGAAGCCTGAGGCTTATGCTGCACCAGCCAAAAAAAATTTCTGAATACCCTGTGCGTGAGAGAAAGACAGAGAGAGGGGGGGGGGAATCACCACGAAAGGGAAGAATGATGATATCCAGCTCAGGACCTGGGTGTGCCAAGCCCATACTCACAAGATGTGAGCCCTAAATCTCGTTTTTGCAGTGATGCCATAATAATTAATTCTATAATGTATATAAAGCTTTTGTGGAATGCAATATACCTGCATAGTGATGATGACCAGTGTATTTACATTCATGGTGTTAATAACTCTGCTAGTGGGGATTTCATTTTGGACATCCAGGTACTGTGTGGATAGGTGACGAGCCTCACCTATGCACAACTAACCTGGGGTTCAAATGGGGGTCAATTTTCAGCTCTAATTAGAGCATTTACGTTTAGTGGAAAAGATTTTTTCTATGATTCTATTAGGATTAATGTTAGTTGGTTGCTGTTTGAGTTTTGTTTGTGCTGCTATGTTTATATGGTGTCTGATGTAATTGTCAGGTATTTTGTTATTGATGAGGATATTTTTGTTTTTTTAGAGATTCCATCATGTTTTTTCTAGGTTATTGCATGTGTATATGTGTATAATTCTGTTGGTTTGGTTTCTGATCATGTTTCCATGTATATTCTTGGCTAAATTAGTTTCCCAGTTTGTTAGTTTAACAGCTGGGAAGCTAAACTGGTCTCTTTTATTGTAGTGTCTGGTGTATACTAAGTTGTTTGCTATTGTGACTTGACTATCTAGGTAGGTGGCTTGTAGGTTGCTTTCTGTGTTGGTTCTTTCTATAGCCAGTTCTTCGGGATAAATTTTCTTAGCCATGTTGTTGAAATCTGCATAGTTGATGACAAGTACATCGTAAATGTATCTGTAGTATGTAATGCTATTTAAAAATTTAATATTTAAATCTAATTGTCATCAGACATAATTCCAATATTATTATTAGCTACATGGTGCAAGGAAACCTGAAGTTTATGCTGCACCAGCCAAAAAAAAAAAAAAAAAAATTCCCAAGTTACCCTGTGAGAGAGAGAGAGAGTCAAAAGTAGAAGGAAATCGCCAAGAAATAGAAGAATGGTGATACCCAGCTCAGGACCCTGGGTGTGCCAAGCCCATACTCACCAGAAATGTGTAGTAAGAAACATTAATACAGGGTCTGCAAAGATGGATATGAGAAGTACACATAGTACCTGAACTAAAAGGGTGTAAAGGATAGTAGAAAAAGAAATGAAATAGGTGAAAGAATGTTAAAATCCTAGGTACGATTATGAATTAAGATTATTAATAGCATAATTAACAAGCCAATAGGAAGAAATGGGACTGTGCAAAAAGAAAATTTTGCTGCTGCAAACTCCATTTTTTCAGCATCATTGAAACAATGACCTTTCAACAATTGTTTCATCCTTAATTAAAGGGGAGAAAGATACATGGTATATCAGGTGAGTAAAATGGATGCATAACAGCGGTATTCCAAACTTAGGAGGGATTGTTTGATCAAAACAGACTTATCTGCTGCTCATTTATTGCCCTTCTGCTATCTACACGTTAAAATCCAACACACTGCCTTGTGAACTTGCACACACTATCCATGTTCAATCAACTTCTAAACATGCCAGAATTTGAATGCCACTTCCACATAGGGTTATCAGAACATGAAGGGATAAGTTTTGCACTCTCCCATCACAAGATTTATTATAATAAATTTTTGAATGTACTTTGCATAATATGGTAATATATAGTAACAGCAGGGAGAGCCAACCTTTTCCTGTACAGGAGCCATATTCAGTTAGATTTGTTTCACGGCCTGCAATAAGTGATTTGAGAAAAATTAGTGTACTACATTTTCCATATCTTGTTACATATAAAGGGAAATTTCTATTTTCATGTTACTGTTTTTTATATTCAGGCCATATTATAAAAAATGCAAATTCCCAAAACTTTTATGTGCAATAAATCACTATGCCAGTGATTTATTTTTTAGACTTTATTAAAACTATGACTTACTTTTGTTTTTTTAAAAATATACCTTACTTTTGCTTTTAAATGCTCACTTTAGAAAATTTACAACGCTCAAGTTCTTGCTGAAAAGGATCACTGCTTTTCAATATTAAGGTGAATAAATAAATATAATGATACGCCTAAAATTTAAAATATTCTAAAATTTTATTAAGTACAATACTTAATTTACTGAGATGATTAACACTGGATATTTTTAGATAATTGTTCAAAACTGGTTGAAATTTGTGATGCCAATTCTCAATACGGAATGAAGATGCTCATCTATTATTCTGTTTCTTTTTAAATATTTATTTGATTTTGTGTGTGGAAAAATTTGCTCATGAACATATGTTGATCCGAACAAAGCAGCCATTTTCATGGAATTTTCTTTTATTAGCAGAAAATCTTCAGATGGGAGAGCCTTGTAGAATTCAAGTAGTTTATTTTCACAGTCCATATACTTATTTTTGAACCATGTTTTGAATTGAAGATCAATAATTTCAAGTTGCAAGCTGGGATTGTAGTTTTCAGCCATAGAAGTAAATGAATTCCCAAACAAACTTGTGTCTTTTTCATGGGATCTTATATCAGCAAATCAACTTTCAAACTCGTCAAAAACTAACTGTAATAACGAGAGGGAATGATTATTTGGAAATGTGTGTTTCTCTTTTAGTTTGATACAACATTCACAGTGAACTGAATTGTCTGGCTCAATTTGGGATTTAAATAATAACTTATTCTGAAATTATCTGATATCACTAGGACTTACAATACCGGTCAAAATCTTAATACCCGTATTTTGATATTTTTAATTTATGAAACTGGGATACCAGTATTAATATCCAAAAACAAACGTTTTTGGATATTAATTCCAAAAACAAACGTTTTTCTCAATAAATTTTGATGACAATTATGTGCAATAAAGTAAGAAAAAAAACAATTACTGTAATTACTTGAACTCATGTTTTAAATAAACTTTTATTGCAATAATAAATATTCTGAAAAAAATCACATTAAAATACAGTTATTCTAAAAAAAAAAAAAAAAAACTGCAAAGTTTAGTTACGTTTAAGCATCCACACTACCTGTGCATAGTGTGGATGCATAGAAAAGGAAAAAACTGAATCGAGTAAATAATACAAAGGTCTTTGAGATAACAAAAGAGGAGAAAAAGCAGTATGTACTGGAACTTAAGAACAAGTTTGAGCTTCTGCAGACTGCTGAGGACCAAGATATTGACAAGGAATATTACAACTTTCTGGAAGTGATAAAGCCCAAGAAACCTATAGGGAAAAAGAAATCCAAATAAGAAAAAATTAGTCAAGAACACTTGTCATGATGAATCGAAGACGACAAATGAAGAGCAAGAAAAAAACAATTAAGAAGGGAGAAAATTGAGTATACTGAGTTATGCAAAGCCATTAGAAAGAGACTCAGAGAGGACATAAGAAGATTTAACACAAGAAGTAGAACAAGCATTAAGGGAAAACAAAGGATTTAAATCAGCAGCCATGAGAAATAATACAGAAAGACAAATGATACTGAAACTGAAGAATAGCGATGTACTTATAAACAGCAGAGAAGGCATAATTCAAACAGCAGAAGACTACAATAGAGAACTATACAAGGAGTGAGGGAATGATGCCAGCAGTGGGAAAGCTGGATTGCAAAGTAGCATCACATACGACATACCTGATATTCTTCCTGATGAGGTAGAACATGCATTGAAGAAAATGAAGAATCAGAAAGCCCCGGGGGAAGATGAAGTTACTGTAGAGTTTTTAAATTGGGAGGAAAATACATGGCACAAAAACTGGCAAGACTCTTCACAAAATGCTTTAGAAAAGGTGTGACACCTAAGCAGTGGAATAATGCAATCATAGTTTTGCTGCATGAGAAAGGAGATGAATCAGAAATTGGAAATTATAGACCAATTAGCTTCATAACCCACATCTACAAGTTGTTAACAAGGGTCATTACTAACAGATTAGAAAGAATACTTGATGAGAATCAACCGAAAGAGCAAGCTGGCTTTAGGACAGGATTCTCAACTATGGATCACCTTCACGTAATATCATAGCTAATGGAGAAAGCAAATGAATATAAAACACCATTATGCATGGCATTGTGGATTATGAAAAGGTATTTGACTCCATACAGCATAAGGCAATGTTTCGGGCACTGGAAAGACAAGGCATAGATACCCTATATATTATGATTTTGAAGAAAATATATGAGAACGCTACCTCCTTTATTAGACCAGACAAAGACAGTAGCAAATTTAAAATCGAAAAAGGAGTTCGACAAGGAGACACTATCTCCGAAGCTGTTTACTGCTGCCCTTGAGGAAGCTTTCAGAAGATTAGACTGGTCGCAGAAAGGAGTCAATGTGAATGGAGAGTACCTAAACCATTTACAATTTGCAGATGACATTGTGGTCATAAGCCACGATCCCAAAGAATTAGAGGAAAATCTTTCAGTTATGCACAGTTAGTAAGGATTTTGGACTAAAGATGAATATGGCTAAAACAAAAGTAATGATGAACAAGTATGCCACAGAAAGGGACATAATGATTGAAGGAGCAGTAATTGAAAAGGTGGAGTCATATACTTATCTGGGATAAGTTATTAGCTGTAATAATGATAAATGGCTGGAAGTCAAGAGATGAATAAATTTTGGATGGATAGCATTCAGGAAATATAGTTATATACTGAAGAGCAATTTCCCGATTTGTCTGAAACGTAAAATAATGAACCAGTGTATACTCCCCACCATGACTTACGGAAGTGAAACTTGAGCACTCACCAAAAGAATGGAAGAGAAGCTGAGAACTACACAGTGAAGAATGGAACAAATTATATTAGGAATCAGACTGTTAGATAAGAAGAGAAACTCAAGTAAAGGACATTCTTATCAAAACTAATGAACTAAAATGGTCTTGGGCAGGACACATAGCTCGAAGACATGATGACAGATGGATAAGAAAATAACAGAATGGTACCCAAGAGGAGCTAGAAGAAAACCTGGAAGACAACGGCGGAGATGGATAGATGAAATTCATGAGTTTGTGAGTAGTAAATGGCCATTGCACAAAACAGAAGGAACTGGAAAGTTGCTGGAGAGGCCTTCATCCTGTAGTGGATTGAAAATGGCTGCTGGTGATGATGGTCAGTTAGCTGACACCTTACGACATGATATCTGTCTCATTTTAGTTGATAGCTTAAATAAATTTAAGGCTGAACTAGACAAACATTTGGAGTGACAGGATGAGCGAAATGGGAAGGTTTTTTTTTTTTTTTTTTTGGCCGATGCTGTATAAGCTTGCTTTCTTGCATCAATAACTAATGCTAACGCTAAACTGGTTTCTAGTATTCATCATTGAAGATCAATATCATATCACAAGGCAATTAACATAATTTATCCATACAGATAAATATCATCACAATTCCTAGCAAGAGACCTTGGTCAAGAAACCAAGTATACAGCATCAGGCAAAAAAAAAAAAAAAAAAAAAAATTCTCGTTTCACCTGTCCATCTCTTCCAATAGTTTATCTAGTTCTTACTTGAATTTATTCAAATAAGAACTTATTCAAACTATACACTTTCACAACAATGGATAGAAGCTTATTCTGGCAATCAACCACCTACCTGTTGACTGAAAGCAAACTTCAGCACACATTCTGTTCTGCAACCATCTCTCCTCGATTTGAGTTTTTCCTCCTTCATGTGCATAGTCTGAGAAAGAATCCCATCAGAGGTGCCTGGTCTCCTGACACCACAATTTGCAGAAATAAAGCCTTTCTATATAAAATAATTCCTTTGTTCCACTCACCATTTTTTTTGCTGTTCTCTGTACTCGTTCCAGCAGCCTTCCTAAAATGAGGTTTCCAGACCTGTATACAGTACTTATTTGGCCTCACAGTTATCTTATACAATGGGATAATCACTCCTTATTAGCATTAGCTAAGGCTATTAGTTGAGGCATATGATGCAAGATAGCAAGCTTATACAGCATCAGCCAAAAAACAAGAAAAAGAAAACCCTTCCAATTCACCCAACCAGTCACTCCAAATGTTTGTCTCGTAGAGCTTTAAATTTATTTAAGTAAACAACTTCCACAACAATAGATGGAAGTCTGTTCCAGATCAGACTACCCGCTGGCTAAAGGAAAATTTGCGCACATCTATTCTACAACTGTCTTTCCTCAATTTGAATCTATGTCCCCTCAGGTTCATAATCTGAGCAAGGAGAAGAATCCCATCAGCACTGAGTATGCTCAAACCATTCAAGGCCTTATACACCTCAACCAGATTACCTCCAGATGCCGCAACTTGCAGAACTTAAGCCTTTCTTGATAAGAGCACCCCGTTTGTTTCTCTCACCAATCTTGTTGCCCTTCTTTGTACTCATTCTAGCAACTCTACATCCTTCCTAAAATGAGGCCTCCAGACCTGTATACAGTACTCAAGGTGTGACCTGACCATATCATATCTTCATATCTTATTTCTGTTTATCAGTGAAAAAACCCCATGTGCAGCCTGTCCGCACTGCTCAGAGAACTTTATATCAGACTGCACAATTAACCTCTGGGCTTTTCATTTTCCACCTTGAGTGTAGTACCACACATTTGATATGTTAATATGGGATTACTGCTACCCCAATTGCAGAACCTTTGCATTTGTCAATGTTAAACCTGAACTGCCATTTCTCAGCACAATTGCCCAGTTTTTCTATTTATTTTTTTGCAGTAGTATATCTAGATTACTGTCATTAACCTCTCTCTCCCAACCTTCATCAATATCATTAATAGATGCAGAAAAAAAGAATGCGCCAAACCCTGGGGACACTGCTGATAATATTAGTCCATGAAGAGCAGTGTCCATTGATAACAACTGTCTTCTCCCACTCAACCATGACTGTTTTTTTTTTTTTTTTTTTGGCTGACACTGTATAAGCTTGCTTTCTCACATCATTTTCTACTGCTAATGCTAATATGCAACAGTTTCAAATGCATGCTTTCTTGAAATCTAAATATATAATATCAAAATTATTTTTTTGCATCCATTTTCCTGTTTAGATTGTCCTGCATTACCTCTTTAACCAGTGACTCCATTATTTTTACTAGAACAGAAGTTAAGCTAACAGGTATGTAATTATTAATTTCACCCTTTGTGAATTGGAAATACATTTGCATATATCCAGTCCACAGGGATCTCCCCTTGAATCCAAGAATATTCTCATAATTATGGCTAAGGATTTGCTTACTTCCTTTGCTGTTTCTCTTAATATAACTGAAAAATTTCCATCCAATCCCAGTGACTTTCTTAGGTTTAATTTCAACAATTTCTCTAAGTTATTATAAAATTATTTAGTTCCCTGTTAGAATTTGATAAACTTCTGGCATCTCCTTCCCTAAAGAATTCCTCATGTGTGAAGGTAGATGCAAAATACTCATTCAATTTATCAGCAACCTGATCAGGATCATCAACATCAAGTGGACCAATATGATTAATCTTCCTTCTAGTGTTTAATAAATAAAGAAGCCTTTGCTGTTTTTCTTTGCATCCTTTACCAAAGATTTGTCATAATCTGCCTTCACTCTCCAAACCTTCTTTTTGACTCTATTACAGTCTAGTTTATATCTACCATATGCTTCTGTGTCACCTGATAATTTATATGCATCTCATGCATTTTTCTTTCTGCCACAAGTCTCATTAGTTCACCTGACATCCGTTTAGGTCTTGAAGAGAATTTCTTAGTTGGTGTGAAAAGCTTAGTAGCTCTATGATTAGTTCCCTTGAATGCTGCTCATTTAGAATTTGCTGATGGTAACATCATCAGTCGGTCCCACTGAATTGAATTTAAAAATGGTCTGAGACTATTTAGTCACCTTTAAGAAAGCAAAATCCCTTTCCTTTGTCCTTGATGGTAGTTACATCTTTAAGCAAATCACAAATCAATGCACTGTGATCACTGTCACCTAGTTCTTTTATCTGCAGATTCTTAATGCATGAATTATCACTACTGATAATCAGATGAAGAGTATTACTTCCTCTAGTTGCCTCTCTAACTTGTTGCTATATAAAACAGTCATCCAATAAAGCCACAAAAGTCTTGCTAGTGTGTGAGTAAACAATCCCAAGTTCCAGTCAATATCGGGAAAGTTAAATCCCCAATTATAAGACATTTTGATTTACTGGCCCACGCTTTCTCTGTATGGTTGTTTGTTGCTTATTAGAGTTATTAGGCCTATAAAACTCCCCTTCCCTCATTTTTGCTTTCCCAGTGCTTATGTCACACCAAACAGAATCAACATTGCACTGGCTGCCCATGTCAACTGGATATGCTACCTTTGATTTATGTGCTTCTTAACTAAGAGCATACCCCCCCCCCCACTCTCCTGTCATATCTGTATGCAGAGGTTAGACACACGATCAATCACTCCACTTGATAGCATACAAAGGACAGCCAAATTCCAGGGAAAACAAACCGAATTGATGGGGACAGCGGATTGTCGTCAGAAGTTCAGAATTTGTAGCAGTTTTCCAGTATTTACTTTGTTATTAATTATGGATCCTGCAGCACTCCTGATGCAAGAAAGTAAAGTTAATCAGATAAACACTTTCTTTTTATTTTGTGTTTCTTGTTCTTGTTTGCTGTCTCCAGGGTTCCCCCCTCCCATATGCAACTGTATCAGGCATATGCCAAAACCGGATGTGTAAGTGTATGTTTGTTGTGTTGAGTGTTTTGTGCCAATAACTGATGACTTTTCATCCGGGGGGGGGGGGGGAAGCATACACTTGGTTGGATGCCCTCTGCCTCCCAATCACAGCCACATGGAGGTGTACTAAGAACTATAATCTAGGACAGGTCTCACACAAGACTTTCCAGAAAATTCTGGAGAAGTCCAAAAGAAACACTGAATAGAGGAGGAAACAGCTGGCAAAAAGTGGGATAGAATGGAGGGGGGAAGTAGACAGAAAGGGGTCAAGAGTATGAGAGAGATGGGACCTGAGTTACAGTTCCCAAAGAAAGCATAACTCCGTAAGTCAGTGTATGCCCAATCTGAAAAAACTTCCAAATTGTATGAATATAAGTGACAAGAATAGGATGATCGCAAAAGATAGTCCAGTTAAGAAACAGAAACCCAGCACAGGGGTTGTCTTGTTTCTTAACAGGCCACACTAGCATTTCTTAAAAGGCCACACATCTTATTGAAGGTTGACTATCGTGTAGAAGTACACTTAGTTAAAATAGGGTGCAGTGAGCTTTAAATTGAAATAATTTTTTTGTAGTATTCAACCTTAAAACAAAAGCAAGTAAAGTAGCAGGAATTTCTACTCCCCCTGCCACATGCAAACTTACTCTTGTGGCCAAAATTCGCCAACAGAAGAGCATTATTTTGTGCACAAACTTTTGATAGATTCATTACACAACTTAATTCCTGATTTCTACCACAATGTCTCAAAAATCAGTAAATTTAAGTGTAAAGACTGAATACACAAAATGTGACCTCAGATTCTGAGACCAACTCAGTATCTAAATCCAGCAGTTTATCCAAAGCAAGTAAACAATGATGAGGAAACAACAGATGAAGAGAGCAGACCAGGACCTGCCTCAAGCAAGACTGCAAGAATAAAGCCAAGATCCAAAACTGACTCTCCAAAGAAAATACTGAAACTACTGGACAGGAAACAGAGATTACAATGTGCTTCTCTCCCTCTCAGGGTAACTTGGGAATTTTTTGGCTGGTGCAGCATAAGCCACAGGCTTCCTTGCACCATATGGCTAACAACAATAATAATAAGAGCCCTCCTCCTACCTTTATCTAGGGCAGCTGGCTCTGCCCTAGATAAAGTTACTGAAGTCAGGCTCGAGCTTGAGAAATTAACAGCATTGCAGTGGTAGAATTACAATCTCATTCAGAAAGCAGATCATAGAATATTGAACCACCCTTGAAAGGACAGTCACTGATCTGCACATTCAGAATAGTGCTCGTGGCTAAATTAGAAGCCAAAGAAGGAGAGTGGCAAACACAAAAACAATACCAAATAACATAATGAAGTTTTCTGAGCAGTGCAGATGGTCTTGCAAGAGTACCTCATGGTGTCTTGTCAATGATATATACAGGAATTTTTCTAGCAGGGATAAGGAGGTGATTATCCCCTTGTATAAGGCAATGGTCAGGCTACACCTTGAGTACTGTATACAGGTCTGGAAGCCTCATTTTAAGAAGGATGTAGAGCTGTTGGAACGAGTACAGAGAAGGGCAACAAGATTAGTGAATGGAACAAAGGGTTGCTCTTACGAAGAAAGGCTTAAGTTTTGCAAATTACAGTGTCTGGAGACTAGGCACCTGCGTGGTGATCTGATTGAGGTGTATAAAGCTTTGAATAGTTTGAGCATGCTCAATGCTGATGGGATTCTTCCTCTTGCTCAGAATAATCACCTGAGAGGGCATAAATTCAAATTAAGGAAAGACAATGCGAAAATTTATTTTTATTTTGTTACACAGAGCATTAATAAACTACAATAATTGTAGTTTATTAATGCTCTGTGTAACAAAATAAAAATAAATTTTCGCATTATGAATCCAGAGCACGTAGGCCTGTTTTATTATATAAGGAAAGACAGTTGTAGGATAGGAAGTTTGCCTTTAGCCAGTGGGTAGTTGATTGGTGGAACAGACTTCCATCTTTTGTTGTGGAAGTTGATAGCCTAAATAAATTTAAGGCTGAGCTTGACAGGTATTTGGAACGAATGGAGGGGTGAAATGGGAGTGGTTTTTTTTTTTTTTTGCTGATACTGCATAAGCTTGCTGTCTTGTGTCGTATGCCTCTACTAATGCTAATAATCCTAGGCATTGAATGGCCCCACCATGACTACATGACGAGTAAACTTTCAACCAAGACTGAACTACATAAGAAAGAGGAAAATGTTGTAATCATTAGGCCAACAGAGTCTGCCAAGCTGGATTCCAGTGAAGCCATAAAGCAGCCATTACCAAGAATCTTGAACCTCAATTTAAAACAATTAAGATAAAGGGACTAAATAAAAAAAGAATCACAGGGATAGTAATAGATATAGCAACTAAAGAATATGCTGATAAGATTAGGAACAGTACTGAAGTCACAAATTTAGGACTAAAGGCTGAAAAACACAAAACCAGAGGACTGAACATATTAATATTTGACGTAGAAAACACCAAAGTGAAAGAAGATATCTTAACTGAATATATAGGATGGAGTAGTCACTGGTATAGGGAGAACTTCCCTATACCCAAGTTCTACAAATGTATGATATTTGGGCATACTTTTAAAGGAGAGCACCTGTGGCCATTATGCAGTCCAAGGACACGCCTATAATGGTTGCAAAAAGTCCGAAGAAGCAAACTGCTCTAATTACAAGAGTGCAAGACTTGCTTTCAATCACTCTGTGAGGGACCCAAAGTGCACGAGCTACTTGAAGGCAGTGAAGCAGCACAAACAGAAGACAGATTATGAACAATTTGCATAATTGAAGTCTATGATAAAAATTTTCAGTACTATTTGACCAGAGAATAATTTAACTCAGAAGTTAATCTAAGATATAATAGTACCAAGTCAAGGTTGGCTCAAACCTGTAACTGGATAGTTCAACTATCACCCAGGGTTTGGCAAATATTTAAGCACCAAACAAGACTGTATATACATAGGGGTAGTCACCAGTATAGAGAGCACTTCCCTATACCAAAGTGATACAAATGTATGATATTTGGATACCCTTTCCACATGTGCACTTAAAAGGAGAGAATCTGTAGCCATTGTGCAGTCCGAGGACACAACTATGAAAGTTGCAAAAAGTCCCAAGAAGAAAAATGCTCAAATTGCAAGAGTGCAGGACCTGCCTTCAATCACTCAATGGGGGATTCAAAGTGCTCAAACTACTTGAAGGCAGTGAAAGAGCACACACAGAAGATAGATTATCAACAATTTGCATAATTTTCATAATCATACTTTGAAGTTCCTGCAATTAAATGCCCAGAGAACTCATGCTTTGTCAACCAACTAAAAATAATAATAATGAAAGAAAACAGATTGACACTGCCTACATCCATGGAGTGTAGGGTTCAGCATTACCCTAGATATTACAGGGTAATAGAATTCACCATGGACACCACATGGGCAGCAAAAGTGATCAGGAATAATAAAATCACAGTGACCAGGATAAACAATTTATGCATTCCCCCCATTCAGCGTGCGTGCACATTAATTCCCTTTACTACAGGCCACTGGCCCGAGTGGACAATACTTACAAACAGCTCTCAAGCTACCACCAGGCAACAGAATAATATATCCATGGATGCTAACTGCAGGTCACCTCTATGGCATAGTTGTACAATAGCATTAGCAGAGGAATAAGATGCAAGAAAGCAAGCTTATAGAGCATCAGCAAAAAAAAAAAAAAAAAAATTCCCATTACACCCATCCAGTCACTCCAAATGTTTGTCTAGTTCAGCATTAAATTTATTTAAGCTATCAACTTCCACAACAGATGGAAGTCTGTTATAGCAATCAACTACCCACTGGCTAAAGGCAAACTTCTGCACATCTATTCTACAACTGTCTTTCCTCAATTTAAATCTATGCCCCGTCACGTTCTTAATCTCAGCAAGTGGAAGTTCAAGTCTAATGTCAACAAATATCTTCTTTCGTCTTCTCAACCTCCAACCCAAGCACGGTACTAAGTACTATAGGTTCTAATACCTCTCGGGTTTGGGGTTCACATAAAAAAAAAAAAAAAAAATCCCATCAGCACTGAGCCTACTCAAACCATTCAAGGCCTTGTATACCTCAATCAGATCATTTAGTATTAGTAATGGCCACATGGTGCAAGAAAGCCTATGGCTTATGCTGCACCAGCCAAAAAAAAAAAAAATATATATATATATATATATATCCGAACAAAACAATGATAAAAACAAACAAAAAAAAAATAATAATAATTAAATAAATAAAATAAATAGATAATAATAATTAATAAAAAAAGGAAATTAAACCTATCATCCTATGCGCTTCCCTTACCTGAAAGTACTATCCAGATGACCTTTGGATTTCCCCAAACTGTTGGCCTCTACCACCCATGAAGGCAACTTATTTCAGTAATTTATAACTCTCTGGCTAAAATAAAACTTCCTGCAGTCCAATCTAAACATTTCCCCCCGTAACTTGAATTTATGTCCCCTAGTTCTAGCATCATTTATAATCTTGAAAATTTCATCCTCATTCATTTTACTGATGCCTCTCAGAGCCTTAAGCACCTCAATCAAATCTCCTCTAAGGTGTCTAGTTTCCAAACTCTGCAACCCACATATTCGAAGTCTTTCTTCATAAGGACGCCCTTTTGCCGATCTCACCAGGCGAGTTACCCGTCTTTGCACCCTTTCAAGAAGCTCGATGTCTTTCTTTAGGTGCGGTCTCCATACTTGAACACAGTATTCAAAGTGTGGTCTAACATAAGCCTTATATAATGGGATTATCACATCCCTATCTCTACTTGCAAAAGTTCGATAGATCATCGATAGGACACCATGGGCCTTCCTTGCAACCTGTTTACAATGCTCAGAGAATTTCTGACCGTATCGTAACACCCAAGTCCCTTTCCTCCAGTACTGGGTTTAGTTGAACTCCACCAAGTGAATAAGTTCTTTTGGGATTACTGTTTCCCAGGTGTAATACCTTACACTTTGTTGGATTAAAGCACAGCTGCCATTTTTCTGACCATTCCTGAAGTCTATCTAGGTCTCTCTGAAGAAGCTCAGCTTGACAGCGATCATTAACTACTCTACCAATTTTAACATCATCTGCAAATTTAGACATCACGCCCTCTATCCCTTCATCAATGTCGTTTATGAAAATTAAAAACAACAGTGTTCCTAATACTGATCCTTGGGGAACCCCACTTGTTACATCAACCCAATCTGAGAAATAGCCATTTATCACAACCCTCTGCCTCCTGCCCTGAAGCCATCCTTCTATCCATCTAAGGATTTTCCCAGTGATTCCAACCTGTTCCAGCTTATAAAGCAACCGCTCATGTGGGACTGAGTCAAAAGCTTTGCTGAAATCTAAATAAACAATGTCGAAATTATTCCCTAAATCCAGCTCGTGAATGACCCTTTCGAAATAGCGAACCAGATTTGTTAAACATGATTCTTTACAAAACCATGCTGAGAATCCTTGAGAATTTCAATTCAATCCAAATGATCCTGAATTCCACCCTTGATCATTGCCTCCATGATTTTACCTACTACTGAAGTCAGACTGACAGGTCGATAATTTCCAACTTCACTTTTAGAGCCACCCTTTTGTATGGGAGATACACATTAGCACTTTTCCAATCCAAGGGAATCTCCCCAGAGTCTAGTGATGCTCGCATAATTAGCCTCAATTGTTCAATGCACTCGCTTGCCGCCTCCCTTAAGATTATAGGGTATATTCCATCAACTCCAGGAGCCTAACTGGTCTATAGGCTCGAAAGTTTTTTCATTAAATAATCTTGCAAAATTTCAATATCATTAATTACATATTTTTTAACTTCGCTCCACAATTTCCCATTGCCACAAAAGGGTTTTCATTTGTAAATATCGATGCAAAATAACCGTTGAGTTCATCTGCAACGGCAGCTGGTGTATTTAATACTATCCCCTTTCCCTTACGTAAAGGTCCGATATGGTTTGTCCTGCTCTTCTTGGCATTTATATATGTGAAGAATTCTTTATCCCCCCCCTCCCTCTTTGCTCTGTTTGCTAGTGATTTCTCATAAACTGCCTTTGCCTGCCGAACCTTTTCTGTGGCTCTATTACACATCACCTTGTAGCTGTTATAGGCTTCAGTACTTTTTATTGCTCTGTAACCTTTCCATGCTACCTTTTTCTGCTCAAGTAATGTGGCAACTTCACTATTCATCCAACTTGGAACCCTCCTCGTGGAGTATTTTTTTTAATGGTATATACGCATTCAAGGCATCTGTGATTAATGTTTTAAAAGCGTACCACAGTTCAAATGTATTCATTTTCTGCACGATATTTACCCAGTTAATAGAGGCCATGTAGTACCTTAAGGCATCGTAATTTCCTTTTCGGAAATTAAAACCCATTCCTTTGCCTTTTACTTCTGCTACCTCTCTCTCTCTCTCGTCATCATCATCCACCGTAGAACTCTGTGGTCACCCTGCTACTGGTTCCTCTACTGTCAGCCCTGTTATGTCATCTGATTCATGGGTGATGATTAGGTCTAGGATATTCTTTTCTCTAGTACTTTCCCTGACATGTTGATACAAATAACAGTCATCTAGTTGATTTAAAAATTTTGTTCCCCATGTCAAGTTTCCTTCCCATTTTCTCCAATCAATTAGAGGCAAATTGAAATCACCCATAAAACATTGACGCTTACTTGCCCATTCCATTTGCCTGTAGAGGTTTTTGTCATAATCTTCACAATCACCTGGTCTGTAGATTACTCCTACTTGCATTATACCTTTGTTTCCAACTATCTCACACCATACAGACTCTATACTAGCATGTGAAATGTCTGAATCCGGGAAAGCTATCGTCGCACTCAGGCTGCTTCTGATAAGAAGCATTACCCCACCACCCCTTCTATCTACCCTATCCTTCCTAAATACATTATACAAGCCGTACTTAAACTCATCATCCCCAATTTCCGGGTGGCACCACGTCTCTGTAAGCCCTATTATGTCCGCATTACTTGTTTTAACCAGCAGTTCGAATTCGCTCATTTTATTGACGACACTTCTAACGTTACTGTATAAACAATTAAGATTTACAGTTCTTGTATATTTAACAACCCTAACACAACCCTTGAAGTTTTTTAGGCTCTCTTCCCTGATATTAGCTACCCGCTCACGTGAAACGTTTCTGCCCCGAGAACATCTAAATAATACGTCCAGTTGGGGTAGCAGATAAGGACTCTTAAGGTATGTGCAAGAGTTACTTTGACCAATATTATCAGATAAACGCGTGTCAGTATATTACCCACATCCCCCCTAGCTAGCAGTTTCCCTGAACCTTTAAGGTATCCTCAATAATACTGGCAAAAACTTTTGCACCACCTTTGTTTAAGTGTATCCCGTCTCTACAAAACAAATTCCTTCTACCTACAGGTGTGGGCCATGCTGATAGAAATTTCCCCCCTAAAGCCTTGCAGATTCCTTCAAGTCTTGAGTCTCTTAACATATAATCCCTCCTATCGTGTCTGGGCAGAATTGCAGACACATAAGACATTGTGGCCTAGCTTGCGGCATTTCCTCAGCATGGTCCTGTATTTTTCCAACAAATCGTCAGATCGTGTACGTTTAATATCATTAGTCCCCACATGAATAATAATATTCTCTTTACCCCCTTTAAAATCTGTCAATCTGTGTTGGTGACATCATCAATAGTTGCTCCCGGCACACATACCCTGGTTCTACTCCACCTATCCTTATTACAAAAAATATTCCCCGTTTCCCTGACAATGGAGTCTCCTAATAAAACAAAGTCCTTTTTAACCAGAGTAGTTTGCACTTGGTTTTTCTGTTTTGAGGCTCGAATCGGGTGTGCATCACTTGGTAGATTGCTGGAGTCTTGAGTTCCTGACGAGCTCCCAGATGCATTATTCTCGAGGGCAAGAACCCGTTTTTTCAGGGACTCAAATTGTTCCATCAGTGCACCAAATTGTAATTTAAGATCAGTGCACTCCTTACATCGATCACAAAGAAAAGAATCCCCAGGTGAGGTAGGATTAGTCATCAGGTCGACCTTGGAAAACATTCCACAGGTTCCACAATGGATTAAATCATGACTCGCCCGTAAATCGCCATCGGCTATTTCCGTGTGAGTCACGATACCCTGTGACGTGTTTAAGGCAGATCTCGTAACTACCATTATAAAATTAAATAAATATCAATGAAAGTAACTTTAAAAAAAATATATCTATAATATTATTAAAATCAAACTGTTACAGGAAACCTATAACAAAATAATCCAACAATATCTAAATAAATCAAATATTTAAAAGCACTATCCAAAAGTAAACCACTTAACTGAGGAGCCCTGACTAAGCATGTCCGCTCACCTCGAATGCCAACACTGAAGTGATGGCATTCGAGATGGCATTTCGCAGGTGTCTAGTCTCCAGATGCTGCAACTTACAGAATTTAAGCCTCTTGTGGTAAGAGAACTCCTTTGTTCCTCTCACCAATCTTGTTGCCCTTTTCTGTTCTCATTCCAGCAACTCTACATCCTTCCTAAAATGAGACCTCCAGACCAGTACACAGTACTCAAGGTGTGGCCTGACCATTGCATTATACAAAGGTATAATCACCTCCTTGTCTCTGCTAGCAAAATTCCTATATATCATTCACAAAACTCCATGACTTGATTTGGCAGCACGTCTGCACCTCAGAGAACTTCACATCCGACTGCACAATCGCCCCCAGGTCTTTTTCATTCTCCACCTCCCTGAGTGTAATACCACACAGTTGGTATATTTTTCTTGGGTTACTGCTACCCATATGCAGTACTTTGCATTTGTCAAACTTCAGCTGCCACTTCTCAGCCCATTCACCTAACTTTGCTAGATCCTGTTGCAGCAGCAACAGGATCTACCAACCTTTGTATCATCTGCAAACTTGGACATTAAGTCTGATATATATTCATCGATATCATTAATAAATACACAAAAGAACAATGGGCCCAGCACCGAACCCTGGGAAACTCCACTAATAACATTAGTAGAGACTCCACTAATAACATTAATGGACACTGCTCCTCCATGTGGAGCAGTGTCCATTTATTACCACTCTCTGCCATCTCCCACTCAACCTTCCCTTTATCCATTGCAGCAACTTGCCCTTAATGCCATACTGCTCCAATTTGTACAGCAGTCTTCCATGTGCAACAGTATCAAAAGCTTTCCTGAAATTCATATGATATCAAAATTATTTTTTGCATCCAGTTCCTTTGTGACCACATCGTAATATCCAATCAGATTGGTCAGACAATACTTGACCTTAAGAAACCCATGATGTGTCCGAACTATTACTTCAGTCTTGTCTAGTAATGCTGCATCACTTCTTTTACCAGTGACACCATTATTTTCCACGGAACAGAAGTTAAACTAACAGATCTATAATTATTTGCGTCACTCTTTGAACCCCCTTTGTGAATTGGTGATACATTTGCACATCTCCAGTCCATAAGGACCTCCCCTGAATCTAAGGATGCTCTCATAATTATGGCTAAGGGTTTGCTTACTTCCCTCATTGCCTCTTTCAATATAACTGGATAGATTCCATCTGCCCAAGGTGCCTATTTTATGTTTAACTTCAACAATTTCTCCTCCACTTTGCTCTCCAGAACAATATGCACAAGCAGCACTCATAACCAGCCAAAGAATCTTGCAACATAAAGTAGTATGCTGCACAATAATAAAATTGTTGTTTATGAGCAATGGCCACCCAAGGCATTGCTTATAGATTAATAAAATGGAAAGATCAGGAGGCCTGGACTACATCCTCCACCATGGCATCACCTTTCAGCTAGCTTTCCAACTGGATCCAGTTCAACCCCAAATCTATAATATAATCAGATTCAATATAAAAAGGTCAATTGGAAGAAATGTTATTATTATTATTAGCCATATGGTGCAAGGAAGCCTGAGACTTTTGCTGCACCAGCCAAAAAAAAAAAAAAAAATTTCTGAGAGAGAGTCAGAAATAGAAGGGAATCACCAAGAAAGAGAAGAATGATGATATTCAGCTCAGGATCCTGGGTGTGCCAAGTGTTCCTCAACAGGATTATAATCATCTCACTCTGAATGGGCAGGTTGTTGTATTATTAACACAAACAATCAGGAAAACCACAGAAGCCTTCATGAAAAGAAAAAAAACCAACAGCAAATGCAGTTCCCTAGTAGTGCTCTGAGCTGCAGAGTCTGGCGAAGGGGAAACCAGGTAAGAAAAAAAACTTTTAGAGATCCTGAGCCAGTTGGCTGCCAGCTGAAGTAAATTCCTGGAGGGAGGATTATTGCTCCCTGAGAAACACTTAAGAGAAAGAAGGAAGTTTGACTAAACCCTTGTTGGTACCTCTGGTAATGCTGACCCATGGGGAGTAGTTTACTTCATAGATACCAACATGTTGCCAAGGAGAGACATGGTAAACACAACTGATATCAGGACAAAACATATACCTGGGGGAAAATAGTAAATAATATCCTGGGTATGCTGTTTCCTGAAGATAATCAACCTCTCACCAATGATCAGACAGAAATATGTATTGAGAATGAAAAATATGCTAACACAAATACCAAACCACCATTTACTTCAGAGGAAATGCTTGCAGAATTAAAAGAACCAGAGATAAAAAATGCCTAGGCCATGACATCACATAGCAATAGAAATGATAAAACAGCTAGTGAAACATTTTCTATAATATCTGTTACAAATATATAACTGTCTGGATAAGGGAGTATTCCCCACAAAATAGAAACTGGCAAATCTCCATCTAATAGTAAAAAATCCAGAGAAATCCCCAAATGACTAGATCAAGTAATTCAACTCCATCTAGAGACCCATCACTACATAAGTGCAAACCTTCAATCAGACAAACAAGCTGACTTCAAACCTGGGTGTTCAACTGAAAATGCTATGAACTGTTTTATAAATGCAGCACAGAACACACAGGAGAAGTACTTGCTGGCAATACCAATCAACTTTGCTAGGGCCTTTGACACCCTTTGGTGGCCCAGCATACTCAAGAGATTATGTCATGCCAGAATTCCTCAAAATGTGTATACAAGCATAATAAGGATGTGTTTCATTGCTCCGCGAACTTTTAGCTTCAAAATGTGTCTAATCTACAGTTTAAGTTTAAGTATCACAATGTATTCCTACAAGAAGATAAGCACCATAGGACTGTCCTGGTGAGAAGCTTTTGCTATTTTATCGGGTGTGCAGCCAGTTTGAAGCGTAAATATCTGTTTCCTTTGTTGTCAGACCGCATGGTCACCATGTGGATGATGAAAGGGCAATAAAGAGGCAGCCAATATAATGCAGCTTTCACATTTCCACCTGGCACTTGACTGGGGAGGTGCCACAAACTGTGTCAATTTTGACAGTGATCCTGCCCCAAAAATTTCAACAATATCTGTTTTGTACTGCAAGGAACAATGCTTTCAGTGCCCCCCACTGCCATAGACTTACCATAAACAGATCGTATCTTTGCAACTATATGAGAAGTGAAGAAACTGTGTTCACCTTCGTCATCAGCACTACTGAAAACCCCCATAGAAAGTAGTCCGGTCCCTCTCGGGCTATTTTCACATGTCACATCTGGGTGTTCCCCCCACCCAATTGCCAGTGGGGAAGAGCCCAAAACTTCGACCGAATATTGCTAGACAACAAATTGTGCCATGGACTTATGGTTACCGCACCTGCAGGCATTTCCCAGCCTCTTCCTGACTGAGAGGTAATCCGAAGTCATACTAAACTACGATAAAAATGAGCAACCCTGGACAGAAAACGTCCGACCAAACTGTGGGCAAAGAAAAACAACTAAAAGGACAATACCACAACCAGGACCCAAACGAAGACCTGCAAATTACAGAATATAATGGATATGGTGACAATGAACAGTCACAACCAACCTCCAAAAAGAGGAACAAGAAATATGTTACCCCAAAAACTGAAAGGGAGACAAGAAAGATCAGGCCAAAGAGGGGCCCCCAACCAGATGACAATGAAAAAATAAGAAAGCAGCCCGAATCACCCAACCTTAGACCCCAGACTGCCAGAAGACAAAGTTCTGGACCAGCTTCGGGTGAAGCTCGAGAACAAACTAAAAAATCCACAAATGGAATCACAGTTGTCCTCAGAAGCGAAATTGTGGGAATTTGTACCAAACTGGAAACAGTCCTCCACAAAGTCCACAGTGAGTCAGAAAGAAATGCGACCAAATTAGAGGCCTACTTGGAGTGTAAAGGCACATAACAAATGCAACAGCATGCCCCTGCTCACGCAAACCCACTGAAGTCAACCAACTGCGACAAAGACATCAGCAAGGGAACAACCAAAGAAAAGGACACTCCTCCCAATGCTGAACCTCATAATACTAAGACCTAAAAATGTTTAGGTCATAATACTAAGACCTAAAAATGCTGAGAAAATAGGCACAAGTGATGAAATTAAATCCAAACTAATAAGTACCATGAAGGAAGACTTCAAACAGACCCAAATTCAAGGAATACACAAGATGAGGAGCATGGGACTCATGATTGAAACCAAGACAAGGCAGGAGATGCAAGGGATAATTGAAAACCCCCAAATAGTTGCCCTGGGTCTAACTGCTGAGCCACTCAAAAGAAAAGGGCCTGCCATAATAATCTACAACGTGGATAAAGACGTCACACCAAACCAATTAGCATACAAACTCTATCACAGGAACTTACAGAGTAAAATCCTAGACAAAGAGTCACATGAGATGGCAACACCTAAATACCACATCAAAGCGAGAGATGGAATTAACAAGAATTGGGTCATTGAACTCACCCCAGAGGCTTGGCAAGCACTAAAAGAGGGTGTTCACTGAATGGGGAAGCTACCGTTACTGTGTAGTCGTGCCGAAATCCTATCATTGCTGCAAGATCAGCCACACACACACACACACACACACACACACACACACACACACACACACACACACACACACACACACACACACACACACACACACCACCCCAACATGTAGCCACTGCTCTGAGAAGGGCCATGAATATAACAGCTGTCCCCACAAAGATTGGAAACCTACCGGTGTCAACTGTAAGAATTTAAAACTTGACCAGAAGCACTCATCAGGGACCCAAAATGCCCCACGTACAAATGAGCCAAGAGTCTATACCAAAGCAGGACCAAATATAGGAATGAGAATTAAACCATATAATACAGCAAAGCTAAAGATAATTCAAATAAATGCGCAGAAGGCCAGGGCAGTGGCTGAACATATTCGGGTTAAAGCCGAAGAGGAGAACACATATGTTATTGTGCTACAAGAACCATAGTCGTATGGAAAATGGGTCGCACAATTCCCACTCACTTATAAAGTAATACAAACAGATGATGATACCCCAATGGGCAAGCTGTCCTGGTAAGGAACAGCAACATCACTGCAACCAGAATCGTGCCGCTTTGCACTGTGTGGGCTGCCTGAGCCCGACTGACTCTGCACAGCATTAGGATCCCTATACATCATGGCACTCTATTGTAGACTGGGGCAAGAGATAGATTTTGCTATTGACTACCTCCGTTGCCTGCAGGATACCTTACCAAACCAAAAGCTCATCATAGGAGCAGACGTAAACTGTTGCTCCCCAGCATAGCACAGCGCAACCCCAGAGAGGTGAGGAACCCAAAACAGACAACTCCTCAAAGACTACCTGATAGGATCCCAGCTAACAGTTCTAAAACAACCACACCACTTGCCAACTTTTTGCAACACCCTCTGGGAGGCTACAATTGACATCTCCCTGGCCACTAGGAATGTGGCCCAGCTTCGTGGTTGACCAGAGGGTGGAATACTTCAGACCACTGTGCAATAACTTTTACAATATCAAGACAACTAACAAGAACAATACTAACAAACCAACCAAAAAAATATGCAGTCACCAAAGCAGACTGGATGGTTTACAGAGACCTGCTCATCACCGCTATCGAAAGCAATCCAGTGAACATAAACCCCCTGAGTGACCCGGATGATCTGCAGAGAGGAACCACAGAGTTAATACTAAGCATCAGCAAGAGGGCAATCAAAAAAAAACCCCAAAACCTGGAGCTGTTCCCTGGTGGACCTAGGAGATAGTTGTACTCCGAAGACATGCACAAAACAAGAAAAGACTTCCAGAGAGCCCGCAGGATATGACCTGTAAACGAAGTAGAGGCTTTAAGACAACGTTATCGAGAAGCCAGTTTGTTTGTTATTTGGTTTTTAGGAGCATTAGCAACTAAGGCCATATTGCTCAGGGAAATGCGGTGGTCATTCCCTGACCTTTCCGCATCCTTCGTATTTGGTGGTGACAGGCTCGAACCCCGGTCTAATCAAGAAGCGTGTGCTACGCACTGCTGCTCCTTCCCACCTGGCTACGGAGGCACCCGAGAAGCCAGGAACTACTACATGGACACTATACAAAAAAAGTAATCCTGGGACACCTGGTATCCACTACAGGAAATACCGACCTCTGGGTATGGTTTACAAGGTAACCACAAACAAACTGCCCAGTAGAGAGGTCATCAGCACTACTAGGATTTTGCAAGGAAATCTAACAACTACCTGGGAGCAATCAATGGGAAATATTCTAGACACAATCTTCAAGGAACCGGCGATATCAACCCTGCAAGAGCAACACAAAATCTGCAAAGACAATTAAAACTATATCACTCCTGCACTTGAGACTCCCTTCACCCCTGAGGAGCTTGGCGCAGATGCTACTAGGATTAGAAACCACAAATGCCCAGGACTAGATATGATTGAATCAGAGATACCTGGGGCTGGTCGAGGCCCAGGCCTTTGTAGACGACCTCATCCTTACTATTGAGACAGACTCCAGAGCCCAACTGGAATGCATCCCCAACCAAGAATTACAAAAATTGTAGCACTGGGCTACAAGAAACCAGCTACAAATCTCACTGACTAAAACCATATCTATCCTACTTAAAGGAACCCTTCAAGTACGATGTCCACCACAAATCAAAATAGATGGAGTGACCATCAAACTCGCCAGCCAACTGAAGTACTTAGGAGTTATTAAAGACAATAACCTATCCTTCCAACCCCATCTAAAATACATAAGGACAAAAATAAGACGATACTCAGCAGTGGTGGCCAGGGTCACAAGGAAAGACTGAAGATTAAAAAACAAACTAATGTTATATTACAAGCCTACCTTCATCCCAGCAATAACTTATGCAGCTGCAGTATGGTACAACAAAACAATACTTGTAGTCAACAAAAGAATCCTGGATGCAAAGGACCATCCTACTAACAACCACACGAGCATGCAGTACAGTGAGCACAACTGCACTGCAGGTGCTTGCTGGCACACTCCCGCTGAACCTAGAAGCTGTAAAAGCAGGCCTACTCTTCCTGCATAACAAGGGGATAGCCGCCACCCCACCAGGAAATCACAATCGACCCAGTGAGTAGTTTAAAAACAGAAAAAGCCTGATTGCAGGTCTACTTGCTTAGGGAGTGGCAACAAAGATGGACAGAGACGACAAAAGGTGAGATCATTTGCAAATTTTTCCCAGACCTCAACAAAATATATTCCAAGCAACCAGCCTGGTACTTCCCGGGGTTGCACCTGACTTCTCTACTAACAGAGCATGGACATTTCAATGAAAAGCTTTCTGGTTTCGGCCTCAATGATGACCCCAATTGCACAATTCTCCTCACCATCACCCACACATGCCCTACTGAAGCTTACAGGCATCCTCCCTCTGGATTTGGAAATACTGTTGGAGTCCCCTGCGCACTACCTAGCCAAGGGTACCAGCAAAACCTGCTTTGTTTACACTACGGACCCAGCAAATGATTGTGCTGTAGAAAAGAGCAGGCTCCAAGCTTACCTGGTGCAAGTGTGGCAAGAACGATGGAATCACTCTCACATTGGAGAAATTACTAGGAAATTTGTGCCCGATGTCAGCAGATCTTCCCCAGGGCACCAAGCTGTTTCTCACCATGACTGCAGCCAACCTATCTTTTAACAGAGCATGAAGCAACCAATGCTAAACTTTCCCTCCTCGGGATAGAGGACCCTTCCTGTGTTTGCGGAGGCCTGGCAGCACCTCATGTATGACTGCCAGCTCTATGACGACCTTCGCAACATCCTGATAACAAAACTGACCTACTTACCCAGAGGACAGGAACACCGCCTGCTAGATACAAGGGAGGAATATTTAGCATTCTCCGACTTCGCCTAGGAGCTCTTCATGAGGCAGAGGACACTTACTGTCGTGGATAGCCACTGACATACCCAGGCGCCTCCGTAGCCAGGTGGGAAGGAGCAGCAGTGCGTAGCACACGCTTCTTGATTAGACCGGGGTTCGAGCCCGTCACCACCAAATACGGAGGATGCGGAAAGGTCAGGGAATGACCACCGCATATCCCAGAGCAATATGGCCTTAGTTGCTAATGCTCCTAAAAATCAAATAAACAAACAAACAACAATTGACATACCCCCATAAATGTGATAACTTCACCGGAATGGACATAAGCCCTATGAATGACAATACTACCAGACTTGCGTGGTGCCTTGACATCCACCTGGACCTGACACTAACAGGTGCTCAAGATCATGAATGATTTGATAACAACCACTAGAGCACAGACATGATGGACAGGAAAATCAGACCTGACACTGACAGATTCAAACCAACGTGACATTGACCTCATCACAGACCTGGATACCTACCAGGACCAGATGTTAACCAACTGATGATGACACGAGGCGGCTTGATGCTGGAATGCCTCATGGGTGGGGTGATCTCCTCTGCACTCCCTTGCGTGGTGCCTTTACACCTGTTCCCTGGAGGGAGGGGAGAGTATGGTTCTCTGTCCCCTCCCCTCTCTGCCACCAGGTGAGGCCTGGGCCAGCATCACTGACCATATTAGGGTCGCCTTCTCTATCATCCCCATACTTTTACCTTTCACCCCCCCAAGTCTTCGGTCTCCTCTCTCCCTCCCCTACTCTATCTATACACTAGCGTATGCCCCACACAAGTTCCAAAGCTCAATTATATACAAATTACATCGTTTATAATCCTTTTGGCTTTTCCAATCCTAGCGCTCACCCCCACAATTTTTTTTTTTTTTTTAATATAAGCCCTAGCCACTGAAATATCAAGAAACTAGGTGGCAGGGCCTGCCAGAGTAAAATATAGAGCTACTGGATACCCAGACTGCCTCCACGAGGCTAAGTGTGGGCAATGGTGGGTCCAAATAGGGGCCCAAAGGCTAAATGGCCAGAAGAACAACACTACATAACATTACACATATACATAGTCCACACACTTTTAAATCTCTGGCCTTAACAGTGAACTGTGACACACAACAATGTATAAAGCACGGAGATGGGGGGAACCCCTGGTGCCGTTAGACATGAAAACACTTTACCAGAGGAATACCTCACGGAACAGGGGGAATAACCATTTACAATGGAGGAACTCCAAGAAGCGGCTGCCTGGATAAGGCCCAAAAGATGCCCCGGAAGAGATATGCTTGAACCTGAAATAATAAAGAAGGTTGCTGACCTAGCACCCTAACTTCTAAGATTGTACAATTGCTGCTTGGAGGCTGGCTACTTCCCTATAGAATGGAGAACAGCAAATGTCAAATTAATTCTCAAAGCACCAAGCAAAAATCCGGCACTCCCGGAATCATATCAACCCATAGGGTTCCTAACAGTTTTAAGTAAGCTATATGAACGGCTCCTTCATAGACGGATCCAATGCTACTACTCCACTGCCAACCTTGAGGCAAAAAACCAATTTGAATTCAAGCCGGGTCACTCGACTGTCGATGCAATGAGAAATCTACTCACATCAGTGAATGATTGCCAACAGAAGTATTTTCTCGCTATCACAGTGGATTTTGCCGGGGCGTTCAACTCACTTTGGTGGTCGAGCATCATGGGTAGTCTCAGAATGGCGCAGGTCCCAAGCAACCATTACAATATCAAAACCAACCTCTCACACCGAAAGACAGAAGCAAAAGTACCATACCAACAAATCAGCAGGAACATCCATAGGGGATGCCCCCAGGGTTCCATGCTTGGATCACTGCTGTAAAATATAGTATTTGATGACTTTCTGAACACTGGACTTGGGGAGGTGGTAACCAAGGCATTTGTGGACGATTTAATTCTCACCGTGATGGCACATAGTAGGGCACAACTTGAGATTCGAGCAAAGTAGGTGGTAGATGACTTCCATCAACCGGTGAAATAAAACCACTTTGCTTATTGGAGCTTGAAATGGTGAAACCCATGTTTAGTCTCTAGAGCAAAGTTTCCGGCATCCCCCTCCCCCCATACTCCTCCTTCAACCCATGCACGGTACTAAGTACTATAGGTTTTGATACCTTTCGTGGTTGGGGTTTTCATAAAAAAAAAAAAAAAAAATATCAAGCTCTACATACTCTGCAGCGGTGGGCTACGGAGCACTTTCTACAGATCTCACCTGCCAAAACTAATTCCATCTTGCTTAAGGGAACATTGGACATAAGGAGGCTGCCCCAAATTAAAATAAATCGCGCTACAATCAAATTCGTCCAACAATCAAAATATCTTGGGATCATTTTTGACAGCAAGCTCACATTCCAACCGCATCTCAGGACCAAGATTAGAAACTACTTGGCCCTAATTGCATGAGTCTCAACACAGGGACTGGGAATTGAATAAACGAACCATGTCCCTGTACTACAAGACCACTTTTCTCCCGGTGATCACATACACCATACCAATATGGTACCATAGAACCGGACTGGTCACCAACAAAAGAATACTGGACTCAACAACGATATTGCTCCAAACCACCCGAGCCTGCAATACTGTGAGCATGGAGGCAGTACTGTAGCTAGAGCTTTTGCCACCCCAGGCAGTCCCTGAGTTTACAGCCCCTCTCAATACACACGAAAAATACTACAAAAAGTCAAAACGACATATAGGGAAATAAATTAAAACACTATGTTTATTTTTGAAGTAAAACTTTAATTCCAACATTTACAAAGCCTTTACAGAGTTTTGTATTCATCACATTGCCTGACACAGAGTTGGGGGAGGACCTCCAGAGCCACAATACAATTAACACTATACCAGAGTATCATCCACACAGTTACCCAAGGATGCCCCCAGGGTTCAGTTCTGGGTCCCACCTTTTGGAAACTAGTCCTGGATGAATTCCTGGGAATGGCCATTGACCAGGTAGAGAAGGTTGCCTTTGCAGACGACGCCGTCTTGCTTGTCAAGGCAAACAGCAGAGCCAGCCTAGAACATCATGCAAACCATGCACTTAATATTCTGCAGAACTGGGAAAACACCCATAAGCTAATAATTTCTGAAACTAAAACCAAGTCTATGTTAATTAAAGGACAGCTGTGCAAACTACTAAATAAAAATTTCTGGTAAAACAATAGCCCTGATGACAGAACTTAAATATTTGGGAGTCACATTTGACTCCAAACTAATATTTTTCCACATCTCGTGCATATAGCTAAGAAGGTGAGAAACTACACAGGAATGATAGTAAGAATCAGCCACACTGACTGGGGACTGAAGAGGAGAACACTTGTACTTATCTAACAAGGCAATCTTCTTCCCAGTCACAACATATGGTGCAGGCATATGGCATTACAGAAAAAAATAAAAGAAATCTAGACTCGATACAGAAAACTATAGTACTAACCATCATGAGGGTATGCTGTGCTGTCAGTACACCTGCTGTCAGTACACCTGCATTGCAGGTCCTGGCAGGGGTCTAAGAAAAGGTCTCAATTATAGACTAAAGAGGCAGATCCCAATGAACATCTTAGAGATCACTTTGAACCTAGAGACTGACCTCAAACAAGAAAGGAAACACAATCAGCAATGGCAGAGTAGGGGGAACAGATACTTAAAGGAGATGTCACTAGGAGGTTCCTGACACCAGGTAATGCTAGTCCCCTCCCCTGTTTTTCCCCAGGATATTTTGCCATGCTAGAATTCCTCAAAATCTGTATAACTGTTACCTGAATGCAAAGTTGTGCCAACTGGGTCTTACCCAGGATTCCAAATGTACCTGTGGAGCTGAGGATTGGGCCTACATCCTTTATGACTGTCCCAATTACCATCCCCACAGATTCAGATTAATATCCAAAATTGGAACTATAAATCATGGAGATAAGCAACTACTCATCTCTGATGACATCGATTACACAGCCCTCTCTGAATCTGCTCAAAATGTTTCTAAGACCAGGAGAAGCAACCATGCTATGACAACCCACACTGTGCCACCTCCCCCCACTCAGAACAGCATGTATACCCAATTTAAACACTGACTGAAATAGACAAACCCAAAAGAGACTGGCTTGTTAGAAAATGTTTCCTATCCAGTCAGAATGTCTATGTTCGATAATGACATCTCTCAAGAGTAACATCTATTTTTATTTGTTGTTGTTTGTTTGTTTGTTATTTGGTTTTTAGGAGCATCAGCAACTAAGGCTTTGGTTTGATTTGGGGTTTATTGGCGCATTAGCAACTAAGGCTATAATGAGCCAACAACTAAGGCCATATTGCTCCGGGGATATGCGGTGGTCATTCCCCGACCTTTTGGCATCCTCCATATTTGGTGGTGACTGGCTTGAACCCCGGTCTAATCAAGAAGCGTGTGCTACGCACTGCTGCTCCTTCCCACTTGGCTACGGAGGCGCCTCTGCCCATTTGTGTAATGATAAATGTAAGAATGAAAAACGTGCGAGTGCTATGTGCTGTTATTCAGTATGCTCCAAAATACGTAAAAAAAAAAAAAAAAAAAAGTTTGTGATTGTGTAAATGCATGACAGATGTGCAATTGGGCTGAGGGTATGTAGTGTTTGTTGTTCTAACAGGCCTCCCTAATTTGACTACAGTTGGGACAACCTATTAGGAAACCCCCCACCTTGCTGATGTCATACCCCCTGATCTCAGGCATGGCAATGGGATATGCTGACACTTCATCTGGCCTGACCAGTGTGGAATTACTTACAGAGAAGCACTCCATGCAAGTAGTTCAATCTCTTTCCCCACATACGGCATCCTGATCCTATGACTACTGCCCTACAATCCCTGTTTCCCTTTCTTCCCCACATCTCAAACCAACCTTTTTACCGGGCGGACTTTACCACCACAAATCTTTCTCTGTTCATAAAAAGATTTTCCACCCCGTGAGGATGGGCTCCTCCCACAGGGGTGTCCCTCTATCCCTTTAAATTCTTATTTCCAGGTGGAAAGTCCTTCCTATCATCCACATTCTTTATCTTCATCTGTTCCTCCCCTCCTCACCTGTCAACCCCCACTCCCTTTTTCACTTTACAGAAATTTTTCTCCCCCTGCTGGAGCCCTCCCTGGCAAGCTCAGGCATAGCCCGGGATTTGCCCTACTAGAGCCCTTGCTATTCCCTACCACACCCAGCCTGCTCCCTCAAGGCAAGGACAGGCAATGTGTGGCCCAGAAGTTAAATGGCTGGAGGAACAACAGACCAACATAATCTAACAGTGCACAATGCAAATCAACACTAAAACTCACATTATCTCTGGCCTTTACAGAGTTTGTACTGCAACACAGAATACACAAACATGGAATTAGGAGGGGACCCCTGGTGCCACTTGACAATCAACACTACACACTATGTATAGTATAGTGCCTTACATTATATTGTAAGGCATAATACACTATGTATACATTACTATGTATAGCCTTATTCCTATGTCAACTGGGTCTGTTTGTACTTACAATTTAGATCTGTGGTCTTCAAACTTTCAGCATCTATGGAACCCTTGTCTCTAAATATTATTTTTGTGGAATCCTACTCAGTTAATACGTGTTTTCAGGTACATAAATGACTTAAAATTTTTAGAATCATAATACAGTCAGTCGATAGTTGTGTTCCTAGAAACCCTCGTGCAATGCAAAATCATGCAATATAAACAACAGGCCCTATGGGAAAAATAGGGTTAGGTGCCGACCACCCAAGAGTGAACACACATTTGTAACCAAAACATTATCAAACACAATAAATAATCGTAATAAAATACGTAAGTATTTTATTACGATTATTGATATTGCTTTTCTTTTTCTCTCTGAATCTGTAGTGTCTTCACCAGGATGCTTCCTTTTCACACCTTTTAAGTATTTCACTCATTTTTAGGGAATAAAGCATAATTACAAAATGAGTAGGCATGCTTGATACACATAAACAAAGCTGCGCGGGTGTAGCAACTGAATAAACAACACCGTAAAGGCAGACACACACTATGAACACCTCACTAGCTCACATTTTACTAAAGCACATTTCTGGGGGTTACTACCAGAAAACAAAAACAATTTCCAGTTGCGTTTCTGCTAGTGGAATCTGTTATAAACTGGTAGTAAACTCGGTCTAATTGTATTTGCGATAATACCGATAGCTGGAATTGTGTGGGTTTTTACGTTATTATGGTGAAATGTGTTTCCCCTTCACTGATATAAAAAAACATAAATACATTTTCAGAATCTTCTCTTCATTCCTATCGTGTTGCGTTCAGTTGGGGTGATTCCAGTTCGACTGCCATTTCTTGTTAACACCAAGGCGAATCATGCATAAGCGAATTCGGTTCGTGTTATATACAATATCGTTCCCCTATTTATAAATCATGTATGATCGAATTTGTGTAGTGTAAACACGTGTTATACAAGGACTGACTGTATGTACTTTACTGAAACATTAATTATTATTATAATGGTGAGGAAAAGAAGTAGAAGGGGAAATATAATCATGAAAAATATGAAAATTATAATTTTTGCGAAACTTCAGAAAATGTCGAGCGGAAGAACCCAGTTTCAATATCACTGCTTTAGATGATAGGAATGAAATGCTGGAAAACTAGACAACTAGTTGGGGATATGGAAAACTAGTTGTGGATATCAATTGAACATTAAATTCACTAAAGAAAATAACTTTAATTTTAAGAAGGTTAGATTACAGAAATTTGAAACCCAAGAAAGAAAGTTCTTGTTTTTTTTTTAAATTTGATACAAGAGTTGAAAGAGCAGTTAAAGTAACATGTAAATCTGACAAATGCCATTTTAATTAAGATAAAGGAGATCAAAAAGAGGAAATTATAGACTAAATAATCTCTTACTAGAGATGACTGAGCAGGCATATACATAAATAATACCTTTAAAATAGAATCACAGAATAAGTAATAAGGGCAATTGACGATATGAATACTCGAGGAAACTAGTGAAGCAAGATTATCTTTACTAGTTTCCTCGAGATCATTAGATTAAGTATGATTATCTGAAATGAAATGGAAACATCTCATAAAAATCACATATTTGTAAAGCAAATTAAAAATGTTAAATAATTCAAAACAAATCAAACTGCTCAGCAGTTTTCAATACACAGCATTTTAAATATATGTGGAATCATCAACAGTTTATAAATTCTTCTATAGTTAAGATCAACAGTCATTCAATCTCTCTCTCTCTCTCTCTCTCTCTCTCTCTCTCTCTCTCTCTCTCAAAGAAAGAGAATTACTGCTAATATAGCCATATGTCATATTGATGTTAAAAACTTTTTTACTGGCATTATTCCAAAAATTTTGTAATGAAAAACCGTCATGCGAAAAGCGTTACGGAAGTGACATCATCTTCAGCTTCTGCCAGAAGTGAATTATTGTAACTTGTATTGTTGCCATCATACATCATACAAGTATGATGGCAACAATAATTTATCTTCTACAAATTTAATGAAATTTTGCAAATTTTAGCTCTATAGTAGAAGAAAAACTTTCAGACCTCTGAAAATTGAAGTAGTTTTTCCAGGATAGTGGAAAATATGAACATGTGATTAAGGAAATTTTCTCACGTAATAAATGGGATAATGTAGACGTATTGCATATCGTTGGAAAGCTAAGGAATTTAGAAACAGAAATATTAAAGTTTTAAGATACAAAAAAAAAACTTTTGGAAACTGGGAAATGCATTCATTCGAAAACATATCTGGTTTCAAGTCACCTGGTGTTTTCAGATTGAATGTAATTTTTTTCTTTACAATTAACCTCTGAGGCTGGAAAAGAGTTCTGCACATTTATGAAAACATTCTTCAACTTGGACGTGTCATCAGATCGTTCAATAAATACTACACATAATGGAACAACTATAGATAGTGTATTTAGTCGTGAACTTAAAATCTCTTCAATGTAAAAATTATCCTACTTCACAAACCAATACTTTCAGTAACCGATATGTAATTATTATTAATAAAATAAAAACATTTTTAAAGCCTACTGATGCCTCAAATGTAAAACATGTTAAACATGCTAACGGCAGGACACATTACGTACCTGGTACAGATTTTTTTTTTTTTTTTTTAAATTTTTGCTTTTTGAAACAATACCATCCATAATTAACCTGCATTTTATAATAAAACTATAAGAAACAGAGACATAAAAAAACTAATGAGGCACATTTTATATCAACCAGTAAGTATGTTTCTTACCTGTTCACACTGATCCAAATCTATTTTTCCTTTAAGCTTTTTACAAGAAGAATCAGTATAATATTCTAGGACAAACTGACCGGGAAGATGACCAGAATGACGCAGAACAAACCACCTTTGTCGCCATTTCTAAAATCAGAACTTCCTTCATAAAAAGGCAATACACTAATTTCATTTTTAAATTCTAAAATCATTATTTTTTTTTTAGAAATTACATCATCTTAAGTATAATCAATAGATGCACCACCTTGCTATGATGCCTCAATATGACCGAGGGTGATAGGGTTATCTAACTTCATCTCTAAATTGAAAGCGACTTAACTCTTCTCAGAGTAATGTATACATATTTTTCATGTATTGAGTCTCAAGAGTATATAAATTTTGTTAAAGATAATTTTAAATATGGTTTCAAACAAACTGTCCTGAAAATTTGCAATAATTTCTGCCATCTCTTACTGATGTTTTCAAGTAATGATAGCCACAGTTTATAACATGTGGCAGCACGACCAGCTCTTAAAATCAGGAGGAGAAGATGTCTGCCATGGTTATTCAATTGGGCTTATCAAAGCCAAAATTATCTAGAATTCAGATCCAGAAGTTGATGGAACTGAATCAAGCAATACATACACATGGGCACAGATGTTATTACAACAAAAAATAAAGTAACAATGAGTTTTTTTATGATTTTAACTTCTCCCCCCTTATTTTTATAATTTTAAAAATTTCATGAAGAAATTTTCATCCACAACCCACACATTCAACAAACTCACTCTTAAAATATTATTTTTTCTTTAGAAGTACATATTAAAAAAAATGCATTAAAATAAATTTTATTAATCTAGTATACAATTAGTCAATGCACAAAAAATAAAAAGTACCTTTTTAGATTTTAACAAGTTGTAGCATAATTTTTTTTTTTTTTTATGAAAATCCCAAACACGAAAGGTATCAAAACCTATAGCACTTAGTACCGTGCATGGGTTGAAGGAGAAGTGTGGAGGGAGAGGGATGCCGGAAACTTTGCTCTAGAGACTAAACATGGGTTTCACCACTTCAAGCCTCCAATAAGCAAGGTGGTGGTATTTCAACGGTTAATGAAAGTCATCTACCACCTACAAAATAATACAGGGTAGAACACATATCAGTTTACCAAGATTGGTTGGTTGATTTGGATTTTATTGGCGCATTAGCAACTAAGGCTATAATGCGCCAAGACCAAGTTTACCAAGAAGAGATGCAATTAACCAAGAAGTAAATTACTGAAAACAGTTTGAAAATGCATTTAAATGTCATAAATAACATCATGTAAATATACTACTAAAGTACTGTGGATATGAAACTGACTTCAAGGTTTAAATCGTAAAAATTATTTCTCAGTCAATTGACATATGTAGCAAAATTATAATTTATTTATTATAAATCTAAAGATATCAATAACATAAACAAGATAAAAAAAATCATAAGCATTTACTTGAATGTTTATAATTTCTCCTGGAAATTTTAAACATTCAAGTAATAGTATTACTTCTAAAGCCAATGTAAAGAACTCAGCTACAATAAAGTTTACTCGTATTTATAGTTTCTTAGCGGACAAAATTAAAACTTTCGAAAGCTTGAAATGAGGAAAATGCAGTCATTTTTTGTGAAGATAAAGGCAAAAAAAAAGTAAATAAAATTTCATTTATCTGTATGACTAAGAGAATTTATAACTTCGTTGTAACTGTTTTATTGCAAAAAATTAAATTTGCAACAGTTAAAATATACAGTTGCAGCAGTATATTTTTTTTATAGTAGCATACAGGCTTACTCTCTCAATGTGTGTGTGTCAGCAGTAGTTAGTAGAGGCACGTGATGCAAAAAAATAAATTAAAAAATAGTTTAAATAAATTCAAGGAGAAACTGGACAAACATTTAGAGGGAATGAATGTGTGAAATGGGAATTTTTTTTTTGGCTGATGCTACATAAGCTTGTAGCATCAACCAAAAAAAAAAAAAAAAAAATTTCACCATTTCACACATCCATTCCCTCTAAACATTTGTCCAGTTTCTCCTTGAATTTATTTAAGCTATCAACTTACACAACAACAGATGGAAGTTTGTTCCATCAATCAACCCACTGGCTAAACACAAATTTACAAACATCTATTCTACAACTGTCTTTCCTCAATTTAAATTTATATCCCCCTCAGGTATGTAATCTGAGCAAGAGAAAGAATCCTATCAGCATTGAGCCTGCTCAAGCCATTCAAGGCCTTATACACCTCAGTCAATTTACATTATAGGTGGTGCCTCCGTAGCCAGGTAGGCAGGAGCAGCAGTGCGTAGCACATGCTTCTTGATTAGACCGGGGTTCAAGCCTGTGACCACCAAATACGGAGGATGTGGAAAGGTCAGGGAATGACCACCACATATCCCCACGGAGCAATATGGCCTCAGTTGCTAATGCTCCTAAAAAAACCAAATAACAATATAACATTACAGGCGCCTAGTCTCCAGACGCTGCAATTTGCAGAACTTAAGCCCTTCGTTCTCCTCACCAATCTTGTTGCCTTCTCTGTTCTTGCTCAAGAAACTCTACATCCTTCCTAAAATGAGGCCTCCAGTACTCAAGGCATGACCTGGCCTCTGCTTTGTATAATCACCTCCTTTTCCCTACTAGCAAAATTCCTGTATGTCATTGACATTATCCCATGACCTGCTCTGGCAGTCTGTCTGCACTGCTCAGAAAACCTCATACCTGATTGCACAATTACTCCCAGGTCTTTTTCATTTTTACCATCATAAGTGTAGTACCAACAGTTGTTACATTTCTCTGGGGTTACTTCTATCCATATGCAGTACTTTGTATTTGTCAATGTTAAACTTCAGTTCCCACTTCTCAGCCAATCTAGATCCTGTTGCAGTAGCACACTGCCATTACTGTCATTAACAACCCTGCCAACCTTTGTATCATCTGCATACTTGGACATTAAGCCTGATATACCTTCATCAATATCATTGATAAATATACAAAACAACAGTGGGCCCAATGCTGAACCCTGGAGGACTCCACTAATAACAGTCCATGAAGAGCAACATCCATTGATTACCACTCTCAGTCTTCTCCCACTCAACCACCCTTTTATCCATTGTAGCAACTTGCTCTTAATACCATACTGCTCCAATTTGTACAGTAGTCTTCCATGTGCAACAGTATCAAAAGCATTTGCATACAATCACACCTGCGGTCCTCATGAACACCCAAGAAATAATACACAAATCCCATTATACAAAATAATACCTAAATTCCTTTACTTCTGAAAAAATTTCCACTCAATTAAATTAGAAGGCAGCATTTGGCTGCTCTTCCTTGCTAATTTCTTATGAACTGTTAAAGTGGAGTGACCACACTAGAAAATATGGAAAGCTTAGCAGATAATTACCGTCATTTACTCTTTCTCTCCAGTAACAAATTAATGTGCAAAATACTTTTTAGATAGTTAATGGTTGTCTGAGCAGAGCTAAAAAAGGTTTTAGCTATTAGTGAATTTAATTTAATGAGCTGTGGTTCAAGTGAGGCATATCAACATTCATGAATAAGATGAAAGCATTAGATGAAAGGCTTCCAAACTTAGACCCCCCCCAAGCAACTTGATGCAAGACCGGATAGTCTTCATTAATCATCTGGTAGCAAAGTTAGGCAGTAATTCTGTATCAGGTACAGGATCTAAGGATACCAAAGGATTTTTGTCAGTAGGGAAAAAAAAAAAAAATTCAGAAGGAATGTTCAAAACAGAGGGCAAAATTTAGTTATTTTACTTTAAAGAACCTTCTTTTGCTTTTACTGGTTACCTCTAGTTATTAGAAATCGTTTGCACCTGGTTAAGGGTTAATAACCATTTTCGATTTGATTCAGATTAATTACTGTTATGTCAAATTATCAATGATTTTTTGACATCAAATTAATTCTGCATCTGAAGGTAAATATAACATTAGGCCACCACATTTCTACTTTAATTACTTTGATCTCTTCTGTTCAGAATGTAGCTTATTGATTATAAAGATGGCTCACTTTCATTGCACTTTTGGGAGAGAAAACAAAATTGGAAAAAGAAATCATATTATAGTTACAGATCAGAGATATTTGAATTATCCACATAACTTTTCTTTCTGAGATAAACAGAAAGATCAATGACAACCAAATGATTACTGAACTTAACTGATAAAGTAAAATTCCATTAAAATAAACACCATTTTAACTCAAAAGTGGTCACACTTCCTATTGGAACAAAAGTAATCCTGCTACATCTGACAGATGCACAACTTCCTTGTTTATTTCTGAAAAAAAGTTAGAGATGTTTTTCAATTCTAGCTGGAGTACACCAATATGACCTTTCACTAATAGACTGCTTTATTTACACTGGTCTGCATAGATTCCGATGTTTCCAAAATTCATGGAGTTTTCAGTGCTAACATTAAAATTCCAAGTTGTTTTTATCTATAACATATCCCTTTGTTTTGTTTTTTTTACAAAAAGTAAGAACTGTTTTCTTAGATACACAGTCCATGTATATGTGACATGAATACTATTTCTTTTGCCAGATGTGTTTAGACATTTTTGGACCTGAAAGTCAGGTAACTATATAAACCTGCCAAGTGTTTGTTTCATATTCAGCTGTTTCTATTGTAGTCAAGCTAACTAACTTGATTTTCATAGAATATTAATTTCTCAAAGACACAAAAAAATTTTGTCAAATATTTTCTGTGTCTTTGACAATGGCAACTCTTAGTTATGACAATGACAATTCATGGTTTAATTTGCAGTAACTATATTGTAATAAAACAAATGTCAGATATAACATCATTTGTGAAAAATGTATATACCACATATTTTTGAATTAAATCAGGTGGCCAAGATAAAATTTCGGCTGCCCCCACAAAGTGTACTGTATATAAGTGGAGGACTTGTGATTGTGTAAATGGGATAAAAAGGAAACTATGACATTTGTCATTCACATGTCATGGAGGAAACATCGAGATCATGTTAACGACTGCTACTTTTTTTCCATAAATGTAGCAGGTTATAACGAGAAGAACAAGCAGAGCATTGTGAACCCCAACAACATTACTTAGGCTGTAAAGTCAGTACCCTATGAACCTGAACTAGCAGTACCACCTCCACCAGTTGTCCTTGAACATATGCCATCAGATTCTGAATTTGACATTTGTGATCTAAAGAATAACATAAACCACTGTGATGAAGAAATTCATAATTATAGGCCACATCTTTTCATACAAAGTGAACCCTAAAATCTTTGAAGAGATTTATATCTACCCAAAGGGTCTGCAGAGGTTTTTTTTTTTTTTTACCCACCTGGCTAGCGAGGTTGGCCACCTCCTTGTCCTTGCTGGCAATATTCCTATATATTATTAACAGAACCCCATGAGCAGTCCTAGCAACTATTTTCCACATTCAGAGGTCTTTTTTGTTCTCCACCACCTTGATTGTGGTACCATCCAAATGGCATGTTATTCTGGAATTTAAAATGAGTGAAATGGCCTACTCTTCTTGCAAGAAATTTAATGAAATTTTGACATTTTACATACATTAGCAAAGGCATATGACGCAAGAAAGCAAGCTTATATAGCATCAGCCAAAAAAAAAAAAAAAAAAACTACCTATTTCACCCATCCATTCACTCCAAATGTTTGATCAACCACCCACTGGCAAATTTCTGCACACCTAATTTACAACTGTCTTTCCTCAATTTGAATTTATGTCCCCTCAGATGAGCATATCCGTAATCTTAGAGGATGAATCCAATCAGCATTGAGTTTGCTCAAACCATTCAAAGCCTTATATACCTCAATCAGATCACCTCGAAAGTGCCTGGTCTCCAGAAGCTGCAATTTTCAGAACTTAATCCTTTCTTGGTAACAGCAACCCTTTGTTCCATTCACCAATCTTGTTGCCCTACTCTGTACTTGTTCCAGCAGCTCTGCATCCTTCCTAAAATGAGGCCTCCAGACCTGTATTCAATACTCAAGGTGCGGCCTGACCACTGCCTTATACAAGGCAATAATCACTTCCTTATCCCTGCTAGCAAAATTCCTGTGTATCGTTGACAAGACACCATGGGCTACCCTTGCAGCCCATTTGCACTGCTCAGAAAACTTCACATCTGATGGCACAATTACCCCCAGATATTTTTCATTCTCCACTGTCCCAAGTGTAGTACCACACAGTTGGTATGTTACTCTGGGGTTAATGCTACCCATATACTACCTCTCAGCCCATCTGTTCAACTTTTCTAGATCCTGTTGCAGTAGTATATTGTCGTTAACAACCCTTCCAACCTTTGTATCATCTGAAAACTAGGACATTAAGCCCATTGTTGTTTTCTGTATCAATATCATTGATACAGAAAACAATGGGCCCAACACTGACCCCACAAATAACATTAATCCATAAAGAGCAGTACACATTGACTACCACTCTCTATCTTCTCCTACTCAACCATCTCTTTATCCATAGTAACAACTTGCCCTTAATGTCATACTGCTCCAATTTGTGCAGTAGTCTTCCATGGCTAGCAGTATCAAAAGATTTCCTAACATCCAAGTACAGGAACTCCCTGACTTACATAATACTCAACTTACGCAAATTTGACTTTATGCAAGTTTTTATATGATAATTTCTGAAAGAAGAGTAAAAGTGTACAGGAACTCCCCTACTTATGCAAATTCGACTTTACATAAGTTTTTACTGGCCGGTGCATTGATACAGAAAACAACAATGGGCCCAATGCTGAACCCTGGGGGACTCCACAAATAACATTAATCCATAAGAGCAGTGTACACTGACTACCACTCTCTATCTTCTCCCACTCAACCATCTCTTTATTGCTCAACTCATAGCAACAACTTGCCCTTAATGTCATACTGCTCCAATTTGCACAGTAGTGTTCCAGGGCCAGCAGTATCTAAAGATTTCCTAACATCCAAGTACAGGAACTCCCCAACTTACATAATACTCGACTTATGCAACTTTACGCAAGTTTTATATGATAATTTGTGAAAGAAGAGTAAAGGTGTACAGGAACTCCCCTACTTATGCAAATTCGACCTTACGTAAGTTTTTACCGGCTGGCACAAACTAAAAAAAATATGGAAACATATTTTGCATCCAATAGGAATAAATGGAGGTATCGTGAAAATATCGTAATGTGAACCCAATAACACATTTTTTTTTTTTGTATTTCATTCCAAGTCCTTAGAAATTGAAAATTTTGCTATATTACTAAGCTATTTATCTCTCTAAAAGGTCATATTTATAATGGAAATTGCACTACACTTTCATCGTTATCATATGTTCCCATTATAAGAATCAATTTTGAATGCCTTTGTGTTATTTTTCCAAAGCACGTTTCTAGAGGTCACTACCAAAAAACAATAAAAACAATTTGCACTTTCCGGTTTATTGGGCTTTTCTGTTAGTGCATCTAATTATAAACAGGTAGTAAACTATCTTATTATATTTGCAATAATACCGATAACTGCAATTGTGTGGATTTTTAAGCTGTTATGGTAAAATGTGTACCCCTTCACCGAAATTGTCAATCATAACAAATTTTCAGAAATTTCTCTTCATTCCTATTTACGTATTACAATGATGAAGGGAAAGAGACCAACAGAAAGTGCAAGTGCTGGCAGTGCCAGTAAACAAAACTGATTTAGATATGAAAATGATTAAGAAGGAAGTACGAAGCAGGATAAAGTTTGCCATCTATTGCAAGGGAATTAGGTCTCACTGCTGCAACAGTGAATACTATTTTATAGGACAGTGTGCATATAAAAGAACAATTTGCATAACATGTCAAAGGATCAACGCACTTAAGATCAACAGTGTTCGGGTGCTATTATTGAAGATGGATGGAAAATCAGATTCAGAAACGAGTGCCTCAGTCCAATGGCCATTCAAGAAAAAGAAAGTATTTATTTACAGCGAACCCCAAGCCCAGTTCGTGGCAAGCAATGGGTGGTTTAATAGGTCCAAGCATCGCGCTGGTTTCCAAAACATTAAAGTATGCTGTGAAGCCGCCAGTGCAGATTCTGCAGTTGCAGAGAAATTTTGTGATGTGTTGGAAAAAATTATTGATGAAGGCAGCTATTCAACGCAGCAAATTTTTAATGTCGACGAGACTGCTCTGTATTGGGAAAAAATATCGAACATACATTTCCAAAGAGGAAAATACAATGCCAGGTTTTAAGGCGTCAAAAGATAGGGCCACACTCTTGCTTGGGGCTAATGCAGCAGGAGATTACAAACTAAAACCACTGCTTGTGCACCATTCTGGAAATCTTTTTTTTTTTTTTTGGTAGTTGTTGGCGCATAGGCTTCTGTGGCCATAATGCACCTCCCAAGGTTTTTTTTTGCAGTACTTTTATCCAAGCCCGAGGCGGGAATCGAACCCACGACCTTTGGGTTGCCCAGGCAGGCACTTGACCCACCCAGCTAGCCCGGTCGGCTTCTGGAAATCCTCATGCATTTAAGGGAATCAATAAAGCCACCCTACCCATGCATTTTCGATTGAAATATGTTGTAAAGATGAAAAATGTTGTAAAGACAATGACATTCCTTTCAAGATTTTGCTTCTATTAGATAATGCTTTTAAATTTGAACGTGAGAGTCATATTTCTACCGCCAAACATGACTTCACTCATCCAACCTATGGATCAGGGTGTTGATTTTGAATTTAAAAGCATACTATTTACGCACAACATTTGCTCGGGCATTGTCTGCAGTAGACAGTGAGAAAAATTTTACGTTAAGAGACTTTTGGAAATCTTACAATATTTACCCCACCATCTCAAACATTAATAAGGCCTGGGCGGAAATTACTAAAAATTGTTTAAATGGCAAATGGAAGAAAATATGCCCACGACACGTAAAAGGCTTCGAAGGGTTTCAAAAAGACATCGTATGAAGAGGTTACAGATAAGATTGTAAAGGTTGCAGAGCTACTTCAGTTGGAGTTTGTTGCCAAAGATGTGGAGTTAATAGAGGAAGAAGAGAAGAAATTATCTAACGAAAAACTTATTGACTTGCAGGCAGAAATAGTGAAAGAAGAAAATGCTGACGAAGCTCAATATGAACCAAATGAGGAGCAAATATGCTTCATCACCAGAGAGAGAGAGAGAGAGAGAGAGAGAGAGAGAGATGGCAATGTTTGAGAAGATGGATCCTGACAGCGAATGATTCTTAAAAGTTAGCAGAGGGGTTAATGATATGCTTGCTTGCTTGCTACAAATAAATCTATGATGAAAAGAAAAAAGCCACCGTCCAGTCATCCATTAATATGTTCTTTCGTAAGGTTGAGCGGCCGACCCCTTCTAAATCTCCAGAGACCTCAACCTCCGCAGCAGCATACTTATCAGCTGAAGACACCAATTCTGGCAATGATGCTCAAGAGGTAAAACTTACTGACGTTATGCCTGTCTCCTCTCTTTTTTTGTAATTTTATAATTTTTTTAAATTGTACGCTTTTGTAATATTTCCTGCACGAAATAAATTGAATAAATACAATAAATAATTCTATTTACATGTTCATCGAACATTTCTTTTTTGATTCAATCAATTCAGCGAGTGCTGCACAAGCATGTGGGGAAATTCCGACTTACCTAGAGTTCCTCGGAATGCAACCCTTACGTAAGTCGGGGAGTTCCTGTATATGATATCAAAATTATTTTTTGCATCCCGTCATCCACAAAAGGTACAAAGGTGAGAAGTATTCAAATAATTTTAAATCATGCGTAGTTTTAATTGCTTGTTAACAGGAGAAACATTTCTTGAAGAATTTTCTGAAATCAAAGAACTATAAGCAAGGAAAACTAGAGGAGAAACTGGAAGGCCAATCTGACATAATTCCAACTATTAACTATTCTTACTATTAAAAGCTTGAAAGCCTTTTATGTATTAATGATCCATTCAAAGTGCTGTAAGTTTTCTTTTTAAGTAGTTAAATACACTTAATTTAAATGCTGATCATGTTATTAGAGCTCAACAATGCCCTGGACAGATTTTAACTTAATATTGATGTGATAAAAAGTGTTTTAACTAAGAAAAATAATTTGTATAATTTATTATTTGCAGTGGCAAATGATGCAAGAAAGTAAGATTATAAAGCATCAGCCAAAAAAAAAAAAAAAAAACTTCCCATATTACCTGTCAATTCACCCCCGACAGTTTGTCTGGTTCTTCCCTGAATTTATTCAAACTGCCCACTTTCACAACAGACAGAAGTTTGTTCCAACATCAACCACCCACTGGCCGAAGGAAAACTTCCACACATCTATCCATGCAAACATTTTTTCTTAATTTGAATTTATGCCCCTCCTGTGCTTAGTCTAAGAGGGAGGAAGAATGCCATCAACACCGAGCTTGTTGTTCAATCCATTCATAGCCTTAAACACCTCAATCATCACCTCACTGGTGCCTAGTCTCCAAATGCTGCAATTTTCAGAACTGAAACCTTTCCTAGTAAGACTACCTTTTTGTTTCCCCCCTCACCAATCTCATTGCCCTTCTCTGCACCCATTCCAGTATATCTATGTCTTTCCTAAAATGATGCCTCCAGACCTGTATGTAGTACCTCAAGATGCAATCTAACCATTGCCTTGTACAATGGGATAATCACCTCCTTATCCCTGCTAGCAAAATTCCTTTATATCATTAACAAAACCCAATCAGCTGTCTTAGCAGACTGTCTGCAATGCTCAGAGAACTTCATATCTGACTGTACAGTTAGCTCCAGTGTTTTTCATTCTCCACTACCCTGAGTGTAGTAGCACAAAATCAGTACTTTAATCTGGGATTAGTGCTACCCATATGAAGTACCTTGGATCAGTCAATGTTAAACTTCAACTGCCATTTCTCAGCTCATATGCCTAATTTTTATAGACCTTGTTGCAGTAGCTCACCATGATTACTGCTGTCAACCTTTGTATCATCTGAAAACTTAAGCATTAAGCAATATTGTTAATAAATATAGAAAACAAGAATGGGCCCAAAACTGAACTCTGGGGGAACTCCACCAATAACATTAGTCCATGAAGAGCAGTGTCCATTAATAACTGTTCTCTGTCTTCTCCCACTAAACATTCCTTTATCCACAGCAGTAATTTACCCTTAATGCAATTTATTTCTTGAAGTCAATTTCATTCCAATAATACTTTATAAATGGAACATTTAGCTTATTTTATTAATGACATTTTTAAATTAATTTTTCAAACTCTTTTCCATTTTGTTCAGTGAACTTGAAAAAACAGCTTCAGCAAGAAAATCACAAATAGCATCAAACAGCTGCATATCTTCACTCAGAATTTTTTTTTTTTGTGAAGACAACAACATAAGACCAAAACTCCTTTTTAATTAGCTGCTTTATATGATTAAGCTCAGTTGGTTTCTGCAAAAACTCTTTTAAGATTCCTGAATAAAAAATGTCACAAGGAATAAGGTCATGTGATCTTGCTGGTCAATCAACCATTCTACATCACTCAATCCATTTTTTTTTCAAAATTCTCACACAGGAACTGTTGAGTGTTTAGCCTGTAATGTGTAGGTGCTCCACCCTATTGCCAAATTAATGTGAAATTTTCATATCACAGACTACTTTGTAATTTAGATAGCACATTTGTTAATATTTCCAGGCATGCATTGGTAATTACAATCTACTGACATAACCTTTGCTGGTCACATTGGTTTATTAGAAATTTTTTGCACCTGGTTAAGGACACCCTTAAAAGGGTGAAAATATATCATACAACAGCATGATCATTAATATCTTTTTTCTCAGGAATAAGTTAATCATTAACTACACCAAAATATTAGCATAGTACAATTTATATAAAATTGTGACATTTCCTACAGACACTGTACTCAAAAGTGGGGGCAAATCGGTATAAAATGGACAAAAAAAAAAAAAAATTTATCTGTTTGATGCAGACCATCAAACAGATAAAATTTTTTCGCTTAACTGACATACCCTGCTGACATAACTCTCATTTTGCTTAACTGACATACCCTGCATAATTACTATTTATCTATTTCCATAAAATTGATGTGGGGAGGTACACTCTTAAAAGATTGATTGTTGATTTTGGTTTTTATGGTGCACGAGTGACTGAGACCATGATGTGCCAAGTCCAACACTTAAAAGAATGACAATATATCATACAACAACATGATCATAATTTCTTTTTTGTGCAAAGTAAAATAGCACAAAACTGGGATTCCAGTTTAGAAATAAATCTCTTCTAAATATATTTACAAAATATTGAACTATTTTTACTACAGTTTTGTTGGCTGAAAAATGCTTCCTTAAAAACTTAAGTTTCAGATTTATAATCATTTTCACTTACTAATCAAATTAAAACTAACAAATAAAGCTTTAAAATAGCTAAGCTAACTATGAAACATTCCATATTTAATGACAGCATGTAATCCTGTTAAATATATAAAAGATCAGATCTTTCATATACCTAATTTTATAAAAGTAATGTTTCATTTTTTCTTAACTTTGAAACTACCAACAGATTTCACTGCCACTCCCCCCCCCCCCCAGATGATAGTATGTAGCACTAAGTTTTATGTCATAAAAAAAAATAAAAAATGGGCAGGTCCAGAATACTCTGCTTTGATAAAGAGAGATACTTCATTATATTCTAATATGTTTCTTTAATTTAGAATTTGAAACAATTTACATTAACTTTCCAGCAGACATCAAAACTGTTACAATAGCAGATACACTGGTGTGCAGATTTCAACAATCAAGTGTTTGGAAAATTGGCAAGAAATATTTGAAAGGAAATTTTATTCTTAATTCTAAGATAATGAGATCAAAAATTATTTACAGAAACAACAGCCCTATTATCCAAAAATAATTATTTCCCTAATTGCCTTAAGGACCAACTTTCCAGTCAAAAAGTATGTGAAAATGAAACCAAGGTGAAACGCTATAGAAAATTAACATGGCAGGCACCTTTTTTTTTTACTTCAAAACAGAGCCTCAAAGGATTTTTACAGCTATATATCTCTCAGTGATAAAATAATTAATGATGCAGTTGGGGAGGGGGTTTACCACACTTGAACACTAAAATTTTCACATTTTTTCAAAAATTCACATAAATGTTTGTTATTGGTAAATGACATCAACCAAAATGCCCGCTTAAAGGTTAAATTAATAATAATAGCCATAACTCTTGTGATATTTTTGTGGCTCTTTACTGACTTATACTATAAACATAAATTTACATACCATGTGTAATTTTCAGTAATTTAAAGTTCTGGTTAAAGAAAGCCTGTTAAAACAACATCAGATGATACACATCCAAATTCCATTAAAATGGCACCACCAGATGCATAGCAGTATGTAGGCCATGTTCTTCAGGGCCAAAAGAAACAATTAAGAAGTCTCATACTGTATTAAAAAAAAAAAAAAAAAAAAAAAAATGGCCTTTGGAATTTCAGTTGTCTAAAAATCTTTAAGGATTCTGAAAAGTGATTTGAATTGTTTTCTCTATAAAATTCAGGTAGTTCAAGAGTTGCAACTTACTAACTATGAGCCTGAATGCATTTTTCACACAGTTAACTGAAATTGCTGAAAAAAAAAAAAAAAAAAAAGCAATGACATACCTTCATGACACTCTTATCTCCCCAATGAATTACTGCTTGGTGTTGTATTTCGGCTAATAGAATGGGCTTCATTTTCCAAAATTGACAACAATAGTAATATGATGACTAGAATGAGTGAAACCATATTAAGTCCAGCTGCAAAAGAAGAAAGTGATTCCTTATTTCGGCAGGATTAGGTCACTTGACAGGCAGCAAAATCCACAAGACATATGTGGCCACTTCCAAATCGTGTAATCTCCCATTATGGAGGAAAATAGGTAGCAAGATCTCCCAATCTTGCTACCCACTGCACCCTCTTATGGGAATTTTTGAAGGAAAGAGCTTATGTGAACAAACTACAGCACCGTAAAAGACAACATATGAGAAGAAACACAAAACATGAAAAGTAATGAATGTGTTCTAGGAGCTCAATGGTGTTTACAAGTATGTACAAGTGTATTAAAAGTCAAAGCATATAAATTATAATATATCTAAATTACCACTCTTATACCACGTGGAGTTTAATATATTTTATTTAGGTGTTACCTAAACTAATATATATTGAGTAATGTTTCAGGTATCTTGCCGATACCCATCATCAGACCTTTGCTTGCTGCATCATATTCCCAAAAAAATTTTTTTTTTTATTTTAGGTCTGAGCATCCGGCAGGAGGATTCGGTCATCAGCAAGGTCTGATGATGGGTATCAGCAAGATACCTGAAATGTTACTCAATGTATATCAGTTTAGCTAACACCTAAATAAAATATATTAAAACTCCACATGGTATACGAGTGCTAATTTAGATATATTATAATTTAAATGGATAGAAACCACATAACGTCCTTCCCTAACCATATTAGTCAAAGCATAGTAATGAATGTGTTCTAGGAGCTCAATGATGTATCACAGCCAGTAGTATACATTTAAACGATGAAAATTAAATTTCTTAAGTAGCCCGTAAGCAGCATTTGAGTTAAAATTCTGAAAATATTATCAATTTGTCAAATTGGCATGTGTGTGTGTGCATCTCGTTTAGAAAAAAGTGGGTTCATCACTTTTACTGCACTCTGTATAAGTGCTTTTAGCAATATGTCATGCATACAATGTTAAATACTTTTCGGAAATAATACATTTCCCTATATTTTAGCTTTAATCGTTACGAACTTGCTTTACAGATCTCTGCCATTTCGAGTATAGTTTAATATCATTCATTTCGAATGATATTAAAAATGTTGCTGATTCTCATTTCGAGAATTAGCAACATTTTTGTTTGAAAAAAAAAAAAAAAAAAAAATATATATATATATATATCAAACATATGCGCCGGAAAAGATACAAGTGTAAAATCTAATGAGGCATCGAAGTAGTCATTTGTTTGCAGAAAATAAAAATATTTATTATTTTATTCGTTGCTACATCCATGACAATATAAATAGTTGAGAAAGCTATATAAAATGGGAGTGATGGTGCGATTGGGAGGCAATACAGGCGTTTTGAGAGATTATGAGGGACAAGGGCACACATGACAATTTAATCTCTAAAAACTTCAACTTACCGCTTTAAGTATTCTTTTTTCAGGAGGTGACTTCACTAACCAACCGTCATGGACAGTCTCCATGTTATTTACCGAAACTCGTTTCTTTCCTCTGTAAGACAAGTGCACAAAAATAAATATTTATACACAATTCGTCGCATACAAATGATAAGGTAAATGATTCTGACAACAGCCCAAATACAATATTCCAAAAATACGTGTATTCAAAATAGTCGTACTCATAATAACGCCTACAGTTAGCTCGCCACTTGCGGAACCATCTCCCATCACACACACCTCCCCGTCATTTGGAAGGAAACTCATGACCATGCAGCTCTGTTAAAACCCATATAACTGGTGACATCATTCGTCAACTGTATTCAGTAAGCCCTGCTGCTATTTGTTGTTAAACGCATGCTGGAACCAATACCAGGGAGGTTCACCTCACTGAAAGTGTTTGTGATTAGAGATAAGGATGTATTTTAAAATTATTTAGCATTTATATTTATCATATGCACATAACAATTGACAACCAGCCAGTTATACTAAAATATGAATCCATTATACAATTAAGAGTTTTCTTCTTATATATAGGAAAGTCGATCAGGCTAATACGTGCCAACAATGTGATACAGCTGGAAAACACCATCCTCTGATACTGAGGATAAACACATGCGTGGTGCATCTTTCAATACTCAATATGGTGGGTTCTTGGCTAAAGTAGCGAACAACGGAGAGAACAGCGTATAATGGAGCATTTAAAATCCGCAACATTGGTACCGATAGTATTTAACTAAAAATAAATAAAAAGGGATGTGATTCGGCAAAATGGGCTCAAATGCATCAGTGCTACAGTGGCACTGCAAGAACTGCACCTCTATTAACCCCACCGAGAGAGCGTTGTGTTTGTCATGTGGGGAACGAAGAAGAGGAGCTAAGTCTGCAGAACTCGGAAGAGGAACTCGTGAACGAAGAAGACAGAATGCACTTTCCCAAACTGTGGATCACAATTTTACTCGGTTGCCTCCAGCTGCTGAAAGTAATGAAAGCATTGGGGTATCTGAAGTCTTATGCAATCCCGACAAAGGGTAATGCGATTTCAGTTTCATTAACGGCTTATCTTATCGTGTTGTATGTTCAAACCCACTTAAATTGTTGATACAGTGATATAATTTTTTCCACCATTTCTTATCCAACTGCATGCTTGGGTATATGTTTTTATCTGTTTACAATAAAAACGAATAGGGGTTTAGCAAAAAGTAGTAACCGGTTATTTGGAGGAAGCCGTAATCAATTTCTACTGGTTAACAATACAGATTTATAATCAAAGAATATTTAGGTAAAAATTGGGTAAGAAGGTAAGGTTCCAATAAACAAAATGTGAGTGCATTATAAAAGTCGAATTGGTAAAGGCATTGTCATTACTTCGAAGTTCACGATTAGGTGAATAAGCAGTTTAAAATAATACATAACTGCAAAATGATGAAATTATTGTATTATTCCAAAAATTAAGTAATTTAACAATAGAAGATATTGTCTAACTGCCTTTTTTGTATATTATTATTTTTAAACCAATAAATAATTTCACAGAATTTACATCATTCTAAAACACACAGATTAAGACCCTGGGGGCTCACATCTGGTGAGTATGGGCTTGGCAAACTCAGGGTCCTGAGCTGGATATCATCATTCTTCTCTTTCTTGGTGATGCCTTCTACTTCTTTCTCTCTCTCTCTCACACACACACACACACAGGGGGTAACTCGGGAATTTTTTTTTTTTTTTTTTTTGGCTGGTGTAGCATAAGTCTCAGGCTTCCTTGTACCATATGGCTAATAATAATAATAATAAAAGACTAAATTAATGAAAGCATTAACACAGAATATAAACAAATACAAAGATTGTGAATATTTTAAGTATATTACAAATTAGGAGCTCACTCGCGAATGGGGTTTCTAAATTGAAATCAATATTTTCTACCTTTCATCATTAACAATTTAGCTCCCCACCCTTTTAAGTTGCAATCATGAGACTTGCCCTATGAAACTCAAATTTTCTTCTCAGATATAAAGACATTTTGAAATAAAACAACACAAACAAAAATTCAGACAACAATCTGAGAAAGTGAACATTTTGTGAAATACTTTTGATACCTAAAAAGTTAAATAAATAGCTCTATTGAATACTGAAGAGAGAAAGAATAATCAAGAAATAAGGAATGACTGAAATTAGTTTCCTTTGGTAGATCATTGGTGGTTGTTTGAATTTTCAGTGTAGCTGCAACTTTGGCAATATTGTGCCTAGCTGTTGATACATTTCCTTACTAGTTATTCGTGCATGTAAAAAACTGATCAGTTGTTACCCATGATTTCCAATAAGATGAGAGAGCTGTGTATGTCTGCTGCAAGATGAAAAGCACTTTGTTTTACCATTTGATGCAATGAGCATTCTATCAGTAAATATTTAATCATAAGTCGAGAGCAGCAATATAGACATTCCAGAGGTTGTTTTCGTGAACAGGTACATCAAATTAGTGTGCCTAGTATGTATTATCAAGCAAGTTCATTCAGAAACTTGATTTCCATCACTGGATATCCTTGTTTATTTACATATTTATTATTTTGTTAGACTTGTAGCCACTGAGCTATTTGACAGTGAATCAGTATATTGAACTGACAGAGCAGAAGTTGAACTTATGAAATTTTGCTGCTTGACCAGTACATTTATTTTCCTGTATTACGATAATATGCCATGGAATCCAGCAGAATTGCTTGCTTTTTTTTATATTTGAGCCTTATTAGTCAAACTTGAATTTGGGACAGTATTGGGTGAGTGCACATGTATTTTTCCATTGGAAGGCATGTATTAAATTCAGTGAAGTCAGTGTAAGATCATGGTCTGTTAGTATGTTTTCAGTGATTACAGTATGGTATTTTAAAAACAAAATAAATTTTAATCTGTTGAGCATCAGAAAACCCTATATATACCATTAAAGCAACATTTAAGATTTTAAAATAAATAATGATAAATATAAGCCATACTATGTTCATTCAGTAAATTAACTAAACTGAACACAGTAAATAGGCTTACCATACTGAATAAAGAAAGCAAATTTATCACCTAATCTCTTTAGACTAATATTCTCTAGAAAGACTGGTGGAACAATCATAATTGGAAATTCTGTTTCTTGAAAAGTATATGCTACATATGATAATGTATGCATAGTTATATTTTATTTACAAAAAAATGTTGATCCATAAATTTTGCATATCTCTGCCTAAATTTGTATTTAACATTCATTGCCAAAATTTCTTATGTACACAGCCTCTTTAATTTTTCTCTTCTTCCCCCACCCTTGCCGACCGCACTAGCCGGGTGGGTAAAGCACCTACCCGGCAACCCAAAGGTCGTGGGTTCGAATCCCGCCTCGGGCTTGGATCAAAGTACTGCAAAAAACCGTGGGAAGTGCACTATGGCCACAGAAGCCGATGCGCCAATAACTACCAAACAACAACCCCCACCCTTACAAATTATAAAATTGTTTTTTAACATTAGTTTACACCCATTATGCACATCCAATTAGTTTAGAAGGGAAAAGTCCAAACTAGCAAAACATGCAAATGAGTGTAAGGCAAGATTTAAAAAATATATAAATAAATAATCATGGTAGTGGTGGAAGATATTGGAGAAAAAAAGAAAAATCAAAGAGGTTATGTATATAAGAAAATTTAGCAATGAAATGTTAAATAAAAATTTAGGCAAAGATGTATAAAATTCATGGATTGACATTTTTGTACATTATCACATGCAGCATACACTTTCCAAGAAGTAGGATTACTTATTAGGTTCCTGGCTCTAATGACATCATCATAATGAACAGCATATAATGGCAATGCTTTTTAACCATATGTTGTCTTGCATGTAATCAAGGAACTGATATAAGCTCTGGAATATTATGCTTTTGAATAAATTTGTTTTGTCAGTCACAAAGTACTCATGTATTTAATTTAAAGTCAATTCTTAATAAACCAAAGAAATGTCTCTTTTTAAGGACTGACTGAAGAGTTTATTACCACTTTCCTTGTAAGTTATTGACCAGTATGCCTAGACATGGTTTTGCTAAGACTATTCACAAAGTCAAATTGTTTAATTGAATATTGACAGAGCAATTAAAAAGAAGTCATACTGGGATATGGAATGAACTTGAAACAATGAAGAGGAGTCAGCTTGCTGTAAAATTAATGATAATATAATTGATCTCTGAGAAGAGTCTGTCAAAAAGTTACTGAGGCAGGGGGAAAGGCAAAGCCCAGAATAAATGGTATACATGCAGCAATACTAAAAAAGTCAGTTGAGTGCATAAAATAATTAGTAATACAAGGTCAATATTTCATCTAAGACTCCATTTTTGTTATAAAAAAATTAATTTTCAGTTTTTTTGTTAAATTTAAAATGTCTTTTTATTAAATATTTACATAAAATATTCTATTTCTCATTGTTTGAAATTTCTTGTGCTACAGGTTTTTTTTTTTTGGCTTTTCTTCTATTATACACTCTTCCCTTTATTTCTGGCTTTTCATCTGGCAAATTCCCTTGAAAACAGTAAAAAAAAAAATTGTAATTTTTGGTGAAACATGTATGATGGGTACAATGAGCCAAATTATTGGATGCCATTGATGGAGATATAGTATCTGTAATTGATACCCCAATTCACCCTGAAAGTTGCTCATGGATTATGCTCTTCTGGATTATTTTGTGCTGCTAATATTATGTATGAGTGTTTTGGCAGGAAGACTAATTGTGGTTGCTGGATTAAAGGCATTTTTGTACATTCTAACTAATTCCAAAAAAAAAAGATAAGGTGCATCATTTGTGTGGCATCTGTTAGATGCTAAACAAATATTTAACCTCTTATAACTTTAGTAAACTGAAAACAAAATACTGCACCATCAGTTAGAGAAATCTAGTGGGGGAAAAAACATGAGAGGATATGATTTATTCCCTACTTTAAAAAAGAAAAAGAGATATCTGGCAGATAATACCATACAACTAATGATGGGTTAATGAGATCATCACTAGTATGGTATGATCCCCTTACAAACTGCGGTGGTGGTGGTAGGGTAGGAGGTAAAAATGGTTCAGGATGAAAAAAAGACTTGTAAATTAATTATACAATAAAATATGAACTTTACCATGCAGTACAAAGCCAGGAAATCACATGGTAGCCTATCTGTGATTTATTGGACCATTGTAAGAGAGAAGTATGTCATTATTCCTCTACATAAAATGGTGAGACCACTTGGAATATTTTTATGCAAGTGTGAAGGATGCACCAGAAAAAAAGACTATTTTTAGAGTGTTTAAAGAAGGGCAGCTGGATTAGTAAAAAGCACCAATCATCGTTCTTCTAAGCCATTCCTCATAAAAACAGCGATTGGTAAGGAGCACCAATCATTGTTCTTATGCGGAATGGCTTAAAAGGTGGTAAGTGATCCACCTTAGGAATGGGGTAGACAGGGAAATTAAGAGCCAGCACAAACTCTGAGGCAAACAGCCCTCTCAGACCAGCTTGCCTGTTTCCTTAGGGGGGCCCAGAACTGGAGTCAAGCAAGAGGCAGCTGACACACCTTGTCCTGCCCCCATCATCCTTGGTGGATATCTGATTAAAGTTATAAGGCCTGAGGAGAATGAGTAGTATGAATAAGGAAGGTATATTTTCATGGGTAGGAAGGACAAGAACTAGGGGTGACAAATATAAAATCTTAGGGAACAACAAAAAGGTAGATCTCACAAAGTGTACCCTTGGGCAGTATGTCATAGATCACTGGAATAAGTTACTTTCCAAAGTTACTGAGTATGGTAAGTTGCTTTTTGTTGAAAGGAAAAGCATAAAAAAGTCTGTTTTCTTGCGTAATTTGGCCATTCTGATACTTATACAATTCAAATTATTGTTATCAATGAATGTGTCTAAATGACTAAGTTTGGTTTTTTTAAAGCTTGCAGATGGAAACACTTAACTATTGATTTTAAATTTGTTTTATTATACTGTGATAACAATTAATATTTGAATTTTAAATTTAGAGTTGCCACACATTTTTTGACCCCTTTTTGTGGGTCATCTTTGGTGGATTTAATTTTCAAACTACATTCTTTGAGGTAAATCTGTATGTAGTTATTTTTTCTTTTATAATAGTAATTATAATGAGATATTAAAATTTATTAATAGTTTTTTTTAAATGAAAGTAAATTTTTTAATTTTAAATCCACTAAAGAAAACCCACAAAGAGGGGTCCAAATATATAGTACCTCCAATTTAAAACTCAAATTTTAATTGCTCCCCAGTATAATAAACCATTTTTTAAAACCAACACTGAAGAGTTTCCATTCACAAGCCATGATGGCTCTATTAAAAAAAAAAAAAAAAACATCAGTAATAGAAAAATGAGCAATGCCATTTTCATAATTATTGCTTCCTTGTGTGTGTGTGTGTGTGTTAATCTCAGGATACTGACACACACACACACAAGAGGATAATCATTAGACACATACATAGCCATGGAGCGACCATTACCCTTGAAACTTGGTTTTTCATCCACTAAAACATGCAAAACAACCATAGAATAAATACCCACACACAGTTTACAGAAAGAATGCACCAATATATGCTTTCACAATGTATTTATTATAATACAGGAGTTCTTTAAGTTGGGGCTGACAACGTAGCCCATGGATCCTTTTTAAGTGGCTTGCACAGTTCTTGACACACTGACAAGCTAAAATGCTAAGTCTGTACAAATTGTGATAAACCAAAAACAAATGACAAGAAAGAAGGGTGATAACATTTGACGTACTTTTGAAAAGGAAAAGGTTTATTTATGTCCAATATTGCTGGCTGTCAACAATCTATACCCAAATAAAATAACTGTAAAACTGATATTATGAGATAAAATAAAATATAGTAGTTATATCTATATAATAAATGCTAATAAATCTATATAATAAACTAATACACCACTTTTTATTCTGCTATTTGCATTCCATGTTATTAAGGTGGAAATCAAATGCAGCCTTCTAATACCAAAAAGTTTCTTTGGAAGTAGGTAGTCAGTCTGAATAAATTCAAGGAACTACACAAACTATAAGAGGACTGGTGATTTGGGAAGTTTTTTCCTTTGGTTGTGCTATATAAACTTGCTTTCTTGCATCATTTGCTACTACTTATACTAATAACATCTTTAATAATTTTGAAAGGAAAGCAGTGTTCCACTGTCCAAAAGCTGATGTGAGGGAGGGGTGGTGCCACTTGACAAGCAGCACTATGTCCAAAGGCTGTTATTAATGGGGGATTAGGGAAGGTTTAATTCTAATTAACCTGCAGGGAAATCTTCCATTTTGTGAGAATCAACAGCTTCAGGTAATTTATGCCCAAATTGTAGAATTTGGCAAGGACTAAACTTTTCATTATAATGGAAACACAAAATTCCATATAACCTTAGCACTTAACCAAATTTTTTCACTCTTATAAAGAATTCCACAACTAGGAGCCATAAATTCAAATTACAAGGTAAGAGGTTTAGACTAGATTGTAGGAAGTTTTTTTTTAGCCAGTAAATTGTTGATTACTGGAATAAGTTGAATCTGCATGCTGAAAATTTGAAGAAATTCAAAGGTCAACTGGATAATTATCTACATAAAGAGAGAAGTTCATAAATTTGTATTTTCTTGTTGTTTTTTTTGGCCGGTGCAGCAAAAGCCTGTGCTTCCTTGCATTATGTGGCCAATATTAAGACTGTATTTCCTCCTAGATTTTAATAACAAGTGGAAAGAAATTACATGTATTTTATGTTTCTGCTGTGGTTAATATAAATAAGCAAGTAGTGATAGAAAGCAGAAATTTGTGATTTTTATATTTAGTAAACTAATAGCAAACCCCCCCCCTCAAAAATGCAATCACTTTATATGCATAAACCAAGAACATTTCTGCATATTGCCTATTCATTCCTCCAAGCAGCACATGGCAACAAACTATATCCAGTGCTTCAGCTGTTCGTTTGTTTGTTTTGGGATTTATTGGGTGCATCGGCAACTATGGCCATAGTGCACCAGTGTTTCAGCTAACAATATACTGTATATAAATTAAAGCAATGGTTATACTGCATTTTGAGTACTACTTACAGGTCTGGAAGTTGCATTTTAGGAAGGATGTGGATCTGTTGGAATGAGTGTAGAGAAGAGCAACAAGATAATAAGGGACACAAAAGGGTAGCCTTACCAAATAAGACTTTAGTTCTGCAAATTGCAGCACCTGTGATGTACAAGACCTGATTGAAGTGTTTAAGACCTTAAACAGATTAAGTAAATTAAATGTTGGATGGCATTTCTTGTGTAGATGATACGCATAAGGGAACAAATTTAAATTGAAAAAATACAGTTGGTAGGATAGATGTGTGAAATTTTGTCATCAGCCAGATGGTAGTTGATTGTTCCGTCTGTATTGGGGAGAAGGTGGTAGTTTTAATAAATTTAAGGATGAATTAGACAAATTATTAGAGGAATGGACAGATGAGTTGGATAGGGGTTTTTTTTTCCCCGATGCTGTATAAGATTGCTTCCTTGCATGCATCGTTTGACATTACTGATACTAAAATGGCTAATTATAATTTTCTGAAAATCTGTCCACTGGGAGATGAGTTGTTATGGACAGACTGATGGACATGGTGAAACAGCTATTCTTACTTTTCTAAATATTGATATCTTTATGAATTCTTTTAACTACCATCTTCCTTCAATTGCTACCACTGGAGAAGTTTTCTTTTTCTGAATTAAAATTAATGAAGAAATCATTTTCAGTATGCTGTGTCTCAGCACAGGTTATTATATGGGGTGTTAAGAATCATAGTGGTGTAAGTCAGTAATTTTATAAATATGAGCTGTTCATATTTCTTTCCTTCTCTAGGTGTCCACTGTTTAGCTTCATAGCAAAGTAAGTCAAAGTTGCAGTTCTAACCAAGAGATGTCAGCACTTATTTTGAATAGTTAACAATATGAGCAAAAGGTTTAGAATCATAGTGAAGTAAGTCTGACTTACACCAATCTCAAAAAGATAATTTCGTATTCACGTAGTAAGATATCTTTTAGGCTGAAATCTCAATGAATGGAGGATTTTAAGTTGTCTTTTAAGTTGAAATCTCGAGAAATGGAGCACGTCAAGAGGCCAACCAAATAGAAGCATGTCAGGAAACTTCCTTCAGATCTAGAAAACTTAAAAGGAAAGAGTCAAAAAGAACTGTAGCCAGAAGACTTCACAATTCAGGTCAGGCATATGTGAACTCAAAAGGAACACAATTTGAGTGTAAGCAGTTTGAAAACTTAGATTGTGGTTGTAAAAAAAAGATGTATAGAGTGGTTGTAAAAAAAGATGTATTTTCTCCTTTCTTCTCCTTAACAGAAGAAGAAAGGAGAAAGCAATTTGATAATTTTATATCCGTGGCAAAATATTAATTTTATATCCATTTCTCGACAGAATGCGTATTTATGTAGCCTTATACATCATGAACCTATAAAGCAAAGACGGCCTCGGAATGGCAGTTAGGGAAGAAAGCAATATACAAACCTGTCTTACATTAAAAAAGAAAATACCACAGTACGTGTTTGTAAAAAATTCTTTTTCGACACTTTTATTGTATCTGATGGTAACAAGAGCTTTAGAAAATGTAAGGAAGCGGAAGTCTGCAGGAGAAGATTTAAAGGGGTAAACATGTAGCGGCACAAAAGATGACTGACAAACAAAAACAGTTACTTAAGTATCACATTAATATTTTCCCAGCATTTCAAAGTCATTACACTCGAAAAGATAATCTGAACAGGAAGTTCCTTAGCTCTGACTTGAACGTAAGAAAAATGTATGTGCTTTATTGTGAATGGTGTGAGCAAAGACAGACTGAACCTCTTAAAGAGTATTACTATAGACATGTCTTCAACACAGAATTTAATTTACATTTTCACGTTCCTCGAAAGGACACTTGCAAGGCCTGTGGCAAGTATAAATAGTCAGTTGATGTAGAAAAAGACAAAGAAAGGACAGGTGATTTGGAAGAGCAACATGTTTTGCATTTGGCAAAAGCAGAGAAAGCAAGAAATCAACTAAAGAACTGATGAGAAAATTCTGACATCTATACAATCACGATAGATTTACAAAAAGCCCTGCCATTCCCAAAATTAACTGTTTCTGAGGCATACTATAGGCACAATATGTACTGCTATAATTTAGGTTTGCATGACATCACAAATAACCTTGGCTGCATGTACGTTTGGAATGAGACCTATGCATCCAGAGGTTCACAAGAGATTGCTTCTTGCCTGACTAAGCATATTAAGTTGAACAAAAATAAAAGCATTAAAATGATATACACATGCACTGGCCAAAATCAGGACATCAAGGTATCCTTATTGTTAATGAAACTGATTCAATAAACTTCAGTTTCTTGAATCAGTTTCATTAACAATAATAAACAAAGTCATAGACCACAAATAAATTCATGGTTTCTGGCGCCACTCTTACCTTCCAAATAACTCAGACTTTGGGCTGATTGAGCAAGCTGGAAAAAACAAGATTATCTATGTTCCAGATGGATGGTATGATACTATGAAGTCTGCCAGAACACACAACAGGTTTATGGTTGTAAAGATGCAACAAGATGACTTTTTGAAAACAGAAGCTCTTGAAAATGGAAGAAGAATGTTGAAGGCAAAAATGTAAACTAGTTGAAGATACAGTGGCTCCATTATGAAAAAGGAAAACCTGTTCACGATTTTCTACAAGTGGACATTGAATAATACCCAATAAGGAGGGTCAATCTAAGAGCTTGAAAAGTTGTATGATGGTCCTAGAGTGCTGAACTTTCTAAAGAAAAGAGACATGCTATACTTTCTCAAATACATCCCTCCAGTTCACCATGCCTTCTTTAAAGGTATTAGAAGCTCAAAACAAAAAGTTGATGATCTAGGTCCCTTATCTGACTACGACTAGTTTGTTTCTGGTGACAGTTTTATGATTATTGAATTAGCAATGATGACTTTTTAATTGCTTTTTTAAAAAACATGAGAACATCAATAAAAAGCAACTATAATTTTTTTTAAATTTTGCGACCATCTTTCACATTATAATTAAATTTATTATGTTCATCTTAGCTTTTTGTATGATCATTCTGCAACAACTAAGACAATCTTAACTATTTTGACAAAAAATTCCCAATGTGCCTATCGCTCAGGTTTTGTTATAGTGTACTTTTTACTGGGAAGAAATATCTCTTTTGTATGAAATCATAGTTTTGATAACACAGTCATCTCCTTAGAGTAATTTACCATTTTAAAATAGGTAAGCTACTTAGAAACATAATGGTGTAAGGCAATTATATAAACACTGCTGACCAAAAAATTGAATATTAACAAAAATTGTCAAGCTCATGTAAATTTTTAAAAAATTTTTAACTTACAAGTATATCACAATTCATTAAATTAAATTTTTTGAGTTTTTTATGAATGCAAACAAAACACCTTGTGATCAAAAATCAGAATAGACTGACTTACACCACTATGAATCTCAACTCTCCATATTTAGCAATAATATATACAGAAAATGAAATATGCAATAACATTGATTGGCACAGAACTGCTGGACAATTTTCATTTGCCAAAGCCAAAAAACAAGCTTTCTCAAGCATGAGAGGTATTAGGATCTACAGTACTTAGTACCATGCATGGGTTGAGAAGATGAAAGAAGATATTTGTTGATATTAGACTTCAACTTCTCTAGATTGTAATTTTCAGGAAATATGTATGAAGAAAGGCTGCTCCAGAAAACGGAAGTTGAATGAATAAACGAGGAAGAAGAAGAAAAGTTTGCTCTGTAAGTTTGAAGTTGGACAGTAAAAGGATGTTGACTGGTTGCAGCATGTGTTTGGATTGCTTTGGAAGAGAGAAATAGAGCGGGAATTATAGAAGCTAATTCAGAAGAATAGTGCCCATGGAAGTATCTATAGAAAAGGCATGCAGCAGAAACAAAATGTCTATGAGACAAAGAGTGGGGAGACTTTATTAGAGGTGACTCATTAATTAACCTAATTGCCCAATTTTGAATTGAATTAGAAGCCTTAATATAACTGGATAGATCCCATCCATTCCAGGTGCCTTTCTTATGTTTAACTTCAACAATTTCTCTTCAACTTTTCTCTCAGTTATTACAAAATCATTTAGCTGCCTGTTAGAGTTTCATAAACTTCTGGCATCCCTTTCCCTAAAGAATTCCTCATGTGAATGTAGATGCAAAATACTCATTCAGTTTGTCAACAGCCTGAGCAAGATCAACAGTTGAACCATCAATATCAAGTGGGCCAATTTGATTCATCCCCTTTCTTCTAGTGTTTACATAAATAAACTGTTTGCTATTTTTCTTTGCATCCTTCACTAAAGATTTCTCGTAATCTGCCTTTGCCTGCTTAACCTCCTTTGTGACTTGATTACAGACTAGTTATACCTACCATAGACTTATTCTCTGCCCCGAGTCTCATCAGTTCATCCGACATCCATTTAGGCCTCTGCCTTGATGTGTACTTCTTAGTTGTTATGAAAAGCTTAGTAGCTTCTATGATTAATGCCCTGAATGCTTCCCATTTAGAATATGCTATGGTAATATCATTAGTTGGTCCCACTGTATGAAATTTAAAAACTGTGAAACCACTCTAGTCACCTTTACAAAAGCAAAAACCCTCCCTTTACTCTTGACGGCAGTCACATCTTTTAAGTAAATCCCAAATCAATACACTGTAATCACTGACACCTAGTGGTTCTTTTCTCTGCAGATTCTTATAGTCACTGCTGATAATCAGATCAAGACTATTACTCTCTCTTTGCCTCTCTAACATGATCATGTAGAAAACAGTCATCTAATAAATCCACAAAAGTCTTGAAAGTGTGTGAGAGACCAACCCACAAGTTCCCATTAATATCGGAAAAGTTATAATCACATATTATAAGACATTCTGATGTATTGGCCCACTATTTCTCTGTATAGTTGTTCATTTTACTCATCAGGCCTATAATACACTCCTACTCTCAATTTTGCCTTCCCGGTGCTTATGTCATACTAGAATGACTCAACATTGCACTGCCTTAGATTTTTGTGCTTCTTAACTAAGAGTATAATCCCTCCAATCCTGTCTGTCCTTTCTGTATACATTGTACTCCCCATATTCAAATTCTGCATCCCTTATATTTGAATGACATCATGTGTCTGATATCCAAACAAGAACTGCATTTGATGTCTTCACCAGCACTTCAAATTCATCAAATTTATTTACTGTGCTCCTAGCATTGTTTTACATGCAAGTATACATGCACTGGTTCTTACTCTTAGTTACCCTAACACAGCTCATTTATTTACTTGTTCCATAATGACTACCAGCAGTTCTTGAAATTCCAAACACCTTGCTTTCAGGGCTTCTGCTTGTACCAGTAGTAGCAAGAATCACATTTCACCTCTGCCTGCGGCTATTGTTAATTTATTAGTCTGTGTATCCACCCCCCCCAAGCTAGTAATTTTCCAACTCACCTAACTTTGCCTAGATAGCATTAGCAAATATTCTTACACCCCTTCTATTTAAGTATATCCCATCCCTGTAGACAGTCTCTCTTAACAAGCACAGACCATGCTGAGAAAAATTCTATCCCATGAGCCTTGCATAATCTCTCCAGGGCTGAATTGATTAACAAGGCTCTCATCTTATACTTCCTCCTATCATGTCTCATAACAATGCTGATTGGTGAGTAATATCCTCACACTTCTTACATCAAGCACACAAAAAATTAGGAGTTGGTTTAAGGAAAAAATTGGTATAGTGTATTGTATAGAGTGTAATACTTCATAAAGCAGAGACATGGACACTAAGAATGGAAGATATTAAAAGATTTGAAATGTAAGTACAGAAGAGGATGGAAAAGTTAAGATGGGTTGATAAAGTGAAAAATGAGGTTTTGAGAATGTGGGTGATAAGAGATGTTAGATTGAAATAATCAGAAGGTAGAAAAGAAATTGGATTAAACAAAAATTAGATTGGACATGGTAGAGGTAAAAGTTGAGAGGAGGGAGGGAAGAGGCTATGAGGGAGATTGAGATAAAACTACAGAATATGGATTGAGAGAAGACGGCAAATATGGAGAGACACACAGGAGATATGGAGACGTGGTTGTTGTGTGTATGCCTGGATCAGCCCTTGACAGGATACTGACAATGATGAGGAGTATTTATATAATTAATAAATATTCTTTTTTTTTCATTATCGTTATGTAGTATATTTCTTTTTGTGTATATCAAAGTACATTAACTCTGAGCTGTGTGCATGGGGTGAGTTGTCCAGTACAATTGCAGCAATGTCATGGCCTCTTCTTTGCATACTTGGTCCACACAACTGAAACTTCCAAAAGAAAAGTGGAAGATTTAGCTCTTTTTGTGGGCACATGTATACAGGAGTGACCATGTCAAGTTGATAAATATGACCAGTGTATGATCATGAGCCTGGGCTCTGGTGTAATGTTTCTTTATTGGCCACAAAGTCATCTCTTTTCCTTTTCAAACCTGCATGAACTTAAACAAGGTAACCACCACTATGTCAAACAAATAATATTCACCTTCCCGACACCATAAAAAAAAAAAGAAGTTGGTTGCCTGGAGATTATTAGCCACAATCATTTTGATAGCTATTTTGATTCTTTTACCATTTGACGTCTCTCTTGTCTTGTGATGTATATCAGCATAGGTGTACTCACAAAAATTTAGACAGTGGTCTAATTATATATTTTATGATAGGTGTGAAACCTTGATTTTACAGGTTTCTATTAGTTCCAACCAGCATGCTGCAGGTTGGAACTAATAGAAACATGTAAAATTTAGTTAATAGCAAGCTTGCTAACAAAGATGGCAGGTTTAGTTAATAGCAGGCTTGCTAACCACCATTTAGTTAATAGCAGGCTTGCTAACCAAGATGTTTTACTTATATCACATTTACCCATTAACAAGATGGCTCAGAAAACCATAAAACTCTATGGGTTCACATGAGCCACTTCATTTAGACGAAATGAAGATCTCGTCTAAATGAAAATGAAAATCCCATAAGAAAAATGTTAAATTTTTTAAAAATTTTGCTTCTGTTTTTTTTTTTTTTTTTCCCCATATATCATTGGCCATGTTAATCAGACTAAAAATGATAAATGATTACAGAGCACTTCAATTTTTAGCACAATCTACCATTTGCATAGTTTACTAAGAGTAGCATTTTAACAAGGATTACTGAAAGCAGCTATATCTTGAAAGCCATCATTCGAGGAGCAAGAAAGCTTTTATTGATGTCATATTGATAGCAATGTTCCCAAAAAGTTCTGTTTCATCTATGTACAGGGTGTTTCAAAAATGATGGTCAATAATTTAAAGGCGAAAAGACTAAACTAAAATAAGCAAAAAAAGTCCCAGTGAACATCGTGTTGCAAATAAACCGTTCTTGAGATAATGCATATTTTCTGTTAAGACCTGCCACTGACTGTGGGAGCACTAGTTTAGCAAAAAGCTGTGATCCTTTGCTAAAGGTGGTTTTATTTAGCATAAGATAATACATTTTTAATTTTTGGTTTCAACACCACAGGATTTTACAGACGTTATATGTTACAAAAGGTGTTCAAAATGCTGTCCTTGCATCCATATGCAGCTTTGTAGTCTTCTCTGTATGGAGTTGTGAATCCTCTCAGGCATTCCTGGGTCATTTCTGATTTGCTGAAAGGCTCCTTCAACCTGACACTGCTTGTTGTTGTTTGTTTATTTGGTTTTTAGGAGCATTAGCAACTAAGGCCATATTGCTCCGGGGATATGCGGTGGTCATTCCCTGACCTTTCCGCATCCTCCGTATTTGGTGGTCATGGGCTCGAACCCCAGTCTAATCAAGAAGCGTGTGCTACGCACTGCTGCTCCTGCCCACCTGGCTACGGAGACGGCCCCCGACACTGCAATTCCTCAACTGTGTTAATGTCAGAAGGTACACCAAGCTTTTTACATGACCCCAGATACAAAAAATCCATCAGATTTAAGTCTGGTGATCTGGGAGGCCACATTACATTACTACTTATCCACCGTTGACCATACCTTCTAGTTAGATACTGAGTCACAACTCGAGCAGAATGTGCCGGTGCACCATCATGCATAAACCACATGTTCTGGTGTTGCTGAAGTGGAACATTATCATCATCATCAAGGATGTCTGGAAGAACATTCTGCAGGAACTGAAGGTACAGCTCTCCTGTTTAGCAGAAAGTGTGGTCCAATTAGAGAATCTCCTAGTAGTCCTGCCCAGACATTAAACGAGAAACATTGCTGATGTCGTGACTTGTGAACTGAATTAGGATTTTCGTCAGACCAAACGTGACAGTTATGAAAATTAAAAATACCATCATGAGTAAACCCAGCTTTGTCGCTGAACAAATGTTGTTTAAAAATTGGGGGTTCAGAACACACTGTTGTTGCATCCACTGGCAGAAGTTCATTCTGGGAGGGTAGTCTGTATTGCTGAGACCTTGTAAAAGCTGGATATTAGCATTAGCATAGTCATATGATCCAAGAAAGCAATCTTATGCAGCATCAGCCAAAAAAAAACCAACTCCCTCACCCCTCCATTCGTTCCAAATACCTGTCCAGCTAAGCCTTAAATTATTTAGGATATCAATTTCCACAACAAAAGATGAAAGTCTGTTCCACCAATCAACTACCCGCTGCTAAAGGCAAACTTCCTCCCCAATCATCTCATATCAATCTCCCCAATTTGAATTTATGTCCTCTCATGGGATTATTCTGAGCAAGAGGAAGAATCCCATCAGCATTGAACATGCTCAAACTATTCAAGGCTTTATACACCTCTATCAGATCACTTCGCAGATGCCTAGTCTCCAGACACTGTAATCTTCAAAACTTAATCCTTTGTAAAAGTAACTCTTCGTTCCATTCACTAATCTTGTTGCCCTTCTCTGTACTCGTTCCAGCAGCTCTACATCCTTCTTGAAATGAGGCCTCCAGACCTGTATACAGTACTCTAGGTGTGGCCTGACCATTGCCTTACACAAGGGAATAATCACCTTCTTATCCCTGCTAGAAAAATTCCTATATATCATTGACAATACACCATAAGCTACTCTTGCAGCCCGTCTGCACTGCTCAGAGAACTTCGTATCTGCCTGCACAACCACCCCCAGGTCCCTTTCATTCTCTACCACTGTCGGTGTAGTACCACAGAGTTGATACGTTACTCTGGGGTTACTGCTTCCCATATGTAGTACTTTACATTTGTCAATGTTAAACTTCATTTGCCACCTCTCAACTTTTCTAGATCCTGTTGCAGCAGCGTATATCATTAGTGTCCTTAACAACCCTGCCAACCTTCGTATCGTCTGCAAACTTGGATATTAAGCCTGATATATACCATCATCAGTATCATTTATAATACAGAAAACAACAATGGACCCAACACTGAACCCTGGGGAACTCCACTAATAACATTAGTCCACAAAGAGCAGTGTCCGTTGATTACCACACTCTGTCTTCTCCCACTCAACCATCCCTTTATCCATAGCAGCAATTTGCCTCCAATGCCACACTGCTCCAATTTGTGCAGTAGTCTTCCATGTGCAACAGTATCAAAAGCCTTTCTAAGATCCAAATATATGATATTAAAGTTAATCCCGGCATCCAGTTGCTCTGTGAGCACATCATAGTATCCAATCAAATTGGTCAGACAAGACTTCCCCTTAACAAAACCATGCTGTGTCCAAGCTATAACTGAAGTCTTGTCTAGATGATCTTGCAGTGCTTCTTTAACCAGTGCCTCCATTAATTTTCCTGGAACAGAATTAAACTAACAGGTCTATAAGTACTTGTGTCACCCTTTGATCTTCCTTTGTGAAAAATTGCACATCTCCAGTCCATAGGTACCACCCCTGAGTCCAAGGAAGCTATCATAATTATGGCTAAGGGTTTGCTTACTTCCTTTGCTGCCTCCTTTAATATAACTGGATAGATCCCATCCACCTTGGGTGCCTTTTTTATGTTTATCTTCAACAATTTCTCCTCCACTTTCCTCTCAGTTATTACAGAATCATCTAGCTCACTGCCAGAGTTTAATTCACCTCTGGCATTCCCCTCCCTGAATAACTCCTCATGTGTGAATGTAGATGCAAAATACTCATTTAGTTTGTTAGCTACCTGATCAGGATCATCAACAGTTGAACCATCAATATCCAGTGGACCAATCTGATTCATCCATTTCCTTCTAGAGTTTACATAAGTAAAGAACTCTTTGCTGTTTGTTTGTTTGTTATTTGGTTTTTAAGAGCATTAGTAACTAAGGTTATATTGCTCCGGGAATATGCGGTGGTCATTTTCTGACCTTTCTGCATCCCCCGTATTTGGTGGGCACGGGCTCAGGCTCAAACCCCGGTCTAATCAAGAAGCGTGTGCTACGCACTGCTGCTGCTCCTGCCCACCTGGCTACGGAGGCGCCGTTTTTCTTTGCATCCTTTGCCAAAAATTTCTCATAATCTGCCTTTGCCTTCCTAATCTCCTTTGTGACTTGGTTACAGACCAGATTATATCTATCATAGGCTTCCATGTCACCATTAATTTATATGTATCCCATGCAATTTTCTTCCCTGCCACATGTCTCATTAGCTCATCTGACATCCATTTAGGCCTAAACCTTGAACAATATTTCTTAGTTGGTATGTAAAGCCTAGTAGCCTCCAAGATTAATTCTTTGAATGCCTTCCATTTTTAATTTTCCGTTGGTAACACATCATCAGTTGGTTCCACCGTATAGAATTTAAATACTGTCTCAGACCACCATAGTCCGAGACAGTATTTAGACAGTATTTTACGAAAGCAAAAGCCCTTCCTTTTATCTCTGATAGTAGTTACCTCTTTGAGTAAATCCCACTTCTGCACACTGAGATCACTGTCACCTAGTGGTTCCTTTATCTGCAGATTCTTAATGCATGAAGAATCATTACTGTTAATCAAATCAAGAGTATTACTCCCTCTAGTTGCCTCCCGAAAATACTGATGTAGAAAACAATCATCCAATAAATCCACAAAAGCCTTGCTAGAGTGTGTGAGTGACCAAACCACAAATTCCAGTCAGTATCTGAGAAATTAAAATCCCCCATTAGAAGACTCTCTGATTTACTGGCCCACTCTCTCTCTTTCCCTGTATAGTTTCTTATTATACTCATCAGAGTCTTTAGGCCTATAATACACTCCTACTCTCAATTTTGATCTCCCAGTGCTTATGTCACACCAAACTGACTCGACACTGCACAGTCCAGCGATGTCGATTGACTACACTTCCTTGGATTTTATATGTTTCTTAACTAATAGCATAACCCCTCCTCCCTCCTATCTTTCCTGTACACATTGTACTCCCCAAATTGCAGTTCTGCATTCCTTATATCTGTGTGACACCACGTCTCTGATATCCCAACAATATCTGCCTTTGATGTTTTAACCAACATCTGAAATTCATTTACCAAACTCCTAGTTGTATACTCAAGTATACATGCACCTGTCCCTATTCTTAGCTACCCTAACACAACCCATGTGTTTACTTGTACTGCAATGACTCCCAGCAGTCTCTGAAATACCCTGCATCTTGTTTTCCAGGCTGCTGCTCATTTCAATAGAAGCAGTGCAAGAATCACTTTCAACTCTGCCGCTGGCAGAGTTGAAAGTGATTCTTTCCCCAAGCTAGTGATCCCCCACCCCAAGCTAGCAGTTTTCGACCCACCTAACACTGCCTCGATAGCATTAGCAAATATTCTTGCACTCTTTCTATTTAAGTGTATCCCATCCCTGTAGAAGCAATCTCTCCTGTTAACAAGTACAGACCAGGCTGAAAAAAATTCTACCCCTTGAGCCTTGCACAATCTTTCCAGGGCCGAATTGATCGACAAGGCTCTCATCACATATTCCTTCCTATCGTGTCTGGGCAGAATTGCAGACATTTTCAAATTGAACCCTAATTCTCAGCTTTTTTTCAACAGTGACCTGTACTTGTTAAGTAATTCCCCTGGTCTCCTACTCTGAATATCATTAATGCCAACGTGTATAACAATATCACCTTTTGTGCCCTTAAAAGATGATATCTATTCTACAACATCATCAACCTTTGCCCCTGGCAGACATACCTCAGTCCTGTTCCACCTATCCTTTTTACATATCATGTTCCATATGGTAGGGGTACAGTAATTGGCGATGTAAAATTTGCCACACACTTATGACTCAGTACACGCTCTTGCAGAGCAACCCTCCTTGTCGAAATTCGTGGATTTTGTCCTATTCTTTTAACACCCTTTCCTCAACATCAGGTGTTATGCTTCTGGTTTTAACTGCTCATACTCCACATGTGAAACGCCCATGTTCTCTAAGGCATTTATGTACCCTGGTGAATGTGTGCCTGTTGGGCCGCCTTCGGCGGGGAAATGTTTCTTGGTACAAACACAGCCTCGAGTGCACTGCTGTTGGCTTTACCATACATGAAGTGCATATCCACATACTCTTCGTTGCTGTTACCTCTTTCCATGTTGACTATCCTTTGACAAGTACTAGTATGCCTGCTATGTCTCAGAACATTGAGAGAAGGGAAAGTCAGTGGTGGATCCCAACTCTGTACAGTTCACCTTGTCAGTGGTGGAGCCCAACTAGAAATGTGCAATATCTCGAAAACGATTCACTTAAGGGCCCATGTTTACTAGGCTTTTTTTTGCATATTGTAGTCTACAGTTCACTTTTTTAAATTATTTACCATCACTTTTGAAACACCCTGTATATCTCTAGTTCACTCTCTTTCTTGCATCATATGCCTCTGCTAATGCATTCTGATTAAGGGTACCATTTAAACTATTTGCTTTTGTCATTGTCATGCCAATAAACTGCTACAAAGTGATATAGGAACATAAATTCCAGTGATTATTAAATTTTATGTTGTTGTTTAGAATAGCTGATATAATCATAAGAAATGAGAATCTGTGTACTTAAAATGTTGCTGTAATTATAAGCTTTTAATGCAAATTTTCATTTCTCACTTCTTGCTAGTCTTCAGCTGAAACCATTGTGTTTACATTTCTGAATCTATCCTTCCACAGACAATTCCTATACACAAAAACAAAACTTTACCATTTGTATACTACCAACAACCTGGGACATTTTCTTTTTTTCAGTTTCTCCTTTCATGCAATTAGTGAGCTAAGTCACATACAGATTAATCCCTTTGGTACTCACAAGAAAACCCATAAATGCAGAGATATCATAGACCATTTCAATTCTATCTAGGGGAAATTCCTTGAATTTTTAATAAAGAAACTCATAACAATTTCCAGAAAATATACTATGAGTGACGGTTGGATGAACAGAATGAGTTTAAAGTACAGAAAAATTGGGAATTAAATGACCCTCACATAACTGAATTCTTGATTTCCAGTCAGCCAGACTCAATTTGATATGCCCTTTTCAACACAGTGACTCTCTTTGAAGGCTACATTTCCTTTGATTTCATTAGTCATATCCTTCCTCAACAAAAAGAGTGAATTTCTGCATTTGACCTTAGTTATTCACAGACAGAAATTCAAGGAACAAATATTCTTTATTGTTGTGATCAAGGTGGAGGTCTATACAGAATTTCCATTTCAGCCATAAATTCAACGGTTAAACATAGAATTTATTTTTTTAGATGATAGGTATAGAGATGGAATTATTATTTTTTTAAAGTTTTATATTATATTTGATTGGGGATAATCCCAGGTAGAGGCTGTATCTCCATCCCATGATCAAAATAATGCAAATTTTTTTGGACATGGTGATTAAAGCTTAATGATCCCCCAGAACAAAGATGATTTCCCTTTGGAAAATCTTGAGACCACCCCTGTATTTCATTATTTTTATTATTCATTTCAATAGCTATATAGGAGTATATAACCCACTTGTGTTTTGGCCCAGTTGGCATGCAAAGGACTAAAATGCTATTGCTTAGAGATTATTGATATTAGATGCTGCAATCTATTATATATTATCAAAACCACTCTTGAATTTATGTTTGTTCATGATATTGGTGAGTTTTGAATGTACAAAGATACATCATTCAAATGACATATGTCATTTAAAAAGTGTCAACCAGGAAATGAGTTTATGATCTTAACCAGAAATTAATGAGTTCAAATTTTTAAATATAAAATTAAGTAACTGATTTATTTGCACAAATGACTGATATTGTAAATCAGGATATTAAGTGCTACAATAACGGTTGAACTAGTAGCAAGTAGATAAGCACTTCATGTATATTTTTTTATTACTTTGGATATAAAAGACTGCTATACAAACTGAAGCAATGTGGCATTAAGGTTACTGCTAAGGATAAAAGAATGGTTGAGTGTGAGAAGACAAACAGTGGTTATCGATGGACACTGCTTTTCATAGACTAATGATTAGTGGAGTCCCCTAGGGTTCAGTGCTGGGCCCATTGTTGTTTTCTGTATTTATTAACAATATTGATGAAAGTATATCAGGTTTAACGTCTAAGTTTGCAGATGATGCAAAGTTGGTAGGTTAGTTAATAACGGTAATCAGATTAAGTTACTGCAACGAGATCTAGGAAAATTAGGTTGATGGGAAATAGTTTAAGTTTAAAATTGACAAATGCAAGGTACTGCATATGTGTAGCAGTAATCCCAGATTAACATGCCAATCTGTGTGGTACTACACTCAGGGAAGTGGAAAATGAAAAAACCTTGGGGTAATTGCACAGTCAGATATGAAATTCTCTGAACAGTGCAGACAGGTTGCCAGGTTTGTTGTTTGGTTTTTAGGAGCATTAGCAACTAAGGCCATATTGCTCCAGGAATATGCGGTGGTCATTCCCTGATCTTTCCACATCCTCCGTATTTGGTGGTGACGGGCTCGAACCCCAGTCCACAGGTTGCCAGGACAGCTGATGGGGTTTTTGTTAATGATATATAGAAACTTTGCTAGCAGGAATAAGGAGGTGATTATTCTCTTGTACAAGGCCATGGTTAGGCTGCATCTTGAGTTCTGTATACAGGTCTGGAGGTCTCACTTTAGGAAGGATGTAGATCTGCTGGAATGGGTATAGAGAAGGGCAACCAGATTGGTGAAGAGAACAAAAGGGTGCGCTTACCAAAAAAAACACTTCAATTCTGCAAACTGCAGCATCTGGAGACTAGGCAGCTGCAGAGAGATCTGATTGGGGTGTTTAAGGTCTTGTTGTTGTTGTTATTTGGTTTTTAGGAGCATTAGCAACTAAGGCCATATTGCTCCGAGGATATGCGGTGGTCATTCCCTGACCTTTCCGCATCCTCCGTATTTGGTGGTCATGGGCTCGAACCCCGGTCTAATCAAGAAGCGTGTGCTACGCACTGCCTCTCCTGCCCACGGAGGCGCCTCCTAAGGTCTTGTATGGGTTGAGTAAGCTTAATGTTGATGGCATTGTCCCTCTTTCTGAGACTACACACATGAGGGAGCATAAATTTAAGTTGAGGAAGTTTGTTTGTTATTTGGTTTTTAGGAGCATTAGCAACTAAGGCCATATTGCTCCGGGATATGCGGTGGTCATTCCCTGACCTTTCTGCATCCTCCGTATTTGGTAGTGACGGGCTCGAACCCCGGTCTAATCAAGAAGCGTGTGCTACGCACTGCTGCAAGTTGAGGAAGAATGGTCGTAGAATAGATGGAAGTTTATCTTCAGTCAGTATGTGGTTGATTGTTGGAACAAACTTCCATCTGTTATTGTGGAAGTGGGTGGTTTGAATAAATTCAAGGAAGGAAGAACTAGACAAATTGTTAGAAGGTATGGATGAGTGAAATGTGTAGTTTTTTTTTTTTGCCTGATGCTTTATAAGCTTACTTTCTTGCATCATTTGCCACTACTAATATAACTATTCCCTGATTCTGTAGATGTTTTAATTAAACAAAGTGATATAAATGAGAAATATAAAAAAAAAAAAATCATATTACCAGTAAGGGAATTTACATATTAAATAAACTAACCACTGGACATTAAACTGGAACCTTATTTTTTACTTTTATATTACTCATGTCTTTAATTTAGCAATGAAACATTTTTGAAAATTGGAATTTATAAGAAAAATTCTCAAATATCTTTTATTGAAAGATATTTGAGAATGTATGCTGGTAAATGTTAGGATTTAGTACTATAATATAAGTTGAGTTTACTTTTTAAAAAACCATATGCAAGGTAGTATTTTAAATCTTATCTAGAGGTATACGAAGTTTGGTCAATTTCTGTTTTCATTATATTAATTTTATGTTTTTCTTTCTCCACTATGCGTTTCAGTGTGGACAGATGTTTTTATTATGAGAGAAAGTTAAAGTAAGGTTCCTTATTATTATTATTTTTTTATTGCAAGTGGGACACTTTGAATTTCACAGGTGGTTGATATAGGCACATTAATAGGCTATTTTTTTTGATATAGTCTCCCTATTTGCTGTGGTATCTGTCATTTTGGTTGACTGAATTCTTGAAGTGAGCAATAGAATGATGTGTCCTATTACAATAGCAATCAGCTAACTGCAGTTTGGACAACCCCATCAGATGGGTAGTTATGCCCTTGCAAATGCCTCTCCAAATCTGCATCATTGAAAGGATATAGTTGCTCCCACAGTCTGCTAACTGGAGAGGGAGCAAATTTGTTTTTTTAAATGTTTTACATATAAACAATTAGATTGGGGGGTGGCAAACCCATGGCACGTGTGCCCAGAGTGGCACACATACAGATTTTTTTGGGCACATGGAATTCATAGTGCTCCAAAAAAATTTCAAACTTCAAACCAACATCACTCCAGGAATCCACCTTGTTTAAATATTTCCCAAACCTACAAAGATACAGCACTGATCTTAAAACAGACTGTTCAAGCCTTCAAGTGCTATTTCTGAACGTCATTGAGTCAATTATTGAGCAATTTTCTTCAAGATTTGTTAAGTTCAGAGAATTGGAATAAACTGCAAAATTCATTAAGTTTGCAGACAGTGTAAAACTAGCTGAACTGAACCTGAAAATGTTTCAGTGGATTGAACTTCATGATTTTGAGATACAATTGATTGATTTTCAGAGCAGCTCAATTTGGAGGCAAAAATTTATTGACTCAGAGCTGATTTAGAAAATATAGGAATAATATATCATATAGCAAAATTACTATATGATATATAGGAATTTTGCTAGCAGGGAAAAGGAGGTGATTATCCCTCTGTATAAGGCAATGGTCAGGCCACGCCTTGAGTACTGCGTACAGGTCTGGAGGCCTCATTTTAGGAAGGATGTAGATTTACTTGAGCGTGTACAGAGAAGGGCAACGAGATTGGTGAGGGGAATGAAGGGATCCTCTTACCAAGAGAGGCTTAAGTTCTGCAAATTGCAGTGGCTAGAGACTAGGCGCCTGCGCGGTGATCTGATTGAGGTATATAAGGCCTTGAATGGGTTGAGCACGCTGAATTCTGATGGGATCCTTCCACTTGTTCAGATTACGAATCTAAGGGGGCATAAATTCAAATTAAGAAAAGACAGATGTAGAATAGATGTGCGGAAATTTGCCTTTAGCCAGCGGGTGGTTAATTGCTGGAACAAACTTCCATCTGTCGTTGTGGAAGTTGATAGGTTGAATAAATTTAAGGAGGAACTGGACAGGCATTTGGAGGGAATGGTGTGAATTTTTTTTTTTGGCTGATGCTGCATAAGCTCATACATTTGCTTTCTTGCATCACATGCCACTACTACTACTACTATATTGAAAGGAAACGATTAGTGACTGGATTAGCAAAGAAAACTGCAGAAAATATGGTATTAAAAGTTTGGAATTCCATTCCTGAAAATTTTATCTGTTTAAAAAATTTTGCAACAGCATTACTACAATTTTCTCATTGACATATTCTTGTAAGTTGTTGTTCTCATTGATGAACTTTGTTAAGTCTAGTCTTACGGATGAAACTAGTGCTGCATGCATAGGTCTAAAAGTTACCAAGTATAAGTCTGATGTAACGTATCTGTTGTCAATGATGCAGCAACACTAATGTTTAATATACTTACTTTCCTTTCCTTTAGTTTTGATGTTTTATATTTATAATATAAGAGAAGTTTATCATTTTAAATTAAATTTGTTCTGTAAGCTAAAAGTAAAATTTTTTATGAATTATTTTATTTTAATACCTTTATTAAAGCATCTTTGAAATAACATCTTTTATTTCATTTTTTTGTTACGCTTTTGTCAAGTAAAACGTGTATGTGAAAAATAGTGATAATACTGTGCAAAATTCCGAGGGACACACACACAAGGGTAGTTTTTTAAAATGATTTAGCCAGTTTTGGCACTCTCTCTTAAAGAGGTTTGCCACCCCTGAATTAGATGGAAGCAAAATGGGTTTTGTCAGTGTTGAAATATTTTATTGTACGATATGAAGCTTAAATATGGAAAAGTTATTATTTTCAGTCTAGTAAAATCTTTTCAGATTTCTTGATTAACCCTTCATAGTTATGTGCCATCTGGCTTAATTTTCCTGTCATTATTTTAAATTTGAGAATGAAATTGTGTCTTCTCATTTACCTTTCTCCACCACTTTTGTCTAAAATGAAAATCAAAAATATGCAGTATTTTCTGTTTTAATTTCAATTTTCTAAAATTACAAGTTGTTATTTATTTATTTGGCATCTAATAGATACCTCTGGGTGACAGCATCTTTCTTTTTTTTTTTGGAATCGACCAGAATGTATAAATACCCCCCCCCCCACCCACCCACCTATCTGGCAACCAGTAAATACCTTCCAACAACTGTAAATTATGGGTAATATACCTATCATGTAATTTTTTTTTTTAAAACTGATTTGGGGGAGGGGGCATTGGACAAAAAATTTAGTAAAGGGGTGATAACAGAAGTTGGGTAAAAAACTAATGCAAACACTAATTTCATATCTCAAAAATAATAAAATACTGTTTTCAATTAAATAAATCAAAAAATTACTAAATGTAATAAAAATAAAAATTGAATCTAATCTACCTAAAATTTGTGTTCCTTTTAGGAATGCAAGTGACCTATTGAAAAATGCAAAGTAGCGGTAATCCCAGAGTAACCTACTAATTGCATGGTACTATACTCCAGAAATTGAAAAAGACTTGGGGATAATTATACAATCAGATATGAAGTTCTCTGAGCAGTTTAGACATACTGCCAAGACAGCACATGGAGTTTTGTCAATGATATACATAAATTTTGGTGGCAAGGATAGAGGTGATTATCCCATTGTATAAGGCAATGGTCAGGCCACATCTTGGGTACTTTGTACAGGTCTAGAGGGCCTCATTTTAGGAAAGATATAGAGCTGCTGGAACAGGTACAGAGAAGGTCAGCAAGATTGGTGAGGGCAATAAGGGGTGCTCTTACTAAGAAAGGCTTCAGTTTGGCAAATTGCAGCATTTGGAGATTAGGCACCTGTGAGGTAATCTGATTGAGATGTTTAAGGCTTTGAATGAATTAAGCAAGCTCAATGCTGATAGGATTCTTCCTCTTGCTCAGACTATATACCATAAATTCAAATTGAGGAAGGATGGTTGCAGAATAGATGTGCCTTTAGCCAGCTGGTGGTTGATTGCTGGAACAGGCTTCCATCTGTTGTTGTGGAAGTGGATAGCTTGAATAAATTCAAGGAAGAACTAGACAAAGTGTTGAAGGGAATGGATAGGTGAAACTGAAAGGATTTTTTTGGCTTATACTGTATAAGCTTGCTTTCTTGCATCATTTTCCACTACTAACACTAATCTATTGTAGTGTTAAATAATCAGTATGACTGCAAGAAAGAGAATTTGGTATCATGCTAAACCCCATGTTCTTTTTTTTTTTTTTTTTTGTTTCATTAAGTAGTAAAGCTAGCCATAAAAAAATAATTTAGATATCCTGCTATCATGGAGTCTGCTATGCCAAAATAAAATCAGAGGATAGTTATAAATTTATCTAATATTAGGAAAATCTGAATTACAGGTGTTATAAATAAATATTACTTATGTGTGTAATGAATTAAGTAAGACAATGCAACAGGGCATAATATTTTTAAGAGTTATAATTATCTATATTCAGTAATGAATATAAATAATGCTAGGGGGCGCTTTAAAAATTCCTTTAACATTCGAAGGAAAATTTCAATTGTAGTGGGGTAGAAGCCAACCCTTACTCAAACCTCCATATATTTTCCACCTGATCTTAGAATGCATCAACCCTTAAAAAGGAGTAAGGGTTAAAAGTCATTTCTTTTCATGAATGTTGGAATGTAAGTAGAATTCCTGCTCTTTGAATACTGATTTGTTAATCAGTGTTGGTGATATTGTTTTCGAATGAAATTATTTGAAGAAATGACATTAAAAAATAACCGAAATTCCTGCAATGGAAGTAGAATTTGTTGCCATAAGCGGTTTTGATTAGTTATAATTCAGAGTTTTTAGGACACGGATAAATTGTTTGAATATTATAATTCTAACAAATCACAAGTAGTAGGGTTCATCAAGAATCAGTAACCGTGATAATTAATATTCTAAGTGAGCTTTAATGCCATTTCGCATATTAAAAACAATATCCTATAAATATAGGCCTTGAGCCCAACGTTGGACAGCAAGCGGTAGTCTTTTAGGGCTTGCAAAAATGCTTACGACCGTTGACCCCATTCCTGACTCGAAATATTTTAACTGCCAGAATTAGAACCACAGCTAAGAATGATTTGGACTGTTGACCTCATTCCTATCTCGAAATGTTTTAGCTGCTTGGAAAACATGGGTTGAATTCCAAGCCTTGTTTTGAGCCTGGTATATATCCAACTCAAAATGCCGATGGAGATTTTTTTTTTTTCCAAATACCAAAACTCATTTGACGATCCGTGTTTTATGCTACTAGGAGAGAACTTTAATTAAAACAGGCCGTACTCTGAAACAGATCTGCAGACTGGTAACTATAAATTAACTTACCTCAGTGCTTCCAGCATTATTATCATCTGGATGCACAGTGTATCCAAATGCCATTAGAAAAAAGGATGTTTAATTTGTTTTCTGTGTCATGAACTCTCCAGTCTCCCACGTGGCTTTTAGATTTGGTTCAATTTCTTCGTCAGCGTTTCAGTAACAGCGAATTTACCATGCTATTTGACACTTCTTTCTGTTGATATCATATTAGTTACATCTGCCTCAGAAAATTTCTGGGGGACGTGCAAATTTCCTTCATTGCTCTTTCTCATATACAGTTGTACAATTCAGATTTTGACGTTAAACTTTAAGTTAACAGTAATAACAGCTGTTTGGAATTAAGGTATGTGGAGAAAAGGCTTACTGCATGAAATCTAATGAAAGTGACGATGTGTATTCTTAAACCCGTCTTTCAAGGGGATATGACATCCTACATTATGCGTATTAGGATTGATAATAGCTTCCTGAATTTCAACATCAGCCTTTCGTAATGCCTGCGTCACCCAGCCGGTTTCCATGGTCACATGGTTATGCGTTCGTACAGGTGTGTCGTGGTCGCATCGTGTGTTGTTGCTACCGACAGTTACAGGTGATCCTATCGTCTTTACTTAACCAAAAAAAAAAAAAAAAATCACCATCTGAAATTCAGTAAGTCTTATCCACAATTTAGTGACCAAAATTAATTATAATATATTCACTACTGAATTTATTAGTCAGTGGCGTTCGGAGGACTGCTTTCAGCTTAGAATCCTCTCTTTTTGATATTACACTTACTATTAAAACAGTGCATAAATTTAATTTTTGTTATCAGAAAATAAAAAAAAAAGTGAATCGTCATGGGCAGTGTTAGAAATTTCAGCCTTGAGGGAAAACAAAGTCAAGTTAATATCTTTGAATGTGGCGATCCTAGCGAAATTACCACATCGCTTGGTCCGCGACCGTGAGGAATTATAGTTTCGCCTCTGACGGAACTTTTTAATAGTTTTCAAAGAAAACTATTAAAAAGGCATGAAGTAAAAAAAAAGTGCTTGAACTTATAAGAATTCCCAAAATTGTAATGAATATCTAAAAAGGCATGAAGTAAAAAAAAAGTGCTTGAACTTATAAGAATTCCCAAAATTGTAATGAATATCTACATACTTTATGGTATAGTCCTTTAAAATTTACTGGTATCATAATTGACAACAATAAAAATTAACATTCACTTGTCAATGGAAGGGAAAATTGCAATTACCCTTCCTTGTCATCTCCTTTCAACACCAATATAAGTAGTAGAGGCATGTGATGCAAGCTTATGTAGCATCACCCAAAAAAAGCATTTCACACATCCATTCCCTCTAAAAGTGCCCAGTTCCTCCTTGAATTTATTTAAACTATCAACTTCCACAATGACAAATGGAAATTTGTTCCAGCAATAAACCACTCGCTGGCCAAAGGCAAACTTCTGGCACATCTATTCTACAACTGTCTTTCCTGAATTGAATTTATGCACCCTCAAATTCATAATATGAGCAAGAGGAAGAATCCCATCAGAATTGAGCCCACTCAACCCATTCAAGGCCCTATACACCTCAATTAGATCACCTTGCAGGTGCCTAGTCTCTAGACACTGCAGTTTGCAGAACTTAAACCTTTCTTGGTAAGAGCACCCCTACTTTCCCCTAACCAATCTTGTTGTCCTTCTCTGTTCTTGCTCAAGCAACTTTATATCGTTCCTGAAATGAGGCCTCCAAATCTGTATGCATACTCAAGGTGTGGCTTGACCATTACCTTATACAAAGGGATAATCACTTCCTTTTCCCTACTAGCAAAATTCCTGTATATCATTGACAATACCCCATGATCTGCTCTGGCAGCCTGTCTGCACTGCTCATAAAACTTCATATCTGACTGCACAATTACCCCAGGTCTTTTTCATTTTCTACCACCCTAAGTGTAGTACCACACAGTTGGTACATTTCTCTGGGGTTACTGCTACCCAAATGCAGTACTTTGCATTTGTCAATGTTAAACTTCAGTTACCACTTCTCAGCCCATCGACCCAACTTTTCCAGATCCTGTTGCAGCAGATTACTGTTATTAACAACCCTGCCAACCATTGTATCATCTGCATACTTTGACAAGCCTGATCTGCAAACTTTGACAAGCCTGATATACCTTCATCTATATCATTGATAAATATACAAAACAACAATGGGCTGAACACCGGGCCCAAGGGGACACTACTAATAACATTAGTCCACTAAGAGCAGCGTCCATTGATTACCACTCTCTGTCTTCTCCCACTCAGCCACCCTTTTATCCATTATAGCAACTTGTCCTTAATACCATACTGCTCCAATTTGTAGAGTAGTCTTCCATGAGCAACAGTATTAAAAGCTTTTCTGAAATCCAAGTATATGATATCAAAATTATTTTTTGAATCCAGTTCCTATGTAACCACAACATAGTATCTAATCAAATTTGTCAGACAAGACTTTCCCTTAACAAACCCATGCTATGTCTGAATTATTACTACAGCCTTGTCTAGATGATCCTGCAATGCTTCTTTAAGTGATGTTGTTAAATTTCATTTAACTTATGCAAACAGTATAACTGAATGAAAATAATATTATCTACATCACACTACAGATACTGAGTACGAATCTAGGAAAAATGAAAGAAACACAAGTCTGCTTTGGTAAAATGTATGAAAATTTATGGCAGTAATTCACTGTATATGACTGTTATACACACTTCACTGTACATAACTATTATACATGCAGAACCTAGTTCCATATCCATACTTTAAAAATATGGGGACAAAACTACTTATAAAAAAACCACAAGAATGAAACTGAAACATAGGGAAAAAACTGCAATATCATCACAACTTCAGTAAGCATAGTCATAATTTCAATGCAGTTTTGTTAAGGGGAAATTCTGTCTGACAAATCTCATTAATTACTTAAAAATAATAATTTTGAATAGTTACTAATAAAAAATTGGATTAGCTGATAAGAAACTTAATTAGCTTTTTGATACAGTTACACATGGAACAGTTTAGCATTAGGGGCAAATTACTGCTGCTAATATTATTGGAGGAGCCCTCAGATCAGCACTGGGCCCCTATCTGTTTTCAATATTTATTAATGATATTGAAGAAAGAATATCAAGTTTAATCTACAAGTTTGCTGATGGTAGAAAAGTGGTTGGTTAATGACATTATAGTAATAGAGGCATGTGATGCAAGAAAGCAAGCGTATGAGCTTATGTAGCATCAGCCAAAAAAAAAAAAAAAAAAAAATTCACACAACCATTTCCTCTAAATGTTTGTCCAGTTCCTCCTTGAATTTATTTAAGCTATCACTTCCATTAATTAGGAATTAATTAATTAAACTCCATTAATTAGGGTATGCTATTCCGGAACCTAGACAAAATATTGCAGATGAGCTGAAAAGTGACAGTGCAGTTGAGGTTTAACATATTAATGCAAGGTACTGCTACCTAATGCAGTGGAAAATTACTGCTACCCAAAGCAGTGGAGAATGAAGAAGACTTAGGGGATAATTGCACGGTCCAATATGTTCACTGAGCATTACAAACAGGCTACTAGGACAGCTCATGTGGTTGCATCAATAATATACAGGAATTTTACCACAGAGATAAGGAGGTGATTATCCCATTGTATAAGGCAATGATCAGGCCACACCTTGAGTACTGCATACAGGTCCAGAAGTCTTATTTTTGGAAGGATGCAAATCTTATGGAATGGAAGCAGAGAGGAGGAAACAAGATTAATCAGGAACGTGGAGGTATCCTCTTACTAAAAAGACTCAAGTTCTGTAAATTGCAGCATCTCTCAACTAGACATCTGTGAGGAAAAGCAAGTGAAGTGTTTTAATGGATCAAATAAACCAAATGTCTTTCCCAGCTGATGGCATCCTTAATCTTTTTTGGATGATGTGCACTAGTTGGGCATATGGTTAAATTGGATAAGGATGTTGCCAGATAGATGTGCAAAAATTTGCTTTCAACCAGACAGTAATTGATTGTTGGAACAAACTTCTATCTGATTTTGTGAAAGTGAGTAGTTTGAATAAATTTAAAGAATGATTAGTCAAATTATTAGAAAGGATGGACAAATAAAGTGGTTCTTTTCTTTTATTCATTTTCTTTTAGCTGATGCTGTATAAGTTTGCTTCCTTGCATCATTTTACCACTAATATTGAGATATTGTAATCACCTTTATGAAAGCAAAATTCCTTCCTTTTACCCTTTACATTTTTTAGTAACTCCTACATCAACAGTCCCAGTAGATTATTATCACTGCCACGTAGTGGTTTCGCTATAAGTTTGCTTCCTTGCGTCATTTTACCACTAAGATTGAGACATTGTAATCACCTTTATGAAAGCAAAATTCCTTCCTTTTACCCTTTACATTTTTTAGTAAATCCTACATCAACAGTCCAAGTAGATTATGATTACTGCCATGTAGTGGTTTTGCTATTGGGAGATTCTTGAATACATGAAGAATTGCTGCCTATAATCAGATAAAGATATTGACACTCTAACGTGCTGGTCTATAAAACAGTCATCTCACAAATCCAGAAAAGTTGAAATACTATGCGAGTGACCAACCCAAAAGTTTGGGTAAAAAGTTGAGAATTAAATTCCTCTATTATAACATTCTGATTTACTGACTCGTGTTTGCCTTAGTTGTTCATTCTAGTCATCACAGTCATTTGGCCTATAACAGACTCTTATTCTCATTTTTGTCTTCACGGCAAATTGAGCATCACACTGGCTATCTACATTAACTAGGTGCAATGCTTTAGATTCTGTGTGTTTTTTTTAAAAGAAGCACATAAAATGTCCTGTCCTTTCTGTACTCATTGTATTCAAAATCCATATCCCCTATGTCTGAGTATTTGTGTGTTTCTGATATCCCTGCATTATATGGCTTTACCAATACTTCATATTTATCAAACTTATTTATTATACTCCCAGTATTAGTGTACATGCATAATGTATGTGTGCACCTGTTTTTGCTTTTATTAACCCTAACGCATCCCACATATTTTCTTGTCCATCAGGGTCTCTCAGCAGACCTTTAATCTACTATACCTTATTTTCCAGGTAGCTGTATATCTCAGTAGAAACAATGGCTGCTGTCAAACTATTAGCCTGAATTTCCCTTCCCTCACTCTAGCAGTTTTCTGAGCCACTTTATTTTAGTGTATCTCATCACTGTAAGGTCAGTCTCTATTAACAAGCACACACACACAATGCTTTGAAAAACTCTACTTCGCGAGCCTTGCACAATCTCTCCAGAGACAAATTAGTATCAACCATATAGTGCAAGAAAGCCATAGGCCTTTTCAGCACTGACAAAAATAAAATAAAGAAAGAAAACGTTTATAAGAAAATACAAAGCAAATTATGCACTTCCCTCCTTGCATAGGTAACTAACTGGTTCACCTTTCAATTCATTCAAACTGTAAGCCTCAGCTACCCACAGAGGTTATTTGTTCTAGTAATCAACAATTTGCTGGCTAAAAGAAAACTTCCCTACAATCTAGTTTAAACCTCTTCCCCTGTAATTTGAATTTATGGCCCATAGTTCTGGAATTTTTTATAACAGTGAAAATTCTGGCTGCATTCATTTTACTAACCTCCCTCTGCCTTATAAACCTCAGTCATCTCGCCTCTTAGGTACCTGGTTGCCAAGCTGTGTAGCTCACACAATTGCCCTTTTGCCGATCTTACCATGTGAGTTTCCCGTCTTTGGGCCGTTTCAAGAAGCTCATTGTCTTTTTCAGATGAGGTCTTCATACTTGGACACACTATTCCAAATGCAATCTTACAGTGGGATTATAACCTGCCTACCTCTACTGGATATTGTTCGATAAATCATCAATAGGACACCATGTGCTTTCCTGGCCACCTGTTTACACTGCTTAGAAAACTTCATTTCTGCTTGTATCGTAACTCCCAGATTCCTTTCTTCCTTGACAGTTTTTAATTCCACCAAATGTATAAGTTACTTTGTGGTTGCTATTCCCCAAGTGTAATATTCCCCTAAGTTGCTATTCCCCTAAGACGTTGCATGTTGTTGCACTAAAACACATCTGCCTTTTTCTGACCATTCTTGAAACTTGTCCAAGTCATCCTGAAGGACTGCTGCTTTGCACTGATTATTAACACCTCTCCCAATCTTTACGTTGTCTGCAAATTTTGACATAATGCTCTCTGTCCCTTCATTGATATTGCTTATGAAAATAAGAAATAACACTGGCCCAAGAATCCTTGGGAGACCCCACTTCTGATGTTGCACCAATCTGAAGAATATCCATTAATCACAACCATCTGTTCTCAATCACCCTGAAATCCATCTTAGAATCTTTCCCATAATCCTACTATGTTCCAGTTAATACAGGAACCTCTCATGAGGGACTGAGTCAAATGCAATACTAAAATCCAAATAAACTATGTCAAATTGTTCCTTAGATTTAGCTCTTAAGTAACTGTGTCAAAGTAGCATACATGGTTAGTTAAACCTGATTTTCCCTAAACAAAAGTATGTCTTTCAGCATGCCATTTCTATTTAAATGCCCTTGGATTGCACCCTTAATCGTTACCTGTAAGATTTTCTGTACCACTGAAGTCAGACTAACCAGTCTGTAATTAGTGACTTCACTCTTCACGTATTGGCAATACATTGGCACTTCTTCAATCCAAAGGAATCTCTCCTAAGTCCAATGAGGCCCCATAATTAACCTCAATGATTGAATACACTCTCTTGCTGCCTCACTCAAAATTACTGGGTAAATGTGATCAACTTCAGGAGCATTACTTGCCCTTAGGCTGAAACGGTTTTCTAATAAACAGCTATCTGTAATTTCAATAGCATTAATTTCATGTGGCTTAGCCTCTCCTCAACATAAAGGGTCTTTCCGTCAGTAAAGCCCAATACGAAATACCTATTCAGTTCATCAGCTGGGTTATCTAAGACTTCCCCACACCCATTACACAATTGTCCGATCTGATTCATTTTCTTCTTCTTTTGTGTTTACATGGATGAAAAACTCCTTGTCCCACATTATTTGCTCTCATAGCCAGAGCCTTCTCATACAACAGCCTTGACTTCACTAACCTTATATGGGTACCATTACAGATCATTTTATAGCTGTCATAGGCTTCAGTAGTTTTAGTCACTATGTAACTTTCCCATGCTATCTTTTTCTGCTCTGTTAGACTGGCCAGCTCCATATTCATCCACCTTGGCATTCTCTTAGTGCTGTATTTCCTTAATAGTATATATATGTTCATGGCTTCTGTGATTATTGCTTTATTCCTCTACAATCAGCCCAATTAATAGATGTCATGTAGTGCCTTAACCCCTTCCTGGAACATTTTTTTCCTGAAAATGTGCCATAACGGATCGACTTTTTTTATTTTATAGATTAAAAGTATGCGTCGTGCCAATACTCATTGTATAGTTTTTTGTGTTTTTTATAAATTTTTTAGTAGAAAATACATGGGAGTAATTAACCCATTTGGGCTATCCCGAGTTATCTCGTGTATGCCAGAAAGTGTGCAAATTATGCAGATTTTTTTAATAAATTAGAGCTTGGGCTAAATGAAAGAAACAGAAAAACACAAAAAAATGCAAACTTTATTCCCTGAAAGACAAATTGAATTCCATTAAAAAAAAAAAAAAAAGGCATTCCATAAAAAACAAATGGCATTTCATGAAAAACAAACAGTAATTTTACTTGGTGCAAGGAGTGATGCAAAGGCCAATTTCACATGTTTCACACATGTAGCTTGTCCCCTTTTGAATTTTCTTGCCATTTCTGTTCCGCTTTGGAGCAAACCCGACAAGCTCTATTTGGAAAGTTCTTCTTCTCGGTCGGTGGTGGAATATCAATGGGGTAATGGCCTGGTGAATAGTGAGTTGGGTGGGATGTTGAGGATGGCCTTCCCTTTCTAACTGGTGGAATTTGCAGGCGATATTTATTGATCATCAATCAGGTACAATCTGAAATTCTGGGGTGAAAGAGCTTTTTGGCCATCTGCAATTGTGGCTTTACAAAGTAGAAATGATTTCTACACAGCTAGGTCCTTAAGGTGAAAGAAAACCTTCGTGTAGTATTCTTTAATCGATTTCCTGGGCAGGGGATAGTTCGCCAAATACTGGTCAACTTTATCTAAACTTCCCATAGTCACAAACTACTTTGGGTCTCTTCATTACTCCTGTTCGAGTTTCTATTTCTTCCTGAGAAGGATTATGGACTATAGATAACAACACTACATCTTTTTTATCTTTCCAATGTAAGGCCATGACTGTCCCTCTTTGAAAAGCAGAAACCTCTTACCTTTTCAGCTTTTCTTTCTTCATCATTTCGGGCATTCCCTTTCTGTTTAGTCTCACTGTGCCATAAACATCAGTTTTCTTTATGATGAGAATATCAGCTAATTGGGGACTGGTATAATAATTGTCAACTGTGAGGCAATATCCTTTTCCAAACAGAGGCTTTATGAGAGTCAAAACCTCTTGCATAGACATTGGAAGACCAATAAAGTCTGGATCCATTTCTGTACCTTTTCCTACATATATTATGAAAGTCCAAAAATAGCCACTTTCGGATTCACACAGCATATAATACTTTATGGCAAACTTTGAGCGCTTGGCATGTACTGCACCCAACCGAGTCTTCCTTTGTACAGCATCACGCTTTCATCTATTGTTATGTCTCTTTTAGGAATATAGAGATTTCTAAATTTATTTTCTAAGAAGCAATAGACATCATAAATCTTGTTTAGTTTTAGATTTGGGTGTGTATTTGCATCATTATGACTCATTATCTGAGAAATTAAGGTATTGTTTTATCTTTTTATAACACTTCCTAAGAGCCATCGTAGTTCCAAATACTGGTGTCTCAAGTAATGGCTTTTTTGACCAGTGCATATATTCTTCAGGCTTTTATGCAATACCTTGCATCATTTTCAGAGCAAAAAATACTCTCACTGCTGCCAGGCATAAGAAAATCCCGAGAAATCTCGGGATTTATCTGGCTAATTTTGCATTAGCCAGATAAATGCCCGAGAAAATACATTTCAGTCCTAAATTTGGAGGTATTATTGCTTGCTTTTATCCTCTGATATCTTGTGTAGTTCCAAATAACTTTTAAAACTAAAAACAAGATATCTTGGGATAATCCATAAAGGTGTTAAACTGTCACTGTCCCCTTTTCTGAAATTAAAATCCACATCCTTACTGTTAATTACTGCATCATCTTTCTTCATCTTCCAACTAATGACTGCATGATCACTTCTTGCCAGTGTGCCCTGTACTATTAGCCCTGTGATGTCATCTGATTCATGAGTAATGATGAGGCCTAGAATATTTTTACCCCTAGTAATTTTTACCTCTGATGTGCAGGTAAATAATAATCATCCAGTTTGTTTATAAATTTTGTTCCCCATGGTGAGTTTTCCTCTCACTTATTCAAGTCACTTAGGGGAAAATTGAAGTCACCCATACTAAGACATTCACACTTGCTTGCCCATTCCATCTGCATGTAGAGACTCTTATCATACTCTTCACAATTTCCTGGTATGTAGATTACTTCCACTCTCATCCCTTTGCTTCTGATCAACTCACACTGTACAGATTCTGTACTGGCAGGTGTAACTTCTGAAAACACTCTTTTTGCACTCTAGCTGCTTTTGATAAGAAGCATGACCATCCCTCCTCACTTTCCTGTTTTTCCTAAAGCGTATCATGATGAAATTCATCATCCCCAATTTCCAGGTGGCACCACGTTTCTGTTAATTCTATTATGTCTTCATTAGTTGTCCTTATCAGGAATTCAAATTCATCAACTTAACTCACAACACTCCTGATACAGTTAAGGCTAAATATTCTAGAAGAATATTTAGCCTTAAATGTGTGTCAGGGGTAGTTTACTACCCCGACACACCCCTTGAAGTTATGCAAGCTTGTTTCCCTAATTTTATCTTTCCACTTATTTAAAACATTGCCATTCTCTGAACATCTTGAAATATTGGCTGTTGCAGTAACAAACATGAATTCTTGAGATGTGTGATTAGGGGGTAAGAATTATCCTTACCTCCTAATTAGCAGTTTCCCTGAACCCTTAAGGTATCCTCAGTGATGCTTGCAAGAATTCTTGCACCTCCTTTGTTTAAATGAGTACCATCTGTACAAAATAGATTTCTCCTACCTACAAAGTGCGGACAATATCGATAAAAATTCCCACCCCTAGAGTCTTTGCAGATTTCTTCACATCTTGAGTTAATCCATAATCCTTCCTATTGTGTCTGGGCAGAATTGCAGACACATGCAAATTCTGACCCAACTCACAGCGTTTTTTTGGCATGGTCCCTTATTTAATCAACAAATCATCAGGCTGTGTTTGTTTAATATCTTTAGTCCCGACATGAGTAATAATGGTCTCTTTATTCACTTAAATTCTGACAGTCTGTTGGTAACATCATCAATTGTTGCTCCCAGCAAACATACCCTGGTTCTGATCTGCCTATCTTTATCACAAAAAATGTTACCCATTTCCCTGAAAATAGTCTCCCAATAAAATTAAATCTCCTTCAACCAGAGCAGTGTGCACTTGACTATTCTGTTCTGGGACCCAAATTGGGAGATTGGGAGTGCATCACGTGGCAAGTCACGAGATTCTTGATTCCCTGACGAGCTCCCAGTAACATTTGTTTCTAGGGCCAGAACCCGTTTCTTCAGTCACTCAAAATCTGATAATGCACCAAGTTTTAATTTGAGATTGGTATAGAATACATGCCACAGGCTATACAAGCAATGAACTCGTGACTCTCCCTGGAAATGCCAGCAATCATTTTCTTCTGGAACATGATGTCCTTGGATTTAGCATTGAAAGTTGATCTTGCGGCAACCATTATTTAGGTAAAATTTGAACTTAAGAAGGATTACAAATTTAAAAAAACTACCAAATTCATCGATAAGGCTCTTTTCGAGTACTTGCTCTTGTCATGTCTGGCCAAAATTACAGACATTAAATTTCAATCCTAACTCGTGTTCTACAGTATCATTAACTATTAACCCTGACTGATATATCTTAGTTCTAATCCACCTATCCTTTTTTGTGCAATATATTTCCTTTTCCTGACAATAGCTACTACCTGTGGGATAACACATTCTGCTTTTTGGGTTGCAGCTGTGTTGTCTGCTGCATGAGTAGGTTGTAGCATTGAGCTGGGCAGTTGAGTGTGTGATGGTTCCTAATTTTAATTGTTTAAAGGGCATCAATTCTGGTCTTCAAGCTCTAATATTTATCCATCAGAATGGGCAAATATGATGCAGTATCTTAGACATTTTGAAAATTATTTTCAGTGGGACCAACTTATGGTGTAAAAAAATACAAATAACATTTCTTAGTATTTAAGAAAGTAATCATAGGAATCACAAAGTTTTTATACTAACTAAGAGATGTTCAAGTTTTGGACCACAATAGATGTCAGATTAACTGATGAGTTTATTGACAGAAGAAAATTGCATAGGATGATTATAAATCATTAGAAGACATAGAACAGTAAGTATAAATTTATCAGTCAGTTACTGTGGGAGTTTGGCCTCACTTCTCCAACATGTCCATGTAAGAGTGTCCAAAGCTTTTTCTGAATGGTCACATAAATTATATGAAAGTTATTCGTTGTATCTAGTTCCTTTGTGACAGTCTTGTAATACCTACCAGATTGATCAGACAAGGCCTTCCCTTAACAAAACTATATGATTTTTTTATATGTTTACTATTGATGTTTTACTATTTACTAACCTAGTTAATTTAAAAAAATTTTCTCCATGGTGAAAGTCCCTCCCATTTGTTTCAATCAATTAGGGTAATTTGAAATCACATTAAGCATTCGCACTTGCTCACCCATTCCATTTGCCTGTAGAGGCTCTTATCATAATCTTCACAGTTTTCTGGTCTGTAGGTTACTCCCACTATCATTATACATTTGCTTCCAATTAACTCATACCACACAGATTTTCTGCTTTTCTGCATAACTTCTGAATCTGCGAAAGTATTTGTTGGACCTAGGCTGCTTTTGTTAAGAAGCATGATGTCATCATCCCATCCATCTGCCCTGTCCTTCCCAAACTCATCATCCCCTATTTCAGCATAACACCACATTTTCATTATCCCTGTTATGTCATTGTTAGTTATTACAAAATCACTTAGCTCCCTATTAGAGTGTGATAAACTTCTGGCATTCCTCTCCTTGAATAACTCCTCGTGTGAATGTAGATGCAAAATACTCATTCAGTTTATTAGCTACTTGAGTTACTTATGTTTCAGGTGTATGGAAACAATTTTATGGGTTGATGCACACATACACACTAACCTACCATTAATATTTGGCCACATCCTACCCAAGCACCATATCTCAGACACAACTGTAAATATGCTTGTAGGCCTTTGAGGAGACAGTAGTATGATTGTGATGTGATGTGAATATGATGCTGCAATCAATAGAGTTAACAGACTTCAAGTGTGGAATGAAAATATGATGCCACATAAGCAATTGGTCTATATTGGATATTTCAGTAGTACTGAAGATCCCTAGGTAAAACAATTGATATGATCTGCAAGTGGAATTGATTTGTGCTAAAATTGTCACAAAATGACTTGGAAAACCTCCAAAGCTGATGGAACATGACAGGAGTGCCCTGCAAAGAATCATCTGCTTGGAACACAGGTTGATGTTGCGTCACACACACACACACACACACACACACACACACACACACACACACACACACACACACACACACACACACACACACACACACACACACACAGTGAGATGATTAGAATATGTTTGGCACCAGTACATTGTGCAGGCTGCTGCTTGATATGGGTTACCATGGCCATGCAACTATCCACATGCCACTAATCATTCCAACCTTTGCGAAATCAAATCAATCCAACTAAGCCAGATGCCATCTATCTTGGTGTAAGGCCTGTCATTCTTTGACTGTAGACCAGTAGAAAGCTGTGCTTTGGAGTGATGTCATGGTACTTGATCTCACTGTGATAGTCGTGTGTGTCAGATTCCTGTAGAAAGCTACTTGTTGGGTGTATTGTGCTGATAATGAAGTTTGATAGAGGCAGTGATAGTCTGTGGAGCTATTTTTCATTGTTGGGCCTGGGGTGATTGGTTGTTTTGGGCAAACCATAAATGCTGAGGTCTATATAGACATTCTGGCCAATAATGCATTGTCTACATTTTGGCATCATATCAGGGAAGGACAATACTCTATGTCATATTGCTAACATTGTAATGAACTGATGTGAGTGTCGAAATGTTTGATTGGCCAGGCCACAGTTGTGAACTCAATCCTGTAGAAAATCTCAGGGATGAATTGGATTGCTGGGTACCTGTGAGAAAAGGCTGCCCAAAAAACAGAGCAGAACTTGTTGTCAGTTTGAGGGCCAAATGGTGAAAAATATTAGATGGCATTTATAAAAGTTGGTAAAGAATGCTCAGTGAAGACTAGAGGCTGTCATGAGGATAAAGGTCTCAGCACATGTTATTAGTTATCTGGAATTAATGGTAGTGTGTGTGTGTGTGTGTGTGTGTGTGTGTGTGTGTGTGTGTGTGTGTGTGTGTGTGTGGCATGGGCACAATATGATGATATTGCATTTGTTAAAATGTAATATGGTTATATATGGTCAAAATATGGCTACTTAGCACTTTTTCCATTGGGACTAATCACTATTGTATTTAATTTTAATAAATAGAACAAAAAATAGGCAATTCAAAATCATTAACTAGACCTTCTCCCACCTGTCCATACTATGGACGGGTAGAGTAATCCAAAGATATTATACTTATAGTGGGCACAAGTGTTGAAATCCCTTCTGAGTTGGTCTTGGCGCATTATAGCCTAAGTTGCTTATGCGCCAATAAAACCCAAATCAAATCAAAATCAAAACCCTTCTGAGTAAGCTTTTCAACACATACACACTTATTCCACTTTTTGTGATATTGCTATTAGCACCTCATTTTACAAAACTCATTTTACAGAACCAAACTCATTTTACAGAATTGCCAAATGTTGCATCATCATATTTTGTTTCTACATATTCAAATGTTTTCCTTTTCAAGTTTTTTTTTTTGTAACTTTATGGAAAATGAAAAAGTTACATCTTGTAAGTATAAAGACTGTTTTGTGAAATATTTTAGCATTAGCATTAGTAAAGGCACATGATGCAAGAAAGCAAGCTTATATAGCATCAGCCAAAAAAACAAAACAAAAGAACACCCCTCTCATTTCACCCATACACTCACTCCAAATGTTTGTCTAGTTCTGCCTTAAATCTATTTAAGCAATCAACTTCTACAATGACAGATGGAAGTTTGTTCCAGCAATCAACCACCCGCTGGTTAAAGGCAAACTTCCGCACATCTATCCTACAACTAACTTTCTCAATTTGAATTTATGCCCTCTCAAGCAATTATTCTGAGCAAGAGGAAGAATCCCATCACCATTGAGCATGCTCAAATCATTCAAGGCTTTATACACCTCAAACAGATCCCCTCACAGGTGCCTAGTCTCCAGACACTAATTTTCAAAACTCAGGCTCTTTCTTCATAAGAGCAACCTTTTGTTCCATTCACTAATTTTGTTGCACTTCTTTGTACTTGGTTCAGCAGCTCTACATCCTTCTTCAAGGCCATTACTACTACAAGGGGATAATCACCTCCTTATCCCTGCTAGAAAAATTCCTGTATATCATTGACAAGACACCATGAGCTACTCTTGCAGACGAGGCGCCTCCGTAGCCAGGTGGGAAGGAGCAGCAGTGCGTAGCACACGCTTCTTGATTAGACCGGTGTTCGAGCCTGTCACCACCAAATACGGAGGATGCGAAAGGTCTGGGAATGACCACCTTATATTCCCGGAGCAATATGGCCTTAGTTGCTAATTCTCCTAAAAACCAAATAACAAATAACAAACTCTTGCAGACTGTCTGCACAATTATCTCCAGGTCCTTTTCGTTCTCTACCACTGTCAGTGTAGTACCACACAGTTACTCTTGGGTTACTGCTTCCCATATGCATTACTTTACATTTGTCAATGTTAAACTTTAGTTGCCACCTCTCAGCCCATCTGCTCAACTTTTCTAGATCCTGTTGCAGCAGATACTGTCATTAGTATCATTAATAATCGTGTCAACCTTCGTATCATCTGCAAACGTTTACACTAAGCCTGATATACCATCATCAATATCATTAATAAATACAGAAAATAACAATGGACCCAACACTGAACCCTGTGGGACTCCACTAATAACATTAGTCCACGAAGAATAGTGTCCATTGATTACCACTCTCCGCCTTCTCCCACTCAATCACCCCTTTATCCATAGCAGCAATTTGTCTCCAATGCCACACTGCTCCAATTTGTGCCACAGTCTTCCATGTGCAACAGTATCAAAAGCCTTTCTAAGTTACAAATATATGATATCAAAATTATTCTTTGCATCCATTTTCTTTGTGAGCACATCATAGTATCCAACGAAATTGGTCAGACAAGACTTCACCTTAACAAACCCATACTGTGTCAGAGCTGTAACTGAAGTCTTGTCTAGATGATCCTGCAATGCTTTTTTAACGAGTGCTTCCATTAATTTCCTTCGAACTGAAGTTAAAATAAAAGGTCTGTAATTGCCTGTCTCCGTTTGATCCTCCTTTGTGGATTGGGGTCACATTTGCACATCTCCAGTCCATGGGTACTTCCCCTGAGTCCAAGGAAGCTCTCATAATTATGGCTAAGGGTTTGCTTACTTCCTTTGCTGCCTCCTTTAATATAACTGGATAGATCCCATCAACTCGAGGTACCTTTCTTATGTTTATCTTTAAAAATTTCTCCTCCACTTTGCTCTCAGTTATTGCAAAATCATCTAGCTCACTGCCAGAGTTAATTCACCTCTGGCATTCCCCTCCCTGAATAACTCCTCATGTGTGAATGTAAATGCAAAATATTCATTTAGTTTGTTAGCTGCCTGAACAGGATCATCAACAGTTGAATCTTCAATATCAAATGGACCAATCTGATTCATCCCCTTCTTCCTAGAGTTTACATAAGTAAAGAACTCTTTGCTGTTTTTCTTTTCATCCTTTGCCAAAGATTTCTCATAATCTGCTTTTGTGACTTGGTTACAGACCAGCTTATATCTATCATAGGCTTCCATATCACCTGTTAATTTATATGTATCGCATGCATTTTTCTTCTCTACCACATGTCTCACTAGTTCATCTGACATCCATTTAGGCCTAAACCTTGAACAGTATTTCTTAGTTGGTATGAAAAGCCTAGTATCTTCCAAGATTAATTCTTTGAATGCTTCCCATTTTGAATTTGCTGTTGGTAACATTATCAGTTGGTCTCACCATAGTCACCTTTACAAAAGCAAAAACTCTTCCCTTTACCCCTGACGGTAGTTACCTCTTTGAATAAATCCCACTTCAGCGCACTGTGATCACAACCACCTAGTGGTTCCTTTACCTGCAGATTCTTAATGCATGAAGAATCACTACTGATAATCAGATCAAGAGTATTACTCCTTCCAGTTGCCTCCCGAACATGCTGCTGTATCAAACAATAATTCAATAAATCCACAAAAACCTTGCTAGTGTATGAGGCCACTGTTTGCATGTATGAGTGACCAACCCACAAATTACAGTCAATATGTGGGAAAATAAAATCCTCCATTATAAGACTCTGTGATTTACTGGCCCACTCTATCTCTCTGTACAGCTGTTTATTATGCTTATCAGAGTCATTAGGCCTATAACACACTCCTACTCTCAATTTTACTTTCCCAGTGCTTATGTCACACCAAACTGACTCGACACTGCACTATCCAGCCATGTCCACCTTGGATTTTGTGTCTTAACCAATAGCATAACCACTCCTATCCTGTCTATTCTTCCTGTACATATTGTACTCTCCAAATTCCAGTTCTGCATTCCTTATATCTGTGTGACACCACGTCTCTGATGTCCCAACAATATCTGCCCTTGATGTTTTGACCAACACCTCAAATTCATCAAATTTATTTACCAAACTCCTAGCATCGGTGTACACGCAGGTATACATGCACCTGTTCCTATTCTTAGCTACCCTAACACAGTCCATGTACTTACTTGTTCCGCAGTGACTCCCAGCATTCTGGAATCCCCTGCACCTCATTTTCTAGGCTGCTGCTCATTCCTATAGAAGCAGTACAAGAATTACTCTCATCGCTGCCAGCGGCTACTGTTAATCTGTTAGTTTCTTTACCTTTTTTAATACAAGCAAGTAATTTTGTTTCTGCCCCTCGTCAGTAGTTTTAAAGCAAAGTTGGCTGTGATCCATATCATTTCTAATTTTTCAGTTAAAATGACTTGACCTGAATCATAAGAAAATTGCTATCTCTTCAGCCATTTCCTGAATAGTCTGTCTTCTGTTCTGTGGCATATCATCACGAGCTTTGAGACCTTTGTGCATTGTAATTTATTATTTTTTTTATGTAATATTTCATTACTCTCAGTAGACCATTTGCATCATTTTCAAATAGTGCAACCATTCATCTTATGTGTGGGTGTCTGTGTTGCATCACCAAATGCTAGTTTTCGTTGTCATCTTTTTATATAAAATTTAATGCATATTGTTCTGTTCTGAAATGGAGTGCTTTACATGAACCCTTGTGACTTAAAATGCTGAGTGTAAATAATCAAAGTCATGGATTAAGCTATAAGCAAGCAGAATATGCTTTAATATGTTAGGCAGTACCCACTAAATGGTACCTTCATATGGTGCATTTTATTAGAGATATGATATGCATTCATTGTCAACACATTTTTGGTCAGCTTGTATCTGTATATACAAGAATGAGTGAAATAAAAACAAGATTTTTATTATCTAAATTTAAATTAAATGCTGCCAAACACATATTATATGAAAATCTGATTGGATCTACATTGAAACATCAATACATGACACTACAATTATAAAATTAAACAAAATTTTCTCAGGAGGCACCATAGCTCCTTCTTCTTGTCTGTATGCTTATTTTAGGCAAAAATATCTTTGCAGTCTTTGTGAGTTCTTTGTATAGTTTAGTGCCATCGACAGCATAATCATTCCCACTAAACTTTAGAGTACATTTATTCTGAGTTTGTTTACAACTGAAACCAAAAGCAGCATTTCTGATTACCCTTTCATTAAGTTTTTTTTTTTTTTTTAATTTTTCTGTACACAACTCTGAAAATTTTGTTTTTTATATTAAAAACATATATTTTGAATTAATTTTTGAAAATGAAACTCCCCTTAGACCTGTCAGCTAGTAAAATGCAAATAGAAAAACCTGTGTGCTTCAATGAATGATTGAAATTGGACTCCAGCCTGTCACCACTATATGAAACATCGATTGTACATCAACAAAGCCAGCTCACTGTCAATAATTGTATGTGATAGATGCTATTCAATACGCCTACAATTAAACATAACCTGAAATCTGCACATTTCCTGTTTGCACAATAATCAACAGAGATTTCTGGACTTTCGGTGGAGAAATCAAAGAAAAAATTTTGAAGAATAGCTATTAGGAGTTATAGCTCCTTTCATCACATAACTCCATCCATGCAGTTTAAGCCATGGTGGATTAAATGAAAAGCACAAATTTCTGAAATTTGTCTGGGGATCTCATCAACCCCACATCTCCGGCTCAGGGCTAATACACAATGAATCATTGCTGATAACTAAGTCTAGAATATTGCTTTGTTTGTTTGTTGTTTGGTTTGTAGGAGCATTAGCAACTAAGGCCATATTGCTCCAGGATGTGCGGTGGTCATTCCCTGACCTTTTCGCATCCTCCGTATTTGGTGGTGACGGGCTCGAACCCCGGTCTAATTAAGAAGCGTGTCTTACGCACCGCTGCTCCTTCCCACCTGGCTACGGAGGCGCCTAATATTGCTTTCTCTTGTGACTCTCTAACATGGTGTAAAAAAAATAAGCATATAACAAATTCATAAAGGGGATGAATCAGATTGGTCCACTTGATAAGGAAGGGGATGAATCAGATTGGTCCACTTGATATCGATGGGTCAACTGTTGATGATCCTGCTCAGGTAGTTAACAAACTAAATGAATATTTTGCATCGACATTCACACATGACGAGTTATTTAGCGAGGGGAAAGCCAGAGGTGTATTCAACTCTGGCAGTAAGCTAGAGAATCTTGTAATAACTGAGAGTAAAGTGGAGGAGAAATTGTTGAAGATAAACACAAGAAAGGCACCCGGGTGGATGGGATCTATCCAGTTATATTAAAGGAGGCAGCAGAGGAAGTAAGCAAACCCTTAGCCATAATTATGAGAGCTTCCTTGGACTCAGGGGAGGTACCCATAGACTGGAGATGTGCAAATGTGACCCCAATTCACAAAGGAGTATCAAAGGCTGACACAAGTAATTATAGACCTGTGAGTTTAACTTCTGTTCCAGGAAAATTAATGGAGGCACTAGTTAAAGAAGCACTGCAGGATCATTTAGACAAGACTTCAGTTATAGCTCGGACACAGCATGGTTTTGTTAAGGGGAAGTCTTGCCTGACCAATTTGATTGGATACTATGATACAGTCACAAAGGAACTGGATGCAGGGAATAACTTTGATATTATATACTTGGATCTTAGAAAGGCTTTTGATACTGTTGCATTGGAAGACTGCTGCACAAATTGGAGCAGTGTGACATTGGAGGCAAATTGCTGCTGTGGATAAAGGGGTGGTTGAGGGGGAGAAGACAGAGAGTGGTAATCAATGGACACTGCTCATCGTGGACTGATGTTATTAGTGGAGTCCCTCAGGGCTCAGTGTTGGGTCCATTATTGTTTTCTGTATTTATAAATGATATTGATGATGGTATATCGGGCTTAATGTCCAAGTTTGCAGACGATACAAAGGTTGGCAGGGTTGTCAATGACACTACTGACACTATGCTGCTGCAACAGGATCTGGAAAGGTTGAGCAGATGGGCTGAGAGGTGGCAAATGAAGTTTAACATTGACAAATGTAAAGTACTACACATGGGAAACAGCAACCCCAGAGCAACGTATCAACTCTGTGGTACTACACCGACAGTGGTAGAGAATGAAAGGGACCTGGGGGTGGTTGTGCAGGCAGATACGAAGTTCTCTGAGCAGTGCAGACGGGCTGCAAGAGTAGCTTATGGTGTATTGTCAATGATATATAGGAATTTTTCTAGCAGGGATAAGAAGGTGATTATTCCCTTGTATAAGGCAATGGTCAGGCCACACCTAGAGTACTGTATACAGGTCTGGAGGCCTCATTTCAAGAAGGATGTAGAGCTGCTGGAACGAGTACAGAGAAGGGCAACAAGATTAGTGAATGGAACAAAGGGGTGCTCTTATGAAGAAAGGCTTAAGTTTTGCAAATTACAGTGTCTGGAGACTAGGCACCAGCGAGGTGATCTGATAGAGGTGTATAAAGCCTTGAATGGTTTGAGCATGCTCAATGCTGATGGGATTCTTCCTCTAGCTCAGAATAATCACCTGAGAGGGCATAAATTCAAATTGAGGAAAGACAGATGTAGGATAGACGTTCGGAAATTTGCCTTTAGCCAGCGGGTGGTTGGTTGGTGGAACAGACTTCCATCCCTTGTCATGGAAGTTGATAGCCTAAATAAGTTTAAGGCTCAGCTGGACAGGTATTTTGAACGAACAGAGGGGTGAAGTGGGAGTGGTTTCTTTTTTTTTTTTTTTTTGGCTGATGCTGCATTAACTTGCTTTCTTGCATCAAATGCCTCTGCTAATGCTAATAAATGTTTTGCTACTGAATGAGTTACCATTCCAGACCATTGACATTGCAAATTTAAAAATCCCCCGTGATAAGATATGATTTGTTAGCCTGCTCTATTTGTCTATTACTTATCACAGGCATATGACTTATAGCATACTCCTATTCTTCCCTCCCCCAGTGTTTATGTCACACCAGGCTGACCCAGTATTACACTGGCAACCTTTGTCTACTGGTTGTACTCTTTTGGAATCAATATGCTTCTCAAAACTTCAACTTCACCCCCTTCTCTCATGTCTGTTCTTTTTGTACCATTGTAATCCATATGCAAATTCTGCATCGCCCAGTATTCAGTGATGCCATGTTTCTTTCATAATGTCATCATTTGGTGACTTAACTAATATTTCAAAATAGTCCAAAAATTTTTTGGCTACATTACAAGGTTGAATGAAGGTTTTGCTTGGCTCTGGGAAAAAACAATTTACAAATTGCACATTCTTTTAAGAATTATATAATTTGTATTAATTGACATCAGTTATGGTGTGTGGGTGTATATTAAATGGGGCCAAATTTGATATACCTGTATGAAATCTGGCCCCATATCATATACAACAATATTCAAAATTTAGTGTTGGAATTACCATACCAAAACTACCATTCGAGGAGTCAGAGGGCAACAGCTGATGTGCTGTATGACTGTTAAAGATCACCTGGAGCTGTTAGGCAATGTTATTTGAATACATATCCCATTCACGCATTCCTTACATTTCGAGGGTACAGCTCTAAAACGGTGTTCGCAGGCCGGCCGCTAGTTAATACACCGGACTGAACCTATTGGTAACTCTCTAGGAAGCTTCCGGATCAGCTAGTGTATAATCTTGCTACCTCTACTCTGCCAGATAGTGACTGGAGGGAGTCTGAGTAGTGTGTATGCGGGGAGCATTGTCGAGGCCACGTTATGTCAAGGATCTGGGTATATTCTTACCACATGTACGCCATATCCAAAAATTTCATTACTTCATACAGCATGTCCCACCCACTTTTTCTTACTATTGAATACACCATGAATTGTCAAAATAATAGAGCAAGCTTATCTGCAAAAAGATCTAAACCTCCCAAGGACTTCCTAATTCATTTCACAAATATACGTGGTCTCAATTCTAATCTCAACGATGTCCATTTCCACTTGCAGTCTTCCAAACCCCATGTACTTTTTCTGACTGAATCTCAGTTATCAGTTGATTCACCTACTACTCATCTCAGATGTCCAAATTATTTGCTGTATGATTCCTTTCGCCTCAAAGGTGGTACTTGTGCATATGTCCGTTCTGATATTCCCTGTCAGAGACTTGGCAATTTGGAATCTCCTCTCTTTGATCTTCTCTGGCTTAAAATCTCTCTACCTCATTTTGTAAAATTCATCTGTTGTCTCTACCGTTCTCCCAACTCCACTAATCACTTGGAGCTCTTTGACTTCCTCTCTTTGCAACTTGACTTTCTCCAGTCCAACTTTCCTAACAGTGAGGTAATTTTCCTTGGTGATTTTAACGTTCACAACTCCAGCTGGCTTCCGTTTTCTAGTCACACCGACCCAGCAGGTCGAGATGCTGAGGCTTTTGCAATTACTAATGACCTAGCACAGATTATTCATTTACCTACAAGAATACCGGACAATCCTAATCATACAGCCAATACGCTTGATCTTTTTCTCACAAACAACCCTTCTAGGTACAAGGTTGAAATGAGAGGTCCTTTAGGCACTTCAGATCACAACTTGGTGATTGTCTTTTCTCCAATGGAACCTTTATCTCATGGCTATTCCCAACCTCGCATTGTTTGGCATTACAAGAATGCAAAATGGGATGACCTGCGTGACTTCTTTTCTTCTTTTCCTTGGTCTGATTACTGTTTCAAAACTTCTGATGTCAACGTTTGCTCAGATCGTGTCAGTGAAATTATTCTTGCAGGAATGGAATCCTTTATCCCACACTCCACTTTAAAATCTCGTCCTTTATCTAAACCTTGGTTTTCCAATAAATGTGCTAAGGCTGTCCAAGAGAAGAACGTTGCATATCGTAATTGGCTTGTTTCTAATTCTTCAGTTTCATTTTCTGCCTACACCAAAGCTCGCAACAATTGTAAAGCAGTTATTAATCAGTCCAAACTAGAGTTTGAACAGGCTAAGAGTAGAAAACTTGCTTCTTGCCCTAATGGTAGCCGAGCATTCTGGTCTCTTGCCAAAGCTATTGGCCGCAACTTTTGCCCATCTCTGCTCCCACCTCTGTCCAAACCAGATGGTTCTCTTGTCACTTCAGCCAAGGATAAAGCTGACCTGCTAGCATCCCATTTTTCTTCGAGCTCATGTATTAATGATCTTGGTAAAACACCTCCCACCATTCCTAACACGCTCCATTCAATGCCTCCTGTGGTCTTCCGTCAAAAGAATATCAGAAGGATTTTGATGAATCTTGATGCTAAGAGCTGCTCCAGGTCCTGATGGTATTTCTCCACTTGTTCTCAAAACCTGTGCTCCTGAACTTACTCCTATTCTTTGCCGCCTTTTTTCACTTTCTTATTCCAAAGGTGTTTTTCCTTCTGCTTGGAAATTTGCTCATATCCAGCCAGTTCCTAAAAAGGGTGACAAATCCCTCCCATCCAATTATCGTCCCATTGCAATTACTTCTACTCTTTCTAAAGTAATGGAGAAATCAATTAACCGCCAACTCTTAAACTACCTAGAAACCTTCCGTCTGATCAACGATCGCCAGTATGGATTCCGTCAGTGTCGATCCACTGGTGATATTCTGGCTTATGTTATCCATTTATGGACTAATTCAATGGAAAGGTTTGGTGAAACACAAGTAGTTGCTCTTGACATCTCAAAGGCTTTTGATCGTGTTTGGCATAAAGGTCTTCTAAACAAGCTTCCATCTTATGGTTTGCCAACTGTTTTTAGTAATTGGTTATCCAGTTTTCTCTCTGATCGCTCACTGAGGGTGATGGTAGATGGCTCTCTGTCTTCTAACTTCTCCACTGATGCCGGTGTCCCCCAAGGTTCACTTCTTTCCCCCACTCTTTTCCTCTTGTATATCAATGACCTTCTTCCATTGACTGGAAATCCTATCCAAGGTTTTGCTGATGACAGCACATTGCATTCAACTTTCCAATTTGAGAAACCTTGTCCAGCTCAATCAGCTTCAAGTTCTCGAAAATCTGCTGCCAATTCCTTAAATGCCGACCTTCAGGTAATTCTCCAGTGGGGCAAAGACAACTTAGTTGATTTCAACCCTTCTAAAACTCAATCTTGTCTTATATCTCGCAAAAAGGATTCTTCTGCTCCTATGCTTATCTTTAGTGACACTCCGATTTCTAGGCAAAATGATATATCTCTTTTGGGGATTACCCTGACTTCTAATCTCTCTTGGCACAAGCACATTACAAATATTGCTTCCTCTGCATCTAAAAAACTTGGTTTTCTCTTTCGCTCTCGGCATTACTTTTCTCCCAAACAGCTGCTCACTCTGTATAAATCGCAAATCCGCCCTGCCATAGAATATTGTTCCCACATCTGGGGTGGTGCCCCCAAAACCTCTCTCAGGCTTCTTGATTCCATTCAGAAGAGGGCAGTTAGGTTAATTAATGATTCATCTCTAACAGAGTCTCTCCACTCGCTTTCTCATAGACGCACTGTTTCTGCTGCATGCCTCTTCTACAGATACTTCCATGGGCACTGTTCTTCTGAATTGGCTTCTATAATTCCCGCTCTCTCTTTCAAAACAGTCCGAACACATGCCGCCACCAGCCAACATCCATTTACTGTCCAACTTCAAACCCACAGAACCAACTTTTCATCTTCCTCATTTATTCATTCAACTGCCGTTTTCTGGAACAACCTTCCTTCATAAGTGTTTCCTGAAAATTACAATCTACAGAAGTTCAAGTCCAATATCAACAAATATCTTCTTTCGTCTTCTCAACCTCTAACCCAAGCACGGTACTAAGTACTATAGGTTATAATACCTCTCGTGTTTGGGGTTCTCATAAAAAAAAAAAAAACATGGAGGAATGCCGCACCTCTATGTTACCAGGCAGTACTAGGTGGCAGATGACTCTCATCAACCGGTGCAATACCACCATTTTGCTTATTGGAGGCTTGAAGTGGTGGAACCCATGTTTAGTCTCTAGAGCTAAGTTCCGGTCAACCCTTCCCTATCTCTTCCATCATGCAGTATGATTGATGACTTTTGATGTTATGATGAACATCGTGGCGAGATCCAATATTCCTTACATTTCGAGGGTACAGCTCTAAAACGGTGTTCGCAGGCCAGCCGCTAGTTAGTACACTGTACAGAACCTATTGGTAACTCTCTAGGAGGCTTCCGGATCAGCTAGTGTATAATCTTGCTACCTCTACTCTGCCAGATAGTGACTGGAGGGAGTCCGAGTAGTGTGTATGCAGGGATCATCGTCGAGGCCACGTTATGTCAAGGATCTGAGTATGTTCTTACCATGTGTACGCCATATCCAAACATTTCATTACTTCATACAACATATCCCACCCACCTTTTCTTACTATTGAATACACCATGAATCGTCGAATTAATAGAGCAAGCTTATCTGCGAAAATATCTAAACCTCCCAAGCACTTTCTAATTCATTTCAGAAATATACGTGGTCTCAATTCTAATCTCAACGATGTCCATTTCCACTTGCAGTCTGCCAAACCTCATGTACTTTTACTGACAGAATCTCAGTTATTGGTTGATTCAACTACTCATCTCAGATGCCCAAATTATTTGCTGTATGATTCCTTTCGCCTCAAGGGTGGTACTTGTGCATATGTCCGTTCTGATATTCCATGTCAGAGACTTGGCAATTTGGAATCTCCTCTCTTTGATCTTCTCTGGCTTAAGATCTCTCTACCTCATTGTGTCAAATTCATCTGTTGTCTCTACCGTTCTCCCAACTCCACTAATCACTTGGAGCTCTTTTACTTCCTCTCTTTACAACTTGACTTTCTCCAGTCCAACTTTCCTAACAGTGAGGTAATTTTCCTTGGTGATTTTAATGTTCACAACTCCAGCTGTCTTCCGTTTTCTAGTCACACCGACCCAGCAGGTCGAGATGCTGAGGCTTTTGCAATTACTAATGACCTAGCACAGATTATTCATTTACCTACAAGAATACCGGACAATCCTAATCATACAGCCAATATGCTTGATCTTTTTCTCACAAACAACCCTTCTAAGTACACGGTCGAAGTGAGAGGTCCTTTAGGCACTTCAGATCACAACTTGGTGATTGTCTCTTCTCCAATGGAACCTTTATCTCATGGTTATTCCCAACCTTGTGTTGTTTGGCATTACATGAATGCAAAATGGGATGACCTGCGAGACTTCTTTTTCTTGGTCGGATTACTGTTTAAAAACTTCTGATGTCAATGTTTGCTCAGATCGTGTCAGTGAAATTATTCTTGCAGGAATGGAATCCTTTATCCCACACTCCACTTTAAAATCTCGGCCTTTATCTAAACCTTGGTTTTCCAACAAATGTGCTAAGGCTGTTCAAGAGAAGAATGTTGCATACCGTAATTGGCTTGTTTCTAATTCTCCAGTTTCATTTTCTGCCTACACCAAAGCTCGCAACAATTGTAAAGCAGTTATTAATCAGTCCAAACTAGATTTTGAACAGACTAAGAGTAGAAAAATTGCTTCTTGTCCCAAAGGTAGACGAGCATTCTGGTCTCTTGCCAAAACTATTGGCCGCAACTTTTGCCCATCTCTGCTCCCACCTCTGTCCAAACCAGATGGTTCTGTTTTCACTTCAGTCAAGGATAAAGCTGACCTGCTAGCATCCCATTTTTCTTCCAACTCATGTATCAACGATCTTGGTAAAACACCTCCCACCATTCCCAAAACGCTCCATTCAATGCCTCCTGTGGTCTTCCGCCAAAAGGATGTCAGAAGTATTTTGACGAATCTTGATGCTAAGAAAGCTCCAGGTCCCGATGGTATTTCTCCACTTGTTCTCAAAACCTGTGCTCCTGAATTTACTCCTATTCTTTGCCGCTTTTTTCGCTTTCTTATTCCAGAGGTGTTTTTCCTTCTGCTTGGAAATTTGCTCATATCCAGCCAGTTCCTAAAAAGGGTGACAAATCCCTCCCATCCAATTATCGTCCCATTGCAATTACTTCTACTCTTTCTAAAGTAATGGAGAAATCAATTAACCCCAACTCTTAAACTACCTAGAAACCTTCTGTCTGATCAACGATCACCAGTACGGATTCCATCAGTGTCGATCCACTGGTGATATTCTGGCTTATGTTACCCGTTTATGGACTAATTCAATGGAAAGGTTCGGTGAAACACAAGTAGTTGCTCTTGACATCTCAAAGGCTTTCGATCGTGTTTGGCATAAAGGTCTTCTAAACAATCTTCCATCTTATGGTTTGCCAACTGTTTTTAGTAATTGGTTATCCAGTTTTCTCTCTGATCGTTCACTGAGGGTGATAGTAGATTGCTCTCTGTTTTCTAACTTCTCCACTAATGCCAGTGTCCCCCCCCCAAGGTTCAGTTCTTTCCCCCTCTCTTTTCCTCTTGTATATTAATGACCTTCTTCCATTGACTGGAAATCCTATCCATAGTTTTGCCGATGATAGCACATTACATTCCACTTTCCATTTTGAGAAACCTTGTCCTGCTCAATCAGCTTCAACTTCTTGAAAATCTGCTACCAATTCCTTAAATGCCGATCTTCAGGTAATTCTCCAGTGGGGCAAAGACAACTTAGTTGATTTCAACCCTTCTAAAACTCAATCTTGTCTTATATCTTGCAAAAAGGATTCTTTTGCTCCTATGCTTATCTTTAGTGACACTCCGATTTCTAGGCAAAATGATATATCTCTTTTGGGGATTACCCTGACTTCTAATCTCTCTTGGCACAAGCACATTACAAATATTGCTTCCTCTGCATCTAAAAAACTTGGTTTTCTCTTTCACTCTCGGCGTTACTTTTCTTTCAAACAGCTGCTCACTCTGTATAAATTGCAAATCCGCCCTGCCATGGAATATTGTTCCCACATCTGGGGGTGGTTCCCCCAAAACCTCTTTCAGGCTTCTTGATTCCATTCAGAAGAGGGCAGTTAGGTTAATTAATGATTCATCTTTAACAAAGTCTCTCCACTCGCTGTCTTATAGATGTACTGTTTCTGCTGCATGTCTCTTCTACAGATACTTCCATGGGGGCACCTCCCCAGATGTGGGAACAATATTCCATGGCAGGGCGGAATTTCGATTTATACAGAGTGAGCAGCTGTTTGAAAGAAAAGTATCGCCGAGAGCGAAAGAGAAAACCAAGTTTTCTCCTTCACTGGTGGTGGTGGCGGCAGCATGTGTTTTCCGACTTCTCCAGTCTGCCACCAGTCAACATCCATTTACTGTCCAACTCCAAACTTACAGAACCAACTTTTCATCTTCCTCATTTATTCATTCAACTGCCATTTTCTGGAACAACCTTCCTTCATACGTATTTTCTGAAAATTACAGTCTACAGAAGTTCAAGTCCAGTGTCAACAAATATCTTCTTTCATCTTCTCAACCTCCAACCCAAGCATGGTAATAAGTGCTATAGGTTCTAATACCTCTCGTGTTTGGGGTTTACATAAAAAAAAAAAAAAAAAAAAAAAAAGCTATGTTCACACTTGAAAATAGGATTATGTATGTATAATGAAAAATAATTTTTTTGAAGTCACTCAAAATCTCCTGAAATTTGGATCTCATTTTAAAGAATATCCTCTATACCCAAGGGGGAAGTGCTGCCAGGCTTCAAACCACCCCTCCTCTACAAATAAACTCAATGTGAACTGAGTGATTTTTATCTAGTTTAGAGCAACAGCTGTTACCCTCAGCCCCTCTTCCTCCAAGAAAAGTCCTGGGTGCCTTTTTTTTTGTTGCCAATGGCATTAAATAATGAAGACCATATTACTGCTTTTTTATCTCTTAGTTATTTAAAATTTAATATTTAATATGTTACTTTTCCTAGTTTTATCTTATTAACAATGGGTTGCAACTTGAAGGAGTTTTAAAAATATCTTGTGACTAGTGGGAGGAGGGGGGGAAGGCAACAAGATTCAGGTAGTTGAAGGTGAAAATGGCTTAGGGATAAATGATAGTCTTATATGAAGTTTTCTCTCAGTAGCATAGATGAGCAGCTAGGATAGAACATCGGATTCTCTCAGCTTTCCGAGTGGAAACTATAATTTAGGAAGGATGTACAGTGCTGAATTTGATACAGAGAAGAAAGTTATGGGCTGTGGTTATTTCTAGAATGAGTACTATTAGGATACTAAAGAAGTAGTAGAGAAGAGTTATAAAAACTTAATAGTTTGCAAGAAAGAATTATCAATTAAACATATTAATACAAAATGTAAATATAAATTAATATATAATAAAATAACAACTTGGCACCACTAAGAGAATGTACAACAGTCATAATACACATCAGATAAATGAACTATAATTAAAATTTGATTTAAGTAATATTTTTAACTAATATAAATAAAAAAATATCTTTTAACTTTTCAGGTTGTATTATTTCCTGTATAGTATTAAGATTATGGGTCATCCATGTATTCTGTTCTCAGTTTGCTTATTTGCTGAATGTGAAATTGAAGTTTCTGGGAAAGAAGCTCTGTGCCTCTGTCATGGACCAACTAGCTTGGTGCCATATAAAAAAGCTTTATTAAAAGTTCTTAACCGTCATAGAGGTAACAGAGACAAATGTTAAACAAGGTGGTGTTTGAACAGTGCTGCAACAAGTAATGATTATATTTATTTACATTTCCTATTTCCATTAAAGCTTTTACAATTCATAATTGCTTGTCGCTAAACTTCATGTTTTTTCTAGAAAATATGGTCTGCATGGATGTCTTTCTAACTCACCAATCTTTTTAGAAAAGTTGAGATTTGATTAATATCAAAGACTAGAGGAATTCTTGAAAGTGTTATTTATTTATTTTTTTTAATCTAGATTTAGTCATTTTGAGTTGTAATGTCAGAAGCTTATGGTTTTACTTTCCACATGCACGATTCCCCAATTCCAAGAATGCCCTTATAATTATAATTAAAAGTTAGTGTGCCACTTTTGCTGCTTGTTTTAATATAATTGCATAAATTCTATCAGCCCTAGGCACCTTATTTTACTTTTAGCTTAACTACTTATCTTCCACCTTGCTCTCAGTTATGACAAAATCATTTTACACCTTTTAGAATTTAGGTGTACTTCTGGAGTCACTACCTCTAAAAACGGGCACCTCTGTAGCCAGGTGGGCAGGAGCAGCAGTGCATAGCACACGCTTCTTGATTAGACCGGGGTTCGAGCCCGTAACCACCAAATACGGAGGATGCAGAAAGGTCAGGGAGTGACCACCGCATATTCTCGGAGCAATATGGCCTCAGTTGCTAATGCTCCTAAAAAAACCAAATAACCCCTAAAAACTTATTTGTGTGTGAATGTAGTTGCAAATTATTTATTCACTGTACAGGATCATTAATAGTTGTCTTTCATATCCAGTAGACCAATGTGAATTATCCCTTTCCTTTGAGTGCTAACAAATACAAAATATTCTTTACTACTTTTCTTTGCATTCTTAGCTGAAGACTTCTCATAATCTGCCATTCCTAAATCCTCCTCTACCTGTAACTTGATTGCAGATTAGTTTATACTAATTGTTGATGTCTGTGTACCCCGATAATTATAATTATCTAATGCATGTTTCTTCTCTGGTATTAGCCTCATCAGCTCATCTGACATCCATTTAGGTTTAAATCTTGAACAATATATCTTATTTAGCACAAAAAATTATAGTCTGCCACTCCAACAGGATCTACAAAAGTTAGGCAGATGGGGTGAGAGGTGGCAACTGAAGTTTAACATTGATAAATGCAAAGTACTGCATATGAGTAGAGTAGTAACCCCAGAGTAACATACCAACTGTGCTGTACTACACTCAATATAGTGGAGAATGAAAAAGACTGGGGGCTAATTGGGCTGTCAGATATGACATTTTCTGAGCAGTGCAGACAGGCTGCAAGAGCAGCTCATGGGGTCTTGTCAGTGATATATACAGGAATTTTGCTAGCAGGGATAAGGAGATGATTATCCCCTTGTATAAGACTATGGTCAGACCACACCTTGAGTACTGCATACAGGTCTGGAGGCATCATTTTAGGAAGGATGTAGAGCTGCTGGAAAAATACAGAGAAGGGTGAGGTGATCTGATTGAGGTGTATAAGGCCTTGAATGGTTTGAGCTAGCTTGATGCTGATGGGGTTCTTTCTCTTGCTCAGATTACACACCGGAGGGGACATAAATTCAAATTGAGGAAAGACAGTTGTAAAATAGATGTGCAGAAATTTTCCTTTAGCTAGCGGGTGGTTGATGGCTGAAACAAGCTTCCATCTATCGTTGTGGAAGTTGATAGCTTAAATAAATTCAAGGAAGAACTGGACAAACCTTTGGAACAAATGGATGGGTGAAATGGGAAGTTTTTTTTTTTTTTGCTGATGCTGTATAAGCATGCTTTCTTGCATCATATGCCTCTACTAATGCTAATGCTAAAAAAGCTGAGTAGCAACTATGATTATGTTGCTAAATGCCTCCTATTTAGCTTTTGCAGCTTTAAACATTGGTTGATCCCACCAAAAAGAATTTAAAAACTAAGAAGCAAAATCCTTTCCCGTCCTTCACCTTTGACAGTAGATGTATCTTTAAAGAAATTGCACATCCATGTTAATGGTAGTTCCTTTACCTGAAGATTCTTGATGCGTGAAGAGTCACTGTTAATATTTCTATTATCACTATTAGCACTATTATTTCTATTATCACTATTTCTAATTGCTTGTTCTTCTCTAATGGTATTGAGAAGAGAAAGCAATTGATGATGGTATAGAAACTAGTCATCCAGTAAATATATTACAACTTAAAAATTTTGTTGGCAGTCCATTCCTGCAAATAGATATCATAGGATTAAGAAAGAATAACCACAGACCAGTTGTAAGAGAATTTTGATTTACTAAAGAGTAACTAGTTAATGGAATTGAAAGGGGGGTCAAATTCGTATATAGATGAAATATATAAAAAAATAAATGAAAGATACATGGATTACATTTAGCAGCATTTTTATTTATTTTATTTTTTATGGTTGTGCTATACTGTTTTATGCTCTTGGTTACTTAGTTTTTCTTTCTTTCATTTGCAAATACGAGTATACTATAAATATTCCAGAGATTTCACATATAATAAGAGATCAAGTGCTTATAAATTCTTCATTGAATATAAAATTTCAAATAAATAAATAAAAAAGAAGAAGAAAATAGAAGTTTTTACATGTGAGTTCATAGCCTAGGATTTATATGTATATTAGTTTTATTATAATAGTTTGATATCCATTTATATAAATACTCCTGTCACTAATAACTATAAAACAGTAGTTGATATTTTAAGTATACAAAACATGATTTCCTTTTCTTTGTAATTATTATTCATGAAAAAATTTAACTGTTACCTGGCAGTGTTTGTGTATAATAAGATTGTGTTTGCTTCTCCATTTTGGGATATAAGGAGATAATTAGAAAGGTTTAGTGGTTTGAAACAAAATGATATGAGGATTATAAAGCATTGCCTGGGGACAGTAGTTTCCAAGATTATAAATCTAGAATTTAGTATTAATGTTTAAATAGTGAGTTATTTTTGGGAAGAGGTGGGAGGGTTGAAAATAATGCATTATTTACATTAAGTAACAGAAAATAATGAAAATATCCTAAGATAAGAAAAGAAACCTTCATATCTTATATCCTACTTATCATGATAAAGAAATAAGGAAATAATTTCCTGTTCTTTACTATTACTGGTTCATTTCTACATATTTTTTTTTTTTTTTTTTTTTTTTTTACAGTTGTATTACATCATCAATTTGCATCATCAGGTTATATAGGGACTCACATCTGGTGAGTATGGGCTTGGCACACCCAGGGTCCTGAGCTGGATATCATCATTCTTCTCTTTCTTGGGGATTCCCTTCTACTTTTGACTCTCTCTCTCTCTCTCTCTCTCTCTCTCTCTCTCTCTCTCTCTCAGGGTAACTTGGGAATTTTTTTTTTTTGGCTGTTGCAGCATAAGCCTCAGGCTTCCTTGCACCATATAGCTAATAATAACAAATAAAATAAATATACTACCTCTGCATACATATTTTAAAATAAGGTCTAAGTGATATGCAGTTTGTCTATTTTTTTTATTGTTTTAAGAAAAGCACTTTCCACTTCAGTGGTATTATTTCCTGCTGAGGTACCTGTTAGAGCATGACACAGCTATCACAGGAAGACTGCTTACAAAAGACATGCAGCATAACAGAGGAAGTAAACTTACCACAGCTATTCTGATTTTATTAGTTGTCAGAATTGTCTGCATAGATGAATGTTGTAAGTTCACTTAAAATATGCATACAGTTAAGTAAAATATACAGATAAAAATCAGTTGGCTGCAAATTTATAATAATTTAATAGTTTTAAATTTTATAATATTATATAATATTATCCATTTTACACTCATTTGCTATTAGCAAGTAGTTATAATATTATTTTTCAAAATAATTCAGTATTATTTAGTGAGGCTAGATCGCATCTGAAAATATTTACAGCAATACTAATTGAAACAGCTATCTCCTTGATCCAGTTTATTATTATTTATTTTTAATTTTCATGAGTTATTTGATTTCAAAATTGTTTTTTCCTAATTAAATTTTCACTAAGATAAATGAAACAGTTAACTTTTCTGAGATTCAATATGTTTTACTGCAGTCTGTGATATATCAATCAATTTTTAATTTGGTATTACTTTTGTTACTTGTAATTAAACCATTTCCTTGAATGCTTTTTGTCTTGTAATTGAAAATATATATATTTAGGATTTATTTAATATTTACATTATAATTACAATACTCTCTTTTTAATCAGAAGTTTATTGGATAAAAATGCTATGCAGATACTTTCATCCAATAATTAGTAAATTAAAGATGTTATTACTACAGGATTAATATCCAAGAATTTTTCTAAGATAGTGTGCACTATTAGGAGTTTATTATAAACATTTAATATATAGTATGTTAAATAAGAAGTATGAGCATGTATGCAGTGGCACATTAATTATCCAAACTAATTGGGGATGGACCACTGCGAATAATGAATTTGTTCAGGTAATTGACTTTTTTTTCCTTAATATTTATTTGAAAAAAAAAAAAAAAAAAACCTAATTTTTAACATAAATTGCTGGTTGCCTTAGCCCATATTTATCTCTGAAACTGATTTTGTTAACACCTTTCTTTAGTTTTTTAATAATAGTTTTGTTTTTGAACATTTGTTTAAAATGAAGTTTGAAGTTTATCTGCTAAATATATATATATAGAGTGCCCTTAAATTATTGACGCCGTTACAAATGATTAAGTGCAAACTAGAACTGGCATACAGATAATGTTTATTATTTGAAAGAGCCTCTCAAAGAGTTTTATATAGCATTGTGTAAATGTCGCTTGTATTGATAATGGTTGTTCCTCACAATAACCATTAAAATGGTGATGGTATACAAAGAAAGCACTGTGTGTATTGTGGTTTGCCAAGTTTAAATTGATAGTTACAGTGCAAAGGCAGTATTGCCAAGAATATGGAGGTGAAGTACCTTCAGGCAAGTCCATTAAGTGATGGAAGAACAGTTTAAGGGAACTGGCAGTGTCCTCCTGTATAAGAAGGGTGCAGGTCAGGCTGCAGTGCGTCGAGAATGTTGAATGTGTTTGCCGAAGTTTTACACACAGCCCAAGAAAATCTATCCATTGTGCTAGCAGAGAACTAGAAATGCCCCGATCAACCATCCACAAGATTCTCTGCCAACGCTAATCTGTAACTTTATGCATACAAAATCCAGCTTGTGCAAGCATTGAAACTGTATGGAGAACATTTTGCTGTGGATATGCTCAGTCGGATTGAAAATGACAATGACTTCCTGAACAAAGTTGTCTTTAGTGGCAAGTTTACCTTCCACCTGTCTGGTAAGATAAACCACAATTGCTGCAAGGTCTTGGGCAGTGAAACCCTTCCATGTCTTTAATGAGCATTAATGGAATTCCCCATAATTGAGTATGATACTCCCTTTCCCATAACCAGGTGATTGAATCATTTTTTATTCACTAAGACCACGTAAACAGTAACAATTACTTGGACATGCTAGAGCATTTTGTGATTCCGCAGATGGCAGAACATCAACTGAACATTATGTTTCAGAAAGATGGCACTCCTCATTGGCTTTGACTGTGCAACAATTTCTGAGTGAGCATTTCCAGGATCAATTCCCTGGCCCGTTGCTCACCAAATATAAGCCCACTGTACATTTTTCTGTGGAGGTTATATGAAGGATCAGGTGTATCATATGCCTTTTGCAAATTTGGGTGAAATTTGCAAGTGAATCACCAATGCAACTGCCTCCATGACACCTCAAATGCTAGAAAATACTTGGTGCAAAATTGTAAACCATTTGTACATCATATGTCTACAAGTGGTGCCCATGTTGAAACTTCTTGAGTTATCCTTTCCATTGAAAAAACTGCTGCCGATATTTCTTGTAGTTCCTGTTGTATAATAATTTGTAATGTGATTAATAATTTATGAACACACTGTATTTACCATTTCAGTATTGTTGTTTGCTAAGAGAGTAAACAACAATAGCTACATTTTGTGGGATATGAGATCTCCAAGTTCACCTATTTTCTGTAACTCAGCACAATTTTTTTTTTTTCCCCATATGCATACTGGTATTATTTATTTCATGATAAGAAGATAAATGAAGAAGAAGATGTTTGCAGATGATAGTTAATGATAATAATCAAGGTATGCTACTGAACAAGATCTAGAAAAATTAGACACATTGGCTGAGGAATGCAATAGAAGTTTAATATTGACAAATGCAAGTTACTGCATATGGGTAACTGTAATCCCAGAATAAAATATCAACCGTGTGGTACCATGCTTGGGTAGTGGAGAACAAAAAAGATGTGAAAAATTATGCAGTTGTATATGAAGTTCTCTGAACAGCACAGGCAGGCTGTTAGGATAGCTCTTGTGGTTTTGTTAATGATATACTGGAATTTTGCCATCCTGAATAGTAAGGTGATTATCATTGCATAATGTGATAGTTGGGCCATATCTTTAGTACTGCATACAGATCTGGAAGCCCAATTTTAGGAAGGATATGGATCTATTGGAATGGGTGCAGAGAATGGCAACAAAATTAATGAGGAGAAGAAAAGGATTCACTTATCAAGAAAGGCTTCAGTTCTGCATATTGCAAGGTCTAGAAACTAAGCACCTGCAAGGAGATCTGATTGAAGTGTTTAAGGCTTTGAATGAATTGAGTAAGCCTGTTGATGGCACCTTTCACTTACTTGGGAGAACTCGTATGAGGGGGCATAAATTTAAATTGAGGGAGAATAGTTGCAGAATATTGATGTGCAGAAATTTGCTTTCAGCCAGAGGGTAGTTGATTGTTTGAACAAACTTCCATCTGATGCTGTGAAGTGGGGGGTAGTTTGATTAAATTTATGGAGGGATTAGATTACACTGGTTTACAGTGTATCTGGGTTTTGAGTAAAAGTATGTGGCAGTTATTTATGCATATTTACTGATTACTAAACTGAAGTCAGTTTGTTTCTATCACGTAAAGATTTTTCACAATTCATTAACAAAATATTACCTAGGTATTATATGCAAATGTGTACATAACTATAGTTTCTGCAATGGTTTACAAGTTTTATACTCCTATATTCGTAATCAGTATCAAGTATTTGCCTCAAATACAACAGATTGTGCATGTTTAACCCGTAACTACACACACACTGCAAGGTAGCTGACCTTGACCCAGAAAGGTAGATGGCCCCCATCCCGCTCTTCCGGCCCATCTGTGATTCCCAGAATTTTATTTTCCGAGTGGAGTCTGGGAAACTGCTGTGTGTAGTTACGGGTTAAACTTGTCTGAGCATGTACTCACTTGTTTGTACAGTCCACTCAACCACAGAGCCTATATAAGTGGCACATCCCTTATGCGGTCACAGTACTACTGTAAAAATCGTCGTGAGCTCTCATTGTGTGTTAGTTTTCTTTTAGTATGGACCAGAAAGTGTATAAACAGTCTCGACATATCTTGTTACATATGTGGTTGTTTTTTTCCTGTAAAGCAGAGGCGAAATATTACAGATTTTGTAAAAAAATCATATTATGCATACCTTGACATAAAACTAGGTGATCAGGATAAACGTGGGCACTGCATCAAGTATGCCATACATGTGTCGAACATCTTAGAAAATGGAGTCAAGGAAAAAAGGTGTGTTTGTTATTCCTATGGTTTTGGTGTGAGCCAATAAGCCATGCCGAATGTTACTTTTGTGTATGTGACATTAAAGGTTACAATTCAAAAAATAAAAAGGACATTAAATATCCAAGTCTACCATCAGCCATAAGACCAGTTCCACATGGACCTGATCTGCCTGTAAAACCTCCACCAGAAACTCTGGAGTCCACATCTTCCGGAGAAGCCAAAGAAGTTAGTGAAGAGGAATGTTATCAACGAGAAAATATTTTAACGCCACAGCAATTCACGCAAGTTGAACTGAACGATTTAGTAAGGGACTTAGGTTTTCCAAAGTATTCTGCTGAAATTCTGGGATCCAGACTTCAAGCAAAGAACTTACTTGCTCCAGGTACATCATTTTCCTGGTACAGAAATCATGAAAGGGAGTTTATACAGTATTTTTCACAAGAAGGTCCTCTTGTATATTGCAGTGATATCGCTGGTTTAATAAGTGCATTAGGAGCTCCATCATATGTTCCTAGTGAATGGAGACTATTTATAGACTCTTCTAAGACTAGTTTAAAAGGTGTTCTCTTGTATAATGGAGATAAGTACACATCTGTGTCAGTTGTTCATTCAGTCTACATAAAAGAAACTTATGACAACCTAAAGTTGCTTCTGGAGAAAATTAAATATCAAGATCATGAATGACAACTATGTGGAGACTTAAAAGTGTTACGTATGTTGTTGCAGGGTGGGTATACTAAAATGCCATGCTTTATTTGTGAATGGGATAGCAGAGCTAAAGCGCTGCATTGGACAAAGAAGCAATAGCCTCAGAGGCACAATCTTACACTGGGGTCAAAAAATGTTATGCACAAAAGTGTATGTTCGTGTCAGACGGCACCTGGGATTTCTCCTCCGAAAGTGTAGTGAAGCCAGATAAAATACTTTTACCTCCACTGCATATCAAGTTAGGCATGATAAAGCAATTTGTTAAAGCATTGAATAAGGATGGCAACTGCTTTAAGTACCTTTGCAGTAAATTTTCCGGTTTATCTGATGCAAAATTTAAGGAGGGTATCTTCATTGGTCCCCAAATTAGAAAATTGGTTTTAGACAGTCAGTCTGAAACTATTATGACTGATGTTGAAAGGGAAGCCTGGATTGCTTTTAAAAGTGTAATGGAAAACTTTCTCGGAAATCATAAATCACAGGATTATGAGAAAATTGTTCAAAATATGCTCGAAAAACTTCACAATTTAGGTTGCAATATGAGCATCAAAATTCACTTTTTGCATGCCCATCTTGATTTTTTCCCTGAAAATCTTGCACAGATGAGTGAAGAACAAGGGGAGAGATTCCATCATGACATAAAGGAAATGGAGCAGAGGTACCAGGGAAGGTGGAATACAAGCATGGTGGCTGACTACCGCCAGTATTTAAAATGAGAGAAACCTGGCACTGTACATAAAAGAAAAATGATTAAACGTTCTTTTAAAACAAAGAGACGAAGGTCTGATTAATGAAAGTTTCAGAATTTTGATTAATACTTGTTAGTATTTACGTGTGGCGCCTCCGTAGCCAGGTGGGCAGGAGCAGTAGTATGTAGCACATGCTTCTTGATTAGACCGGGGTTCGAGCCCGTACCCATCAAATATGGAGGATGCGGCAGGTCAGGGAATGACCACTGCATATCCCCAGCCCAGATAAAGGATGAGGGTTGGCATCAGGAAGGGCACACGGCGTTAAAAATTGCATGCCAAAACAATAAAAACGCTGACTCCATATAATACTGGGAAAAAGGCGAGGACAAAAAAAAAAAAAAACTTGTTAGTATTTACATATTTTTTGATATATGAAAATGTAATCCTATCAATTTGTCTTTACTAAATACAATAAAGTTATATACTTTTGTAAAAAATAACAATAGTTTTTTATTTCTTAAATTGTGATGTATCTGGATGTGATAGAAAAAAATCTAAGTCATGTTTGAAATCACAGCAACATATTTCGGCAGTAGGACCTATTGAAATTCAAACCCCAGTGAACAAACTTAAATTTGTAAACTAGTGTTATCAAAGGGGTTGGACAGGTGGTGTAAGAACAGTGGTGATTTTGGTTTTTTTCTGATGCTATATAATCTTGCTTGCTTTCTTGTATCATTTCCATTACTAATACCAAAAAGAGAAATTTATTCACCTGGCTTCCCGTACTGCCTTGACAAATATTTTGATTACATCCAGAATTAGTTGTCTTGCAAAATTAATGGTACACTGACGGCTGTTTTGTTTTTTGCAGCACGTGGCAGTTTCTGCTTAATGTTTTTCAAATGTGAGCAATTGCTTGTTAAACCTTACTAATGTGGCCCTGAAAGTGATTCTCACCTCAAGAATTCTTCACGCTTTCTAAGGATGCTGCCAATTTCAGATATGAATAATTCTATGTGATTTTTCAGTGTGAATTATTTATTACTAATTAATGATTCACTGTATTCAACATCCTTAAAGGAAGTGAAGCAAAATGAATTTGAAAATGAAAAAGAGCAGATGCCTAGCAAAACACAAAATGGGAATGCCAGATTGCTGTTAACATGTTCACTGCCTTTACATATATAAACATAAAATGCCACTAGGGGTGTTGTGCCTCAACACTCAAAATTCACCCAAGCACTGTGCTGTTAACATTGGCATTGATTGAATGCTTTGCAGTAATGCTTGGCTTTTGTTTATAGACTTGGCACACAGTTTTATTTTTTTATTCTGCTTGTGTTTATGTTAATTTACATATATGAATAAACTTTACTTAAAATTTTAAGGTTTGTTCTGATTTACAGCTCAGCACAAAAGTAAGTGTTCATTTAGCAATGAATTCCAAACTTTTAATTTTCAACCATTATGTATAGACTATCAGATTGCTGGGGATGTCAGAATGTTGACTTTTTTCAAATTCTGAAAATTAGGCACATTGAACGAGTTCTCTCACATTTAGGTGGCAGTGAATACTTTAAATACAATGTTTATTTGTTCACATGTCATTTAGTAAGAAATGAAATGCTTTGCATCTAGTTTCTGAGATGCTGTATGTAGTGTAAATGGTCAAAAATGCATGTTTATCATTCATTTATCAGAAATATTGGTTTCAATTTACTTTAAAAATTTTCTGTGCATTTTCTAATATTTTTTTCTCTGTAATTCATTCTTAGATCTCCAAGAAGTGAAAAGCATCAGAAGTTACCATTAAAAAAATCTGCTTCTACTCTTTATAATGGAGAAACTCAGGAGGATAGAGTAAAAAGTCGCAGTGTTAGTTGGCATGGTACCTCATTAGCAGAAGCCAAAGATGTGCTTTTAGCTTTCCCACATGTCTTTCTTGACCTGACCAGTTCTATTGCAGAAGAAAATATTGGAGAGGATGCGGATGTTCCATTTTCCTCTATTTCAGAAAAGAAAACAGGTAAAGTAAATTTCTTAGAAAAGACATTTGTGAAATGCATAAGGAAAAAGACACCAAGATGGAGGTGCTCTCGTTGTAATTTTTTAAATTTGGAAACCTGTTCTGAATGTGTTGTGTGTGCTGCTCGTCAAGGAGAAAGTTCTGGCTCAAGTCTTGATTCTTGTGATTCTGGTGTTGAAGTTTTGCCAAATAGTTTACTGACAGCAAAATTGCAAAGGAATCTATGCTTATGGTCTTGTGATTATCATAGTGGAAATTCTACTCACTCTGGAGATTTTATGGTTTGTGCATGTATCAAACAGAAGGACGAAGGAAATGGAAATGACACCTTGGAACATCTGAAAGATAATGCAGATTATAGTGAACATAATTGTTCATGCTGCCAGCAATATCAGTATTCTGGCTTTGAAAATGAGACAATTCTTTCTGATGCCCACCTTAAATTCCATGAATTTAACAAGATAAAAGACAAAGTTTGTGAAACTGGAAGTTCTCCAAAGCTTTTAGCTCATTTTATATCTCCAAAACATCTTCCAAAATTAGATTCCAAATGGCCATGTGATAATTGTCAATTTCTTAATATCCCTTCAACAAATCAATGTATTATATGTGAAACATCAAAGAATACACAAACAAATGGACATGAACTTCATGATCTGAATAATTGCATTATTAGTCAGTCATCCCCCATACGTAAAACAGATTTCCAGAACCGCTTTCCTACAAAACGTTCTTCTGTTTTTAGGAAATCAAAATTCAAACTTTGTAGACATAATTCTGATGGTGCTGCTGTTGATAGAGGTAATGCAACTAATGGTATAGATGTTGTAAGCAGTGCACATTCTGCTGAGGATGTAATGTTAATGGACAATTGTGATAATGTACCTTGGGCATGTAAGAGATGCACTTATGAAAATTCCTCTGGAACTTTGAGGTGTGAAATCTGTGAAGCACCAAGAAAACCCAACATTCCAACTACCCTTCCAAGGAATGCTTTTAGTTTGGGTTACTTGTCTGAAATAAAAACATCATCTTTAAATAATATATCTGCAGATTCCCCAAATAAAAGTCCACCTCTTACACGTCGCAGTAAATCATTTTCTGAAGTCCAGGATGGAAGTTCTCATAACTCTATAGAATGCAACACTATGGATGGTGATAACCTTATGGAGGTATCATCACCAAAGACAGATACACCATTAGTTGTTAATTTAGTAACAGATTCTTCTGGAGAAGAAATGTGGACATGTACACATTGTTCATTTTCCTATAACCCAGCATGGTCTGCCTCCTGTCGTAGTTGTGATACTCCTTATCTCTGTATAAATGGAAATGATAACTGTAATGGAGAATATAGTATGCAGCATTCATCTAATGAAATTAGGAATGAATATATTTCTCCTGAAGGACGATTAAGTAGATTACTAGGGGTACCTCTTGTAGATCAGTGGACATGTGTAAAGTGCACTTTAATCAATTCAGCTGCAGATAGTTTTTGTAGTGCCTGTGGTGGTTCAAAACTAAACAGTACTACAGCAAAACAGTTTCGCACTCTGAAACCCAATGAAAGTTGGGTATGTTCTCGTTGTACACTTCGTAATCACATCTCTAGTTCTGAATGTTCTGTGTGTGGTGCTAACCGAAATGGCAGTGAAGAATCCAGCTCTGATCGTCTATCAACTTGGAGAACCAGGACATGTAAGAGTATTAGAGATAATACTGTGGATTTGTGGGAATGTTCCTCATGCACTTTTCGTAATGCTGGAGTAAAAGTTGTTTGCGAGATGTGTCAGACATCAAGGAGTTTAATATCATTACGTCCGAATTCTGCTCACTCTCAAGGTGCACCATGTCAAGGTGAAAGTGAATTAACAGAGGACCTTAGAATTATTGAAGAAAATGATGCTAGAGAAAGGTGGAAACACATAGTTTCTTTTTGTAAGCAGGTAAGTTTAATGTAATGTTGTTCTGTCTGTTTGTATACTAGTATATAAAGTGGTTTTCTTTCTTTTTTTATGTTTTTGCTGTTAATGCATGAAATGTTGAAACTTCATGCATTAACATCATCTTGCATTTCTCATCATCTTGAAGTAGGGATGACTTCAAGATGATGAGAAAGCAATGAATATTTTCTTTGGTGGAGATTATCATTATTGTTATTAGAGGTTTTATAGCCAAAAGGACAGCTAAATGCCATAATGCACAAAGATGGTGTAGAGGAGTACTGCAACCATTGAGAAGAAATTCATATTTATTGTCACACAGACAGACAGACAAGTTAACCATTGAACAGGGCTGCCCAGCTAGTGGCCCACAGACCCCATGAGACTGTCAATTGGTTTATGCAACCCATGAGAATATTCTTCCATTTCTTGAAATGTGCTGATGCTTCCCCTTTTACAAAAGCAGCTAATCTTGTTGAAAATACTTTACAAAAAGTGCTTACTAAATATTGGGTTTTTCTTTCAATATCCCATGAAATATAATTAATAACTTTTCTTTAGAAATAAATTAAACTTTTATAATTATAAGTAACATTGCATATATTAAATTGAAATGAATGATTTTGAACCTTATGAATCTATTCTTGTGCTTTCTTATTCTTGTGCTCAGCATTGTTATGGGCCTTTGTGAGAGCTTGAAGAATAGGGTAGATGCCCTCGAAGGATTTAAATTGAGATGCTCATCAAGTTCTCAGCTGCTCACATCAACACCAGAGCTTGCACTTAAACATCAGGCAAACATAGCGTCTCTATTGTCAGGAAAATGGGGAATATATTGTGCAAAAAGGATGGGTGGAACAGGACCAGGATTTCTCCGGAAGGGACAAAGGTTGATGATGTTGTAGAGCAGATATCATCTTTTAACAGCATAAAAGGTGATATTCTTGTACACATTGGCACTAATGATATTAAGAATAGGAGAATGGCGGAATTATTTAACAAGTACAGGTCAATGTTGAAAAAAAGCCATGAATTAGGGTTCAATTTGAAAGCAATTTTGTCCAGACAATAGGAGGGAGTATATGATGAGAGCCTCATCAATCAATTCGGCCCTAGAGAGATTGTGCAAGGCTCATGGGGTAGAATTTTTCTCATCCTGGTCTGTGCTTGTTAACAGGAGAGACTGCTTCTACAGGGATGGGATACACTTAAATAGAAAGGGTGCAAGAATATTTGCTGATGTTATCAAGGCAGTGTTAGGTGGGTCGGAAAACTGCTAGCTTGGGGGATACATGAACTAATAGATTAACAGTAGCCACTGGCAACAGTAAAAGTGATTCTTGCACTAATGGAATGAGCAGCAGCCTGAAAAACAAGCTGCTGGGAATTTCAGAAGCTGCTGGATGTCAACGCGCAACAAGTAAATACATGGGCTGTGTTAGGGTAGCAAAAAATATGAACAGGTGCATGTATACTTGCATGTACACCATTGCTAGAAGTTTGGTAAATAAATTTGATGAATTTAAGGCGTTTGTCAAAACATCAAAGGCAGATATTGTTAGAATATCAGAGACGTGGTGTCACACAGATATAAGGAATGCAGAATTAGAATTTGGGGAATACAATGTGTACAGGAAGGACAGACAGGATAGGAAGGGAGGAAGGGTTAATAATACCATAATATTAGATGAACTAATAATATGCTATTATTACCAAACACACAAAATCTAAGGAAGTGCAGCGAGTTGACATGGGTAGACAGTACAGTGTTGAGTCAGTTTGGTGTGACACAAGCACTGGGAAAGCAAATTTAAGAATAGGAGCGTGTTATAGGCCTAATGACTCTGATGAGTATAATGAACAACTGTACAGAGAAAGAGTGGGCCAGTAAATCAGATTGTCTTATAATGGAGGATTTTAATTTCCCAGATATTGACTGGAACTTGTGGGCTGGCTGCTCGCACCCTAGCAAAGCTTTTGTGGATTTATTGGATGATTGTTTTCTACAGCAAAATGTTTGGGAGGCAACTAGAGGGAGTAATACCCTTGATCTGGTTATGAGTAGTGATTCTTCATGCATTAAGAATCTGCAGATAAAGGAACCACTAGGTGACAGTGATCACAGTGTGCTGATCTGGTCTGCTGACGAGGCTACTAGAGACGGTCGTTTTCAAAGCCGCTAAGTGGATTTTTCTTATTTATTGATTTGAAATTATTGTTTTTCTAAAACTTTTGATTTAAATTTAGTAGTATAACATTATTTTGTGATTTTCTGATTAATTTGGTGTATTTATTCTTTACTCGGCCTTGTAATTGCATAAAAGTATCGGTAAAGGTTTCCACGTGTTTCAACTCCGCTAACCGTTCGTAATTTTCCCGCCTTTGTGATACGATATACCGTACTAGATAGCGTTAGTTGAACTTCGTTAGCAGTTAAATTGTACGTTTAAATAAATACATATAACGACTTAGATTACAAACGTAATATAATTAATTATATTTAACATAATTAATTATACATATAACCACTTAGGTTACGTAACATAAATAATTAGTAAAAACAAATAATTAATACATAACTTGATACGAAAGTTATATAAAGGGATTTCGCAGATAACACTCGTTACTGAAACGTAAATATTTCGTAGATAACACTCGTTACTGAAACGTAAATATTCCGTAGATAACACTCGTTACTGAAACATAAATATAGCGTTATAACTGTGTTTGGATACAAGTTTAGGATTTAATTTTGTACAGAAATTGAAATTTTATTGAAAGTAAATATAAATCATGACTCAAACCAGAGCAGCAAAGCAAAGGGCTCAAGCTAATGGGAATGCTGTGGCCCAGGGGAGAACTGAGGGGGGCAGTTGTCCTCTGAATCACAGCCTTGTAAGATGCACTATTTGCTTGATGTTTGCGGAGCAGTCAAGTATGGGACATGATACTGCCATGGGGGATGTCTTTGTGTGTGTGCGATGCAAGGAGTGTAAGGAGATAAGGCGACAACTCAGCATTGTTATGGGCCTATATGAGAGCTTGAAGGATAGGGTGGATGCCCTCGAAGGATTACAAGTGAGGGGCCCATCAAGCTCTCAGCTGCCCACACCAATGCCAGAGCTTGCACTTGGTCATCGCGGAACACAGCGGCAACCCCCAAGGCAGAATGCGCTGGTCCCAAAGGAACTAGTAGTTGTTGGTGACTCTATTGTCAGGGAAACGGGAAACATGCTTTGTAAAAAGGATAGGTGGAATAGGACCAGGGTATGTCTGCCAGGGGCAAAAGTTGATGACGTTGTAGAGCGGATATCATCCTTTAAGGGCACAAAAGGTGATATAGTTGTAAACGTTGGCACTAATGACATTAAGAGTAGGAGACCGGCGGAATTACTTGACAAGTACAGGTCACTGATGAAAAAAAGCCGTGAATTAGGGTTGAAATTGAAAGTGTCTGCAATTCTGCCCAGACACGATAGGAGGGAGTATATGATGAGAGCCCTGTCAATCAATTCGGCCCTGGAAAGATTGTGCAGGGCTCAAGGGGTAGAATTTTTTTCAGCCTGGTCTGTACTTGTTAACAGGAGAGACTGCTTCTACAGGGATGGGATACACTTAAATAGAAAGGGTGCAAGAATGTTTGCTGATGCTTTCGAGGCAATGTTAGGTGGGTCGGAAAACTGCTAGATTGGGGGGATACAAGGACTAATAGATTAACAGTAGCCACTGGCAGAGGTGAAAGTGATTCTTGCACTGCTTCTATTGGAATGAGCCGCAGCCTGGAAAATAAGATGCAGGATATTTCAGAGACTGCTGGGAATCATTGGGGTACAAGTAAACACATGGGTTGTGTTAGGGTAGCTAAGAAAAAGAACAGGTGCATGTATACTTGTGTGTACACCAATGCTAGGAGTTTAGTAAATAAATTTGATGAATTTGAGGTGTTGCTCAAAACATCAAAGGCAGATATTGTGGGGATTTCAGAGACGTGGTGTCACACAGATATAAGAAATGCAGAACTGGAATTTGGGGAGTACAATGTCTGCAGAAAGGATAGACAGGATAGGAAGGGAGGAGGGGTTATGCTATTAGTTAAAAAACACGTAAAATCCAAGGAAGTGAAGCCAGTCGACATCGCTGGACAGTGCAGTGTCAAGTCAGTTTGGTGTGACATAAGCATTGGGAGATCAAAATTGAGAGTAGGAGTGTGCTATAGGCCTAATGACTCTGATGAGTATAATAAGAAACTGTTCGGAGAAATAGAGTGGGCCAGTAAATCAGAGAGTCTTATAATGGGGGATTTTAATTTCCCAGATATTGACTGGAATTTGGGGGCTGGTCACTCACACAGTAGCAAGGCTTTTGTGGATTTATTGGATGATTGTTTTCTACATCAGCATGTTCGGGAGGCAACTAGAGGGAGTAATACTCTTGATTTGATTATCAGTAGTGATTCTTCATGCATTAAGAATCTGCAGATAAATGAACCACTTGGTGGCAGTGATCACAGTGTGCTGAAGTGGGAGTTACTCAAAGAGGTAACTACCATTAGGGGTAAAGGGAAGGGGTATTGCTTTCGTAAAGGCGACTACAATGGACTGAGACAGTATTTAAATTCTATACAGTGGGATCAACTGATGATATTGCCAACAGCAAATTCAAAATGGGAAGCATTCAAAGAACTTATCGTGGAAGCTACTAGGCTTTACATACCAACTAAGAAATATTGTTCAAGGTTTAGGCCTAAATGGTTGTCAGATGAACTAATGGGGCATATGGCAGAGAAGAAAAATGCATGGGATACATACAAATTAACACGTGACACGGACGCCTATGATAGATACAAGTTGATCTGTAACCAAGTTACAAAGGAGGTTAGGCAGGCGAAGGCAGATTACGAGAGATCCTTGGCAAGGGATGCGAAGAAAAACAGCAAAGAGTTCTTTACTTATGTAAACTCTAGAAGGAAGGGGATGAATCAGATTGGTCCACTTGAGATCGATGGGTCAACTGTTGATGACCCTGCTCGGGTAGCTAACAAACTAAATGAATATTTTGCATCGACATTCACACATGAGGAGTTATTCAGCGAGGGGAATGCCAGAGGTGTATTCAACTCTAGCAGTAAGCTAGAGAATCTTGTAATAACTGAGAGCAAAGTGGAGGAGAAATTGTTGAAGATAAACACAAGAAAGGCACCTGGGGTGGATGGGATCTATCCAGTTATATTAAAGGAGGCAGCAAAGGAGGTAAGCAAACCCTTAGCCATAATTATGAGAGCTTCCTTGGACTCAGGGGAGGTACCCATTGACTGGAGATGTGCAAATGTGACCCCAATTCACAAAGGGGGATCAAAGGCTGACACAAGTAATTATAGACCTGTGAGTTTAACTTCTGTTCCCGGAAAATTAATGGAGGCACTGGTGAAAGAAGCACTGCAGGATCATCTAGACAAGACTTCAGTTATAGCTAGGACACAGCATGGTTTTGTTAAGGGGAAGTCTTGCCTGACCAATTTGATTGGATACTATGATGCAGTCACAAAAGAACTGGATGCAGGGAATAACTTTGATATTATATACTTGGATCTTAGAAAGGCTTTTGATACTGTTGCACATGGAAGACTGCTGCACAAATTGGAGCAGTGTGGCATTGGAGGCAAGTTGCTGCTATGGATAAAGGGGTGGTTGAGGGGGAGAAGACAGAGAGTGGTAATCAATGGACACTGCTCATCGTGGACTAATGTTATTAGTGGAGTCCCTCAGGGTTCAGTATTGGGGCCTTTATTGTTTTCTGTATTTATAAATGATATTGATGATGGTATATCAGGCTTAATGTCCAAGTTTGCAGACGATACGAAGGTTGGCAGGGTTGTCAAGGACACTACTGACACTATGCTGCTGCAACAGGATTTGGAAAGGTTGAGCAGATGGGCTTCGAGGTGGCAAATGAAGTTTAACATTGACAAATGTAAAGTACTACACATGGGAAACAGCAACCCCAGAGCAACGTATCAACTCTGTGGTACTACACTGACAGTGGTAGAGAATGAAAGGGACCTGGGGGTGGTGGTGCAGGCAGATATGAAGTTCTCTGAGCAGTGCAGACGAGCTGCAAGAGTAGCTCATGGTGTATTGTCAATGATATATAGGAATTTTTCTAGCAGGGATAAGGAGGTGATTATTCCCTTGTATAAGGCAATGGTCAGGCCACACCTAGAGTACTGTATACAGGCCTGGAGGCCTCATTTCAGGAAGGATGTAGAGCTGCCTGAACAAGTACAGAGAAGGGCAACTAGATTGGTGAATGGGACAAAGGGGTTCTCTTACGAAGAAAGGCTTAAGTTTTGCAAATTACAGTGTCTGGAAACTAGGCACCAGCGGGGTGATCTGATAGAGGTGTACAAAGCCTTGAATGGTTTGAGCATGCTCAATGCTGATGGGATTCTTCCTCTAGCTCAGAAAAATCACCTGAGAGGGCATAAATTCAAATTGAGGAAAGACAGATGTAGGATAGATGTGCGGAAATTTGCCTTTAGCCAGCGGGTGGGTGGAACAGACTTCCATCCCTTGTCGTGGAAGTTGATAGCCTAAATAAGTTTAAGGCTCAGCTGGATAGGTATTTCGAACGAACAGAGGGGTGAAGTGGAAGTGGTTATTTTTATTTATTTATGTTACTTTTTTTTTTTTTTTTTTTTTTGGCTGATGCTGCATAAGCTTGCTTTCTTGCATCAAATGCCTCTACTAATGCTAATGCTAATGTGGGATTTACTCAAAGAGGTAACTACCATCAGGGGTAAAGGGAAGGGCTTTTGCTTTCGTAAAGGTGACTACAGTGGTCTGATACAGTTTTTAAATTCTATACAGTGGGACCAACTGATGATATTACCAACAGCAAATTCAAAATGGGAAGCATTCAAAGAATTAATCTTATCTTGGAAGCTACTAGGCTTTTCATACCAACTAAGAAATATTGTTCTAGGTTTAGGCCTAAATGGATGTCAAATGAACTAATAAGACATGTGGCAGAGAAGAAAAATGTGTGGAATACATATAAAGTAACAGCCGACACGGAAGATTATGATAGATATAAGCTGCTCTGTAAACAAGTCACAAAGGAGGGTAGGCAGTCATAGACAGATTACGAGAAATCTTTGGCAAAGGATGCAAAGAAAAACAGCAGAATTCTTTATGTAAACTCTAGAAGGAAGGGAGTGAATCAGATTGGTCCACTTGATAATCAGTGGTTCAACTGTTGATGATCCTGCTCAGGTAGCTAACAAACTAAATGAGTATTTTGCATCTACATTTACACATGAGGAGTTATTCAGGGAGGGGAATGCCAGAGATGTATTAAACTCTGGCAGTGAGCTGTATGATTTTGTAATAACTGAGAGCAAAGTGGAGAGAAATTGTTGAAGATAAACATAAGGAAAACACCTGGGGTTGGTGGTATCTAGCCAGTTATATTACTAAGGGTAAGCAAACCCTTAGTCATAATTATGAGGACCTATGGACTGCAGATATGCAAATGTGACCCCATTTCACAAAGGAAGATCAAAGGGTGACACAAGTACTTATAGACCTGTTAGTTTAATTCTGTTCCAGGAAAATTAATGGAGGCACTGGTTAAAGAAGCACTGCAAGATCATCTAGACAAGACTTCAGTTATAGCTTGGACACAGCATGGTTTTGTTAAGGGGAAGTCTTGTCTGACCAATTTGATTGGATACTATGATGTGGTCACAAATGATATACAGGAATTTTTCTAAAAGGGAAAAGGAGATGATTATCCCCTTGTATAAGGCAATGGTCAGGCCACACCTTGAGTACTATACAGATCTGGAGGCCTCATTTTTGGAAGGATGTAGAGCTACTGGAACAAGTACAGAGAAGGGCAACAAGATTATTGAATGAAACAAAGGGTTGCTCTTACGAAGAAAGGCTTAAGTTTTGTATTGGTGTCTGGAGACTAGGCACCTGTGAGGTGATATGATTGAAGTGTATGAGGCCTTGGATGGTTTGAGCATGCTCAGTGCTGATGGGATTCTTCCTCTTGCCCAGATTAATCACCTGAAGGGACAAATTCAAATTGAGGAAAGAGCTTCAGAATAGATGTGCAGAAGTTGCCTTTAGCCAGAAGTTGACAGCTTAAATAAATTCAAGACAGAACTCGACAAACATTTGGAGCGAATGGATGGGAAGGGGTTTTTTTTTTTTTTTTTTGGCTGATGCTGTTTAAGCTTGCTTTCTTGAATCATATACCTCTGTTAATGCTTTGTAGATCTGATCATAGTAGGACAAATATTTGTATCATGTAGTCCCTGAGTGTTTTAAAGTTGGACAGCCCTATCATAAAATATATGCAGTTGACAAATGTTTATTTTTAATGGGTATGGTAGGCCCAGTTGTACAGTGATCTAGATATAGGTTTGAAGTGGTCTACCTCAATCTTCTCCCTTAATCCCAAAACTTTTAAAAGAGCACAGGGAGATTTCTCAAACCTACAGATTCTAATTACATGGCCAGCATATTTACCTCCACTAAAATATCAGCTGTTTGCAGTGAAATAGACATTGGAGAGGTTTGACAGGTGATATGGGAAAGGGATTTGGGGGAGGGGGGCTGATGCTGTCTAAGCTTGCTTTCTTGCATGATTGTCTGCTACTAATACAAATTTTTATGCATAGATTTCAAAAATAATATTGCAATTTCTACATATACAGTTTTTAGGCATGTTTGCTTATATGTACATGCTCATGTATATACTAAGTGAGTATTGTCTTCACCATGTCTATCTGTTTGCATGTAATAGAGATGTCCAGTGTACAGATATTCATGAAATTTTTTATTTGGGCTTGTTAAAAATATTTTTCAAACCATACCAAATTTCATTAAAATTGGAATAGAAATTCAGCAGTTAGTATTTTTCTCTATACAAATTGTATGAAAAAAAGAAATTCACAGTTTAAACATAGTTTTAATGCATTATTATTAGCTTTAGACAGTTCATGCACACTTTGCTTACTGGGGTTCAAGCCCGTGACTACCAAATACGGAAGATGCGGAAAGGTCAGGGAATAACTACCGCATATCCTCGGAGCAATATGACCTTGGTTGCTAATGCTCCTAAAAACCAAATAACAACAACACTTTGCTTGTATTGTTATGCAAGACCCATGAATATGATGTCGCATGTGAAGAGAAACATATATATATATGTTTCTCTTCACATGAGAAACATGTGAAGAGTAGAGACTACTCTTCACAGAGTAGTCTATATAGAGAGAGAGTAGAGACTTGAAAAAAGAGTAATACAGGAGGAGATTAATAAATATTATACAGTTTTAATTAAACTAAATGGCTCAGTTAACAGAACATAACCTATAAATTTTTATTAAGTGTCCTATCGAGTTATCTTAGTAATTAATTGATAAGGAGAAACTATATTTACTTTGCATTTCTATTAATCACAGAATATGCGTATCTTGCTACAATTTAGGGAAATATGATGGTGATCTGTTATTATCACCTGCAAATAATAATAATATTTGTATGTGCCACAGTGGCAGTAATGTTGGGGTGGATTAACATGTTTGGCCTTTTCTGTCTGCCTCCAACCTCTCTCTCTTTCAGTAACATAAAAACAGTTGTCGTGTATGTGTAGAGCTTATTCGTGTATTTGTTGCATATTGTTTGTTTTTTTCTGTGTTTTGATTAGCACGTTTAAGCAGCAAAGAAAGTGTCTGAATCACCCTTACAACTTCTGCTACGTATGTGAATGGTTTACAATAAAAATTCAGAGGAAGAAAATCTACAGTATTACTAAACATGCATGTTTTTTGTACTTTGATTGAAAGATTGGTGGTCAGGACAAAACTCTCTCTCTCTCTCTCTCTCTCTCTCTCTCTCTCTCTCTCTCTCTCTCTCTCTCGGCGCCTCCGTAGCCAGGTGGGCAGGAGCAGCAGTGCATAGCACACACTTCTTGATTAGACCGGGGTTCAAACCCATGACCACCAAATATGGAGGATACGGAAAGGTCAGGGAGTGGCCACCGCATATCCCCGGAGCAATATGGCCTTAGTTGCTAATGCTCCTAAAAATCAAATAACACTCTCTCTCTCTCTCTCTCTCTCTCTCTCTCTCTCTCTCTCTCTCTCTCTCTCTCTCTCTCTGTCTTTCTGTCTGTGTCTCTCTCTCTCTCTCTCTCTCTCTCTCTCTCTTCCCCCCATCAAAGTGGAAAATGCATTGACCTCGGAGCATATCGCACATCTCCAATATATAGTTTATATGCTGAAGCACATGAACCGCCTCTCTCAATCAGAAGACAACTGATACTATGCTATGCATATAAAATTAGATCTATGCCAGAACACCCAAATTGGCAGATACTTTTCACATCACAGCAGCACAGCAGATTATACCAGATTATACGCCCTACTGCTAACCATCCTTTGGGTATGAGAATAAAACACCTCTTAGAAGAACTAAATCCCATTCCCTCTTGCTCCTTGGAACATCACTTCACCTACTTGCAACCTACACCTTCATGAATGGAATAAATCTACTTTACATAGGAAAAATTTCTTGCAACTATACCATGCAGTAGTGGACCAGTTTCCGAACTTTGTCATAGTACATACTGATGGACCAAAAATGATGGTCACGTTGGAATCGCTGCAGTTTTCCCAAACATCACATTAGCATATCAGTTGTCATGTGAGTTTAGTATATTCTCTGCTGAACTAATAGCAATTCAGGTTGCACTGAATTACATTGAATTACATTACTAATAAAGACAGCATAATTTTCTCAGATTCTTTAAGTGCACCTCAAGCACTGAAAAGCACCATGAACATTACTCACCCAGTCGTGAAAGAAATAATCACCTCTTTGCATATCTTGTCAGAACTTGAGAGAAACATATACTTCTGTTGGGTCCCAGGACATATGGCAATTCCTGGAAATTAACTAGCAGACAATACTGCCAAATCTGCTCACCTACCACCCAACAACAAATGGAAAGTACCTTATCAAGACTATCGACGAATAATCCAGGAAAATTGCATGTGCCAGTGGCAGTTATCATGGCAGCAACAACTTCACAATAAGCTTCGAAGTATTAAACCAAATCTTTAGCGATGGCCTTCCAGCTTCAGTTCAATTAGACAACAGGAGGTAATACTAGATCTCTGTGAATAGGTCACACTAATGTTACTCATGGTTATATTTTAAGAGATGAGTTATCCCCTCAGTGTCATCACTTGTAACACTGTGCTTTCAGTAAAACATATCCTTGTCGAATGCACAAAATATACAAGAGAACGCCAGAATCTTTTTACTCCAGCCACAACAGAAGACCCTCTTACGCTTACTTCACTTTTGGATAATAAAACAAAGGTCTCAAGCATTTTTACATTTCTCAAAATGATTAATGTGTACCACCTCATTTAACTAGCTAAAAAGAAATCTACTGGTACTAGTTTTGCAGTTAACTTTATCCGAGAAGAAATAGCATATACACACTAACCACACGTATGGCGCACTGTGGACACAGATGCCGATGCGCCTAATAAATCCCAAAACAAATACAAAAATACGAGGATGTGGCTAACTGGGAAATTAAAAGTACACCTTTTGCTGTTCCTTTGGTATGGCCCGAGCTGTACAACCACATTGGCAGTTACTATTTCTGCAGGACAGAAATATCGGGGATGTCCAGAAAAAACAAGAACAACGTCAAACATCCTAAAATATCATCTGCAATGAAGCTTGTTCCACATAATGAAAACTTGCCATTAGCAGATCTCCCAAAATCATGGGATAAAGGAAGTAGTGATGAATATAGCAAGTATTCTTGTGTTTCAGATTTCTGGACCGTCTACTCCAGGATTTGGACTACCAACCAGAAAATAATAACATTCTACACTTAGTTAATCAAGAAGAGTTGAGTGACTTACTTTGTGATTTAATTTTTATCTCAAGGGCAAACAGAACTCCATAGTTTTAGATTACAAAGTGGAAGTTATTTGAAGCAGGAACTAAAATTACAGTATATCGAAATCATAAAGTATTTTCACAATATTTCATTATGGAAGATGGTATGTGCTTCTGTAATGATATTAATGGTCTTCTGAACAAACTGAGCATTGAAGACAATCCTAATGAATATTGTATATTTATTCATGCCTCAAAATTAAGTTTAAAAACAGTTTTTCTGCACAATGGAAATGCATTTCTCTACTTCATGCTGTTGGCTTGAAAGAAACATATGAAAGTACCATGACTTTGCTTGTAATTTCTGTGGTGATATTAAAGTAATTGGATTACTCACTGTTTTGTAAGTTTGTAAAACACATTATCATAGACTGCCTGCACTATCAAACTGTAAAGTCTGTCTAATATATCTGAGCCAATAATATTACAAAACCTTATAAGAAACAGTGCTAACCTAATTGAATACTATAGTTGCCACATTTATTTGTTATAAATTTAGTTTGGGAAGTGCTTTTTTGCTATTCTAAGCCATAATCAACTGTCAAACGGAGCTGAATTATTAAATTTTTCATTTCAAACATTAGCATTCTGGTTGTTAACATTAACCAATTAAAAAACTGAAGCTAAGGTAAAATTCCTGTGGTGAATTAAGAACAATGCACAATTTATTTACTTTTTTTTTTTTTTTTCCTGTTCATTTTCAAATGGATGAAAGTTGTTCTGTCGGTAGTTAAACTTTACTAGACTGTCAGTCCCAACAAACATGCTGACAAAATGTAAACTTCCTAAGGTCTACTAATCCAGTAGTTCCCAAACTGTGCAGTGGGATATTTTAATTTTCTGTGGAAAAATAGGGATACTCAACATCTGTCAAACACCATGCAAACTACTAGCTCTGGTAGTTCACAGTTTCCGCATTACTTATTAAGTTGTTTGGACCTAACTACTTAATAACCTAACTACTTAATAATTTCTTTTGGCCTAGGGGTGCCGTGAAAAAATTAGAGACACTAAGGGCGCCGTGAACCGAGAAAGTTTGGGAACCTCTGGTCTAGTCTCTTAGTTTTAGCCAGTGGTTTATATTTATGTGCTCTGGTTTTAACGTTCCATTTCAATGTGAAAATTCCACTAACATTCAAGTTGACCCCCCCCTTCCCTTCAGTACCTTTTACATCTCATTTAGGGCCTTTTACATCTCATTTATTAAGGGGCAAACTTATCTAACCAATCTGATTGGATACTATGATGCAGTGACCAAGGAACTTGAAGCAAAAATTATTTTGATATCATATACTTCAATTTCAGGAATCCTTTTGATTCTGTTGCGCCGACCGGGATAGCCGGGTGGGTAAAGTGCCTGCCTGGCAACCCAAAGGTAGTAGTAGTAGTTGTCCCTACTACTACTACTACACCCAAATCTTTTTCCTTGTTTACATCCTTCACTCTACCCCATCATGAAACACATCAGAATATGTTTATTTTGATAATTCAGCCCAAAGCATTTTCCTCCTGTTAAACTTCAAAAAAAAAAAAAAAAAAGAATGTTCCAACCATGCTCCAGTCACAACTGGAGCATGGTAAAAATTGTTATGGGTTATTATTATTAGCTATATGGTGCAAGGAAGCCTGAGGCTTATGCCAAAAAAAGATTCCAGAGTTACCATGAGAGAGAGAGAGTCAAAAGTAGAAGGGAATCAACAAGAAAAAGAAGAATGATGATATCCAGCTCAGGACCCTGGGTGTGCCAAGCCCATACTCACCAGATGTGAGCCCTCTGGTTTGAGATTAAATGTCCATCATGTGCTAAAACAGTTATTGCTGATTACATTTTCAGTTGTGGCTCTAATCATATGAATATTTAAACTAATTATAACTGGAATTTAATATTTCCATGCATTATTTGATAAATTTTTCACAAAAAAATTTACATATTTAATCATGTTTTCGTTACCAAATATTAGTTCCATTGGTTAATATTTTCTATTCAACCCTTATCTTAATTCCAAAACAACTATTGTATATTACTTTGTACTTACTAATTGTGACTGGAGCATAGTAAAAATTGTTGTGGGTTTGAGATGAAATGTCTATCATGTGCAGTGAGCTCTGATACTCTGCCCAAGCAAATGAATAATCCAAGGGCTAAGTTTGCTGAGACTTGTGGCTGTCCACACTCATCTGTTTCCTAAATATAGCTAGAAATTGATTATACAAACAAATGGATTGTGGGATCTGGAAGGTCCAACTGTATTTGATATAAAATAGAATTTTTAATTTTAAAACTAGCATTTATCAGCTAAGCCATAATGAATTTGCTTGTAGCAGTATTTCACTCTAAATATCCTCATTTCTGCTAACTTGCAATGTATTTTAGTAGTACACACTCTCAGTTTTTAAGATTAAAGACCAGTAGTAAGGCAAATAGTTCTGGAGAGGCCTTCATCCTGCAGTGGATTGAAAATGATGATGATGATGATGATGAGTAAGGCAAGTGCAAATTTCTTTCCGACTGCATTTTTCGTTTACAAAGAAATGTCATATTCTTTCCTAAAATATTCCTAAGCCCTGAAAATTTTGTAGTATTGCCATGTTTTGTCACACTAACTCTCTTACCTTCTGCCCATTATGTTTAATGTTGATTATTAATTCATTAACATGTAATTAAATTTAAATTTCACTTGATGAAGCTGTAAACTTCAGAAAAAAGAAATCTAGTCTTTCAACCCATAAGGTCACTTACCTATATCCTCCTTATCTAATGACAAGTGTCCCACCATCACATTGAACTTATCTAGTTTGAAAGATTTGAAATTTGTGGTTTTCATATTACATTAGTAAGGAATAGAAAGACTCCACTTCACGCAAGTGAGCTGGAGTCTTTCTATTCCTTACTAATTAGCACAGATGAGTGTATTCATTCATCTGTGCTATTTCAAGTTCATATTACATTAGTACATTACATTATATTAGCAAATGTACTGCACATATGTGTGGATATGTTTTTTATGCTTTCTGTGTATTTCTAACTCCGTTTTCAAATAAACTTCTATTAAATCTAATTTTTAAGATTTTAGATATTCAGTATCATATAAAAACAATTTTTCCTCCAAAGTCCATATTTTTTTTGTAACTTGTGGCTTAATTTTTTAAGCCACAAGTTACAAAAAACAATATTTTTGGTACAATATATGATGAAATGTTTATTTGACATTTGGCCATCTATTTTTGTTGTTTTTAGAATAATGAGCTATTTGTTGATGACTCCTTTCCACCACTGCCAAAATCTTTGTATTATAATCCAGAAGAACCACGTGATGAATATGTAAGTCATTGGCTAAGACCTCAAGAAATTACTTGTGAACAATCAGAAAGCCAGATTAAATGGGCAGTATTTCGTACTGCTATGCCTTCAGATATTTCTCAGGGTGAGCAAATTCATATTTTGTTTTATTTTTATTCCTGAAAGTGTTTTATTCATATTTATTAATTCAAAACATATAAAGTGGGTTTTTTTTTTTTTTGTTCATACGATATTGACTCAGAAATGAGAGAATGTGTCACATTTTAGTTAATGATATTATCATGAGTGAGTGAGTGTTTTGTTAATTTATTTTAATATTCTTCTGGAGCACAATATTAATGCTGAGCTTCACTGTTATAAACTGTTAAGTCAGTATTATTATACAAGATATATACATGATTTTATTGTCGTATATCACATGATGCTTGTCATTTTCAAGTGTCAACCACAAAAATTGCCCGACAAGGTGACAATATAGTGTCCTCTGTTTATAACATAAATTAGATGTCATGGCAAAATAGAATTACATCAAAATATAGTATTGGGAAGAAAAAAAAACTATATGCAATAATGTAAAATTAAATCTATAAGGTCTATATATCCTCCCTTATAGCTTTAATTTTACATTATTGCATATAGTTTTTTTTTCTTCTCAATACTGTATTTTGATGTAATTCTATTTTGCCATGACGTCTAATTTATGTTAGAAACAGAGGACACTATACTGTCATCTTGTCGTGCAATTCTTGTGGTTGACTCTTAAAAACACTACCAGGATTGTGTGATAGACAACAATATAATCATCTATATAACTTTCATAATAATATTGACTTATTTCTTTATATATATGTATTAGTTTTTTGGGGTTTTTTTTCACCAACCCTTCTTTTCTCTTTTCTTTCTTCTTTCACACTTTTTACTTACTTCTCTTATCTCTACTACTTTTATTTACTTATTTATTATATTTATATATATATATATATACATTATGAGAAAAACCAAATAACTTTTTTTATATGTTTAAAAACTGTCACATACACACAAACTACAGTGAACTGTATCTGCCTGTGACAAATAATTGTGAAGAATCTACATACTGGCAGGAATGACCCCTCCTGGTGTTACTGACCCCTTCCTCTGTTACAGAGGATTCATAGCATTGGGTGTAATGCATACAGGCTTTGTGCATTACCTTTTCACCTTTATCCATTTACTAGTGCATTAATACAAGTGCAACTGTAAAATCCCTATTCGCTCTGTATAAAATCAGCCAACTCAGCTCCAGTTGAAGAAGCCTTCAGAAATTCCTCCTATCTCCAATTAGCATTAGCATTAGTAGAAGCATACGATGCACGAAAGCAAGCTTATGCAGCATCAACCAAAAAAAAAGGGAAAAAAACCCTCCCATTTCACCCCTCCATTCGTTCCAAATGCCTGTCCGGCTCAGCCTTACATTTATTTAGGCTATCAACTTCCACAACAAAAGATGGAAGTCTGTTCCACCAATCAGCCACCCGCTGGCTAAAGGCAAACTTCTGCACATCCATTCTACAACTGTCTTTCCTCAATTTGGATCTATGCACCCTCAGATTCTTAATCTGAGAAAGAGGAAGAATCCCATCAGCCTTCAGCTTGCTCAACCCATTCAAGGCCTTATACACCTCAATCAGATCACCTTGCAGGTGCCTACTCTCCAGGTGCTGCAATTTGGAAAACTTTAGCCTTTCTGGTAAGAGCACCCCTTTGTTCCTCTCACCAATCTTGTTGCCCTTCTTTGTACTCGTTCTAGCGACTCTAAATCCTTCCTAAAATGAGGCCTCCAGACCTGTACATAGTACTCTAGGTGTGGCTTCACCATTGCCTTGTACAATAGGATAATCACCTCCCTGTCCCTGCTAGCAAAATTCCTATACAGGGTGTCGCAAAAATAGGGTACAAACGTTTAGGGGAGGCAGTTAACATCTAAAGGAATGTGAATCACATAGGAACCCATAACCGGAAACGTCACCATAAGTCGGTACACGGCACTATTCATCAGTTCGCAAGAGGGAAAATTTCTGGTTTACTCATTCAAGCAGTACTCGCCGCACGAAGAGCATGCATCGAGATATGAACTGTGAGCTGGCAGACATGCACCTAATGTATGGATTAGCAGAGGGCAACAGACGAGCCACTCAACGAATTTATGGAGAATGCTTCCCAGACAGACATGTACCGGACCACCGTTTGTTTGCACGCGTACATCAAAATTTGTGTGATTATGAGTCACTTAGAGGTAACAGGAGTAGTGCGGGCAGACCACGTTCAATGCGAACTCCTGCCATGGAAGAAAGTGTGTTGAATGCCGTCCAGAATAATCCTACTACCAGCACATGTGCCGTTGCCTCTGCCTTAGGAGTGTCTCGTTGCAGTGTACAGCGTGTCTGGCATGACAATTCCTTACACTCCTTTCATCTCCAAAGGGTTCAGTTACTGCTCCCCCAAGATCATCCTGCACGTGTGGCTTTTGTGCAGTGGTTTCTCCAAGAAAGTGTTCAAGACTTGAATTTTCCAGCCTATGTTTTGTTCACAGATGAGGCTTATTTCACTCGAGAAGGCTTATTCAATCAGCACAATGCTCATGTGTGGGCTCACGACAACCCACACGGTGTGCACCCCCATGCGGCACAACATCGCTTCACAATAAATGTGTGGGCAGGTATGGTCGATGACTGCTTAGTCGGCTCATAACCTGTTACCATCCTGCATGAACACCGCTAAATATCGGATCTTTCTTGAACAAGTTCTACCAGGGTTACTTGACGATGTTTCAGCAAATGTGAGACGCAACGTTTGGTTTCAACATGACGGGGCGCCTGCCCATTATGGAAGGTGTGTTCGTGACCATTTGAACAGGCGTTTTGTTTTAGGTGTCGATGGATTGGCCATGGTGGACCTGTTGCCTGGCCCCCACACTCACCTGATTTATCGACCCTTGATTTCTTTCTGTGGGGGGGCCCTCAAATCGATCGTGTATGAATCGCCTGTGGAGACGGAAATGGATCTCGTGGCGAGACTCATCTGCGCTGCTGCTACTACTGTCAAAGAAACTCCAGGTGTGTTCGACCATGTCCGCCAATCCATGCTGCGTCGGTGTCACCCATGCATCGCATCTCATGCTGGCACCTTCGAGCATCTGTTGTAACATCATGAAATGCATCCATCTCATACTCCATTGTTAATATTATGTTAAATAAATGTTTGCTACTAATTACTCTCTTTTGTCATTTCTGTTTCTTGTGCCTCTGCTACTACTTTCCCGTGATGTTTCCGGTTATGGGTTCCTATGCGATTCACATTCCTTTAGATGTTACCTACCTCCCCTAAATATTTGTACCAATATTTTTGAGACACCCTGTATATCATTGATAAGACTCCATGAACTGCCCTGTCAGCCCATCTGCACTGCTCAGCAAACCTCATATTTGACTGCACAATTACCCCCCAGGTCTTTTTCACTTTCCACTTCCCTGAGTGTAGTACCACACAGTTAGTATGTTTCTCTTGGGTTATAGCTACCCATATGCAGTACTTTGCATTTGTCAATGTTAAACTTCAGTTGCCACTTCTGAACCCATTTGCCTAACTTCTCTAGATCCAGTTGGAGTAGTATACTGTCGTTAACAACCCTGCCAACCTTTGTATCATCTGCAAACTTGGACGTTAATCCTGATATACCTTCATCAATATCCATTTTATCATATAAAATGGATATTGATGAAACTGGAATAAACAAAACAACAATGAGCTCAGCACCCAACCCTGGGGAACTCCACTAATAACATTTGTCCACGAAGAGCAGTGTCCATCGATTACCACTCTGTCTTCTCCCACTCAACCATTCCTTTATCCATTGTAGCAACTTACCCTTAATGCCATACCTCTCCAATTTGTACAGCAGTCTTCCATGTGCAACAGTATCAAAACCTTTCCTGAAATCCAAGTATATGATATCAAAATTATTTTTGACATTCAGTTCCTTTATGACCACACCATAGTATCCAGTCAAATTGGTCAGACAAGATCTCCCTTTAACAAACACATGCTGTGTCTTAACTTGGAGTCTTGTCTAGGTGATCCTGTAATGCTTCTTTAACCAGTGACTCCATAATTTTATCCAGAACACAAGAACATAGTTACTTGTGTCACCTTTTGAACCCCCTTTGTGAATTGGTGATACATTTGCACACCTCCAGTCCAAGGAAGCTCTCATAATTATGGCTAAGAGTTTAATTACTTCCTTTGCTGCCTCCTTTAATATAATTGGATAGATCCCATCCACCCCAGGTGCCTTTCTGTTTAACTTCAACAATTTCTCCTCCACTTTGCTCTCAGTTATTAGAAAAATCACTTAGCTCCCTGTTAGTTTGATAAACTTCTGGCATTCTCCTTATTGAATAACTCATGTGTGAACGTAGATGCAAAATACTCATTCAGTTCCTCAGCTACCTGAACATGATCATCAATAGTCAACTCATCTATGTTAAGTGGCCCAATCTGATTCATCCCTTTTCTTCTAAAGTTTACATAAGTAAAGAACTCTTTGCTGTTTTTCTTTGCATCCTTTGCCGAAGATTTCTCGTAATCTGCCTTCGCCTGCCTAACCTCCTTTGTGACTTGATTAGAGACAAGCTTATATCTGCCACAGGCTTCTGTGTCACCTGATAATTTATATGCATCCCATACATTTTTATTCTCTGCCACAAGCCTCATTAATTCATCTGACATCCATTTAGGCCTGAACCTTGAACAGTATTTCTTAGTTGGAATGAAAAGCTTAGTAGCCTCCAAGTTTAAGTCCCTGAAGGCTTCCCGTTAGAATTCAATGTTGGTAACATCATCAGTTGATCCCACTGTACAGAATTTAAAAACTGTCTAAGACCCCTGTAGTCACCTTTACGAAAGCAAAAGCCCTTCCCTTTAGCCTTGATGGTAGTTACACCTTTAATTAATTTCCATATCAGTACATTGTGATCACTGTTCACCCAGTGGTTCCTTCATCTGCAGATTCTTAATGTATGAATAATCACTGCTGATAGTTAGATCAAGAGTATTACTCCCTCTGGTTGCCTCTCGAACATGCTGCTGTAGAAAAGTCATTCAATAAATCCAAAAAAGTCTTTCTAGTGTGCGAGTGACCAACTCACAAGTTCCAGTCAATATCTGGAAAGTTAAAATCCCCCATTATAAGACATTCTGATTTACTGGCCCACTCTATTTCTCTGCACAATTGCTCATTATACTCATCAGATTCATTAGGCTTATAACACACACCTACTCCCATTTTTCCTTTCCCAGTGCTTGTCACACCAAACAGACTCAATATTGCATTGTTCACCAACATCAATTGGATGCACTCCCTCAGATTTTATATTTCTTAACTAACAGCATAACCCCCTTCATCCCTTCCTGTCCCGTGTTTCCCTTCTGTACACATTTTACTCCCCAAATTCCAATTGTGCACTGCTTATATCTCTGTGACACCACATCTCTGATATCCCAACAGTATCTGCCTTTGATGTCTTGACTAGCACTTCAAGCTCATCAAATTTATTAACTTTACTCCTAGTACTGGTGTACATGGAAGTATACGTGCACCTGTTTCTACAGCGCCTCCGTAGCCAGGTGGGCAGGAGCAGAAGTGCGTAGCACACGCTTCTTGATTAGACCAGGGTTCAAGCCTGTGACCACCAAATATGGAGGATGCATAAAGGTCGGGGAATGACCACAGCATATCCCCATAGCAATATGACCTTAATTACTAATGCTCCTAAAAACCAAATAACAACAACAACCTGTTTCTACTCTTAGTTACCCTAACACAGCCCATGTATTTATTTGTGCCACTATAACTCCCAACACTCCTGGAAATCTCCATTGCCTTGCTTTCAATCTGCTGCTCCTTCTAATAGAAGCAGTGAAAGAATCTCTTTTGCCTCTGCCTACGGCCACTGTTAACCTTTTAGTCTGGGTATCCCCCCCCCCAAGCTAGCAGTTTTACAATCCACATAACACTGCCTGGATAGCATCAGCAAATATTCCTGCACCCTTTCTATTTAAGTGTACCTCATCCCTGTAGAAGTACTCTCTCCTGCCAACAAGCACAAACCAGGCTGAAAAAAATTCTACTCCTTGAGCCTTGCACAATCTCTCCAGGGCTGAATTGATCGACAAGGCTCTCATCATATACACCCTCCTATCGTGTCTGTGCAGAATTGCACACACTTTCACATTCAAACCTAACTCATGACTTTTTTTTTAACATTGACCTGTACTTGTTGAGTAAATCTGCGGTTCTCTTACTCTTAATGTCATTAGTTACAACGTGTATAACAATATCACCTTTTGTGCCCTTAAAAGATGAAATCTGCTCTAAAAATATCATCAACTTTCTTCCCTGGCAGACATAACATACCCTGGTCCTGTTCCACCTATCCTTCTTGCATAGTATATTCCCATCTCTCTGACAATAGAGTCACCAACAATAACTATTTCCTTTGGGATCAGCGTATTCTGCCTTGGAGATTGCCTCTGTGTTGCCTGATGCACAGCAGTCAGCTGTGTGCTAAGAGCTTGATGGGCCTCTCATATTAATTTCTTTGAGAGCATTTACCCTACACCTCAAGCTCTCATAGATGCCCATCAGAATGCTGAGTCCATCAGAACGCAATGGGACTGAAACCCAGCCTTCTCCACATGAGGGGCAGAAAGTGATATATTGTGCTTAGCCAGCACAATATATACTCTGTGGACAGTGATATATTGTGCTTAGCCCGCACAATATATCACTGTTAACAGAATATGGGTAGAAACATACCTCCCACTATCTGCTAAAATCATGCTTATTGGATACTACAATGTTCTCTAATTAATGTATACATATAAATTGGCTGCCTAACAATATAACAGTATGAGTTACACTGTTTTATCTTATAATTATTCATTTAAATATTAAATTGTATTATAAAATTTTATATAATCTCTTTTAGGTATATTGGGAAATTGTTGGCTTCTGAGTGCCTTGGCAGTATTAGCTGAACGGCCTGAATTAGTAGAAAGGGTCATGGTGACTAGAGATATATGTCCGCAAGGAGCATACCAAGTAAGATTATGTAAAGATGGCTGCTGGACTACTGTCTTAATAGATGATTTATTACCTTGTGATCCTAGAGGCTGTCTTTTGTATTCACAGGTAATGTACCATCTTTTTATTTTCAAAGTTAAAAAATTCTCAGAAGTTATTTTAATTTAAAAAATACATTGTCACTTTGTTTATAATTTATAGCATAATAGCAATATGGCCAAATGTAAGATAAATAAATAAATAAACAATCTTTATTTTGCACTAAAGGAGAATACAGAACTTGGTCCCTAATACAAATCACGGCAAAGTGTCAGGGAGGCTTAGAGTAGGATACATATAAAAACAGAACAGGTATCATAAATGTAAAGTAACAAAATGTGATATAATGAACTGATAACTTATTGTACATATAGACTGCTGTACAGTGTTCTTGAAAGGTGATCGTCCTTGTTTTCCAGCAAAATTGGGCGGATTTCATGAGTAGGAAGTCTGTGTGTGTTGATGGAATAGCAGTTTAGTATTAAATCCGAGGTTGCAGTGCACCAACGGGTTCTTGTCATTGATAACTTCAATAGTGGATACAATTGTAGAAAGAGATTTCTTCCATGAAAATATGATCCTCTTTGAGTTCATTGACAGGTTAAAAGGAGAAGAAAATTCACAAAATCTTCCAGCTTTTGGTTGATGTTGATGCCATCAGCATAGGTGATAAAGTCAAATCTGTTTGTGAAGAATGGGACCAGAAGTCCTGTTCATCACAAAATTCACCAGAAGCCACAAACATAACTAGTGAGAGAATGTCCCTTTGCAGGACACTCACTTAAATGCTCAACTTTGGTAGAATTTTTTGTTCTCAGAATAACATATCTCTTCTTGAGAATTGCTTGGAGCAGCCAGAGAAGATCAGTGTAAGATTCCAAAAACTGCACTAGTGCAGTTATGTTAATAGCATCAAATGCAGCCTGTAGGTTGATGTAGGTGATGACTACCCCCAATTTCTCTTCAGATGCCCCATGAGCCTGCCCCATTTGGAATTCCATCTAGGTTTTCTCAAACTCGAGATTAGAACTAAGATTCTAGCAGCATAGACCACAGTTAAGGTCTCTGTTGCTAGCATTGAGTCAGCTTGCTATTTGCCTCTGAATAACATACTGGAGTAAGGCCTGCTTGATTATTGCTGCTATTTCCAGTGTGCTGAAGAAAGGTCTGATTAGAGAGCCAACTCTGATTAAAGGCCATATAGGAAGTCCAGCTGTTGTTTTGTGTTTGACCTTAAGCAGGAGATCCCGAAGAATGAGTAATTATGGTTCTTGGTTTGCAACTGTTGCATCTCTAATGAGGATTGCAATTAGTTCAAGCCTCCTGATTTGAAGTTTGGTAATTTGATTCAGCCAACTCAGACTGAATCAAACCATCCTGATTTGGCTGGTTTGATAATTGTATTTACTGAAGAGCCATACCAATACTCTGATTTTAGGATGCGATTAACAAATGATGTACTGATGCCACTGTTCCACAATACATCCTTATGTCTGTGTGAGGCTTGGGAGACTCCCGAGCAGTCACAGTAGGCTGTGGCAGAGGCTGAGCACAAATTAGGTTCATTTGGAGGATTTCTGGTATCACACCCCTGCTCCCATATTGTTGCTGGCAGGGGACTGAGTGGTGGACAGATTGTCTTACAGGATCCCTGTAAAGCTGAAGAACTAACTGTCTGGCAAATGTAGTTTTAGAGATTCAGCATAGGATTTATATTCTGATCTTGGTGCTATATACTGAATGAAGTTTGTGATGTTCCTCCAGAGAAGCCACATAAGGAATACAGCAGGAGTTAACAGCACATCCTACCCTATCTGTTTCAGTGGGTTGTCACTGAATATGTGCATGTAGATTAGAATCAGCAGTTAATGTTGCAGAACCTTTCAGTAGGAGTGGGCTGCTCTCCTCAGAGTGTGTGTTTGAAAAGGTATTTTTGGTAGTTTTGTGATGTCTTTTGGGGGGGTTGGCATATCTCATATCTCTGTTTGATATTTGCTAGTGCCTCAGAAGAATTTTCACAAATGATACTTCTTATAAAATTACTAACTGGATTGCTTATCTGATGGAGGTTTCTCTCTGTAGCAGTGGTCTGTGTATAATCTTTATACATTTTAGGACTTCTCCTGCATTGAGGAAATTTGTAAGCTTGGAAGGATCCTTGAGCTTACTCATTTAAATTTTATTACATATGTCTAGAATTATTAGTTTTATCATCTTATTTTCTTTATGCAGAGCTGTAAAAATAATCTTTCAGCTTTGCCAATTTTGCTTTTACTATTTGGTTGCCATAAGCAATTTGATCACATAAATCTTCAAGGGATTCTTTAAAGGTGTTCAATTTAATTTTGATGCAGTTGAGTTTTGATTCCAAAAGCTGAATGCCATTTTGATTTGCATTAATGGCATCAGATGTTATCACATTTCCTGCATCTCTCTTTACCCATAGAAGTTCCTCTAGCATAAGTGCTAATTCATCTGTTTTATTTTCCTGAGTCTCTTTAGAGTATTTAAACTGATTAGAGAGATGTAACACAGTTTTAATAGGAGAACAAAATTCTCAAGTGCAGGCATCACAAGATTTGCATGCAATTACAAACTCGGCCTCCTTTTTTTTTTTTTTTTTTTTTTTTTTCAGAAAGTGCCAATTAATGATTCAGTCATTCATTTCAGTATTACTGAAAGTAACATATGAATGTATTACATGTTGTCATGCAGTTGCAAGCTGTAGCTGTAACTTGTACGCCGGGAGAGAGCAGGAGGGGAGATTTTGAGGTAACACCTTAGAAGGTGTCCAGGAAGATTGAGAGTGTCTAAGGAAGTGCCAGGATCAAATATCACTCATCACTCACCCCAATAACCATTCTCTGGGAATTGAGTGTGACAGTGCCCAGATGGCCCCCCTCCCCCCAGTAGAGAAAAATACTAAGATCGCTTCAGGCTTGGATGGATTATGTGTGTAATCAACAAATGCTATGCACAATTATGCAAAAACCAAGAGCCAGTAACAGCATTCCAACACGAAATACAAATAGAATATCTTTACCTACGTGAACATTGTTTGTGGTAAGGTTATTAAGGGGAACATTCTCTATTATTCATGATCTGCAGAGCACAAAATGTTGCAACCATTCACCTACATTGTCGAAATCAGAATTGGTGGTTTTGAATTATACAGTAATAAGAAAAGCTTATGGGTTATTAAAACAATATATACTAATGTATACTAGATAAATTCATACAGACAGTGTTTTAAAATTAATCTTTTAAGTTCACTGTAGTTGCCTTTAACATAATAATGCTTTTAAATTCACTATGGTTGCCATGAACATAATAATACTTGACAACAATTGTACTTGTTACTAATGCTTTAAAAATATTAAGTAGGTTGTGACAATAACTGAGTGAAATTTCAATCACCTTCCTGACCTCTGGAAGGTTTCTCTGGGATTACTTCTACCCATATGCAAAGTACTGCATATGGGTAGAAGTAACCCCAGAGAAACGTACCAACTGTGTGGTACTACACTTAAGGTGGTAGAAAATGAAAAAGACCTGGGAGTAATTGTGCAGGCAGATATGAAGTTTTCTGAACAATGCAGACAGGCTGCCAGGGCAGGTCATGGGGTTTTGTCAATGATATATAAGAATTTTGCTAGCAGGGAAAAGGAGGTGATTATCCCTCTGTATAAGGCAATGGTCAGGCCACGCCTTGAGTACTGCGTACAGGTCTGGAGGCCTCATTTTAGGAAGGATGTAGATTTACTTGAGCATGTACAGAGAAGGGCAACAAGATTGGTGAGGGGAATGAAGGGATCCTCTTACCAAGAGAGGCTTAAGTTCTGCAAATTGCAGTGGCTGGAGACTAGGCACCTGCGCAGCGATCTGATTGAGGTGTATAAGGCCTTGAATGGGTTGAGCATGCTGAATTCTAATGGGATCCTTCCACTCGTTCAGATTACGAACCTAAGGGGGCATAAATTCAAATTAAGTAAAGACAGGTGTAGAATAGATGTGCAGAAATTTGCCTTTAGCCAGCAGGTGGTTAATTGCTGGAACAAACTTCCAACTGTCGTGGAAGTTGATAGGTTAAATAAATTTAAGGAGGAACTGGACAGGCATTTGGAGGGAATGGTGTGATTTTTTTTTTTTTTTTTTTTTTTTGGCTGATACTGCATAAGCTCATACGCTTGCTTTCTTGCATCACATGGTGGCTACTACCTTTTTATACTAAAAATGATGGTTAAGTAATTTTTAAATTAAATACCGTATTTCCCCATGTATAAGATGCACCCTTTTTCGAAAAATTTGGGGTCTAAAAACTGGGTGCATCTTATACAGTGGTTGTAGATTTTTTTACTTGCATTTCCTGCTTTTTCACGCTCGTTGTCTTTGCGCTCATTGTTTCGCACTTGTTACCGGTATATTAGGTTACGTTTTGCCACGTTCTGCCCAGAAATGGCTCAGAAAAGATTTTCATACAGTGCTGAATTCAAGTTAAAAGTGATCCAACAAAAAGCAAAAAAAAAAACTTGCCATCATACCTGAAGGTTTGACATCCCAGCTCCAACCACTGGATGTCAGCATTAACAAACCCTTCAAAGCTGCCATGAGAGACGAGTGGAACCAATGGATGAAGTCTTTTGGGGACAATTTGACACCAGCAGGAAGAGTGAAGAAACCAACTATAGGAGAAGTTTGTACCTGGGTGAAAAGATCCTGGGATAATATCAAGCTTAAGATCGTTGTCAAGTCATTTAAGAAGTGTGGCATTTCAAATGCCATAGATGGAACTGAGGACGAGGCAATATATGAAGACAGTGATTCGTCATCAGACACAGATGAGGACAAGCTAATGGATGGGAGTTTTGACAGTGATGAGAAGTTGTATGAATTTTATGATGAATAAAACTTGAGTTCAATAACTTTATGTAATACATTTTTTTTTTTCAAATTTCGGGCTCCAAAATTAAGGTGCGTCTTATACATGGAGAAATACGGTAATTACTTTAGGAATAATTATGTCAGATATAAGTAACTACTTATTTTACCAACTAGTTAAAGTTGCACCATAAGGATTAGTTTTAGTCTTAATTTAAGAACTGTATTTCATTGCAACAAATGAAAGACATACTAAAATGTCTTATCCACAAGGCATTTTCTGTGATGATAGGTAAAGTGCGTTAGTTGTCACACTTTATGTATCATCACACAGAAAATGTGATGATAGGTGTGGAAGTACAAAGATCTTTAAGCTAAGACTTTCTGTGCTGATGGACAAGAATGAACCTATGTAAAGGTGAGTATGCCCTGGAGCATACTAAATTTGTGGACTCGGCAGCTACTTGAGAATGTGTAGTGCAATACTTGACAAGTGACATTCTCCCAAATTATTCAATACCATGTATGGGTCAATGGGACCAATCACTTTGGTCCCAAATAAGATAATTTTAATGGGGGATTCAATTGCTGGGAGTTGGGGGGGGGGGGGACTGAGATTATTTTCTGTAATAAAGACAGATGAAACAGAACCAGAATATGTCTGACTGATAAGTAAAAATAAGTTAAAACTTGTTGTGCATACTCAGAAGATGTTGCTGTAAGCCCTGTTCACAATGTTTTAGCCACTACTATGCATCCAAGAATTTATAAGATCATTCACCAAACTTTTTGATCAAACCTTGTATATCACTTAGGTACCTTACCAAACTGAAAATCAACACTAATTTTCAGTTAGTTGATGTTTCACAGCATTTTTGTGTTTTGTCTTCAAGATATCAAATGAAATGTTTTGTGTTATATTGCCTATGTGTGATTAGGAAGTCACTTGCCCTGTAGGGAGGCCCACCTCAGTCTGGGTGGGGGGTAGCTTACTCCTCCCAGTCTTCTAGGTGGAGAACCTGGGTCATTAAACCAGTGGTGCCTCCGTAGTCAAGTGGGCAGGAGCAGCAGTGCATGGCACATGCTTCTTGATTAGACCAGGGGTTCGAGCCCGTTACCACCAAATACAGCGGATGCGGAAAGGTCAGGGAATGACCACCGCATATCCCTGGAGCAATATGGCCTTAGTTGCTAATGCTCCTAAAAAAAAACCAAATAACAAACAATTAAACCAGTGTCTCCCTCAGGCAGATGAGAAGCAGAGGCCAGCAGCTCTCTTAAAGGGTGAACTTGAATGGGGAAAAATAGTGTATCTGCCTATGTTCCTATTGAAATTTTTAGAGACTTCAGACTGTATCCACCATACTCCCAGTGCTTCTTATTGTGAATGATGGATTAAATACTGGGATGTTTGCTCTCTGGTTCTCTGATATGCAATGATGGGCCATGGCACATGTTTAATTTTAATGTCAGTAACACTGTTAGTTGTTACTGACATGCTAGCCATATATACAATACTTGCTGGGCTTATGGGCAGCAATGCCATGATTAGTATAGTTATGTGGTTTATAAAAGGAAATTACATAACTAATGAAGATATGTAGGGAAATGCAGCTTTGAGTACAATAATGCATTTATATGCTGGCGATAATGAAAATTTAGACATCTATGTGCCTTCCTTTTATAAGCCACTCATAACATTATTGAAAAGAGGGAAATAAATTTACAATTCTAATGACAAACAAAATCATAAGCACTACTTCTTTCTCCATGAGAAATTTGATTTTAATGTAAGAATGACTCCTGTTAATGAATTATGAAGCAGCTCACAGTAATACACAGGTTTCATCCAGTTGCCCTATCTTGTAAGTCAATTGTTCCTAAGAAGGGTAGAGAATACCCACACTCCCTAGATTGCAAAGCACTGGTTTAACCTATAATTAACCTAACTAAAACTGTTAACCTATAATTATAAATTTTTTATTTTTTTTTTTCGTTAGTTATTGGCGCATCGGCTTCTGTGGCCATAATGCACCTCCCAAGGTTTTTGCATTTTTACTCTGATCCAAGCCCAAGGCGGGATTCAAACCAGCGACCTTTGGGTTGCCAGGCAGGCACTTTACCCACCTGGCTAGCCCGGTCGGCTAATTATAAAGTAGAGTACTTCAGGATACGTCTCTGTCCAAGGTCCCCCCCCCCTTAGAACTCCGTGGATAGGGCACCTTGAACATAGAAAGATTGAAAATCACCATTATAAGCTTTTAGTATTAATATTAGTGGTAGCAAATGATGCAAGGAAAAAAAACTTATACAGCATCAGCGAAAAAATAAAATAAAAAAATTTCCATTTTACCTATCTAATCCCTCCAATAGCTTGTCTAGTTTTCCTTGAATTTTTTTGAACTATCCACTTCCACAACGGGCGCCTCCGTAGCCAGGTGGGAAGGATCAGCAGTGCGTAGCACACGCTTCTTGATTAGACCGCAGTTCGAGCCCGTCACCACCAAATACGGAGGATGCAGAAAGGTCAAGGGAATGACCACCACATATTCCCGGAGCAATATGGCCTTAGTTGCTAATGCTCCTAAAAACCAAATAACAATAACAAACTTCCACAACAATGGCTGGAAGCTTGATACATTAATCAACTATCCATTGGCTGAGAGCAAATTTCTGCATAGTCTGAGCAAGAGGAAGAATCCCATCGGCATTCAGTTTGCTCACCCCATTCAAAGCCTTAAACATCTCAATCAGATCATCTCACAGGTGTCTAGTCTCCAGATGCTGCAATTTGCAGGACTGATGCCTTTCTTGGTAAGAGAACTCCCTTGTTTCCCCTCGCCAGTCTCATTGCCCTTCTCTGTACCCATTCCAGCAGCTCTACATCCTTCCTAAAAAGGCCTCCAGACCTGTATGCAGTACTCAAGATGGGGCCTGACTATTGCCTTATACAATGAGATAATCACCTCCTTCTCCCTGTTTGCAAAATTCCTATATATCATTGACAAAACCCATTTGCTGTCCTGGTAACCTGTCTTTACTGCTCAGAGAACTTTATATTAGATTGCACAGTTATTCCCAGGTCCTTTTCTCCACTAACCCGAGTGTAGTGCCACACGGTTGATATGTTACTCTGGAATTACTGCTACCCATATGCAGTACTTTGCATTTATCAATGGGCATGCCTCCGTAGCCAGGTAGGAAGGAGCAGCAGTGTGTAGCACATGCTTCTTGATTAGACCGGGGTTCAAGCCCGTCACCACCAAATACGGAGAATGCGGAAAGGTCAGGGAATGACCACCGCATATTCCAGGAGCAACATGGCCTTAGTTGCTAATGCTCCTAAAAACCAAATAATAAACAGCATTTGTCAATGTTTTAATTGCCATTTGTCAGCCCATCTGCCTAATTTTTCTAGATCTTGTTTCAGCAGCAGCAGCAGCAGCATACTTTCATTACTCTCATTAAATCCCTGGCAACCTTTGTAACATCTGCAGGCTTAGACATTAAGCCTGATAGTTCTTCATTGTTGTTGTTATTTGGTTTTTTAGGAGCATTAGCAACTAAGGCCATATTGCTCCGGGATATGCGGTGGTCATTTCCTGACCTTTCCGCATCCTCCGTATTTGGTGGTGACGGGCTCGAACCCCGGTCTAATCAAGAAACATGTGCTACGCACTGCTGCTCCTTCCCACCTGGCTACGGAGGCGCCCCAATAGTTCTTCATCAATATCATTAATAAATACAGCCACTCCCCAACTTACGTAAGGGTTGCGTTCCACGGAACTCTATTTAAGTTGAATTTTACTTAAGTTGGAATTTCCCTAAATGCTTATGCAGCACTCACAACTATGTGCGCTGAATTTGATTGAAGCAAAAAAAAGAAATGTTCAACGAAGTTGTAAATAGAATTATTTATTCAATTTTTTTTATCTCATGTATAGGAAAAATTTCAAAAAAGTGTACAAAATTACAAAAATATCAAAATTATAAAATTACAAAAAAAGGAGGAGGCAGGCATAATGTCAGCAAGTTTTACCTTTCGAGTATCGTTGCCAGAATTAACTCTTCACCTGATGGTAAGCATGCCGCTTCAGAAGTTGAGGGCTGTGGAGATTTAGAAGGGGTTGTTTCTAACACATCACAAAATTTCTCTGCAGCTGCAGAATCGGCACTGGCGACTTCACCGCATACTTTAATATTTTATAAACCAGTGCGATGCTTGAACCTATTAAACCATTGCTTGCCACGAACTTGGCTTGGGGTTCACCATACTTATCATTAATATCTTAATAAACATTTCTTGCTTTTGCTTGAATGTCCATTGGACTCAGGGGCACTTGATTCTGAATCTGATTTTCCATCCATATTATTAATAGCTTTTCCATCTTCAATATAGCACCTGAACACTGTTTTGTGATCACTGTTGATCTTAAATGTGTTGGTCCTTTAAGATGTTCTTTTATATGTGCACTGTCCCTTAAAATAGTATTCAATGTTGAAGCAGCGAGACCTATTTCGGTGTAATAGATGACAAACTTTGTCCTGCTTTGTACTTCTTAATTAATCATCTTCATTTTAAAATCAATTTTGTTCCCTTTCCTAGCACTGCCAGCACTTGCACTTTCTGTTGGTCCCTTCTCTTCACCATTGTAATAAGTAAATAGGAATGAAGAGAAGATTCGGAAAATTTGTTTTTTATGTGATTGAAGATTTCAGTGAAGGAGAACTTATTTCACCATAATACCGTTATGTAAAACCCCACAGAATTACAGTTATCGGTATAATCGCAAATGCAATAAGATTGAGTTTACTACCCATTTATAATAGATTGCACTAACAGTAAAGCCCAATAAACTGGAAAGTGCAAATTGTTTTTGTTTTATGGAAATGACCTCCAGAAATGTGTTTTAGAAAAATATCACAAAAGCATTCAAAATTGATTCTTATAACAGAACATATGATAACAATGAAAGTGTAGTGCAATTTCCATTATAAAAAATGACCTTTTAGAGAGAGAAATAGCTTAGTTATATAGCGAAAATTTCAACTTCTGAAGTCTTGGAACGAATTATCAAAAAAAACAGTGTCATTGGGTTCACATTATAATATTTTCACGATACCTCCATTTATTTCTATAGGATGTAAAATACATTTCCACGATTTTTTAAGTTTGCATCGGCCAGCAAAAACTTACATAAAGTTGAATTTTCGTAAGTCGAGTATTACGTAAGCCAGAGAGTGCCTGTACAGAAAACAATAGGCCCAAACCCTGTAGAACTCCACTAATAGCATTAGTTGTTGTTGTTGTTTGTTATTTGGTTTTTAGGAGCATTAGCAACTAAGGCCATATTGCTCCGGGATATGCGGTGGTCATTCCCTGACCTTTCCGCATCTTCCATATTTGGTGGTGACGGGCTTGAACCCCGGTATAATCAAGAAGCGTGTGCTACGCACTGCTGATCCTTCCCACCTGGCTACGGAGGCGCCATTAGCATTAGTAAAGGTACATGATGCAAGAAAGCAAGCTTATATAGCATCAGCCAAAAAAAAAACCCTTATTTCACCCATCCACTCTCTCCAAATGTTTGTCTAGTTCTGCCTTGAATCTATTTAAGCTATCAGCTTCTACGACAGATGGAAGCTTGTTCCAGCAATCAACCACCTGCTAGCTAAAGCCAAACTTCCACACATCCATCTGACAACTGTCCTTCTTCAATTTGAATTTATGCCCTCTCAGGGGATTATTCTGAGCAATAGGAACAATCCCATCGGCATTGAGCAAGCTCAAGCCATTCAAGGCTTTATACACCTCAATCAGATCACCTCACAGGTGCCTAGTCTCCAGACACTGTAATTTGCAAAATTTAAGCCTTTCTTCGTAAGAGCAACCCTTTGTTTCATTCACTAATCTTGTTGCCCTTCTCTGTACTCATTCCAACAGCTCTACATCCTTCTTAAAATTAAGCCTGCAGACCTGTATACCGTACTCAAGTGTGGCCTGACCATTGTCAGGCCACACTTGAGTGGATACACAAGGGGATAATCACCTCCTTATCCCTGCTAGAAAAATTCCTGTATATCATTTAAAAGACACTATGAGCTACTCTTGCAGACCTTCTGAACTCTCAGAAAACTTCATATCTGCCTGCACAATTACCCCCAGGTCCGTTTTGCTCTCTGCCACTGTCAGTGTACCACACAGTTGAAATGTTACTCTGGGATTACTGCTTCCCATATGCAGTACTATGCATTTGTCAATGTTAAACTTCATTTGCCACCTCTCAGCCCATCTGCTCAACTTTTCTAGATCCTGTTGCAGCAGCATACTGTCATTAGTGTCATTAACAACCCTGCCGACCTTCATATTGTCTGCAAACTTGAACATTAAGCCTGATATACCAACATCAGTATCATTGATGAATACAGAAAACAATAATGGACCCAACACTGAACCCTGGGGAACTCCACTAATAACATTAGTCCACAAAGAGCAGTGACCATTGATTACCACTCTCTGTCTTCTCCCACTCAACCATTCCTTTATCCATAGTAGCAATTTGCCTCCAGTGCCACACTGCTACAATTTGTGCAACAGTCTTCCATGTGCAACAGTATCAAAAGCCTTTCTAAGATCCAAATATATGATATCAAAATTATTCTTTGCATCCTGTTCCTTTGTGACTACCTCATAGTATCCAATCAAATTGGTCAGACAAGACTTCCAGTTAACAAACCCATGCTGTGTGCGAGCTGTAACTGAAGTCTTGTCTAGATGATCCTACAATGCTTTTTTTAACAATTGACTCCATTATTTTACCCTGAACGGAAGTTAAAATAACGGGTCTGTAAATTGCCTGTCTCCGTTTGATCCTCCTTTGTGGATTGGGGTCACATTTGCACATCTCCAGTCCATGGGTACCTCTCCTGAGTCCAAGGAAGCTCTCATAATTATGGCTAAGGGTTTGCTTATTTCCTTTGCTGCCTCCTTTAATATAACTGGATAGATTCCATCTACCCCAGATGCCTTTATTATGTTTATCTTCAACAATTTTTCCTCCACTTTACTCTCAGTTATTACAAAATTATCTATCTTACTGCCAGAGTTTAATACACTTCTGGCATTCCCCTCCCTGAATAACTGCTCATGTGTGAATGCAGATGCAAAATATTCATTTAGTTTGTCAGCTACCTGAGCAGGATCATCAACATTTGAACCATTGATATCAAGTGGACCAATCTGATTCATCCCCTTCCTTCTAGAGTTTACATAAGTAAAGAACTCTTTGCTGTTTTTCTTTGCATCCTTTGCCAAAGATTTCTCGTAATCTGCCTTTGTCTGCCTGTGACATGGTTACAGACCAGCTTATATCTATCATAGGCTTCTGTCACCTGTTAATTTATATGTATCCCATGCATTTTTCTTCTCTGCCACATGTCTAATTAGTTCATCTGACATCCATTTAGGCCTAAATCTTGAACAATATTTCTTAGTTGGTATGAAAAGCCTAGTAGCTTCCAAGATTAATTCTTTGAATGCTTCCCATTTTGAATTTGCTTTTGGTAACATCAACAGTTGGTCCCACCGTATGGAATTTAAATACCGTCTCAGACCATCGTAGTCACCTTTACCCTTGATGGTAGTTACCTCTTTGAGTAAATCCCACTTCAACACACTGTGATTACTGCCACCTAGTGTTTCCTTTATCTGCAGATTCTTAATGCATGAAGAATCACTACTGATAATCAGATCAAGAGTATTACTCCCTCTAGTTGCCTTTCCAAACACGCTGCTATAGAAAACAATCATCCAATAAATCCACAAAAGTCTTGCTAGTGTGTGTGACCAACCCACAAATTCCAGTCAATCTCTGGGAAATTAAAATCCCCCATTATAAGACACTGAATTACTGGTCCACTCTATTTCTCTGCACAATTGCTCATTATACTCATCAGATTCATTAGGCCTATAACACCCATCTACTTTCATTTTTACTTTCCCAGTGCTTATGTCACACCAAACAGACTCAACATTGCAGTGTCCATCAACATCAATTGGATGCACTTCCTTAGATTTTATGTGTTTCTTAACTCTCAGCATGGTGCCTCCGTAGCCAGGTGGGAAGGAGCAGCAGTGCATAGCACACACTTCTTGATTAGACCGGGGTTCGAGCCCGTCACCACCGAATGCGGAAAGGTCAAGGAATGACCACCGCATATCCCGGAGCAATATGGCCTTAGTTGCTAATGCTCCAAAAAATCAAAAAAAATAACAAAAATAACAAAATAACTCTCAGCATAACCCCTCCTCCCTTCCTGTCTTGTTTATCCTTTTTATACACATTGTACTCCACTCCAAAAATTCCAATTCTGCACTGCTTATGTCTGTGTGACACCATGTCTCTGATATTCCAACAATATCTACCTTTGATGTCTTGACTAGCACTTCAAGCTCATCAAATTTATTAACTATACTCCTAGCATTGGTGTACATGCAAGTATACCTGCACCTGTTTCTACTCTTATTTACCCTAACAGCCCATGTGTTTACTTGTTCCACTATGACTCAGCAGTCCTGGAAATCCCCATTGCCTTGCTTTCCAGGCTGCTGCAGTGGAAAGAGATTCTTGCACTGCTTCTATTGCATTGCAATAGAAGCAGTGCAAGAATCTCTTTCACCTCTGCCAGTGGCTACTGTTAATCTATTAGTCCATGTATCCCCCCAAGCTAGCAGTTTTCCGACCCACCTAACTCTGCTTTGATAGCATCAGCAAATAAATAATGGAGTCATTAGTCCACAAGAAGCAGGGTTCATTGATAACCACTCTGTCTTCTCCTTCACAAATCATCCCTTTATCCATGGCAGTAACTTGCCCTTAATGTCACACTGCCTCAATTTGTACAGCAGTCTTTTATGTGCAACGATATCAAAAGCTTTTCTGAAATCCAAGTATATGATATCAAATTTATTTTTTGAATCCAGTTCCTTTGTCACTGCATCAGCCCAATCAGGTTTGTCAGACAAGATCTCCCTTTAACAAAACCATGCTCTGACTGAAGTATAACTGTATTTCTGTCTAGATGGTTCTGCATCACTTTTTTAACCAGTGACTCCATTATTTTTACTCATCACTTTGTGAATTAGGGATAAATTTGCACAATTCCAGTCTGCAGGGTCCTCGCCTGAATCCAAAGATGCTATCATAAGGCTAAAGGTTTGCTTACCTACTTTGCTGTCTCCCCTAATATAATTGGATAGATCCCATTCACCCCAAATGCCTTTTTTATGTTTAACTTCAATAATTTCTCTTCCGCTTTTCTCTCAATTATTACAAAGCTCTCTGTTAGAGTTTTATAAACTTCAGGCATCCACCTTCCCTAATGAATTCCTCATGTGTGAATGTAAATGCAAAATATCTATTCGGTTTCTCAGTAACATGAGCAGAATCATTAACAGTTTATCCATTCATATCTAGTTGACCATTGTGATTCATCCCCTTCCTTCTAGTGATTACATAAGTATTTGCTGGTTTTCTTTGCATCCTTTGCCAAAGATTTCTCATAATCTGCTTTGGCTTGCCTTCCTCCTTTGTGACTTGATTGCAGACTGGTTTATCTCTATCATAGGCTTCTGTATCATCTGATAATTTATATGCATCCAATGCATTTTTCTTTTCTGCTACATGTCTCATTAGATCATCTGACATCCATTTAAGTCTAAGCCTTGAACAGTATTTCTTAGTTGGTATGAAAAGCCTAATAGCTTCTAGGATATATTGGTAACATTAGTTGGTCCCACTATATTGAATTTAAAAACTGTCTGAGACCACTGTAGTCTCCTTTGCAAAAGCTAAAACCCCTCCCCTTTACCCTTGATGGTAGTTACATCTTAAAGTAAATCTCACATCAATACACTGTGATCACTGCCACATACTGGTTCTTTTCCTTGCAGATTTGTAATGTACGAAGAATCACTGCTGATAATCAGATCAAGAATATTTCTCTCTCTTGTTGCCTCTATCATTTTTTGACCAGAGTATTGTACATGAAGGAGCAATACCATCTAAAGAAAGGTTATTAGAAATATTTTTAGTTTTTTTTATACTCACACTAGTATAAAAACAAAGTATGTATCCTCCAATTGTGATGCTTTTTGAGCTATTTTATCTCAGAGTTCATTCTGAATAGAAAGTCATGTCTGAGCATAGGAACAGGCTTCCAGAAACTTGATATAAATAAAAGGAAAGTTTCAAGCATTACTTTAACTCAAGGTACTGGTAAATTCATTTTTCTGTCTGACAGAAATTTTAATTTCCTTATTTGATCCAAAGTTTGTTATTTTAATATTTCTGCAGTATTAATTTTGCACACTGATTCCCAAATTGTAAGTTTTATTGCATGAAGCTGCAAATTTTCTAAATTCTGAAGCATGAATCTAATCAATTACCTTCCATTAAAACTATCATTTAATCACCACCATTTTAATAATTTTCTGAAAACAAAAGTGAAATGGTGAATTTTGAAATATACTATATTTAGGATATTTTTGTTTGTTGGTTTTTCAGGCAAAAAGAAAACAGTTGTGGGTGCCTTTTATTGAGAAAGCTGTTGCAAAATTGCATGGTTGTTATGAAGCTTTAGTTTCTGGACGAGCAATTGAAGGACTCTCAACTCTTACAGGAGCACCTTGTGAAAGCATACCATTACAGCGTGAGTAACTGAAATATTTCTAAATTTTTTAATCCAGTATATTATATAGTAAGAAGTAGATTATATATATAGTAAGCTAGCACTAACACTGTTTCTTACTTTTCATACAACCTTTTCTTTTGTGCAGTTTTTATTATATACATTGAATTTATAATTAAATAAATATATATATGTAGATTTTCTCCTTTTTTTTTTTTTTTTTTTTTTTTCTGGTGATATATTCGGAGTGAGGTGCCCTGCAACTACTGAATAAAAGTTACAGGAATGCATCTTACAAGCATTTTACACAATTACCCTGTGAAAATCATAAAATTTCCCTTCAAACATCTTAATTGTGTCTGTATTTAGGAAGGTAGAGAAAGTTAATCGTTAACCTTGAGCCAACAATTTTCATGCATTTGTCCTTTTGGAGCTGCACTACCCCATTAATATATAATTAATTATTTTTTTTGTGTATTGTGAATTTGATTTTTAATACACAGAAATATAAATAGGTAATTAATATAAACTTATTAAACAACAATAACTTCACTATTGTGGCCTGACAGTGACAAAATGCTTATCCACATAACATCCTATGCCATTATCGCTGCAATGTGCATTTTATACAGTAGAAAAAAATTGCATCAAAGTCAAAACAAACTCATAATATAATTTATGAAATATGCTATATAATAGTACTTTTCACAATAAAAGCAGAATACATCTTCAGATAACTGCTTTGTTTTCACAGTTTCATCACTGTTAAATTCAGTAAATTCATGAAAAAGAGTGATATGTGTTTTTTCTGTCAAATGAGCATTTCAAGAAAGCAGTAAGCATTAAATTTGGTCATCTGTTTTAGTGATAAGTATCAAATTTGATCCTCTCTCTCTCTCTCTCTCTCTCTGCAAATATCCAATGTGTCACCACTGCCATTATCACTGCAAAATGTTTAGTTCAACTGGATAATGATGAATAATTTTCTGTTATTGCATAGTAAAAAAATATTCACCATCAGATTGTTTCTCCTCACCAAGAAGGTCCTCTCTCTCTACTTCTCTTGCCGACCGGGCTAGCCGAGTGGGTAAAGTACCTGCCCGGCAACCCAAAGGTCGCGGGTTCGATTCCCGCCTCGGGCTTGGATCAAAGTACTGCAAAAACCTTGGGAGGTGCAATATGGCCACAGAAGCCGATGCGCCAACAACTACCAAATCAAAAAAAAAAAAAAAAAAATCTACTTCTCTCGTTTATTGAGTAGATTAATTTCATTTTTGTCTCTTTTTTTTGGTACATCTTTTGTAGAGGGGTCTCTTCCCTGTCATGTTCCTTATTGCCTCATAATCAATAAATTAAAAACTGCTTTTGCTTTTTTAAAGCAAAAAGTTCATTTTCACAATGTACTGGGATGAATTTTTACCAAACAAGAATTGCATGCTTTTGTAAAGAATGAAAATAAAATAAAAACGGCATGTATGTTTCTATCAGCAAGATTAGTCAGGAAAAGAAGTTAGTGTATGGCGTCCTGTTCTTACTGAAAAAAAGTATGTTGGGGAAACAGCTACATTGTAAATTGAAGAAAATTTTAACAAATATTTATGGAAAATTAGTAAAAAAAACTCTGTCCTGAGAAGCAAATTCATGAAATCATTTGTTAATGGCCAAATTTATCAGCATTTAAAGAGCTTCAATGTACAGAGTGACCCATTACACTGTATCCAGTATATTTTCACAATGTACTGGGATGAATTTTTACCAAATAAGAATTGCATGCTTTTGTAAAGAATAAAAATAAAATAAAAACCCCAGTGTATGTTTCTATCAGCAAAATTAGTCAAAAAGAAGTTAGTGTATGGCATCCTGTTCTTACTGAAGAAAAGCATTTTGGGGAAGCATAGTAAGTTGAAGAAAATTGTAACAAATATTTATGGAAAATTAGTAAAACTGTATCCTGAGAAGCAAATTCATGAAATCATTCATTAATGGCCAAATTTATCAGCATCTAAAGAACTTCAGTGTTTAGAGTGAAAAAGTAATTCAAGAGCAAAGACATATAAATTGTTGACACCACCAAGGAAACTGCAAAAAAACTGGCATTACCAGTTGGCTAATAAAGTACTATTTGATGGTGCCATAAAATTAGTGATAATTTTATGGCACCATCCTAATTCCACTAATTCCATACCTATTTTTTTCTTAATGAATGTCCTACCATAAATCACTGCCAATGATGAGAATTATCCATGAATATGATATTGAGAGCAATGGTGCAGCATTTACTGTATGATTTCAGATTTGTTTTACTAACATTTTTTGTGCTTGGGGTTACTAGAGCAAACCTTCAATGTGTTGAGAAACTGATTTTCGATATGTATTACTGGGATCACCATTACAAAAAAAAAAAAAAAAAAAGTATTTGAGACACTATACAGTAGATTACTATTTGAAATACAAAATGAAGGACACATTGTAAAATATATATTACTGGTCAGTTCACTGAAAATATTAACATTAACATTATACATTAACATAGTCAATTTTTAAATTACTTTGTAACCATGATAAAATTGACAGTTTCTTTGGAGACTTTTTAACTGACCTAATTGTGTCAGTGTAGCTTAGTTTTCATTATTTCTGAAGCTTTTATAACTGGGTTTGACTGAACATACTACAGTGCACATATTGTCACTCTTTTCATGGTATTCTCCCTGTACACAAAGAGTATCCAGGAGGGCAGTTTATGCCCTCCTGGTACTCTTTCATTGGCCGAAACTAGTCCATGATGCCAAGGTTTTATGTTGTTTTATTTTGAATTATCAGATATATATTTTTTTCCTTTGACTTAAACTGGTTCTAATTTTCTGTGGACATAGTTCTTCTGTAAAATGTCAGCATTTTTGACTCTCATCATGCATACACTTCTCTGAAGGATATAATAAAGTGTTGTAAATATGCTTAAGTGTTGTAAATGCAGAACAGTTACTTGGCCACTTGTTTAACTTGTTATGCAATCACACACACACATTCCAAAATCAATTCCCCAACACAATTAAGATTTGTTCTAGTAATAGTTGTTGGCTGAACAGAAGCATGTAATCATTTGGTTACTGCTTTCATTTGGCTGAAAATTTGTCACCAGTCATAGACACTCATGTGGCAAGGTCTTTCCCACTATACTGTGCACATAACTTGCATTGAATTTCAGAAGGTCTCGCATTCTGTTTGATACTTTCATGTGCTATATGATACTATTTTCCATAATATATGATATTTTCCATAATCAGTTTATTAGGTCCAACACCATTTTACATTTTCTGCTGTGCAGATGCTGGAAGCACATTCACATGGCAATAAGCAAGAGCAGTGTTGCCATGACCCGTCACGAAAATGGTTTCATCTTGCTAATTTTGAAGTCTAAAAAAGTAATAATAAATTCCACATCAACTTTGAAACACTATTATATGTGATGAAGTGTTCCTGAGTCAACCATGAATGATAAAAAAATAAATATATACCCCATCAACAATCACTTCTACAGTCCCATAAAGGCTAAAGGGGATGAGGGGCAATGCTTTTGACAGAAAACTTTTAATTGTCAAGCATATACTTGTAGGTTCAAGAATATCCGGTAGTTAAGTACAGTCGAACTTGGTTATAACAAACAGAAATAACGAGGTCACGGCTGAAACGAGCAAAACGCCATGATGATTTTAATTTACGTGTATTCCCATACAATCGCTCACTGTTATAACGAGCATACTACATGGATATACCAAACAAATTTTGGTAACTATGCAACATTCTTAATTGCTCAGGTAGTCGAAAAAAACCTAAATTCTTGGAATAGACGAAAATGAAAAGGGCGACTTAGCTTTATGACCATCTGCATTGGATTAGTGACCGGTTTATGACATTGTTCTTCCGGGGGCAGGGCTATACAATTTGCATTGGCGTTCTGTTTGTCGCATTACCCTATTTACAGGCTGTCTTTTTTTCGCTGAACCATAAATTTATTTCAGGACTTCTAAGAACTTTATATGCAGATCACTCTACCATTTTAAAATAAAATCAGTTAGAAATGAACCTTTCCTTTGGAAACATGTCTACTAACAAAAGAAAGTGTCTTTCTATTTGCAAAAAAGTTGAAATTATTCATGAGTTAGAATGTGGTGCAAAAAATGTTGGAGTGTGTAAAAAAATTTTCTTTGTCCTCTTCAAGTATCGACATTGTGGAAGAATAAAGATTTTACATATCGGCACTGGAAAAGAACATAACCAAAAAAAAAATTTTTTTTAGAAAGTGCAAGGTTACAAACGATAAAGCATTGCTTCAATGGTTCACCACACAAAGAAGTGCTGAATTTTCAATAGACGGTCCGATCTTGATGGCTCAAGTGGAAAAATTTGCTAAACAATTTGGACCCAACGATTTTGTTTGTAACAATGGTTGGCTGGATCAATTTAAAAACTGACATAACACAGTTTATGCAAAAATTAGTGGAGAATCTCGATCTGCAGATCCAATAATGGCAAATGAATGGATTGGCCATTTTGGGCAGAAATCAGGAAAGATTTCAATGACGAAGACATCTGCAACAGTTGTGCTCCTACAACAGGATCTAGAAAATTTGGGCAGATGGGTTGAGAAGTGGCAACTGAAGTTTAATATTGACAAATGCAAAGTATTGCATATGGGTAGAAGTAACCCCAGAGAAATGTACCAACTGTGTGGTGCTACACTTAGGGTGGTAGAAAATGAAAAAACCTGGGAGTTATTGTGCAATCAGATATGAAGTTTTCTGAGCAATGCAGACAGGCTGCCAGAGCAGGTCATGGGGTATTGTCAATGATATACAGGAATTTTGCTAGCAGGGAATAGGAGGTGATTATCCCTTTGTATAAGACAATGGTCAGGCCTTGAGTACTACATACAGGTCTGGAGGCCTCATTTTAGGAAGGATATAAAGTTGCTTAAGCATGCTCAGAGAAGGGCAACAAGATTGGTGAGGGAAACGAAGGGGGTCCTCTTACCAAGAAAGGCTTAAATTCTGCAAATTGCAGCAGCTGATGACTAGGCACCTGCAAGGTGATCTCACTGAGATATCTAAGGCCTTGACATCTCAATCTTGAACGGGTTGACATCTTGAACGGGTTGAGCACGCTGAAATCTGATGGGATTCTTCCACTTTCTCAGATTACAAACCTGAGTGGGCATAAATTCAAATTGAGGAACGACAGTTGTAGAATAAATGTACAGAAATTTTCTTTTAGTCAGGTGGTTAATTGCTGGAACAAACTTCCATAATAAATTCAAGGAGGAACTGGACAAGCTTTTAGAGGGAATGGTTGTGTGAATTTTTTTTTTTTTTTGGCTCATGCTACATAAGCTCATACGCTTGCTTTCTTGCATCATATGCCTCTATTACTACTACAACGCCGACGAAACAGGACTTTTTAATAATTTGACACCTGACAATACATTTAAATTCAAAGGGGAAAAACGTGTTGGTGGAAAAATCAAAGGCTCGCTTGATGGTGCTTGTATGCGCAAATATGACAGGAAGTGATAAAAAAAAAACTGTTTGTTATCGGAAAATTGTTAAAACCTCAGTGTTTCAGAAACGTAAGAAAACTTCCTGTCGATTACGCTGCAAACGAGAAAGCTTGGATGATTCAGATTTTTTCGGCTATACATAAATGATTGGAATAAGGAGCTATTAGAGAAGAAAAATATTTTATTGTTAGTTGATAACTGTCCTTCACATCCCCAGATTCAAAATTTGTCCAACATTAAGCTAGTGTTTCTGCCTCCCAATGCGACATCAATTTTACAATCAGTGGACATAGGCGTAATCAAAAGTTTGAAAGGATTTTATAAAAGATTTCTAGTTCTACATCTGATCAGTCAAAGAGAACAGAAACTTAATGAGTCTATATCAGTATTGGATGCTATAAATTTATTGAATATGTGGAACATTACTTCAACAACCATATCGAATTGCTTCAAGATCTCAATATTAAATTCAAATGAAATTTCAATTGTAGATGAAGAAGATGGAAACAGAAAACTTACCATTATCCGAATGATTGCTACATAACAGCATTGTAGGTTTTAATAGAGATAACATCGATGAGTTTGTACAAGTCAATGACAACTTATTAACTAGTGGTCTACCTACAGAGAGTGATATTGTAGATGCTGTGCTCAACAAAGACAATAACGACGATGGTAAAAACGATGATTGTGATGATCATTTGATGAAAATTGAAAGTGAATCAAAATCAGTGCCGACAATCTCACAAGCTCAAGGTGCAGTGGACAGTCAATTTTTTTGAAGGAACTGAGGCAAGTAATTTTAATGCGATGAGTGTTTTAAGGGTAAACTTAAGAAATATCAAAGTGAAATCTTTAAAACAAACATCAATTTTAAGATTGATAAATAAAGACTAATTGAAATCATTTATTATTAAATAGTATTATTTTTAATTACAGAGAAATAAATTGTTTAGTATTAAGTGTATGGTTTAAAATTACAGACAAATTGTTTAATATTAAATGTATTGTAGTTTATACAAGCATATTAATACAAATAATATGTAGGTATATACTTATATTATTTTTTCTCTCTAATATTTCTTTTGTTTTTTGAATCTACCTTTTTATCAAGTTATTGAGAATTAAATAAAAAGAGGAGATAGATTTAACTCATCACCGATATAAAGTGTTCATTGTTAATCCTCAGGGGTTTCCCCATCTCCGCCATCACTGATATAGCGAGTAACGGTTATAATGAGGAAATTTTGATATAGCGAGTAACGGTTATAACGAGGGGAAAAAAAAAATGTTTCTCTAGTTCTGCCTTGAATTTATTTAAGCTATCAACTTCCACAACAGATGGAAGTTTGTTCCAGCAATCAACTACCCGCTGGCTAAAGGCAAACTTCCGCACATCTATTCTACAACTGTCTTTCCTCAGTTTGAATCTATGCCCCCCTTAGGTTTGTAATCTGGGCAAGAGGAAGAATCCTATCAGCATTGAGCCTGCTCAATCCATTCAAGACCTTATACACCTCAATCAGATCACCTTGCAGGTGCCTAGTCTCCAGAAGCTGCAATTTGCAGAACTTAAGCCTTTCTTTATAAGAGCACTGCTTTGTTCCCTTCACCAGTCTTGTTGACATTCTCTGTACCCATTCTAGCAACTCTACGTCTTTCCTAAAATGAGGCTTCCAGACCAAAACTGCCTTATACAAGGGGATAATCACCTCCTTATCCCTGCTCGCAAAATTCCTGTATATCGTCAACAAGACCCCATGACCTACTCTGGCAGCCTGTCTGCACTGCTCAGAAAATTTCATATCTGACGGCACAATTACCCCCAGGTCTCTTTTATTCTCCACTACCCTGAGTGTAACACCACATAGTTGTTACATTTCTCTGGGGTTACTGCTACTCAAATGCAGTACTTTGCATTTGTCAATATTAAACTTCAGTTGCCACTTCTCAGCCCATCTACCCAACTTTTCCAGATCCTGTTGCAGCAGATTACTGTTATTAACAACCCTGCCAATCATTGTATCATCTGCAAACTATGACATTAAGCTTGATATACCTTCATCAATATCATTGATAAATATACAAAACAACAATGGGCCCAACACCGAACCCTGAGGGACACCACTAATAACATTAGTCCACATAGAGCAGTACCCATTGATAACCACTCTCTGTCTTCTCCCACTCAACCATCCTTTTATCCATTGTAGCAACTTGCCCTTAATGCCTTACTGCTCCAGTTTATACAGTAGTCTTCCATGTGCAACAGTATTAAAAGCTTTCCTGAAATCCAAGTATATGATATGAAAATTATTTTTTTCATCCAGTTCCTTTGTGACCACATCATAGTATCCAATCAAATTAGTCAGAGAAGACTTCCCCTTGACAAACCCATGCTGTGTCTGAATTATTACTGCTGTCTTGTCTAAATGATCCTGCAATGCTTCTTTAACTAGTGACTCCATTATTTTCCCTGGAACAGAAGTTAAACTAACAGGTCTGTGACTACTTGTGTCACCCTTTGATCCCCTTTGTGAATCGGAGATATATTTTGCACATCTCCAGTCTGTGGAGACTTCTGCCAAGTCCAAGGATGCTCTCATAATTATGGCTAAGGGTTTGCTTACTTCCTTTGCTGCCTCCTTTAATATAACTGGATAGAACCCATCTACCCCGGGTGCCTTTCTTATGTTTAACTTCAACAATTTCTCCTCTAATTTACTCTCAGTTATTACAAATCATTAAACTCACTGTTAGAGTTTGATAAATGTCTTGCCCACTCCTTGAATAACTCCTCGTGTGAATGTAGATGCAAAATACTCATTTAGTTTTACAGCTATCTGAGAATGATCATCTACAGTCAAACCACTGATATCAAATGGACCAATCTGATTCATCCCCTTCCTTTTAGAGTTTATATAAGTAAAGAAGTCTTTGCTGTTTTTCTTTGCATCCTTTGCCAAAGATACCAATAAAGACTGGGGTTCTGTAAATTTCAGTCTCTAGAAACTAGGTATCTGCATGGTGACCTAAGGGAAGTGTATAAGGCTTTAAATGCATTTAGTAAATTAATTGCTGATAGAATTTTTACCCCTTAGAAGAAACACGCAAAAGTGATAAACGTAAATTGGAAAAGGAATGTTGCAGAAGCAATGTATTGAAATTTGCATTCAGACAAAGAAACTACTCAAAGTAATCAGTTGGGATAAACTTCCACCTAGTCATGTGTGTGTGTGTGTGTGTGTGTGTGTGTGTGTGTGTGTGTGTGTGTGTGTGTGTGTGTGTGTGTGTGTGTGGCTGATAGTGCAGAAGTTTTGTTTTTCTTCATCATATTACTAATACTAAATGGTAAATGTTTAAGGTTATTCTGGAAACTACTAAGCTTTTATACCAACAAAAGGAATTGTTCAAGTTATAGACCAGAATGGATTAAAAAATTAATGATGATCATAATGGCAGAGAAGAAAGGTGTATGGATTGGTTATAAATTATCAGGTGGGAAAGGTGGGAAGGGCTATGAGTCCCACAGTAAATATAAATTAGTCTATAATGAAGTTACTCAGGGAATTAGGAATGCCAAGGCAGATTGCAAGAAGCCCATAGCAAAAAGTGCAAAGAACGGCAATGAGGGTTTCTTCAATTATGTTATCATTAAAATGAAAGAAATCAACAACCATATTGGTTCACTTGACTTTTTCTTGATTGACTTGATTAGTAAAGTAGTGGCAAATGATGCAAGAAATACAGCATCAGCCAAAAACTTCCTATATCACCTGTACTTACTCTAACAGTTTCTAATTCTTCCTTGAATGCATTAAAACCACCTACTTCTACAGCACCAGATGGAAGTTTGTTCTAACAATCAACTACTTGTTGACTGAAGACAAATTTCTGCCCAATTATCCTACAACCATCTTCAGTATGAATTTATGTCCCCTCGTGTGCACAGTCCAAGCAAGAGGAAGGATTCCATTGGCATTGAGCTTACTCAATTCTCTAAATGGATTGAGTTCTTAAACTCAATTATGAATGGATTGAGAATGTTAAACACTGCAATCAGATCTCTCAGTATCTAGTCTCCAGATGCTAAAATTTGCAGAACTGAAGCCTTTCTGCTAAGAGCACCCTTTTGTTCACCTCAGCAAATTTGTTGCTCTTCTCTGCACCCACTCCAACAGATCCACATCCTTCTGCAAATAGGGCTGCTAGACCAGTATGCATGTTAAGGTTGTGACCTAAGTGGGATAATCACCTCCTTATCGCTACTGGAAAATTAATGTACAGGTGGGCCTCAATTAACGCGATTAATTCGTCCCGCGAGCGCATCGTGCAAAACGGAAATGCGTTAATCGAATATAATAACCAATAGGAAAAATTATAATTGGTTCTTGACCTTCTGGAGGGTCCATAAAGAATTTTAAAAATACCTTTTAAATAACTTTTTAACTGTATATAATGTAAAAGATAATGAAAATAATTATGGAATTAAATGTTTATTGCATGAAACAGCGGTTCTTAAACTGTGCGCCGCGGAATATTTTAAATTTTTGAGGGAAACAGCGATACTCGACATCTGTCAGACACCGCGCGAACTACTAGCTCGAGATAGTTCACAGTTTCAGCATTTCTTATTAAGTTGTTTGGACCTAACTACTAAACGAAACGCCTCCGTAGCCGAGTGGGCGGGAGTGCAGTAGCACACGCTGAGTAGACCGGGGTTCAAGCCCCTGAATACGGTCGATCTGCCAACCCGCACTGGACCAGCGTGGCAGATTATGGTCCATTTCCCTCAACATGAATTGTTGAGGAGGCTTCCATCCTGCAGTGGGTTGATAATGGCTGCACTTTTATTTTTTTTTTACTAAACGAAACTGTTAGGTATTTCTTTTGGTCTGGGTGCGCCTTGAAAAAATTACTGAGACATTAAAGGCGCCGTGAACCGAGAAACTTTGGGAACCTCTGACATAAAATACACAATGAAGAAATTACTGTTGCGGAAATATTTGAACAGTGTTGACTTTCTCTTTTCATCAATCAATTTCCGATAGCCGACAACAATCTTCTTCTGGGCCCTGGCGAAATAAATATCACAGAGAACATCAAACCTTTTGTTTGAGGTTCTATGCGATACGAAAGATTTCATCTAATTCTTTTACCGTTTATCGGTAAAAGAATTAGATGAAATTATTCTTTTACCGCGGTAACATATTCATCTGGCTCATTTAAAAATTTGAATTTTTAAATGCAAGTCTGCATTGACTTTATTAGCAGGAGACAAACACGTCTTCTTCCGATGGTTAATGGAACACACCGAGGCGGCCAGAAGGCAAACGTTTGTTTATTGACCGTACGACTCGCGGTAAGCTTAACGCGCGATTCAAATCTTTATCAATTATCGCATAAAAAAAAAAAGATCGCGTTAACTGGAAATTTGCATTGTGTAAAGTGAAAAGTGATATCATTTTTCAAATAGTGTTAACTGAATATCGTGTTAATCGAACTCGCGTTATGCGAGGCCTAGCTGTATATCATTGACAAAACCACGTGTCATGTCCTGACACCTGTTTGCACTGCTCAGAGAACTTTATATCTGATTGCACAATTACCCCCAGGTCTTTTTCATTCTTCGCTACCCTAAGTGTAGTACCACACAGTTGATAAGTTATTCTGGTGTTATTGTTACCCTTGTGCAGTACCTTGCATTTGTCAATGTTAAATTTCAATTGCCACTTCTATGCCCATCTACCTAATTTATCTAGATCACTTTTTTATGAAAACCCCTTTTTAAGAGCACCACCATGTAATTCTTCCTCTTGTTCAGATTACAAACCCGAGGGGGCATAGATTAAAACTGAGGAAAGACAGTTGTAGAACAGATGTGCGGAAATTTGTCTTTAGCCAGTGGGTAGTTGATTGCTGGAACAAACTTCCATCTGTTGTGGAAGTTGATAGCCTTAAATAAATTTAAGGCAGAACTAGACAAACATTTGGAACAAATGGATCATTGAAATGTGGTTTTTTTTTTTTTTTTTTTTAAAGATGCTATATAAGCTTGCCTTCTTGCATCATATGCCTCTACTAATGCTAATGAAATTGATGTGGGTATTTCAATTTTAATGTTTGGGTTTGATGAATAATACAAAGGTGAGCAGGGTAGGTAGCATTAGCATTAGTAGAGGCATATAATGCAAGAAAGCAAGCTTATACAACAACAGCCAAAAAAAAAAAAAAACTTCCCATTTCACCCATCCATTCGCTCCAAAAATTTTTGGCTATTTCTTCCTTGAATTTCTTTAAGCTATCAACTTCCACCACCACAGATGGAAGTTTGTTCCAGCAATCACCCATCCACTGGCTATAGTCAAATTTCTGCACATCAATTCTACAACTGTCTTTCCTCAATTTGCAGGTGCCTAATCTCCAGATGCTGCAGTTTGCAGAACTTAAGTATTTCTTGGTAAGAGCATCCCTTTGTTCCCCTCACCAATCTCGTTGCCCTTCTCTGTACTCATTCCAGCAGCTCTACATCCTTCCTAAAATGAGGCCTCCATACCTGTATGCAGTAATCAAGGTGACCATCACCTTATATATACCTTATGCGATGGTCACCTTACCTCAGGTGACCATCACCTTATACAAAGGGGTAATCACCTTATCCCTGCTAGCAAAATTCCTGTATACCATTAACCATGGGCTGTTCTGGCAGCCTGCTTACACTGCTCAGAATACTTCATATCTGGCTGCACAATAAACTCCAGGTCTTTTTAGTTTTCCACTACTCTGAGTGTTGTACCGCACAGTTAGTACATTATTCTGCAGTTACTGCTACCCATATGCAGTACTTTGCACTTGTCAGTAGGCGCCTCCGTAGCCAAGTGGGAAGGAGCAGCAGTGCATAGCACACGCTTCTTGATTAGACTGGGGTTTGAGCCCGTCATCACCAAATACGGAGGATGTGGAAAGGTCAAGGAATGATCACTGCATATTCCCGGAGCAATATGGCCTTAGTTGCTAATGCTCCTAAAAACCAAATAACAACAACAGCACTTGTCAGTGTTAAACTTCAGTTGTTATGCCTCGGGCTAACTTTTCTAGATCCTGTTGCAGTAGTTTACTGTCGTTAACAACCTGCAACCTTTGTATCATCTGCAAACTTCAACATTAAGCCTGATATAACTTCATCATGTATACCTTAGTCCACGAAGAGCAGTGTCCATTGATTGCCGCTCTCTGTCTTCTCACACTCAGCCATCCCTTTATCCATAGCAGCAATTTGCCCTTAATGTTATAAGGCTCCAATTTGTACAGCAGTCTTTTATGTGCAACAGTATCAAAAGTTTCCTGAAATCTAAGTATATGATATCAAAATTATTTTTTGCATCCAGTTCCTTAGTGACCACATTGTAGTATCCAGTCAAATTTGTCACACAAGACTTCCCCCTTAACAAACCAATGCTGTGACTGAACTATAACTGCAATCTTGTCTAGATGATCCTGCAGTGCTTCTTTAACCAGTGACTCCATTATTTTCCCCCCGGAACAGAAGTTAAACTAACAGGTCTGTAATTACTCATGTCACCTTTTGATCACCCTTTGCAAAATTGGGGATACATTTGCACATCTCTAGGCCATCAGGACCTCACCTGAATCTAGAGATTCCCTCATAATGGCTAAGCTTTGCTGCCTCCTTTAGTATAACTGGATAGATCCCATCCACCCCAGATTCCTTTCTTATGTTTAACTTAAACAGTTTCTCCACAACTTTGCTCTCAGTTATTACAAAATCCTTTAGTTCCCTGTTAATGTTTGATAAACTTCTGGCATTCCCCTGCCTAAATACTCCTCATGTGTGAATATAGATGCAAAATACTCATTCAGTTCGTCAGCTACCTGAGCAGAATTATTAACAGTCAAACCACTGATATCAAGTGGGCCATTCTGATTCATCCCCTTCCTTTTAGAGTTTACATAAGTGAAGAAGTCTTTGCTGTTTCTCTTTGCATCCTGTGCCAAAGATTTCTCGTAATGTGCCTTTGCTTGCCTAACCTCCTTTGTGACTTGATTAAATACTAGCTTATATCTGCCATAGTCTTCTGTGACTTTTTAATAATTTATATGTATCCCATGCATTTTTTCTTCTCTGCCACAAGTGTCATTAGTTCATCTGATATCCATTTAGGCCTAAACCTTGAACAGTATTTCTTAGTTAGTATGAAAAGCCTAGTAGCTTCCAAGTTTAATTCCTTAAATGCTTCCCATTTATAATTTGCAGTTGGTATCATCATCAGTTGACTGCACTGTATAGAATTTAAAAACTGTCAGAGACCACTGTAGAGGACTACAGTGGTCTCTTTACAAAAGCAAAAACTCCTTCTCTTTACCTCTGATGATAGTTACATCTTTGAGTAAATCCCACATCAGTACACTGTGATCACTGCCAACTAGTGGTTCCTTTATCTGCAAATTCTTAATGCATGAATAATTATGCTGATAATCAGATCAGGAGTATTACTCCCTCTGGTTACCTCTTGAACTTGCTGCTGTAGAAAACAATCATTCGATAAATCAAGAAAAGTATATCTGTGAAGTTAAAATTTCCAATTATAAAACAATCATATTTACTGGCCCACTCTATTTCTCTGTACAGTTGTTCGTTGTACTCGTCAGAGTCTTTAGGCCTATAACACACTCCTACCCTCATTTTTCCTTTGTCAATGCTTATATATTGTTGTTTGTTATTTGGTTTTTAGGAGCATCAAACTAAGGCCATATTGCTGCGGGGATATGGCGGTGGTCATTCCCTGACCTTTCCGTATTTGTTGGTCACGGGCTCGAACCCTGGTCTAATCAAGAAGCGTGTGCTACGCACTGCTGCTCCTGCCCACCTGGCTATGGAGGTGCCCCAATTATATCACACCAAACTGACTCAACAGTGCACTGTCTACCCATGTCAACTGGATACACTGCCTTAGATTTTGTTTCTTAATTAACAGCATAACCCCCTTCCCTTCCTATCCTGTCTATTCTTTCTGTACACATTGTACTCCCCAAATTCCAATTCTGCATTCCTTACATCTGTGTGACACCACGTCTCTGATATTCCAACAATATCCGCCTTCAATGTCTCAACCAGTACTTGAAATTCATGAAATTTATTTACTATACTCCTTTACTTTACTATAGTGTACATGCAAGTATATACGTACCTGTTCTTTACCCTTAGTCACCTTAACGCAGCCCATGTATTTACTTGTTCCATGATGATTCCCAGCACCTTGCTTTCCAGGCTGCTGCTCGTTCCAATAGCAGTGCAAGAATTACTTTAGCTCTGTTTGTGGCTACTGTTAATCTATTAGTGTGTGAATCCCCCAAGCTAGCAGTTTTCCAACCCACCTAATGCTGCCTCAGTAGTATCAGCAAATATTCTTGCACCCTTTCTATTTAAGTGTATCCCATCCCTGTAGAAGCAGTCTCTCCTGTTATCAAGCACAGACAAAGCTGAGAAAAAGTTACCCCATGAGCCTTGCACAATCTCTCCATGGCCAAATTGATTGACAAAACTCTCATCATATACTCCCTCCTATCATGTCTTTGCAGAATTGCAGACTCTTTCAAATTAAATCCTAACTCATGACTTTTTTTCAATATTGACCTGTACTTGTTAAGTAAATTTGCAGATCTCCTACTCTTAATGTCATTAGTGCCAATGTGTACAGCAACATCACCTTTTGTGCCCTTAAAAGATAATATCTGCTCTCCAATGTCATCAACATTTGCCCCGGGCAGACACACCCTGGTCCTATTCCACCTATTCGTTTTACACAATATATTTCCCATTTCCCTCACAATAGAGTCACCAACAATAACTAGCTCCTGTGGGACCAGCGCATTCTGCCTTGAAGATTGCCACTGTTGTCTGATGCACAGGAGTGAGCTCTGGTACTCAGTTGCGCAGCTGAGATCTTGATGGGCCCCTCCATTTTAATTCCTTCAAGGACATCTACCCTACTCCCAGGGTCCTGAGCTGGATATCATCATTCTTCTCTTTCTTGGTGATTCCCTTCTACTTCTGACTCTCTCTCTCTCTCTCTCTCTCTCTCTCTCTCTCTCTCTCTCTCTCTCTCTCTCATGGTAACTCGGGAATTTTTTTTTTTGGCATAAGCCTCAGGTTTCCTTGCACCATATAGCTAATAATAATAATACTCGTCAAGCTCTCACAGATGCCCAACAGAATGCTAAGTTGGCCCCTAATCTCTTCACACTCCCTGCACCTAGCACACAAAGACATCTTCCTTGGCTAGATCATGTCCTGTTTCAGAAAGTCTGCAAACATTTCACAAGTTGTACATTTTTTTAGGCCGTGATGTGTTGGAGGATCACCCCCTTCGGTTCTACCCCAAGCCACAGAATTCCCTCTAATATGTGGGCATTGCTTTGTTGCTCTAGTCTGAGGCATGATATCCATTTAAATTAATTTCATTGATTACAATGAAAATTAATAAATTTAATTGATTAATTGACGATACTGCACTAAGCTAATAGATACCTAAATGCAATGATATATGCAGTATAAGGCATTGGTCAGGCCACACCTTGAGTACTGTATACAGGTCTGGAGGCCTCATTTCAAGAAGGATGTAGAGCTGCTCGAACGAGTACAGAGAAGGGCAACAAGATTAGTGAATGGAACAAAGGGTTGCTCTTACGAAGAAAGGCTTAAGTTTTGCAAATTACAGAGCCTGGAGACTAGGCATCGGCGAGGTGATCTGATAGAGGTGTATAAGGCTTTGAATGGCTTGAGCATGCTCAATGCCGATGGGATTCTTCCTCTTGCTCAGAATAATCACCTGAGAGGGCATAAATTCAAATTGAGGAAGGACGGATGTCGGATAGATGTGCGGAAATTTGCCTTTAGCCAGCAGGCAGTTGGTTTGTGGAATAGACTCCCATCGCTTGTTGTTGAAGTTGATAGCCTAAATAAATTTAAGGCTCAGCTGGACAGGTATTTCGAACAAACGGAGGGGTGAAGTGGAAGTGGGTTTTTTTTTTTTTTTTTGGCTGATGCTGAATAAGCTTGCTTTCTTGCATCATATGCCTATACTAATGCTAATGCTAATGATATGTATTACGCTATCTTGTTTTATGTTATACCTTGTGCTGTTGAGTGTGAGATATACATTACACTATATCGTAATGATCACAACGTTCAATTGGTTAAATTAGTTAATGGGAGTAATTAGGGTGTGCTTCTTCAATAAGGCTTAGATAGATTATTTGGATGTGCTGAGAAATTGCAGCATTTTTAATACTGGAAAATGCCAGATCTTGAACCTGAATAGTGGTAAAGATAATGTACCACATGGGTAGCACTATTGACATAGCCAGGATTTTTTGTCATCAGGTACATTCACAAAAAAAGGCACCAGTTGCTTAATGCTAAAAAGCACCACAATACCAGATTTCAGCATCGGGGGGTACAGTGTACCTGCTGACCCTACACTGGCTATGCCACTGGGTAGCACCAAACTTACACTTGGGAATAACTATACAATCAGACATTAAGTTTTCAAAAAAATATAGACAGGCTTCTAGGACAGCATATGGGGATTTACCAGTGTTATACTGGTAAAACCCCATATGTCTCTACTGGCAAAGTTATGGATAAAACCTCATAACTTTGACAGTAGAAAATAAAACAATTGTTAGGCTACATCTTGAATATTCCACACAGGATTGGAGATCCCTTTTTTTTTTATATGTTCAGTTTATTGGAAATTAAGGAATACTGGTACAGTGGAATGTTTAATATTTACCTGGAAAAATCATGGTATTTAGTTATACTTAATTATCCCTGCACTCCTGTCTCAAATTAATTTGATAAAATTGATTTTTAATTGAATTTTTTGATAAATTTGTTTTCTTTTATATCAATTTAAAGCCTCGTCTATACCAAATGAAGAAGGAATTGATGAAGATTTAATATGGGCACAACTTCTCAGTTCTCGAGCAGCAGGGTATGCATTTTATATTATAGTTTGAATACTTCTTATCTGATAGTTTCAGCATTTCACAGATTATGAAATATAATTGTTATATTTCTCTTTTAACATTAATAATACAGGTATCATTACCATTTGAAGTGCCAGAGCAACCACTACTAGGACCAAAATCCATATGTGGCATATTCTTAACATCTGGCAAACTGATGCTGTCATTTTAAAACATTAAAATAAAATAGAAATGCATAATTAAAAATTGGAGAGCAACCACTTAGCCCAGGCTAAATGAAATCAGATTTTGGAATATAACTCATCTACCCCAGTGAGCCTGGTTACCATCCCCACCCGTGGGAGGTGGGTTTCTACTGTCTACTATTCAAATGTGCTCTCCATTGAAATACTTTAGCCACAAAATCATTAAAATATGTAAACAGTTGCATATCAGCAAACAGGACCCAGAGCTGATCCCTAAAAGACATCCCACATAATCTCTCTAAATGAGATCTCAAATCTAAATAAATATTACATTCTGACATCACATGACATGACATGACAAGTTGAAACAATACAAATGCCCTGGTTATACCCAGACAGTGATGTACAGAAGTTATGAAGCCAGAATAACAAAACACTGTGCTTGAAACAGTTACTTCTGCACAACAAAATTTTGAGCTTTATGCACTCAAGCACCAGAGGCATAGGTTAGGATGGGGACAAAGAAACATTCATATAAAAAATTCAAAGATCGATCCTCAGTTCCCTCCCATCCACCCTAATTACTGTTCTGAGGTTGGAGTACGATATCCTATTTTTTTCCTTAAAATTTTATGTTCCATAAAATATAACTGCTCTTCCAGGTATAAACCAAGGTATCTTCCCATTCTTACATATCTAAGGAGATGCCAGCTGCCCTTACAACAGGTGCCCTATTTAAACTCAGTCTGTTTTGAGCAGCATCTGCAGTCTTATGTGAAATTTGCAACTTATATAATTTTCTCCAATTTAGGAGACTACCCAACACATCTGAGGCAATAGCCTCAATTTGAGACCTTGAATTGCCAAATATCATTAAAGCAAGCAGATCAGCATAAGTATATACTGAATATTTTCTAAATGCTCATTTTAAAACCCATCAAAGGCCATGTTCCAGGCAAAGGGGTCTACCACCGAGCCCTCAGGACATCCATGCAAAATTTGACATCTTATCTGTGTAAACTTAGTTCTCACTGTAATTTCCTTATCTGAAAAATAACTCTTAAACAGAATACGAATTATCAGAACACTCCTAATTCTCACCAAAATATGCCCTCTACCACTAAAACCTGTCAAATGCTCCCTTGAAGTCCACAAAAACATTTACCTAGGATGTATCAATATAAATATGCCTGCACAGTTTTCACCACCCTGTATATGCCATCCTCTGTGGACTTTCCTTTTTTTGTATCCATATTGAACCTCAGTGGACATGTTTATTTGCATTCATAATCTTCAAACGGCTGACACAGTCTTTCATATTTTTTGCCAGTGGATCGATATGAACCTGGCTCAGTACATTTTGCTCAGGACTCTTAATTAACAATTTCAAGGAAGCAACCTTCCAAACCCAAGGGAAGGCACCAGGCAGGCGATCTGATTGAGGTGCATAAGGCCTTGAATGGTTTGAGCAAGCTCAGTGCTGATGGGATTCTTCCTCTTGCTCAGATTAAGCACCTAAAGGTGCATAGATTCGAATTGAGGAAAGACAGTTGCAGACTAGATATGCAGAAATTTGTCTTTAGCCAGCAGGTGGTTAATTGTTGGTGGTTAATTAATGGATCAAACTTCCAGTAGTCATTGTGGAAGTTGATAGCTTAAATAAATTCAAGGAAGAATGAGACAAACTTTTGGAGTGAAATGGGAAGACTTTTTTTTTTTTTTTTTGCTGCTGCTGCTGTATAACTTGATTTTTGCCTATGCCAGGGATTGGCAACCTTTTTTGAGTGAAGAGCCATTTTTGATCTAATTAAAAAAAAAAAAAGAGAATTCAAAGAGCCGCACCTCAGCTCGAGGAGAGGGGAATTTTTGTAAGAAATGGATTAGAGTGGAAGGTGTTTATTTAAAAAATATATATTATTATCTATATTTTGTATATATATATATATTATAAAAATATATATTTTGAAATATTTATTAATACTGAAAAAACGTAACAAACATCCAATTAGGTACGAATTAATGTGACTTTTGTTGCTGAACTCGCTGAGCTAGTCTCTCAACATCAGGCAAGTATGCCGTAATTTTCATCTTTAAACATGCTGAGAGACTCACATTGTTCAGACGATTTCTTGATTTATTTTTAATATAGTTCATGGTCAACAATATTTTCTCCTAGAAATACGGCGAACCAAAAACTGAAAGAAGTCCAAACGCAGATTGAACACAATTTGTTCAGTAATGCACTTTGTATTGTCTGTCATGGAACCAGAAATTATTGATCTTTCTTGATATTTTCTACCACCAAATCTCACTTTAAACTCATGCTACATTGTAATAAAACTGCCAATTTGATTAAATCTTTTCAAAAAATATATACCACTCAGTAGTATACTCTATCTTGCTTACAGAATTTTTCTGCTAGGGCACCTCACCAACCAGTAAAAGATTATTCCCCATCTTATGAGTTTATTGACACCAAATTTCACCAGTGTCAGCTCACTACTACATCAAAAAATATAGGCATTCAAAACTCTTCCATCCTTTTTTGATGATAGATTGTATTATTTAATTATTATTTAGTAATGCATCAATAACCTAAGAAATTCCCAATAATTAGTATAATACCAATAAATGAAACTTATCTCTAGTATATTATTATTAAAAATGCCTATCATTAGGATAAATATAATTAATATATCACTGGGAAAAGGATATCAAATTTTCAAATCCATGGATGTGCATGGGGGGGGGAGGAGTGAAAGTAATATGATTTATCATAAAATAAATTTAAATTCACCTAAACTGTCTTTTTATTGTTTTCCATTTTTTGGCAGTTGTTTCCAATATTTTAAGGGTAATAATGGTATATGCCATCTAGGTTCCAGTTATTAGGCACATTAGTGTATACACATAAAGTACCTGATTATATACAATAATTGAACTCCTAGCAGATGGATTTTCATTATACAGTATTTTATATTTGGCTCTTTTAGAAAAATTTCGTTGAGTCATCCCAAATTTCATTAAAATTTTACAAATAGAAATCTGGAAATGATTATTTCTTTGGCCATCTGTCTGCATATAATAACTCAACTCCCAGTGGATGGATTTTTATATTTGGCCATTTTAGAACAATTTGTCAAGTCTTCCCAAATTTCATTAAAATTGGATCAATAAAAATTCAGTAATTATTATTATTATTATTTTTTTTTCATACTTATCATATAGGTTCTCTAATATACTGTATATTGTAGCTTAAAACACTGGACTTTGTTGAGAAAATTAGGTAAATCAGACAAGAGCAAGGTATGTCAAGAAACTATCAGTGAAACTATGAAAATAAGAGTGGAGGATGATGTGAAAAGAACAAGAACAGGCAGTAAAAAGGGCAGGGAAAAACCACAGAAAGATGTTCAAGAAGTTAGAGTTTGAAGAAAAGATGTCCTGCTTTGAAAAGTGTGAAGAGGAATAATCTGAGAAGTTGGGAATTAAACTGCATAAAGAATAGAAGATAAACACTTAATATGGACCGTGACTTTATGCCAGATACTATGGCACAATTAAACAGCCTATTTTTTAGCATATCACAAAGACATATTATATAGTTGAAGTATCAGTTGTAACTCTTTGTTGACTGACAGATTAACTAGGTTGTTTTTCAGATTTCTGATGGGTGCTTCTTGTGGTGGAGGCAACATGCAAGTCAATGATCATGATTATCATACTGTTGGACTTCGGCCTAGACATGCATATTCAGTTTTGGATGTCCAAGATATACAAGGTCTCAGGTAAGTGTAATAATATTAAAATATTTTTATATTTCACAAAAACATAGTGGCTAAACATTACTGGTAACCTTTTAATAAATAAATAAATAACTTAACCACATTTGTGTAGTGGCACCATATCACAAATAAATTGCAACTGTACTTCTCTAATATTAAGGGGCAATATCCAAACAACTGATATTGCATCCCAAATAGCATCAATCCTGAGAGATTAAAGCCAGTGTACTTTGAGGACTTTGAATATATTTTATGAATAATTCCACTTTATTTGCAAATGGGCTAAAAATTTGTGATTCCATGCACAGAAAACCAGAGGAATCTTACAAAATATTCACTATACAAGTGACCAAGCACAGAAATACAAAGTTCAGTTACAAAATAACCATTAAAAACAAAATATCAGAATATAAAATTAATCATAATTAAAAAAAAACAAGACTACAAATTAAGCATAACATAAAATGACATCAGCATACTAGGGTCGGCACTTGCACACCTGTCCTTTACATACAGTAAAATTGGCCAAGATGTCATCTCGATATGACTTGTCAATAGACCATAGGTCAGTGTCGATGTTGAGCGAGTTGAGTGTGTCCAAAGTCACATTTGGGAAGTGCCTACTGAAACTGTAACCTCTGGAGTCTTGAGCACAAAGAGGGGGTACTGCAGAGGTGTCTTCCTGGCAAACACCAACCGTGTTCCAGATGTTCATGTAATCATGCTTAGATGAACACAGATGAAAAAGAAGAAATGCCTTTATTTTCCATACATGGGCTCTGTGGACTGTGGGAATATATTGCAGGTTGGAACAGAGTGCAGAATTGGATGTTGTATAGATCTGGTGAGACCACAAGTTCAGCACCCAGAATTCTAGACCCCATAGTTTCTTGAGGCTGGTGGGAGGTGCAGCAGACAAAACATCTCCATGGCATAGGAGAGCATGCTACTGAAGTACATTTCAAGGTATTTCCTGATTATTTGTATATTGTGAGTTCTGCACAGATCTGTTTTCATTCCCCAGAAGGCTCGCAAGGCTTTGAAATACTGAGCTTGATTTGAATTTGATTATCCAAAACTTTAATTTTTTTGTAAACTCAGCTTGCATAATACTTGCCAGCACTCTAACCAGATGTTTATTCTAAGTACTATTTATGAGCTACTAATTACAGCCCATCTAAGAAATATCAAATTAACATTTTGAAAAACCAGCATATTCAGTTGCATATATACAAGAGTTCCTTAACTTTTACAGATTGATGTATTGTATCAAACAAAAAAAAAAAAAAAAGACATAGGACATAGAAATGGCTGGACATATCGACTACTTTTCCACAATTAAATTGTTCAGTTTGTTTTGGTACATACCATAATATACAATAAAAATTCATGGGCTATATTTCCCTTATCTTTTGATACATATGTACTTAGTTTACGAAATTCCTACTGAATATTTGTATTTAATATACTCATAGATGAAATGAACATAAAAAATAATTGTACTTCTCATCTAATTTTTAATTTGTAATAAGTTTCTCATGAATTGGAGGGTTATATTTGAAAGAATACTGCAGAAGCTAGTAGTATTGGACTTAACAATGACAAGATTATTTTTGTCATTGCCAAGCCCATGTGGTGGTTATTCCTGTGTGGTTAACAGTGTAGTTGATGTTAGTATTAGCAAATGATGCAATAAATCAAGTTTATACGGCATCAGCTAAAAAAAAAATACCAACACTTCTCATATCACCTGTCCATCCACTTTAACAGAGTGTCTAGTTCATCCTTGAATTTACTCGAAACTACCCACTTGTACACCAGATGGAAGTTTACTCCATTGTCAGCCAGCAGCTACCTGCTGGCTGATGACAAATTTCTGCACATCTACCCTGCAACCTTCCTCCACATAGTCTAAGCAGAAGGAGGGATTCCATCAGCATTGAGCTTACTCAATCCGTTCAAAATCTTAAACTCAGATCTCCTTGCAAGTGTCTTGTCTCCAGACACTGCAAATGTGGCTTCCAGACCTGTATGGAGTACTCAAGATGTGGCCTAGCAATTATCCCATTGCCTTATACAGTGGAATAATCACTTCATGTATTTGGTTTTACCAAATAATTCCTTTGATACTAAAGAAATTATTTACTGGTTTGTGTATTTCCATGAAATTATTGAAATTCCTACCACCACCTGAAAATTTTAGAAAAACTTTTGGAATCCATTCATAAGAAATGCCTAATTTTGACACACTTTTTTTTTTTTTTTCCATCATGCCTATTGCCAGTTTATGATACCATGTCTTTGGCATATTTTTTATTAGTTTATGAAATCATAATATTTCTGTCTTACCTCAACACTGGATTATAAAACTCCCTTTTCTACTTAAAGGGAAGCTCTGGAGAAGGAAATATGAATCAAGTATGAAGGAGATAAACTTCAGAAGTAGTACTGAAGGACATCACAAAATATGGTCTACAGGAAGCTGTTTTTTTTTTTTTTTTTTTTTTTTTTGAAATAGGTGGAATGATGGAATAGATGCATAGTTAGAAGTATAATATATTGAAAAATAGCCCCCTTGTGATGATTTGAACAAGCTTCTTTATAACAAATTTACTTGGTTATTCTTGGCCATTTCTTGTGTTATGTCAGCCATGCATTGGGGTAATCAGTCATTTTGTGTTACTGCCAATATTTAATTCAGTACCACAAATGACAATGAATTCACATTTGATTTGTGGCAACAATTTACTAATATTTTAAATCCTTAAATGATGTTTTCAGCTTGTGGGGTAAAATTATTATTATGAATAAGAGCATGTAAATAATAAGATTAAACATAATTTCAATTATTCCATACTGAAACAGCTTTTATAGAATGTGGATTCAGGCATTTAACAGAGGCACTGTTCAAATTAGATCTATATGCAATCAGAGAACCACATGTTCTGAAATGTAATGTTTGGTTTCATGTATCTTGCCAGAATATGGAATAAAATGCTAAATATTATAACATGGATGCAAGTGTATTTAGACTTAATTTTTATTTTTAACAGATACCCTTCTTTTCCTCCTTAACATTGAATATTCGTTTAAGATGAAGTTTGTCACTTTCCCAGCAGATCCATCACAACCCATATGCATCTATTGGCCTCATTGATATTCCGGCCTCCGTAGCCAGGTGGGAAGGAGCAGCAGTGCGTAACACACGCTTCTTGATTAGACCGGGGTTCGATCCCATCCACCAAATATGGAGCATGTGGAAAGGTCAGGGAACGATCACCGCATATTCCCGGAGCAATATGGCCTAATGCTCCTAAAAACCAAATAACAAACATAGAAATTCCCACCTTCTTGTCACTAAAAATTTAAGCACACTTGTATTCTCCATCTAGTTAAGAAAGAGTCTTTCTCAGTTGCTTTTGATTTTTTATGAGTTTATTTAAACTATTCAGTTTATCAGTATTTAAATTAACAGCTTTTGTAGGATTTACATTTATGATATGAATTTCACCTTTTCTTTGAAAAATAAACTTTTCCATATACAATTTTTTTTTTTTTTTTTTTTTTTTTTTTTGCTTATTTTTTGTAATTACAGTCAGTCCTCGTATAACACTTGTTTACACTACACGAATTCGATCATACACGATTTATAAATAGGGGAACGATATCTTATATAACACGAACCGAATTCGCTTATGCACGATTCACCTTTGTGTTTACAAGAAATGGCAGTCGGACGCGGAATCACCCCAACCGAACGTAACACGATAGGAATGAAGAGAAGATTCTGGAAATGTATTTGTTTTAGGGGAAACACATTTCACAATAATAACGTAAAAACCAACACAATTCCAGCTATCGGTATACATAATCGCAAATGCAATTAGATTGAGTCTACTACCAGTTTATAACAGATTCCACTAGCGGAAACGCAACTGGAAATTGTTTTTATTGTTTTATGGTAGTAACCCCTAGAAATGTGAGGTGTTGATAGTGTATCTCTGCCTTTACGGTGTTGTTTATTCAGTTATTACACGCACGCAGCTTTGTTTATGTGTATCAAGCGTGCCTCCTCGTTTTGTAATTGTGCTTTATTCCCTAAAAATGAGTAAAATACTTAAAAGGTGTGAAAAGAAAGCATCCTGGTGAAGACACTGCAGATTCAGAGAGAAAAAAAAAAAGCAATATCGATAAACAGAGGCGGACTGGGTCAAAAATTCTTACCCGGGGAAATTTATAGTGGCCTCATACTATGGTTTATGGCCAAAATCACACCGGCCTCCGGCCCACTGGGGTTTCCCTGGTAAGGCTTATGGCCAGTCCGCCTCTGTCGAAAGAGAAAAAATATGAAATTGTGAAACGCTTTGAGTGAAATGAAAGACCATGTGATATTGCACGTGCTACAGGCCTAAATGAGGCAACCCAGAGAATTACAAAGAATGCAGAGAAAATAAAAACAACTTTCATAGCAGGAACAACTCAAAGTGTAATTAAAATCCATTAGATTAACACACAAAGCATTGGAAGAGATGGAACGGCTGTCATCTGTTTGGATAGAAAATCAAACAAAAAAACAAGTTTGCTTACGATAGAAGCAAAAGCATTAGCAATATTTTATTACATAATAGTCGTAATAAAATACGTAAGTATTTTATTCATAAAACTACTTACGTATTTTTTATTATTTATTATATTATAATAAAATATAATATAATAATAATAATAAATATTATAAAAAATTATAATATTTTTATTACGTATTTTAATCGTTATAAAATACGTAAGTATTTTATTACGATTATTTATTGTGTTTGGTAATGTTTTGGTTACCAATGTGTGTTCAATCTTGGGTGGTCGGCACCTAACCCTATTTTTCCCATAGGGCCTGTTGTTTATATTGCACGATTTTGCATTGCACGAGGGTTTCTTGGAACACAACTATCGTGCTATATGAGGACTGACTGTATTAACATTGTAATGTTGTTTATTGATTTATTTATGATATCTGTTTGTTTAGATTAGTACGACTTAGGAATCCATGGGGTCATTATTCTTGGCGTGGAGATTGGTCAGACGAGTCTCCACTATGGACACCACAGCTTCGAGAACAGCTGATGCCACATGGAGCTGATGAGGGACTTTTCTGGATGTCATTTCAAGATGTGTTGAAGTTAGTACTTTTTTTTTTTTTTTTTTTTTTAGCATATGTAAGTAGGTATAAAATATTTTTACTTTGTGTTTAATGTTACTTAAGCAGTTCGTGCAACTCAGCTCAACCTTTTTTTTTTTTTTTTTTTTTTTTTTTTTCAATTTGTAGACTGCCTAACAACCAATAGAAAACTCTACAGACCAGCAATTATAAAACACTGTCTAGTTACTATGTATTAGCATTAGCATTAGTAGAGGCATATGATGCAAGAAAGCAAGCTTATGCAGCATCAGCCAGATAAAAAAAACTTCCACTTCACCCCTCCGTTCGTTCGAAATACCTGTCCAGCTGAGCCTTAAATTTGTTTAGGCTATCAACTTCCACAACAAGGGATGGAAGTCTGTTCCATCAACCAACCACCCGCTGGCTAAAGGCAAATTTCCGGACATCTATCCTACATCTGTCTTTCCTCAATTTGAATTTATGCCCTCTTAGGTGATTATTCTGAGCAAGAGGTTTTTGCTAGTATTAATGCTAGTATTAGCATTAATATTGATGAATGCTAATCAGTACAAGGAAGCAGGCTAAGCATCAACTTTAAAAAAATTAAATTAAAAAAAACCCCATCTGTTTGCATCCAAGTATTTGTCTCATTCTTCCTTAAATATATAAAAGCTCTATAATTATCATTTTTTTTAAATTTAATAAATACCTCCTTAATTTAAAAAAAAACACAAATTTCTTAAAAAGTGATTTTTGGGAATATCACCTAATTAATTAGCTAAAAACATTTCATGGTTGGTAAATGGTAAGTGATATATGCATGCACATAAAACATGTTAAAAAAAACATCAAAACATGAGGTCTCTTCAGAAGGTGTGATTTACAGTTTTTGTTTTTTTTGAATTTGTGTTATTAATTGATGGGGAGATGACATCAAGGGAAGTGTTACAGCTTCACTGAGAGGTTCCATTATAAACTGGGTTTAGGCAGAAAATGATGTACAACCATTTGAAACCATTAACCATTTTCACATCGAATAGTAAATTTAATGCATATGCAGGTTGCATATGCATCAAAACTGCCTTCAATTTTGATAATTTAATTAAATATTGTTGCCCATCTATTAAAATATTGTCAAGTTTGGCATCAGATGGCCCTAGAATGGGTGTTTTGGTGAGGGGGAGATTGATTATCTAAAGGCAGTATTCAAGGCCTTTTTTAAAATTATATTTAAAGTAAAGTATATTTTAACTGAAATTTACTTTAAATATAATTTTTTATATTTAATTAAGTCTTTTTATTATTAGTCCATGTTTTTTTAGCAAATACAGCAGTCAGCAGTGGTGGAGAAGCCTATATTTGTTTATGCAGACTTCATTACACATTAGATTGAAATCTGCTATGATAACCCAATTTCAAATTTGTGATAACTTTAAATGAGGTACTGTTAATGATATATAGGAATTTTGTAAGTAACAAAAAAAGAGGTAATTATCCTACCCAAATTAATGATCAGATCACATTTCAAATACAGTAATACCCCGAAGTTACGCGATAGGTGGGTCCGACGAAAATCGCTTAGGTCGAATTCGCGTAAGTCGGGGTGCAACTTTGCATATAAATACATATAAATTTTGTTTAATTGGGACCAAGGACTAAAAAAATACTAGTTTAGAAGAAAAATATTTAATAAAATTGCAGTTCTTTATACATATTAATACAAAATATGTATTAAAAAAATAAATGAGTTACGTAAAAAAGTTATTTCGATGTCGATGGCTTCATAAAATCTAACAAATTCGTCTGACGACACAGCGCCTTCTTTTTTTCACGCAGAATTTCTTCGTAGCAAGCTAATAATTTTTTTATTCCTTGATTTGTAGCTATAATGTGTTCTTCGTTGGAGTCTGTGTTTTCTAAAATTTTTAAGCCCTTTTCAATTGAGCTGAGACCTGTCAAGCTTGCAATTGTCATGTGCTTTTCTGGTGGAACTGGGTCTGAAGTGTCAGATACTTCAGTGACGTTTTGCTCACGCATCTCTATGAGCTCATTCATTGTCAGCTCCTGACTATGTGAATCCAACAGCTCATTGACATCATCACCATTGACTTCCAAATCTAATTGCCTGGCAAGATTAACAATTTCTTCTATCACATGAGCGACATGATCAGTTTCTGGAGTTGTTTTCATCTCGTTTTTGAAAAAAAAAGGGACAAAGTTTCTTCCAGACACCATTCAATGTTTTTTTTGTGAATTTCATCCTAAGATTCTTCAATGATTCTTACGGCATCTAAAACATTGAATTGTTTCCAAGAGTCTTTAACAGATATCTCACTATTTTGTCTCGTAGCTTCATTCAGAAGCACAAATGAACAAACACCTCGTGTAGTAAGCCTTGAATGTTTTGATGACTCCCTGGTCCATCAGTTGAAGCAAGCTGGTTGTGTTTGGAGGCAAAATTAGGGTGGAAGGAGGGTGACCGGTGCATTGTCAATAAGAAGCATCACTTTAAATGGAATCTGTTTAGACTTGCAATAACGTTCAACTTCGGTTATGAAGTGGTGACCAAACCAGTCCTCAAAAATGGAAGCTTTCCCCCAAGCTTTATGATTTGACTTCCAAATCACTGGTAAGCTAATTTTAGATATATACCAAACGAAAAAATCAATAACAGCATAACTCCGAGTTCACTTAAGTTGGAGTAGTGTAAGTCGGGGTATTACTGTACTTTATATAGGTCTGGAAGCCTCATCTGTAATGGTACCACAAATAAGGTAAGTGAGGCTAAGGCTGTGCATGAGAAAGCATTGACTAAGAGAGCAAAGAATGGGGATGACAAGGAATTTTTTATGTATATGAATACAATGAAGAAGAAAACTAATCAATTTGGGCCCTTTGCACTGGGTGTGGGGAAAGCCTTAAATAATCCAGCTGTGTTGCAGATGAAGTGAGTAGATACTTTGCATCAGTCTTTACTGACGAAAGACCCTTCATGCTGAAACAAGGTTGGGCTAAGCCATATGTAATTAGAGATTTCCTAATTACAGATGAATGTTTATTAAAAAAACTTTTGCACATGAAGGCAAATAAGACTCCTGGATTTGAAGTATATGCCCAGTAATTTTGAGTGATACTGCTAGAAGTGTATTGAATCATTCAGGTTAATTATGACGGTACCTTTGGACTCAGAGGAGGTTCCTTTAGATTGGAGAAGTTCCAACTTATTGCCAATATATAATGGTGATTCTAAGAGTGACGTTGGTAACTATGAAGTAGTTGGTCTGACTTCAGTGGTAGGAAAAATCTTAGAAGCAATGATTAAGAATGCAATAAATATGGCATTCTGAAGGACACAGAACATGGTTTTGTTAAGAGAAAATCATGTTTAACTAACTTAGTAGGCTATTTTGACACAGTTACTCACAATTTTGACATAGTTCATTTGGATTTTAGCAAAGCATTTTCAGTCCCTCATGCAAGGTTACTATATAAGCTGGAACAGGTTTGGATTACTGGAAAGATTCTAAGATGGATTGCCTGGTGGCTGCAGAGCAGAAGGCAGAGCAGAAGGCAGAGCAGCGGTTGTGATTAATGGATATTCTTCAAATTGGTGTAATGTCAGAAGTGGGATCCTCCAAGAATTGGTTCTTGGACTACTGTTGTTTCTCATTTTCATAAACATCAATGAAGGAATAAAAGATGTGATGTCAAAATTTGCAGATTGGTAGAGTCATCAATGATCAGTGCCAAACAGCGCTCCTTCATAATGACTTGAACAGATTTCAAAGATGGTCGGAGAAGTAGCAGCTGTGTTTTAATTAAGCAAGATGCAAGGTTACACTTGGGGAATAGCAACACCAAAATAAATTATATGCTTGGTGGGGTTGAATTAAAAACAGTGGAGGAAGAAGGGGAATGTGGGAATTACATTACAGGCAGATATGAAGTTTCCTCAGCAGTGCAGATAGGCAGCCAGGAAAGCTCATGGTGTCCTATCGATGATTTATTGAACATTATCCTGTAGAGAAGGGAGGTCATAATCCCACTGTATAAGGCAATTATAAGACCACATTTGGAATACTATCTTCATGTATGGACACCTCATCTGCAAAAAAGACATTGAGCTTCTTGAAAGGGTCCAAAGATGGGCAACTCACATGGTGAGATTGGCAAAAGGGTAATCCATACAAGGAAAGACTTCAATTATGTGGGCTACAGAGCTTTGTCAACCAGCCACCTAAGAGGGGTGCCCAATTGAGGTTTATAAAGCTCTGAGAGGGGTAAGTAAAATTAATGAAGGCAGAATTCTCAGTTATAAAGAATTGCAGAACTAGGGGCCATAAATTAAAATTACAGGGGATTGAGTTTAGACTAGATTGTAGGGAGTTTTCTTTTAGTCAACAAGTCATTGTTTGCTGGAACAAGTTGCCCTCTCAAGTAGTTGAGGCTGACAGTTTGAAAAAATTCAAAGGTCAACCAGATAGTTACATAGAGATATGCTTACAGGAGTGGGGACATGTTCTCGCTTTCTGTGGTGACTCTCTGTCCCCACAAACAAGGAGAGAGAGAGAGAGAGAGAGAGAGAGAGATTCAAACTAAAGAAAAATAATTGAATGAATGTAAGAATATTTGCCTTTAGCTGCAAACAGATTAAAAAATTTTAAATGGTTATCTATGAATGCAAGAATAGCTGATGAAAGCAGCTATTGGATATTAGTTACCCCTTTAATTGAAACTATTTTTGGTGTTGTGTGAACCTCTATATAAACTCCAATCTACTCTTGCCTGTCACTCTACAAGAGTGACAGGCAAGGGTAGATAAAAACCAGTGATGCTAATCTTCTCCACTAAACTCATTATGGTACATGTTTTAAATCCATGCATTGTTAGTTCCTCAAAAAAAAAAAAAAAAAAATATGAACCAAGAATGAAATGAGTGGTGAGCCCACACCAATCTGCCACCTTTTATGTCATGAGTGGAACATGGGTTTTGCTGGCTAAATGACACAATTATTATAATAATTGTGTCATTTAGTCACACTATCTGACAAACAAAGTATGTATCGTCTGTCCATAGGATGTTGTTGAGCCATTCGTCATCCTCCTCCTCCTCTAACTTGGCAAGAAGTTGTTCTATAAAACCAAGACCCATGCTGTAGTCATCTGCTTAAAGAGCTTGAATTGGAAGATCTTGTATGGAAGCATGCTGAGTTTGCAAAGAGCCTTATATACTTTGTAGATATGGGCACTTCCAATTGACAAGAAACAGTGCATACACTAATGGTTCATGGAATTCTCTTCTCCTCTACCTTTAATGATAACTTCAGTAGCAATTTTGTACTAGCGCAAGGTCATTCATTTCATTTTCTGTCACTTGTACAACTAGTAGCCATCTATTCTTTATCAAAATGCTCACACATTTACTGCAACATAGACCACAATGGAGATTATGCACACCCAAACATGTACTGCAGCTTCAGCATTGCACCTCTGCATGTATCACTGTTTCACTAACTCACAATATTACACCTCTTTTTTACTGTGATTATGGATAAATAATTGCCTACCTCTTTGCAAGTATTAATCATTGTCATTCTATGCTCAGTGGCACAAATTGAAGTAATTATGCATATCTAATGTATGCTTAATATAGGAATATTCCAAATATTCGACTCTTTTCAACAACTGCTTTGAGATCTAAAAGGCTTCAAATTCCAAAAGATTTTATTTTTTTATTTTTAATAATAACCCTGTATATTAAATTTCTAAGTTGAAGCTTAGGTTGATTCTATATGTATATGTACACATACAGTATCCCCCAGGCTAATTATGAAAGATCCCCCCCCACCAAAATCTTAAGTTTATAAATTTCCAGTTGCAGTTCATAAGTTATGATCTTCTTATGTCAGTTGTGTTATTCCAAGAAATTGATTAGGCTACATCTTGAGTACTACATACAAGTATGTAGGCCTTGTTTTAAGAAGGATGTAGATCTGCTGGAATGAGTGCAGAGAAAGGTAAAGGGAACAAAGAGATTGATGAAGGGAACAAAGGGTGGTCTTACCAAGAAAGGCTTGAGTTCTGCAAACTGCAGCATCTGGAGACTAGCACCTGCAAGGGGATCTCATTGAGGTGTTTAAGGCTTTGAATGAATTGAGAAAGCTCAATCCTGATAGCATTCTTCCTCTTGCTCACATGAGGGGACATAAAATTGAGGAAGGATGGTTGCACGGTAGCTGTGCAGAGGTTTGCCTTCAGCTAGCAGGTGGTTGATTGTTGGAAGAAAACTTCCATTTATTGTTTTGAAGCAGGTAGTTGAAATAAATTCAAGGAAGAACAAGACAAATTATTGGAGGGGATGGACAAGTGATGTGGGAAGGGTTTTTATTTTTTTTATTTTTCTGGTGCTTTATAAACTTGCTTTCTTGCATTATATGCCACTACTAATAATAATAACATTACATTGCTAAATTTTCTCTGAATTAATATAATCATATTAATCACAAATAATTATGATTGCTGCATAAAATAATTCAGTGAAGTTTATTATAATGAACATTAGTGATGTACTATTGAACTATGTGTAACTTGCATTAAATTTTTTTACTAACAACTTGAAATTGTAATTTTAGTCATGTTTTCTGGATACACAATTTTCATTAATCTTCCCAAGTGAATATTTTAAAAAGAGTGTAATTCCTGTTGCTCATTGGATGAACTTTAAAAAATTTTCTGACTTGAAGCTTCTTTGTTCAGTGGAGAAGATTTAATTGGTTGTCATAGCAAGCAGATAGCATATAATGAGGTCAAAAAATAGAAAAATGTTTATTATCTTATCTCTCTCCCTGACTGAACCAATAATAGTTAATCAATGTTGCAACTCAGATTTTTCATAACTGTCATTATATTTATATAGTATATAGTGTAATGCATCTTCCTTGTAACGTTGTTTTTGTAAATAATGAAATAAAGTATCTCAGCAGTGAAAGAGGATGAAGTTCATGTAGAAAGTAAGTAATTACATTAGGATCTCTCTCTCTCTCTCTCTCTCTGTACGTATGTGAAGCAGATGACTGAAAACTTATGTCAGTTGTGTTATTCCAAGTGTAACATTGCCTTCAAGCTAATCAAGGCAATGATTAGGTTGTGTCTTGAGTATTACATACAGGTCTGTAGGCATCATTTTAAGAAGGATGTAGATCTGCTGGAATGAGTGCAGAGAACAGTCTGTAGGCCTCATTGTATATTAACAGAAAAATCATGACTTACATAATTTTAAGGTATTAAGCATAGCAACATTTCCTCTATAGCTACCTCTACAATTTGTCAGTGTAATATATCATCCTTGACATTCTCAAAACTATACATTCTGGGATTCCCCTCCCCCCCACAAGATTCACAAATCTTGTAGCCCCCGTGCCTATTAAAGTCAATCAGATAGTAGCCACCTGTACTCCTTAACCCTTCAGGCCACCTTGCAGTGGCAGACCTGGCAGTATGGTAGTTTCACAGCTGCATCCTGAGGAATTTTAGCAGCCAGTCCAGAGCAAACATTGGCTGCCCTCAGTACACCATGCAAGTTATTTTAAATTTTTTGTTAATATAAATTTCTGAAGTTTAAAGTCCAGAGTTCCATGTTCAGAGAGAGTATTCCGATAATTAAAGCATCTTTTGGTTTGCCTCTGCTTTTTTTCTTTTTTTTTTTTAATAAATAGGAATTTTTTTTATTTTCCTCTAGGTTCTTTGACTGCATAGACATTTGTAAAGTTCAGCCAGACTGGAATGAAGTTAGATTGCAAGGAGTTCTTCCAGCACATGCAGACAAAGATTGCCTTGCAGTAACTGTCTTGACAGTATTAGATGCAACAGAAGTTGAATTCAGTTTATTTCAAGAGGGTCAGAGGTATGTTGTTATCATTTAAAATATTATAGTTAAAATTTATCTTAAATATGAAAATTATTTATTTCACCTTAAATATTCTGCTTTGCTCTTTCAGTCTACTTGTGATTCCTTGAGACAGGAACGTAATGAATTTTAATATTCTGAATGTATATGGTAAAAATGGCTGCCAATTACTATTTTATAAACGCACAATTGGCATTGTTACTTGCAATAGCTGCACTGCTCAACAAAATTAATGGAACATGTAGAAAATGGGGTGTAACTTGTGCAGTTTGCGATGAAGCGGAACAAAATTTGGTATGGTGGTGTACCATAATGATGAAATAAGGAGACAGTGAGAAACTTCAGACAGGTATAAGGGACATTTATAGGGTTTGTATAAGAATTACCAAAAAAAGTCACATTAGAGAAGTTGATACAAAACAATCGAAAATATGGTCACATGACATTGGTACAGCTTATGATCCCCTCCAGTATATAAACAGGCCTGACAGCAGTGAACTATGCTTGATATTAAGGTGTCTATAAGATTGTGGCAACAAATTCCATTCTTCCACCAGCACAGACCTTAGCTCACCCAGTGACAGAGGTGTTGGATGTCAGTGTGCAATGCAACACCCAAGGCCATCCCACACATGTGCGATCAGATTTTAGTCTGGTGATCATGGTGGCCACAGCAGTCATTGGTTATCTTCAGTTTCAAGATATTCCTCCAACACTTGAGCTGTATGTGCAGTGGGATTGTCATGCATGAAAACAAAATCTGGGCTAACCGCACCCCTAAAAAGTCACACATAGGGTTTGAGGACCTGTTCTCGGTACCTCTTCACAGTTACGATACCCCTGTCAAAAACATGAAGAGGGGTGCAGCCATTGATCATTATTCCACCCCACATGAGAACACTGCCTCCACTGTAAGTGTCCTTTCTCTGATTTTGGAGGGATGGTACCACACTCCTCATCTCCAGATGTTCGTGGCACCAGTTTTGACAAGCTCTGCAGTGGTTTGAATTGGGCTATCTTAATACACTCTGGTTGGAAATGTATCAACTGTCTCTTGGGCAGCTACCTCAAGAGACAGTTGACGACAGGATATCTTAAGGTTCCATCTTGCTGTTAGAGCCAGTTAGCGGTCTGTTCTGGTTGACGTAGCCCTCAGGCAACATTGGCCAGCTCTTCTTGTAATGGTTCCTGTCTCCTGAAACTGCTTCCATTGTGCCAGGATGGCACTGCATAACAAATTAAGTGAACATGCTACTTCCACCTGTGACTGCCCAGCTTCAAGCCTTCCAACACCTGGCACCACCATGCCGTGACGGGACTAATTGTAGTTCTGTCATTGCTGCAATTAAAGATTCTATTCTATTCTATTCAACAGCCTGCCATCTCAAAGAATCATCTAAATGACAATGGCTTGCCATCCTGAGTACTGAAGATGTGGATATCCCACTGAGCAAGCCAAAAAATAGGAATGAAGTGATGTGGTTGCAACCCATGTTTTTTTATAGGCATGAGTAATTTGCATAATGTACGACTCGGTAAGGTGGTAGATAAATTTCTATTGGATGTTTGGAATTTGCATGCTAGGATGCCTATTATATCAAATATTCACCTTCAGCAACAATGTTCACAATAAAATATTCATAAAAAAATAAATATTCATAAAAATAAAGCTTAATGTGTGTAATATTTTTGTAATATAAATTAGTTATTAATTATATCATGGGATATTGTGTAAATTTAATTATCCTTGGAATAAAATAAAAGTTTCTAAAATAAGTACTGGGTTCCTTGTTTCTGATATACGGTGTGTCCATAAATAATTACCCTGATTACACTATGCTATAATTTTGAAGAAGACTCTAACATCTGTGTTCTTTCTATAAGTAACACATATACACGCAGAGATCCTGTGCTGGTGTGTTTTGTTTATTGTGTCTACCACTAGGAGTGCTGTAGCAGCTATTCAGTAAAGATTGCACCTCTGAGAGAAAACAATGCGTTGTTTGGCTTGCAGAAACAAAGTCGTTCTTCTGTGAGCATTCAGCAATTGCTCAGAATGAAGTATGGAAAGGATCTACTTGATGTGAAATTAAATCGGGGATGAGAAAATCCTTGGAAAGAGGAACAGGAACAGTGGGAAAGGGAAGAGGAAGAGGCAGACCATGAATTTCTGATGAGATGGTGGGTAACATTCAAACTGCTTTTGCACATGTGCCAACAAAATCAGTGAGACAAGCTTCACATCAACTACAGATAGAAAAGTTAACGGTTCACAAGGTGTTACACAATTGTTTGAAGTCACATGCCTACAAGGCACAAATTATTCAAGGACTGAAGCCCAATGAACATTCAAAATGTGAAAATTTGCTGATGACATTTTTAATCTCACTGATATGGATAATAATTTCTTGCAATGTCTGCTTTTCAGACGAGGCCACATTCCATATTAGTGGTACAGTCAACAGTCTCCATATTTGGGAATCTGAAACCCACGTGTTTTAAGGGAGCATGTTTGGAACAGGCCAAAGATTAATGTCTAGTGCAGGCTTATGCATGACAGGATAATTGATCCTTTCTTCTTTGTTGAGAACACTGTTTCTGCAAATGTGTACCTGGATATACTCACGAATTATACCATCCTTCAGCTGTAGAAGAGACAGCCAAATATCCTCCAACAAGACAAGGCATTCCCTCCCCCCCTTTGGGAAATTGGTGTTCATGAAACTTTTAATGCAAAGTTTTCAAATTGATGGTTTGGAAGGGATAGACCAATCACATGACTCCTTTAATCAGTTTATTACTCCACTGGATATTTTTTCATAAAAGATTTGCATGAATGCATTGAGAGTGCATTTGCTACAGTTCCTCCAAAAATGCTGAAAATGTGTAGCCCGTTGAGTGTGAATGTCATTTAGACATTTTAAAGTTCACTAAGAGTGCACATGTAGAAGTTTATTAATAATGTAACAAAACTTTGTTTATTTATTTATATATAGATGACCCTCAATTTCACGGACTAATAGGGGGAAGGGTTGTCCGAAAAACCCGGGAGTCTGAATTTTCCTAATGAATATTTAACGAAACATTTAACTGTATAGTACCCATTGTAAACATGATTAATATAATAGGTAGTGTACACACAACGCACATACATTACTTATAAGCAATGTAAGTAGTACAATATGTAAAAATATTTATACTAGAATAAATAAATAATGTAACAAAAATCAAAAGCTATTTTCTCTTGCCTTAATGGAGATAGAACTGAGTTTTTTGTGCCGTGATCATATATAGTGGGACTCAGAATAATTTATTCTGTGTTAGTGGAGTTCCCTAGCTTCACTGAAGTGGCCTGCTGATGATGAGGCAGTTTGGGACGAAGATGGGGCAGGAGCAGCAGCAGGTTTGAAGAATGTGTCCAGCTTCATCTATTTACCTCCCTTATGACAGCCTCTCTTAACATACGTAAATGGTGGTAGTGGGGCTGTCTGAGAGGCTGACATACTGAATGACCAGATCAAGTGCCTCTTGTACTGCTGTCCTTTTTGGTTTATTAATAATTTCTTCATCACTGGACACCCCCTCAACGTCACCTGCTCTCACTTCATTTTATTATTATTATATTGGGGTCACCCGTAATTTAATACATCTACCCATATCTGTGTCTGTAAATTGCATGCATTCCCTTGTCGATTTGTCTGTTTTGCTGGATGAAAAACTCCCAGTTTCTGGGGAAAAACTTGCTATCTATGCCTGAGACTGACTAACTCAGCCACGGAGTGAAAAAAGCCCATTAAAGTTCCTTGCGTCATCGACAGGATTCGAACTCAGGCCTTTTCCACCTAGTGTGGGGGGAGAACAGTGACGATACCACTGTGCTACCCACGCAGACCTCTCACTTCATCAGCAATCTCCTCTAGTATCAAGATCTGGTAGCCCGGATCTACGTCACTTTCCTCTAGCCCAGTGTTTTCCAAAGTGTGTTCCGTGAAATATCCTAATTAATAATTTAAAAAATAAAATAAAATAAATAAATTTTGCATATTTGTAGCATACACCACTTTTATATCATTCTAATTTTTAACATTATTATTATTTTTTTTTTTTTGGTTATTAATATACTGGCATCGACTAATAATCAAATAGACCACAGAACACTTTATTTTGGTGGGCTTTTGCATAGAGAAGTATGTGTAGAGGTAATGACATCTAATATGCCATTCGTATGCAATTTTGCCTGGAGTACATGGGCTGAAGGAGAGGGGAAGCGAACCGATATCATAACTAAACTCACTTCCTTGTATAAATTTTTTTTTAATAATTATCAGTATTTTGAAATATTATCAAAATAAATGACCTTGTATTTATGGTTGAAAAAAGGAACTTTAAAACGAGAAGCAAGTACTTCTAGTATTGCAACTGTGGTTGATGAAAACAAATGCAATATTGTCACGCTTCAAAGTGAGGATGAACAATTGCAGTCTTTTGTTCCCCAAAAATCCAAAGTGAAAAAACAGGAACCAACTAATAAAAGACCAAAACGAAAGTACGATGACAGTTATTTGAATTTTGGCTTTACAAGTGTTGTAAATAAAGATTCTCTTGATTCTCAGTGTGCCATATGTAATAAAATATTAGCAAACAGTTCTTTGGCTCCTGCTAAGCTTGTGTTTCATAAGTGTTCTCTAAATATATTGTGAGATGAAGTATTCCATAACTAAAAAAAAAGTTTTGGAAATAATGCTCCAGCCAGTCAGATATGTTTTTTTGGTAGGGACTGCCAGAATAACTCAGTCTCGTCTCCATTATACACCTGGGATAAGAGCAGGCCCTCCTTCTTTATCAGTTCATTGAGGTGGAGTCTGAAAGGCTCAACTGAATGTGTTGCAGCAGACCCAGCTTCACCATGCTCTTTCCTGTTATACACTATGGCAATTTCTAAAACCCCATAGCCGCCCATCACTAGCTTTGAAATTGTTAATGCCCATATTTTTAGCCAGTTTCTCAGCTGCAGTGCGTAAGGTAACATCAGTAACATTCACTCCACATAATCGCTCCTGCACGTACCATTTGTAAGCAGCGTCTTCTAGATCATTAAGCTGCCCACACCAATGCCAGAGCTTGCACTTGGTCATCACGCAACACGGCGGCAGCCCCCAAGGCAGAATGCACTGGTCCCAAAGGAATTAGTAGTTGTTGGTGACTCTATTGTCAGGGAAACGGCAAACTTGCTTCGTAAAAAGGATAGGTGGAACAGGACCAGGGTATGTCTGCCAGGGGCAAAGGTTGATGACGTTGTAGAGCGGATATCATCTTTTAAGGGCACAAAAGGTGATACAGTTGTACATGTTGGCACTAATGATATTAAGAGTAGGAGACCGGTGGAATTACTTAACAAGTACAGGTCTAAAACGCTGATGGAACTGATATTCAGGTGACACTCAAGTCAAGTGGACCCAATTTGGGCGAAGTTCGGCCGGTCTGTGACAGCCAAATCCTCTGCTTGCACCTTCACGATGGTGGGACTGTTAGTAATCCTGGGTATAACCTCCATGCTCAAGTACATGGTGGGTGACCACCCAGGTGTGAACCAACGTAAGCAGGGGTCGAGGTGTGGCGCCCACACCACATGGAGGAACGCCGCCCCTCTATGTTACCAGGCAGTACTAGGTGGTAGATGACTCTCATCAACCGGTGAAATACCACCACTTTGCTTATTGGAGGCTTGAAATGGTGGAACCCATGTTTAGTCTCTAGAGCTAAGTTCCGGTCAACCTTTCCCTATCTCTTCCATCATGCAGTATGATTGATGACTTTTGAGGTTATGATGAACGTCGTGGCGAGATCCAATATTCCTTACATTTCGAGGGTACAGCTCTAAAACGGTGTTCGCAGGCCGGCCGCTAGTTAGTACACCGGACTGCACCTATTGGTAACTTTCTAGGAAGCTTCCGGATCAGCTAGTGTATAATCTTGCTGCCTCTACTCTGCCAGATAGTGACTGGAGGGAGTCCGAGTAGTGTGTATGCGGGGAGCATTGTCGAGGCCACGTTATGTCAAGGATCTGGGTATATTCTTACCACATGTACGCCATATCCAAAAATTTCATTACTTCATACAGCATGTCCCACCTACTTTTTCTTACTATTGAATACACCATGAATTGTCAAACTAATAGAGCAAGCTTATCTGCGAAAAGATCTAAACCTCCCAAGGACTTCCTAATTCATTTCACAAATATACGTGGTCTCAATTCTAATCTCAACGATGTCCATTTCCACTTGCAGTCTGCCAAACCCCATGTACTTTTTCTGACAGAATCTCAGATATCGGTTGATTCATCTACTGCTCATCTCAGATGCCCAAATTATTCGCTGTATGATTCCTTTCGCCTCAAAGGTGGTACTTGTGCATATGTCCGTTCTGATATTCCCTGTCAGAGACTTGGCAATTTGGAATCTCCTCTCTGTGATCTTCTCTGGCTTAAAATCTCTCTACCTCATTGTGTCAAATTCATCTGTTGTCTCTACCGTTCTCCCAACTCCACTAATCACTTGGAGCTCTTTGACTTCCTCTCTTTGCAACTTGACTTTCTCCAGTCCAACTTTCCTCACAGTGAAGAAATTTTCCTTGGTGATTTTAATGTTCACAACTCCTGCTGGCTTCCGTTTTCTAGTCACACCGACCCAGCAGGTCGAGATGCTGAGGCTTTTGCAATTACTAATGACCTAGCACAGATTGTTCATTTACCTACAAGAATACCGGACAATCCTAATCATACAGCCAATACGCTTGATCTTTTTCTCACAAACATCCCTTCTAAGTACACGGTCGAAGTGAGAGGTCCTTTAGGCACTTCAGATCACAACTTGGTGATTGTCTCTTCTCCAACAAAACCTTTATCTCATGGCTATTCCCAACCACGTGTTGTTTGGCATTACAAGAATGCAAAATGGGATGACCTGCGAGACTTCTTTTCTTCTTTTCCTTGGTCGGATTACTGTTTCAAAACTTCTGATGTCAATGTTTGCTCAGATCGTGTCAGTGAAATTATTCTTGCAGGAATGGAATCCTTTATCCCACACTCCACTTTAAAATCTTGTCCTCTATCTAAACATTGGTTTTCCAATAAATGTGCTAAGGCTGTCCAAGAGAAGAATGTTGCGTATCGTAATTGGCTTGTTTCTAATTCTTCAGTTTCATTTTCTGCCTACACCAAAGGTCGCAACAGTTGCAAAGCAGTTATTAACCAGTCCAAACTAGAGTTTGAACAGTCTAAGAGTAGAAAACGTGCTTCTTGCCCTAATGGTAGCCGACATTCTGGTCTCTTGCCAAAGCTATTGGCCGCAACTTTTGCCCATCTTTGCTCCCACCTCTGTCCAAACCAGATGGTTCTGTTGCCACTTCAGCCAAGGATAAAGCTGGCCTGCTAGCATCCCATTTTTCTTCCAGCTCATGTATTAATGATCTTGGTAAAACACCTCCCACTATTCCCAACACGCTCCATTCAATGCCTCCTGTGGTCTTCCGTCAAAAGGATATCAGAAGGATTTTGATGAATCTTGATGCTAAGAAAGCTCCAGGTCCTGATGGTATTTCTCCACTTGTTCTCAAAACCTGTGCTCCTGAATTTACTCCTATTCTTTGCCGCCTTTTTTCACTTTCTTATTCCAAAGGTGTTTTTCCTTCTGCTTGGAAATTTGCTCATATCCAGCCAGTTCCTAAAAAGGGTGACAAATCCCTCCCATCCAATTATCGTCCCATTGCTATTACTTCTACGCTTTCTAAAGTAATGGAGAAATCAATTAACCGCCAACTCTTAAACTACCTAGAAACCTTCCGTCTGATCAACGATCACCAGTATGGATTCCGTCAGTGTCGATCCACTGGAGATATTCTGGCTTATGTTACCCATTTATGGACTAATTCAATGGAAAGGTTCGGTGAAACACAAGTAGTTGCTCTTGACATCTCAAAGGCTTTTGATCGTGTTTGGCATAAAGGTCTTCTAAACAAGCTTCTATCTTATGGTTTGCCAACTGTTTTTAGTAATTGGTTATCCAGTTTTCTCTCTGATCGCTCACTGAGGGTGATGGTAGATGGCTCTCTGTCTTCTAACTTCTCCACTAATGCCGGTGCCCCCCAAGGTTCAGTTCTTTCCCCCACTCTTTTCCTCTTGTATATCAATGACCTTCTTCCATTGACTGGAAATCCTATCCATAGTTTTGCTGATGATAGCACATTGCATTCAACTTTCCAATTTGAGAAACCTTGTCCTGCTCAATCAGCTTCAAGTTCTCGAAAATCTGCTACCAATTCCTTAAATGCCGATCTTCAGGTAATTCTCCAGTGGGGCAAAGACAACTTAGTTGATTTCAACCCTTCTAAAACTCAGTCTTGTCTTATATCTTGCAAAAAGGATTCTTTTGCTCCTATGCTTATCTTTAGTGACACTCCAATTTCTAGGCAAAATGATATATCTCTTTTGGGGATTACCCTGACTTCTAATCTCTCTTGGCACAAGCACATTACAAATATTGCTTCCTCTGCATCTAAAAAACTTGGTTTTCTCTTTCGCTCTCGGCGTTACTTTTCTTCCAATCAGCTTCTCACTCTGTATAAATCGCAAATTCGCCCTGCCATGGAATATTGTTCCCATATCTGGGGTGGTGCCCCCAAAACCTCTCTCCGGCTTCTTGATTCCATTCAGAAGAGGGCAGTTAGGTTAATTAATGATTCATCTCTAACAGAGTCTCTCCACTCGCTTTCTCATAGACGCATTGTTTCTGCTGCATGCCTCTTCTACAGATACTTCCATGGCACTGTTCTTCTGAATTGGCTTCTATAATTCCTGCTTTCTCTTTCAAAACAGTCCGAACACGTGCCGCCACCAGCCAACATCCATTTACTGTCCAACTTCAAACCCGCAGAACCAACTTTTCATCTTCCTCATTTATTCATTCAACTGCCGTTTTCTGGAACAACCTTCCTTCATACGTATTTCCTGAAAATTACAGTCTCCAGAAGTTCAAGTCCAATGTCAACAAATATCTTCTTTCGTCTTCTTAACCTCAAACCCAAGCACGGTACTAAGTACTATAGGTTCTAATACCTCTCTCGTTTGGGGTTCTCATAAAAAAAAAAAAAAAAAGGTCACTGTTGAAAAAAAGCCATGAATTAGGGTTGAATTTGAAAGTGTCTGCAGTTCTGCCCAGACACGATAGGAGAGAGTATATGATGAGAGCCCTGTCGATCAATTCGGCCCTGGAAAGATTGTGCAAGGCTCAAGGGGTAGAATTTTTTTCAGCCTGGTCTGTACTTGTTAACAGGAGAGACTGCTTCTACAGGGATGGGATACACTTAAATAGAAAGGGTGCAAGAATGTTTGCTGATGCTATCGAGGCAGTGTTAGGTGGGTCGGAAAACTGCTAGATTGGGGGGATACAAGGACTAATAGATTATCAGTAGCCACTGGCAGAGGTGAAAGTGATTCTTGCACTGCTTCTATTGGAATGAGCCGCAGCCTGGAAAATAAGATGCAGGATATTTCAGAGACTGCTGGGAATCATTGGGGTACAAATAAACACATAGGTTGTGTTAGGGTAGCTAAGAAAAAGAACAGGTGCATGTATACTTGCGTGTACACCAATGCTAGGAGTTTAGTAAATAAATTTGATGAATTTGTGGTATTGCTCAAAACATCAAAGGCAGATATTGTAGGGATTTCAGAGACGTGGTGTCACACAGATATAAGGAATGCAGAACTGGAATTTGGGGAGTACAATATCTACAGAAAGGATAGACAGGATAGGAAGGGAGGAGGGGTTTTGCTATTAGTTAAGGAATACATAAAATCCAAGGAAGAGAAGCCAGTCGACATTGCTGGACACTGCAGTGTCGAGTCAGTTTGGTGTGACATAAGCATTGGGAGATCAAAATTGAGAGTAGGAGTGTGCTATAGGCCTAATGACTCTGATGAGTATAATAAGAAACTGTACGGGGAAATAGAGTGGGCCAGTAAATCAGAGAGTCTTATAATGGGGGATTTTAATATCCCAGATATTGACTGTAATTTGGGGGCTGGTCACTCACACACTAGCAAGGCTTCTGTCGATTTATTGGATGATTGTTTTCTACATCAGCATGTTCGGGAGGCAACTAGAGGGAGTAATACTCTTGATTTGATTATCAGTAGTGATTCTTCATGCATTAAGAATCTGCAGATAAATGAACCACTAGGTGGTAGTGAACACAGTATGCTGAAGTGGGATTTACTCAAAGAGGTAACTACCATTAGGGATAAAGGGAAGGGTTATTGCTTCCGTAAAGGCGACTACAGTGGACTGAGACAGTATTTAAATTCTATACAGTGGGACCAACTGATGATGTTACCAACAGCAAATTCAAAATGGGAAGCATTCAAAGAACTTATCTTGGAAGCTACTAGGCTTTACATACCAACTAAGAAATATTGTTCAAGGTTTAGGCCTAAATGGATGTCAGATTAACTAATGAGACGTATGGCAGAGAAGAAAAATGCATGGGATACATACAAATTAAACACATGACACAGAAGCCTATGATAGATACAAGTTGATCTGTAACCAAGTTACAAAGGAGGTTAGGCAGGCGAAGGCAGATTAAGAGAAATGTTTGGCAAGGGATGCAAAGAAAAACAGCAAAGAGTTCTTTACTTATGTAAACTCTAGAAGAAAGGGGATGAATCAGATTGGTCCACTTGATATCGATGGGTCAACTGTTGATGATCCTGCACAGGTAGCTAACAAACTGAATGAATATTTTGCATCGACATTCACACATGAGGAGTTATTCGGCGAGGGGAATGCCAGAGGTGTATTCAACTCTGGCAGTAAGCTAGAGAATCTTTTAATAACTGAGAGTAAAGTGGAGGAGAAATTGTTGAAGATAAATACAAGAAAGGCACCTGGGGTGGATGGGATATATCCAGTTATATTAAAGGAGGCAGCAAAGGAAGTAAGCAAACCCTTAGCCATAATTATGAGAGCTTCTTGGACTCAGGGGAAGTACCCATGGACTGGAGATGTGCAAATTTGACCCCAATTCACAAAGGAGGATCAAAGGGCGACACAAGTAATTATAGACAAGTTAGTTTAACTTCTGTTCCTGGAAAATTAATGGAGGCACTGGTTAAAGAAGCACTGCAGGATCATCTAGACAAGATTTCAGTTATAGCTCAGACACCGCATGGTTTTGTTAAGGGGAAGTCTTGACTGACCAATTTGATTGGATACTATGATGCAGTCACAAAAGAACTGGATGCACGGAATAACTTTATATACTTGGATCTTAGAAAGGCTTTTGATACTGTTGCACATGGAAGGCTGCTACACAAATTGGAGCAGTGTGACATTGGAGGCAAATTGCTGCTATGGATAAAGGGGTGGTTGAGGGGGAGAAGACAGAGAGTGGTAATCAATGGACACTGCTCATCGTGGACTAATGTTATTAGTGGAGTCCCTCGGGGTTCAGTATTGGGTCCATTATTGTTTTCTGTATTTATAAATGATATTGATGATGGTATATTCAGCTTAATGTCCAAGTTTGCAGACGATACGAAGGTTGGCAGGGTTGTCAAGGACACTACTGACACTATGCTACTGCAACGGGATCTGGAAAGGTTGAGCAGATGGGCTGAGAGGTGGCAGAAGTTTAACATTGACAAATGTAAAGTACTACATATGGGAAACAGCAACCCCAGAGCAACGTATCAACTCTGTGGTACTACACTGACAGTGGTAGAGAATGAAAGGGACCTGGGGGTGGTTGTGCAGGCAGATATGAAGTTCTCTGAGCAGTGCAAACGGGCTGCAAGAGTAGCTCATGGTGTGTTGTCAATGATATATAGGAATTTTTCTAGCAGGGATAAGGAGGTGATTATTCCCTTGTATAAGGCAATGGTCAGGCCACACCTTGAGTACTGTATACAGGTCTGGAGGCCTCATTTCAAGAAGGATGTAGAGATGCTGGAACGAGTACAGAGAAGGGCAACAAGATTAGTGAATGGAACAAAGGGGTGCTCTTACGAAGAAAGGCTTAAGTTTTGCAAATTACAGTGTCTGGGGACTAGGCACCAGCAAGGGGATCTGATAGAGGTGTATAAAGCCTTGAATGGTTTGAGCATGCTCAATGCTGATGGGATTCTTCCTCTTGCTCAGAATAATCACCTGAGAGGGATAAATTCAAATTGAGAAAAAACAGATGTAGGATAGACGTGCGGAAATTTGCCTGTAGCCAGCGGGTGGTTGGTTGGTGGAATAGATTTCCATCCCTTGTCGTGGAAGTTGATAGCCTAAATAAGTTTAAGGCTCAGCTGGACAGGTATTTCGAATGAACAGAGGGGTGAAGTGGAAGTGGTTATTTTTTATTTATTATTATTATTTATTTATTTATTTTTTTTTTTTGCTGATGCTGCATAAGCTTTCTTTCTTGCATCAAATGCCTCTACTGATGCTAATTATCTTTGCTTACTTTCGTGTGCTTTCTGTCACTCACCGAACCCATACCTTCAATATTGTACTTTATTGCAAAGCATTGGAGCTTTCCTTTGGCCTTGCGAATATCAGAAACAGTTTGCTTTTTAACTCCATATTGCTCATAAAGACTGGCCATCGAGGCATCACTCAAGCTTTTGACCGACACTCAAATGCAGATCCTTTCTTTTAACACTTGTCTGTTTTGAAGCCTTTGCTGGTCACAAAAACGATTTGAAATAATACTAACAATGGATAAATGTTGATACAAAGTGCACTGTCCTCATGCTCACAGCCAGACACAACAAAAACAGTATTGCTGCTGTGCATGCTAACTGGCAGACATCCCATGAATTACAGTTTGGTGTCTGGAAAATGGTGGTATAGTGGAATTTTGATTATCCTGAATTTTGTCCAGAAAATCCGAAATCTGGGAAATTGAAGTTCCTCGAAATCGAGGGGAAACTGTACTTCTAAGCTAGTTACATAAGATTCTCTTATGTATCTACTTCTGCTTAAAACTGTTAGTGTTCATTAAAAAATTATAGCATATTTTAATCAGGGTAATCGTTTATGGTCACCCTGTATGTTAATGACATTGACACAACAAGAATAGCAGGCATGATGGCAAGTTGACTGATGATAAAGTTCCAGCACATTGGAGATGTGAAAATGTGGAGATGTACAAAAGTGACTCCAAGAGTAAAATGGGTCATTACAGACATCTAAGTTTGTTCTGTGGCAGAAAAAATTATTGTATCCATGATTAAGTATGTACTGCAATATCATATGGGCAAAAATGGAATTATTCCAGATGCACAGCATGGGTTTGTTGAAAGGAAAATCCTGTCTAACTAATCTGATCTAACTATATCTTACTAAGATAATTAGATGCAGTCACATCACATGCTGCCCCTGGTATGGGTACTGTATGTTTATGACTCTTGTGTCATTTTATAATAGTTCCGCATTTCTTGTTAATATTTTTCATTTTTTTTTTTACCAGCCTCTCATTATATGGATTCACATTTTCATGTTGTATATCTTTATATACCATCATCATTGTAATACAAATCTGTAATATCCGGTGGAAATTTTATGATGCTAGAAGGATTAGAAGGTCTGCTATATCTAAAAGGATTGATTTTATTATACTATAAATATATAATATCATTTGTAGGACTGATCTGTACTATGACTGGAAGGTTGATACTCCTTCTAGACTATCAGCCTTCCAGTCACTATTTCCATGTTATTATTTCCTGTTAGATCTTTAGCCTTAGCTACAGTACGTCCTCTTCTAACTCTTGCTTGATACCATCACTCTACCTGCCTCTTGGTCTGCTTCTAGTCCAATCACCATTTATTTCGGTTTCAAAAGGTTTGCATAAACTAACCGAAAAGAGAATCTTTACCTAGTTACATGATTGACATACACAAGAGGAGCATAAATTTGATAAGGTATAATTGTGGAATAGATGACCAAAAATTTTCCTTTGTCAAAGAGTGATTGCCCATTAGTATAAACTCCCACATTATGATGTGTAGGAAAGAAAGTTTATCTAAATTTAATGAGTGATTCAGTAAATACTTGGAAAAATAGGTAACTGAAGTGAGGAAGGTGACATCAGTTCCTTTTTTTGTTGTTGCAACATTAAGCTGCTTCCCTGCATCAATACCAAGTACTTTGACTAGTAATTAATACTAATACTTAATACTTTTGCAATTAAGGAATTTTGGATAAAAATTCATAAAATTACAAAATAGGGTTCTTTCCTGATTATTCCAGGATTCTCAACTGTGTTTAAAAAAAAAGAATGGATGGGTGGGAGCAGAAAATTTTGTTCTCTAGTTGACTGTTAATTTTTCTGGCTGGGAGCTGTCATCTCCATATGGAATTCTGCTACTTCATTTTTTATGGTAAAAAAGTAGTGGTAGAAAACATACCATTAACTACTTAAAATATATATATATATGTATATATATATATTAATCCCCATCAGGTTGCTGTTTGCATCTTGATTTCTTTTAACCATCTGGTTCTGGATCACACAGCTAATTATAGAGGATGATAACACACACACACACACACACACACACACACACACACACACACACACACACACACACACACACACACGTGCGAACTCTTTTGCCCATATGATACATCCAGTAAGAATTAATAATCCCTAACTGGTTTGTTAGCATGTGACAACCAGACTTTTGATTAATTTCTATTGTTATCTGCATTCAGTCTCCAAATATAGAAGAAAAGCTCTACAGTAATTTGGCTAAAACATCTAGTTCTCTCTTTGTATATAACCTCTGGGTGTGGAATAAATTTACTTTCTCAACTTGGAATTATTCTGTAATGATGTTAATTAAATAAGCCTCACTTTGCTTAGCAAATTTTAGAACAAGGGTGAAAATCCTGTCCTGCTGTTTCAGTTATGTACCCATTTAAATAAAACAACATATTAAGAAAATATTTTCTTAAAACTTAAGGAATATTTAAATGTATTATGTTTTAAATTATTGATTTTAACACATTCGCTGTATAAATAAGCTGTGGTTAGTTAACCATTCATTCAACAGCCATTAGAATATTATGAAATACAAGAGAGAGCAGAAATCAGAATGATTAATTTTTCTTGTTATATCATGCTAATTACTATTTATATCACATTATTGAACAGTGGTTGGTGCCCTTTCAAAAGCTGAGTGCCAGATGCATTCTAATATAGGTTCACATATACCAGTTAGAAATTTTTGAAATAAAAAGGTATACAGAGTACCTACTGTTTTACAAAAATAAGTACACATAAAGTTAAGTGAAGTTTTTCAAAATGCATTTAAGAAGCTTCACTTAGAACAGCCATACCTGTCTATCTTTGTAACAAAATATCCAACAGAACTATATTGGGATAATGGGATGAAATCATCTCATATGTTACCTTTTTTCATGAGTTCTATGGGGTTGGTAATTTTGTATTGTTCTTGAATGAACTTTTATTTATCTCAAAAAATTTCCTACCTTTGAATATTACATTATTCAACAAAATAACTGTGAACTAAAGGTTTATCTTGTTCTTTTATTGCCTTGAGCTTTAACACTATTCTTTCTGTAAAAGCTTAACTTATCAGTTGTCATTATGCTATAATCACTGAATGTATATTGCTGCAAATTTTTGAATATAGATATGTTTTAGTTTTATTAGCTTTAAGTAACAATAATAAGTAAATAAATTTTCTGTTTTTACTCCGGGACGACCACACCGGTCAGAGGAGTTTTCAAGGTAGACAGAATACAAGAAGCAGCACCATATTCAGCAGTCACGAGCTTGAACCCGGGTCACTCAAAGCACGTGTACTTATGCACCCACATACCTGACCACTCGGCTACGGCAGCCTTGTGAAAAGAGTATAAACAGTCTCACACATTCTTCGTGATGTTGATAATTGAAATACATTCACTGTATGTAACTAGTAGAGGCACTGCAAAAGACAGGAGAGAAAAATAATGAAGTAGATTTGAAAAAAGATGTATACAAAGAATTTAAGAATTTAAATTCTTTGTATACATCTAGAATTTAAGATTACATGTTGCTTAAGATTTCATCTGCTAACAAATTTAAGTTTGTTAAATTTGTTAGCAGATGAAAACTAAAAGTATAAATGTTCTATTGGAAAGAAACATCCAAAGATTTTAGCTGCTACAAGTTAAAAATGAAATACTGCAATAAACAAGGAAGGAACTGAACCTTTTTTTTAAAAAGGCTTATGGGCAGGTTAGCCCTTTAGATCCTGAATTAAGATTTTTTTTTTAAATCATAACTCAGGATCTGAATGTTTAAAACTATTAAAAACATTTTATCATAGTAATGAATGGGCCTGGTGTACTGGGGTCCATGGTTGAGAGAACAAATATAGATTATAACCCAGTTTAATGTAAAATATACTAATAAGTAACAGGCAGTAGCTTTTGAGACTAACGAGTCTCTTTATCAACTGAAATACAAATACAACGGATAAGTGCAATGAGCTGAGTGAGGCACGTTATTCATGTGTTATTATTGTTGCATGGACATGCGCTGTTTTTACTCCACTGATCATCTAGCATTAAAACGGTTGTCTCTAGGATCAGGTGTAGATGTATGCCTTTGTGGCGGTTTATTGCCTTTGGATTGTTTGATATGTTAAGTGACTCTAGCCATAGGCGGTGGCGAAAGTGTCGTGAGTGGTCTACTATTTCAAAGTCACGTTTGGGATCAAGATCGTGGTTGGTGGCCCAAAAATGTTCCGCGACTATGGACTGGTCAGTTTTGGCAAGCCAGATTGCTCTGTCATGTTCCATAAGGCAATCTTGGAGACATCTTGATGTTTCGCCTATGTAGCAGCTGTCACAGTCTCTACAGGTGATGCGATATACTACATTGCTGCGTAAGAGAGGTGTGACAGGGGTCTTCACACTGGAGACAAGTGAATGTAGGTTCCTGCAGGGTAACTGCACGCATTTGATGTTGTAATTTCTAAGAATCTTCAAGATCCGTCCTGACACGCCTGGATAATAGGGAATGTAGGCGGACGGTATACCGTCTCCTGAAATGGATCTCGTTGGCAGTTTCTTCGGGAAGGTTGGTAATACTGGCTTCTATACCCATAGCTTGCTGTGTGAATGGAGGTTTGGATGGTATGACAGCGAATTTCATGCCGTTGGATAAGACATTCACCTGTTCAATGGATAGTTGTTTGCTGCTTAGGTTCAAGACGAAGGAAGTTGCATCACTTGAACGTGTGCTCGCCTTCAAGGAGTTAGCTTCTATGCTTAAGTTTATGAATTTGCGCTGTTGGGTCTATGGGTATAGAAGCCAGTATTACCAACCTTCCCAAAGAAACTGCCAACGAGATCCGTTTCAGGACTGCCGCAATCCTCCACAGCACTCAGAAAACTTACTCAAACCTTAACATCGCCAACATGCCGTCCTATCATCTATAAGAAAAGACAACTCCATTGTCGTACTTCTTGCTGATAAAGGGTGCTGGACCGTTGTATTAGACCGATCAACCTACCGAGAGAAAGCCCTGGCCCTACTACTAGACCCACACGTATTTGAACCTCTATCTGATCCACCCATTAAGGTCTTGAAACATCTAGAGACACATGTTGATAAACTCGTCCACACATGGTTTAAAGATAAGAAGATCTCGACTACAACTCGGCGTCTTCTACTTGCTACTGGCTGCCAACTACCGCAATTCTATGGATTGCCAAAGATCCACAAACCGGGTATTCCCCTCAGACCTATAGTGTCGTGCTGCAGTGTCCCAACGTATGAACTGTCCAAGCATATCGCGCGCCTCCTCTCACCTCTTGTAGGAAATACCTCACACACCGTTAAAAATAAGAGTGAATTCATCCACCTCATTAAGGACCTTTCAATCCCTGACAACACCGTCATGGCATCATTTGATGTGATTTCTTTATTCACTTCAATTCCCGTCCAACAGGCCGTGCACTGCGCCAGAAGGCTCCTCGAGAACGACTTAAGCCTCCAATCCAGGACATCACTATCCACTGATGACATCTGTACCGCCCTCAACCTGTGCTTAACAAGCAGCATCTTCACTTTTGAGGATTCAGTCTACCAGCAGGTACATGGCACTGCTATGGGTGCCCGTTAGTTCCATAGTAGCCAACATCGCCATGGAAGATCTGGAGGAGCAGATACACCTGAACCCACCTACACCTATTACAACATGGTGCAGATATGTTGACGATATTTTTACTGTAATACCACGTGGCTCTGAAACAGCACTACTGGAATACCTCAACTCCCTATCTAATTTCATCAAGTTTACTATAGAGTTAGAGGTCAACGATATGCTCCCGTTCCTGGATGTCTTAGTGCATCGCGTAGACCCACATCTAGAGACTTCAGTATACCGCAAACCCATGTGGTGTGGACAATTCACCAACTACAGATCCGGCCACGCACCAAGTCATCTCAATAGCACTGCCCGTACCCTATTCTCCAGGGCTTGGAGCCATTCCAGCACTGATGCAATTAGGCATAACGAGATCTCCTGTGTGAAGGCGGACCTAACCAAATGTAGTTACCCATCCCATGTGCTAAGCAGGTGCCTATTATAGGCACAAGAACTCACATCCCACCCAAGACGGTATACCGTCCGATTCCCTATTATCCAGGCGTGTCAGGACGGATCTTGAAGATTCTTAGAAATTACAACATCAAATGCGTGCAGTTACCCTGCAGGAACCTACGATCACTTGTCTCCAGTGTGAAGACCCCTGTCACACCTCTCTTATGCAGCAATGTAGTATATCGCATCACCTGTAGAGACTGTGACAGCTGCTACATAGGAGAAACATCAAGACGTCTCCAAGATCGCCTTATGGAACATGACAGAGCAATCTGGCTTGCCGAAACTGACCAGTCCGCAGTCGCGGAACATTTTTGGGCCACCAACCACGATCTTAATCCCAAACGTGACTTTGAAATAGTAGACCACTCACGACACTTTCGCCACTGCCTATGGCTAGAGACACTTAACATATCAAACAATCCAAAGGCAATAAACCGCCACAAAGGCATACGTCTACACCCCATCCTAGAGACAACCGTTTTAATGCTAGATGATCAGTGGAGTAAAAACAGCGTACGTCCGTGCAACAACAATAACACATGAATAACGTGCCTCACTCAGCTCATTGTACTTATCCGTTGTATTTGTATTTGAATTTCAGTTGATAAAGAGACTCGTTAGTCTCGAAAGCTACTGCCTGTTACTTATTAGTATATTTTACATTAAACTGGGTTATAATCTATATTTGTTCTCTCATTTTATCATAATCAGCAGAGTTTCTCTTAATAAAAATAAGACATCATCGAGAAATTGTCAAACCAACAAGCTTTGATTGAAAACTTAATTAGTACTTGAGGTTCCTACAGGGCATTGCATACCATCTTCTCAAAAAATACTGATGGCCGATATGCATAACATACAATTTTAATTTTTGTAATTATTGTTACTTGACAGTGATGAAGCTTTGGATCAGATATGATGTTATTCATCATATCTTGGAGTCATTTACATGTAGAAAAACTTTGAACAGGTACACTTTGAATGTGACCATATCTGGATCTTTCTGGAGGCACAAAATTTGCACCTCACTCTGTTATCCAGAATCTCAGGCCAGTGAGCACCTCTATTTTGCAGCCTAGTATCACTGGATAGGGAAAACTTGGTCTTTTAGATTCTTTTAACCTGCCTAAGATTCTTTTAGCTTGCCTCTTTTCTTAGATTGAACTTTTACTTTTGTTAGTAATATAACAAAAGCAATCTAAAAATTTAACATGGAAATTTTCCAATACATCTCACAAAATATGACATACATTAACAAGAGCCATTTTGAGCATTGCAAGAAACAGGCAGTGTAACCACTTTTTATATTTGTGATCTGGGTCATAAAAAAGATCACCATATATATCCCCTTTGTAAACTCCTCCTTTGTATAAACTTTGTATATTATACAAGTATATACTAGGCACCTTCATAGCCAGGTGGGCAGGAGCATCAGTGCGTAGCACACGCTTCTTGATTAGACCGGGGTTCGAGCCCGTGACCACCAAATACGGAGGATGTGGAAAGGTCAGGGAATGACCACCGCATATCCCCAGAGCAATATGGCCTTAGTTGCTAATGCTACTAAAAACCAAATAACAACACAACAACAAGTATATACTGTACTTGTTATTGTAGTACAAGATAGTGTTTATCTTTACTACAGTAGAAGCTTCGGCTTCTAAGTTAAAGTTATCTTTCTATGCTTCTGTTTATGGATCCGAATGTTTAGAACTGTTAAAAACGTTTTATCATAATCAGCAGAGTTTCTCTTAATAAAAATAAGACATCATTGAGAAATTGTCAAAACAACAAGCTTTGACTGAAAACTTAATTAGTACTTGAGGTTCCTACAGGGCATTGCATACCATCTTCTCAAAAAATACTGAAGGCTGATATGCATAACATACAATTCTAATTTTTGTAATTCCTGTTACTTGACAGTGATGAAGCTTTGGATCAGATATGATGTTATTCATTATATCTTGGAGTCATTTACATGTAGAAAAACTTTGAACAGGTACACTTTAAATGTGACCATAATTCTGTGTGATAATTGTGTTCCATGTTAATTAGACAGCAGGTAAACACAGTAATCCTTTCCAAAAGAAATACTTTGATCTGGAACTGTGTAATCAAATTCTCCATGTTTTAATTATTTATCTTTACAAAGTGCAAGTAATTCAGAAATTCAAAGAACAAATCTGAGTAAGTAGTCATTTGTAATGAAAAATGTGGTTCTGTTGTCACCATCTATCTTTTCTACCAGTTCTTGTGAAAATTCAATGTGTGCTTTTCTTCAGCTATGTCTTTATCAGTAATAAATATCCATTTAATGTAAGGTTGTGCAATGAATTTTGTGTTCCTAATGAGCCACTGGTACCTGAAATTGAAAAACTCTGTGTGTAGGAAACTGGCTTCATCATCAGAACTCTATCTTTAAGTGGTCTATCCATATCAGATGGGATGTCATCCAACAGCAAATAGATATCTTCTTTATGTAGACACTGACTTGACATTATCATTTTACCAGAATACTAAGAAAAATAAATAAGTTGTTCATTTACCTGCTTGCTTACATGCAATTTTTCTTCCAAGTTGCCAACAGTATTTATTTTCCATGTAATAGTTGAAATGAACAGCTATGAAGAAACTACCCTGGAAAGTAGAATATTGAATCATGTCATCTGCCACATCTTCACTTATCAGTGAAGATGTGGGCAGATGACACTGTAAATGGTACTAATGGATGCCGCAAGGAGGTACATTGTTTAGGGCTATCCTCACAGTTTGATTATTTGGTGTTGAAGGTACCATAGGATACAGAGAGTTAATAAAATGATTTTTACTTCACTAACAAAGGGTGAAAAATTTACTTTCTAAATTTTAGACATATTCAAAGTAGGAAAACTTTATTACTTTTTTTTTCATTTTGGATGTTGAAATGGCATCTAAAGTAATAAATGGGAGAAAATATAAAAATGGCCATAGAACTTTGCACTTACCTGAAATGTTCCAAACTTTGATTTCAGTTGTAAAGAAGGTTTATATGTACAGATTGCAAAGTGATATATCAAGATATCAGTAGTATTACATATCTTATAATTAATTAGGTAGCCATTGATTTGATAATATGACCTTGGTTATATTGTTAATGTCAAAATACAGTAAACTCCCATTATAATGCTTTTGAAGGGACTGGCCAAAAGAGCACTATAAATGGAAAAGCATTATAAGTGAGAGCCCCCTTCCCTTCTTCACAGTGTTGATCATGGGACTGAAAGAAAAGAGCACTTAAAAGTAGAATAGCACTCCAAGTAAGAGTGTTATAATGGGAGTTTACTGTAATTCATTCAAGGTCTTTAGATACCAATTGTCTTTATAGCTTGTGATTTAAATTTGAACTGTACAAACTTTTTATGAAAATACACCAACAAGGTTTGTTCTTTAGCTGTTGTTTTTTTTTTCTATTTCTTAACAAGCTCTTACATTACGTAGAAATCAATACATATTTTACGAAGATAACAGAACACCTGTGTTATATTAAGTAGAAAATTGCATGATGAAACAGAACATGGGAACAGACAAATAAATACCTTTTCTTGATTCTTTAAGTTAAAGGGGTTCAAGGGATTGGTCCACAATTAAAAAATTTTATTTACACTGCAAATGTCAGTTTTATTCTGTTGCCAAAGACAGACCTAGAGAGGTGACAAATAAAAATCTGTTATTTAGAATTAGTATTTTTGTTACCAAAATAATATCATAAGAGTATCTTATTTTATTATTTTCATTCTTCTGAGTTGTTACTCTTATCTATATTAATTAAATCTGAAATTTGTGTTTCAAGAACAGTAAACTTTAGCATTATATGATATTAATTTTTATTAGAAATGCTGAAAGATCTCAGAGATGCCAGTTGGATTTATGTGTAGTAGTTTTCAGAGCAGCAGACCCTGCAACTGGCCAAGTGGGAATCTTGATAAAACATAGTAAAAGACAAGTACGAGGTTTTGTAGGTTGCCATGCTATGTTAGAACCTGGTATTTATATTCTTGTCTGTCTTGCCTTTAACCATTGGCATACCAGTAAGTTTCATATTAGTATAATTGTTTTCTTACTTTTTAAGCTATGAGTAATTAACATCTTTAGAGTGTTTTATTTTTAATATCTCTTATCTTGAACTATATGCCTTCTATATTAAATTACCAAGTACCTTCCAGTGGGTAATACAATTCTATTATAAACTGAAACGTTGAAAATGTTGAGAGTACAATGTAATCAGATACTCAGACTTAAAAAAATTTCTAAATACAGTGTAGGGATTTTTTTATTTTTTTTAATATTGGAAAAGCACTGAAACATTCTCCAAGAATAATAAAATATCAGGTGATACTAAATAAAAAATTAAAATAATGCCACTTCCTTGAGAGTGTGTGGGAGAATTTTATTCCTTAGACATTTAAAACAGTGTCAGTATTGTTATCATGAATGCTTTTTAGAAATATTAGTGAATTGAAGAACTGTTGATTTTCGACATGGTATCATCATCATCATCATCAGCCATTTTCAATCCACTGCAGGATGAAGGCCTCTCCAGCAACTTTCCAGTTCCTTCTGTTTTGAGCACTGGCCATCCATTTACTACCCAAAAACTCATGAATTTCATCTATCCATCTCCGCCTTTGTCTTCCAGGATTTCTTCTAGCCCCTCCTGGGTACCATTCTGTTATTTTCTTAGTCCATCTGTCATCATGTCTTCGAGCTATGTGTCCTGCCCAAGACTATTTTAGTTCTTTAGTTTTGATAAGAATGTCCTTTACTTGAGTTTGATGCCTAATCCATGTGTTTCTCTTCTTATCTAACAGTCTGATTCCCAATATAATTCGTTCCATTCTTCGCTGTGTAGTTCTCAGCTTCTCTTCCATTCTTTTGGTGAGTGCCCAAGTTTCACTTCCATAAGTCATGGTGGGGAGTATACATTGATTCATTATTTTACATTTCAGACAAACTGGGATATTGCTCTTCAGTATGTGACTATATTTCCTGAATGCTATCCATCCAAAATTTATTCTTCTCTTGACTTCCAGCCATTTATCATTATTACAGCTAATAACTTGTCCCAGATAAGTATATGACTCCACCTTTTCAATTACTGCTCCTTCAATCATTATTTCCCTTTCCGTGGCATACTTGTTCATCATTACTTTTGTTTTAGCCATACTCATCTTTAGTCCAAAATCCTTACTAACTGTGCATAACTGATTAAGATTTTCCTCTAATTCTTTGGGATCGTGGCTTATGACCACAATGTCATCTGCAAATCGTAAATGGTTTAGGTACTCTCCATTCACATTCACTCCTTTCTGCGACCAGTCTAATCTTCTGAAAGCTTCCTCAAGAGCAGCAGTAAACAGCTTCGGAGATATTGTGTCTCCTTGTCGAACTCCTTTCTCGATTTTAAATTTCCTACTGTCTTTGTCTAGTCTAATAAAGGAGGTAGCACTCTCATATATTTTCTTCAAAATCATAATATATAGAGTATCTATGCCTTGTCTTTCCTGTGCCCGAAACATTGCCTTATGCTGTATGGAGTCAAATGCCTTTTCATAATCCACAAATGCCAGGCATAATGGTGTTTTTTATTCATTTGCTTTCTCCATTAGCTGTGATATTACATGAAGGTGATCCATAGTTGAGAATCCTGTCCTAAAGCCAGCTTACTCTTTCGGTTGATTCTCATCAAGTATTCTTTCTAATCTGTTAGTAATGACCCTTGTGAACAACTTGTAGATGTGGGATAGCAAGCTAATTGGTCTGTAATTTCCAATTTCAGATTTATCTCCTTTCTTATGCAGCAAAACTATGATTGCATTATTCCACTGCTTAGGCATCATACCTTTTCTAATGTACTTTGTGAAGAGCCTTGCCAGTTTTTGTGTTATGTCTCTTCCTCCCAATTTTAACAACTCTACAGTAACTTCATCTTCCCCCGGGGCTTTCTGAGTCTTCATTTTCTTCAATGCATGTTCTACCTCATTAGGAAGAATATCGGGTATGTCGTATGTGTTGCTACTTTGCAATCCATCTTCCCCACTGCTGGCATCATTCCCCTGCTCCTTGTATAATTCTCTATAGTAGTCTTCTGCTATTTGAATTATGCCTTCTCTGCTGTTTATAAGTACACCATCGCTATTCCTCAGTTTCAGTATCATTTGTCTTTCTGTATTACTGCTGATTTAAATCCTTTGTTTTCCCTTAATGCTTGTTCTACTTTTGCATAACTAATGGCTTTGCATAACTCAGTATACTCAATTTTCTCCCTGTCAGTGTTTTTCTTGCTCTTCATTTGTCGTCTTCGGTTCATCATGACAAGTGTTTCTTGACTAATTTTTTCTTCTTTGGATTTCTGTTTCTCTATAGGTTTCTTGGGCTTTATCACTTTCAGAAAGTTGTAATATTCCTCGTTGGTATCTTGGTCCTGAGCAGTCTGCAGAAGCTCAAACTTGTTCTTAAGTTCCAGTACATACTGCTTTTTCTCCTCCTCTGTTATCTCAAAGACCTTTGTATTATTTACTCGAGTCAGTTTTTTCCTTTCCTTTCCTACATTTATATCAAGTGTACATCTTACCATTCTGTGATCACTTCCAACATTTACCTTATTCAGGACGGTAACATGGTATAATTTCCATAAACTCTGGTGACTTTTCTTAAATATCCATTGACGATTCACCACTTTTCACCAAAAATTTTATCACAATTCTTTGCTCTAAATTGCGTTCCATTTTTCACATAACATGGAACTGAAACACATCTTTACACGAACCAACTTGTACAATGACTGAAATGACTGACATGTTTACCTTTGCATGCAGATAGAGGTGAGTTCAGGCTACACAGCGGGAGGACGTAAAATTTACAATGTGGCCACTTTGACGGAAACAAAATTATTCTCGAAACTTTATTGTCACACCTTGTGTGTGTATATATATATATAGATGAAAAACTAAATGAAAAATTAAAACAAAGAACTATAAATGTAGGATAAAGCCTGATATAGTGGTAAGAAGCACATGGAAGTAAAAATAGCAAATATTATGTGGCAGATGTATAAATTACCGAGACAACAGTAAAAGAAAAATGAGGAGAAATTAAGTAGAAAGTGTAAATAAGACAGTGAAATGGATAATTAAAACAAAAGAAAATATAGACTGAGTAGCTATAAAAGCAAACTTACATAATATGGCATGAACGAACCAAAAGCAGTGGGTAAGAGAAATTAAACTAATTACCGAGGATTGTGCAATATATGACAATTAGTAAAAAAATCAGAGCTACAGGGCTCAATAACTTCCACGATTTTAGTATATTAAAAAGTAAGATATTACCTCAATCTTTATCATGGAATGCTTCCAGTCAATTCTCTCTCATATGTGACGAATAAAATAAGATGAAAAAATTTGAAAAAAAACGAATTAATGAATTCCTACACTCATAGAGATACGACCAAATCCGATGCGCAATGGAACCGAAAGCCGAGAGCCCCAATCTGATCCCGAAACACATCAAACTACCGCAGCAAGACCATGAGTGCAAGAAGACATGTCATAATAAATAGTTTAAACTGGTTCCGATAATAAATAAGGAAGGGAAATAGCTGTGCATTTTGTTTAATTTGAATATTCATCCAAATCGTAACTTTTAATCCGTTTAATTTTAAATAGTTTTTAATCTTTTTAATTGTGATTTTAATAGTGTTTTTAACCAGTGATTTTAATTATTTATTATCGGAACCAGTTTTAACTATTTATTATGACACAATGTCTTCTCGCATTCATGGTCTTGCTGCGGTGGTTTGATGTGTTTCGGGATCGGGCTGGGGGCTCTCGGCTTTCGGTTCTGTTCCGCATCAGATTTGGTTGTATCTCTATGAATGTAGGAATTCATTAATTCGTTTTTTTTTTTTTTTTTTTTTCAATTTTTTCATCTTATTTTATTCGTCACATAAAAGAGAATTGACTGGAAGCATTCCACGAAAAAGATTGAGGTAATCTCTTACTTTTTAATATATGACAATATAATTGTTTGTATAAGTATTTGTTTATTTCTACTTTTTTTTTTTTTTTTTTATGAAAACCCCAAACATGGGAGGTATTAGATCCTATAGTACTTAGTACCATGCTTGGGTTGGAGGTTGAGAAGACGAAAAAAGATATTTGTTGACATTAGACTTGAACTTCTGTAGACTGTAATTTTCAGGAAACACGTATGAAGGAAGGCTGTTCCAGAAAATGATAGTTGAATGAATAAATGAGGATGATGAAAAATTGGTTCTGTGAGTTTGAAGTTGGACATTAATGGATGTTGGCTGGTGCCAGCATGTGTTCAGACTGTTTTGAAAGAGAGAGCGGGAATTATAGAAGCCAATTCAGAAGAACAGTGCCCATGGAAGTATCTGTAGAAAAGGTATGCAGCAGAAACAGTATGCCAATACAACGAGTGGAGCGAGAGAATCTGTTAGAGAGGAGTCATTAGCCGAGTGGGTAAAGTACCTGCCCGGCAACCCAAAGGTCACGGGTTCGATTCCCGCCTCAGGCTTGGATCAAAGTACTGCAAAAACCTTGGGAGGTGCAATATGGCCACAGAAGCCGATGCGCCAACAACTACCAAATCAAAAAAAAAAAAAAAAAAAGGAGTCATTAATTAACCTAACTGCCCTCTTCTGAATGGAATCTAGAAGCCTGAGAGAGAGGTTTTGGGGGCACTGCCCCAGAGGTACGAACAATATTCCATGGTACAGCGGATTTGCAATTTGTACAGAATGAACAGATGTTTGGAAGAAAAGTAGTGCCAAAAGCAAAAGAGAAAACCAAGTTTTTTAGATGCAGAGGAAGCAATATTTGTAATATGCTTGTGCCAAGAGAGATTAGAAGTCAGGATAATCCCCAAAAGAGAGAGATCATTTTGCCTAAAAATTGGAGTGTTGCCAAAGATAAGTATGGGAGCAGAAGAATCCTTTTTGCGAGATATAAGACAAGACTGAGTTTTAAAAGGATTGAAATCAACTGAGTTGTCTTTGCCCCACTGGAGAATTACCTGAAGATCGGCATTTAAGGAATTGGTAGCAGATTTTCGAGAGGTTGAAGCTGATTGAGCAGGACAAGGTTTCTCAAAATGGAATGTGGAATGCAATGTGCTATCATCAGCAAAACTGTGGATAGGAGTTCCAGTCAATGGAAGAAGGTCATTAATATACAATAGGAAAAGAGTGGGGAAAAGAATTGACCTTGGAGGACACCAGCATTAGTGGAGAAGTTAGAGTATAGAGAGCCATCTACCATCACCCTCGGTGAGCGATTAGAGAGAAAACTGGATAACCAATTACAAAAAACAGTTGGCAAACCCTAAGATGGAAGCTTGTTTAGAAGACCGTTATGCCAAACACGATCGAAAGCCTTTGAGATGTCAAGAGCAACTACTTGCCGACTAGGTTAGCCAGGTGGGTCAAGTGCCTGCCTGGCAACCCAAAGGTCGCGGGTTCGAATCCTGCCTCGGGCTTGGCTCAGAGTAAGATGCAAAAACCTTGGGAGCTGCATTATGGCCACAGAAGCTGATGCACCAATTAACAATAAAAAAAAAAGTAAGCAACTACTTGTGTTTCACCAAACTTTTCCACTGAATTTGCCCATAAATGGGTAACATAAGCCAGAATATCACCAATGGATTGACACTGACGGAATCCATACTGGTGATCGTTGATCAGACAGAAGGTTTCTAGGTAGTTTAAGAGTTGGCGGTTAATTGATTTCTCCATTACTTTAGAAAGAGTAGAAGTAATTGCAATGGGATGATAATTGCCTTGAATGGTTTGAGCATGCTCAATGCTGATGGGATTCTTCCTCTAGCTCAGAAAAATCACCTGAGAGGGCATAAATTCAAATTGAGGAAAGACAGATGTAGGATAGATGTGCGGAAATTTGCCTTTAGCCAGCGGGTGGTTGGTGGGTGGAACAGACTTCCATCCCTTGTCGTGGAAGTTGATAGCCTAAATAAGTTTAAGGCTCAGCTGGACAGGTATTTCGAACGAACAGAGGGGTGAAGTCGAAGTGGTTATTTTTATTTATTTATGTTACTTTTTTTTTTTTTTTTTTTGGCTGATGCTGCATAAGCTTGCTTTCTTGCATCAAATGCCTCTACTAATGCTAATGCTAATGCTAATTGGATGAGAGGGATTTGTCACACTTTTTAGGAACTGGCTGGATATGAGCAAATTTCCAAGCAGAAGGAAAAAAACCTTTGGAATAAGAAAGTGGAAAAAGGCGGCAAAGAACAGGAGCAAGTTCGGGATCACAGGTTTTGAGAACAAGTTCACAAATACCATCAGGACCTGAGCTTTCTTAGCATCAAGATTCATCAAAATCCTTCTGTCATCCTTTTGATGGAAGACAACAGGAGGTATTGAATGGAAGGTGCTGGGAATGGTGGGAGGTGTTTTACCAAGATCATTAATACATGAGTTGGAAGAAAAATGGGCTAGCAGATCAGCTTTATCGTTGGCTGAAGTGACAACAGAACCATCTGGCTTTGACAGAGGTGAGAGCAGAGATGGGCAAAAGTTGCAGCAAATAGCTTTGGCAAGAGACCAGAATGCTTGGCTACCATTAGGGCAAGAAGCAAGTTTTCTACTCTTAAGGTAAAGGTAAACTGCAGCCATTATCAACCCACTGCAGGATGGAAGCCTCCTCAACAATTCATGCTGAGGGAAATGGACCATAATCTGCCACGCTGGTCCAGTGCATGTTGGTAGATCGACCGTATTTAGTAGTCAGGGGCTTGAACTCCGGTTTACTCAAAGAGCATGTGTTACTGCATTCCCACTCCTGACCACTCAGCTACGGAGGCGATTAGCCTGTTCAAACTCTAGTTTGGACTGATTAATAACTGCTTTACAATTGTTGCAACCTTTGGTATGGCGCCTCCGTAGCCAGGTGGGAAGGAGCAGCAGTGCATACGCTTCTTGATTAGACCGGGGTTGGAGCCCGTCACCACCAAATACGGAGGATGCAGAAAGGTCAGGGAATGAACACCGCATATTCCCGGAGCAATATGGCCTTAGTTGCTAATACTCCTAAAAAAAAAAAAAAACCTTTGGTGTAGGCAGAAAATGAAACTGAAGAATTTGAAACAAGTAAATTATGATATGCAACATTCTTCTCCTGAATGGCCTTAGCACGTTTATTGGAAAACCAAAGTTTAGATAAAGGACAAGATTTTAAAGTGGAGTGTGGGATGAAGGATTCCATTCTTACAAGAATAATTTCACTGATAAACTCAGCAAACGCTGACATCAGAAGTTTTGAAACAGTAGTCTGACCAACGAAAAGAAGAAAAGAAATCTCGCAGGTCATTCCATTTTGCATTCTTGTAATGCCAAACAACACTAGGTTGGGAATAGCCATGAGATAAAGGCTCCATTGGAGAAGAGACAATCACCAAGTTGTGATCTGAGGTACCTAAAGGACTGCTCACTTCGACCTTGTACTTAGAAGGGTTGTTTATAAGAAAAAGATCAAGCATGTTGGCTGTATGGTTAGGATTGTCCGGTATTCTTGTAGGTAAATGAACAATCTGTGCAAGATCATTAGTAATTGCAAAAGCCTCAGCATCTCGACTTGCTGGGTCGGTGTGACTAGAAAACGGAAGCCAGCTGGAGTTGTGAACATTAAAATCACCAAGGAATATTGGAAAGTTAGGAAAGTTGGACTGGAGAAAGTCAGGTTGCAAAGAGAGGAAGTCAAAGAGCTCCAAGTGATTAGTGAAGTTGGGAGAAAGGTAGAGACAACAGATGAATTTGACACAATGAGGTAGAGAGATTTTAATCGAGAGAAGATCGAAAAGAGGAGATTCCAAATTACAAAGTCTCTGACAGGGAATATCGAAACGGACATATGCACCCCAGGGGCTCACATCTGGTGAGTATGGGCTTGGCACACCCAGGGTCCTGAGCTGGATATCATCATTCTTCTTCTTCCTTGGTGATTCCCTTTTACTTCTCTCTCTCTCTCTGAGGTAGACTCAGAATTTTTTTTTTTTTTGGCTGGTGCATAAGCCTTAGGCTTCCTTTCACCATATGGCCATTACTAATACTAATACAAGTACCACCTTTGAGGCGAAAGGAATCATACAGCGAATAATTTGTGCAACTGAGATGAGCAATAGTTGAATCAACCGATAGCTGAGATTCTGTCAGAAAAAGTACATGGGGTTTGGTAGACTACAAGTGGAAATGGACATCATTGAGATTAGAATTGAGACCACGTATATTTGTGAAATTAATTAGGAAGTGTTTGAGAGGTTTAGATCTTTTTGCAGATAAGCCTACTCTATTAATTTGACAATTCATGGTGTATTCAATAGTAAGAAAAAGTGGGGGAGACGTGCTGTATAAAGTAATGAAATTTTTGGATAAGGCATACACCTGGTAAGAATATACCCAGATCCTTGACATAACGTGGCCTCGACAATGTCCCCCGCATACACACAACTTGGACTCCCTCTAGTCTCTATGTGGCAGAGTAGAGGTAGCAAGATTATACACTAGCTGATACAGAAGCCTCCTAGAGAGTTACCAATAGGTTCGGTCCGGTGTACTAACTAGCAGCCGGCCTGCGAACACCGTTTTAGAGCTGTACCCTTGAAATGTAAGGAAAATTGGATCGCGCCATGATGTTCATCATAACCTCAAAAGTCATCAATCATTCTGCATGATGGAAGAGATGGGAAGAGAAGAGATGATTAGTGGAATTGAGAGAATGGTAGAGACAACAGATGAATTTGACAGAATGAGGTAGAGAGATTTTAAGCTAGAGAAGATTGAAAAGAGGAGATTCCAAATTACCATGTTCTCTGACAGGGAATATCGGAATGGACATATGCACAAGTTCCACCTTTGAAGCGAAAGGAATCATACAGCGAATAATTCGAGCAACTGAGATGAGCAGTGGTTGAATCTACTGATAACTGAGATTCTGTCAGAAAAAGTACATGATGTTTGTTAGACTGCAAGTGGAAATGGACATTGTTGAGATTAGAATTGAGACCACGTATATTTGTGAACTATACGTGGACTAAAGATGAATATGGCTAAAACAAAAGTAATGATGAACAAGTATGCCACAGAAAGGGAAATAATGATTGAAGGAGCAGTAATTGAAAAGGTGGAGTCATATACTTATCTGGGACAAGTTATTAGCTGTAATAATGATAAATGGCTGGAAGTCAAGAGAAGAATAAATTTTGGATGGATAGCATTCAGGAAATATAATCACATACTGAAGAGCAATATCCCAGTTTGTCTGAAACGTAAAATAATGAACTAATGTATACTCCCCACCATGACTTATGGAAGTGAAACTTGGGCACTCACCAAAAGAATGGAAAGAAACTGAGAACTACACAGCGAAGAATGGAACGAATCACATTGGGAATCAGACTGTTAGATAAGAAGAGAAACACATGGATTAGGCAACAAACTCAAGTAAAGGACATTCTTATCAAAACTAAAGAACTAAAATGGTCTTGGGCAGGACACATAGCTCGAAGACATGATGACAGATGGACTAAGAAAATAACAGAATGGTATCCAAGAGGAGCTAGAAGAAAACCTGGAAGACAAAGGCGGAGATGGATAGATGAAATTCATGAGTTTGTGGGTAGTAAATGGATGGCCAGTGCTCAAAACAGAAGGAACTGGAATGTTGCTGGAGAGGCCTTCATCCTGCAGTGGATTGAAAATGGCTGATGATGATGATGATGATATTTGTGAAATGAATTAGGAAGTGTTTAGGAGGTTTAGATCTTTTTGCAGATAACCCTACTCTATTAATTTGACAATTCATGGTGTATTCGATAGTAAGAAAAAGTGGGGTAGACGTGCTGTATGAAGTAATGAAATTTTTGGATATGGTGCACACATGGTAAGAATATTCCTAGATCCTTGACATAACGTGGCCTCAACAATGCCCCTGCATACACACTACTCGAACTCCCTCCAATCACTATCTGGCAGCAGCAAGATTATACGCTAGCTGATCCCGAAGCCTCCTAGAGAGTTACCAATAGGTTTGTTCCAGTGTACTAACTAGCAGCCAACCTGCAAATACTGTTTAAGAGCTGTACCCTCGAAATGTAAGGAAGTTTGGATCTCGCCATGGTGTTCGTCGTGGTGTTCGTCAATCATGCTGTAAGATGGAAGAGATGGGGGAGGGTTGACCGGAACTTAGCTCTGGAGACTAAACATGTGTTCCACCACTTCAAGCCTCCAATAAGCAAAGTGGTGATATTGCACCGGTTGATGAGAGTCATCTACCACCTAGTATTGCCTGGTAACACACAGAGCGGCATTCCTCCATGTGGTGTGGGCACCATACCTCGACCCCTGCTTATGTTGGTTCACACCTGGGTGGTCACCCACAGTGTGCTTGTGCCCCAGAATTACCAACAGTCCCACCATCATGAATGTGCAAGCAGAGGATTTGGCTCTCACAGTCCATCCGCACTTCACTGAAATTGGGTCCACTTGACTTGAATGTCACCCAAATATCAATTCCATCAGAGTTTTAGACTCCCGGGTAGTAAGTACAGCTTGTCTGGCATATGTCTGTGACAACCTCAAGGACCATGGAATAACTACAAAAAAACATGTTTTTTTTTTTGTGGCTTTCTACCTTTCTTCCCTCTGTTTTTTCTGCAGCTATTATTTACGCACAAACACACACACACATATATATACAGTAAACCCCCGCTATTCGCAGTATCTGTATTTGCGATTTCGTGTATTCGCGGTCGCTGATTTAATATAAAATGAAACCTAAAAAAATGTGAATTTTAAAGTGCTGTGAATATTTTCCGCCATAAAAAAACATGGGCGTGGCTAAAATTATCTTTCTCGCTCAAAACAGCGCTCAGTGGGTGGGGGGGGAGAGGGGTGACAAAATCGCGAGCGTGGATGTTTCTCGCTAATCCTTGTTCAGTATGTGTTATGCACTTGTCGTGGAAGGTTTTGTTGTTTGCTTTTAATTTATACGCTTATAAATTGAATAAATTTATCAATTTATAAATTGATATGCTTACAAAAGTGATAAATCTACCATTTTGCAGTGTAAAACAGACTTTTTCGAGTGTGTTAATGGAAGAAAGTGACTTTGTTGTGGACAAGTTCTTTCTAACCCGTACAAAAATATGGATACGAATAACAAGAGAAATGTGAAAATATGAAAGAAGGTGATGACATTAGCGAATAAAATTGAGTTATTAGACAAAATTTCTAATGGTGAAAGTGTCTCCTCAGTGGCAAAACATTATAAAATCAATGAGTCAACCGTACGATCAATCAAAAAATCGGAAGAAAAAATCCGCTGTAGTGTCCATGAAAACGCGCTAATTGCTTCAAAAATTTGCTCTGTAACTCGTGATGTTAAATTAGAAAAAATGGAAAAAGCTTTAAATTTGTGGATAGAAGATCGAACTCAAAATAAAATTCCGTTAAGTTCACTCATCATTCGTGAAAAGGCAAAACTCCTTTATCAACACTTTAGCAAAACTAGTGATAGCAATGGCGGGATAAGTTTTTTAGCTAGCAAAGACGCTGGTTTGAAAGATTTGTTTGAAATTTCTAATAAATATTACATTTAATATTAAATTGTTTCTTATTTTCATTTCGATGCCATATGCTTGCATTTCACTATGTACTGTCTATGTACATAGTCATATTATGAAGGTACGTATAATACATACATAGACAAAATTTTAGACTAGTTTTTCTTATATATTTCATACTTTAGAACGGAAACCCTTTATTACTATGGGAGCCATAACTCAGTATTCGCATTTTCGGTATTCGCGACATTTCTCAGGAACGTAACCCCCGCGAATAGCTGGGGTTTACTGTGTACACACACACACACACACACACACACACACACACACACACACACACACACACACACACACACACACACACACACCATTCATATATGCCATTCACATTAGAAGAAATAAATTACCATCATACACATCATGCTTGCATCTAAATCATAGACTTGTTAGCATTTTAATTTATATTATCAATAGTTTTTATAATATTCATTTGGTTTTTATAGGTTTAAACTCTGTGGAACAGTTTCCAAAGTTCCTTTTAGCCATCCACAGTTCAAAACGACTGCTAGTTGAAAAAGTTGTCCCAAGTGCACACATACTGGCTGATGCTATTATTAATTTAACTCTCTCAAAAGGGCAAAGACATGAGGTATGATAGAAATTATAATACTCTATTGCTATGTGAAAAGAATTTAATCATCTGCATAACCATGGATACATTGCTATAGAAAAAATATTATATTTCAGTTTCATCAGTTTTGTTAATTTACTTCAACTTATTTGTTAATTAACTTCAAAACTATTACAATGTTCAAGCTGCATATAATATGCATTACAGTTAAGTAATGCAGTTTTCCTTGGCACAGACATATCTCAAACACAGATATATAAACAATTAAAGACAGTCATTAGTATTATATGTACTATAAATTTCTGTACAGATAATTTAATTTCAATAAATAGATTTTTTGCTAATATAAACATTAAAAAAAGAGACAAAATATTTTACCTAAAAAAGAGAAGCAAGCCTTTAAAGTTGTGTGAACTGGAATTAAGCAAATGGTTGCTAAGCCATATGTATTTGACAAACTGCCATCTCAAAGTGAGTCTATTCAAATCAAATTTGCTTTTTTAGGGATACATTTGATAGACTTTTCTTTTGTCCTTTTATAGATTAAGCATTGTTAGTAACTCCATTAAAATGGAATGACTTTTATGGACTGTAGCACCCTATTCTTACAGTTGGCGAGAAACCAAAACAGAAACCCTTCTTAGTGTTACATGCTGATTGGATACTTCCGATTGCTCAGATTAAAAACCTGAGGGGGCATAGATTCAAATTGAGGAAAGACAGTTGTAGAATATATGTGCATAAGTTTGCCTTTAGTCAGTGGGTAGCTAATTGCTGGAACAGACTTCCATCTGTTGTTGTGGAAGTTGATAGCTTAAATAAATTTAAGGCTGAACTAACATTTGGAGTGACCAGATGGGTGAAATGGGAAGGGTGTTTTTTTTTTTTTTTTTTTTTGGCTGATGCTGTAAAAGCTTGCTTTCTTGCATCATATGCCTCAACTAATGCTAACTAAATATTAACTTATCTATTATGACTGCTGTTCCTCTTTTCTAAATAACTGTTTTTGGAAGATAAACTTTTAATCTATTTCTTCTTTTTTTTTTTTTTAATCTTTTCTTCACTTCATTAACCTTATGCAAAGTTAAGATATTTGCTTTCTTAGTCCTTGTTATTATTTCACCCTTTAATAGCTATTATGAAAGAGAGAGACAATTTTTTTATAAGAAAAGAGATTTTTAGCAAGTTAAAAAGTATAGCACTAAGTTATTACAGTTCTTTTCACTTTCTTTAACATTCCTTTTAGTGTGATAATTTTTTTTAGAATTCACTTTTCTTTTGACTAACCATTTGCAATTTAAATAACAAACTTTCAGCCATTATCTGTTTTTACTGCTTAAAAAATTTGATGCTGCTTACAAAATATGGTTAAATTAATTAAAATCTGAGTTAATACTATCTATCTAAGGTTTCCAAATATCACTTAATTAGAAATATAGGAGAAGGGAGATGTCATTCATTTTAAATTTAAAATTCAACTAATTCAAAATCAGATTATTATGAAGCAATGAATGACTATAAAGCATATACCATTAACTTCATTAATATTTATCTTCTTTCTGTGTCTGACAGTGGGACAGTCATTAAATGTATAATGTAGATCATCAGTGTTGACAACTTAAATATTCCTACTGTTATTTACAGAGACTTTAAGCTTTCTCTCCCATTCTCTGCTAGAATAAAAGAATATATTATAGAATAATTTCTTGATCTTGATCTTGATCTCACACAGATAATTTATAACCAACCATTAACTACCAACTCTTGACCTAATTTTTATTAACCCCTTCCCAGAAAATTTTTTTCTGAAAAATGTGCTGTAATGGATGAATTTTTTTTATTTTACAGATTAAAAGTATGCATCGTGCGAATACTATGTATAGTTTTTGTGTTTTTTATTAATTTTTTTCGTAGAAAATACATGGGTGTAATTAACCCATTTGAGCTATTCCGAGTTATCTCGTGTACAAATTATACAGATTTTTTAATAAATTAGCACTTGAGCTAAAAGAAAGGCACAGAAAAAGTCTTCATTACTCATTATATAAATAAATTTAAAAAATCAAGTGGAATGCACAAGCAGTAACCTCCCGTCACAAGCAGTAATTGCGAACTAACTACATTTTGACTTACGGGCGGTAGTTCAAGAGGGTGCCGAAATATTTTTCGATATTGTTTTTGTAAATTATTTTTGTGGGTTCAGTATTCTGCATTTAGGACGGCAAATTATATTTTGCTTATTGGCGGCACGGGAAAGTGCGCTACTGTTCTGACATTGCTGTAAAACGAAAGCCAGTCGTTTGCTGCCAGGCATAAGAAAATCCTGAGAAAACTCGGGATTTACCTGCCTAATGCAAAATTAGACAGATAAATGCCAGAGAAAATACATTTCAGTCCTAAATTTGGAGGTATTATTGTTTGCTTCAGGTATTATTGTATCCCGAGATATTTTGTGCAGTTCCAAATAACTTTTAAAACTAAAAACGAAATATCTCAGGATAATCCATGAAGCAGTTAATATAAAATCTCTTTCAGTGAAGAATTTGTTTCACCCCAAAATTTATGTTATCACAGTAATTAATCTGTGATTAGGAATATGCAGTGGAATTCCTGTGGCATATGCTTCTAAAGGTGGCCATTGACCTTGCAGAAAACTTATTGATATTTCATGTTGGTTAGTCTATTTATGTAAAACTCAGCTGCAAAAATAACCAATATCTCTTCCTAATCTAAACTTTGGTGGGATGCAGCATTATCAGCAGAAATAGTATAGAAAAAAAATAAGCAATCAGCATTAAATAATGTTAATAATAACTACTCTAATGCAACAGCAAAATTTGTCACTCTCATCATCATCATCAGCCATTTTCAATCCACTGCAGGATGAAGGCCTCTCCAGCAACTTTCCAGTTCCTTCTGTTTTGAGCACTGGCCATCCATTTACTACTCAAAAACTCATGAATTTCATCTATCCATCTCACTCTCATGCCAGCAAAATCTCAAAAAAAAAAAAAAAAAAAAAAAATTCCTTCAAAATATATTACTTCTCAAATGCACTGATGAATAGTTTGACTACATCTTTACATTTGAGGACAGATCAAGCCCAGTTTCACTATCACTTTGCAAAAATTTTCATTAAATATTCTACTCTTCAACATAAGAATTGACTGAACAGATGTTCAAAAGATGATTATTACCACTGGCTAAACAGCTAATACAACATTTTTGATTGTTACTTATATCTTAAAAGTTACAAATTTGTATGAAATTGATGCAATAGCTAATGTTTTGAACTGCTGTCTTAATCCAAGATACTTTGATTAAGACAGCAGTTCAAATCTGGATTATATTTTTTCAGTCCCAAAGTATATTATATCTCTTGGAAAAAAAAAAAAAAAAAACAGAGATTGGAGTGAAATTTCACTCTCCTCCTCCCTTCTTGATTATATCATTGTATTTGTAATGATGAATTGTTAGTCTAGAATATAAAAACTGCATGATTATATAATTTTTCCCCAAAAAAATTAATAATATAGTATTAATAAACATTTGTTATATGTTCTTATAGTTCATAATCAGACCTAACGTGCCCAACTTCCAGTTTCATTTTATATGCTTCAACTTGTACTTTCATCTGTAAAGATAAAAATTTCATCTTTTGTTAGTCATTATTAAAGATTAATATTTCATTAAATTCACTTAGCACTATACATATAGAAAAACTGCCTAATATATAAACTTTGAAGAACAAAATATCCATAGAAATAAGCCCTTTTGTCTGTGTTTAAGATGTAATACACTGTTTTTACATACACACACAACTGCTTAAATGTTTTTTGTGTAATATTTTTTTAAAAAATAATAGATTAAATAAATCTGAAGACACTGCATTACAACAAATTTTCACAAGCTGGGGGTTCTGCTAAATGGAGTTACTATGATCTACCACTCATTTTCAAAAACATTTGAAGTAAAACATAAGTATTTGTAATGTAATTTTGTTGATACATAATATCTTTTGATATTTAAATTTGTTTGAAGTGCTTTCTCTACAGCTTACATTTCTTGCCATATTATGGCTGTATGGCACATGATTCAAACACTAGCATATTATTTTTGTATCTACAGTTATTTAAAATGATTTTGATTAAGTAATAGTTTTTTAAGTTTTTAAAATGTTTGTTTCTAGGGACGAGAAGGAATGACTGCGTACTATTTAACTAAAGGATGGGCTGGGCTGGTTGTAGTAGTAGAGAATCGACTTCCTGACCGATGCATTCAAGTAATCTGTGATTGTTCTGAAAGTATGAATGTTGTATCAACTAGAGCAACCTTGCGTACAGTAGACAGCATTCCTCCACTACACAGGTAAAGGGAGAGAGACATAAAGTTATGTTTAAATCTATAATATGTTTCATTTTAAAGTTCTCGACATATAAACACTGATTATTTTCTTTTGTAATGCATATGATGAAATTATTGCAGATTTACTGACCTAATTGATTTGAAGTTCCAACTTTTTTTTTAAGTACATTGAGTTTTAAAAATTTCCGTTAACCCATAAGCAAGCACATGTATTGATCCTAGTAATATAAAACTTTTTCCTGCTCTTTAACCACATTGCCTGCCCAGTTCTAACTCACAGTGCATTTCAAGAAAAGGCTAATCATTAGTTTCTTAAGAATTTTTCCTGAATACTCAATACTAAGTAAACAGCCAACAGAAAGTATGGAAACATACAAAACATTAACTATTATAAAAAGTTAAGTTTCTTTTCCAAATGTTTTAATTGATTTAGGGCTGGGAAACTTTTTTTTTTTTATATTTATGAAATCATTTCATAAATCTTGGGAAATTTGGCAGAGCTGTGATAAATGTAATCATAGCTGTACATGCTATAAAAAAATTTTATAGCATATACATAATTGAAAAATTACAATTTAGTTTTTCAAATTAAATGTAAATAAGACAAAAAATTGCTAAATTTTATATGCCAGTTATTTAAAGTGTTTGGATGGATATTTCTGGCAAAAATTGTCTAAGTTATCATCAAATCAGCTCACACTTAGGTTACAAAATTATGATTACAAATTTAGGTTACAAAATTATGAAATATAATTAGTCATTATGAATATGACATTTTAGTTTAAAAGTGTGTATATTACTGAGTAAAGCAAAAAAAATTTATTCTAAAAATTAAAAAAAAAAAAAAAAGTTAAGCATCTTGCTTGATGGATTTAGGATAATGTACACACTTCATTGTGAAGAGTATTATTACAGTCTCTAAGGTGCAGATGGAATGGGCAAGCAAATGTGAATGTCTTATTATGGATGACTTCGATCTGCCCCTAATTGATTGGAATAAGTGGAAGGGAAACTCTCCATGGGAAACTCAATTTTTAAATAAACTAGATGATTATTATTTGTACCAGCATATTAGAGAAAATACTAGGAGTAAGAATATTCCTTATCTCATCATTATTCACAAATCAGATGACATCATAGGGCTTGGAGTCCATTGGCAGACAGTGATCACACAGTTAGTTGGAAGATGAAGAAAGATGTTGCATAGTTTTATTTCATAGGGCTTGGAGTCCATTGGCAGACAGTGATCACACAGTTAGTTGGAAGATGAAGAAAGATGTTGCATAGTTAAATGCCAATCACAAGTCAGTTGTAATTTCAGAAAAGGGGACTAAGACAATTTAAGGTGCTACATGGCATCTATTAATTGGGCAGATTGTAGAGGGAGGGCAAAAACATTAAAATCAAGGAATACTTTTAAAGCAATAATCATAGAATGCATATATACCATTGGGAAAGTGTAGCACAAGAAAGAAGTCAAGATGGATGAATATGGAGTTGGCCATTCTAATAGAGCAGAAAAAGATAGCACAGAAAAGCTACACAACAATTAAATATACTGAAGCCTACAACAGCTACAAGTTTATCGGTTAACGTTACCACAACACAGACGTACAAGGTGTAGATGGGCTTAGGCCTAGGAGCCTCCACTACACAGGTAAAACACACACACCATCGATACAGGTAAAACACACACACCATCGATACAGGTAAAACACACACACACCACTTACGTTCTTGGACTTGTTCCTTAATGAAGAAAGGAATATCTTCAAGGAGCTGTGTTTATTTTGCTGATTTATTTTTGCTGTATATAAATCTTTTATTTAAATTAATATATATATATATATTGAGAATGTACATAAAATCGTGTGTGTAAATAAAAATGGAAATGGAATGTTAATGGTACCACAGACAAGGTTAGAGGAGTTAAGACTGAGTATGAGAAAGCACTGGCAAAGGGAGCAAAGAATGGGAACAAGGAGTTTTTCATGTATGTAAACACAAAAAAAAAAAAAAAAAAATCAGATCAGACCCTTGTGTACTGGGTGTGGGAAGGTCTTAAATAATCCAGCTGATGTTGATGAATTGAATAGTACTTCACATTGGGCTTTACTGATGAATGACCCATCATGCTAAGAAGAAGCTGTGTGAGTGAGGCTAAGCCATATGAAATTAGTGATTTTGAAATTACAGATGACTGTTTATTAGAAAAACTTTCAAGCCTAAAGGCAAATAAGGCTCTCAGATGGCATATGCCCAAAATTTTGAGGGGAGTGGCCAGAGAGTGTATTGAACCATTGAGGTAAATTATGAAAGCATCATTGGACTCGGGAGAGATTCCTTTTGATTGGAGAAATGCCAACATATCACCAATACATCAAGGCAGTTCTAAGAGTCAAGTCTGTAACTACACAAGTTAGTCTGACTTCACTGGTAGGAAAAATCTTAGAAGCAGTGATCAAAAGTGCAATCTGGGGATATTTCAATAGAAATGGCATTCTGAAGAACACACATTGATTTTTGATTTTTTTGATTTTTTTTTTTACACTGTTCAGAAAACTTCATATTTGTCTGTATTGTAACTGCAAGATCCCTTTCCTCCTGCACTGTTTTTAATTGAACCTCACCATGTGTATAAGTTATTTTGATCTTTGCATTTTTCTGTGCTAGAACACAGCAGCCCCCCTTTTTGACCATTTTTGAAGCTTGTCCAAATCATCCTGAAGGAGCACTGCTTGGCACTGATCATTAATGCCTCATCCAAGCTTTACATTTTCTGAAAATTTTGACATAACATCCTCTATCCCATTTCCAGTGTCGTTTATGATATTGAAAAACAGCAGTGGTCCAAGAGCTGCTCCTTGGGATCCCACTTGACATTACACCAATCTGAAGAATATCCATTAATCACAACCCTACTTCTGCCCTGTAGCCACCCAGCAATCCATCTTAGAACCTTACCAGTAATCCCAACATGTTCAAACTTATACAGTAATTTCTCATGAGGGACCGAGTCAAATGCCTCGCTAAAATTCAAATAAACTATGCCGAAATTGTTCCCTAAATCCAGCTCATGAGTAATTATTGTGTCAAAATAGCCTACAAAGTTAGTTAAGTATGATTTACCCTGTTGTGCATCCTTCAGAATGCTATATCTATCTAAATGTCCCTGGACTGCACTCTTAATCATTGTCCTCTAAGATTTTTTTTACCACTGAAGTCAGACTAACTGGTCTGTAGTTATCAGCTTCGCACTTAGAACCGCTTTTTTTGTATTGGCGATACATTGGCATGTCTCCAATCCAAAGGAATCACCCGTAAATCCAAAGATGCCCTCATAATTAACCTCAGTGGTTCAATATACTCCCTCGTGCTCTCCCTCAAAACTACAGGGTATATGCCATAAACTTCAGGAGCCTTGCCTTTATGCTTGCTCAAACATTTTTCTAATAAACAATCATATGTAATTATGACATCTAATTTCATATTGCTCACCCTCACTCGCACAGCCTCTTCTCAGCATGAAGGGTTTTTCATGAGTAAAGACCAATGCAAAGTACCTGTTCAATTCATCCGCAACATCAGCTGGGTTATCTAAGACTTTCCCACACCCAGTGCACAAGGGTCTGATCTTGATTAGCTTTCTACTTTGTTGTATTCACATACATGAAAAGTTCCCTGTCCCCATTCTTTGCTCTCTTCCAATGCTTTCTCATATGCAGCCTTAGCCTCCCTGACCTTATTTGTGGTACTATTACATAGTGGCATAGTATTTAGGGTTATGTGCCAGATCAACTTGCACTTGTTTTAGGTTTCAGTACTTTTCATTGCTCTGTAACTGTCCCATGCTATCTTTTTCTGCTCTGTTTGACCAGCCAGCTCCACAGTCATCCATTTTTCTATCCTTCTCCTCCTGCAATATTTTCTTAAAGGTATGAACGAATTCGTGGCTTATGTGATTTTTGCTGTAAAAGTATTCCATAATTCAAATATATTCGCCATCCCTCGGCAGTCCGCCCAATTCACTGATGCCATATAGCTCCTTAAACTGTTAGTGTCCTCTCTTCTAAATTTAAAACCCATGCCTTTACCTTTAACTACTGCAACATCTTTCTTCACCTTCCAACTGGTGATTGCATGATCACTTCCCGACAACTATTTAAAAAAGTTTTTTTCCCATGGGGAGTTTCTCTACCGATTATTCAATCTGGGACAGATTAAAGTCACCTATAATAAGAAGTTCACGCTTGCTTGCCCATTCCATCCACATGTAAAGACTCGTCATATTCTTCACAACCTTCTGGTCTGTAGATTACTCCCACTCTCATTGTTCCTTTTCTTCCAACTAACTCACACCATGCAGAGTCTATGTTGGCAGATGTAACTTCAAACCCAGCAAAAGCTCTTCCTGTGCTCAGGCTGCTTTTAATAAGAAGCATGACCCTACCACCCTTTCTATCCTCCCTGTCTTTCCTAAATATGTTATACATACCGCAGTGGAACTTGTCATCACCAATTTTTGGGTGGCACTACGTTTCTGTTAGTCCTATTATATCAGCATTAGTTGTCCTAACCAGGAGTTTGAATTCATCCGTTTTATTGACAATACTCCTGACATTATTCTAGACACAGTTGAGACTAAGTAATCTTCTATAGTTTACTACCTGACACACCCCTTGAAGTCATTTAGGTATGTATCCAAGCTTTATTTTCTCCCTCATTTGAAACATTGCTACCCTCAGAACACCTTATCAACATCGGCTGCTGTGGCAACAAATAAGAATTCATGAGGCGAGTGCAAGAATTACTTTTATCCATTTCAGATAAATGCTTATTTAAGTCGCTCCCAAACTAGCAGTTTCTCTTAACCCATAGGGTATCCTCAGTGATACTGGCAAAAATTCTTGCACCACCTCTGTAAGTGGATCTTGTAGCAACTTTACAGAGATTATGAAATTTGAATCAATTTAATTTCTGCAATATTTCATTAACATAAAATATTGCAGGAAAAAAAATCTGCAATAAAACAGATTTTATTGCAGACAAAACTTAAATCACCAAAAGAGTTAAATTTAAGCTACTGATTGTAAGTTACAAAATTCCTGCCAAAATATTGATAATAAAGGCTATCTGAATATTAAGCTATAAGTTTCCAAATATTTTACAAATTTAAACTTACAATATACTGTGGAATTTAAATTAACAGAGTATTACAGAAATTATACTGCTGACAAAACTTTTAACCACTAATGAAATAAATTTAAGCTACTCAACAAAAGTTACAAAATTCCCGCCAAAATATTGATAGCAAAGGCTCTCTAAATATTAAGCTATAGCTTTCCAAATCCTTATCTAAAAAAAATAAACTAACCTACATGACTAGAGAAATTCAAACTATATATTAACTACAGTTTAGTATGTTAAAATAAAAATTTAAAAAAAAAAACTCAATTATTTCAAAAACTAACCTGCAATGAAGAGCTTCGGAAATACACAGCCACATGCTCTAGCCTGAATCTAGACAAGTTATTGACATTATTGGTACGGGTTGCCTCTGGATTGTTGAGACTGAAAGTATGAAGAAATTCAAAAGTCAACTGGATAGTTACCTATATAAGGTGGGAAGCACATCATTTTATTTTCTTATCTACTTTTTATCTTTTTTTGGGAAGTGCAGCAAAAGTCTGTGGCTTCCTTGGGTTATATGGCTAATACTAATCATTTTCTGTCTCTTTTTTCCTCCTGCTTCCCATAAATTTCCAATTCTTTAAATATACTCACAGTTTTCCAATTATTTAATATTTTTATCCACCTAGCTGTCTATATGTTTCTCTCATTTTTTCTATATGTTTGATCAGTACAGGTTGTACTCTACACAGTTTTCTAATTTCTTTATTTTTAATGTTTTATTAGTTATATTCCTTAATATTTTCATTCCTGTAGTTTTATTCTTCTGTTTTATTTTTGCTATTGTGTCCTGTCTCACCTGTGTACGTTATTACAGTGATGGACAAAAAAAGTAACATTTGTAGTGAAACATATAAGATATTGTTTGATTACAGTCATTTTGTTTGTCACAAAGCAAAGATATTGCATCAGACAGTAATTGCAAGGTATTGCATGAGCTGTTTCTATAAATATGGCGTTGGAAGGGTATACACACTCATTAGTATCCTGTTTTGCGGAGTTTTACGCATGGCTCCATATATTCAGTGGACACCAAGAAAAAAAGTGTAGCTGTTGGTCTGTCCCAGGAAGGGTTTTCTACGCATGCTATCGCTGATAAAATAGACTGCCACTAGTCAACAGTATCCCAGATGCTGAAATTAAAAAGCATGAAACCGGTGATGTGAAGAAAAGACCTGGATCGGGCCATAAGAGAGTGACTACGCCTTCCCAAGATCGATATTTGAAATGGCTATGCTTTTGTAATTGCCATAATAGTGCTCCTGATCTAAAACTGGACTTTAAGATGGCCTCTGGTGTTGAAACAAGTGCATGAACTATCCAAAGATGGCTTTTGGAATGTGGTCTGCATGCCTATCGGCCCAAGAAGAAGCCTTTGTTCATCCAAAAAATGAGGAAGAAGCAACTTGCTCGGGCTAAAACGCATGCTTCATGGAAAAAGAGCAATGACACTGTCATCTTTTCTGATGAATCGAAATTCAACCTGCATGGCTCAGATGGGAAGTGATATGTCAGAAAAAGAAAATTGGAGGCATACCATCCTGACTGCATAACACCGACTGTAAAGTTCCCCGCCAGTCAGATGGTCTGGGGATGCATAACAAGCAAAGGGATGGGGTGAATTAAGCTTATTAATAGAACGGTGAATACAGAAACCTACGCTGCTATCTTGAAGGAGTGCCTGAAACCCGTTACACAGTTTATCATACAGAAATGCTGTATGATATTTTGGTTATTGAATATTTCATGTTATAGTTTCAACATTTTATTTAATTATATTTCACTAAAATGTGATGTCCTATATTTTGTAAAATTTGTTAAAGAAAACATACCATCACCATTATTTAAAAATCATTTTAATTTTTCTGTATTTGTTTTCTTGTCACTAGGCAAGTGATAATCATTTTAACCCAGCTGGAAGGGAGTGGAGGGTTTTCTATTGCTCATAGACTCACTCATCGTGTGTCATATACTGGAGGCCTCCATGACTGGGGACCTCCTGGGACCAATCACGTACCTCCTATAGACAGAAAAGTTTTTGGACTTCATGCCCCAAGACCTCTTTGATAATACAAAGCCAGCTTTTCACATTCAGTACATGTAATCTCTGAATTCCTGTGAGCTTTAATCATGGAACATTCCTCATTTTAGAAACTGTGATTGTCTCAGGTTGTATGAAATATCTGCTTAAGGATTGTTGCTTGTTAGTCCTTGAGTGAAATGTTATTAATTTTATATTAGATCTAAGGTTTTTAGCTACATAAAACAGCTTTAAGTAATGTTTTATACTTGAGTGTTTTGTTATGATCAGTGTTAAATAAAATACTCAACCTGAGATTTCTTGGAGTCAGCTCATTTTGAAGGGAAGATGCAGTGCCATAATGTGTTTTAAATATTAAACTTGTTAGTCTAATGGGGGTTAATTTTATCAGTGGTAATCCTGATAAACATCAAGAAAACAATTAGAAGAATGTAATGGAATCAATTCTGTAATTTTACAAATTTCACTCTTCTCACTTCTAAATAGAAATCTTTGTTTTTATTATAATTTTTTTATTACTGTCATCATGTTTTTTTTTTTTTATCAGGTTCTATATTTTGTTAAGCAAGAATAAAGATACAAAGCTATTTTAAATATTTGCTAGGTATTGATCAGCACTGCTTCCCTTCTGCAGAGAGAACTCTGTATCATTTTGGGTGGAGTATTTTAGGAGTTATAAAAGAAACAGGTTTAAAAAATAAGAGCTCCTTTAACAAAACAAAACAGTACATTTTTAAAGGTGTTAATTTTTTGTTGCACTTCATTAAATGTTACTATAATAGAGAAGTAATTTATTATGTCTGTTATTTATTTCATTTCATCACGTAAGATTATTATAATCTGATTTACTAGTCTTGTATTGTTATTCCACATTGCAGTTTTTATTCTGAATCAAACTTCTTGCTCAAAATATTTACCTTTCTCTCCTTTCTTTCATTTTGAATGAATCACCAAAGATACCTCCATGCCTAAAAAAATTGTAAATTTTTCAGTGTCTAGTCATAATAGATATGGAAATATCGGCCTTAAAATTAGTCATTTACTGTAGTTTAGTTTAACTTATTCAAAATATTAAATTGGAGGGAAATTGAGAGTGTTATCAAAGAAGCATGAGACTAAAGTTGTGGAACTTTTTGGACATAATGTTCAATGAGGAAAGAGACTAATTTTGTAAAAATTAAAAACGGGCTTTATTAACTTAATATGAATGATTCCTTTTCAAAAGATCATTCATGCCATATTTTTTCTAAAATTTGAAACTGCAGATTTCTAGGTTCTTGGTATGTGTCCATGACTTTTCTATAATTCAACAATACTTCTAGCCACCTTCTCTAAGGTACATACATATGCAGATTTTTAAACTAAGAAGTGAAATTTCTACATAATTTCCACATTCAGCTTTATTTCGCTTTTTTATATATTGGTACAATTAAATGGTACCAATATATAAAATATTGCCTTGTTCCAAAGTTCCAGCATATTGCCCTGCTCTAATCTTCTGAAACTTTTACTTCAGAAAATCACCTCTAGATAATGTGTTATAACCACCATGACACATTTCATCTTTGCCTGCTGCCTTTCCATACTTGATATTTTCCATGCCCTTTGCTACCACAGTAAAAGAGATAATATCCAAAATTTCTACTCTTTTCAATAGGCGCCTCCGTAGCCAGGTGGAAAGGAGCAGCAGTGCGTAGCACACGCTTCTTGATTAGACCAGGGTTCGAGCCCATCACCACCAAATACGGAGGATGCGGAAAGGTCGGGGAATAACCACCGCATATCCCAGAGAAATATGGCCTTAGTTGTTAATGCTCCTAAAAACCAAATAACGAACAAACTCTTTTCAATATTTTTCTCTTCAGTGATGATGCTTCAGCACCTTTATTTAGCAATTCAGAGTATTTACTTCATACTTCTCAAGTTGACCATTTCTGTGCCACCTTTGCCCTTATCATTTTTGATTACTTATTGTAAATCAGAATAGAAATGGGGGAGCATCCCCTCCATTTCTATTCTGATTTGCCATTTAACTTTTGAATGCGAATTGTTTTTATATTTAATAGTTGCTGGAAAATGTGAAAGCTTTTCACATTTTTGTCTATTTTAATAGTTTTATATGCCTCTCATATTTGGCACAAATTATCATTTGTAATTTGCTTAATTTAAGATGCTGCTCTTGTTTCAAATCCTATATATATATATATATATATATGGCCTTGTGTCTTCATATTATTTAAGATCCTTTTTATAATGATATAGTCAGTTGTTTTTGTTTCTGTTATGCTTCTTCCACATAAGCTTATGGCTATATTTATGCTGAAACACTGTGCATGTAATTAAGAGTGCATGGTTTTTTTTTCAAAATTCTAGTAGCCTTTTACTATTATTGTTTTGCTATCTTTCTCTCTAACTTTATTTAAAATATCTCTGCAGATGTCACAGCCATATTCTTTCTTTTTCATTAGTTTTTGCTACTTTTTCTAATATATTAAAGAACTCTTCTATTTTCTTTTTCAAGCGTTCAGTTGGGCCATTTGCACAGACAAATTTTAAATACCTAACTATTCTCCTTATGTTTTGCCCATATAACTCTACTGGATACTGCTTTACTGCCAATGAAACTTTCTTCCAAACTGATTCTAAAAGCACTTCCTGAACCTTCCTTGCACTCTGTCTTACCTCTGGATAAATTAGCTTATAACTGTTGTTTGAGTTTTTTTTTTCTGCTAATATTTCTTTTTTGATATTAAATTTCTATTGTTAATCTGCCTGTTTTGATGGGTGTCTCAGTTGCTTTTCTGCACTAGTGATATGGTTTCAGCCTGTAATTTATTCAGTTTGGTCAGCTTAGTCCCATATTGCCAGTCCATTCTCTTTCAGCTAGTAGGCATATAGCTTACACTCAACTAATGGTTTACACCACAAGAATGTGAATAGTGAACATTAGGCAGGACTCCATTTGGTTTCTGCACAAGCCTAGCATAGGAAATGTGGGGCATTTTCTTTCTCGTATCATATTGACTTCTGTTAACTCCACTCCTTTGTACTTTAAGTTTCTGACACTGATAAAGCAAAGGAAGCAAAACATGCCAGTTTGACATTCATCATTTATTTAAACAACCTGATCTATACAGGTTTTGAAATCTTAACTCCATTTGATTGGTTCTCCATGTATTAATAACCAGCATAGAAGAATAGAGAAACTGGCATTATTAATGGAAATATATGATTAAACTACATAGCCTTACAACTTAATATTTTATAAAATTTTTCTCTTTTTTAAATTAGTCTCATTCTTTTGTGATGACAGCCTCTTAAATACTCATTATTCCTTATAATGACAGCTTTTAGATATTCATTATTCCTTTCTACCATATCATGCCACTATTACAACTACAAAAATATATATATTTAAGTAACAGTTCTTGCAGAATTGGGTGAAATCAAAGAAAATGATCAGCGCTATGAAAGAAATATATGAAGACATCGCAGTTGCCTTCGCTTGCATATTTAGAAAAGGCTAAGACATGCATTAAATACTTAAAAATAAATATGAAATTCAGTAATTATTAGAATCATTTTCATAAAAAAAATTAATGAGACAAAATGCTGCAACTTATTTCAGCACAGATGTGTACATCCCATTTTTCTATGTTCATTTTAATGAAAAAAAGTACTTTGAGTTTTTGATAAATATAGTGCTACCAATTGAACAAACCTTGAAATACATTCATGAACAAAAATAAGCTAAACAAAATTTCACATATTTATTTTATTTATTTATTTTTTGAAGTGTGGTATATATAGAAGCACTAAAAGTCTAATAATTTAGAACCTTGTTTGAGATTATTGTTATTATTGTACTGACTGCAATATAATTAATATATTAACAGTTTTGGAATGTCATTCAAATGTTTGTAATTTACTAATATATTTCATTTGTAAATATAATCATAATATTTGTCATTAAGCTTGTAAATAAGATTTTAATTGTTAGCAAATTCTATTCCCTCTAAAATGTGTCACGTGTGTGTGTGTGTTTAAAATTTAGAATAAAATTAAATACAACTTGTATAACAGTACCGTGTTTCAGTTAGGACCTGAATATTTATTTAATTTTTATTCAGGGAAGACATTTACACATAAATACACTACTAAATTTGAAAGTGTGTGTATGTATTGAAATTTTAACCAAAAAATTATCATATAATGATTGACAATTCCTAATTAAAAAAAAAAAAAAAAAAAAAAAAGAGTTCTCAATTTAATTGCATTTTTTTGAATTAAATTCACATATTATTTAAAGAAACTCGGAGCTTGTGAAAAATTACTTTGAAATAGATGTTAAGGGCATTTATGTTGTAACTTGATGCTGTGTTTATGAAAAAATGTTTAATCAAAAAGTGATAGTGTAAAACATAATTAAGCAAGAGAATTTTAAATAATTTTATACATAAATAAATAAATCTCCCCCACCCCCACCTGACCAAGGTCTTAATGTCTTTTTTTTTTTTTTTTTTCATTGTAACATCAAAAAATGTAATTCTGAAATGTATGTATTGCTTAGGGTCACATATAGTTTTAAAGAAGCTTATAAACAGTATTTTTGTAATTATGTGATCACTTACAAATTGTTGCCTTAACATTAACTATGATAATTAGTGCAATTAATATAATAATAATTCACAGTAAACTGTTTTCATAGGTGCAACATTGTTCATAGTGTGTCAGAGTTGTATAGTTCTTCCACAATATTTTGGAATATCATAACTATAAACTCATTTTTAAATACAATTGCATTTTAATTGTATTAAATTGCATTTAACTTGATTAGTGGTGCATGTGATTTTTAAATTAGGATGAAATTCTTCTCTATTGGTAAAACCTTTATAAACCCTTTTATGTCGGAATCTGCATCACATTCTCTCAGAACATTGCAGAGTAAGGGTCGATATTTCTTAAAATCTAAAAGGCTTCTCTAATATATGTAGGCTTTAGCTTGATGAATTATTTATACAACTGTACTTATTGCATATGGATAAATATTTTCTAATGTGATCAAGAAAGGACATCTTTCCCCTTTCCCCTTGAGCTACACAAATCAGAAAGTGATTTATCTTTCATTAATTTAAAGAGAAATATTGTAAGTGTTTCGATATTATAAAGTCTGAAATAATAGTTTCTCTAATTTAAAACTTTGAATGTAATTAACATATGATAATTTTATTATTTAGTTGACACCAATAGTGTGATAGGATAACTTTAAAATAAATAAAAACTGTATAAAATAATTTATAAATCAAAACTATATATATATAAAGAAAATGATCAGCACTATGAAAGAAATATATGAAGGCATCGCAGTTGTCTTCGCTTGCATATTTAGAAAAGGCTATGAAATGCATTAAATACTTAAAAATAAATATGAAATTCAGTAATTTATATATAAGTAATTTATATATATAATTTATATAAACTATTATATATATATATATATATAATAGTTTCTCTAATTTAAAACTGTGATGCGATGCAATGAATGATAATTTCATAATTTAGTGATATGATGACTAAAATTATTACATTAAATAAAACAAAAAAGTTTAATACTTGAATGAAAACACTTCTCTGCATAATTTTGTAGAAAGGATTTATTGTAAAATTTAAATAAAACTTTGCAACCAAACATTCTAGGATCATGAGCCCCCTCCTCAGTGGCAAATAGTGACTACAACATAATTTAAATTACTGTAAAAGCTTAAAACTTACACTGAGACTATACATAAAAATTCAATCAATAACTGAAAGCTATAAAAAATGCATTTATCAAAAACATGTTGTTTGCCATAAGTTTCAAACAGTTGTTTGCCAACTGTTTAAAATAAGATGAAACGAGCTCTCACAAGTATTGTTATAGATTTCAATTTTTAATAAAGTTTATTTTATAGTCTCAGTTATAATATTTTATATTATAAAAGACAAAAATGCTTTTTGTCTTTTATAATAATTTTAACTGTTTCAATCATTATCCAGCACCAAGGAAGGAGTTAATATAGATCCCAGAAAATTTGGTTGTTAATCCAAATTTTCCATTAAATCATTCTAACAAAAACTCAAAGAAGTTCTTATTCAAATATTCTGGAAAAAAAACCTCTCTAACCATTATATTAGAAGCTCTAAGTAAAAACTAATAGAACCTATTTTTCATTTCTTTCAATGTGGTGAGCAACAAAGATCATTTCAGCTAGGTTTCAAGGCAGCACCTTGGAAAAAAAAAATACCAACAGAATATCATAGAACCCAATGATATGTATTGGATTGGACTTGTGGATACATGTTCTGAATGGCTTAATAATGGCCATCTCAACATAGCAGGTTGCAACAAAAGTACCTCTGTCAAAATATCCTTCTCCCCACATGTCCACATGTATTAAGAATTCTAATGTATTTGGTGGTACTTGTAATTTGAGTGACAACCACCTAGTTTGAAGGTGACAGATTGAAATAAAAATTCCCAAAGGATGCTAAATATCTCTCTCTCTTAATGGGAAAGAGGCTTATAATACAATTGGCAACCGTTTTCTTTAAAGATGGTGGATTAAAATAGAAATACAGTAATCCTACACATTCGTGAATTCAACATTCACGAGATCTGAGTATTTGTGAAATTTTTGGAGAAAAAGAAAATTGTAAAACAAAACTATTATTGGCTACCAGCCCTCAGTCCAATCTGGTATGTACACATGCTACCTTGCTGGTGCAAATGCACCTAACTGCTTAGCCACACTGGTGCAAACACAAACACATTCCCATAGTGGTAGAGGGTGCTAAGTGTAATGTTGTGTGTAATGCAATACCCTTAAAAATGCCAAAAGAAGGAAAAGAATCTAATGAGAATAAATGGAAAAACATAATGCACTTAAATGAAAAAATAAAATACTCAGTAGACTCTCAACAGGCAAAAGTGCATCAGCAGTTGGAAGATATTTTGGAGTTAATGAGTCAAATCTACAAAGAAAATCAAGAATGTGATAAGAGATAGTGTTGTGAGTAGTGCCTCAATAAGTGAATCCCAAGTGCAAGAAAAATCAATCAAACAAATAGAAAAAGCTCTTAATTTGTGAATAGAGGATCAAGTGCAGAAGAAAATTCCTTAGTAGTTCCATTATTTGCAAGAAAGCAATTGCCGACCGGGCTAGCCAGGTGGGTAAAGTGCCTGCCTAGCAACCCAAAGGTCGCAGGTTCGATTCCCGCCTCGGGCTTGGATCAAAGTACTGCAAAAAAAAACCTTGGGAGGTGCATTATGGCCACAGAAGCCTATGTGCCGACAACTACCAAAAAAAAAAAAAAGCAAGAAAGCAAAGTGGTCATTTGATCAAGAGTGAGGAATTAGGGACATCTTCTGATTCTCAAGCAAGTAAAGGATCGTTCGGTATATTTAAAAACAGTCACAATTAGCACAATGAAAAGCTCATTAGTGAGTCGGCATCAGTGGATCATGAAGATGCTCAAAGGTTTCCCAATGAACTACATCAGCTTATTGAGAAGAAATGATATCTGCAACAGGTCTTCAATGCTAATGAGATTTCATTCTTCTGGAAAAAATGCTGCATAAAACTTTTCTTTCAAAAAATGAACAGACTGCTCCTGGTTTTAGGGTGGCAAAGGATCTTCTTCTGTGTGTGTGTGCTTCAGGGGACTGTACAGTAAAGCTCTTGCACCACTCCAAGAACCCTTGCACACTAAGATGCAAGAATAAAAATCAAATGCCCATATTTTGGCAGGCAAACAAAAAAAAAGCATGGGTTACTGCAGCATTATTCTTAAAGTGTGATCTATGACTGTTTGTCCCCAAAGTCAAAAAATTCATAGTATCTAAAAACCTCAAATTTAAAGTTTTACTCATCATTGATAATGCTCCTGGGCATGCAACTGGCATTAAATTGCAAATTCAAATGTAGAAGTGGCTTTTATTATTATTATAATTATAATTATAATTAGCCATATGGTGCAAGGAAGCCTGAGGCTTTTGCTGCACCAGCCAAAAAAAAAAAAAAATTCTGAGTTATCCCTGAGACAGAGAGAGAGGGAGAAAGAGAGTCAGAAATAGAAGGGAATCACCAAGAAAGAGAAGAATGATGATATCCAGCTCAGGACCCTGGGTGTGCCAAGCCCATACTCACCAGATGTGAGCCTATAACACTGAATACAACCTTTCTTCTCCAACCCTTGGACAAGGGGTAATAACATTATTTAAAGCATTTACTTTACAAGATTGCAGTTTTAAGCTAATTTTGAATGCAATAAAAAAAAAAAAATGTAATGCTGGATGTTATGACATGCTGGAGAAAAAATTCAATATCACTGATATTCACAAGTTGCTGAACAAGATATAGCAATCCACTATCAATGGTTGCAGGAAGAAGCTTTGTCCAACGGTTGTCAATGAAGTAGCTGTGGTTTCTTTGATGATGAAATTCAAGACATCATCAAGTTGGAAGAGGTTTTGTAGCCATGCATCCACAAGAAGCTGAGGAGTTGCTTGCATCTCACAGTCAGGAATTGACTATAGTCAATCTTGTTGAACTCACCAACAAGGACAACAATCAGGATAAAATTAAGGATGACAACGAAGTAGAAGTCAGTTCAAAATCTACTCTCGATTTGAAAGCACTGGGAGAAATAATGAAACTGCAGAGAATACTCGATATACAAAGTGGAATGTGATAAATTAAGGATGACAACGAAGTAGAAGTCAGTTCAAAATCTACTCTCGATTTGAAAGCACTGGGAGAAATAATGAAACTGCAGAGAATACATGATATACAAAGTGGAATGTGATCCTGTAATGGAGAGGAGCCTCAAATTCAAAAGAGAGAGAGATTGAATCTGCATGTAGTCCTTACATAGAGATGCAAAACGAATTACAAAACTTAAAAAGGCAAACCAGCATCACTGACTTTTTTTCCAGCCCAAGCCTTCTTCCCAATAACATTTTTAAGCATTTGTGTTTTATTATTTTTTTTTTTAATCTTGTGTTTTAATGCCAAAATGTTTTGGTTTTGCTTTTTCTTTTTTTTTTTTATAATAAAAATTTATTTATTGCTTCTTGATTTTTGGCTAACTTTTTAAAATTTATATCTGATTTTCTTGTTTTTTTTTTTTTTTTTTTTAACTATGTGCCTAACACTACTTTTTCCATAGAATTATGGATCCTATGTTTACAAATTCCACATTTGTAGGCATTGTAAGAACATAACCCTCATGAATGTGGGGGGGGGGGGTTACTGCACTTCGATTAACCCAGCAGTAGACATGCCGTTGCTCTGTGGGCACCCTACTCCTTAAATTTAAATATTAAAATATCTTAAAATTGTCAGTGTAAATTTTAATATATGCCCAATACTTTCTTCAATTTCAGTCAGTATCACTGATTATTTTTTGGAAAAGTATAGCAATAAAAAATACACTACATAACCTACCCATGTATAATTTTTCTCAGTGTATTGCAAGCAAGGTAATTTCGAAATATTTGTTTTTGGATAATAATTGTTTCTAGTAACATTATTGTTCTCATTATCTGACATAGTTCCAGAATAAAGAATAAAATTATAAAGTGCACCATTTTAAACTACTTTTGCCTTTTTTCCCCAAAAAAATATTGGGTATTGCATGTAGTGCAGTAGCACACCTGCTTGTGACTTTTAAAGCATGCCCACTAGAAGGTTAAAATACCCTATTTCTCTTCTGATAAACTGTAAATTTCATTTGAACAGTCGGTCAGAATTTAAGTTTAAATACAAATGTTCTTTAAATTAATGATGCCTATAATTTGACTATCTTGTTTTAAGGTGGTAGATTGAATTAAAAATACCTCCATCAGAATACCCTAGTACACTCTGTCACTAACTGTAAATTTGACTCATCTTGAACTATAAATACACACATTCTAAATAGGTGGCACTCTAATTTGAGTGTTCGATATTTTATATCAGTGTCAGATTGAAAATATAAATAGCCTTGTTACGATAACCTAATATCCTTCCCCTTATACCTGAAAGTTTGAATTACATTATTATTTGAAATAAGTAAAGAGAGTAAACATCAATTTGCGCATGCATCTATTGTTTATATCTATGGATAACTAGAACAAAAAAAAAAAAAAAAAAATAGACTTGTAAATATTCACATGCAGTGCAATTGTGTTAAAAACTTCTGTTATACTTGAAAATAGTTGCATATCCAGAAATTCTTTAGCTAAGATCAAATTCTTTGTATTATAGTATATGTAAATAAACATCTATGCCTAATTTCCATACCTTCTTGCAACAAAAAGGATTACCAACATTACTATTGCTTTTGCACCACTATTTCTATATTTGCATTATAAAGAAAATATCAGACTCTCACTAAGCAGGGATACCCAAAAAAAATACTTTTTTAGTCTCTATGGGCAAAAAATATTCAGTATAGTATTTTTTTCCCACAGATTTCTTTCCATAATCAGTTCAATAGATCCTTACATGCCTAAGAAATATTGAAAAAAAGTATGTATTATTTTAGTTCAGATTTTATTATTGTTTCTTTTATTATTTATATATTTGTTTTAGTTTGTATTTAGGATTTTGTAAGAAACAAAATAGGACAGCTGCATTTTTATTTTCTTGCCATAAAGAACCTCAAAAATTGCCATCCATATACTTTATGGCTTATATATATATATTCATTCATTCATCCCTTTATGAAATTCTCCAATTACATCTATCTACTACTACAATATTTGAAATCTCTCTCTCTCTCTCTCTCTCTCTCTCTCTCTCTCTCTCTCTCACACACACACACAGCATATCACAGTTAATACTATAGGGAAAAGGTGAAGAAATTTACCTTCTTTTATCAAAATCTTTTTCTCTCTTATGTACAGCTCTAATGGGCCTATAAGCCTGTTAATTTCTTAAAGATTAAAGTGATTTGTCAACTGTTTTTTGGGCCCAGAGTCCTTATTTCCCAAAATATTTTTTTAAATTTTATTTGCTTTGGCTTAGCTTATTCTTGGAAACTGGTTTAAACTTAGAAATCCTGTTCACAATTTCTGCAAAATTTTTCATTGGTTACAAATACAACTATTAACGTTCTTTCTGCCCAGGAATCAGACTGATGAAGTGCCCAGTCTTTGACAGCATAGTGATAACTTTTGTTGTAGTTATTCCAGTCACAAAAAAAAAAAAAAAAAAAAATGGCATGAAAAGGAGGAGGACTTACTCATTTTGTCGTATGATTTATGATTGTGGGTGGCAGGATTTAAACTGCTTAGAAAATGCAATACTCTTAATGTCACCATAGGGTAAACCTCATATTACCTGTTTTGGTATTGACTACTTTTAAATATATGGTATTGCTAAAAGGTTAATCTGTCATTCATTTAAAAAAGAGACAAATGTAAAATCCTCTTACTTAATAAATAATGTGGTACAATAGTAATAGTATTTGCCATATAGTGCAAGGAAGCCACAGGCTTTTGCTGCACTGGCAAAAAAAAAAAAAAAACATAACCAAGTAGATAAGAAAATACAAATTATATGCTTCCTTCCTCACACATATAACCATCCAGTTAACCTTTCAATTTATTCAAACTGTCAGCCTCGACTATCTGCGAGGACAACTTGTTCCAGCAATCTATGACTCGCTGGCTAAAAAAAAACTTCCTACAATCTAATCTTAACCTCAACCCCCGTAATTTGAATTATGACCCCTAGTTCTGGAATTCTTTATAACAGTGAATTCTGCCTTCATTCATTTTACTAATCCCTCAAAGCCTTATAAACCTCAATCAGGTCACCTCTGAGGAGCCCGATTTTTGGGCATCCAAGGATGCCAGAAAATTGGTGGTGTGCCTATAATATGAGTTCAGCTTTGGGGTGAGCTGAAGAGGAGCTAGAAGAAAACCTGGAAGACAAAGGCGGAGATGGATAGATGAAATTCATGAGTTTCTGAGTAGTAAATGGATGGCCAGTACTCAAAACAGAAGGAACTGGAAAGTTGCTGGAGAGGCCTTCATCTTGCAGTGGATTGAAAATGGCTGATGATGATGATGAACAGTTGTCCAGAATAAGAAGAATTTTGCAATCCTCAGATAAGTCTACAGATATACAATGTGCTCTTGCTTCTGGCACAGAAAACTTTCAACCATTCTAAGATAATCTCGGTGATAATCCAGCTATTTTTATTTGCACAGTATATTACTTGGTAAATTTTAATGCCTTTCAAGGCCCTAGGACATTTACTCTTTCCAACCACCAGTGGTTTAGATCTACATGTGCCTAAGAATTTGAGCACACTAAAATGGTAACTCTTATCTTTAAATTGTTTGAATCCTGTCAGATCTTCTTTTGTTAATGTCTTCCTAGGTGTGCAGTGCCAGTATAATGCAGTTTCATCTGCATTATACACCTGATCAGGACTGAAATGCTTGTCAGCTACAAGCTTTGCAAATTTGTCCACATGCTTGGCAATTCCAGCCTTTGAAGCCATCCTTCCCTATAGTCACACTCATGTTCTAATTTAAGTTCTTTATGGAACAATTGAGCTTGTTCCATTAACATGCTACCCGACAAGTCTATTCCGTCACTGACATTGTCAAAACTATTCTATTATCACTTGATCATGCTCAGTACTCTTACCATCTTTCATAGTTTTTCTAATGCTTACTTGCTTGTTTGAATCACTGTCTGTATAGAATTTTAATACTTTGCCTCTTTGTTTCCATATATCATAAACCAATACCACAAATGTCACACAGCCTCTACACAGAAATACTTGGATCCAGTTTTTTCAACAGTTCTACCTTTATCTTGAATCAATATGCATTGGTATTTACACTTCATGCTACCAATGATACTTGCATCTTAGAAGTCTTTACTAGGGGTAAATTTAAGCAAAATAAGCTAATAATAACACAGATTAACACAAAATCCTAAGTTCTTAAGAGACAACAATCAATTTAATCTGAATATTGGGATTGTGATCACCTGAACACCATCCTTTGTATGTGGACTCTTGCAAAATACCAACTTTGCTTGATTAACAATATACGTATATATTGTTGATCATCAGAAGTTGGATCCAACGCACACATTTTAATGAATGCTGGTATTTATCTATGAGGATGTCTAATTAAGGAAGTCCGAATTATCTTTTTTTTTTTTTCTTTTTGTTAAATTAAATGAGCTTTTCCCAATTCTGATCCACAGAAAATCACATATACAAGCTGTATAGTTTACCCTGAAATCTATAGTGAAGGTTATAAAAATTTTATTCAATTTATTCGTGATTTATTTACTACCTATATATATAAATAAATGAATATGTAATTAAATAAGAACATTAATTTATTTTAATGTTCTGCCTTGCAGTTTCATGGTTAGTTGCTGTTTATATAGTTAAGTTTAAACCTGTTTTACATATCATTCTTCATTTATATGCCTTTGCATTTCCATCTGAAATTCATGTATACTTGTGCTGTGGTCTGTGGTAGAAAAGTGCATTTAGCTACCATTAGGTTGCTTTCTTTGCAGAAATGTAGCAGTATTTACCCATTTCAAATTCCACCACCAATGACATCTCTCTTTCCTCAAAATGTCTACCCAATCTTGGCATTGAAGTTACTATGAGGAGAAGGAATCTTTCCAAGTACAATATTTGTTCTATTTAATTCTGTAATTCACTATAAAAGTGTTCAATTTCATTGTCACTGTAACTGGAGTCAGTCTGGACACAACTTTATAATTTGAAAGTACACTCCGTTTTCTTTCCCTTCAGTCTTAGATTTCCTCTTCACTCTCAATCAGATTTCTTATAAGCATTACAACTCCCAATAAATATCCTCTCTTCTTCCCAGGTAGATCAACCTTCTTTCTGGTAATCCAAATCTCTTTCTCTGGTCCATTGTGTCTCTAAGAATCCCACAATATCCCTTTTCTAGTTTTCTTGAAGAAATCATTAATTTTCCAATTTGTAAAGTGATTGGTATTCTGTGTTGCTATGTTTTGCACATGCTTTGTGAAACATTAAAAATTTCTCCAGGCCTATGTGGATAGTGGTGCATCAGCCTCTCTATGTGCAGGAGAATTTCTTAAGCTGTTATTTCTTATTTAATCTGTGGGAGTTATTAGTATGCTGGTGCAATTGCTCTTCTGCTACAACTTTTACTCCACAACTCCTTATTCTTTATTTTGGAGCAACTTGGTGGGCTTCTCTCATTCATCACCCCAGGACTTTGCTTTTTAGAAGTGAATCTCAGAAAGAAAAGTAAATTAAAACAATATATTAAAATGACACACACATATTTTAACCAGTAACGTTTAATAATGCATTTCAGGATTTTTAATTATTGTTTTAACTAAATGAACATTGAAACCATGGAATAGGAACTTAATAAAAAAAAATAATAAAAATTAACATAACTTCTTGTCTTCTATCCAAGCATGGAAGAGATGTCTGTTCTATAGTTTCACTTCCTCATTAGTATCTGATTTGGTTGATAATAGGTTCAGTGAAATTCTCTGCTGGCACTTCCTGAGCAATTTCAGTTCTCTGGATTCATTATTTTTATTCCTTTATTTTAATAATATCATTCAGATTTTAACATTTCATCATGCAGCATATCAACTTTTAATTTATTTGGTTTTATTGCTTATTAATTTTATCTTACTCCACAAAAAATGGTAGAGTTTATTAAAAATATCATGCACTAAAATTATTATATCATACTTAAAGAATTCTTATCCATATTTTCCTTTTATTGCATCACATCCTTACTTAAGATGCATCTTCTAATAAACCTAAATTGAAACCACTTCACACAATTCATCTAAACTGAAATCACTTCACAAAAAAAGTATACTGGCATTTTTTTTACGACCTTTTAATATTATTGATGCAAATTAGTAGTTACAAGACCTAAGCAAGATGATGGTATAATTTAACTATTAATTAAATATCATGCTAAAATAAATTTATTTAAATTGTCACAAAATTACTAATGCAAGTTATCTTTAAGTATTTTTATTCATGATAAAAATACTTAAAGAAATGAAATATTCATAATGTATATTATATTTACCCTTTGTTTTCTTGTTGAAAAAATTTTTGTTTTCATCAGACACAAATGTTTAAGCAGAAGCAAAATTTATTATAATATACCTGATTTACTTCCAGCATCTTCTTTGACCTTAAGGAGTAAATAAAATTCAAATGTCACCTTTCCAAATAGGAATGTGTATAAATAGCAGTTTAATTTCAGTGTTGTTGTTTTGTTTTTTCCCCCCAGTTCAGTTTGAGCCAAAATTGGAAAATATTTCAGTAAAATGCAAGATATCTCTTTTTACAGTGCAAAATTAATAATTATTTGCTTACAATCTTGCTGTTCAGTGTAAAATGAATACAGTAATCCCTCACAAACTGTGAAATATATTCCTGAAAAGTACTGTAGTCATCAAGATTAAGGTTCCATATACAATGGGGTATAAGGGGAAAAAATTAACACAATAAAGAAAAAGAAAAATAATCTTCGTATTTTCCATTTATACAACATAAAAATTATGATGAGGATGACGATGCAATAAGAAAAAAGAACAAGGCACATGCATACAAAGTGTTGACTGTCCTCATAGGTTACATATTCATTTGATATAAAGAGAAACAGTAATTTTCGAAGCATTATAAAAAAAAAGTCAAAAATATGTCTGGAAAAATTTAAATATCAGTCAAAAATATGAAAATATACGGAGGCAGCAACCTGTCCACGTGCAATGCTATGTACATAGTACCAAAATGTTTGTCGTTAATAGGATAGACTGCAGTGGTTTTCAAACTATGTGCCCCAGCAGAACCTTGGTGTGCCAATGGATTAGGAGAAACTCCACTGGGTTCAATGTCAATCACCTTTTAGCTGTGCTGAAGATAGTGTCCTAATTCCAAGTGTGACTTTGAGTGGCAAAGGTTTAGGAGCCACTGGGGTAGAATGTGGGAGGCATTCTACAAAGGGAGAGGCAGCAACAATAATTATCGTGTTCTTTTGTTTTAAAGAGACTGAATTAAACTGTGTATAAGTGTGGGGAAGCACAAAATGTAAAATTTCAGTATACAAATATAAATGTGCATTATATCAAATCCATGGTTGGCAAACTTGCAGCTTCAGAAGAAATTATTGTACGTGAAATCCCTATCATTTGCTGCTTAGTAATGAAATATAATTTTATGCATTTCCCAGTTTCAAGTAAAAAACAGTCAAATTATTCACTTGGTAATCTTAAGTAATAATTATTAATTATTAATTTTGCACTGTTAAAACTAATATCAATAGGAACTCACTTGATGTCAATATTAAAATTGCATTTTGGGGCTTTAATTTTAAGTCAGCACATACGTTGATTATTTTTTGGGAAACTGAGGCTCCACATGCTGCCTACAACCTGATTTCATGTGGCTCACTTGCATTTTCCATCTATTCTTAAAAATAACATACGTTAAGGAGGTTTTTTTTTTTTTAATAATGATGAAAGTTATAGCTGAAATAAGAATGATGTAAGAGGAACGTGTAAAACAGTTCCAGAGAACAAGGACAAGTAGCGATTATGTTTATATGATGCTTCTACTCTGTGCTAGTAGTATATGTACAGTAGAATTTGCACATTGCACCTGTCCTTGCTTCCTGTTTTTTAAAATAGAATAAAAACATCTCATGTTGATTTTGGATGATCATATAATTATCTAAAATCGACCAAAAAAAACTGCTACTTTTCAGTCTACACTGTGTCAAATGAACAGTGAACTATGTTAGTGTCAGAATGTTAACAATTTTAATACAAAGGATCTGGTTTAGACACTGCTTTGATCTCCAATTTGCTTACGCTTTGCAGCAATAGATGGTAGCAAAAAACAAAGTTACAGAAATGTAGTTTTAATGAAGAGTGCACAAATACTTAATTATATGTTAAAATAAACAGTCAGTCACCATGATTAATTTGATTGGAATCAATTCCAGTTTAAGAAAAAAAATTCAACCTCAAATATCCCTACTCCATTTGGCATAAACAGCAGCATGATGAACTACAAGGACATTGTAGATAGGCAAGCTGCAGCTTCTAAACAATCTTTCTGTGCACAGTTGTCAAATAAACTATTCTTGTAATTATAATAATAACATTAGATAGTATGAACCAGAGCTGTAATTGCTCAATAAATTCTACATTGATCTCAACGTAGAACGTGCCACATCGCGTAATATCGTTAAACTTGCCTTAAAATCTCGATATTCTAATAAACAAAAATACCTTTCCCAGGTTAGGAAGCTTCGCAATAAATTAAAAAATTATTTGCATCCTAACGATTGGTCTGTACTGAAGACCTCCATAGATTTGCAATGGCCTCAGAAGCTTCAGGAAGGAAAATTGTTTGCAATTTTTTTGTTAAATTCTTTTAATTAATTTTCTTATTTTTAATTGCATTAAATTGATTTTTAGTTGTTAAATTGATTTCTAATTATTTGTTACTCTAATGTAAGATTTTCAATTTTTTCGTTTTAATTTCTGGAGAGTATCATACGGAAGTGTTCTACGTAATATATTGTATTGAGGTAAACTTCTCATATTATTTTACAAATAATAAATATAATAATCGTTGTGTAGTGTGATTAATAATGTTACATTTTAGATTTTAGAATTTTAGCTTGATTAATTTTTAGTGTTATGTGATTCACAAACATGCAAATGATGCCCAGCCATAAAATGATGCAAAATTCGAGTAACTGTATATATTTTCTTTAGTTTGTTAATTATTTAAAGAGAACTATTCTCTTCAATATTGTTAAAATACTTTAATTATGCAATATTAGTATCCAGATTTTCCCTTTTCCCATGCAGATAGGCTACACATATCTTTGGAATCACTGAAAAAATGCATTTAACTGCTATTATAAGGATTTCATAATCATTTACTTTGAAATGTTTATGAATAAGTTATTAAGAAAGAAGTCCTTAGAGCTTCCCTGATATACCATTACTTCAAAAATATCTCAAAACCAGAATGGTATTGGGTCTTTAAAAATACTTTTATTTTCAAGATATGTACAATTACAGATTTTTGGTAACTGAAATATGCTTTTGTCTGCCCTTAAGCATAGAAGATGATAAGACACAGCACAATGCACTCCAAAAGATTGGATTTTTTATGCATGTATATTACTAATTATTTGTACTACTTCATGAGGAAATCTTTGAAACAATTTAATAAGCAGTTTTGGTTAGTGTTTTATAGATTTCAAATGTCATGCTTCTGATCTCAGAAGATTTTTCAGCATCTTTGTACTAATTATTTGGACTGACTAAAATAAATATGCAATAAATTTATAGTTTATAAATATATATTTATATTTGGACTGACTAAAATAAATATGCAATAAATTTATAGTTTATTTAAACTAGTTTTGGGGCAATATTGTTCTGTCAGAACACCAGTTTGATTAGTATCAACTAAAAGCAAAGAATACTTTTATTGAAATAAAATACAAAAATAAATTTAGATATCAGTTATACATAATGAATTGTGTGTAACTACAGATTTCAGTTTTAAATATTATTGTGTTTGTCATGTATATCATAACATGAAAAATTCAGATTCTAATTCAAAGGAAACAAATTTGATTATTGCAATCATATAAATAAAAAATGACAAAAACAATTTCATGTAATAACAAAAAAATAAATAATTTCAGCAGTATTTACAAATCAGATTTCTTTTAGATCAATCAATTTTTCAATCAGATTAACTGATTGACTACAATCATAAGTGATATGATTGTAGTCAATCAGTTAATCTTATTTATATGGCTGTTTGGGCAATTATTGATAATGATCTACACCCATGTTTCTTGTATAGCTTTACCCTCCCGTCAGTTCCTTAAAAGATTATATATAATTAGATATTTTGATTAGTGTTAACTGTTTAGTGGAGTTAGTGGGAAGTAGAGTTCATTTATAACTTAAATTAGTAGAAATGTATTTAATTAGCATCCTTCAGATATAGAAGTATCCTATGAAGAAAACACCTTGTCAATTTGTGAAGAACTTTTTTTTAATTGCTTTGTATTAATTAAAAGTACTGCTTGCACATATTTTACTTTATGGAATTATGCATTATGTTTTTTATGTGGTCACTACTGTTCTACTTGGCCTTAGTTATTTTACAGTTGAATTTTTGCATGTGATGATCAACTAATAACTTTAATGTCTTTGCTCTCTGTATGTTAATCTAGAGGGGGAAAATTAATACCCATGGGGGAAAGGAAGGAAGGACAGAAAAAAAGAAAGAAAGAGACATCCTTTTGGTATATGCTGTTGTAGCATATTTTGAGTGCCTAATTAGTCTACAGGACAAAAAAATATTTAAAAGGCCATATTTCCTGTTCACAGTCACTGAAAGTGAACCTAAAACTTCATGTACCTGTATATATTATATATATTGTATATGAGATCTTGTAAGATTTGAAAAGAAAAAAATGTGAAAATAAAGTTGTATAACATGCCTTTCCACACAATTAATGGTACCAATTCTATGGTATTTATTTATTTTATTATTTTTTTTTCATTGTCTTGCTAAATAAGAGATTTTCCTGTTGTATTATGCATTTGGTTTTCTCAGGACTTATTGGGTTTCCAATGTATTTGTATTCAAATGAATGTGTGTACTGTCTAAGTTATTTAGTGTAAATAAATTGTTTAGTATTTGTCTTTCAGTGTAATTAGTTTGAAATATGGAAATTATTTAAAATGGAGTGTTTAGGATATTTTCATGAAAAGAAAGATGAGAAAATATCAATTCTGTTCTTAGAAATTTTCCAAATGTTTTCTTTGTCACCAATTCTAAAGCTGTACAAAACAATAAAATTAGAAGTTCAGATAAAACAATTTGATATGAAACTCAAGAATAACCATTGTTTCGAGATTTAAACAAAATATGAGGAAGAGGAAAATCATTAGGAAGTTGTTTGGAGGCATGTTTTTCTGAATGCACTATAATCCTTAAACTAGTATTTGAATAAAACACTTTCAACTTACATTAAAATTTGAGAGTTATTCCTAAAATTGAGCATCTCTGAAGCATAATAAAGTAAAAAACTTATTTTCCAGAAAATAAGCTACACTAGTTTTGCTCAGACATAAATGCAAAGCATCATGAATTTATTCCAACCTTTGAGCTTAGGAACAGGTTATTGAGTATTATGTTTTAGCATATTATATATTAAGAAAAGAGCAGTTATATCATAACTATTTTAAATAGTTATTATGATAACTATTAACCATTTTATAAAATGTTGACTGAATATCAATCTGTCATTTTATATTTATGGAAAATTAAAACCAATATACTGTGTGCAAATCCGATTTCAGTAGTAAAAAAAAAGATATCACATTACTTCCTGTAACTTAATTTTATCTTTTACGAGTAGGAGATCTGTGAATTTACTTAGCAAGTACAGGTCAATGTTAAAAAAAAGTCATGAGTTAGGGTTAAATATGAAAATATGAAAATTTACGATTTGCAGATGACATTGTGGTCATAAGCCACGATCCCAAAGAATTAGAGGAAAATCTTAATCAGTTATGCACAGTTAGTAAGGATTTTGGACTAAAGATAAAATATGGCTAAAACAAAAGTAATGATGAATAAGTATGCCACAGAAAGGGAAATAATGATTGAAGGAGCAGTAATTGAAAAGGTGGAGTCATATACTTAATGATAAATGGCTAGAAGTCAAGAGAAGAATAAATTTTGGATGGATAGCATTCAGGAAATATAGTCACATACTTAAGTGCAATATCCCAGTTTGTCTGAAACGTAAAATAATGAACCAATGTATACTCTCCACCATGACTTATGGAAGTGAAACTTGGGCACTCACCAAAAGAATAGAAGAGAAACTGAGAACTACACAGCGAAGAATGGAACGAATTATATTGGGAATCAGACTGTTGGATAAGAAGAGAAACACATGGATTAGGCAGCAAACTCAAGTAAAGGACATTCTTATCAAAACTAAAGAACTACAATGGTCTTGGGCAGGACACATAGCTCAAAGACATGACAGATGGACTAAGAAAATAACAGAATGGTATCCAAGAGGAGCTAGAAGAAAACCTGGAAGACAAAGGCAGAGATGGATAGATGAAATTCATGAGTTTGTGGGTAGTAAATGGATGGCCAGTGCTCAAAACAGAAGGAACTGGAAAGTTGCTGGAGAGGCCTTCATCCTGCAGTGGATTGAAAATGGCTGATGATGATGAAAATGTCTGCAATTCTGCCCAGACACAGTAAGAGGGAGTATATGATGAGAGCCTTTTCAATCAAATCATCCCTGGAGAGATTGTGCAAGGCTTATAGGGTAAACTTTTTCTCAGTGTGGTCTGTGCTTGTTAACAGGAGAGATTGCTTCTACAGGTATGATATACACTTAAGAAAGAATGTAAGGATATTTGCTGATGCTATCAAGGCAGTGTTAGGTGGGTTGGAAAACTGCTAGCTGGGGGGTAGAATTCACAGCATGACAGATTAACAGTAGCCACAGGCAGAGGTGAAAGTGATTTTATTGGAATGAGCAGCAGCCTGGAAAGCAAGGTGCTGGGTATTTCAAGTACTGCTGGGAGTCATCGTGGAACAAATAAACATGGGCTGTGTTAGGGTTGGGTTGGATTGGATTTTGATTTTATTGGCGCAAAAACGACTAAAGTTATACTGTGCCAAGAAGCTGTGTTAGGGTAACTAAGAGTAAGAACAGGTGCATGTATACCAATGTTAGGAGTATAGTTAATAAATTTGATATGCTGGTCAAGACATCAAAGGTGGATATTGTTGCGATATCAGAGACATTGTATCACACAGTTATGAGGAATTCAGAATTGGAATTTGGGAAGTACAATGTCTATAGTAAGGGAGGAGGGGGTCATGCCATTAGTTAAGAAACAAAATCTAAGGAAGTATATCCAATTGATAGATGGACAGTGCAACGTTGAGTCAGTTTGGTTGACATAAGCACTGGGAAAGAAAAAATGAGGGTAAGGAGTGTTATAGGCCTAATGACTCTGATGAGTACAACGAACACCCGTACAAAGAAATGGAGTAGGCCAATAAAAAATCATATTGTCTTATAATGGGGCTTTTTAACTTAGATATAGACTGGAACTTGTGGGTTGGTCACACACACTAGCAAAACTTTTGTGGATTTATTGGATGCCTGTTTTCTACAGCAGCAAGTTAGAGAGGCAACAAGAGGGAGTAATACTCTTGATCTGATTATCAGCAGTGATTATTCTTAATGCATGAGCACTAAGAATCTGCAGATAAAAGAACCACTAGGTGGCAGTGATCATAGTACTAAGGCAGGATTTACTCAAAGATGTAACTATCATCAGGGATAAGGAGAATAGTTTTTGCATTAGTAAAGGTGACTACAGTGCTCCGAGACAGTTTTTAAATTCTATACAGTGGGACCAACTGATGATGGTCAACAGCAAATTCTAAATAGGAAGCATTCAAGGAATTAATGTTGGAAGTTTTACTAGGCTTTTCATACCAAATAAGAAAAACTGTACAAGATTTAGGCCTAAATGAGGGGCTGATGAACTAATGAGAATACTCTTAGCAGAGAAGAAAAGTACATAGAATGTATATAAATTATCAGGAGACACAGAAGCCTATGGTAGATATAAGCTAGTCTGTAATCCAGTCACAAAGGAGGTCAGGCAAGTGAAGGCAAAAGTACAAGAAATCTTTGGCAAAGGATACAAAAAGGAGCAGCAAAGATTTCTTTACTTATGTAAACTCCAAAAGGAAGGGATAAATCAGATTGGTCCTCTTGATATCAGTGGTTTGACTGTTGAGAATCCTGCTCAGGTAGCTGACAAGCTGAATGAGTATCTTGTATCTACATTCACACATGAGTTAAGGGAGGAGAATGCTAGAAGTTTATCAAACTGTAACAGGGAGCTAAAGGATTTTGTAATTGAGAGCAAAGTGGAGGAGAAATTGTTAAAGTTAAACATAAAGACACCTAGGGTGGATGGGATCTATCCAGTTATATTAAAGCAAGCAAGCAAACCCTTAGCCATGATTATGAGAGCATCCTTGGACTCGGGAAGTCCCCACAGACTGGAGATGTTCTAATGCATCTCCAATTCACAATGGGTGACATGAATAATTACAGGCCTATTAGTTCAACTTCTGTTCTGGGAAGATAATGGAGTCACTGGTTAAAGACTTGTTGTACGCGCCTCCGTAGCCAGTTGGGAAGGAGCAGTAGTGCATATCACATGCTTCTTGATTAGACCGGGGTTCGAGCCCATCACCACCAAATACGGAAGATGCGGAAAGGTCAGGGAATGACCACCGCATATTCCCGAGCAATATGGCCTTAGTTGCTAATGCTCCTAAAAACCAAAACAACACAACTTGTTGTAAGATCATCTAAAGAAGACTGCAGTTCAGACAGAGAATGAGTTTATTAAGGGGAATCTTGTGTGACCAATTTGATTGGATACTATGATGTGGTCATATAACTGGGATGCAAAAAGTAATTTGGATATCATATACTTGAATTTCAAGAAAGCTTGTGATACTGTTGCCTATAAAAGACTGATGTACAAATTGGCGTAGTGTAGTATTAACAGCAAGTTGCTCTTGTGGATAAATGGATGGTTGAGAGGGAGAAGACAGAGTGGTAATCAATGGACACTGCTCTTTGTGGACTAATGTTATTAGTGGAGTCCCCCAGGTTTTGGTGTTTTCTGTATTTATCGATGATATTGATGAAGGTATATCAAACTTAATTTTCAAGTTTGCAGATGATACGAAGGTTGGCAGGGTTGTTAATGACAGTATGCTACTTCAACAGGATCTAGAAAAGTTGATCAGTTGGGCTGAGCGATGGCAACTGAAGTTTAACATTGACAAATGCAAAGTATTTGCATTTGTCAATGTTAAAGATGTTTGAGATGAAGTGAATAGGTAGCAGTAAACCCGGAGTAACATACCAACTGTGTGTACTACATTCGGGGAATGTGTAGAATGAAAAAGTCTGTGGGTAATTGTGCAGTCAAATATGAAGTTTTCCAAGCAGTGCAGACAGGATGAAAAATTAGCTCATGGGGTCTTGTCACTGATATACAGGAATTTTGCTAGCAGATATAGGGAGGTGATTATCCCCTTGTATAAGGCAATAGTGAAGCAACATCCTGAGTACTGCATACAGGTCTGGAGGCCTCATTTTAGGAAGGATGGGATGTAGAGCTGGTGGAATGAGTACAGAGGAGGGCAACGAAATTGCTGAGTGGAACAAAGGGTTTCTCTTACCAAGAAAGGATTAAGTTCTGCAAATTGCAGTGTCTGGAAACTAGGCACCTGTGTGGTGATCTGATTGAGATGTATAAGGCCTTGAATGGTTTGAGCAAGCTCAGTGCTGATACGATTCTTCCTCTTGCCCAGATTATGCACCTGAGTGGGCATAAATTCAAATTGAGGCAAGACAGTTGCAGAATAAATGTGCAGAAATTTGCCTTTACCAGCAGGTGGTTGAATGCTGGAATAAGTTTCCGGTTGTGGAAGTTGACAGCCTAAATAAATTCAAGGGAGAACTAGACAAATGTTTGAAGTGAATGGGTGGGTGAAATGGAAGGGTTTTTTTTTTTTTTTTGAGAAATTTCTCTTGTAGAGGAAGTGAATGTGCAGTACTGTACATTCAAATCATGCATTTCCTGTGAATAAATTAATTTCTTTTGCAATTTATTGTATATACCCATGCTGTATTCAAATTGTATTTTTTGATTAACTGGCATCTATTCCCTGTCATTAGCACAGATAATCACAGTTCCATTGTACTAGTAATCTACAAAAAACCATTATAAGATTTTACAGAATTAAATTTGGATATTTTCCAGTGAACTAACGATATCAAGAACCTCCACACAAAGAGAAGAAGAAGAGTCTTCAAAGCATATTAGATTCAAGTTACACATCCAAAGTTAGTCCAGAAACTCAAATAAAATTACAAGGCTTATGTGATTTGTAGAAAATTTTTGTTCAATAAGTAATGAAGTTTAGTGGACTAATTAAACTGTTTAGTCTGATGAGAGTTTTCAAATTACAGAGATATGTTTACTGGGCTGCAGACAATCATTATGTTCAAATTGAAAAAGATATTAACTTTTAAGTTGTTTCTTATTGGGAGGAATATCATCTAGAGGGGTGCTTTGATAGTATATAGTTCCTTGTATTTAAACTATATGCCTTCAGCTTCAAAGAAAATCTATTTTATCACATAGAATCATGCACTCTTGCTGTATAATATCTAACTGAAAATTTTCCTGAAAAGTGGACAGGCCATTGTGGATTTATCAAATGGCTACAGAGGTAATTAGATTTAAATTATGAAGATTTTTTTTTTTTTTTTCTGTAGGATTATTTGAAAGATAAAGTGTGCTGTCATAAACCTACAGCTGTAAACATATGAGGGAGTGGTCAAAAAGTTCTGAGAACAGTGTATGCAAAATGTATTAATAAATTATAGAACATGCTATTTTGATAGCTTGTGGTTATTTGTAGTCTTGTAAAATAACATTAAAAAATTGTGTGAATGTTTTATGCAGTTTCTAAAATTCAATTTTTTATGCTGGTAGGTTAAAGAAGAATGAATATCCAGTAAAGTGAGCATCATCCAATTTCCAAAGTAATCCAAATTTTTGACCAAAGAGGGCAGAAATGCTAAAGAAATTCATGAAAGAATGATAGAATGTTTAGATAATTATCACCCAGTTATGTTATTGTTGCAGGATGGTCAGCAGAGTTCAAAAGAGGGCAGGAATCCATTGAGGATGAGCTAAGTTCTGTTTGACCACTGATTGTTCTCATTAACAATCAGTTCTAAAATAATTGCTACCAATGAAGAAAAATTTTAGAAAACAAGAATTAGTGTCTGAACTTGAAAAGGTACTTACTTAATATTTCCCATGGAAGCATTTAACAATAATTAACAATAATACAAGAGCATTTGGAAATGTTCAAAGTTTCTGGGAACCCATCATCAGAGAGTGGTCATCAAAAAAGAATTTAAAATTAATTCTTACTAATCCAGATAGAATTTTATTCCACTTGATGATTAATGATGAAACTTTGTTACATTTTTGATCCTGAATCCAAATTAGAAAGCATGGTAGTAGAAGAACAAGAGACATGAAGTTTTTAACCCAATCATCAGCTGGACGATTGGGTTCAAAAATGGTGGCCTCAGTTTTCTGGTACACAAAAGGATTGTTTTTGAAGCTAAAACTACAATAATGTGGGGGAGAATATTATGCCAGCCTTATGCCAAAGTTAAAAGCTGCATTTCGGAAAAAAAAAAAAGGACAAGGAAAGTTGGGTCATCAAATTTTGCTTCTCCGTGATAGTGCACCCATGCACAAAGCCTAGCTTGCACAGAATAAAATTCATTTATGTTGATTTGAACAATTACCCCTAGATCTGGCCCCAGTGACTATTATTTGTTCAGAAACTTCATGGCACTCATTTTAAAGATGATGAAGAACTAAAAGCAGTTATGGAAACATGATTTGGTGCTCAAGCTAAAGGTGTTTTTTTTTGTTTTTTTTTGGAATTATTAAATTCTTTGCAGATGAAACACAATAAGTGTAATTGAACTTTGGGGCGAATATATTGAAAAAAAAAAAAACTTAAAATTTTGTACCTGTCTTTTATACTCTGTTCCCAAAACTTTTTTTGGCCACCCCTCATATATTCATACATGCTCAATAAAAACATTTGGAACTGCACAAATTTGAGAAATTGATATATTAAAAAACCCTGCCCATTACAAAGCAACTTCATGTAATCAGCCACGTATTTTTCCATGTTTTAGCATTAGTAAGTTTCAGTCTTTTCACGATTTGGTGCTCAAGAACAAGGATAGGAATTCTATCTGTTGGAGTGCTCCAAAATATTGAATTATTCCCATAGAAAATAATGTAATGAAATAATGTTTGTTCTAAACTGCCATTTTCCTATTTTTAATTTCCACTACATTCTGTACTATATTAGTATCATTAGCCTAAAAAAAAAAAAAGCACTTCATTTGTCCAAATTTTTACACATCTATCCTACAACGATCCCTTTTCAATTTAAATCCATTCCCTTAAGTGTGTTGCCCAACAATGATTAAGGATGCCATCATATATTTTTTAAAAACCATTAATCATGATCAGATTTATGATTAATATTTTCTTATTATATTATTTCATTACATTATTTTCTATGGGAATAATTTCAATATTTTGGAGCACTCCAACAGATAGAATTCCTATCCTTGTTGTTGAAAGACCAATTGTTATGTTTACAAGTTCATATTTAATATGAACAATAAGCACATGCTGTACAGAAGGATGGGTGAAATAAATGCATGAACCTTGTTAAGCTCATTCATTAGTTTAAACTAAATAAATGATTACGTGTTTGTTCCAACATGGCCATTAACCAGTGGCCAATTCAGAAAAGGCACCTGCAAGGAGACTTAATTGAAGTGTTTAAAGATGTTAAACTAAATGCTCATAGCATCCTTATGATACACATAAGGGCATGTAAAAGTAAATTGAAAAAGGACAGCTGCAGGAGAGAGCAATTAATTGTTGGAACAAAATTCTAATAAGTGAGTAGTATGAATAAATTTAAAGAAAGATTGGACAAATTATAGAAGGGAAGGGCAAATGAGATGGGTACTGTTTTTTTGGCCGAAGCTTATAAGCTTGCATCCTTGCATAATTTTCCTACTATTTATTCTAATAACACTGGTAGTAATTTATTTACCTTTAACACAAAATATCATTACAATGGACAGATGTTAAATTTAAAATTAGGTGATCTAGATAAACTTTTTATTGTTTATAAAGCATTTCAGAAAACAAACAAAAAAGGGTCTAAATAAGTGAAATGAAAGTATACAAATATGATATTATTAGAATGAAAAAAGAAAGCATTTTTTTTATGAGAGGCAGGAAGAGGTAGGGGATACTCAAACCTGGCAGATATAGCATGTACAGTATTTGTATCTGATACCATATAGTAGTCATAAGTATTGTAGTAAAATTTTATAGTATTGTAGTTTTAATGGAGTCAGAGTCCTTAGTGAGAACTAGTTCTAGGATATTAGAGCCCATGGTGTGCTCTCAAACATTCTGGCATAAGCAGCAAGCAGCCAGTTTGTTCAAAAACCTGTTACCACATAGTGTATTTTCAGGCCACATATTCCAGTCTATAAGAGGTAGGTTGAAGTTGCCCGTGGTGAAACAGTCTTACTTGCTAGCCCATTCAAATTGCCTACAGAGATTTTTTCATACTTATAGGGTCATTCAGCCTAAAACATATCAAAACTGTCATCTTCACATTACTGCAAGCCATTTTACAGCACACTGACAACATTTGCATTACCTTGATGTGACCCAGGGAACATTCTTGTCACCTTTAGGCAGTTTGATTAGAAGCATCATTCCCTCCCCACAACACAGTATTCACCAAAATGAATTCCTCGTTTCAAATATCCATGCACCATGTCTCAGTAAGCCCAATTATATCAGCATTAGTTAACTTGATCGAAGGCTCAAATTTGTTTAATTTGTTCATAATACTCAACATTATAGACAAATTTTGTACTTCTTTTGACAATCCTGAACACCAGATGGAAAAGTGTTTTTCCATCTGGTCTTCAATTACTGATGAATTTTAATTCTGTTACCTTTACCTTTCAGTGTTTAACATACTTAAATGGTTTCACACAAGCACTCTCAGAGAGGATGCAAATGTAATTTTGCCCCATGTCACTGATCATATGCTGACTTCCCAGATCCCACAAAGTAGCAGTTTCCCTGAAGCGCTAATGCATCCTCAATGTTATTAGCCAAAACCCTTGTACCGCCTCTAAGTAAATACCATCTTTCAAAATACATTCCATCTACTAAGGCTGACCGTACTGAAAGGATATTAACCCCCCTTAATCTTGCAGAGTCCTTCAAGCTTTAATGCACAAGGCTTTCATTATAAAATCCCTCCTATCATGTCAACAGAATTCCAGATACAAGAAAATTTTTTCCTACCTTGCAACACTCTTCAATAAGCCCTTATAATCAAAAGAGCAACCATTAATCACAATGTTGTTCCTTGCCCTGCAGCTACCCAGTGATCTAATTTAGAGTCTTACCTGTGATTTCAACATGTTCCAGCTTATACTGTGACCTCTTGTGATAGACTGAGTCAGATGATTTGCTAAAATCTAAATAAACATTGAAAAAGAAAAAGGTTGTTTATGCATGGGTAATGCACTTCCATCATTTCTACTACCCAGGTAGTAAGCATGCTTTGTTTCACTATATCTCATTGTGTGAATCCCTTCACGAGTTGCCAAGGTATTGCATTGCTTTGAATAAGTAATGCTTCATCAGTGGAGAAGACTAATGTTACTTATTCTCGGCGAATACCACCACCCAGATGGCACCGTTACGAAGCTTGTTGACTTACTCATCGGCGGGCAGGTACTCTATTATTGCAATAGTGACAACCCGGTTATGAAGTATAACTCCACAATATGAGAGATGTTTGATGGTGTGCATGGTTTAACCTAAAAATATTTCTTGACTAAAAAAAAAATCAGTAAGGGTATCCAATCCATATTTTGGACAAGGTTTTGCAGCTCTGGCTAACACGAAGTTTTTAATTTCATTTAGCCATTTTATTGACTTAATTGTTATATTACATTATTTTCTATAAGTAGCATATAGACCTAGTCAAGCACCTTGTTTTACTTTGAATTTAGATAGCGATTTTGTTAGTAAATTAATACTTTGTTATACGATACAACATTAGCATCAGCAAGGGCACATGATGCAAAAAACCAAGCTTATATAGCATCAGCCAAAAAAAAAAAACACACACACACCCTTCACATTTCACCCATTCACCCGCTCCAAATGTTTGTATAGTTCTGCCTCGAACCTGTTTAAGCTATCAACTTCTATAACAGATGGAAGGTTGTTCCAGCAATCAACCACCCGCTGGCTAAAGGCAAACTTCCACACATCTATCCTACAACTGTCTTTCCTCAACTTGAATTTATGCCGTCAGGCAATTATTCTGAGCAAAAGGAAGAATCCCATCAGCATTGAGCATGCTCAAACCATTCAAGGCTTTATACACCTCAATCAGATAACCTCGCAGGTGCCTAGTCTCCAGACACTGTAATTTGCAAAACTTAAGCCTTTCTTCGTAAGAGCAACCCTTTTGTTCCATTCACTAATCTTGTTGCCCTTCTCTGTACTCATTCCAACAGCAGTACATCCTTCTTAAAATGAGGCCTACACACCTGTATATAGTACTCAAGGCATGGTCTAACCATTGCCTTATACAAGGGGATAATCACCTCATTATCCCTACTAGAAAAATTCCTGTATATCATTGACAAGACACCATGAGCTACTCTTGCAGACCTTCTGCACTGCTCAGAAAACTTCATATCTGCCTGCACAATTACCCCCAGGTCCTTTTTGCTCTCTACCACTGTCCGTGTAGTACCACACTGTTGATACGTTACTCTGGAGTTATTGCTTCTCATATGCAGTACTTTACATTTGTCAATGTTAAACTTCAGTTGCCACCTCTCAGCCCATCTGCTCAACTTTTCTAGGTTCTGTTGCAGCAGCATACTGACATTAGTGCATTAACAACACTGCCGACCTTCGTATCATCTGCAAACTTGGACATTAAGCCTGATATACCATTATCAATATCACTGATGAATACAGAAAACAATAATGGACCCAACACTGAACCCTGGGGGACTCCACTAATAACATTAGTCCACAAAGAGCAGTGTCCATTGATTACCATGCTCTGTCTTCTCCCACTCAACCATCCCTTTATCCATAGCAGCAATTTGCCTCCAGTGCCACACTGCTCCAATTTGTGCAGCAGTCTTCCATATGCAACAGTATCAAAAGCCTTTCTAAGATACAAATATACGACATCAAAATTATTCTTTGCATCCAAAGAATAATTTTGTGACTACATCATAGTATCCAATCATATTGGTCAGACAAGACTTCCCCTTAACAAACCCATGTTGTGACTGAGCTATAACTGAAGTCTTGTCTAGATGATCCTGCAATGCTTCTTTAACCACTGTCTCCATTAATTTCCCTGGAACAGAAGTTAAACTAACAGGTCTGTAATTACCGTGTCTCCCTTTGATCCTCCTTTGTGGATTGGGGTCACATTTGCACATCTCCAGTTCATGGGTACCTCCCCTGAGTCCAAAAAAGCTCTCAAAATTATGGCTAAGGGTTTGCTTACTTCCGTTGCTGCCTCCTTTAATATAACTGGAGAGATTCCATCCACCCCAGGTGCCTTTCTTATGTTTATCTTCAACAATTTCTCCTCCACTTTACTCTCAGTTATTATAAGGTTATCTAGCTTACTTCCAGAGTTTAATACATCTCTGGCATTCCCCTCCCTGAATAACTTCTCGTGTGTGAATGCAGATGCAAAATATTCATTTTAGTCCATTGTTAGCTACCTGAGCAGGATCATCGATATCAAGTAGACCAATCTGATTCATTCCTTCTGTCTAGAGTTTACATAAATAAAGAACTCTTTGCTGTTTTTCTTTGCATCCTTTGCCAAAGATTTCTCGTAATCTGCCTTTGCCTGCCTAACCTCCTTGGTTACAGAACTGCGTGATGCAACAACTGTTGGTAGTTGAAGTCTGTGGCTGTGACGTATGGTAACGTTGCCACAGTTTGTCAATCATGAGAATGGTTGCTTCAATAGGATGAACACGATATCCTGTTTCTGTTGATGGAAGTATTAGAGCACATGATGTTCAGTGACTGCAACCAGGCACGGCACCAGTAATGGCGGAACCGATCGACAACCATGACATCACGGCATGGGTCAATGTCGTGTTGGGTTGACCAGAAGTACTCAGTAATGGCTGTTTCGTGTTCTGAAATACGTTTGCCGAGTCTTCTGCCAGTTTTCCCAAAATAGCAGCTAGTGCAGTCATGGCAAGAAATGTGGTAGATTAGTCCACTCTGTAATAAGGTGAGAACCGGTGTTTTCACTCTGGGGATGAGAGATCATAGTTTCCTGCCTGGGAGTTGTACGCACTTTATGCCATAAGATTTCAGGACCCTAGAAACTTGATGTGAAAGGTTTGGGTAGTACGGGATAAAGGCGCTCACGGCAGAGTCATAACCTTGAACGGTCCTGTTGGTCACTACGTGGTCATGAGCCTGTACGTCGCACCTATCTAGGGTACTGGTGGGATAGCCACATCTCGTAATATGTCTTGGCCCTAACAATTTCCCTATGTTTAAAACAAGCGAAAATAACCGAGTCCATACATAGTTGCCTCCGTGCCTTTAGTTACCAGATCTCGCAATTCTATGGGCTATTGAAAGTCCACAAAGAAGGGGTACCATTAAGACACGTCTTCTATTGTGGCTCACCGAGTTATGAGTTGGCAAAATTTGTCTCAGAGCTCTCTTCCCTCGTAGGCAAGACCGCCAACACCATTTACAACAGTGGTGAATTTATAGAACAGATCCAAGCAAGCCCTGTCCATCTCAGATGATCAAGTCATGGCCTTGTTCGATGTAGTGTCCCTATTTACTTCCATCCCTGTTGAGCTTGCCATCACATGTGCCAAGGAACTCTTGGATAGTGACCAGACCCTTAGCAACAGAACCCAACTTCAGATGATATTTCCATCGGTCTCAGACTGTGCTTAGCTGGTGGCACAATCATGTTCAATGACTCCATTTACCAACATTTGCAGGCACAGCCATGAGTTCCCCAGTTCAGTCACGGCGAATGTCGCAATGGAAGAATTAGAGGGTCGTGCATTTACGACTATACCAGATGCCATTACCTTTTGGTGTCGCTATGTTGATGATGTATTTGTAGTTATTCCCAGAGATTCGGGCGGCTGACTCTTAGACTACCTTTTAACTCTTTATCACCTTTCATAAAATTCACAATTGAACTAGAGTTGGGCAATACCCTATTATACTTGGACACCCTTGTCCGATGTGAGGGCATACGCCTGAGAACAACAGTCTATTGCAAGCCAATGTGTGCTGGCCAATTTACCAACTACCGGTCAGCACACACATGCAGCCATTTTCTTGGCACTGTGCGGACCTAGCAGACTCACGCCTGGACCCACTCTAGTTCTGCAAATGAGAGATGCACAGAGATTGCTAGGGTCAAGACAGATCTTACGAGATGTGACTATCCCACCAGTCTCAGATAGGTGCAACATACAGGCTCGTCACCACGTAACGACCAACAGACCATTCAAGGTAATGACTCCCTCGAGCGCCTTTATCCCATACTACCCAAACCTTTCACATCAGGTTTCTAGGGTCTTGAAATCTCATGGGATAAAGTGCGTTCAACTCCCAGATCCTACGTACGATCCCTCATCTCCAGAGTGAAAACACCAGTTCCCACCTTATTACAGAGTGGACTAATCTACATTTCTTCCCATGACTGCACTAGCTGCTACTTCGGGGAAACTGGCAGAAGACTCGGCAAATGTATTTCAGAACACGAAAGAATCATTCACTTAGCGGACATAGAACACTCGGCCATTGCTAAGCACTTCTGGTCAACCCGACACGACATTGACCCACGCCGCTATGTCATGGTTGTCGATCGGTTCCGCCATTACTGGGGCCGCGCCTGATTGGAGTCACTGAACATCACGTGCTCTAATACTTCAGTCAACAGAAACAGAGGATGTCGTGTTCATCCTATTATTGAAGTAACCATTCTCATGACTGACAAACGGTGGCAATGTTACCATACGTCACAACCACAGACTTTTTTGTGGTTGTGACGTATTTGTTGTTGTTGCATCACGGAGTTCACTGTGCATGACTGCCATCGCACGCTCTTAAGTTCTACGTTTCCAAAACTTTCAATCCAACGGTTAACTGATGAAGGGCAACATAAAGCCCGAAAGCTTTTGTATTACTAATTACTGTATATATCTACATATTCTGTTTTTACTGTTTATCGTATGTATTTAACATTAAACCTAATTTAACTACAACTCGTTATTTTACTTTCCGTTCCGCTCTGTTCTACGTAATGAAAATAGTGTGCAATGTATTGTGTAATTTTTGTGTGTATATTGTAATTCTAGAAATAGAATAAAACAAATTTTATAAAAAAAATTTGGTTATAAATCATGTTTTTAACGAAAACAAACGGATACAGGAGCATAATCCCTTAATACCTGTACTTATACTTTCGTTTGTCCGCAATTCGGTTATCACAATTCAGGTCCATGGGCGTTTGGTCCACAATTCAGGTCCATGGGCGTTTGGTCCACAATTCAGAATACCTTTGATCCAAATGGATAACCTTGTATATTCATATAAATAACGTTTCATATAAATAAAAATAAAACTGCAATAAAATCAAGATAAAATAAAAGGAAAATAAATAAAAACGTATTTAATATATATAAAAATAAATACTGTAGTAGTAGTAGTAGTGGCATGTGATGCAAGAAAGCAAGCTTATGAGCTTATGCAGTATCAGCCAAAAAAAAAAAAAAAAAAAAAATATCACACCATTCCCTCCAAATGCCTGTCCAGTTCCTCCTTAAATTTATTTAACCTATCAACTTCCACGACAGTTGGAAGTTTGTTCCAGCAATTAACCACCTGCTGGCTAAAGGCAAATTTCTGCACATCTATTCTACACCTGTCTTTTCTTAATTTGAATTTATGCCCCCTTAGGTTCGTAATCTGAACGAGTGGAAGGATCCCATCAGAATTCAGCGTGCTTAACCCATTCAAGACCTTATACACCTCAATCAGATCGCCGCGCAGGTGCCTAGTCTCCAGCCACTGCAATTTGCAGAACTTAAGCCTCTCTTGGTAAGAGGATCCCTTCATTCCCCTAACCAATCTTGTTGCCCTTCTCTGTACACGCTCAAGCAAATCTACATCCTTATCTGTATATGAATATGGCGTTTTAATTTTATTTTAAAATACATCAAGGAGTAGGAAACGCTTCAAAATGGTGCGTCAACCAAAAAAAAGTTGAACACCACTGCTGTGAACAATGGAGAAATTAGCGTACTACACTGCCAACAAGAGCAGGTATAGTAATTAAACCGTACCCGACGAAGGTGCGGGGGGGGGTATGCAGTAGTACAGAGTCAACAGTTCTTCAAGTGGCTTGGCCGAGAACTTAAATTACATTTCTGAGTAATTAAACTCACTTTTAATAATCGGAAAAACAATCAAAATCAAAATAATAACAATTTTCTTTTTTTGATCTTATTGATTTATTATATGTCTTGTTTGTTTTTTGACTTGTTTTTTAATCTTCACATCTCCATGTGGAGATGTGAACACGCACAAATAAACACATATAGAAAGACAAGGAATGAGGCCATCATGCGCTTTACACTGCTCTTGACTTCTTTGAAGGAGAGGATTACTGGAGAAAGTTAATGAGGAGACAGATGCATCAGTGCCCTTGATTCTCTTGAGGAAACAAACATAAAAAAAAAAAAAAAAAAAAAAAACTTGTCTAGAATCACAAATTGTGATTCACTCCCACAATTGTCAAGAGTAGGTGGATGGGGCCGTGAGAAAGGTTAACGGAAGTACAGTACCATAATTTGTTATTAAGCTCTAAATTACATTTTGTTTGTTCTTTCTCTAAAAAATTATTCCTCGTCTTGTTCTCAGCCTTTTTCGAAGAAGAAGAAATCACTGCTGAGAACAGGGTTACGAAGTATAATCCTCCAAACAGTGGCACATTTTGATCAGTTGGGATCGTGGGGAACTGTATACTCCTCAAGCGACACCGGGAACTGTAGAATTTTTTCCTTAAAAATATATTTCAACCGAATGAAGGCCCAAAATATCGGGCGCGCTATTGACTCCAAGAAGCCAATGGGGGAAAAGGCTTACTCATTTTGAAAACAAAAAATAGCATTGGTTTATGAAATTACTTATCTATCCACCCAGACAGCTGTCAAGTATGCCTTTTATCAAATGTACTCAAAAAAAAATTAAAAAAAGAAAAAATCCAAATCAAATCCTAATTCTAAGTACGGACGTACTCGAGTATAATGACAGCCTCACGCACACTTTTGCATCGAGTCAGAACACAGCAGAGATGGCGTGGCCAAACCACCTGGCCACACAAAGTCGACAGTGTACCATTCTACTTCCTCTGTGAAAAAAATCGGGATCTCCCAGCTAAGTGCACATGTGGATAAATAGATGTAACTTTTTCGCGGAAACTTTCTTCAAGGTTTCTGTAACGTCATTTGTATTATTGAGCAACTGTTTGACTTGTGATCATGTACATGTATAATATACGGGATACTGTACCCCTCAGTTACTGTAATTCTCTAAGAAATATCAGATGCACTGTTTAGAACTGAATTTATAAGCTTTGCCGGTTTCAACTATATCAACAGGTGGTGTATAAAGCATGGCAGTAATTATAAACATTATGTGGATATTGTGACCTGATATTAAAAAGTTGAAAAATCAAGTCGCTTGTTATTACTCATGAAAGTGGGACTTCACGGCAGCGCGTGCAATGGTCGTATAAGGAACCGCTTAAAAGCTATTGTGGGAATATGACGAAAGTGCTGATTAAAAGTAAGTAACGATAAGAATAAATACTTTACGGCAAGTAAAAATAAAATTAAGCATTGCGATCACACCGCTATTAGTTAAGGTGTGTGTGTGTGTGTGTGTGTGTGTTAAACTCTTACCGATGTCTTTAAGGTTATCTAATTTGAAAATACAGTCTTGTTATTCAGTAATTCCTGAAGACAGGGTGCTCAATTCAACAGATGACAGAAGTCAAAATTAGAGCCGGAGTTAGGCACTGCACTTCATTTAGACTTTGCATAAATGAAATTTATGGCCTGTATGAATTTATTTTCAGTAAAACTAGCAGGAAGACCGGGTTCTATGATTCTCGCGCCGGCTCTGGTCTAATTCGATAAGTAGGTCGAAATGCGTAATTGATACTTTCACCTTTGTGTAATAAACAAATAAAATGAGATGTTTATAATAATAATAATGATAAGGCCTAATGTACAAATAGTTTGTCTTAAAAATTTAACAGTGTAGTAATGATGTAATTGCTCTAAAAATATCGCAGTATCGTAACAAATTTATTCATTAAACTATATAATGACAGTAACTCGGTATAACAGATACCCAATTACACACTAAACAGCCGGTGGACAACCCCATTCACATTTATGCACACTGGCGCACTAGAAATTTTCTGTGGAATGGGTTCGTACGTAATATAGTTATTAATATTATATAATATTAATGAAATGCTCCTGGAAAGGGAGCTTTGGCACTGTCACCTTATTTCCTACCGTGAGTGCGCTTATATATGGGAATGTTATATTTTGACAGTAAATTTTTATTTTTGGAATCGGAAATGGGTAGGATACACAGGATGGAATTTAGATGTCAGGATCCTCTGTGATGTCACTGTAATGATAGACATGATTCTACACAATTCCCCCCCCCCTCGGCGTATGACTATTTTTCCTAGTGGGAAATCTAGCCCTGGTGCACGTAGTTAAATTTTAAAAATTTGGACTTGTACAAGCCATTACTGTACGAGTATGACAGCGGTTTTGTGTGTGTGGGGGGGGAGGGGGGGGTACCGCTGAAGATACATACTATGTCCTCGCAGGCACGCGCGCACACACTATGTACGAGTAGGAGGGCATAGTAGATAGCCATGAGCAGGGGGGGGGGGGTGCTGGAAGGAGCTCTCATCAGGTCCATGTTAAATTTTTGGGATTATCCGAATCCTTTGTTTAAAAAACAAAACAAACAAACAAAAAAAGGATAAAATTTAACAGAATATTTTAACCCTTTGCAGAAATTCTTCTCTAGCGAGCCCCTGTTAACAAATTAGTAGCATACCTGCGTCTATAAGCAAACTAAGTTATCTCCGAAATGCATCGATCTCATACTGTGAAAGCAGTCGCCACAAGTTGCCTCGATATTGTACTAGCACTGTAAAAGGGAGAAGTATTACACTGCTCACAAAATTAACAGAACAAAATGCTTTTCATGAATATTTTATTGTGAACGGTGTCGCCGAAGATGAATATTTGATATAATAGGCATCCTGGCATGAAAATTCAGAGTACCCAATAGAAATCGATATACTACTATCTTACAGAGCAACACTTATGCAGATTATTCATGCCTATAAAAATACAGGTTGCGACTACGTCACTTTATTCCGGTTTTTTTTTTTTTTTTATTGGCTTGCTCAGTGGGACAGCCACATCTCCAGCACTCATGATGGCAAGTCATTGTTGTTTCGATGATTCTTTGAGATGGCAGGCTATTGGACGACTTGAAGCCGGGCAGTCGCAGACGGATTTAACACTTTTTTATTATTATTATTATTATTATTTATTTATTAATTAAAGCGGTCCCAGCCAACCTATGGTAACCCCGCTGTCGGTTACACATAATTTAGCAGTACTCTGATATACTCCCTCTCCTATTTGCCCAAGTACAAAGAGGAAAAAAACTGATATGACCAAAAAAATAGATATGCAAAAACTGAGAATCAAATTACATAAAAAATAAATATGCATATAATTAAATTTCAGACAAAGTCCAAACCTCATCGCAAAGAGCTATATCTGTTCAGAGTCTGTTGGAAAGCCAACAGCACAAGGAACTGCCGAGAATAGAAATGCCAGCACAAGGAGCTGGAGTTGCAGTGGATATAGCAGACCCATGCCTCCACAAAAGCAAAGCCTTTCAGAACGATTCCACAGAACTTGAGGTAATTCGGCACTACACCATACTGCATTACCAATCCGAGGTTTCCAGATACAGAAGGGTCTTCCGCTCAAGAAATATTGCAGTTGCAAAGACTTGGAAAGCCAAGAAGTTCTCCTGTTTATCAATTAGAATTGTCTCGCAGCCATAAGATTGAGATTACTCACCGGAGATAACCAATTCAATTCGTAGATCGCTGTACTCCTCACAGTTGTACATAATGTTTCCATGATTCTCTTTCACCACAAAGGCAACTTGATCTTTCAGTGATTTCTAAATCATGCAACTTTGCATTAATCGAACCATGACCAGTCAATAAGAACATAGCTTGTAAGTTTGGTGCAAACCATTTGAACTTTATCGAGGCTGCATTTCTTATATCTGAGAAAAAAAATTTGTGTAATTTGCCCTTTATCACAAACACTCCAATGCTCCTACAAAACTTTAACCCAGATTCTTGCCCTTTCCTTCCTGGGTTCTGCCAAGATGTCCACCTCTATATTCAGAAAAGAACAGGGAATGCCACGGCGGGCGAAGTAAGCCAACGCACAATACACCAAATGCAGATCAATAGGCAATTTTCCAGTCACAACATGCGAAGTTGCAGAGGTGGTACGTGCTTAATATGTCGCGCAATGTCATTTCGGCACTATGGAAGCAGTTTCAGGAGACAAGAACCATTACAAGAAGAGCTGGCTAATGTCGCCCGAGGACTATGTCAACCAGAACAGCCCTCGATCTGGCTCTAACAGCAGAACGGAATCCTACGATCTCCTCTCCTCAACTGTCTTTTGAGACAGCGTTAAGAAGGCTCAATTTAAGCAGACTCTATGCAAGGTGGTGTTTTGTATCCCGTTAGCCCAAAACCACCGCAGAGCTCGTCGAAACTGGTGCTAACATGCGACTTGGATCCCTGAGAACTGGGATACAGTTTTGCTCTCTCTGATGAGTCCCATTTTAGCCTACAAACAGATTCTACATATTATTTCAACTGGAGACAACGAAGAATGCGGTACCATCCCTCCATCATCAGAAAAAGGGATACTTACGGTGTTGGAGGTGTTCTCGTGTGGGACGGAATAATGATCAATGGCCGCAGCCCTCTACATGTTTTTGATAGGGGTACCATAACTGCACGAGGTAACGAGAATAGATCCTCGAACCCCATATGCGACTTTTTAGGGGTGCAGTTGGCCCAGATTTTATTTTCATGCATGACAACCCCACTACACACAGAGCTCAAGTGGTGGAGGAAACCTTGAAACACTTTTTTTGAAGATATCCAACGACTGCAGTGGCCAGCACGATCAGCATTAAATCTGATCGAACATGTGTGGGATGCCCTGGAGAGTCGCATTGCACGACGTCAACCAACTCCTCAGTCACTTAGTGAGCTGAGGTCTGCGCTGATGGAGGAATGAATGTTTCCACAGAATCTTATAGGCACCATTATATCGAACATGATTCACTGCTGTCAGGCGTGTTTAGCCATTTGAGGAGATGATACGCCATACTGATGTCATGTGACCATATTTTCGGGCATCTTGTATCAACGTCTGTAATGTGTTTTTTTTTTTTTTTTTGTTGAGCAATGTACTTTTTCGCCTTTACATAACCCCGCTTTCATATGATAAGCAGTTCATTTGGCAGTAAATTTTAGTTTTCTTGTAAAAAAAAAAAGAGAGAGAGAGAGAGAGAGAGAGAGAGAGAGAGGCGCCCGGACTACGACAATTTCCCAGGCCTTAAAAGTTTTATATATCTAGTTACTTTTTTTTTAACTTTGTACTTAATGGGCAACTAGGAGAACTCTTTTTTTTTTTTTTATTATTTTTATCCCTGAATAGAGGAATCCATACATTCATAAATCAAAACATTGACCACCCCTGTTTCCACCAGTGGACGCATCCCACAGCACCTAGAAGTGACGTCATCGAGAGGTACAGCATACATGTTACGGCACTTGTAGTGTCTGTCACTTCGTCAGTACAAAGCCCATGTAACGGGGAAAGGAAACAACCTGACGGAGTTTGAACAGGAACAGATCTGCAATGGTAGGAAGGCAAGGGCCAGCATCTCAGCAACCACATGCATTGTCGGCTGTTCAAGGGCTGCCGTAGTGAAGGTGTGGAAGGAATTCCGCGAAAAGGGACAAACACCGAACGTGCAGGGACTGGGGACCGTCACTAGTTGGGCGTTGAGATGAACGGCGGTTTGCACGTGCTGTCCGGGAAAACAGATTATCACGATCTCTCAATTAATGGCAGACTACAACCAGCGTGCACAAAGAAACGTTTCCGTGCACACCATCCAATGGATGATCTTGCAGGTCGTCTACCAGTAGGCGACCAGCTCATGTACCCATGTTGACCCACCATCATTAACATCTCCACCTGCAGTGGACTCGGGAACACCGTTCCTGGACACTGGACAAGATCCACTGGTCTGATGAATCAAGATTCCAGATCCATCGTGCCGACAGACGGTTGCGTATTCGTCGGCGAGCAGATGAACAGCTGAAATCAGACTGCACAGTTGGGCGAAAATTGACGGGCGGTGGTACATGGTTTAGGAGATTTTCATGGGGATTACCCTCACTGCCAGATCTTACCTCGTCATTGTTTCGGACCAAGTTTCGCCCTATGTGGGGAACGTGTATTCAGATGGCACGGGACACTTTGAATAAGACAACGTCCCCATGTCTCAAGACCAGCATTCGAGGATCATGTTCAAGCATTTCGCGTATGCTCATCTGGCTGCCAAGTTCCTCCGACATCAACCCCAAGAACATTTGTCAGATACGGCGGAGCGCAGCATTCACCATTCCACAGCAGGGGCCTCGCTCTGTTGCCATACTCTGCACCTCCTGTACAGTTACTCCAGGATACCAGAGGACATCTTCAAGGTCTCGTGGAGTCGATGCCATGACGGGTGCAACGATTAACAGAGCGAAAGCTGTGATAACTGCTTTTCTTCAGATTTCATGATATAAGAACATATATAGTTAAAAAAAAAAATTAACTGACAATGTGGAAATATCTACGATATGCTTTGTATTCTGTGTGTTTTGTCCAGCCACATTCTAGTAACATCAAAGTGCAGCAAATTTGTAGTACGATAGTATTCGTCAAAAAAAAAAAAAACCACTTAAATCGATCTTAGCTGTTGAGGATGGCAGCCCACTATATGTTGCTAATACTGTTATCTGTATATTCATCCATGGAGGATAAGACAAGCCTGCTAATGTCTGCTGTGTGCATTACGAACTGCAAGAATGTCATGGGGAGTCTTGAGGCAATGAGTAACATGGAGGCAATGAGTAACAAGTAACAAAATTCATACAACTAACTTGTAGATGTGTGAATAATACTGAAATAGACTATGAATATGTTGTTTGTTAAGCCACTAAAGAATCCAACATTAATATTGAGGAATTTACTGAGACATGTGGGAGCTAAGACCCTGTGACTGAAGCATACAGGGCAATTGGTGTTATGCTTTTTTGGGTTTCCTGGAATCAATATGCTCAAAAGAGCTGAATACGTTTTTTGCTTTCATTTCCCTGAAATGCTGATCAAAGATGAGATATTCGTCCTATGCTGAGGTTTTTATTGGATTTGATTCAACGTTAATATTACGTGAAACTAAAATGAAATTACGAATTTATTTGATGACTGTTGATCGCATATTAAGGCACCTTAGTAAGGCCTGGGAAGTAAAAATTACATCACAATGTCCCGATTTTTTAGTCTCCAGAGTTCATTTTTGTCCTGGTTTTTATCCTAAAACTTGGTAATCTTAGTTGTAATTCGTAGGTTATATGCATATACAAGTATAAATAAAATCTTTTCAATTAAAATTTAACTTATTGACTGAAAAAATTGAAAGAACAGTACTGCAGCTGCAGGTGTACATTTGGGGTTATATGCCCTAGGTGACATGCATATTTCATTGCTTGAGGCATAAACTTTTTGCCCAAGGCATAAACTTTTTGGTGAAAGACAATTTTCAAAAGTTTTGAAAATTTGTCTTTCAAAAAAAATTTTTGAAAATTGTCTTGGCTATGAGTTTTTAAGTGGAATAAATCCCAGTATTGGGACACTAAACTTCCCTTCATACAAGCTTAAAAATGTGATCTTTTTCTGAAACATGATGCCAGAATCTGTCTAGCGAAAGGGCCAGTATTATTATTTCTTACACAACTAGAAAAATGATCCGAGCTCCACTACAGATTGATGTGTATTTACGGTAATACACATCAATCTGTAGTGGAGCTCGGATCATTTTTCTAGTTGTGTAAGAAATAATAATACTGGCCCTTTCGCTAGACAGATTCTGACTGGCCCTTTCGCTAGACAGATTTCCCCATGTATAAGACGCACCTTAATTTTGGGGCCCGAAATTTGAAAAAAAAATGTATTACATAAAGTTATTGAACTCAAGTTTTATTCATCATAAAATTCATACAACTCATCACTGTCAAAACTCCCATCCATTAGCTTGTCCTCATTTGTGTCTGATGACGAATCACTGTCTTCATATATTGCCTCGTCCTCAGTTCCATCTATGGCATTTGAAATGCCACACTTCTTAAATGACTTGACAACGATCTTAAGCTTGATATTATCCCAGGATCTTTTCACCCAGGTACAAACTTCTCCTATAGTTTGTTTCTTCACTCTTCCTGCAGGTGTCAAATTGTCCCCAGAAGGCTTCATGCATTGGTTCCATTCGTCTCTCATGTCAGCTTTGAAGGGTTTGTTAATGCTGACATCAAGTGGTTGGAGCTGGGATGTCAAGGCATGACGGCAAGTTTTGTTTTTTACTCTGCAGCAATCTTCTTTGTATTTTTTGTTATGTGTGCCCTGAACTGATCAAGCACCAATAGGGCAGGTTTGCGTAAGAGCCCACCTGGTCGCCTGCTCCAAACTTTCTCAAACCAGATCTTCATCCCATCCTGATCCATCCAACCCTTGTCATGAACGTGGACAATCAGTCGTCGAGGAATGTCTTCTTTTGGCATTGTTTTGCGTTTGAAAATCAGCATAGGAGGCAGCTTGGTTCCGTCGGCACAAGCTAGAACAACTGTATAATGGCTCTTTTCATGTCCACTTGTCTTCACAGTTACAGTTTTCACCCCCTTCTTATCAACAGTTATGTTACTTGGGACATCAAATTGAAGGGGGACTTTGTCCATATTTGCAATCTGTCCCAACTGAAACTGATGTATCTTCCGACATTGAATGACAAAACGATGAAATTCAAGGACCTTCTGCTCATAGCTTTCAGGCATCTTTTGAGCAAGTCTGGTGCGTGTACGCATGCTTAGTCCATTCCGTTTCATGAACCTGAAGCACCAATTGTGTCCTGCTTTGAATCAGTAACTTCTTTTTCATCAGCAATTCTTCTTGCCTCATGCTGAACCATCTTTGTAGACAAAGGAATTCCAATTGCCCTTTGCTCCTCAATCCATATCTTCAATTTCCTCTCTAAATCAGGCCATTTTGCTGACTTGCCTCTAATGGCCTTCTTCTGCCGTGGCGTTTTCAGTAGGGTTTTTTCTTCCCGTAGCCAGTCTCGGATTGTTTTCTCAGTTGGAGGAGGACCAAACTGACGTTCAGCAGCACGATTTCCATTCACTTTTGCAAACTGGATCACTTAACTTCAATTCAGCACTGTAAAATCTCATTTCTGGGCAGAACGTAGCAAAACGTAACCTAATATACCGGTAACAAGTGCGAAACAATGAGCGCAAAGAAAACAAGCGCGAAAAAGCGGGAAATGCAAGTAAAAAAAATCTACAACAACTGCATAAGACGCACCCAGTTTTTATACCCCAATTTTTTCTAAAAAAGGTGCGTCTTATACATGGGAAAATACGGTATATCTATAGAAGTATGTTTTTACGAGCAGATTTGCATGCTGGATGAAAAATTCACGTAGAAATTCCTTATAACATTGCGTACAAACTGGTTAACTACATCCACACGTGAAAAGGCGTTTAGAAAATTCTTCGTCTTCCGAGATTGGAACCAGGATCTTTCTGATCCGGGTGCCAATCTCAGAAGTAATAAGTAATTCTTTAGAATAGGGGATAGGAGAGGAGAGAGGGTTCTCCCTCCTCTCAACGCCCATAGTGATTTTCTATATGGGGCTCCAACTATGAAGTTTTGCTGATATATATCTCCCCTCTTATACCCACAATCGATAAATCAATACAGCAGACCGTTGAATATATTTAAAGTAGTTTATCCTGGAGATCACTAGTGGCTCTTGCTGTAATTTTATAGAAATAGTAGTGTAGTGGCCAGGGTTTATTTGAAGAGTGTTTTTTCCTCTTTGTAATATTGGTGTTCTAAAAGAGAAATAAATAAATTTAGGATCATCAGCGAACGGAGGAATTGGTAGATTATAGTCTGATTGTATCTGAAATGGACAAATCCGAACGTATTTGTTATTCCTTGGGCCCTGCAACAACTCTGCCACTGTTCCCCCGTAAATCTGGTCTTACAATCGGCCCCGATTGAAAAGGACTTTGCTAGGATTTGGCGATTGTGTAATGGCCATAGGTGGTGGTAGTAGTAGTAGTAGTAGTGGCATGTGATGCAAGAAAGCAAGTGTATGAGCTTATGCAGCATCAGCCAAAAAAAAAAAAAAAAAAAATCACACCATTCCCTCCAAATGCCTGTCCAGTTCCTCCTTAAATTTATTCAACCTATCAACTTCCACAACGACAGATGGAAGTTTGTTCCGGCAATTAACCACCCGCTGGCTAAAGGAAAATTTCCGCACATCTATTCTACATCTGTCTTTTCTTAATTTGAATTTATGCCCCCTTAGATTCGTAATCTGAACAAGTGGAAGGATCCCATCAGAATTCAGCATGCTGAACCCATTCAAGGCCTTATACACCTCAATCAGATCACCGCGCAGGTGCCTAGTCTCCAGCCACTGCAATTTGCAGAACTTAAGCCTCTCTTGATAAGAGGATCCCTTCATTCCCCTCACCAATCTTGTTGCCCTTCTCTGTACACGCTCAAGTAAATCTACATCCTTCCTAAAATGAGGCCTCCAGACCTGTACGCAGTACTCAAGGCGTGGCCTGACCATTGCCTTATACAGAGGAATAATCACCTCCTTTTCCCTGCTAGCAAAATTCCTATATATCATTGACAAAACCCCATGACCTGCCCTAGCAGCCTGTCTGCATTGCTCAGAAAACTTCATATCTGCCTGCACAATTACTCCTAGGTCTTTTTCATTTTCTACCACCTTAAGTGTAGTACCACACAGTTGGTACGTTTCTCTGGGGTTACTTCTACCCATATGCAGTACTTTGCATTTGTCAAGGTTAAACTTCAGTTGCCACTTCTTAGCCCATCTGCCCAAATTATCCAGATCCTGTTGCAGTAGCACACTGCCATTACTGTCATTAACAACCCTGCCAACCTTTGTATCATCTGCAAACTTCGACATTAAGCCTGATATACCTTCATTAATATCATTGATAAATATACAAAACAACAGTGGACCTAACACCGAACCCTGTGGGACCCCACTAATAACATTAGTCCAAGAAGAGCAGCACCCATTGATTACCACCCTCTGTCTTCTCCCACTTAACCATCCTTTTATCCATTGTAGCAACTTACCCTTAATACCATTCTGCTCCAATTTGTACAATAGTCTTCCATGCGCAACGGTGTCAAAAGCTTTCCTGAAATCCAAATATATGATATCAAAATTATTTTTTGCATCCAGTTCCTTTGTAACCACATCATAATATCCTATCAAATTTGTCAGACAAGACTTTCCCTTAACAAACCCGTGCTGTGTCTGAATTATTGCTGCAGTCTTGTCTAGATGATCCTACAATGCATCTTTAACCAGTGTCTTCATTATTTTACCCGGAACAGAAGTTAAACTAACTGGTCTGTAATTACTCGTGTCACCCTTCGATCCCCCTTTGTGAATTGGGGATACATTTGCACATCTCCAGTCCGTGGGAACCTCCTCTGAGTCCAAGGACGCTCTCATAATTATGGCTAAGGGTTTGCTTAGTTGCTTTGCCGCCTCCTTTAATATAACTGGATAGATCCCATCCAACCCAGGTGCTTTTCTTATCTTTAACTTCAACAATTTCTCCTCCACTTTGCTTTCAGCTATTACAAAATCATTAAGTATCCTGCTACAATTTGATAACCTTCTGTCATTTTCAAACCTTAATAATTCCTCACGTGTGAATGTAGATGCAAAAAATTCAGTTTGTTTGCTATCTGAGCAGGATCATCAACAGTCGAACCATCAATGTCAAGTGGACCAATCAGATTCATCCCCTTCCTTTTAGAGTTTATATAAGTAAAGAAATCCTTGCTGTTTTTCTTAGCATCTTCCATTACAAATATTAATATCTAATATGTTTAATGATTATTGCTTAAAGTTAATTAAGTAAAATGATCAAATAGATTTTTATTCATATTATTTAACTTGTATTTAAAAAAGTTCAAGAGATACAAGAATTATAATCAACATTGAATGTAAGGGGGGGGGAGGATCAGGTGTGCTCCCTATAACTAAGGGGATAACATCCTCTAAAAGTTAGAGCCCTGTTTATAAATAAATGTTCTGTTTGTACTCTGGGATGATCAACCAAAGTAAAATTACAGTATCTGAACGGCACCAGAGCCTGGCTCATATCCTTTTGTGTCTGTCTGTAGAAGGATATGTTCATAGGCCGATTTGCATGTTGTTCAGGCTACAAAACCCGGAATAATTCATAGGGAGACACTACTTCCACCAAATGAGATCGGCTAATTACAAGTTCGACTGAAAAAGACCTTACAGAATGGAAACATTTTCAGACAGTTTCAATTCTACAAATATTTGTGGGCAATGCACCCTTCCCAATGAGCAGGATACATGAAATACGATATGAGCCTACTATCGATAAACACAGTAGAATGCTTGAAACTAAAGAAATGGCTTAAATTATGGGAACCGAATCAATTAAATTTTCTGTTTATACTCCTGGACGGCCACAAAGGATCAGAAGAGTTTGCAAGATAGAGAATACAAAACAATTCTCGGTTCCAAATGCACGACCAAGCTATTAACAGAAGAGGCAAGTTAACATGAATCAACGAATTGAACTCATCAGGGATGCGGCCTAAGACACAAACTGAATTTTTTGAAGTGCTTAATTGATGCAGCCATAAATTTCGTACATGGAGTCCAGCAAATCAAGTATAATAGTTTTACAATTTCAGTTGCATAACCTCAGTAAACTAAAGGCTAGCCATAAGTGTTCTGTTAAAATAACGCGAAGATTTTCAAGATATTCTCACTGATGCTAAATCAAAAGAAATGAGACAGTATATAAAATCTTTATTGCATTGCAATAATACGACCCTTCACGGCCAATTGCCAAGGATTTTACATCGAAAACTGAAATAAGACTAGAGGAATCACATCGAAATCCTGAGTCTCTAGACTTCTGGTGTAATTTGTCAAAATATTACATAAATTATAGACGAATTAGATTACTACAAAGAATAAAATAAGATGAAATTAAGAAAGGTGACAGCAAATAACATTTTCCAACTAGACTTCTGGTGATATCACATTAGTGTATCTTAGAATATACACCAATAGTTTGCTGTTTTAGAATACTGTATTTCGTATTCTAAGACAGCAAACTTTACAAAAATAAACTTGTGAATGTAAATATCCTCTATATTAAAGAAGTTATATACAGTGAGTGATATCACCTGTTCTTTTTGTTACATATAAATTGATGGAGATCTGCATCCAGGTTCTAGAATGAAGGGGTCATTCCCACCAGCATGCTTGATAAAGGCTCTGAGGGTTTGATATGGGATCATCTAATAGCAAATGTCCCAGGAATTCAGCAGAGCTGATGTAGCCTGTAATCAGTTTTACAGTGGTAGTTGGTCTTCTTTTTGCAACCTTTGATTTCATAGTTCTGTAATTGAGGGCTGCTGTACTGGCGGTAGTGTGAATGACATTTATAGGTTATGTTTGCGTTCAAGCCACACCTGATCATTCAATATTCGTCGGATTGAATGTTGTGGAGTGTGGATGCGGAAGCTGAAGTCCAGAACTCCGAAACATACAGCCGACCGGGCTAGCCGAGTGGGTAAAGTACCTGCCCGGCAACCCAAAGGTCGCGGGTTCGATTCCCGCCTTGGGATTGGATCAAAGTACTGCAAAAAAAACCTTGGGAGGTGCAATATGGCCACAGAAGCCGATGCGCCAACAACTACCAAATCAAAAAAAAAAAAAAAAAAAAAACCGAAACATATATAACTGAAGGATGAATCATCCAATAAACGTATTTGATAGAAGTTGCAGAGTCTCGAACATGAAATAAATGTTCAAACTGAACTGAATGACAAAATAGTGGTGTTGCCATACATAATACAAAGGGTACTAGGAAAGTTTTGCAATACAGCTTTGTTTATTTAATTTTTTCAAAGTAATTTCCTCTACATTCAATACACCTCTCCATCCTCCGAAACCAATCTTTAAACCAGTTCTGCCAAGTTTCACTAGGGAGTAAAGCACACTCGTTGTCCCAAGCCCGGAGAAGGTCCTCATCACTGGAAAACCGCCTCCCTTTTAGCTTCATTTTCACATGCGGGAACAGTGCAAAGTCGCAGGGAGCAAGGTCTGGACTGTAGGGAGGGTGCTCGAGAAGTTTCAGTCCTGTCGTGGTCAAATATTCGGTGCAGGCTTTGGCGCGGTGAGCTGGAGCATTTTCGTGATGGAAGTACCAGGTGTCTATTCTTGACTTTGGCCGCAGGTTCTTCATAGATCCAATGACTTTAGGCAGGCATTGTTCAGTATACTACTTAGCTGTGACTGTCTTCTGCATGTCCAAAACGACACGTTCCACAATTCCACTCGATTTAAAAAATACAGCTATCATTTTCTTCTTTACAGATCGGGATTTTCTGACAATTACGGGTGTGTCGTCATCATCAAAGACCCAAACTTTGTTTTGAGCCTTGGTCGGCAGATCGTAATAGTACAGCCAAGTCTCGTCACCTGTCATGAGGTTGTTCACATACCGAGATTGTCCCTTATCAAACTTTTTTAACATCTCCCGGCACCAAGTCACACGTCGCGTCATCTGCTCTTCAGTCAGTTGATGCGGCACCCAGAGAGAACAAAGTTTCTTCACGTGCAAATGATCTTGCAGAATCGAACGAATTGCTGGTGCATTTAGACCCAAAGTATCCTCTATCTGTTGGTAGGTCACTCGCCTGTTTTCGTCAAGCATTTTCCTCACAGCAGTAACGTTTTCCTCCGTAACTGACATTCGTGGCCTTCCCGGCCTCTCAGAATCCTCCAGAGTGAAATTTCCCCTTTGGAATTCTCTATACCACCTGAATATCGTTGTACGGTGGACAATCATCATCTAGTGCAAGAGTCATTTCGTCTAAGCACTGGTCTATGGTTAAACCACGCACAAAATTATACCGCAAAACTGTCCTTATCTCATTTCGTGACCACGATGCCATCGCAAACACTTTACACTCTCACTACTAATGAATAACTGAGCCCATCGACTTGGCGCGCCGGCTACTATGCACGTATGAACATGTCTCAACATGCAGCAACAAGCAGCTTCCTGTGATTCATTGTTGCGTCATATTGCAAAACTTTCCTAGTACCCTTTGTACAGTTATTCTTCTTTAGAATCGTAACCGAAAGTGACTATATGTAAGTTATAGCAGCATTTTCATGCTCTTTCATGCAAGGAGGATAAACGGAACTAATAATAGCTTGTTTTGATTAAGATTGAATCTTAATACGAAATTATATTCCATTATATCTCGTATAATGGAATTGAGTTCTCAGTGTAAGACTATGCCATGGTATTAAGTTTTTGTCTTACTCGAACACGCAATTGCTTGTTCCATGTGTCCTTGTATGACGCACGTGAAAATGCAGCTGTTTACTCGGAGACAGATAAGGCCTGCGCTATAAATTTGTCGGTTTGAACTTGCCTTTTTGTATCTCTCATAACTGAGTTAAATCACAGCTGGATCAGTATTGTAATTTTACTAATTTCCTTCAGGGTCTTATATACCTCTATACTCCCTCTCCAAGATATACAGTTTTACCAAGCTTTACAGGCTGCATCTTCTAAGCCCTTCTTCATATGGACATTGATCAGCACCCCCCACCAATCTGGCTGCCCTTCTTAGAAGCTCTTTCTTCAAGCGTGGCCTCCAAACTGAAAACAGTACAGTATTGTGAATTCGGTGTAGCCATCCTTTTGGCCCAGTTTTTCCCCACAGGATCAGCAAGTTGAAGAGCTCCGCCTCCACGTGGTCCGAGCTGGGTTACTCCCCACAGCTGAGAGAGAGAGAGAGAGAGAGAGAGAGAGAGAGAGAGAGAGAGATTTTTGGCAGTATTTCAAAATTCTGCATCGTTTGGTTGTTTTGCTTTGATATTTGTCCTAAACCAGTAAGTCATCTGCAATATTAAATTACTAATTGTATTATAATAGTTAGGTTTATTTTAAGTTATGTAGTTATAAGAATGTCAAGATCGAAGCATGAACCCTCTTCGAATCCTCTTTTTGAGGAAGAACCACAACTCCCCAACTCCCCAGCTGAGAGAGCTGTGATTCGTTGGGTTGATGCGAGAACCGCGAGGCAGAACCCCCCCCCCCCCCTTCCTCCTCCAGAGGACGGTTTCGCCTCTGCTGCTGAGAAGGAGGAGATTAGAGGATGTATTTTGAACATTGCACAAGAACTGGCTTTAAAAAAGTGATGAAGCTTATAAAGAACCTAAGACTGGTGCTAACAAGAAGAAAAGAGTACCTAAAAATAGGTCTAAGAGATGAAGTCAAAATATCCTACTTCTGGCGACGCTAGAATCAGCGGTCTATTGAGCACGAAGGCTCGGACTACGGTGTGGCGCTAGAGCAGGAGAGAAAACATCACAGTTGGAGTCTCAAGATGAAGAACCTGATGATGGCGTGACACAAGAGGTGGTCGGAGAAGAGACTCTGGATCTCAAGGTTTATGATAAGGTAGTTCAAGAGCGTCAGAAACTGGGAGACTTTCTGACGTCTGATGAGGTACAGATCCCAACTCGGCTCCTAGTGGATGGATTTTTACGAAATTGTGTATACATTTTTCTTTTAGGACGATTTGAAGTGCCGTTCCAAATTCCATTAAAATCGAACTAACAGAAATCCCGCAATTATTACTGTATTTTTTTTTTCATAAAATCGTCTCCTATTTGTTGAATTTTTATATAATTTTATAATATTATTATTATTATTAGCCATATGGTACAAGGAAGCCTGAGGCTTATGCTGCAGCAGCCAAAAAAAAAAAAAAAAAAAAAAAAAATCCTGTGAGAGAGAGAGAGAGAGAGAGAGAGAGAGAGAGAGAGAGAGAGAATGAATTATGATATCCAGCTCAGGACCCTGGGCTTGCCAAGCCCATACTCACTAGGGCTTTATAACAATATTTGTGGAGCTATCCCAAAATTCAAACAGGACTAGTAGAAATCCCGTTATTGCATAACTACTAAGATAATTTTTTTCCTTGAGTGGAATGTAGTTGTTATGCAATAACGAGATAATTCGCTGTGTTAACTTCACATTATGAGAGAACAACGCCTTCTATTAAAAAAAAAAAAAAAAAAATTCACTTTGTCGTAATCAAACAGTTCCTGCAACGAGTTTACGTGTAGTTTATTCTGGGATAGACATGAAGCCCGTGCCCTCAGTTATAATTTTGAGAACAGGCCTATTCATAATAATAAATCCATGTCGTATTTTGTATTTATGTCCAATTTAAACTACGAACATGTGAAATATACAGGGTGTCTCAAAAAGGTGTAACAAATCTAATTTTAATGATAGAAACACAAAACCTGCTTCTATATGTGAGAAAAACAGTTGAAGTTTTACTGACATTCAACATGTGCACCACTTGTCACACGAACAAAAGGTGTAACCAATTTTAAATGAGCAAACAATTCGCAGAAGACATGTTGGAGAAAATGGAACAAGATGAACGTGTAATGACACGGATTTGTTTCACAGACGAGTGCACATTTCATGTTTCGGGAAAGGTGAATAAGCAAAATGTCAGAATTTGGAGGTCTGAAAACCCACACTGCGCGCAGGAGTATCAGCGAGATAGCCCAAAGGTATGTGTGGCATCATGGTTGATCGTGTTATTGGACCCTTTTTCTTTCAAGAAACGACTGTGAGAGCGGATAATTACCAGGACATGCTTGAGCTTTATGTGTATCCTCAATTGGATGAACTGCTAAATGGGAACTGCTATTTTCCAACAGGATGGAGCGCCGCCACATTGGGTTTTGAGTGTGAGGAGGTCTCTTGATGACAAGTTTCCTGGCTGTTGGATTGGGCGTGATGGTCCCATTGCGTGGCCACCACGTTCACCACATTTATCCCCTTGTGATTTCTTCTTATGGGAATTCATCAAAGACACAGTCTACAAGACCCCTGTTGCAGATATCGCAAACTTAAAGCGCAGGATTACAAATGCAATTACCATGATTAAGCATGACATCCTTGAAAAAACATGGGATGAACTTTATTACCGATTAGATATTGTTCGTGTGACAAGTGGTGCACATGTTGATGAATGTCAGTAAAAAAGTCAACTGTTTTTCTTACATTTAGCAAAGGTTTTGTGTTTCTATCATTAAAATTACATTTGTTACAAACATTTAAAATTGGTTACACCTTTTTGGGACACCCTGTATAATGAGAAAAAAATTTGGATATAAATAAATGGCATATATAGTTTGGAGTTTAGTCAATTTCAAAGCCGAAAGTGGGGTTGAGCTAATTCCAAAACCTGGTATAGAAAGGGTTCCTATAATTGCTGCTACCTAAGTTTCATATTCTAAGACAGCAAACTTTACAAAATTAAGCTTGTGAATGTAAATATCCTCTCTATTAAAGAAGTTTATATACAGTGAGTCTAATCTGAATGAAGATTGATATTTATATATAAATAATGGTACCCTGTTGTATTCTCTGCAGAAAACGTGAGGTTCTCCACTGGAACAGTCTTTTTTGCTGTTGGATGCTTGCTGTCAACCATCACTACATCACATTCGGCAGATATTGAATACTTAAGAAACATCGAAGATTCCTTCCAAAATTCATCAAAAAGAGCCGAATTCAGAAATCTTGGTATCTCAACGATTTTACCACAAGTACCGCTTGATACAGAAATTCTTCGTATATTTTCCAGTCCTACCAAAATTCTTAATAAGCATACGTTTTCTCAACAGAAGAAACTAAAAATTCTGGAGATATCAGGAGGATCCTTACAAAATATCAGATCAGAAGCATTTTTTAATCTACAAAATCTCCTGAAGTTAACTATAAAGAAAAATCGCTTGACCCATATCTCCAATGCAAGTTTTGTGAACTGTCATAACATTAAGGAAATCGATTTTTCATTAAACTTGCTCTTCTCTCTACGCTCGGTTACAGAGGCAGTCCGGCCTCTACACAATCTACGAAAACTCGTCATGGGTGGAAATACAGGAATGGATGTTATTGCTGAAACTGACTTTTATCCTCTCCAACATACTCCACTTGAATATCTTGACCTTTCGCAATGCCATGTTAGTGTGATTGAAAACAACAGCTTTCGTCCTCTAACCTCACTAAAATTTCTGGATATGAGCACCAATCTTTTCAATGAAACAGCCTTAAGAAACCTTACTTCCAGTTTGTTTCTTGCGCCTCTCCAAGTTTTACGATTAAGAAAATTACCATATGCAATACCATTAGGACTCTCAACGCTTTCATTATCGTGGAAGAAACTGATGTACTTAGACATCAGCGAAAATTCTATTCGTGTAATCACCACTGATAATTTCCCAACAATTTCTACCTTAGGTATACTTAAAATAAACATGTGCGGTATAGCTTCAATAGAGGATACAGCTTTTAGTGGTGTTCCAAATCTGATATATTTGTATTTAGCAGATCATGATCTGACTGAAGTTCCAAAAGCAATAACATCTCTAAGTGGATTGCGTCACTTAGATTTTAGTAAAAGCACTGTGCGCTATAATAAAAAGTTTTTCATTCAAAATGAAGCTTTTATTACATTGAGTAATCTAAAATATCTGAACTTAGAACGTTGTGAAATCGGAACTCAAATCACCCGTCGTATGTTCTATCGTCTACCTAAGCTGCAGTCGCTTTTCTTGCAGGGTTGCTTTATCACCGGTATTGAGCCATATTCTTTCGAAAGTCTCAGATCATTGGAAAAGATAGATTTAAGTAGAAACACGATAAGGGTCATAAATGCACAAATGTTTTTTGGTTTGGAGAATTTGCATGTGCTCTCACTGGAAGAGAATGGCGCTACTTTTGAAGAGGCTACAAAACCATTTTTCTATACACCCTCTCTTTATCACTTGAAAATGGATAGAAATAATGTTCGTTTTCTTTGGCCAGGGATGTTTGCAGATCTACACAATTTGACAGAAATATCTCTTGCAAGAAATTCGATTGTTTCATGGAACCAATCTGTTGCTCCACTGAATGGAGCTCTAAAATCGCTTCAGTTGGACCACAATGACATTTCCTTCGTGTCTGATGCAATGTTGCATGATTTCCAATCATTGGAGTACTTCAAAATGTTTCGTAATCCATTTGATTGTCATTCTTGTGGAATGAAGGAATTTCAAAAATGGCTGTTACATTTTAACACTACAGTCCCTTACATTGATTATTGGTTTTCTGCTGATGCCTATGTTTGTTACACTCCTGAATATTTAAAGGGAATTCCATTGGCTAATGCAACCATTAAAACAGAGCACTGTGTGCCAAAAATGAACTTACTTCCACTATTGCTGTCCTTATGTTCACTGGCCTTTTTCTTTATAAGTATTGCTCTCATTTGTCGTTTGCGATGGTACATCAGATACTGGTGTTTCTCTATGCGTGTCACTTTGCGCGTATATCAGAAACACACATTTAAATATGATGCTTTCATATCTTATAATGTTGATGATATCGAATGGGTCGTCCATGAACTTGTCCCACATTTAGAAAACGAAGACTCGCCCTTACGATTGTGTCTTCACGATCGCGATTTTGAAGTCGGAAGAAATGTCACAGACAACATACTTGAAGCTGTGGAACACAGTCGTAAGACAGTACTGGTAATGTCTAATTCTTTTGTACGTAGCCAATGGTGTATGTTTGAATTACACATGGCACAGCATAAATTGTTCAAGGACACTAGAAATGCTCTTATCCTTGTAAAACTTAAAGAAATGGACAAAAGGTTGTTATCAAAAAATTTAAAATATTTAATGAGAACAAGAACTTGCTTGGCTTGGCCTGATAACGTAGTGGGACAGAAACTTTTCTGGAAGAGACTCAAGGATGCTATTGCAGTGTTTCAATAAGAAAGAAAAAAAACTCAAACTTTGTGGATATAAAAAAGAATAGGAAAAGCCACTGCAATTCTTGTGCTATGAATTTATCAAATTATTGACAATAAAATTTATTTAGAACTTTAAGTTCTAAATAAATTTTTATGCAAATATTATTACTATCTTAAGATACACAGGGAAAGAACATTGAAATAGGACCATTTATCTTAACTGGGAGCGAGTGAACTGCACGAGGGGATCAATGTTTAGCCAGGTAAACAAAACAGTCGATGCGTGGGTATATGTACAGTTTGTGTGTGTGTAGTGTTACTTGTGACAAGCATGGAAAGAGGATGCGATATGACTGACTTTCAACGAGGCATGACTGCTGGTGCAAGGTGTGGCAGTTTGCCCGTCTCCGAGACAGCCCATCTAGACGGTTGTTCCCGACCTACCATTGTACAAGTGTATCAGGAGTAGTAGACAATGAGAAAACCACCAGCTTCACAAAAAGCCTGTGGTTCAAAACCGATGATGGATGAACGAAGTGACAGATAACTGCAATGGCTCATGCAGACGAACAGGACGGTAACAACACATCTGGAAAAGTGGATCGCCGTGCTACGATGGTGCAAGAGTCCTGCGAGCCCTTGGAAACTCGACTCGACATTAGGTAGGTGATCCTATTTCAATGACCTTTTAGTGTATATCTATGTCTATATATATGTATATGAGCGGCGTGCGCACACATCCGCTCTCTATAAGGTTAGATTAACTACACTTAAAGAGGATAATAAATAAATCGACAGCATTGAGGTAGCGCTGTTACATTACTAGTAAGAGTTAATTCTCCATGATCGATTTTTATCTGGCGTTCAAGAGGCTTTGGGGGGGGGATCTGCCATAATAACTATTATTCTAATATAAAAATATAATACTTTGTCTCTTTTAATAAAGATTCTTTAATCTGTCCATTTTTTTTTTTTTTTCTTAATTCAATATTTTTAAACATTCACAATTGTTAGGGCCTGGCTGTTTAGTGATTTTTCCATGGAACGGACATCTAAATGGTCAGGCGCGCGGGTGCATAAGTACACGTGCCTTGAGTGACCGGGGTTCAAGCCCGTGACTGCTGAATACGGTGCTGTTTCTTATATTCTGTGTATCTTGTAAACTCCACTGACCGTTTGGTCGTCCCGGAGTATAAACAGAAAAAAATAAATAAATAAATAAACGAACTGCAAGAATTTCGGTAATCCTGAGCAATAAACATACTTGTTCTCAACTGAATCGACAAGCATATTCATTTTATATGTATGAATTTCCATCGTCTTTCGTGACTATTATTGTAAGACTTATACAAAGTAAAGGGCATTGTGGTATATACAAACTGAAATGTCTTCTATAAAAAAATGTTATAATAAACTTAAATATTTAAATTAACTTTTTCCTCTTCACTTCTAATGTAATGGAATTTCTTTTTAAGTTTCTTAACACTTGTCACTTGGACACCGATTTTTATCTTATCAGGCGTTTTTTTTTTTAAGGATGAACCTGAGCAAAAAATATACTCTAAAACCATCTAAAATATGCTCTGCACAGACGTTTTTAGCAGTGTAGCGTTTCAGAAAGCGACTGTAGTGCCCTTTTTGTTTTCGGAAGCGGAACTAAATTAGCATCATTCCATATTATTATATGTAATAGCGCTACCTCAATGCTGTTCGATTTATTTATGTAGTTCGGATTGCTGTATATTTATTTTATTTATTTATTATTATTATTTAAATGAATTTTGTGTGTAAATTTTAATTATTTCTGAGTGTATACATTTTATTTTAATTTCATCTGTGTAGGTATTTGCAGGGCTGTGGAAATGGGGGTTGCGCTGTGTGCGACGAACCAACAGAGCCCGATACAGAAGGGGAGGGGGGGTTCTCAACGTGTTTTAAATTGTCATAATATAGCTACAACAAAAGAAAGGGAAGCCAAAAACCAACCCTGAACCCGGACTGCATGCATGGTCCTGAATATTTGTACTGTTTGCAAAGTTATTAAAAAAAACAAAAAAAAAAAAAAAACACGCCTGTTGCAAGTAATATGGGTGGCAATTCGTTAGCAATCAATGTAAGACAAACTGAAATAAGTCTATGGTTGCTGTATTTTGTAATAAATACGTATAAATAAAATTAGCTCATAAAAGCGGCCAGGGCCGTGCGGTAGATGTTCTCAGTATGATGCAAGTCTTCGAAATGCCGCCCCTTATATTTTTTCCTTTAAAATAACTTTAACTTTAACTTTTAGTAAATTCGTTAATTAGGGATGTGTAGTCTAGCGAGGCAGCCAATGTAGATTCAATAGAAATTAATGACAGATTTCTAAGTTTTGTTTGGCTTATTGAACTTCTTAAGTAGTGTTTTATTAATTTTAATTTGGAAAAACTTCTTTCCCCACTAGCTACAGAGACAGGGAGTGTTAATAAAATTCTCAGAGCTACAACAGTATTCGGATACAAAATAATTAAGTTATTTTGGCACAAATAATTTAAAACATCCAAAGGTTTCATAGAATATGGTAGCATTCGGGATACATCACATAATTCTTCTTGAAGATCATTTGCATTTATATCTGATTCATTTTCGACCGAAAGTATTGACTGGAGACTGGTACAATAATTTTCTAGCGTTTTGTCATTTATATCCTTGAGTTTTAAAATGGCATATAAAAACTGAAAATTTTTGCTATGGGTTTCCAGAAGCGTGAATCGTCCATTCAGAGAATTAAGGGTAATGTCCAGAATATAATTGAAAAAGTTTATTTTAAATTTATTCTCCTCTGTTAAGGGTTCATCGACAGCTTCTTCATAGTCAAATAGATTCTTTTTCCTTCTGGCTCTAACTTCAGTTTCGGCAGGAAATTTTGTACTGCATTCGAGATTCTCTGCAATCTCATTAGCAGCGATTTTCATCTGATCATATTCAGATTGTCTATAACTTTTCACTTTTTGTATGGTTTCTGATAACATCCTTACCCAATCTGACAAATTTATAGTTACAGATTGCAATAGCTTCGAGACTGAATTTATTTCAAATAAAATATCATGCCAAAGAATTACACCGCATATAAACTTGTAATTTTTAATAATTTTTACTAACCCTCTTGCTTTAATTTTAGTTTCTGCATCTCTGTTGACGTCTTCTATTATTTGGAATAATGCATCATAGATTTCGCAAAATTGAAATCGTAAAGGTTTTAACGCATCTACTCTGCTTGACCACCTAGTAGCACTCAATGGTTTTAGAGTTAATTGTGAAACATTTTTTTAGCACTTCCCAACGCTTTGTAAAACCAGAAAAAAGTGTAAAGTTCTTGTACAATAGAAAAAAAAGTTGTTGTTTCTGTAGAAGAAGATGCTGCATCATTCACAACTAGGTTTAAAGAATGACATACAAAGGGTACTAGGAAAGTTTTGCAATATGACGCAACAATGAATCACAGGAAGCTGCTTGTTGCTGCATGTTGAGACATGTTCATACGTGCATAGTAGCCGCCGCGCCAAGTCGATGGGCTCACTTATTCAATAGTAGTGAGAGTGTAAAGTGCTTGCGATGGCATCGTGGTCACGAAATGAGATAAGGACAGTTTTGCGGTATAATTTCGTGCGTGGTTTAACCATAGACCAGTGCTTAGAAGAAATGACTCTTTCACTAGATGATGATTGTCCACATCGTACAACGATATTCAGGTGGCATAGAGAATTCCAAAGGGGAAATTTCACTCTGGAGGATTCTGAGAGGCCGGGAAGGCCACGAACGTCAGTTACGGAGGAAAACGTTACTGCTGTGAGGAAAATGCTTGAAAAAAACAGGCGAGTGACCTACCAACAGATAGAGGATACTTTGGGCCTAAATGCACCAGCAATTCGTTCGATTCTTCAAGATCATTTGCACGTGAAGAAACTTTGTTCACTCTGGGTGCCGCATCAACTGACTGAAGAGCGGATGACACGACGTGTGACTTGGTGCCGGGAGATGTTAAAAAAGTTTGATAAGGGACAATCTCGGTATGTGAACAACATCGTGACAGGTGACGAGACTTGGCTGTACTATTACGATCTGCCGACCAAGGCTCAAAACAAAGTTTGGGTCTTTGATGATGACGACACATCCGTAATTGTCAGAAAATCCCGATCTGTAAAGAAGAAAATGATAGCTGTATTTTTCAAATCGAGTGGAACTGTGGAACGTGTCGTTTTGGACACGCAGAAGACAGTCACAGCTAAGTGGTATACTGAACAATGCCTGCCTAAAGTCATTGGATCTATGAAGAACCTGCGGCCAAAGTCAAGAATGGACACCTGGTACCTCCATCACGAAAATGCTCCAGCTCACCGCGCCAAAGCCTGCACCGAATATTTGACCACGACAAGACTGAAACTTCTCGAGCACCCTCCCTACAGCCGGACCTTGCTCCCTGCGACTTTGCACTGTTCCCGCATGTGAAAATGAAGCTAAAAGGGAGGCGGTTTTCCAGTGATGAGGACCTTCTACGGGCTTGGGACAACGAGTGTGCTTTACTCCCTAGTGAAACTTGGCAGAACTGGTTTAAAGATTGGTTTCGGAGGATGGAGAGGTGTATTGAATGTAGAGGAAATTACTTTGAAAAAATTAAATAAACAAAGCTGTATTGCAAAACTTTCCTAGTACCCTTTGTACATAGGGCACATAAAACGCCCTTGCATATTTTTCAAGTATTCTATTTTGTACACCCTTTCTTACTCCTTTCATATTAGCTCCGTTGTCATAGCCTTCTCCTCTAAGCCATTGTAACTCAAAACCTAACTTTTCCAAATGTGTCAGAATAAGTTCTGTCAAACCCTCTCCGATTGAATCACTAGCTTCAAAAAAGCCAATAAAGAATTCTTCAATTTCATATTTATTTTGAATGGAGTTAAATGCGATAACTCTTATTGTTAATAAGAGCTGTTCAATATGACTTACGTCTGGGGTACAATCGGCGATTATTGAAAAGTATTTAGCGATTTTTATTTCGACAATTTTGCTTAAAATTACATTTATCAATTCATCTTGTATATTATTGCTTAGAGTCACAGACCATTTATCAGACTCGCGTTGAGCTTTCCTGACATGTTCTTCCATAACTGGATCAAACTCAGAAAGCAATTCTACCAACTTTAGGAAGTTTCCGTTATTAGGCTGAAACAAATGTTCAGTTGTTCCACGAAAAGCTAAGCATTGTGAAGCCAATAGTCTAATTATTGACATAATCCTTTTTAGAGCTCTCGAATGCTGAATTTCCATATCCATAATTCGTTGATATTCAGCGTCAATAGTTTTCTTCTGCTTTAATCGAATGTCCAATTCTTTCCATGCTCTAAAAGCATTTCTGTGATTTACAGACTTTTCGTGCATTGTGTGAGGGCTCTTATAAGATTTCCCCAGTTAGAATAGCCTTTTTTGGGCCAGTCACTAATAGCAGACGAATTATCAAATAATATACAACAAAAGCAAAAAACGGCATCATTTGTAACAGAGTAAATCAACCAACTTCTCTCAACGACTTCACCATTGCTCAACACTTTCAAATAATGCGGGGGCGAAAATCTACGCCTTCCTTTATTAATAAGAAACTCGAATTCTTTAATTTGATGTAGACCCCTCTCAACCAGTATTTGACGAGTTTCAGATGACATGCAGAAAGCATTCCATAATGCAGGATCAGAAGGAATTTCGTTTAATATCTGCTGGCTACCACAGCTACTGCTACCCGGCTCTTGATGAACTTCTGATGGTGTTATTTTTGGCTCTCTTCAAGTGATTCTCTGGAAGTGATTGGGGCGGCACTGAGTTTTTATTTGCCAAATCCAAAACAGTCGCTGTGGATGTGGACGGCTCATCTAAACAGGACTTTTGTACTAAGAATTCCTTCATAACATAGCTTAGCTTTCTTCCTTGTTCTTCTTTCTTTAAGCGTTTCTTTTTATATTGACTTCCAGACATTTTTTTCCTTTTCTGTTCCATACTGTAATAAAAATATTAAATAAAAATTCAGTCCTTCGCAAAGATGCAACTGGGGGGGGGGGATCATTGAAAATGATTAAATATGATGATGCTTATCATGCTATTAAAATAGGGTAGATAAAATAACAATAGAAATGAGTTGCAAAGCTAGTAAGATTTGTAGGTAACAGAACATAATAAATAGATAACGAATATCTGTCAAATTGACAGCTAGCAGCCGTTTTGACATATGCCTTTCTTTAACTTGTTATTGTATTGTCTCCACTTCAACGTATATGAATTTGGTAAAAACAGAGCAATAAATAACGAACGCAAAAGTAGGCAAATGCAAATATTTCCTAAGCAACTCTCTCTATCACACACACACAGAATGCAAAAGTAGCCCAATATTACCTAAATAACTATTTATCACAAACAGGCACACGTTCCGCACCTGAGATATATGCCCAGTCCATGCAAATGCTACTTTTTAATTCGAGTCTCAGTCCCTATTGTCATAACATAATCATTTTCAATGATAATAAGTAACTACAATTGCTGTAAAAAAACAATAATTCTCTTACATGATCTACTTTTTAAACACAAAAACTGAATTAGTATAAATGCAAAAATATTATACAGGGTGATTCACTACCAGTGCGACAAACTTGCAGGAGGTGTAGAGGGCACAAAGACGAATCGGAATCGCATAGCATTGCAGGGTCCGAAATGCCTTCGTCATGCGGTAGAGGACGTTGAACGGGAGGTCGCGTGAACAGCGATCCGGCTGGAAGTCAGCATTTGCGAACAGTTTCTGTTGAAGAAACCAAGTAGCAAAAGTCCTCCGGCGTGGATAATCCGCAGGCTCCAATGATTGGACGCGTTGCAGATGGTATGAACTCATTTGGTTTGTTGACAGTATCCTCCATACAGTGGATTGGGAAATACCCAATCGTTGGCCTATCGCTCGAGTACTCGTACTCGGATTGCCTTCTGCAAGACGTAGGACATTCTCCTCATTGGCGTCCTCGTCGTTCGCTCTCGATTCATGGTACCTCTCGTGAAACAACCAGTCTCACGTAACCTTCTGTGCACACGTGCGAAAATCGTATGATGAGGAGCACACCTGTGCGGGAAACGATCCTGGTACAAGCGCAGAGCGGCGCGCCCGTTACAGTCCGCAGCTCCATACGCTAGGTACATGTCGGCCAGTTCAACGTTTGAATACTCGTCCATCCTACCGCCTCGGGAACCGGTTCGCAAATGCTGACTTCCAGCGGGATCGCTGTTCACGCGACCTCCCGTTCAACGTCCTCTACCGCATGACGAAGGCATTTCGGACCCTGCAATGCTATGCGATTCCGATTCGTCTTTGTGCCCCCTACACCTCCTGCAAGTTTGTCGCACTGGTAGTGAATCACCCTGTATATCTGATTTACTGATTTAAACACAGCGCAGCCACTTGCCCCTTCTCGAGACAAACTAACATTAAAATCAAATATTGTCAATAATTGTAAGCTCAAAGCGGAACTATCAACACGTAACACGTGCAATTGTCTTTTGTGATAATTGCCGCCTCAGTTTTTAGGAGCGGCCATGCGATATATTACAAACAAAAATAATAGCTTCGCGCTGTCAGATCAAAAGTCTTTCGGAGCGCTCGCCAACGATGCACCAGAAACCGAAATCAAAGGGTACCGAAAGCGCTTAGGCAGAGGCGTGCGATAAATCATAAATCGTATACATCAATATCGGAATAAAATAGACCAATATAGAAAGGCGTTGCGTAAATATTTTTAATTATTGAATGGTTCAAATTGTATTTTGATTTCGCTGCTTATGCCGCTCCTTACGGTGCCGCCTGATGCGGCCACCTCTCTGTATCATAGCACGGCACGGACCTGAAAGCGACTAAACATTTAGTATAATGTGCTCCAGGGCGTGGCAGACGAACAGTCGAAGTGAAGGACGTGATTGGTCCTCCCCTCATGTCACGTGACGAACATACATCACGTGGAGGATGTGAACTGAGAAAAATACAGTACATGTACAGTAATTGCAATTAGAAGGAAAAAACACTTACAGGGAGGGCCATGTTTTGAATCGATTTTCGTTAGTGAAAAAAGGGTTAGGTTAATTTACGCCACTAATTCGGGACGGATTCAGCAAAAGAAGTGTGGGTTTGTTAATACACTTTCATTTTAATGTTAGATTATGTTAGTTTACTTCCTAATTCGGGACATTTACGCAAAATGAGCGTGGGTTTGTTAATAGACTTACATTTTAATGAAAAAGGTTAGGTTAGTTTACGCCTCTAATATGGGACGGATTCAGCAGAAGTGTGGGTTTGTTAATAGACATTTCATTTTAACGAAAAAAAGTTAAGTTAGTTTACGTCCCTAATTCGGGACAGATTTACGCAAAAGGAGTGTGGGTTTTTTTGATACATTGATTTTAATTTATCAGTTCATCCCTGCTTTCCACGCTTACTACCTCGTTTTCAACAATTAGTCGAAAGTACGTTACAGAGAAATGTCACTTGATGGACAAAAAGGTCATGTGATGTGGCTGCTCTCCCTCTCTCTCTCTCTCTTCTTCTACGAAGTTCTGTGAACACATGTTTTAAGCAGCCCCCGAGAAGACTAGACATGAAAATCTCCTGATCATAAAACAAGGAATCAAATTGATTACATAGCAAATATGGCATTCCAGTGTTATCAAAGCAAGGACACTTCTTAGTGCAGATGGTGTCCGTGATCATTAGCTACTTCACATCATTCTCAAGCAGTGTCGAACCAAGGTATTTTTGCGCCCCGGGAAGAAAGATTTTTCGGCTCCCCTTTACTAAGGATATATATTTTATTTTATTTTTTTTTTTCATGATTTGTAAATGACGACCCTTAAAGAATTGCGCCTCGGGTAGGAGTCCTGCTAGCCCGTGCCTTAATCCGGCACTGTTCTTAAGCTGAAGCTGAAAAAGATCATGAATATGAAACATAAAAGATCATGTTTTCCCTAGACGACTGGATGCCGAAAATATTCCCAAAGATTATATAATGAAACAAGCAACCGTTTTCAAGCTCTTTTAGAACTAGATGAAGAAATGCTGCCTGAGGAAATGTGAGAAAATACAAAAGCATTATTAAGGATTCAACAAATAGATACATTGGTGTAAGGAAAAAGATTAGAAAGCCATGGATTACAGAAGCCACTTTTCAACTTATTGAACAGAGAAGAACTGCAAAAGCCCATGACGTACATGGAAAAAGAGTAGCAGAGTAACTGAGCAAAGTCATCAAGCGCTGATTTAAGTCAGGACAAACGGGATTACATTTATATTTATTTATATATTAGCATTAGTAGAGGCATACTAGCATTAGTAGAGGCTTATGCAGCATCAGCCAAAAAAAAAAAACCCTCCCATTTCACCCCTCCATTCTTTCCAAATACCTGTCCAGCTCAGCCTTAAATTTATTTAGGCTATCAGCTTCCACAACAAGAGATGAAAGTCTGTTCCACCAATCAACTACCCGCTGGCTAATGGCAAATTTCCGCACATATATTCTACAATTTTTCTTTCCTCAATTTGAATCTATGCCCCCGCATAGATTCAAATTTATAAAGGCCTTATACACCTCAATCATATCATCTGCGAAGTGATATGATTGAGATGTATAAGGCCTTGAATAGGTTGAGCAAGCTGAATCATATCACCTCGCAGGTGCCTACTCTCACCAACCTTGTTGCCCTTTGTACTTGTTCTAGCAACTCCTTCCTAAAATGAGGCCTCCAGACCTGTACACAGTACTCTAGGTGTGGCCTGACCATTGCCTTGCACAACGGGATAATCACTTCCCTGTCCCTGCTAGCAAAAATCGTCTTTATCATTGACAAGGCTCCATGACCTGCCTTAGCAGCCCGTCTGCACTGCTCAGCGAACTTCTTATTTGACTGCAACCCCCAAGTCTTTTCCACTTCCTCGAGTGTTGGTACGTTTCTCTTGGATTATTGCTACCCATATGCAGTACTTTGCATTTGTCAATGTTAAACTTCAGTTGCCACTTCTCAGCCCATTTGCCCAACTTACCTAGATCCAGTTGGATCTAGATATCTACAAGTTTCTCACACACACAGGGCACACAGATCCTAAATAAAGATGAGAACGCTAGGAGTGACAGAAAATACAAAACAGTAATAATCAATACAAAACTAGAATTAAAATATATACAAAATTTACATTAAGAAAATAGAATGAGGATCAAATTCTTATAGATAGATGTAAAATCAATATTGTAATTATTCAATAACTGAGGACTACCAAGTAAGTGATGAATACGAGGAACAGGCAGTGATAAATTAATTTTATAACGAGAATTCAAACGGGGTATAGCGAAAGGTATTTGTTCAAGAAGAGATGGAGAATCGATAAGAGTTTTTATGATATTGTAGAAAAGAGACCCATGGAGTTGTCGTCTAGAGTGAAGAGGAATGATTCTGAAGCGACCACAAAGAGCTGCATAATTTCGACCGTGAAAGGCAATGTGATTAAGATAGCATAAGAATTTAATAAATTTAATTTGAATTCTCTGAAGTCTGTAAGAAAGATATTCCTGTTGTGGGGACCAGATAATATCACAATAATCAAAAGTGGGAAGTATAAGCTGCTTGTAGAGAAGAATTACTTTGTCACTCTTGAAAACAGAGGAAGAACGCTTGATTAATCCAAGAAGTTTAGAAGTGTGAGATCCCACGTGATCAACGTCGGAAGAGGGATGAAGGTCAAATCGAAATAGGACACCTAAATCTTTGAACGTATCAGTACTTGAATTAAAGGGTTTCCAATATAATAATCAGTAGTGACGGAGGTCTAACTACACGATTCGAGCGAAAGCGACATAATTTACATTTTAACGGGTTTAGTTTGTAGGAAATGAGAAAACAAGGCAAGATTTGAAACAGTTGATTTCCTCGGAAGAAAACATACTGATGATTATTAATAAAGGGGTGAAGATAGGAACTAAGATATTTATGAAGTAGTAGTTTAAAAAAACAAATTATTTTAATTGAGCCAGAGTGAGAGGGAATCAAGACTGGACTGGAGTTCATCGCTGTCAGTTGAAGAACAAATAACTTTGTAAAGGTTAATATCATCTGCATAGAGTTTCCACTCAACACTAACGGACTGAAATAAGGTTGAGAGATCATTAATATAAACAATAAAGAAGAGCGGACCCAATGGTGAGCCTTGAGGAACACCTTGAGAAACAGTAAACGGAGTTGGAGTACCATCAATTATTACCGATAGTGTACGATTTCTAAGCAGTGAATCAAGCAAATCTAGTAAAGGGGATCATAGACCATAAGATGACAGCTTGAACAGCAAAAGATCTATGTGGACAGAATCAAATGCATGTGAAATATCAAGGAAAAGCGAATCAATTTGATTTCCTTTGTCCAAATTAGTTTGTAGGAAATGAGAAAACAAGGCAAGATTTGAAACAGTTGATTTCCTCAGAAGAAAAGCATACTGATGATTATTAATAAAGGGGTGAAGATAGGAACTAAGATATTTATAAAGTAGGAGTTCAAAAATTTTCGCAATTATATTCAGTATAGTAATAGGTCGGTAGTTATTAGGCTTAGCTTTATCACTCTGTTTTTTATAAATCGAATGATATAAGCTCTTTTAATGATGAATGCAGAAGACAATAATTGAAGAGATTTGTAGGAACTGGAGCTAAAGACGAACTACTTTACTTGAAGAAAAGAGTAGGGAGGGTATCGGAAAAATGAAATCTTTAAGCCGAGAAATGGCTGACTGGACGTCATCAGTAGTGAGAACTAATTTATCAAGACTGTCATTACTATTATATTCAAACGGATAACAGAGAACAGAACGTTGCTGTTCGGAAGAACGAAGTTTCGAAAAGTGGGTAGCAAAAATATTAGCAATGCCAAGAGGACAGTTGATAGAGATATTTGAATCATTAATTAGCATAGGAATTCTAGAAGATCTCGATAGCTATTTGAGACAGGCCCACAATGGTCTCGAATTGAAATTCAGAGTAAGTTAGGCTTCAACTGAGCGAAGATAATGAGAATATTGAGATTTAGTAATGCTCTTAACATGGCCTCTAAGGGAAGAAAAGGAAAAGTAGCTAAAGTTATTGAGTTTTAAATACCTTTTGTGGAGGTAATTTTTGCGACGAATTAAATACACAAGCTTGTTCGACATCCAGTGAGGGAAGTTACTACGATTAGCGGAAGAGAATTTGATGGAAACGAACTCAGAAATTGCGGAATGGAGGAATAAGTACAGGTAACGTAATGATCGATCGATTCAAAATTATGGATTGAATCCAGTCAAGATTGCCCAGAAATTGATTTAACGAAGTCCAGTCTGTGTGCCTAAAGCTAAAAAAGTATCTGTCAAAGGAAGGTTCAGAAATAAAGGGCAATCTACGACAATAGGGAAGTGATCTGATCGATCGAAAGTGTAAAGAAATTGAATACGACAACAAACTTACATTTCGAGGGTACAGCTCTAAAACGGTGTTCGCAGGCCGGCCGCTAGTTAGTACACCGGACCGAACCTATTGGTAACTCTCTATGAGGCTTAAGGATCAGCTAGTGTATAATCTTGCTACCTCTACTCTGCCAGATAGTTACTGGAGGGAGTCCGAGTAGTGTGTATGCGGGGATCATTGTCGAGGCCACGTTATGTCAAGGATCTGTGTATATTCTTACCACGTGTACGCCATATCCAAAAATTTCATTACTTCATACAGCATGTCCTACCCACTTTTTCTTACTATTGAATACACCATGAATTATCAAACTAATAGAGCAAGCTTATCTGCGAAAATATCTAAACCTCCCAAGCACTTCCTAATTCATTTCACAAATATACGTGGTCTCAATTCTAATCTCAACGATGTCCATTTCCACTTGCAGTCTGCCAAACCCCATGTACTTTTTCAGACAGAATCTCAGTTATCGGTTCATTCAACCAGTGCTCATCTCAGATGCCCAAATTATTCGCTGTATGATTCCTTTCGCCCCAAAGGTGGTACTTGTGCATATGTCCGTTCTGATATTCCCTGTCAGAGACTTGGCAATTTGGAATCTCCTCTCTTTGATCTTCTCTGGCTTAAAATCTCTCTACCTCATTGTGTCAAATTCATCTGTTGTCTCTACCGTTCTCCCAACTCCACTAATCACTTGGAGCTCTTTGACTTCCTCTCTTTGCAACTTGACTTTCTCCAGTCCAACTTTCCTAACGGTGAGGTAATTTTCCTTGATGATTTTAATGTTCACAACTCCAGCTGGCTTCCGTTTTCTAGTCACACCGACCCAGCAAGTCGAGATGCTGAGGCTTTTGCAATTACTAATGACCTAGCACAGATTGTTCATTTACCTACAAGAATACCGGACAATCCTAATCATACAGCCAATACGCTTGATCTTTTTTTCACAAACAACCCTTCTAAGTACACGGTCGAAGTGAGAGGTCCTTTAGGCACTTCAGATCACAACTTGGTGATTGTCTCTTCTCCAATGAAACCGTTATCTCATGACTATTCCCAACCTCGTTGTTTGGCATTACAAGAATGCAAAATGGGATGACCTGCGAGACTTATTTTCTTCTTTTCCTTGGTCGGATTACTGTTTCAAAACTTCTGATGTCAACGTTTGCTCACATCGTTTCAGTGAAATTATTCTTGCAGGAATGGAATCCTTTATCCCACACTCCACTTTAAAATCTCGTCCTTTATCTAAACCTTGGTTTTCCAATAAATGTGCTAAGGCTGTTCAAGAGAAGAATGTTGCATATCATAATTGGTTTGTTTCTAATTGTTCAGTTTCATTTTCTGCCTACACCAAAGCTCGCAACAATTGTAAAGCAGTTATTAATCAGTCCAAACTAGAGTTTGAACAGGCTAAAAGTAGAAAACTTGCTTCTTGCCCTAATGGTAGCCGAGCATTCTGGTCTCTTGCCAAAGCTATTGGCCGCAACTTTTGCCCATCTCTGCTTCCACCTCTGTCCAAACCAGATGGTTCTGTTGTCACCTCAGCCAAGGATAAAGCTGACCTGCTAGCATCCCATTTTTCTTCCAGCGCATGTAGTAAAACACCTCCCACCATTCCCAACACGCTCCATTCAATGCCTCCTGTGGTCTTCTGTCAAAAGGATATTGATGAATCCTGATGCTAAGAAAGCTCCAGGTCCTGATGGTATTTCTCCACTTGTTCTCAAACCCTGTGCTCCTGAACCCTTACTCCTATTCTTTGCCGGCTTTTTTCACTTTCTTATTCCAAAGGTGTTTTTTCCTTCTGCTTGGAAATTTGCTCATATCCAGCCAGTTCCTAAAAAGGGTGACATATCCCTCCCATCCAATTATCGTCCCATTGCAATTACTTCTACTCTTTCTAAAGTAATGGAGAAATCAATTAACCGCCAACTCTTAAACTACCTAGAAACCTTACGTCTGATCAACGATCGCCAATATGGATTCCGTCAGTGTCGCTCCACTGGTGATATTCTGGCTTATGTTACCGATTTATGGACTAATTCAATGGAAAGGTTCGGGGAAACACAAGTAGTTGCTCTTGACATCTCAAAGGCTTTTGATCGAGTTTGGCATAAAGGTCTTCTAAACAAGCTTCCATCTTATGGTTTGCCAACTGTTTTTAGTAATTGGTTATCCAGTTTTCTCTCTGATCGCTCACTGACGGTGATGGTAGATGGCTCTCTGTCTTCTAACTTCTCCACTAAAGCCGGTGTTCCCCAAGATTCAGTTCTTTCCCCTCACTCTTTTCCTATTGTATATTAATGACCTTCTTCCATTGACTGGAAATCCTATCCATAGTTTTGCCGATGATAGCACATTGCATTCCACTTTCCATTTTGAGAAACCTTGTCCTGCTCAATCAGCTTCAACCTCTCGAAAATCTGCTACCAATTCCTTAACTGCCGATCTTCAGGTAATTCTCCAGTGGGGCAAAGACAACTTAGTTGATTTCAACCCTTCTAAAACTCAGTCTTGTCTTATATCTCGCAAAAAGGATTCTTTTGCTCTTATGCTTATCTTTAATGACACTTCGATTTCTAGGCAAAATGATAAATCTCTTTTGGGGATTACCCTGACTTCTAATCTCTCTTGGCACAAGCACATTACAAATATTTCTTCCTCTGCATCTAAAAAACTTGGTTTTCTCTTTCGCTCTCGGCGATACTTTTCTTCCAAACAGCTGCTCACTCTGTATAAATCGCAAATCCGCCCTGCCATGGAATATTGTTCCCACATCTGGGGTGGTGCCCCCAAAACCTCACACAGGCTTCTTGATTCCATTCAGAAGAGGGCAGTTAGGTTAATTAATGATTCATCTCTAACAGAGTCTCTCCACTCGCTGTCTCATAGACGCACTGTTTCTGCTGCATGCCTCTTCTACAGATACTTCCATGGGCACTGTTCTTCTGAATTGGCTTCTATAATTCCTGCTCTCTCTTTCAAAACAGTCCGAACACGTGCCGCCACCAGCCAACATCCATTTACTGTCCAACTTCAAACCCACAGAACCAACTTTTCATCTTCCTCATTTATTCATTCAACTGCCGTTTTCTGGAACAACCTTCCTTCATATGTATTTCCTGAAAATTACAATCTACAGAAGTTCAAGTCCAATGTCAACAAATATCTTCTTTCGTCTTCTCAACCTGCAACCCAAGCACGGTACTAAGTACTATAGGTTCTAATACCTCTCGTGTTTGGGGTTCACATAAAAAAAAAAAAAAAACACAACACTAAGAAGATGTATGATGTCATTAAGTCCTTCAGACAAATGTTCCGTCCAAAACAATGTAATTAAGGACTCCAAGGGCAAAATTCTAACAGAGGAGAACACAATTAAAGGAAGGTGGAAAGAATACTGTGAGCAGCTCTTCATAGCACCTGCTTGACACTAACAATCTGCCGCCCAATTTACAAGAGTGCGATCATGAACCAGTTCCACCGAAGGAAGAAGTCGAAAAAGCCTTCAAAGAACTGACGTGTGCTGTATGGCAAGACACCTGGAATTCATGAAATCTTAGAAGAATTGATTAACGCTACAGGTGTTGAGGGCGCAGAGTTTTTTCATAAGATGATTGTAAAGATTTGGGAAACGGGACAGTGGTCATCAGATCGGAAGAAATCAATTTTCATTCCCTTACCAAAAAAAAAAAAAAAAAAAAAAAGAGAGATCTGAAATTTTTCTCAAATTACAGGATTATTAGCCTAATTTCTCATGCTAACAAAATTCTTCTTAAAATCATACTAAACAGAATTTCAAGGAAACTTGAAGAAATGCCAGAAGCGCACGCACGTTTCAGAAAGTCTACAACTGATTACTGAATAACGCAAAGAATTCAATGTTCCAGTCGTTTTTGTGTTTTATTGATTATTCAAAAGCATTTGATTGTGTTCAACATGAGAAACTATGAAAAACGATTACTAATATGGGATTCCCAACCCACATAATTCAGCTAATTAGGAAGGAACTGTAAGAACCAATATGGAAAATAGACTTTTTCAAAATCACTAAAGGTTCAAAATCCCTGCCTGACGCCCGTATGGGTGTCAGACAGGGCTGCATTCTGTCACCTCACCTTTTTAACCTTTATGCTGAAGATATCACATGTGAAGCTTTGGAAGATTTGGATCTTACAAAGGCATCAAAATTGGAGGACTGAAAATAAATAATCATCGTTATGCAGATGATACTACGCTAATTTGCGATTCCACGGACATTTTAAAGAAACTCTGAGGAGAATATGTGAAGCAAGTAAGAAAAAAGAACTGTTTCTGAATGTGAATAAAACTAAAATTATGGTGATTGGTGATAATCTCGGTTCCAGTAAAGTGAAGGTTAATGGGCAAGATATCGAAGAAGTTCGTAAAATTGATTATCTAGGGTAAAGAATAACAGAACAGATGACGAGAAGCCAATGAGCTCTGAAACGGTGCCGTATGGGTGATGGTATCCGCTGAGGATAAGTAACAATAGTCTTTTTCCTATGGTGAAGCGTTATTTATTCGAGGTAGTGCAATATCATGGCAACTCGTTGTGAGGGTATTCACAATATGAGATATACTTAATGATGCCATTTATAACTACTTAAGTAGTTGGCTACGTACAGAAATGATGCAATTGCACTAACTTGTATGTGGGTCAAGAATAAATAAAACTGGTGAATGCTCAAATGATGTAAAAAGACGACAGGCAATTGCTAAAACGTTGGTCACTGATCTGACGAAATTATGGAGAGATCAAGATCTGCCCCTAAAGACAAAACTGAGAATCAGTTTTGTCTTTAGGGGCAGATTGTCTAGAACCTGATTGGCTAATTTTTGCGCTCGTAGAGCACAAGATCGATGCAGCTGGAAGAATTTGTTGGTGGTCACAACAGCTCCTTAAGGAGCTACGTGACTGGAAGAAGCATGGTGTCTCGCGTACGTCGGGATAATAGTCCATGTAAAGAAAAAAAAAAAAAAAAACTCGTTGTTTGCGGGGGTGAGGGGACGCTCACCTCCCCATAGAACTTCAGTAAAAAGAAACAAATACTGTGTGCTTACAATATTAATCTGTTTTCTGATAATGTTCATATTATATACAAGGTGAAGATATGGCAAACTTCAGCAGCTGATTTCTGAGGCAATTTTGAATTAAAAAATTCATATAAACATAGGTTCGATTCCGAACGATTATAGGGCTGTGGCTATTTGAATCTTGAAAATAAAAAAAGGAATTATGAGCGATGTAAAATAAAAATAGCAACAACAAACGCATAAGTAATAAAATGATGATTCATTTATTTTAATTTAGGAAAGTTGCAGTCTGTGTTTACAAATATGTTCGTGCGTATGGCTAGATTCTCAAAAATGCCACCTTCGACTTCAATGCATTTTGCTGCTCGTCTGTGAATCGCGCGCGCGCTGCTCGCCTAAGCTCGTCGTGGCTGTCTTTTGCGCATTCAGCACGCGATCAAAATGCATCTCGTGTTTGCACTTTTGTATTAAATTTTTCTGTTTATACTCCGGCACGACAACCAAGTCAGTAGAGTTTACAATAAATCGTCAATATAAATATTTATCGTATTTAGTAGTCACGGGCTTGAACCCCGGTCCACTCAAGGAACGCGTGCTATGCATTCTCGCTCCTGACCACTGGGCTACGTCAGGCTTTATTGATAAACAAGATGTTTCATCCACCCACACAGGCAAATATGCCCACAGTGTCTCAATAGCGTTTAAGCCTGGTGATTGTGCATGCCATGGGAGATACTAGCCCAAGTTCGTGCTGTTCAAACAAAGAGTCGACACATGTGGCTGTATGTATTGGAGCATCATCTTGAAACATGTCATCATATGTAGGAAACAAGGTTCACTCTGAATATCAAGATAATCAGTGGCAGTAATATCCGTTCAGAGTAATGACAGGACCTAAAGATTACGAAGATATTGAGGTCCAAAACATTGTTGATCCTTCCTCTATGTTTGTCGGTTGGCACAAGATAGGATGATGCTTCCTTTGGCATTGACCAAATGCAACTCTCCCTGTTGTTGGGGAAAAAGCGTGAATTATGATTCTTCTGAAAATATGACGTTTACAATTACCATGTGTCCAGTTTTTGAGCTCCTGCACCATTGCGTCCTCTTTCTAGCATTACCATCAGTAACGAACGACTTGGCAATAGCGGCTCTGCCATAAATTTCAGCTTTATGAAGTTATCGCTGAATTGTTTTGCTAGAAACTGGATTGCTGACTCGCATTAAATACAAACTAACGTCAACCTACGCGATTCGAACTTTAGAGCTACTTATTTACCACAATTAAAACACTGGAATACATCTACCACTGGCGCCTCCGTAGCCAGGTAGTCAGGAGCACACGCTTCTTGATTAGACCGGGGTTCGAGCCCGTGAACACCAAATACGGAGGATGCGGAAAGATCAGGGAATGACCACCGCATATCCCCGGAGTAATATGGCCTTAGTTGCTAATGCTCCTAAAAACCCAAAACATCTACCACTCACTCTATAATACTGTACTGTAACGATGGCAGCAAAATGCAAACGATACAAAGTTTCTACGCACATTAAGTAAGTAATCTACAAAATCTCTAGCTAAATTAAAAAATAAACTAACGAGCGTGACTCTCGACTATAAAGCTACTTATAGAATACAATTTAATATGACAATTAGGTCAATAAAACGGCAATTTTTTTCAAAAACTTATCCGTTCCCTTATCTGAAACTTATCTATAATCATTGGGTTGCGTTGACAGCTGATATTCGCTAGTCATTTGTAAATTTCATGGTGGCTAATCATCCATCTCCTGTTCTCATAGATGATGAGTCTCATCAGTGAGAATAGGAGAAGGCACGAATGTGGAAGGCTGAAATCTTGTAATATACATATTAATCATTTCCTTTTGAAAACTGATGAGATTTTTATTAGCTCACCATGTTTGATATTATCATACGTGATAGATATCAGATAATATGTAATTTATTATTATTGTTAGTTGAAAGTGTATATACTTTTCTTTTTTTTTTTTTTTTTCATTTTCATTCTATATATTAGAGCATCGTTACGTTTGGTGTAAAAAAAGAAAAAAGTGCATTCAAACATAAAATTACAATAGGGAAAAAAAAAGTAAACAAAGATGATCTCAGAATCTTTCCGATGGCCAAGGGAATTCCTAGTTATCTCATCATCCAATACAAACTTGAAAAACTTTTTTTTTTTTACTATAATGCTCATTTACAATCTGTTCGAGATAACGAACGTTAAGTAAATTTGATGTATGACAAATATCAGTCTTGGATGAAGGAGACGTCCAGTGACGACACTTCTATTGAGTTTACTTAATCACTGGCGACTGCATTCACACCGAATAGATTAGTTTAATTAAAACATTGAGCACTGCACTACACTAAGTCCAGCGGATGTTGGCGTTTTAATCTTCTGGGAACTTCGCTGTTATCCAACAGGTTCATCGCCAGGTAATTTGGATACGCTTCTAGTCGTTGTTGGCATTTCTCACTGTAGTTGCGTATTTCTTCTTTTATCGTTGGCATGTTCAGGTCTCTATGTATCATTTTATTAGTGACATACCAGGGCGAGTTGGTAATGGTTCTCAGCATCTTTGATTGAAAGCGTTGTAGTATTTCTATGTTTGAGGTGCTGGCAGTGCCCCAAAGCTGGATGCCATAGGTCCACACGGGTTTCAGTATGACTTTGTATATAAGTAGCTTGTTTGCCAATGATAACTTGGAATCTCTTCCAATTAGCCAATACGGCTTGCTAGCTTTTAGCCCAAGTTGTTTCCTCTTTGTCCAAATGTGCTTTCTCTAATTTAAGCGTCTGTCTAGATGGATGCCAAGGTACTTAGCATCGTCTGCTTGCGGTATGGCGTGGCCATTTAATTTCACTGGTAAGCATCTTTCGTGTCTCATTGTGAATGTAACATGAGTAGATTTTGTCTCATTGGTTTTCATGCGCCTTTTTTTTTTTTTTTTTTTTTTTGCCAAGCTTGTGTTAACACCCTAGTATCGTTACTAACGATAACATCCTAGTAACAACAAATGTTGTGTGTTATTGTTAACTGGGAGGTAAGCGGTGTACAGGGTATACAATACTGGTCCCAAAACACTCCCCTGTGGCAATCCAGAGAATATTGGGTATAACTTGGTTTGTATACTGTAGCTGTTTTCAGTTTCACTTGGTAATATCTTTCCGTGAGGTATGATTTTATAATTATATATAATTGGTGAGGTAGTACCTGCTTTAGTTTGTATAGTAATCCTGTATGCCAAACCTTGTCGAATGCTTGGCTGATGTCTAAGAACACAGCCGAGCAATATTTTTTTTGTTTCCAGACAATTGTTGATAAAATTGACAACTCTATGCACTTGTTCAATAGTGCCATGTTGCTGTCTGAATCCGAATTGATGTGGTGGAATTAAGTTTTCTTCTTCTAGGATCGGTTTCAGCCGTTTTAATATTAGTTTTTCTATTATTTTTGATAATATTGGTAGTAGACTGATGGGCCGGTATGATGTTACTTCATTGGAGGGTTTCCCAGGCTTTAGTATAATTATTATTTGGGCAAATTTCCAAGCTGCTGGGAAGTAACCCTTGCGTATTATGGCATTATATATGTGCGTTAGAAGTATTAGTCCTTTTGGAGGTAGTTCTTTGAGTATTTTACCAGTAATCAAATCGTACCCCGGAGCTTTTTTTGAACGCAGTTCTCTTTGTATGATACTCCTTACTTCAGCTGGCAAGCAGGCTTTTACAGGTGAAGACAGTTGATAAGAAGCTTCAAGATAACGATGGATTTCTTCTTCCTCTTCTGCTGTAGATTCAGAGGGATATGGTTAGAAAACTTTTGCCAGGTGTTCAGCAAAAGTGTTGACTTTTTCTGAGTCACTTTTTGTCCAGTCATTGTTAGGTTTTTTGATAGGTGGAACTGGTTGTGTTGATTGTTTTATTCTTTTTGTGGCTTTCCACAAGGCATAGTCAGTGGCATCAGTTGCAGTTATCTGTTCCAGATGTTCTTGAATTGACTCATTTTTTATTGCACAGAGCATTCTTTTTAAATTTCTTGCTGCGTTATTAAAATTTATTTTGTCTTCAGGGTGTCTGCTCAGTTGCCAGATTCGTCTTAGCCTTCGTTTTTCTGATATTGTTCGTTTTATGATGATTGGCAAATTCTGTTTTTCCCTGTGTGTTTTTATTTCTGGTATAGCTTCCAAGACAGCAGCTTGTATTATAGTTGTTAGATTTTCTACAGCTAGGTCAATATCGTCTGATGTTTTACGTATTTTTAAGTTTACTTTCTCATTTATTAGCTCTTGGAAGTATTATGAAGCACTGGTGGTTTCTGTCTGATTATAATATGCGAGCTCAAATTTGCTATTGCTGGGGAGTGATCAGAAGATAGGTCTAGACTCGATGTTATATCTGTGTAATCTTCCGCAATACCTTTTAGTTATGAAGATGTCTAATATATCGGGAACTTTTCTCCTATCTGTCGGCCAGTATGTTGGTTCGCCTGTAGATAAATGTTCGTAATGATTTTCTTGCATTACTCTTTGAGTATTCATCCCCTCGGTGTTATTCTTCTTGAACCCCGCTGTACATGCTTGGCATTGTAATCTCCTCCTGCGATAAATCTATTCCCAAAAGCTTGGAATAAGGTTATGAAATCATTTTTACTAATATTATAGCTTGGTGAGCAGTAGACTGCAGAAATCGTGATAGCACCTTTCCAGTCTTCAATTGCAATACTCGTTGCTTGGGTAGAATTCGTTTTGTACTTGATTAGCTCATGGTGCTTTATGGAGTTTTTAACAATTATTGCTGAGCCTCCCCGAGCTGTTCCTTCAGGATGTTTTGTGTCGTAGTAGCTATACATAGTTCATCATTTTAAAATGTTTTCTGTTTATAAAGTGTGTTTCTGTAATCAATGTTCAATAATAAATGTTTTTACCTCCTGGGGATGTAAAAACATCGTTCTAATGTCTTCTGTCAACCTTGCCTGATTTTCCGCTTGTCTGATTAGAGCTTGTTCCAGTCTGAAGAGACTGGATGGCTATGTCCACCCAGGCCATTGGCATTCCACAGAGCAATTTTTAACGATTTTATCATTATTTAACTTTTGCTATAAGTGCTGTTAGCAGGTTGAGCATCGTTCTAATGTCGTCTGTCAACCTTGCCTGATTTTCAGTTTGTCTGATTAGAGCTTGTTTCAGTCTGAAGAGAGATTGTTGCACTTGTGTTGGCATGTTTTGCGTGATGTTGTTCTGTTCTTGTAATTGCTGGGATCTTTCTTTCCCTACTTAAGCGTAGGATAATCCTGGTCTGACTTGAGATTGTTGTCTTGTGTCTTGCTCTGAATTGCCTGTTGTTGCTGGTTGGGTTGTTGGCAGTTGTTTCACTCTGTTCGGTAGGAATCGTCTTGCTTGGATCTCCTTGTAAACAGTACATCCTTTATAATTGGCTGGATGTGCTCCGCTACAAAGAGCGCATTTAGCTGGAGTTTCTGGTTGTCGGGTGGGTTTTAGCGCATTTTACGCAACGGAATGGACGCTGGCAGTAAGTTTTGGTGGGTCCATATTGTTGACATCTTTTACACTGCACTAGTTCCCTTTTTTTTTTATGAGGTGGTTCGAATTTTATTTTGGCGTTAAGGATGTAGGATGTATTCGATATTGTATATATCTTTATTGTTTGCTTTTGGCATTAGATTGATGAAAAACATAGATAGAGCAGTTTGGATACTCTGTGTTTTATACTGCAGATCCTCACAACCTGATCGTTGTGTTTTTTTTTTTTTTTTTTTTTTTTTATATCAGCTTGGATGTCATCTAATTCTGTAGAGGGTGTACATCTCGCAGTACAACCCTATAGCATCTATTTTCTTTTGGTGAATGAGTATAAAAGCTGTAATCAGTATTTTCTAGTGCGTTGGCTATTAGCGTATATGTTTTACTAGTTTTTGGCATATTTCTATTTTGTACATATATTCTTCAGGAACAATTGAGTTTAGTTTTTCTAGTAATGGTTTTATGTCCTCAGTTTCTATATGGATGGCAGGAGTTTTCCTTGTTTGTGTTTCATCATCATCTCCGTTGTCTTCTTCCGTGTCTCGAGCCAGTACATCGAATTTGTTGCTCGTTACTGTTGAGTATTGTTTTGCAATTGTTTTTGCTTTGCCATTTCTTGTATCAGATCCGGGGCTATTTCTCTTTGTTTTTCTTGATGGTGTCTTCCATTCATTGCTGTTGTCTGGGTTAACTGGAATTGACATACTGCTGCTAATCTTTGATATTGTAGACATTGTTGGTTGTGAAAGAGCTTGAGTTTGGTTACTGATAGCTTGTTGTTGGTTTAGATCAAAATTAGTCAGCTGATGACATATAGATTGGCTTAATAATGGTTGCTGGTATTGCATGCTGGCTTGATTTGTCACTACAGATGTTATTGACTGCACTGCAACATATCCTTGAGAGTAGCTGTAATCTGGATTGGAGTATTGTTGGATTGGTTGTTGTGGGACATAGCATCCAGCAACATTGTGCTGATTCATTTGCTTTATCATTAAGTTAACATCAAATATGCGTTATGACAAGAAAGGAGTTTTTCCCGTTACTTTTAACTAATTAGTTGTGGAAGTAAGGGATTAAGAGATTAGTCTCTGATTCCTTTTCCTTAAGCTATATTGTTCAAAGGGCACTTTCAACAAAGGCTATTCGATAGCTTTGAAAGATTAGGTGACTTTGCAGCACTGTTTCTTTACCCGGAATACTATTAATACAAATATATTAATTACTAATTACCTGATAAAGGTAATTAGTAATTAAGGCACAGTATTAGTAATTATTACTTGATAAAGGCACAGGTTAAACAAGAACATCTTGTAGCTAGTATCATTAGGATCATGCAGGTACTACTCATATAGAATTTGTTAAGACTATAACTTGCAATTAGACAGTAAATACGGAGCACAGTAAAAATGCGACCGCACTGACCGACTTGAAAAACATAATGAGAGAACAGCGAGTTGCAAAGTTCTTATGCAATATCATTGAAACTCTAAATCCGGTACAGATATTCACAATTACAGATTTATGTGGCTGCACGTGTGTAGCACAGTGTGGTATCGTCACCGTCTTCCCCACACCGGATGGAAAAAGCCCAGTTTCGAATCCCGTCGATGGCGCGAGGAACTTTAATGGACTTTTTTCACTTCGTGGCTGAGCTGGTCGGTCTCAGGCGTAGATAGCAAGGTTTCCTCCCCCGGAACCCGGGGTTTTTCGTCCAGAAAGCAGGTAAATCGACTAAAGAACACATGCAATTTCCAGACACAATATACACAGGTAGTTGAAATTATATTTCCAGGCGGCCATAATAAAATAGTTTTAGAAATTACAGATTAATGTAATTTTGTTTCATTTAAATGAAAATAAATAAATTTTCTGTTTATACTCCGGGACGGCCAAACGGTCAGAGGAGTTTACAAGATAGACAAAATATGTACAAGAAACAGTACCGTATTTAGCAATCACGGGCTTGAACCCCCGGTTCCTCAAGGCACGTGTACTTATGTACCCGTGTGCTTGACCACTCGGCTACAGCGGCCGGCTGACACGACCGGATGCGAAAGACTAACGATACACAATGGATTTTTGGATGAAATCAGTCACGTAAATCAGCTACATTTCGTTATGCCCAACTCATACTTTAAAAAGTTCCTGCTTGGATTTAGGGCATGTCAGATAAAATTACTGTCAGCTTGTAATTATGCACCAAATCATTGGCTCAGTGTTTTGTTTTTATCAAGAAAAGTAATTGCAATTAGGTTTTAAGAACTTTAGATCTTACGAACAAGAATTTTTGTTTCATCTTAAATTCCATTTACAAACTCAACTTCGGCAACTCCACAAGACTTTATTTCGGGGTAAAATTAATGAGGATGAAATACTTTCAATAATACACGGTTTTTGCAACTAAATTCCAGGGGACTGAGTCCAATCAATGATAGAAATGGAAAATTTTACGATTCCATATTGATTGTGAATACATTTCCTGCAAGTAAAAGAAGTAAATGATGCAATGTGCCATAATAGCTGATTTACGTGACTCATTTCATCGGAAAATCCATTGTGTATCGTTAGTCATCGCATCCGGCCGTGTTAGAGCTGTTGCGTTGTTGAAAATCATTAAGAACAAAGTTAAACATTAAACTTTGCAAGTTGGGATAAAGTGCGACAAAAACGTACGAAGTGATAAAACAAATGTACGATGGCTATGCTTAGGTTGTGATGAGAGATGATTGACATCTCTCATCACAACCTCAGGGGTGATCTACTCCTAATTAAACGCTTGAATATGCAGGACTGGTTCTTCAATTTTAGGTGACCATGAATATGATTCATGGAAATACACTTCTTTTTGAACTTAATATTAACTGAGTATTTTTACTCAAAGAATTACATTACAGATTATACTGAAACCAATGTAAAACATTTTGAAAATTCCTAACGTAGAATATTTAAACTTTAATTGAGGCTGACAATGATAACATTTTATTCATTCATTGGTATGTACCTCTGAGAACACATCTTGCTGTCTGCAAGCCAAAAGAGAACCGCTTGTCAGCTGGCAAGCAAGCTCATGTCAAGAACCTCTCTCTCTCTCTGGTTTTTTTTTTTTTTTTTTTTTGATTTGGTAGTTGTTGGCGCATCGGCTTCTGTGGCCATATTGCACCTCCCAAGGTTTTTGCAGTACTTTGATCCAAGCCCGAGGCGGGAATCGAACCCGCGACCTTTGGGTTGCCGGGCAGGTACTTTACCCACTCGGCTAGCCCGGTCGGCCTCTCTCTCTGGTGTGTGCACTTATAAAATATAAATTTCATATTTATTCTCAAGGAAACCACAGTGTCAAAGGAATTGATCACACAGACTACAAAAATGTTACTGCATTCTAAGGGATCGGATTGACACGCAATTTCAGTAAACCTGTGCTTCATGTTTATATGCATGCTTATCTACTCCTGACTTGTTTTTAGAGCTATTTAAAACGAAATGTGTATACAATCAACCATTATTATACTTTTATACCTTACAGACTAAGAGCCTGCTAGTCGACACGACACTCTTTTGGCTTGCAAACGGCCTAGCGTTATGAAGAAAAAGTTATCTTTATCAGCTCCAATCAGAAAATCAGAAAATTTGCAGAACAATAAAGAAAAAAAATTCTAATGAAATTAAAAGCAGCTAGAAACGGAAGAAGTTAGAAGAATCTTCTACTAGGAATATGAGAGCAAGTCCTCGAGGGTAGCACATGGGTATACTCGTCATCCTACAACTCAAATGGAAAATGCCTAATTTGAATCACATCAATGATGGATGGAACTTTTTTTTGGGCTTTTTCTCACAGTTTTTGCCGATGTAGGTCTTACGTGAGGATTGGATTTGTTTTGCTCCCAGAAACTCGGATTTTTTGTCAAGCAAACAACAAACTGGTAGAAGGGCATACACAATTACACCACTATATATATACTGTCGCTTCATATCCTTAGTTGCTTTGGCGTTTAACACACACACACACATCTCACCTAACCCAGTTTACAGTATGGGAGCAGTGAATATTATGCAGTTAGTGCAGCTGCGTCAAGCTTGGGAGGGAGGGGGTGTCCCAAACACAAAAGAGAAAAATAAGAAAGATACAAAAAATAATAATAAATAAATAAATAATAAATAAATGCTGCCCCAGCGCCAAGCTCGTAACGATAAGTCACTTGATGACAGTTACAAAAATAAAAAGTTACTCAAATATAACAAAATATGCATGCAAAAATCCAGACGACTTTCTGTTGGAAAATTCAGCTATCCTCAGTGAAACTTTGACACGGCTGAGGAAACAAAAAATTCAGCTATCCTCAGTGAAACTTTGACACGGCTGAGGAAACAAAAAACTGAGAACTAGGAATGACGGGAAGGACAACAAAAAAGATCCTTCCTCTCATTCCAAACGTAATACCAGAAGTGTTAACTGGAAGCTTCTTCCCTTTCTCAATAGATCTAATCAAAGAAGGAACAAAGGTGTTCCGGTTACTTATGTCTATTTCCGGGATCACGAGCGGTTGCGAAGAAAACAATGTCTTAACTTCACTCTTTATAACACCCTTCTTTGAGGCTCATTTCGTTTGAATGGACAAGTCAAAAAAAAAAAAAAAAAATATATCATATATGAACTACAGAGAATTTAACTTGCTCTTTGGCTCTTCATTGGCAGTATTAGAGGATCTTTCGCTGGCTTATTTGTAGTGCTGCTTTTGTAGTGTGCAGAATTAAAAATCGCTTACGAGAATTATGCGTCGTAAACGAATGCAGTTTTCATAATGATTCAATATATATATGGCCGAAAGGAGCAGTGGACATTAGTTCATAACAAATTTACAGCAGCAGCTGCCCACCGCTACATTCCGGCACTGTCATGTAGGCGTGGTATTACCCTATTCACGGCGGGAAAATAAATATCCACTGGAACTGTTGCAACTTCTCAAAGTATGGCATCTTTCAAAGACGGCAGAGATGTCGGTTACTTCTGTATACGTGAAGTAGCTCCATAACCAAAAATCAGCCGGGGATCAAGTCTGGGGATCTGGAGTCATTCATGTAGATAAAATCTGTCAAGTTACACGGTCGGTGCCAGAGGTTGACATGAATACCTGTTTTACTCGGCGTCAGTATTAGTTCATGCATGCATGAAATGTCCAATGTGTTCCTTTCCTGAAGACCAGGCATGACAATGTAGCGTAAGCGATGTTCAGATTGCCGACCTCTGACCATGCAGGTTTTGAAACCAGTTACAATATTCCTTAAAAAAAAAAAGGGGGAGGGAGGGGGGGGGGGGGAATCGGATGACGAACGATACGTTGAAACCACGCCACACCATTACTATTTATCCCTGTAGAGCACTTCGTATGTAAGCGGGAATATTGCCTAATGCCCAGATGATAGTAGTTGGTTCCCCGGCGGGGGGGGGTAGCACAATAGATGGAATCACGTTTTCTCCACACCGGGTAGAAAATGCCCGGTTAGAATTCTGTCAATAATGAGAGGAATTGTTATGGGCTTTTTTTTTTTTTTTTTTACAGTGTAGGTGAGTTAATTGGTTTCTGGCGAGAGTTGTATGCTTCCCCAACCCCGGAAATTCGAGTTTTCCGTCGACCACAGTTTACAGAGATAATATACTGTCGCCCTTATAGCCAATCCTGTCCAGCTCAGTCTTAAATTTATTTAGACTATCAACTTCCACAACAAAAGATGGAAGTTTGTTCCATCAATCAACTACCCGCTGGCTAAAGGCAAATTTCCGCACTCTATCTACAACTGTCTTTCCTCAATTTGAATCTGTGTCCCTTCAGGTTCTTAATCTGAGCAAGAGTAAGAATCCCATCAGCATTAAGCTTGCTCAACCCATTTAAGGCCTTATACACCTTAATCATATCACCTCGCAGGTGCATACTCTCTAGGCGCTGTAATGTGCAGAACTTAAGCCTTTCTTGGTGAGAGAAATTTCTTTGTTCCTATCTAATGGCTATCTATTAATCTGTGTTTCGTAGTGGCTACAGCTCTTTGTTCATTAAAAAAAAGTTGAAACAGGTAAGTTATTTGTCTGGATTATTCAAGCATCACAGGTAATTATTTTCTTGTGTTTCTTTGAAACACAACTAAGAATTACCTCAGTCAATTTATATTGGAAAATCGATGTTGTTAAAACAACATCGATTTTCCAATATAAATTGACTATATAAGTTGCACAATCTACATTATTGAATTAACCGGGGTCTAAATTTTTTGACTGTCTGTCTTTCGTTACCCATATATACACTGCCTCATTTTGGGAGTAATAATAAGTATCCGGTATATATGGTAGTTGGAATTTCAAACAGTACTCACGCTTTGTGAGAGTAGTAGTTACAAAGAGAGTAGTAGTTAGTAATGTAGAACAGCTGATCAAACAGAGCACCACTTCGCAAAGTGCCAGACATTAGTTATACAAATTTAGTGTTATCTTTATTGCTGTTTTATTTTATTTTCTTCTTTCGCAATGCGTTACTTTTGTGGATTTCCGTCTGAGGTCATTGACAATCGACAAACTGTGTACGTGTGATGATAAAAGCTGGGAACACTAAAGAGTTCCTCGTAAGGAAAGGTTTAATTCCGGGATGTCAGAAAAGAAAGTGATTAGATTTGCAAACCGTGTGGCAACGTAGTCTAGCCACTTTGTTTGCTTTTGATAAAGCGTTCCAATTTGTACTATGTCATATTGGAATAGTATAAGCACCCCAGTACTCTTTTTAAACAAGGCCAAATCCACGTTTAAAGCTGATGAATATAAAGTACATGAGAGAAAGGTAATCTGCAATTTAATTTCTCTCTGACGATATGTCATTTATAAATTTCCTTCTGAACATTCCCTTTTATGTTGGATCATCTTTTCGTATATTACGATATGTGGTGAGTAACATCGTATCTTCATGATTATTAATATCTTAATAATAAAAGAATAAAAAAAATCGAAACGTGAATTAAGAATGTGAAACTTCTTAAATGAATTAATTCGTGTGAAACACGAAATCAAACCACGCTTTTAAGCATGGTCTGATGATGGGTTCGTAAGGTACCCAAAACGTCACTTTAATGTATAGTAATGTAGGCAAACAGCCTAATAAACTATATTATTAATTTCACTTGGTATAAGAGTGGTAGTAATATAATAATAACCTTTCTTAAAAGTTTTTAAAAAATAACTTTTAAGAAGTTTCACACAAATAACAAACAGTACACCGTAAATGGTGCTCGAACTGGACGAGAAACGTAGTTCTGATTGATAATTAAATTTTTAAAAGTGGCTGTGTTGTATCAAGCAAAACACGTACGTACAGATTAGTATTATTAAATCCGTTTATTATTATAGCAAGTGATTGCTTTCATCCCTCTTACACAGCCGACCGGCTAGAAGGGTGTACAAAAATACAAGAATGGCAATTTTTACAATGCAATATTTCAAATCATGTTTACAATATTTACAGAAGTGCGAATCATTTACAGTATTATTTACAGAATGTAATTATCGACAACTTTAGAAAGGAAATTATTCACAGTACCATTTAAAAGTAGATGTCCAACAGCTATTTTATATTTTGGTCATTCCTTCCTATTTATGAAGTTCAAGTTCCTAGCTTTTTCTAGTTCAAGCTTCTTCAATTTCTATAGTTCAAGCAAGCTGTAAGTTTCAGAGAGGCTCTTCACTCTGTACTGCTTGCCTTCACAGTATTTCACAGATCTATTGCCAATATATTGAAAAGGGGGATTGCGTTGTTCGGAAAGAAGTTCTTTACACAGCACAGGTTGGATAGTGTAGAATGCAACGGTAAGTAGGGATTGTCATTACTACGTCCAGCACGTGGAGTAGCGATAACTCCGTGAAGACTGGGGACGTCAATCACACCAGTTAGCATCTGAGACAGAAGAAGAATATTCCTGGATGCAATGTGAACTCTCCAGGGAGTGATATTTAAGTTGGCATATAAAACAGCCCTGGAGATGGTGAATGCGCTGCCCGTGACTCTGTTCATCTATCGCATTACCCAGTACTCGACTGCCAGGAAACTTTATGTACGAGGTCGGTGCAGAAGACCAGATTGGTGATACATATAGTGCGATTGGTTGTAGGCACCGATGGACGTATCCACCGACTACATCGACGTGGAGTAACCCCGTCAGCTCTTGTCGAATTGCCCACATCGCCGAAAAAGTCTTAGTTTTCATGGTCGAAAAATGGTTTGAAAAGTGAGGCCCTCGTCCCAAGTCAAGCCGAGGTCGGTGTGAGACTTCACTTTCCTTATCTGCACTCCGTTGTGATAGGCTGTGATGTCATTTTTGATTCTCTTTTTTTGTAAATGTGATGGATGGTAACTTAAGCTATTTATGCAGATGTGGGTTGTGGCTAGAAAACCAGAAATTTTGTCCCCTTCAAAGTCAAAAATACATTGCAACAGTGTAACAAAAGCCGAGGCGTTGTCGGCAAGACATTTGCTGAAGTAGAACTTCGTTGCTACTTTCCCAACTAGGCTCCACCTGATTTCTTTCTACTACAAATTATCAAACCTTTACTGAAAGGGCCATATTTTGAGTTTCTATCAAAGGCACTAAAATTGGTATCAGTAAAAAGTTCCAGAAATGATTCTAATCGTAGGCAGAGGAGGTTGGCTTCGTGTATTTGCGTTCTTTTAAACCAGTGGAGTCAAGCATCAATAGTGATTCTCGACGGAATTAAATCTGTAGATATTTATTTGTTTCGTAATACGACATACAACAGTGACTAAGTCGCTAGTTCTTATGCAGGTACATAACATGGGTATTCAAACTAGTGGCACAAGGTGGTAATCGATATCACAACATATGGAAAACGGTAGTGGAGAATACTAGTGATGGAAGGTAGTATCACTATTAAGCCCACGCCGTTCCATATCTGTGAGGAATTGTGGAAAATCTATGTGAAGAGACCTTTTTGGGTAGTACAGTAGTCAAAATCCGTCTTGCACGCCGTTGGAACAAGCCTGGGTTCGAATTTGTTAATACGACAAGAAATTTTATGAGCGGAAGCAAAAAACCGACCACAGAATACATGCAATGTATAGACACAATACAACGACGCTTCGTATACCCTTTAGTTGCTTTGGCGCAAAACCACAAAACTAAATCGACAACAACCTCACCATAAACCTTGTGTGGCTGTTCTGGAGTGTAACTGGTCCTCAAGTCCTTTTTCTCGATGATAATTTATTTCCGCATACGCCTCAGTTAGCTGATCGATTTCAGGAATCCAGAGATCAGAGTGGAATAGGAATTTCCAAATGGAACGAGAATAAAGACTTCGCATTTTAGTAGTGTAGTTAAGTGGCAACGTTTCCATCCTGAAATATAGTGGGCTTCTATGTATAGAAAAGCTGGTAGTGTTTTGAAAGCATAGGGCAAGTTTGAGTGCATTGTGCTAAATAAAATTACGCCATTTAGAATCATAAATAGGTGTTTGTTCCATAATCCAGACGTGATCTGAGTATGGGTGGAGAAGTCGTTCTATCTATACCCACAAGTCCTTGATGAGAGTACTCTTAAGTATATTCACAGGGCCGTAGTAAGGGCGGCGCCACTGCACAGGGTGCTATTCCGATCATGAATATTTACAAAAAAAAAAAAAAAAAAAAAAAAAGTATAAAAAGTAAAATTTAATGTTTTGATTAGGCTGGATGGCCGGACCGACTTGCACAAATTAGATTCGTTAGGCAGTGAACAAAGCCTGCCAGATACATGCCAATATTTTACTGTAGCAAGTAGGCGCTGCTTTGAGCCCTTATGGGCCCTACAACGACTATACTATCAGTTTCTCAGGCCTTTAGCTCTCAATACACCGTCTGTGCTCGCTATTTGCTAATTACAGTGAAAAAGTCATTCAGATGCATTGTTCATTCATTCTTAATAAGCATAAGAATTCGACGAAGAAAAAACAATGATAAAGCTGGTAAATATTCTTAATTTCTACAGAAACAAATAAATCCTTCAAATAACACAAACATTACTAAAGAATGTGGCTCCGAGAAGGAACCCAGCTTCGCACAGGGCACCTTCAAAGCTCACAAGGAGCCTGTATATTCAGTTTAAGACTGCTAGTCTGGATATATTCAACAAACCTCCTTTACAAAAATAAAACGTTATTGTGTGAATAGGGTACATGATACAAATCCGAAACAATGTCCAGATGACATACAAGAGAAGCGAGAAATGCCTACACCGCGCAGATACGTCACTGAAAACAGGAGACTTGGCAGCAATTGGTCACTACTACTGGCAATAACGACCCCTGGGGGTCTACAAAATCACCACAAACAAGCTCCCTTGGGGGAGGGAGGATGTCGCTACTATTAGAACTCCACAAGGTGCCATGACTACAAACTGGGAAAACACCATAAACAATATTCTTGACGTGGTCTTTCGACCACCGGCTGACCCGCAAACTGACGATCAGAAGAAAATGTGCCAGGATAACGCGACCTTCAATAACCAGGCAATGGAACTGCTTTTCACCAGGGAGGAGCTAATTGCCGCAGCATCAACTATCAGAGGAAATAAATGCCCAGGGCCAGACCTGCTAGAACCAGAAATTGTTAAAAAGACAGTAGAACATGCCCCTGACCTAATGCTAAATCTTTACAACAAATGCCTCCAGGCAGGAGCCTTTCCAACATCATGGAAGGTCGCCAATATCAAACTTATCCTAAAAAATCCTTCCAAGTCGCCTATCCTCCCAGACTCTTACAGGCCTATAGCCTTTCTCTCCGTGGTCAGCAAGCTCTGCGAGCGCCTGTTACATGCTTGTCTCCAACATCACTACAATCCTGCAGGACTAACAACACCCAACCAGTTCGGCTTTCGACAGGGTCATTCTGGTGTGCATAGATGCCCACCAGCCCCTCCTGGAGAAGGTGGAGAACTGCAACAGAAAATACTTCTTGGTGATTTCTGTGGACTTCGCTAGGGCGTTCGACACACTTTGGTGGCCAAGCATCCTGGCCAGACTTAGAGCGGAAAATCGTCCCAGCAACCTCTACCAGACCTTACAGAACTACCTATCCAACAGATTCATAGTAGTGAATGAGCCCTATCAGACCCGCTCTAGAAGCATCCACCGGAGCTGCCCACAGGGTTCGGTCCTGGGAACATTCCTATGGAACGTCGTCTTGGACAGCTTCCTCGTCTTGGACCTTGGAGAAGTGGACGCTCAGGCATTTGCCGACGACCTCATTCTCTCTGTCTCGGCGAACTCAAGGGAAAAACTGGAAGAATTTTCAAACTTGACCTTGGAGCTACTGCAGAACTGGGCAAACAGAATCACCTGAGAATATCACCAGAAAAAACAATTCAGCCTTGCGAAAGGCAACCTGGACCTACGATGGCCTCCTCAAATTAAGATAAACTAGAAGACAATCAAATTCTCCAAACCACTCAAGTATATAGGGATCATCCTAGACCACAACCTATCCTTCAAAGACAACCTACAATACATCCGAACCAAGATTAGGAAATACGCTGCCCTCGTTGCTAGGGTGGCTCGAAGGGACTGGCGCTTTGGTCAGCGTACGCTACATATCTTCTACAAAGCCATATTCACACCCATCATCACATATGCTTCTGGCATCACAAGGCTACTACCGCAGTCAACCGACGTATCATCGACTCAACCCAAAGATCGGTTCTACTATTTACTTCTCACGCCTGCAGCATGGTGAGCACCCATGCTTTACAGGTGCTGACTGGAGTTCCCCCCCCCAATGACCTGGAGATTGTGGGCAAAGATTACTTTACTACCTGGAAAAGGGCACCTCAAGGACTTCTCTCGGACATACAACTGACCCAGCAAATAACTGCACAGCTGAAAAGAAGAGGCTCTATGCTGACCTGCTGCAGGTGTGGCAAGAGAGATGGACTAACTCCCACACAGGGGAGATAACCAGAAAGTTTATACCTGACGTCGGCAGGGTCTACCTTAAGTTCCCAACCTGGTTCTCACCTGGACTCCATGCAGCATACCTTCTCACCGGATATGGTGCCATAAATGCCAAACTTTGCCTTTTGGGAATTGAAGAGGACCCTACCTGTGACGCGGCGGTCTGGAGAGCTGGCAACACCTAATGTATGATTGCCAGCTTTATGACAACCTCCGCAACATCCTAATAACAAGGATCCTATATTGTCCTAGAGGAGTGGACTCGCCCGTTGGCTTGTGTATATGTGCTAATATAGTGCTCCTAATATTGTGCTTATTACTGTGGATACTCTTGGATTAATTATGCAAATAGGATACCATTGGATCTATGAAGGGTTGGTGAGTACATAGAGATAGGTTTCACCGTGATTCCTGCAGGGATTATTAAGAAATTTGTGGTTTTCTGAACGTTATTGAAAACAAACATCGTGCCGTAGACTACAATGGAAAGCGTCTTCCATATGTTTACGTAGGGTAGCTATTATTAGACTGTTTGTAATGGCTGACAGTTTTTTGAATAAATACTATTTCAAACATAGGGTTGTTACAAACCCCTGACTGTACAGCGGGAAAAAAAATATAGAAGACTACGCAGAGAATAATTTTCTCTTTCTTGTCGTATACTGGATTCCAAAATTGGTTTACCCATTGAGTAGCTATCAGCGAACGATGTAAATATTATTTTTAATTATGCTTTTTAGGTTGAAAATTATGGCTGCCATAGCGTCTTCACTCCAAAAGAGTTGGAGGGAAAATTGAATGTCGCCAGTTTGGAACACAGCGCCACCTAGGATTTAGGTAATTGTGTTTCAGCTTAGAAATAAAAATCCAAAAAAAAAAAAAAAAAAAAAAAAAATTAACAATCTTAAAATTTAGATGAATAATAAGAAAACAATGGATTCTGATGATTTAGTCAACTTGGTGAACAGTTTTCCACCATTACCTTCACAAGTTGTTGAAGGTAGAGCTGAAGACACAGATTGTTCCTCAGAATTGGGTGTTAGGGTGGAGTTGCCCAGATTGGAACCCAGTGATAGTCCAGTGGTCGCGAACATGATTTCAACTAGGTCTCAGGATTCCCTGGATGCTACAACAGCCAGAGACTCTGTAGATACACTAGACCAATCTCAATCATCGCAATATCTTGGATCCTATACAGACCAGGTTTTTTCATTGCATTCACATTTGTTTGAGGTTATTTCTGACGGTGGTAGATTGACCAAGACGGTTACCACGGACATTCAAACAACTTGGACAGCAATGGAGCAATTATTGACCAAAGTTATCATGGAGAATGAGCGGCTAAAGGCCAAACTTGAGGAAAGAGAATACCAACTTAGCAAGGTACAAGGAACTATTGGTGGACCTTCAGTGTCTTTGCCAACTACTTTGGCTGCTTCTAATTTGTCATATGGACAAGCGGCAAAAATCTACACTCCATCACATGTTGCTACGCCAAGGACTGGATCAGTGAAGCCTGTGCCAGAGCCACACATTATACTTATTAAGGCTCAGGAAGGCAGCGCCTTTTCTACCAGCGAAGAGGTTAGGCAGGAGGTTAAAACCAAATTGGCGTCGGACATCAAGGATGTAAAAATTAAATACATAAGAAAGATTCGATCTAATGGGATACTTATTGAGACTGCAACTTCTCAGGATCTTGATAAGATACGAAAGTGTTCAAAATTGCAAGATTGTGGTCTCAAATCTGAGACACCCAAGAAACTAGGACCCACAATTGTTATGTATGACATACACAAGGAGGTTAAAATTGAAGATATATTAGATGATTTATTTCACAAAAATCTAAAGGATTATCGATTTACCTCAGAGGAGGTACAGGCGCAAGTAAAACCTAGGTTTTCAACACGTCCCAAACCAAATCGGTCAACGGTAAATTGGATATTCGAGGTTTCCAGTGATATTAGGAAAGCTTTGCTTTTAACTCATAGAGTTTACATAGGGTGGACATCGCACACGGTTAAGGACTATACTATAGTACCACGATGCTTTAAATGCCTTGGCTACGGCCATTCAGTTAGGACGTGTACTCAAGAAGCTCAAACATGTGGTCACTGCGGTTGTTCAGGTCATAATATTGCAGATTGCCAGAATAAAGACAAACCCCCTGAATGTCCGAACTGTAAGCGGAGAAAAAAGAACTATGCTCATTCATACAAAGATGCTAAATGCCAAGAATATTTAAAGGCGCTGGAAATTATCAGATCTAAAACTAGTTATGAATAATACACCTCCAATCAGTTCCAACACAAGCAGTACAAATTTAAAACAATTAAATTTTCTCCAACTTAACTGTCAACGTGCGATTGCAGTTATGCATGACCTCACCACAACCGTTCTTGATCACTCTATTCATATCATGGCCCTACAGGAACCTTACTCCTATAAGGGATTAGTAAAAGGTTTACCTATGCGATTTAGAGTCTTACAATCTGACCCAGACATTACTGGTACTGGCGGAAATGCAAGAAGGAGAATTTGGGCAGCTATTGTCATTGCTGACCCTAATTTAACTGTTACTCGGATTTCAAGTCTTTGCTCTGCACACGCAGTCTGTGCCTGCATTGAAGGCTGGTTCGGGAAATTTTATATTATCTCGATTTATTGTCAATGTGCCCAACATAATGATTCTATTCAACCATTTGTGAACTATATTGATTCCGCCGTGAGAGCTTTACAGAACGAACAAATATTCCTGTTAATGGATGCTAATGCCCATTCGACACTATGGAATGCTCAACAAACAAATGAAAAAGGGGAACTTTTAGAGGAAGTAATTATGACACATCGTCTAAAAATTCTTAACACACATGGACATCCACCGACTTTTGTTTCCACACGTGGACAATCATTTATAGATGTCTCCTTGGCAACACTGTCTTTGGCCCAAAGGATCTCGGATTGGCAGGTTAAAACTGATTGGGTAACAAGTGACCATAATGTTATCAAGTTTACTATGACAGATATTGTTTCTCGTTCTAGATCGGATCCTTTTGATGTGCCTCGTTTTCACACTAGGTCTGCAAAGTGGCAGGTCTTTGACAAGGTAATAAAAGAAATGTTTACTCCTGAGCAGATGGGTATTATGGAATCTCTTCCTTTGGATAATCAAGTTGAATTTATACAGAACACTATTATACAGGCTTGTGAAGCCTCAATGAAATTTAGAAAGCGCAAACCATATCACGTTCCTTGGTGGTCTTCTACATTAACTGATTTAAAACAGCTTACTAGAAGGACTAGACGTGAATTCCAGAGGGCGAAGAGAAATCCATCGCGTACGGTACTTGAATTGACGGTTTTACAAAGTAGATACAAACAAGCAAGACGAAATTATCATAATGAGATTCGCAAACAAAAAAGGACTTCTTGGGAGAGTTTAATTAGCACCCAGGGAAATAGTGATCTCTGGGGACTTATTTACAAGCTTGTGACCAAAAAGATTCCACCAGGGGAGATTTTCACTTCTGTCACAACAGCAGAAGGTCAAAGTACCCTATCTTGGTCTTCTACTATAGATAGAATATTAGACGTAATTATACATCAAGATTCTGATACTAATATGTCACCGGAACAAATTGACATCGTACATTTAAATTCTAACTACACAGGATTGACTGAAGAACCTCCATTTTCTCTGGAAGAGGTCGAATGCGCAATAAAATCCATGCGCTCAGGTAAATCCCCTGGGTATGATAAAATTGAAGTTGATGTTGTTAAAAGAGTCTGGAAAATTGTACCAGCTTCAATATTAATTTTGTTTAATTCATGCCTACGAAGTGGTGAATTCCCTAGAGTGTGGAAAAGAGCTTTGCTCAAAATCTTGCTTAAGAATCCCAAAAAACCGGCTGAGGATCCATCATCATATAGGCCTATAGCCCTTCTCCCAGTTCTGGGAAAGGCGCTAGAGAAGGTTGTTGCCAGCAGATTAATTGCAGCATATGCCGACAAAAGACTTGCTTCTGGAGACCAGTATGGGTTCACCAAAGGACGAGGGACAGAAGATGCATTAGTTAGACTTCTAGATATTCAGGCTGATACAGATTCCAAGTATTTGCTCGGCCTCTTTGTGGACTTCAAAGGGGCCTTTGACACCCTTTGGTGGCAAAGTGCCCTGGCGAGGTTCCGGGAGGCCGAAGTGTCCATAAATATATATAAGCTTTTAAAGAGCTATTTTTCTGATCGTACCATTTCTGTCAAATCTGGACTGGAGGAGGTCTCTCGCAGAGTTACAAGAGGATGTCCACAGGGGTCAATACTTGGTCCCTTGTGTTGGAATCTGGTTTTTGATTCCTGGTTGGTTAAGAGTTTTCCAGCTATTCATATGATCGCATACGCTGACGATCTTACAATATTAATCCAGGGTAATTCTAGGAAAAGCCTTGAAGAATCAGCAAATGCTGTGCTGTTAGAACTCTCCAACTGGTCTTCAACACATAAATTGCAGGTTTCAATTGCAAAAACGTCTCAGATGTTGCTTAAGGGAAAGCTTGACCATGGAAGACCTCCAGTTATTAAATATAGGGAACAAACCATTAAGTACCTATCGAAGACCAAATACCTAGGCATTTATATTGATGATGCTCTCAGTTTCCTACCACATGTTCAGTATGTGAAAGAAAAGGCTAAATTGTTCCTGAGCCGAATTAAACAGATAACAAGACAAGACTGGGGTCTTAGAGGTCAAACCTTACGACTTCACTATAATTGTGTGTTTTTGTCGATAATTTCTTATGGAGCTGGTGCATGGGGCTTTAGAGCTAATAAAGTTGCTGTAGTAAAGCAACTGTTACAAGCACAGAGGGCTGCCCTCCTAACCATGTCAAGAGCTTGTCGAACTACCTCCACGATGGCTCTTCAGGTTTTGCTTGGGAAACTACCTGTCCATTTTGAAGTTCAGTACCGCTACCTTAAGTATCACCTTTTGAAGAAAATACCATTGACCTATGATAACATCCAATTAGATCTAAGTGCTCCCATTAAGACTGAGAAGACAAGATTAAGGCAAATTTTTATTGCAAAATGGCAGCAGGAGTGGTCTTCATCTGATATTGGTGCAGTCACAAGGGACTTTCTGCCTGTAGCAAGGGAAATTAAAAAGGAGGAGTTAAAGTGGTTTTCGCCGGGCTTATATGGTATGTTTATATTAACTGGCCACGGAAGTATAAATACTAAACTTCACAAACTGGGACTTTCACCAACAACATCTTGTTTGTGTGGCCAGGAAGAAACTGTTAACCATATTCTTCATCAATGTGATTATTATAACGATCTTCGACGTGACCTACTTAGTGTAGTTCCTAACTTGGACTCCAGCAACAATAAAATTCTGGTTGAGTCCCAGACAGCTTTTAATGCTATGAATGTGTTTGCTTCTCGTGCATTTAAAAGAAGAACCGAAATTAGGTCCTAGTTTTACTGTTCCTGCGATTTCTTGGATCCTTTATTGGATTAGGAAAGAAATATCTCTCATTTTTGATTGGATTCTATATCTGCAACTGATTAGTATCATTAAGTGCTACACTATACTTTCCTGGATTTTATAATAGACTTGTTCTTGATGTGGAACTGTTTTCAGCAGAATAGGTATTTATTGTATAAGGAATTTTGCTCTACTCATCGAGATATTATTTGGCCTTTAGCGTTTCATAGTTTTTGGAATTAATATTTCTTTGTGAGTGACATGTGACCACTGTGACTTTTCATATTACAGACTTTTCCTAGTAACTCTGTTATCAACTATCTTGGATGATTATCTTAGACTTTTTGGGCTCTCTTAGAGCTTGTATTTAGGCAAGAACTTTTTAAAACATAATTTTGAACCCTGCCTAATGTGATCTCATCTAGGATTTGGACATGTATATTACTTTTGCGTTAACCCTGAAACATTTTATTTATTGGGCCAGGTTATGGCATTACCCTGGCATTACATTGGACGAATCTGTACATAGTGTATATTCTGCTGTGTTCCTGAAGAAGAGGATATTGTACATATTGCACTCTAGTGTCTTTCTGTGGAGCTTTTCAGAATTCGTGGATTTGCTTTCACTGTGTTTTTTGTTAGAAGATCAATTATTTCTTCAACAACTGAAGACGTTCTGCCTACAAGGGGTTAGGCAAACTGTAAATTAAGATGTTTTGCTGATCCTAGTTCCTAGGATGGGATTTTCCATGAGATAGGTCTCCATGGTTAGAGAAGTTAGTCCACTTCTCCCTACTTTATTCTTGCTTAACTCCTTCTCACTTCTAACTATTGGAGAGTCCCTCTGTTGATTCTCCTCTATTCTATCTATTTACCTCCCCAGATCCCAAACTTCTCCCTCTGTATTCCTCTTTTTCCACTTCATTCTCTTTTTCGGGCACTCTCAGGTGTTATGCCCTGGGCTTGCCCAGCAGGAGATAATTGATCCTGGCCGCCTCCACGTGGCGGGGATGGGGGGTGAGACGTAGTGACCAGGTGTTACTGCTTCTTACCTGCTAAGAGCCAGGTACCGGCCGATAACATAACAACAGAACACATCATAACACTTACACGTCCAACACACTACATACAATTGGCCGGTCTTGGCATAAGCTTCAACACAAGAAGTACAATAGCGGCTTATGGGGGAAACCCTGGGATCCGCCACAACAACACATGAATATCCCCTGAATATCCCCTGTCCTAGAGGACGGGAGCACAACATACTGGATACAAAACAAGAGTACCTGGCTTTCTCCTGTTACGCCCAAGAGCTCTTCGCAAGACGAGTGCTCGCTGAAATGGAGCACAACTGAACACTACACATGACAACCAGGAATAGCAACTGAACGCACTTAACAAATGACAAGAACTGTATAAACCTCCAGAACTGGACGGCACGAAGCAGACTACCACACTAACACACCTGTACTGACAACCGACAGGTGCTCTGTACCATTGTAGGCAAAACAACAACCTGCGAGGATGATATGCACAGACACAGCCCCTGGCTGGCGAATCTGTGGACTAGCATGTCGAGTGCAAGGGAAACAGACAAACGTTATCAGGAAGAAATACCAGCTCAACAGTGACAAACCACCGGACTTGACATGACTTGACTATACTGAACGGGACCTGGTCCCATGAGTGATATTCCAAATGGGAACACCAATACCACTGAAGACCAACTGCAGCTTGCTGCATCTTGGCTCTCAAACCATGCTCCCTTGCATGGTCCTATCTTCCCCCTCTACTCCGGGAGGGGAGGGGTCGGTCTTTTCCCTCCCGTCCCCTCCTTGCCACGCCTCTCTTCACCTGGTGGGGCATGGGCCTGTCCCACTGATTATCTGGGGTCGCCTTCTCTATCGTCCCCATATTTTCTGTCTTCCCCCGCAGCCTTCTGTCTCCTTCCCTACTCTACCTAATACGCTAGCGTATACCCCACATAAGTTGAAAAATTTAATGACTAAATTTAATTGTGTTCACGCTAAACTCATTTGGCATTTCTACTCAATCTTCTTAACCCCCACCGAGCGAGAATTTTTTTTTTTTTTTTTTTATTTTATTTATTTATTATTATTATTTTTTTTAAGGTCCTAACCACTGAAATCTCAAGAAATTAGGTGGCAGAACCTGCCAGAGTAAATATCTAATTACTAGTGTACTAAATATCTAATTACTGGTCTGCCTCCACGAGGCATAGTGTGGATAACTTGGGCCCCAACAGGGGTCTAGCAGCTAAATGGCCAGAAGAACAACGATACACAACACTACACTTACAAAATCCATACACTTTTAAATCTCTGGCCTTTACTGTGAACTGTCACACCCACAATGAAAGTAAAGCGGAGATGAGGGAAACCCCTAGTGCCGTTAGACACGAACACACTATACCGTCACTTTTCCGAATGTGAAAACAAACATGCATATTATAATCAGTTTTAATATGTTTAGACATGAAATAACTTATTTTTTTCTATTTCATTTAATTTGGTTGATCTGCATATCGGATGACGTCGCCTACAATGCAAATAGAGCGGGGGAAATTGGACTGGTGTTCGAGATCTTTGCTTGAATAAGATTCAAGGTGACATACACCGATGAGGCGAAACATTATGACCACCTACCTAATATGATGTTGGTCCTCCACTTGCAGCCAACACAGCTCATACCCGGTGAGGCATGGACGCTACAAGATTTCTAAATGTGTCTTGTGGTATCTGGTACCAACTCGTAACCAGCAGATCCTTTAACTCCTCTAAGGTCCGTGGTTGAAACGCCGCAGATCGGAGTTGCTGGTTCAACACAAACCACAGATGCTCGATGGGATTGATGTCTGAGGAATTTGGAGGCCAGGGCAATACCTGGAAATCTTCCTCATGTTCCGCGAACCAGTCTCGGACAATCCGGGTGGTGTGGCATGGCGCATTATCCTGCTAAAAGACAGCACTGCCAGAGGGGAAAACCGTTTCCATGAAAGGGTATACCTGGTCAGCAATGATGTTTAGGCAAGGTGTAAAGTATGTTAGTATCTAACGGCACCTGGGATTTCTCCCATCACCGCGGGTGTACATAGTGGCATAGAGTTTAGGGTAAGGCGTCACCTGTGGTCTCCCACAACTGCACCATCTGTACTCTTGTGAAGTATACAGGACTCTGTAAATGCCAGAAATCCGTGGGTGTACATTGTATCGGGCCAGAGGTTTGAAGGTGTGTGTGGGGGGGTCATGTGCTGTATATTGTGTTGTGCCCTTTGTTCCTCCGGTCTTTCTTTTAGTCGCCACACCGTGGCGACTAACAGACCGGTGTGGTAACAGTCCCGACGTTACCACACCGTGCCATGGGGAGGCTGCCCGGGTGTACCACTGATGCTAGAGTTCTCTGGCGGGTCCTACCACTTACTTTCCTGTGATTTCAGTAGCTAGGACCAGATTTCAGAATGAAATGATCGCTGTTTCTTGAGCAACGGTTTTAACAGAGCGTAGGGCTGTTCGCCAATAACTTGTTCTAGGGCCTAATAGGGCGGGCAATAATTTTGATGTACAGTATTCAGATTTAGACTTGTGGGGCATATATATAAAAAAAAAAAAAACCGTTGTGTAAGAAAAAAGTAAGAGGAGAGGCAGAAGACTGGAGGGTGGGAAACAGAAGGAAGAAGCCAACAGGGAAGATGGCCCCTGCTGACAGTGTGGCATGCCCAATGCCTCACCAGAGGGAAGAGTGGGATGGCAGGGGGGGGCGAAACTCCCCCAAAAAGAAAGAGAAGAAAAAAAAAGGAGAGAGATACCCCGCAAGTGCAGGATAGGTACGACGTCAGTAGGAGCCGACAACTTGGTGGAAATTCAGCAGCATGAGTGCTGCTATGGTGGATGGGTCATGTTCGGGAAAGTCTAGTCCAGGTGTCGTCATTGGGACTCCATTCGGTGAGTCTGTGTCGCATCCAGGGTCCAAGATAGGATGTTCAAGTCCAGGGACCGATGATGCTGTTTAGGTACAAAGTGTGTTGAGGGTCAAACGGCACCAGGAATTTCTCCCATCTCCGCGAGTGTTCGTTGTATCAAGGGACAGTACTCTGTCAAGACCAGAGATTTAAAAGTGTGTGGATCATGTGTTGTGTAGTATGTTGTGCCCATTGTTCTTCTGGCCTATTAGCCGTCGGGCCTCCTGATGGGACCCGACGTTGTCCGTACACTGCCAACGAGGAGGCTGGCCAGGTACACCTTGTAATTTATTATACTCTGGCAGGTCCCACCGCCTAATTTCCTGGGATTTCAGCAGCTGGGTCTTAAAAAAAAAAAAAAAAAAAAAAAAAAAAAAAAGATAATCGCGGTGGTATTATTGCAAGATCGCTATTAAGAGACAGTATGTGGCGTTTGTTCGCTGAAATGACCGTGGGGTTGTTTCAGATGACAAGTTCTAGAGGCCTAATGGGGCGGGCTATAATTTTGGTGTTAATTTAAATTTGGATGTGTGGGGCTTTTGCGGTGTATAGTCAAGAGAAGGGTAGGGAGACTGAAGACTGGGTTTTTTTTTTTTTTTTTAGGAGCATTAGCAACTAAGGCCATATTGCTCCGGGATATGCGGTGGTCATTCCCTGACCTTTCCGCATCCTCCATATTTGGTGGTGACGGGCTCGAACCCCGGTCTAATCAAGAAGCGTGTGCTATGCACTGCTGCTCCTTCCCACCTGGCTACGGAGGCGCCAGAAGACTGGGGGAAGAAAGAGAAGTAAGGGGCTGATAGGGTAGATGGCCTCTGCAGTCAGTGGGGCATGCCCATACCCCACGCCGACCGGGCTAACCGGGTGGGTAAAGTACCTGCCTGGCAACCCAAAGGTCGCGGATTCGAATCCCGCCTCGGGCTTGGATCAAAGTACTGCAAAAAACCTTGGGAGGTGCATTATGGCCACAGAAGCCGATGCACCAACAACTACAAAAAAAAAAAAAAAAAACCATACCCCACCAGAGGGAAAGAGGGGGTTGCAGGAGGAGGAGGAAGAGAAGATAGCAAGCCGTCGCCCCCCTGCCACCAATTTTGCAGAATAAGATCATCCCCCCCCAATACACCAATCTCGTTGCCCTTCTCCGCATCTGTTCCAGCAGATCTTCATCCTTCCTAAAATGAGGCCTAACCACTGCCTTACACAACGGGATAATCACCACCTCCCTATCTCTGCTGGAAAATTTTCTGTATATCATTGACAAAACCCCATGAGCTGTCCTGGCAGCCTGTATGCACTACTCAGAGAACTTCATATCTGACTGCATAATTAACTCCCAGGTCTTTTTCACTTTCTGCTACACTGAGATTCTTAGGAGCTTCTGGATCTCTCAATTTTATATCCACTATTACAGAAGAACAAGATGGTTTCATTGCCTATTATCTGCTGTAAAAGGGCAGAAATTGATTTTACCAGTCAGAGATTGATTTCTTGGTGGATCCGAAATATCAGTCTGGGCGTCAACTGCTGTATAACGTCCCAGACGTTATACGTTGCAGTTTCTTTACCATAGAGACACGCATTTAAGGTACCCATTATATTTTACCGAGCTTCTATATTTCTGTGTTTCTCTACACTCCAGTGTCATTTTTTTCTGAATAAGCGAGATGTCCTCATTTGCAATAGGTCCAGCAATCGTTCATGTTCCATTTGACTACACTGTAGACAGTTAGAATTTCCTCTGTAAACGTTTTGAGAATAACCGAAAATATGAAATTTAAAACAGCTTATAAGTATGGGATCTATGCTAACTAACTTTACAATTTAAATACATATATATTTTTATACAATTTAAATAAACTGCTTTGACATACTGAGGTAACACTGGCTTGTTGAAAGTTAGAATGATAGAGCGCGGAACTGATCACTTATACTTCGCCACAGCATCGTGAGTCACGTTAGCTTCTATGAGAGAGGTGAAGTTCGGTTGTGTGGCTACGCAAGACAATATAGTTTAAGAGCTTTTATATCTGCTGAGGCGATTTGGAATAAACAATACCACATTTATAAATATTTGATCTGGTGAAACCTAAAATATACCAAAGCATACGAAAAGTCTTGCATACAATATGAGAAAAAATTATAGAAATGATCGATGCGTAACAAGCTTCTACGCATTTTTAACATTGCAACTAGTTTTTTCGAATAGCAGCTGTCCAAAGTTTTCACTACAGGTGCTAAATTATCGCTTCAAGCAAAGAAAATTACTAACAATGTTTATTTAGTGTCGATTACACACATTATACATAATTAAATTTATATACGTTGTAAATATATTAACTTATACACACTATACATAAATAATTAAATTTATATACACCGCCTGTTTGATCAAATTGAAAAATTTGATCAAACAGGCCTGAACTTCGCCACAGAAATAGTCTTCCGTGCGCATTAATACATTTGGAACGAGGTAAATAGGATGCTTCCATAGACTCAACGTCGACTCACGATGCTGTCGAGAAGCATAGTTCTTGTATTTTCTAATTTTCAGTAAGTCCAATTATGATATTACACCTTGATGATTGTTTGGTTAGGTGCGTGTTAAACGTCAACATTTTGCATCTGTAACTACGTGTACTCTTCGGTCAGTTTTATGGACGATAAACCAGTTTCCGGGAGGATGGGGAAACAAGAAAAACATTGAATCCTCGCCTGATACAGGCGTTGTGAAAAAAAAAAGTCCATAAAAATTCTTTGCATCTTTGACTGAATTCGAACTCGGCTTTTTGCACAATGTGGGAGAGCGGCGATTATAACGCGAAAGCGCCTTTTGATGAATTAAGGGTTGTGAGGTGGACTCAGTGGTGTAGCTACCATGTAGGCAGGCAAGGCAATTGCCTTCGGGCCTGGGCACTTTAGGGGCCTGGCGTCTTTGGCTGTCTCCTCTTTTTGCAATTTTCATTAATTAAGTAGGGGCCCGAACATGTTCTTTGCCTCCGGGCCCGAAAAATGGTAGCTACGCTACTGGGTGGACTGTTAACCCTGCAAACTTCCACAGTTTCAGCAGTTTATGGAACTATTAAGAATCCCTACACCGTAATCGTTTACCCATTTTTTGAGAACCAGCAATAACTTCGACTCTTCTACTTTTCTTCGGGTTCATCATCAGGAAATTTGGGATAGAAGGAGCTTACTTGTATTCATTTGGATTTGAGACGTTGTGATGTCATTACCTATCAGGCGTTTGGCTCTGTTCTGTAATAAGCCGTCTGATCATTATTACTACGATTCAGTATTAATCATAACTAAAACAGCTAGGCCTAATGGCCAGAAAACACTTACAATATTAATGAAAAACATTTGACTAACCTTTTAATAAGTAATTAAAGTTCAGGAGGCTTTCTACTTGACAAACTGGCTTTCTATTGCATTAGAAAGATTAAAAATACTCCATTTTTATTGTGTTTACTACAGAGCACTAATAAATTGTTCACTATACAATCGCACACAGCAACGCCACACAGTGGAACGATTTCTTCTGAAACCGAACAGAAGTTGAAAAATGCAAAATTGCATTTAAAGGTATCAAAGTTAATTACAATTATGTATAGAACTTTCCCCTCCCCTCTCTTCTCTTCCCCTAGGTGTGAAGTTGGACAATTTCCCTCGTTTTCTTCATCTCGATGATTTCTATGCATGTTTTTGTAACTTTAAAATGTAACTACATTTTTCAATTAAAATATCTAAATTTTTGAAAGACGCATAGTAATATGCATACTGTTCCAACGCAAATACAGTACTTGTAAAATATGCATATTATTACTATTTTTAAAGGAAATATACCTAATTTAAAAAAGATCGCGAACATATTTTTAGAGAAAATTAACAAAAAAAAAAAAAAAAAGGTCAGTATCAAAAAGTGTTAATCAGATTACAGGATATCATAGTACGACAATTCAGCTACAAATATTACAAGTATCTCGCCCAGTTTTTTTTTCAATCCAACTTTCCTTTTCATGCCATAAAAATCCGGCTTGATATAACACACTGACATCACACAAAGCTGAGTAATGAAAGACTTTTGTATGAAAATAACAATAATACTAGTCGATTCCTATAATATATTGAAAATATATCAGTTAACCATGTCATGGTGATGGTTGATAAAAAAAAAAAAAAAAAAAACAACTTAATGCATTATTAAAAAATGCGCTGCTATATTTGTAACACAAACTAACAGAAATGAAATAATTAAAATGCAATGCTTAGTAAGAAAGCGAACAAATTCTATACGTTCGGACTATCTTTTCTTCATGCCTGGATTCGAAGCTTTGAATGAATGCTGCAAACATCTGATAATATGCTGTTTAGCGAGTGACAGCAAGAGCTGCTAAAGTTAAACAAACGCAAAAAGATAGAAGGGCAAAAATTCAAGCAGACTTCAGAGAAAAATAATTGTTTGTTGTTGTAAAACAAAGAACACTAACTACAAATGATGGAAACACAGCAAGACAATTCACTGCTAACCAAAGTCTATCATTAGAAATAACTGGAACTGGACGAGAGTCTCATCGGAAAATTAGCAATAATTTTGCAAGCCATGCCCTTTTGAGTGAAGATAAATTCACTCCTGTCGTATTATACAAATGCAAAGTACTGCATATGGGTAGAAGTAACCCGAGAGAAAAGTACCAACTGTGTGGTACTACACTTAAGGTGATAGAAAATGAAAAAGACCTGGGAGTAATTGTGCAGTCAAATATGAAGTTTTCTGAGCAATGCAGACAGGCTGCCAAGACAGGTCATGGGGTTTTTGTCAATGATATATAGGAATTTTGCTAGCAGGGAAAAGGAGGTGATTGTCCCTCTGTATAAGGCAATGGTCAGTCCACGCCTTGAGCATGTACAGAGAAGGGCAACAAGATTGGTGAGGGGAATGAAGGGATCCTCTTACCAAGAGAGGCTTAAGTTCTGCAAATTGCAGTGGCTGGAGACTAGGCACCTGCGCGGTGATCTAATTGAGGTGTATAAGGCCTTGAATGGGTTGAGCACGCCGAATTCCTTCCACTTGTTCAGATTACGAACCTAAGGGGGCATAAATTCAAATTAAGAGAGGACAGATGTAGAATAGATGTGCGGAAATTTGCCTTTAGCCAGCGGGTGGTTAATTGCTGAAACAAATTTCCATCTGTCGTTGTGGAAGTTGATAGGTTGAATAAATTTAAGGAGGAACTGGACAGGCATTTGGAGGGAATGGTGTGATATATATATTTTTTTTTTTTTTTTTGGCTGATGCTGCATAAGCTCATACACTTGCTTTCTTGCATCACATGCCACTACTACTATACGTTCTAAATAATTTAATAAAATAAAATACGTTCTAAATAGAATCAGTGCTATAACCACCCTAGATGTTCATAAACTTCTGATACATGGAAAAGACGGTATAAAAAACAACATAATATCCCGATCTGCCAACTTTTTGAAAAAGCGAACAACGAGAACTTTAAAAGATACAAAGAACGGAATTCTAGACAAAACTTTAGAAAATCAACAAATCAGGATTCTACTATAAAGTATTTAAGGGCAAAGGCCTCATGCTACGAGGTAGAATGACTAATATGTAGGTTAGTGCAAATGCATCATTTTAACATCTACCAAAGTAGTTAAATTAATTCATTAAATTAATTAATTAAATTGGCATCGTTTTGGTTATATCTCATATTGTGACTGCCTTCACAACGAGTTGCCATGGTATTGGATTCTACATAATTTATTAGGTAGCGTCCAATCGATTCATTTCAAATTTGAGGCAGCTGGAAGAAAAGTGCCACAAACTAATGTTCCTTGAAACTTTTGACCTTGTTGAGAAGGAACAGATGAGAGAGAGAGGGGTATTTAAATTCTGGACAAAAATCAGTGGTGCATTTAGATCAGATGGCACCACAAGGCGCTGTGGGATCTTGGAAACCCTACAACTACAAAATCCATTATACATTATCAAAACTTCTTGAATAAGTTTATAAAGTTATTGGCCTCGAGTTTTCCTTCTATAAAGATAAATATATTATTTAAAAAGTTTAATGAGTAAAATAATAAATAAAAGAAAATAAAGGTAAATAATAAAAGTTTGATAAAAATTTAATGAGTTGATTTTTAAATTCGAAATTAAGTAATTAAATCAGGATTATTAAACACAACGATAATAACACCAGCCAACAAAAAGTATTTTTTGTCATACCTCCGCAATGAAAATATGTGATTCTGAAGGAAATAAACGTACCGATTCCGAAAATCACCATAAAAAGTCTCCATCACGTCTATATCAAAAGATGTCGTCATCATCATCAGCCATTTTCAATCCACTGCAGGATGAAGGCCTCTCCAGCAACTTTCCAGTTCCTTCTGTTTTGTGCAATGGCCATCCATTTACTACCCACAAACTCATGAATTTCATCTGTCCATCTCCGTCGTTGTCTTCCAGGTTTTCTTCTAGCTCCTTTTCAATTACTGCTCCTTCAATCATTATATCCCTTTCTATGGCAGAAAGGGATCAAAAGATGTACCAACGTTTAATGTTAAAATAAAGGAATATATACGTATAATTCAAGTTTGTAATACAAGTGTAAAAAAATATTATACATTCTCTATAACTCATTTAATTTCGAAAAATTTATCATAAATCATAGCGAAATAGTTATATTTCAGTAATATACAGAGGGATGCAAAAGTAGGTATACAGTTTTTATTATGGAAAAAAAAACATGCTGAAGATTACAAAGTTATGATTATTATATTATTACATTATTATTATTAAAATAGCTTTATTAAGTCACAATAAGGATGACATACAAATTGCAATTAAGTACAATCTCTTAAGTGCTCAAATCGTTTGCCTTCAGCATTTACACATTTCTGTACTCTAGTTTCTACACTCAAGCATACTTTGGCACAGAGGTCTTTATTGTTATCAATTTCTTGGCATGCTTCTCTTATGAATAGAATCTTGTCATCAACAGTGCGTGGTTTTCTTGAAAATACTTTATCTTTGATAACGCCCCAAAAGAAGTCCATTGGGGTGAGGTCTGGTGATTGTGGTGGCCATTCAACTGGCCCTCGTCGACCTATCCACCTATGGGGGAATTCTTGGTCGAGACAATCATTCACGGTTACAGCATAATGGGGAGGAACCCCATCTTGCTGAAAAAAGAAGTCCTCATTAGCATGCTGTAGTCGTAATTCTGGTATAACAGTGTCCTTCAGCATGTTAAGATACAGGTGTTGGTTTACAGTTTACTGAAAAAGATAGGCCCAATGACCCCTTTACATGAAAGGCCCGCCCAAACTGTAACCTCAGGTTGATTCAACCGTTCTTCAATTGTTACATGGGGGTTTTCTGTTGAATAATAGACACAGTTGTGCCTATTAACAGCGCCTGGCAGTTTAAAATTTGCTTTGTCGGACCAACAAATTTTTCGAATGATGCCATCATCTTGTCTTCCTTATTCAAAACTACCTCGCAGAATTGTAAACGGCGATCCGGATCATCCTCTAATAATCCATGAATTAATCTTGGCCGATGCATTTTCAAACCTAAACGTTGCATCAGACGACCCAAAGATCTGCGGGGAATGCCTAACTCACTAGAAGCTCTCTTTTTTGATTTTCGTGGGCTTTGAGTAAAAAAAAAAAAAAAAAAGTAAAGTGCAGCCATTATCAACCCACTGCAGGGTGGAAGCCTCCTCAACAATTCATGCTGAGGGAAATGGACCATAATCTGCCACGCTGGTCCAATGCGGGTTGGCAGATCGACCGTATTCAGCAGTCAGGGGCTCGAACCCCGGTCTACTCAAAGAGCGTGTGCTACTGCACTCCCGCTCCTGCCCACTCGGCTACGGAGGCCTTGAGTAAATGCCACAGCAACTAACATTTCATTTTCAGGGGTAGTAACACTGACTGGTCGACCACTCTTTGACGTATTACAGATGGACCCAGTATGATCGAATTTATCGTGTATTTTGTAGATTGTTAGCCTAATTGGTGGTGCTGTATCAAATTCTTCACCCCATTATTGTCGAATCTTTTCAGCATTTTCTGTCTTCCAGTATTATTTGATTATCCACTTTCGTTGGTCGTTGGTTAAATTACCAGCCATAATTATCTGGAAAAAAACATTAAAAATTTCATAAATAAGGAATGCAAAATAATAAAAGATATATAATAAATATTTAAAGATTTAATTTCTCAGACTCACAACTGTATACCTACTTTTGCAACCCCCTGTATAATCAGCATACCTGTAATTGTCCTTAACGTTTGCTACTAAGGGATTTTCTCTTGTATTACTGCTTACTCTCCCTCACAAGGAACCAGCAGTAATCCCCCATCATTAGTACTCACCTTGGTACCGCTTTTTCATCGTGGAAATATCTTGATGAAACCGCAACCCTTGTTCATCACTCACATCTCCCAGATTTTCAGGGAAAAATTCGAGATGGGAATGAAAAAAATGAATTTTCAACGTTCGACAGCCCACGTTTTTGAAGCACTCGAGTAAATTGGACACCAACATTTCATAGTTTTCTTCTTTCCTATTACCCAAAAAACCATGTACTACCACCTTGAATGATCGCCAAGCTGCCAATTCAACCTCCTTTAACTGAGTTTCAAACGCATTGTCTTTCAGGAGTTTCCTAATTTTGGGTCCTACGAAAATTCCTTCCTTAAGTTTAGCATATGTTAAATTAGGAAATACACTTCTGAAGTATGAAAATGCACGAAATTTTTCATCAGTCCAAGTTTGATGTACACGGGTGGAAGAAGAACCTTGTTTGATTGCACTAGACTGACTAGAGGAATATATTTTACATTACACTGTGTTCTGGTATGAACTCGTCCCGCTTGTCCCAACGTTGAACAACATAATGAGGCGCCCAGCCTAGTGGTTAGGCGCGTGGGTGCATAAGTACACGTGCCTTGGGTGACCGGGGTTCAAGCTCGTGACTGCTGAATACGGTACTGTTTCTTGTATTCTGTCTATCTTGTGAACTCCTCTGACCGTTTGGTCGTCACGGAGTATAAACAGAAAATTTGTTTTTCTGTCGCACGGCTGTTCCACATACACAAAAAACAACAATATTTTGTGGAAACTTCCCCCTGCAAACCAACAAGCAAACCAATAACCTTAAGACCACTGCATATGTTTCAACAATAATCCTGGTATTTTATAGCATGTAGAACCTTAGACATGCTTTAATAACTTTCTTTAAGTCCAACTGAATGAAACACAGGAAATGATGGATATGCGTTGCCATTATGAAGCTAAACTGCTTTTAAACTTAATTTTGAGGCATCTATGAATAAACGCCATTCATCTGACTTATGCATGACACCTAGTTCTTTCAAAAGTCCAATAATGCCTTTGCAAAAAACACATATTGTCCTCCGTAGCAAAATACATGTATTTCGAAAACTTTTCCTACCGCAAAGGTTGCAGGCCGCACTCTCCTACTCTCGAGGGGCTGTTTATGTTTGGAGGATAGATTTACAACCCTGAGAACATGTCACGATCGGTTAATACTTGGAAAACCTTGGCACAGCCCACAAAAATCTTCACCAAAAACGATGTGTGTTCTTAAAATTATAAATTGTTGCATCGGAATTTGCACCTAAGAACCATAAGTAGAAATCTGATTATGTTTATCACAAGAAAACAGAGGCCAGAATCGATTGCTAAAATTAAGAGAATTCGCTAAGAGAATAAATCAGTATATCATACATTACTGGCTAAATTATTCGAAATTGGTAAAACGTAACTCCCTCTATATTTAATAACTGTGACATGATGTGAAACTATCATGGTGATTTTCGAAATCTACGCAAAAAAATTGGTTAAAAACAGCATTTAAGTTCTTGGAAGTAAAAATCTTGTTGACGAGTGTAATCAAACCAGTAGTATAAGAGGGTTACATGTATTCCTATGTGTATACATGATCAAATCCCAACTGGTTTCTTTTAACATAAAAATTGAACGATGAACAAAGTGATATAAAAAGAGAAATACAGTACAGTATAAATAAAAAAGCATATCGCCGAGAAGGAAATTTATTAAACTAGTATCATATTTTTGACCTTTTCTCGTAGTTAGTCACCTTTGGCAACGTGCCAGGGATATTCAATTTGTGTATGAAACAAGACTTATGTAGTCAAAGAGTAGTGAGATTTAAACTCAGTCTTCAATGTGCATGTGGTTATGTACAAGTGATCTTCATCATAAAAATAAACCAATAACCGAAAACTGTATCGAACAGAAAAAGAGGAAAATCTGTACAAGTCCAAGAAAATTGTATTCAACGTTACTGAACATTTTCATAAAGAAGCATTAAATGATAAAATTAAGCACACCAATCAAGAACGCGACAAAGGTTAAAGGGGCAACAGGATTTGCAGTACGATTTATAAAAGGATTCAAAGTCAAGCAAAAGGTAAACGTTCTCCAAATTTCTTATTTCCCAAGAGACGTTGTAAAAAAAAAAACAAAAAAGTTCTTTTCTGGACCAATCTGATCGCGATTTCATAGGACTAATAATCGAGGATTTTTATATTTATGATTAAACAAAAAAAAAAGAAAAGAAAAGCACCAATTATACTTAAATTAATTCCAGTATTAGAGCAAAAGTTTAATTTTAATTGACAAAGAAATGAAGCAAGAAAACAAACAAAAGCTTGAAGAAAAATTCTCGATGAGATGGGATTCTGTTGAAGTAAATCTCGGAAAAGAAGAAAACGAAGTATTTATGAAACCAATAAGAAAAAAAAAATTTCTTATTGGTTCCCTCTGGCATTCCCCTCCTTGAATAACTCCTCATGTGAATGTAGATGCAAAATACTCATTCAGTTTATTAGCTACTTGAGCAGGATCATCAGTAGTTGAACCATCTATGTTAAGTGGACCAATCTGATTCATCCCCTTCTTTCTATAGTTTACATAAGTAAAGAAAGCTTTGCTATTTTTCTTTGCGTCCTTTGCCAAAGATTTCTCGTAATCTGCCTTTGCCTTCCTAACCTCCTTTGTGACTTGATTACAGACTAGCTTATATCTGTCGTAAGCTTCTGTGTCGGCTGATAATTTATGTGCATCTCATGCATTTTTCTTCTCTGCCACGAGCCTCATTAATTCATCTGACATCCATTTAGGGCCTGAACCTTGAACAGTATTTCTTATTTGGAACGAAAAGCCTAGTAGACCCCAAGTTTAATCCCTGAAAGCTTCCCATTTAGAATTAAACGTTGGTAACATCATCAGTTGATCCCACTCTATAGAAATTAGAAACGGTCTAAGACCTCTGTAGTCACCTTTACGAAAACAAAACCCTTCCCTTTACCCTTGATCGTAGTTACATCTTTAAGTAAATCCTACATCAGTACACTGTAATCACTGTCACCTAGTGGTTCCTTTATCTGCAAATTCTTAATGTATGCGTCATTGCTGCTGATAATCAGATCAAGGGTATTACTCCCTCTGGTTGCCCCTCGAACATCTTGCTGTAGAAAACAATCCTCCAATTAACCCACAAAAGTGTTGCTATCGTGCGAGTGACCAATCCACAAGTTCCAGTAAATATCTGGAATATTAAAATCTCCCATTACAAGACATTCTGATTTACTGGCCCATTTTATTTCTCTGCACAACTGTTCATTGCACTTATCAGCGTCATTAGGCCTATAACACACTCCTACTCTCATTTTCCCTTTCCCAGTGTTTATGTCACACCAAACTGACTCAACTTTACACTCCAGAATCGCTGCTGAGACTGAATATACTCTCATCAGTAAAGAGTACCTTAAGTAAAGATTTTGTGGTTGTAACCTTTAGAAATATTGGTGGTCCTTAAGTTTTGCACACCAGTGTAGTTCCTGTGGGACCAGCGCATTCTGCCTTGGAGTTTGCCACTGTGTTGCCCTGGTATACAGGTGTGAGCTCTGGCGTTGAGTTGGGCAGCTGAGAACTTGATGGGCTCCTCATATTAATTTCTTCCAGGCCATTTACCCTACACCTCAAACTCTCATAGACGCCCATCAGAACTCTGAGTTGGCGCCTAATTTCTTTACCGTCTTTGCACCTAGCACACACACAAAGACATCCTCCTTGGCTAGATCATGTCCTGTCCTAGACAGGTCTGCAAACATTTCACATTTGGTTCATTGTTTTAGACTGCGATGCTTGGGAGAATTGCTCCATTCGGTTCTCCTGCGAGCCACAGCACCTGGCTATTCTATGAACGCTGCTTTGCTGCTCTAGTCTGGGTCATGATTCCGTTTAAGTATAATTTAATTAATAATGTAATTATAAAATTAATAAATTTTATTGATAATACTATGCTAATCTAACAGATTTCTAATACACTGCTACGTATTTCGCTATCTAGTTTTACGTTAAACTTTACGGTATTTCGTATCGTATAACAATGGCTTTATAGTTCTAGCCACAGAGCTTGGCTAAAACTATAAAGCTGCTTATAGAAAATAATTAAGTCAATAAAAGGACTAAATATATATGGAAACTTAGCATTCGCCGGGGCTGCAAAAATCTTGACAAACGTGGTAATAACGTCGTACCCGAGTTCCTTTGCGGGGAGAAGGTTCCAAATACAGTATTGGTGCGTGGGCAATTGTAAACTCCCCTTACCTTGTAATCATAAGTTCCCTCCTAGTAGTAAATTCCCCTAATCCTTAAACAGGCACCATGACTTGCTATTGTAAATTCTCCTAATTGAAAATTTCAGAACTATTTGGCCTTATCCAGATGACACACCACGAGGAGGCAGTTCTTGCTATCTTCCTGATTTCTTATACGTATCTCTCCTTTATTTACATTTTTGTAATTTTTTTTTTCCATTTTTATCTTTAGTTTTATTTTTTATCATTTCTTTGTTCTCTTTATACATCTATTTTTTTTTTCTTTATCTCTCTTTAATTTTAGCTTTTATTCCTTCCCGTCAGAGATGTGTACCCCCACATTTGTACTTTGCTATCAATTGAGTCGATAATTCATTACGCTTCTCAGAGTTGAGATTTTGGAATTTGGACGGTTTACGAATGCTGTTTAATTTTGCTTAAATTTCTGTTTGCATTTTTTTTTTTAATGTATATGCTGTGATTGAAATAGGAATGAAACGACTCCGTGTGTTCGTTGTTTTGTAATGTAATGTTGGCAGAAGCTCCTGCCCATACTTTAGGCAGACAGTTTGCTTCTTCATCGATATACGTATCCATGAAAACTTAGTCACTTTATCGTTGTCTGGTTTCATTTCAGCTAATTAAAGAAATCTTCTGCCTCGTCAGGTTGTAAAAAATATCATTCCAAAGCAGTAACATAAACATTTAACTATTTCTGATGTATTCTGACGCGAGACCAAATCTTTGGACTGCTCACCACAACGCCTGCGAGATACGAAAGCGACAGCCCTCTGTCCGAATTTCCAGCCATTGCACTCTTCAAACTTTTTTTCAAAGTCAGTTACAATTCCATCCGATTTGAATTCACAGCCAATGTCATTATGTCATATCAGCCATATGTTGTAAGCAGGCTTGAAAGAGAGAGAAAAGAATAATGAAGAATGATGATATCCAGCCCAGGACCCTGGGTATGCCAAGCCCATACTCACAAGATGTTGAGCCCCTGGGGTTGAAAAGTTCTATAATTTTTTAAAGCAGTTTATATAAGTTATTTCTTTTTTATCGAGCAGTAAAGAAAATACAAGTGGAATGTAAAAGCCATTGAAGTAGCCGTGTACTGTAAAGAACTGGGTTTACAAAAAAAAAGTGTTTGCAGTAATCGAGTGTACCATCCATATATACAATTTCGGCTTTGCACAAAACATTTAAATTAGTTTTGCAAGAAAAAATTACCGGTCTACAGTTCACATAACGTCGTTAACACTAAGAAAAATCCTCGTTTTGATTTGTTTTTATTTCTTGTTGCACGTTTTGAACACTTGTCAAATCCTTAGGTTAAGGAAGCATAATTTTATGACGTTCATGGTATGCATTTATTTTAAGTCCACAAATTCCAATTCATGTAGAATTTTTTATTATGTTTTTCATTTGGATCATCTTTTGCCTTTCGTTTTGGCATCGCAGACATCTGCTTATTGTAAGGTTTATGATTATGTATTTCATTACTAGAAACCAACTGTTTTTCTAACCGACAAAACTTTTATAAAAGCTGAACTCCCCCACAGCATCTCCACTTTTCTTTTACCACTAGTAACGGACATTCTAAATAAAACTTAAAATATTTGAAAAGTAATAACGGACGACCACGTTCACTGATAATTTGCATTATTTCCGACATCAGAGTCTTCACCAGATAATTGGTGTTTAAATGTTGTAAAGAAGAGTTTGAGAAAAAACGCTCCAAGGACCCCAAGAATCTAAGCCCGAGCTTAGGCACTATCATGGGAGGAGACATCGTTGCTGTCTCTTTGGCATTAGGGGAATTTATTACTCGCGTCACCATAAACATTTACAAGGTTAACTATTAGGGGAATTTACATTCTTTTAGTGGTCTTTTCATCTGCCCGTGCGCCTATGCATAAACGCGCTACTCATAAAAGTATTTATTATAATTGTCAGCCTAAACGAAAGAAATGCTGAAATTTTCATAAAATTACACCTTTCGATTAGTTACAAATGAGAGATGTCCGGCTTAAGAGGAAAAGGTCCCTCCATGCACTGCTCCCCCTTGAAATTGTACAGACTAAACAATGAAATCCGAAGTAGTTATAATAAATAAATAAACGTGCCAGCACACACGCACACCATCATGTACGGAGTTTCCCCAAGTGAGAGGTATCCTGAACGGTGGCAGATCAGGATGTCTTAATCAACAATATTGCTGCGAAGGTTAACAACAGAATCACCAAAAAAGGATTTCCCGATATTGTTATGCAATAAGATGAATTGCAAAAAGTAATGAGGAACATGAAACTGTTCTACCACTACAGCGCAGCTAGCCTGCTCGCTTGTCCATTCTAGATACGTTATCGTTTCCTACCGTTAGATTTTTAACTCTGAGGTTGCAGATAAAAGTTTCTTCTCCAGAGCAGTAGCGGACTTATATGTTTTGTACTCTTAAGCACTTAGAAGTGTTTACATTTCCCTTCATTTATCCCACGGCCCATTTAAACAGTGTCGGAAACCGAGACCTTTTCGCTTTATGCACAGTAGGTAAACATACTACTGTATATGTCATTAATATATACTAGCAAATTTTACTTCGTATTGTTTTATATTTTAAGCATTTTTCTTTTGGTCTTTAAATACATCATATTTATTTTTAATTATTTTTATAATTTAAATAATTTTTGCCCAAGGTATAAGTTAAATTATGGGGCTTCCGCAGCTAGGGACCAAGTGATGCAACCTCTCCAGCTACCCTCTTTTAAACTGGCACCGATTTATATTCTTTTATTAAAATAAAAACGCCATTTTAAATTTATTTTTATTGTAATATTTCCATTTTTTTCATTAAATTACGTTTTTGTTTGTCTAAATATAATTAACATATTGACGGCCCCCGCAGCCAAGCGATCATTGCGTGGGTGACTACTTGCAGTACATGATTGCATGACACGTGCAATAAATTTGAGGTGCTGGTCAAGACATCAAAGGCAGATAATGTTGAGATATCAGAGACATGGTGTCACACAGATATATCGCTGCAAAATTGAAATTTGGGGAGTATAATGTGTACAGAAAGGATAAACAGGGTAGGAAGGGTTATGCTGTTAGTTAAGAAACACAAAATATAAAGAAGTGTATCCAGTTGACATGGATGGACAGTGTAAAGTTGAGTCAGTTTGGTGTGACATAAACACTGGGAAAGGGAAAATGAGAGTAGGAGTGTGTTATAGGCCTAATGACTCTGATGAGTACAACGAACAATTCTGCAGAGATATAGAGTGGGCCAGTAAATTAGAATGTCTTGTAATGGGGGATATTAACTTTCCGGATATTAACTGGAACTTGTGGCTTGGTCACTCGCACGCTAACAAGACTTTTGTGGATTTATTGGAGGATTGTTTTCTACAGCAACGTGTTCGAGGGGCAACCAGAGGGAGTAACACTCTTAAACCTGATTATTAGCAGTTCATCATTAAGAATTTGCATATAAAGGAACCACTAAGTGACAGTGATCACAGTGTACTGATGTGGGATTTACTTGAAGATGTAACTACCATCAAGGTAAAGGGAAGGGCTTTTGCCTTCGTAAATGTGACTACGGTGGTCTCAGACAGTTTTAATATTTTAGATTAAGGAACTGAGGGGGCATAGATTCAAATTGAGGAAAGACAGTTGTAAAATAGGCGTGCTGAAGTTTATCTTTATCCAGCTGGTAGTTGTTTTGAAAGTTGATAGCTTAAATAAATTTAAGGTAGACATACATTTAGAGTGACCGGATGGAAGAATCGGGAAATTGTTTTTTTTTTTTTTTTGCTGTGTATAAGCTTGCTTTCTTGCATCATATGCCTCAACTAATGCTAAAGTACACGTGCTTTAAGTGACCAGGTTTCAAACCCTTGACAGCTTTTCTCGTATCCTCTGTATCTTGCGTGGTCGTCCTGGGTATAAACAGGAAAATTTATTTAATATAGACTTATATTTAAAAAAAATCTTATATTGTTTTTAATTATTGATAAGAATTTATTGACTGTTGTGTTGGTGGTGGTTTTTATGTTAGACCATAAAAAAAAGTAAAGTAAAGTGCAGCCATTATCAACCCACTGCAGGATGGAAGCCTCCTCAACAATTCATGCTGAGGGAAATGGACCATAATCTGCCACGCTGGTCCAGTGCGGGTTGGCAGATCGACCGTATTCAGCAGTCAGGGGCTTGAACCCCGGTCTACTCAAAGAGCGTATGCTACTGCACTCCCGCTCCTGCCCACTCGGCTACGGAGGCCGTTTTGTTAGACCATATTGCGTCATAATGTACTTTGTCTGTAAAAGAGTGAGTTCACGGGCTGAAAAAACCCGGAATTACTAGCAAGGAGCATCCTATCCCTCCGCCTGAGATCCTTTAATTACAGCCCCGACTAAAGAAGTCTTTAGAAATTCCTCCGGTCTGTGGGACTAGAAACTAGGCCTCTCCAATCAAGTTAAATGTGACGAAACTCACTCGATTGGAGAGGTTTATTCTCAAATGACTGAGCTCTGGGCCCTGTAATTTGAGAGTAAACTGCTGAGCACTGGTCCTCTCAAGGAGGATCAGTGCTCAGCAGTCTGCCGGATAACGTTCATCTATGCAGTAACGAAGTTACAAATTCTTTCCACCCCCCCCCCCCCCCGCGAGATTCTTAAATGCACCTCTTTAGCAACTACTGTATATTAAGCAGTCAATCAACTCGTTGACCCTAACCATTCCCTCCGGAGTTTTTCTATTGCATGATCGTTTTTTTTTTTTCAATCGTCAGAAAAATCATTCGGGAAACTTTCTCAACGGACTAAAAAAAAATAAATAAAATAAATATTAGCACTAGTAGTGGAAAATGATGCCAAAAAGCAAGCTTATACATCAGCCAAAAAAAAAAAAAAAAAAATGTATATTCTGTTTATACCCCGATAATAGGACTTTACAAGATGGAGAGAATATAAAATCACCAGATTTAACAGTCGTACTGGATAGAACTACGACACCAAGCGCACAGCACTCGTACTGCACCCTCGGGTACCCTTCTGCTACAAGATAGCAAAATTCTTTTTAAAAAAGATAAATTCGAAAGCTACTTATTTGAAGTCTCGTCCTTATCGCTTTCAAGTTATATACAAACATAATCAGATATTATGATATCCTTGCTTTCGGAAGCACTTTCAAAGTGGTGTCAACAGACGGAATGCAGTTTTTCCCCCTTCTCTCACAGAAAGTGAGACATTGATATGTCATTTATACTAGCAAACACTGATATGTCAATGTCTGTTCGGCTGAGACTAAATGAAGAGCATTAACCAGGAACTTATCACAACGTTCACTGTACTATTAAAGTGTAAGGTACATTGTTGTCATGCGGCACCAGGGTGTCCCCCCCCATCTCCGCGTTGCTTTCTTTGTGGGTGTACCAGTTTCCTGCGAACGCCAGAGGTTTAAAAGTGTGTGGGTATTGTACCTGTGTCAACTGTTCATTTAGCCGCTGAACTGCTGGAGCCCAGCGTTGCCTCACCTTCGCCCCGTGGAGGCAGACCAGGAACCCAGTAGACTTAAGTTACTCTGGTAGGTCCTGCCGCGTAGTTTCCTGAGATTTCAGCGGCTAGGACTTTTAAAAAAACGTATGTACACATACACATAAGAATATATATACACACACACGCATCCATGCAGTCGTAATTACTTTGGATGTTTGCATACAGCACGTGTGCATGCATTCATATGGCAGGAGTAGGGCAGTGCATAAGGTAATTAGGCCGAGACTGGGCGAAGATTATTTTTGAGCTAGATTAAATTTAGTGTGTATTGCGTTCTGTGGGGGGGGGGCGATAATGGTCCTTAATAAATATACATATGTCTTTACTCTTCTTTATTATTTTTTTTATTTATGTATAATAATAATAATTCTTTATTTAAATATTCCTTATTTGTTCTGTTCCCTTATAGACCTCTATTTCTTACACATCTGACTTTGCTTCACAGGAGAATTCCAGATTCAAGGGAACTTCTCAATTATGTATAATTCCCTTCGGAAAGGCTGAGTGTTCAGGAATAACAAACTCACAAATTAATAAACAACAGAGTTTATTTACATATATATATACAACATAATATATAATTGAATAAAAAAACATGTAATATGCATACAAAGTTAAATCAAGGATACCTTGCGTAAATTATTCTTATTCCTGTTTCCCTTCACTAGCTAATCTGAGTTGACCATTATATGAAAACATTTGATTCATTCTTCTTGCCCTAACTAACCCCTAACCTATTTCGCTTACTCCTGGATACAATTGTGTTTCTTATATTAACAATCAATATGCTACTTTCATCATTATACTCTGTGTTCTCACCATTCTGTTACAATACACTGAAGACCAATCTTAACTTTCCTAAAGTCTCTATTTGTTATTAGTCTTTCAGATGAACCAACAATTCTTCATCAATACAAACACTATATTCAATTATCTATCCTTAAAACATATTCAAAGTTTCTTATATAATTCAATTATCTGTCCTTAAAACATAAAACTTCTCATATAAACCTTACTACCCTTCTAACACATTATAGTCATTTGAACAACAATTTAATCTATTACTCATCCTTCGTTTCCCTTGCATTTTACAATAACCTTTTTTTTAACATAATAACTCTGTTAGTATATATAATTTACTTCGGAGATAATTTATCTATCATTTTACTTCTAGTGCTACCCCCCCTTTTTTTAATTAATTACTATACTGTTTCACTAACAGTCCTTGTTAACTTACAGTACTTACTATATTTCTCACCTACTTCTATCTTTTTTCTTTCCTTTCCGGGGAGGTTTCAACCTTCCATTTTTGGCTCTCTGAGGATCTCCTTCAGATAATTTTCAGGAACTTTTGGCTGCACGGGACTGGTGTCCTTTCTCCACCTTATTCGGGCTACCTTCCGTTCGCTGCTTCCTTCCTTCTCATCGAGCTACTAAGTTTTCGGCTCCACTCCTTCCCTCTCCACCTTATTAAAACTTATTCACAAAAAGAAAATTCACAGGGCATCTCACACTAACTCCTTCTCTACTCCACTTTTTACAGCTCATCCACAAGGAGATAGCTCATAGGGTGCCACCCTCGCTTCTCTGCTCCACCTATTAAGAACTTCTTATTAAATTAAGAAATATTTCACAGCGCTCGTTGCATTCGGGTCACTACCATTGCCTTTCTTCCGATGTGGATTAGACTATAGCATACGGCCACTGCTCTTGCCTTCCAATGACGGACAGGCTTATTCTCCTTACACTCCATAATTTCTAACACGACAAAAAACTCAACTGTTACCAACTCATATTTTCTACCACGACCAAACACTCAACTGTTTGCCCTGACTCATTTTTACAAACACCGAAAATAATCTCAACTTTGTCATTCTTAACTCATTTTTTTTAAACGGCAACAAGAATCTCAACTTTGTCTCTCCCTAACTCATTTCCATAAACACCCACATAAACTCAACTCGGGGTTCTGTGTGTTTCCTACTCAGTCACTTTTTTAACCCATTTCGACAAACACCGACAAAACTCAACTGTGTTCTTGACTGTCCCATTTTCAGAAACACCGACAAGAATCTCAACTTTGTCACCCCTCTCCCCCCCCTTTCACTCACCTTTTTCATCTGAATTATGTACCGCCCCTATGTGTCAGGATCGTCCTTGTTCTGAGTCTTAACCAATCTTTCTCATTTTGTCAACTTTCACTCTGTTCTATTTGCCCGTTTTATTTTCTCTAGCTGTTCCCTTATTGCTCGATCTAACTTCTTATTTTAAGAAATTTGTAAAATTTCTCAGGCTGCCTGTACCTTTGAAGTCAGCCGCTTATAGTTATATTTTAGCAGACTTATTTCACACGATCTACAAAACTTGCCATCACCGACAGCCAGTCTTAACTCTAATCCAGCATTTGTCCCGTATTTACTTCCTGTCTCTTCTTCAGGTGTCACCTTATAGATACCTAAGACAATCTGGAAGCATTCCAGTGCACTAAAATCCACTTCAAAACCTGCTTTGTTACTAATTAAAATAAAATATGTACAACACGATCTTCAAATCTGAGAGAAACTGCAATGAAATATTGACGTCTGTGTTATTTCAAATTACAACAGTTAATTAAGAAATAATAAAAAGAAATGAAATAAAAAATAAGAAAAATTCATGGGATGTATATTGATTATCAGGTGATACAGAAGCTTATAGTAGATATAAACTAATCTGCAATCAAATCGCAAAGAAGATCAGGCAAGCTAAGGCAGATTACGAAAATCTTCTGGCAAAGAATGCAGCAAAGACTACTTATCTTAACAGTAGAAAGAAGAGATTACATCACATTGGCCCACTTGATGGTTTTACTGTTGATGATCCTGATCAGGTTGCTGACAAACTGAATTTTGCATCTATATTCACACATGAGGATTTTTTTTAGGGATAGGGATGAAAGAAGTATTATTATTATTAGCCATAAAGTACAAGGAAGCCTGAGAAGCATATGCTGCACCAGCCAAAAAAAAAAAAATTCTGAATTACAGAGAGAGAGAGAGAGAGACACAAAAATACACGAGTCAGAAGAAGGCAATCACCAAGGAGTGAATAATGATGATATCCAGCTCAGGATTCTGAGTGTGCCAAGCCCATACCAGATGTGAGAGCCCTTGGGGTCGAATTTTAATAGAGAGCTAATTGAATTTGTGATAACTGACAGGAAATTAGAAGAAAAATTGTTGAAGCTGAGCATAAAAAAAGGCGCCTGGGGTGGATGAGATCTATTCAATTATATTAAGAGAAGCAAATCCTCAGCCATAATTATGAGCGCATCTCTGGATTTAAGGGATGTCCATATGGACTGAAGATGAGGGAATGTATCCCCAACTCATGAAGGAGAATCAAAAGATGACACGAGTAATTAGCTTAATTTCTGATCCAGGGAAAATAATGGAGTCACTGGTTAAAGAAGTAATACAGGACCATCTAGACAGGAATGCAATTACGTTGCAGCCACAACACAGATTTGTTAAGGGAGACAATCTATTTAGATATTGTGACGCAGTAACAAAGGAATTGGATGCAAAAAAATAATTTTGATATGATATCCTTGGATTTCAGGAAATCTTTTGATATTGTTGCACGAAAGACTGGTACAAATTGGAGCAGGGTGACATTAAGGGTAAGTTACAGCTATCGATAAAGGTATGGTTGGATGGGAGAAGATAGAGTGATTAATGGATATTGCTCTTCGTGGACTAATGTTATTACTGGAGTTCTCTAGGGTTGAGTACTAAGCCCATTGTTTCATGCCTCTCCTCTGTCCAAAATCTCCTGCTATTATTATTATCATCATTAGCTATTATGGTGCAAGGAAGTCTGAGGCTTTTGCTGCACCAGCCAAAAATTCCTGAGTTACCCAGACACACACAGAGAGAGAGAGAGAGAGAGAGAGAGAGAGAGAGAGAGAGAGAGAGAGAGAGAGAGAGAGAGAGAAATCACTAGATTCTTTCTCTCTCTCTCTCTCTACTTTCCTACACACACCTACTTTACTCAGCTGGATGATATCCAGCTGAGGAAAGTAGATGTGCCAAGCCCAAACTTACCAGATATGAGCCCCTGGGGTTAAATATCCGACATATTTCTACTAGAGCTTCGTTCACTCTCGCCAGAGTGTTGGCGACATGATAGAGTCCTAATATTTACTGCCTACCCTGCTCCCCGTGCCACAGACAGATGCTGGGAGGCCACCTTCCTGATTATTGTGCCTCCCAGCAACATTGTTGCTGGGAGGCACAATAATCGGGAAGGTGTACAAGAACATTGTAAATGGAAACGCTCCTCTTGAAGGATATAATTAGCTGTCAACAAGGTTTTTCTGCCAGATATACTGGGTCAAGTACGAATGCTCTGATTTATCAAACGTGCCTGTTTACTTTCACGAATATAGCATACATACCGGAAACAGAATTAAAACTTATGACACAGGCATCACAATCATAAACATAGCTTGAACGTGTATACCAAAACTGTCTATCTATTTCAGATTTTATATATTGCATTCTGCATTACTTAATTTGAAGTTCATAATGTAAACCCAGGGGCTCATATCTGGTGAGTATGGGCTTGGCAAACCCAGGGTCTTGAGCTGGTTATGATCATTCTTCTCTTTCTTGGTGATTCCGTTCTACTTCTGACACTTTCTCAGGGTAACGCGGGAATTTTTTTTTTTTTTTTTTGGCTGGTGTAGCACAAGTCTCAGGTTGCCTTGCACCATATGGCTAATAATAATAAAAAGCAGAAATTTAACGACAGTGAAAGTTTACATTTACCTATTTGTGATTTCGTTAATTGAAATGAATTTTTCCCTTTATATAAAACATATTTCCCTTCATATATTAGCATTTTATTTTCTTTAGCAAAACTGGAAAAGTTTTTCAAACTGGAAAACATTATCCATTTTTAATTGTAAACGTCGAAATCGTATGGTCTTATTAATATCCCTTAGCCCAGACGATCCCCTACCACTGCTGCCATCTTGATTTTGTTCCGCAGCTTGTACTCTGGACCAGTTGTCTCCCAAGTTTTTTGGTTGCGCACCCTTATTTTACTTAAAAGGGCTAGCACGCACCCCGGAATAAAAAATTAAACATATAAGTTTAACATATATATATTTTTTTCTAGAAATTATTTACGTGGAAGGCATTATCTCTAAAATCACATATAATTTTAAAAGGTGAAATACAAAATGCAAGTTCTTGAACGTGCATTTTGTACTTCACCACTAATCAATACAATGATCAAATAAAGCTGCATATTGAAGTATTAAAAATACGTTTATTTATAATTTTTATTTTCAAAAAACTAAAGTTTTCATAATTAATAAATATTGATTTATTGCAGAATGCAATAAATCAATATTTATTAATATACTGTAGTCGTTTTTTCGATATGTGGTTAACATTTTATTGTCATTATGGTCTACTTCAAGATAAGTGGAGGTATTTGTTAATGTGTGATTTTTTATTTCTTAGGCCTGTGCTTTGCGTCACAAATCTATGGAGGTCTTCAATACAGACCAATTGTTAGGATGCAGATAATTTTTTAATCTTTCCTAACTTGGGAAAGGTATTTCCCAAGTTAGGAAACTTTGCGACAAATTAAAAAATGATCTGCATCCTAACGATTGGTCTGTATTGAAGACCTCCATAGATTTGCGATGTGAAGCACAGGATTCAGAAATAAATAAATAAAAAAAAAAAAAAAAATGTTAACAAATTGAATACATTATTGGGGTCGAGACATGTTCATATGAGTTCTAACACATTGTTGTGAACGTGCGACCAAATGCATAAGAGTTGTGTGGTGACCCCCCCCCCCCCAACACATGCGCACAACGGTCTACTGCAGAATATTTCAGCTGGTTCACAAACATCCCCTCTTCCAACATTCAACATATCGACATGTTACAAATCTTTCCTTGTATACGTTGTTGCAGGGCCAGATTTCACTTTTATCGAAAGGATTAAACTACAATTTACCACCTTGAAAACTACCTAAAGGTCAGTGCGTAATTGATATTGAATTTCGTAGTGTTCCACAAAAAATATTTATTTATTCAACAAGTTAACCAGGTGGTGAATAAATTGAATACACATAAATTGAATGACTGCCTAAATTGAATACACACGACAGTTCAGCTTTATGTGAACTTTGGGAAAATAAGATTTATTATTCAGAGAGCTGACAAAGGAGATACAGTGGTAATACTCAATAAACCTGACTACATTAATAAGCTAGAGTCAGTTGTATCAGATACCTCCACTTATCTTGAAATAGACCTGGCACTATTTACCAATTTGGTCAATCAATACAATAAAATGTTAACCACGTACCGAAAAAACGACTACATTACTATGGCTCAGTTAAAGGAATTGAAGGCCAGAACATACAATATTCCTGCACTTTTTGGTCAGGTAAAATTACATAAGACCGACTTTCCTATTCGGCCTATTGTTTCATACAGAAACTCGGCATTTTCATCCTTGACCACACATGTATATAGCATTATAAAACTCTTTAGACAGGCGATACAATTTGGGATTAAAAATTACGATACACTATTTAATAACCTTAAGGACTGGAGATTTGGCGGTAATGATAATTTATTCTCACTAGATGTTACCTCATTATATACGAATGTAAATGTTGAATACACATATTCTTTAGGATGTTAAATAACTCGATACCATTAATTATATGGAACTTCCTATTAAGGAAATTTTTCACTTAATTAAACTCTTAGTTGAAGCCAACTATATCACCTTTCGAGACAAAGTATACAAACAAATTTTTGGTTTGCCAATAGATCTCCGATATTAAGCCTGAGGGGCTTAATATCGGAGATCTATCTCTCAATGATTGAACATATACATTTGACGCCTTTTCTACACCGTATCACTTACTATGGGAGGTATTTAGATGATGTTTTAGTCATTACCGATAGTAGCACTATCCAAGATATTTTATATTCATTCAATAATTATAAATTTACATTGGAGAGGGAGAAAACGGATACTAAGTCATAAAATTTTCTAAATTTCACACTTACTCGGGACGCGAATAAAATCCAATTTAACATTATCATAAACCTACAAACACTGGTATGCTTCTACATTATACAGCTATTACCCATTCACCTACAAAAGATTGATTATCTTTAATCGATTTCTCAATGCTTATAAATATTCAACAGAATCTGCTTTGGGCTCAGAAATAAATATTAACCAGCCGATTCTTAAACGGGTTACCCACTTGCTACAATAGACAGAATTAGGGTACAAGCTAAGGATAGAATACAAAAAAAATACACCAACCAACAACAGTAATATCAAAAAATACTTTATTTCAGTCCCATCTGTTGAACAGTGGCACAAACAACTTAACAGATTCTTTAAAGATACTGAATTTAAAATTGTAGCCAGGCCATTACAGAAATTACACACTAAACTGAACAATCTCTGTCCTTTTTGCATTTGCAACACAAATAAATGACCTAGTATACATTTTTTCTGGTGATTGTGACTTGTCTTATCAGGGTTCTATGCGGTTTCCTCTGACTTTTTGTGTTAACCAACACGCCTCAGTTCATGCTTCTTGTTGAGCAGGGTCAGAATTAGCCTTTCATGCTATTAATGAAAAACATACTTTTTTGTTTAATGAGGCTAAAATATTTAGTTGTCAACATAATTATACAAGACTTAATAGCAGAAACGATCGAAATTAAATTACATGAGAATTTTGTTAGTGTTCACAGGCCATAGCTAATCTCCGACTCGTGGTCCTTTGTGTGCATGTGCGAAGACAAATAATCCCTATTTAAGTTCCTTGCTCACCCCTATTTGGTAATTTTCATTCTTGTGATCACGACATATGGTCGAAAAGCATTGTCAGCTTCAGGAAGGAAAATCGTTTTCCATTTTTTCCCGTTAAATTAATTTATTTAATTTTTAATTGCATTAAAATTGATTGTGTTAATTTAATTTTAATTATTATTAATTATTTCTTACTGTAATATGAGATTTTCGTTTTTTTTTTAATTTTTTAAAAATTGTTTTCATTTTAATTTCTGGAGAGTATTATACAGAAGTTGTCTATATATCATATTGAGGTAAACTTCTCACATTCTTTTACAAATGTTTATATCAACGTATGAGCATTATAGTTCTGGTTCATGCTATCATAATACTATTACCTTAACTTGTCATTTCAGTTTGTACACGTAAATTCAATAAAATGTATGTTTGGTTTCATGAGTTACCATTCGCATGATTTCTCATATTTCCATCAATTACGCATTTTACCCTTTGGGAAGATATTTATGGCAATTAGGTACATCAGGTTGAGTCTTTTTATTGGATTTCATTTACAGAGATATATATCCCATTTAACAAATGCATTTCAAACATTTCTGCAATCCACAACACAGCGCAAATTCCGATTTCTACCTCCCCTGCATCTACAGTTGCCACTGTCGATGCAGGGGAGGTAGAAATCGGTTTTTAAAAATTGTGATTGACAGTTGACAGGTCCTCTTAATTTTTTTTAAAATTACTTTTTACAGTTCTTTTAAAGGTAATTCAGCTTCAGCTTTTTCAGCCATTAAAACATGCACATATTTTTGTATACATACTTGCTGAAACATAGTAACAAATAACACATGAAAAACCATAAAATCCATGGATGAACAAAATAATCAATGTAGCAAAAATCCCCTAAACAAAAACAACCATAACAAATTTATATATATATTTTTAAGAGTATTTTTTCATAAGTTTAACGTTTATCTTACATTAAGAATAATGTGGAAAATAGTGCAGAATAACTTTCATGGAAAAGGAAAAAAGTTAGAAACATTTACACCTTTTCTGCCTTCATATATATTTAATTTTATTAGAACATGTGGTATGCATATTTAATTTCAGTTAATTTCTAATCAAGGTTTATTTTATTCTTTTCAGATGAATATGAATGTTGCCTCCCTTTATATGGTGATTGTACTGATACAGTACAATGGGAACCTTTGCAGATCACATGCAACTACAATGTGGATGCAAACTCATCATAATAATTCTCAAAAAAAATGTTTCCTATCTAAGTCTTCTGAAGAATTAACTCTGACTTGTAGTGAAGTCTATATCGAGGAAATTGTCTCTTCTTTAATTCCAAATTTAAATATATTAAATGTTTCCCATTGCTCATTATTTATATTTCGTACACAATTAAATCTAACAGAACTTAGAGTACTGCACTTGACTAACAATAATATTAAATATCTTTTACCAAAAGTATTCACCAGCCTACCAAATCTGGTTCACCTCAATTTAAGTAACAACATTATTTCTAATTTATTGAACCACACATTTCAGAATAACCCCTATTTACAAACTATTGATATGTCTTCAAATAATATACAATATGGTACTGGAATAGTTAATGCATTTAGCCATCTTGATAAACTGAAGGTACTTAACCTCGAAAATAATAATATAAAACGAGTGAATATTGGTGATCTTAGGCTATTAAGAAATTCATCATTAACTGAATTAAATCTTGCAAATTGCCAAATAAGCAGAATTGATGCCAGTGCTTTTTCTTCTTTAAAACTGCTGAAGATACTCAACTTATCTTTCAATCAACTAGGTACATTTACTTTGTGTAATGCTACTGAAGGTCTCCAGCATACTGATATACGTAAACTAGTTTTGCAAGGGATATATTTACAAGAATTTCCAACACAAGCATTACTTGTTTTGAATAATTCAACTCTGAATTATCTTGATATAAGTGATAATTACTTCATAACACTAACAAATTTGTGTTTCCCTTATTTGCCATTATTGAAAACTCTTATAATGAGATCTTGTGAAATTGAAGTAATTGAAGATGGAGCATTTAATGGAATTGCAAACCTACAAACTCTCGATATGAGTGAAAATAGAATTACCTATATCCACAGTGAATTTAATAATTTACCTAAACTAACTTACCTTGATCTCAGCAATTCAAAGTTTGACTCTTTCGCATATACTCCTTATAATCCTTATAATCTGACTTATTTGAACAAACAGCTACAAGAATTAATACTTGACAGAGTACCTTTCCCCCTAAAAATAGAGAGAGATTGGTTAAATGGTCTGAAACATTTGACTAAGCTAAGCCTTAGGGGAAATCATATTGCTGCTATAAGTGATTTTGCATTTGATGATTTATCATCACTTGAAGTACTTGATTTGTCATTTAATTCTATAATCTCTATTAATAACGAAATTTTTTCTGGATTATCTAACCTCAAGCATGTTGGAATGAACAATAATGCTATTAAGTGGAATTCAACAAAATCTCTATTTACCTGTTGTCCTAATATTGTCTCTTTGAACTTTGGTAACAATGAGATTATTGAGATTCCAGCAAAAACTTTCTCATCTTTAAACATGTTAAAAGATGTATTTTTTAATGACAATGCACTTATTTCATGGAAAGATTCTCTGTTTTCCTCAGAGGCATCTTTAAATATACTTGAATTAAGTAATAATCAAATAACTCATGCAACAGGTGCAATGCTCAGTGACTTCAAGAAAACTGCCATATTAGATCTGAGATTCAATCCACTAGACTGTTCTATGTGTGGAATGAAACAATTCCAGCAATGGATATTAAATACTACGGTAATACTTGTCATGAAAAACAAGAGTGAAGGCTACAATTGCAAATTGCCAGATTTACTGATGGGAAAGTATTTTATTAATATTACAATAGAAGATGACCACTGTTTTGAGAAAATGATCAGCCTATTAACGGTTTTGTCTTCAATAGCTTTTGTAATTTTCTTTATAATTTTAAGTCTGTTAAGTTGGCATTTCTTAAAATGGAACTTCCGATACTGGTGGTTTCAGCTCCATAGTCATGTTATCCAATACAAAACAAGTTGTGAAGCTGAAAAATATCCATATGATGCATTTGTCTGCTATAATGATAATGATATTAAATGGGTTAAGCATTATTTATTACCTTCATTAGAAAATTCTGAAAATAATTTACAGTTATGTCTTCCTGATAGAGATATTGCTGATGGAAATGATATTACTGAGTATGTATTGGATGCCATAGCAAAGAGCAGAAAAACTATATTAGTGCTTTCTAATTCCTTTGTTAAATGTGAATGGTGTATGTTTGAATTAAATATGGCCCAGCATAAATTATTTGAAGATACAAGGGATGGAATAATACTCATTCAACTTCATGAGATAGATGATAATTTAATTACAAGTAATCTTCGGTATGTTGTGAAAACAAGAACTTATATTCCATGGACTGAAAATTCTGTAGGTCAAAAGCTTTTTTGGAAAAGATTGTGTTATGCTTTAAAAAAACCTGATATGCTATTTAAAATGAAGCAGTTAGTATGACTAAATAAGCATGATATTATCATAGTTCACCATTTTCACAGTTATAAAACAGAATCATTGTTTGAATTTAAAATGGCTCTAGTATTGTTATAGATACTTGCTTTTTATGATGCAAGAGTCTTTTCTTAGAGTTAATCACAGGATATGTTAATTTGTGTGTGTGTGTATATATATATATACTCTGTATACTTTGGGAATATTATGCAATTTTATTTATTACATAATTAAATATATTTACCTGTTGAATCAAAGTTTACTCCTACCATAACAATGTATATGTAACTAAAAATTGACAAATCTATATTAAAAATTCCTCAAAGTTTGTGGTAATTTTAACAACTCAAGGCAGTGATGGATACAGGTGGGGATAATTTCTCCCCTCTAGAGCCTGGATAAATTGGAACATATACTGTGTATTTTGTGATATTAAGTTATTATTTTCCACTGTTTATTCTTAGTACAATAGTAGTGACCACTAGTGAACTAGTATAACCTTGATAGCAAAAAAAAAAAAAAAAAAAAATCTTTTTCAGCAATAATAATAAAATTACCAGCCTCATTTTAAAACCATGAAGTTCTTATAGATTTCTTTCACCACTTGAATGTTGCTATATCACACAAAACGTTTATTAATTTAGAATAATTATCTACATTAGAATAATAAGAATACTATTATTTATTATTAAACTATAATCTGCCATTTATCAATGTTACAATCTATAAAGAGAAAAAAAAACTAATCAAATGTGATTTGTACTGTGTTATATTTGTAGCATTAAATAAATGGTGCTGTTGTAGGACATCTAGGCTTACAACTGTTATTTTTATAAGAGGAAAAAAATGGCAAGGTTTATCATTATAAGTATTATTATCATATAGGCATATACCTAATATTTAATTATACAGGAAAGATTTAGATTTAAGAAAAATTAACAGCCAAACAAAGGAATGTGGCAAGTTTAAACTCTAAGATAAGGACATATAGAAGTAAGCAGAGAATGAAACAACCTTCTAGAATCACCTTAAAAGCTACCATAACAGTTAAATGCAGCCATCTAGAATTAGGTATGTAGCAATGTACATAATACATAAAATAATCTCTTTGAGAGAGTGCTTTAGAACAGGTAGCTAGGCAGGAAGTCAAACAGCGCAGCCTTTTTTTTTTTTTTAAGTAAATAAAAGGTGCACATGAAATTGAATAATTATTCAAAGGTTTAGACAAGTGGCAAAAGGAAGCCACTCGAAAGTAAAAGTTCTCACTGGACAATCTGTAATAAGCAAGGAAGGAGATGATATTTAAAAGAGAAATGTATGCAAAATTTCCAATGGAAATTAGTGCTTCAGTCATTAAAGAGGACTTTATAAGTGTGGAATTGTGACATTTTAAGTATACCTATCCTGTCTCAGCTGCACTTGAAGTAAAGTAACATTTTAGTATGGCAAAAAAAAAAAAAGTTTCAGTTTCACTTGGCAGAATGTCAATGTGTATATTTAGTATAAATTGATTCACATTAATTTTGAAGGCATTCTACCAGTTAGAAAGATCTAGAGAACATTATACTGGTAAGATTTGATAGATGTTATAGGGATTGGAAATATATTAGTTGGAGTTACAATTGTGTTCACTAAGTATTAGAGAACACTTTAAAATAGCAGTTCAGGAGTTACAATTGTGTTCACTAAGTATTAGAGAACATTTTAAAATAGCAGTTCATGAAAGCTTCAATTACATACATTAATGTTATAGGTCTGGATGAATTTAGCATTATTGATTTAAGCGATGATTCGTATATTCAACTGTAAGGTAAATTTTGAGAATACTAGTTCTGGCTAAATTAGATTAATTAAAGTTGCACATTGTAGTGTTGATTTAGAATTTTAAATGAACAAAAGAAAGCAAAAATATAATGGGTTGGAAATTTAAATGATAAAAGAAGTGATCATTTATTACCCCTTCCTTATGATCAAAATAATGTTTTTTTTTTTTTTTTTTTTTTCTTCTTCTTCTCGTTGTAACATGATCAAGGCTTAATGATTTGCCCATAGAGTGCTTAAGCCTCCCCCCACTAAAACTCTGGGACAGTATATGTAAATAGTTGAAGTCTATTAAGAAAAGTACAACATTTTTCAAATGTTTTTATTAAACGTTGGCATTATTTTACAGAAATTTTTTACAGGTTTTTTTTTTTTTTTTTGTATGCTGTACATATTGTAATACAATATTTTACTTCATCCTTCTCTTTTTTAACAAAGCATTTCGGAGAGAAACCTATAAAATAGTCAAATAAATACCATATAAGCAATTAAAACAAAATCACTAAATCAAGATATAAGAATTGAGGAGGGAGGAACTAAGAATTAAAGCAAGGTAATAACAGGTGGGCTGGCTTGTTTTAGATTAAGTGCTTAGACAAATAAGGTGTCTATATAGAATGTTTGTAAACTGCATGTATTCTATGGTTGGTTTACCAGTTTTGTATGAAATGCTTGGAGGATGGTGGAGTGGAGGGAACATCACACAATGCAACCTTTGCCTGAGATCAACTAACTGAGTTATGGTGCAATATAAAGCCCATAAAAATTCCTTCCACTTGCACAGGATTCAAACAGAAGCTTTACCAAAGTGTGGAAGAGCAATGATTGTAGTCACTGCTCTTCCACACCATATAAGAGCTGTAATATATTATCATGTAATTATCAATTACATTCCTTCAATAATACTAACTGCCTGTCTGTTTAACCATTAACCTAATCGCTGGTAATGGAACCTTCCAGCTGCAGAATGGTTTTTGTATCTATAGGTTTCTGGCTGATGTCCTGCCTGTTTTGAAAATGCCTGCATGAAGAGAAGTGCTTTCAGTTTGAGCAACAGTCAGAGAATCATGGTGCACACTCTAGTGTTTCCAATGATTTTAGAAGTTGCATGAGATATTATTAGCCATATAGTGCAAGGAAGCCTGAAGCATATGCTGCACCAACCAAAAAAAAAAATTCTGAATTACGCTGAGAGAGAGTTAGAAGTAGAAGGGAATCACCAAGGAAGAGAAGAATGATGATATCCAGCTCAGGACCCTAGGTGTGCCAAGCCCATACTCACCAGATGTGAGCCCCTGGGGTTGAATGCTGCCCTATGAAATTTTGTGTTGTCAAGCAAGACAAATGAGAAAGTACCTAACATACATCTTTGCTTTTGGTGAATTGTACTTAATAATAAGCATAAGTACTCTGCAATGATCATGCCTCAGAATTCTCACAGATTTAGGCAATGATAAATATCACCTATGCACTGCTTGGCTCTTGCCAGAGTTTTTTGGTTGAAGATAGTACAAGTAACTTTGATCTGTTTACCAAAATAAAATAACCATTCTGAGAATAGACAGGATATTTTACATATCAGGGATTAGTCTCTTGTAGATATCAATAAAAACTGCTCTGCAGATGGAATTTTGAGGTTATCAGGTAGAGAAATGATTACACAGAGAGGTAGTGATTATATTGAAGGTATATTAACTGCATGATAATAAATTCTTCTTTCTTGTTAATTACGTGGTTACTACTATTTTTCCTCAATTCCCATATCACAAGGTAATTTTTAACTTTCCAAAACTTATTTATAAAATTGCAATGCTGATAATGTAGTCAAATAAGAAATATTCTGCATTTCTAACTCAAGTGGACAGATATAAATTACATATTACTAATGATGCACATTTGTCTTCATAGTTTGATAACAAGACATAACTGATATTTGTTTTACTGTTGGCAAGGAAAGACAAACATTTTACATGCAGATAAAAGTGTATTACACTTACAATTTCTTAAATTTCATTCCTTCACTAGATTATTGTTGCAAAGAAACATTAATTAAAATGTAAAATTTGCATCTTTCCTTGCCAAAAATAGAAAAATGTGTCACGTCATAGAATTTCACAATTTGTCCAACATTTTTAAAACTTTTTTTTTTTTTTTTTTTTTTTTTGAGTTATCTGGGAACTACTACTTTAAAATAATTCCCATTTCAATGCCTGCATTGAAATCTAACTCCCCAACCTTTACTAATTAACTGATTTTGTACTCCAAGTTTCTTTGATATAAATGAATTTCTATGTAGGTCTCACTAGTGAAAAGTGAGATCTGCAGGTCCCAACTAATTCATTTCCACTCTCTCTCTCTCTCTCTCTCTCTCTCTCTCTCTCTCTCTCTCTCTCTCTCTCTCTCTCTCTCTCTCTCTCAGGTATGTGATACTAGAAGCAGCCTCTTTGATCCTGGTTTTTATATATGCTAATTTTTTTGGAAGTGGTTGTTTTCATACATCATCTTTTACAAATCCCATGGAAAAAATCTGAGTGCAATGGCTGGATGATGAGGTTGCCAACTTGGAAAGTGTTCACTCAAATAGCATATTTTGATGGAAATGAAGATGCCTCAGTCTGGCTGATTCAGCATTTTCCTAGAAGTGATTTCATAATACTGTAATAATAAAAATAAGCCCCTCTCAGTGAACAAAATGCAAACTTTAGAAGTGTCACAAACATGCTCCTCAATCATATATGGGTTCAAATAGCTCCAAAACCTTACAACTCAAATTGAAATGCAATTTATGTAATATTTGTAGTCTGCACAGCTTAAAGGGCAGTAGCATTCCCTGAGCATTACAGAAACAGTGTAGTTATCAAAAAAGTTTTGACTACCACAATAAAGTGGTTTGCATAGATTACAGACAAGTGTCTTCATCATAATTTCAAAGCTCTCATGACTAACATTTGTTCTACCACTTTTCATAACAGTGCAACAATGTTTTTAGTTGTAATAATAATTTTATACCACTGAAGCATGAAGTATCTTATGAGAGGATTCTTGCAGTATGGTAAATTTCAGATATTCAGGTCCAAGGCACTGTACTTGGCTTTGTATTGAACAAAAGAATGAAAAAGTTATGCAATTTTAAAAGTGTTAACTTTTGATTTACTGTGTATCAAATGTTTACCTGAAAAGGGTTAATATCAATTCACAGACACAGTAAAACTTCTGACTCAGTAACAGACCTCGAACATAAGGAGCTTTTGTATGTTTAGGGTTTAGATAATACAAATTATCAATTAAAACCAATTCAGTTACACAAAAAAAATCTTTTTTCGCCATCAACCACTGTATCACCCAAAGTCATGGAAGGGTGATTTTAGATAAGCCAACTATAATTACTGAAGTTGCTAAGAGCAAGACTAATTATGAAAGAATTTAAAATTGGTTGTTGGCACTGTCTATATACCTTAAAAAAAGCATGCTGTGAAAGAGATAGAATCTAAGAAAAGAAAGAGAATCCAGGAAACCAAACACAGATTTAGAAGAGAAGTAGCAGCAATTAATGTTTCAAGAAAAGAAAAACAGATCCCCCAGACCTATGTTATAAAAGAAAATCCTTGGACTTGGCCAAACCTTTTAATTTAAATATTTTGTGTGGCTTTAAATTCTCAAACATAAGAAATATAATGACTGAAATTATGTTTCACTTACTCGATTATAGATAAGTAGTAAGGGTTAAAGAAGAACTGGGAGGTGCACAGTATCAGTCCAAAGCAAAGTACAATAAACAGTAAGCTCCATGACAGAGACATGTAGAGGTATAAATTCAATACTGCATTTACTTTTATATAACAAATAAATGTAGTAGTCCTGAGGAGGTTTCAGCCTTACCATAACTAAAAGTTATGGTTGGTTAGTCGGTTATTGGAAGTTTAATGGTGCATCTAAGGCTATGTGCCATTAAACTTCCAATAACCAACCAACCAACCATAACTTTTAGTTATGGTAAGGCTGAAAGTAATTTCATAATAATATGAGATTAGTTTGCCATTTAATGTTTGTATCAGCTAAAATGCTTATTTTAGGGCAACTATCAAAAATCTCAGGAGCATAAAAGGGTCTTCAATTATCATGTAGGTCCAATAACTGTTCCACATATTCTACCTCAATACTTCTTCAAAGAGCTTTCATCAACGTTTTCGACAGTGCCTGAGAACCAAGGCACTCATGTAGAATTACAGATTTTGCTAGCAGTTGCAATCTATAAAGCTAATTATCATTATTCACTCTAGAATCAGTAAAATTGTTAAATGTTTAACCTGATAAAATTTATGATAAACACATTAAACATATTATTAAGCACATTAAAATCAATCATACAAACTATTAAATTTCATTTGCTGTGTGCTAAGTATATTTTGACATGTAGTCTAAATTTATAAAACAGGAAAATTAAATGTAAAGATGGGAAAATGTCAGTTTCAATTTTTTAAGAGAGAGAGAGCATTAAAAAAAATGTTTTACTGTTTTTAACTCATTTACCTGTTTCTCTTGAAATGATCGTTTAGTCTTTCTTTTGACTTTATGTTTTATCATCATAAAGGCTTTATTTTTTGCATGCTCTTTGTTTGTTTTGCTTGAAAATGGATTGCGACGTTTTCTTCTTTTTGCAAATTTTTCTCTGCCTTCACGGCCAGCCTGTGAATTACATTTTATAGAGAAAATAACATTATTATCATCACAATCATCAGTATTAAGGCCTTTTATGTTAGAATAAAAATGCAGTTCTGGTTTATTTTATAATGTAACCAAAGCTATCAATGCAACTAAGAATGTTAGGCATCACTGTCTGTAAATGGTGTGCAGCCTGTGGTTGGCTTGCCTCTTTATCTGGATAAAAAACAAGAGTTTCCAGGAATGGGATCATAAACTTTCACATAGTGTGGAGAGAGAAAAAAAATATATATACAGGGTGTTTCAGTCAAACGTTTCAGAACTTCTAAGAGGGGTAGGGTACATCCTGACAACTTGAAATCATATAGCAATGTGGGGTCGGAAATGCTTTCCTGAAGCGGTGTTTTACACAGAAGCACCATAAAGAAAAGAGACCATAAGTGAAAAATCGTTTTAATAATACATGAAAAGAAGCAAAAGGTACATGGATTAAAGTAAGTGTTCGAAGTTTCTTCCACGGGCTACAATGCACGCCTCACATCTCCGACGCATGGACATCCGAACATTCTGGAATACTCCAGGCGAATTTCGAATTTCTTCGGCAGATACTGCGATTCTTGCAACCAGCTCCTCAGCATTGTCAACAGGGGTGTCATAAACTAGCGATTTCATATGACCCCAGAAATAAAAATCAAGACATGATAGGTCGGGTGACCGAGCAGGCCAACGCACGGGACCACCACGTCCGATCCACTGTTGACCAAATGTGACATCCAGGTACTTACGAACATCTCCGCTATAATGGGCAGGGGCTCCATCGTGTTGGAACCACATTGTCTGTTGCGTCGATGCAGAAATCTGTTCATCTCTCAAAAGTTGTGGCAATACTTGCTGCAGAAAGATCAAGTAGATAGGTCCGGTTAGACGACACGGTAACAGGTAAGGTCCGATGAGGTGATCTCCCATAATACCGGCCCATACATTGACCGAAAATCGAATCTGTGCTGCACGATGACTTCTGTGTACAATACCGCTTCAGGAAAGCATTTCCGACCCCACATTGCTATATGATTTCGAGTTGTCAGGATGTACCCTACCCCTCTTAGAAGTTCTGAAACGTTTAACTGAAACACCCTGTGTATATATATATATATATATATATATATATATATTTGTATTTTTTTGGCACAAGGGCCTCTTGGGCCATATTGTGCCTGCTCGTGATTTACTTATCACTATCACTGATTTCACATGTTATTATGATCAGACACATACAAATTTATGTATTTCAAATAGTTAAACAGTTCTTTGAAATCTGCATCACAGACAAGAACATGTAATAAAGTTGAGGGTTCCAGCAAGTTTGGATAGGGAGATAAAGCTGGATTTTCTTTGGATAGTTGAATGTTGGGGACATTCAATGAGAATATGCTTTATTGTTAGCTGTAACTGGCAAAAGAAACAATGAGGAGAATTCTCTCCCATAAGCAAAAACAGATGAGTTGGATGGGAATGACTGATGCAGAGTCTTGTCAGAATTGCTTCTTTCTGCCTGCTTCTCCTCAAAGTAATGCCCACAGCTGTGGCTCTTTTTTTTATTTGCAGTTGAGAGGAAGATCCAGTGTTGGGATGTTTGGCAGCGTCATCCACACATTCATTACCTGGGACGCAGATATGATTGGTTGTTTGATAGTGACATAATTTAGATCGGATCTCTTTTAAGACTGAGATGGGGAAGTAGCTTGAATGGCCGTGATTGCACATAAGGAGTCTGTATATATCAGGGATTGCTTGATATGGCGGTTGTTCATGTTATCTAGAGATAGTTTTATTGCAAACAATTCTGCAGCATAGATATGGCATTCAGTAGGAAGAGACAGCTACTGAGAAGGTGGAAGAAACTGCTGCAGCACCTATAGCTGAATTTGTTTTGGAGCCATCAGTATAGATATGTACCTTCTCTGAGTTTTCCAAGGAATGTGCTTTGTGTAGCTGGTGTTTGCTAGGAAAAATTTTCCCCATCTTATAAAGAAACTGTCGCAAAGAGGTGAGAATTAAGTCCAAGAAACGTAATGTCCAAACTGAGCATGAGCTCTTGCAATCAAAGCTCTGCGGTGTGGTGTGGTTTCCATTAGGTTTATTGTGGTATAGCATGGCATACTGAGGGTCAGCCAGATACTGCCACCTGGAGTAGGACAGAATAATCTCAATCTTTGCTGCAGAGTTACACAATAAGGATTTTCTCCTGAGATATAGAGGGGTTCATTTGTCTCAATATACAGGCTGTGGACTGGAGATGCTCTGAAGGCTCCCATGGCTATCCTAAGGGCACTATGTGATGGTGTTCAGACATAGAGAACTTTTCCTAGTGGAGTCATAGATAGGTGATCCATAATCCAAGTGTGATCTTATTAAAGTTCAACAGAGATGTAGGAGGGAGCTTCTTTCAGCACCCAAGTACATAGCACTTACGATGTTCAGTTTTTCAAGGCAAGTCATTTGAACATAAGCTATGTGAGTAGCAAAATTAAGTTTATTGTCCAAGTATAACCTCAATAGACGGAAATTGTTGGTAACAGAAACCAGGCTGTTTTTAAAATATATTTCTGGATCTGGATGTAGTTTGTTGTTTACAGAAATGAATTCAGTGGATTTCTTTTCTGCAAAGGAATAACCATTCTGTAATTCCCACGATTCCAAATTAGCTATGGAAATTTGAAGTTGCCTTTCAATGGTGTTCATAGTTTGGAATGGACAAGAGATAATGGGGTCGTCAGCAAACATGTATGATTCTACTTTATTTAATATATCCTGTGTCATGTTTGTAATACTTATCGCAAATAATGACCAGATGCTTTTGAAACCCTGTACTGATTACTGTTTAGCAAGTTGTTGGTTTGTAGGAACCATGTTAGCTACCTGTGAACCATTTTTTCTAGGACTGTGCCTAAACAACTGGTCAGTAAAACTGGCCTGTAGTTATGCAGAAAGGTGTGATCCTTTCCTGACTTCGAGAAGGCTAGTACAATCAACTGATGCCAGGAGTTTGGACAAGTATTTTCTAAAAATATTTGATTGTGATATTTTAACAATGTACTTTTTGCTCTGTTGTTTAGATGTGTTATAATTGCATCTAATATAATGATAAATCCCGTTCTAGATGGGATCTAATAGATCCCACCTAGAACAGCAGCACTACTGGATGTTTTATTGAGAGAGCCTAAAAGTTCTGAATGGCTGTTTGTATGGGTATGAAACTATTGTAAAAAAAAGTGATCTTATGCTGTTGTGAAGATTCTATATAATTTTCTGAACGATTGGGTTGTAGGTGGGCACGGGTGAGTCATCGTGATTGGGGATTCGCACCCTTAAGTTCTGTACAAATCAATCTTCCTTCCCTTCATAACATATGGATCTAGGGTCTGTTTTGCAGGGCAACTCTTTACAACAACAAACGTAAACTGGGAACCATCCAGTGCACCATCCTTCTTACTATTACAAGGGCATGCTGCACAGTTAGCAACCCAGCCCTTCAAGTTCTTGCGAGCATCCTTCCGCTTGATCTGGAGGTTATTCAAAGGGGCCTCCACTACTGTCTATCCAGGGGTATACCAGCAACTATCCTTGGACACTCCATCAATAACTTGAATGAAATCAGGCAGGAAAAGAAACGAATTGCCATCCTACTACTTCAGACTTGGCAGGACAGATGGACTGCTACCGACAAGGGCCCAATCACCAAGAAATTTATACCTTATGTGAATGCCGTATTTCCCAAGTCTCCAAATTGGTTCTCTCCTGGTCTTTATACCACCTACCTCGTTACCGGACACATATCAATAAACCATAAACTAACATCCATAGGAATCATTGACAACCCCTACTGTGCATGTGGTGAACTAGAAGACTGGAACCATCTAGTATATACCTGTCAACGCTGAGGACCTCCGCAGCATCCTGTTTACTTGCACACAAGATAATCCTCAAGGAAATGAACACTTATTCATCACAGAAGAAAACTACTACTATGAGTTTACCAAATTTGCACAAGCCCTCTTCACAAGATGGAGAACCCTATTGTCAACACAAAATAGGAACAACCCAAACATCTGATCCTTACCTAACTGGCCAACCGATCTTAACCTGGATAGGATCAACTGGCGTACAGGCCACCTGATTCCTCAGTGGCAACTTACACGCAGCTCTCTTGCTGTGTCTTATTTATCGTCCTTCTCGGGTTCCCCTTTCACCTGATGGCACTTATTGCTGCACTGATAACCTGGAGGATACCTTTGCCTACATCCTCCATATTTCTAGCTATACCCTCCTTTCTTGCGTACACTCTGTACTTCCGACTCTACCCTTTTTTTTTTTTTTTTTTTTTTTTGTCTCTGTCCAGGAAGCTCTGGCAACCCTGGTGGAGACAAGCCAGAGAATAATGGGCAGCCTGGCGGCTACATCCTAGTGGTGTGTGCAGGCAACGTGGAGTCCCACCAGGGGCCCTGCAGCCAACAGAACCTAATGCAATATGTCATCTACAACACACACAACACTTTTCTGGCATTTACAGTAGTACTGTATTCCTTCACAGCGAACAGGTGGCGCCTGACCCTAATACTATGTAGGTGGGTACTGGGTAATTGGGAAAACCTTGGGGTCCGCCAATCAACAAATGAATAAAATGAATGTAGGTGGGTACTGTTGATATGCTGGCAAATAATTCAGCTAAGGTATTCGTTATTTTCCTTGGAGAGGACAACTCCTTCCCTTCCCAGTTTAATACCGAAGCCTGGGACTGCACATATTTGTCATTAAGCGTTTCTATTTTCCTCCAGATGAATCTGGTAGCTGTGTCCTTGTTTATACTCGAGGAAAAGCTAATCCAGGCACCTTTATTTGCTTTTCTTCTCATTTAGTGGAACTTGGCTTTCAGTCTTTTAAAGCTAATTAGGTTAATAGTTGTGCAGAATTTGCCAAACAAATTCCAATTATATTTTTTTATTACTTAGCGTGTTTACAATTCTGATTCCGCCAGCAATTACTCTTGCTAGTAATTACTTTTTCCTACTACTACTTCTTGTACCAACTGATTAACTATTACGAGGTATAAGCTTTGTATACACCTTTCAACTTAATTTTATTTATTACACAACTGACTTAAACACATGAAATATACTCCCATAACTATGTTCAGGGCTCTAACTATAGGAACAGGATTTGCCTGAGCAAATCCTGTTCCTAATCCCACCTATTTCCCTCTTATTCTATATTCTTTTTGCTTTCCTACTACTCTATATTTTTATTTTACCAAAGTTTACCAAATCAAATGCAATATCAAGATACTATTTTTCTGCTGTAAAATACTTTTTTCGCCTCCACAAAGTTTAGTAACCGCTACTTTGTAAGACTTATTTTCCTTTCTATCCTGGGTAGTTCTACTTCACATATTTAATTCTGTTTTTTCAACACACATTTTCGTAATTTACTGTCTCCGACTTTCGACACATAAGGATTGTTACAGTATACAGCTTATATATACATTCACGTGGCTTCGTAGATCTTTTGGCTTCTTATCTTGTCTGGCCCAGAAAGTTTTCTCTGACTGCATACCTCACCAGATTCAAGTGAGTAATACTTGGTTTTAACTTTCCTTTCCGCTTCTGTTGGGTCAACCATGAAATATATGTTCACCATTCCTGACTTTCTTTACCACTACCTCCATATAAGCAAATATTTCATGTCAGAAACAGAGGCCCCACTTCTTGTTGTATTTCCTGTGATTTCGATGGTTGACCCTTGAAGGAGATGTTGAAATCACAAGTTTTTCAGCAATAAGTACTTGTTTACTTTCTCATAGTCTTCCTTGTTTCAATCCTTGCTTGTAGCTCATTTTCTATTCTCATCCTGTCAATTAACTTATATATATTCTCCTGTCTTGACACGACTCAAATCTAAGCCTTTTTCACGTAGTGTGGAAAGACAGATCATAACCACAAGTGCTACATTTCTTCAGCTTTAGTTCCATGTGGCCTAACTGGCAATGTTTGGTGAAAGTCACCAGCCAACATCACAGATACTCCTCCCATTTCTTTGCTATTATGTTGAAATTCTTGCATGGTACGACCAAGGGCCTCTCTAAGACAGTTTATGAAACATTATGGCAAGGAGCTGGCCTCTTTCAGACTCTGCTTTGACACTGTCCCTGAAAATATAGAACCCCCCCCCCCAACCTCACTTGACAGATTTAAGGACGACTTGAAGATTGAATGATCTCTTGTTTCTCCCATTAGCAGTGTGGCAGCAATCATTTTCCAATCAGTCTTCTTTCCAAGTAAATAATTTAAAACTTTATTTTATTAACTTCAGCATATACAGACGCAGTATTCAGAGAACTTTCCAAAGTTAATGTCCCATTCAAATATCTAATATGAACAATCAATCAGATTAAAGCATTCTTTCATTTATAACTGACATTAATTAATATTTCAAAGTAAAATCATTGTTTTAAAGACATAAATTAACATAAAGAGGTAACATTTACCTCATTTGATTCAATTATAACATTGACAATTAATAAGAAATTCTCCAAATAAACTGATTTAATTAATGGCATCCTCCTTTGTTTATAACACAGAGGACATTAAAAAAAACTGCAAAATTTCTAAAGAAAGCTAATTTGAAGCTTAACTCAGTATCACAAGTTTTTGAGAGACTAAACAGTTATTCAAATTAAGTACACAAGCAAACCTGCTAGCATCCCATTTTTCTTCCAACTCCTATATTAATGATCTTGGTAAAACACCTCCCACCATTCCCAACATGCTCCGTTCAATGCCTCCTGTGGTCTTTCGTCAATAGAATGTCAGAAGGATTTTGACGAATCTTGATGCTAAGAAAGCCTCAGGTCTTGATGGTATTTCTCCACTTGTTCTCAAAACCTGTGTTCCTGTTCTTTTTTTGTCGCCTTTTTTCACTTTCGTATTCCAAAGGTGTTTTTCCTTCTGCTTGGAAATTTGCTCACATCCAGACAGTTTCTAAAAAGGGTCACAAACACCTCCCATCCAATTATTGTCCCATTGCAATTACTTCTACTCTTTCTAAAGTAATGGAGAAATCAATTAACCGCCAACTCTTAAGCTACCTAGAAACATTCTGTCTGATCAACGATCGCCAGTGATAGATTCTGTCAGTGTTGATCCGCTGGTGATATTCTGGCTTATGTTACCCGTTTATGGACAAATTCAATGGAAAAGTTTGGTGAAACACAAGTAGTTGCTCTTGACATCTCAAAGGCTTTCGATCGTGTTTGGCATAAAGGTCAATCTCATGGTGTGCCAACTGTATTTTTGTAATTGGTTATCCAGTTTTCTCTCTAATCGCTCACTGAGGGTGATGGTAGATGACTGTCTGTCTTCTAACTTCTACACTAATGCTGGTGTCCCCAAGGTTCAGTTCTTCCCCCCCCCCCCACTCTTTTCCTCTTATATATTAATTGACTGGAAATCCTATCCATAGTTTCACCGATGATAGCACATTGCATCCCACTTTCCATTTTGAGAAACCTTGCCCTGCTCAATCAGCTTCAACTTCTCGAATATCTGCTACCAATTCCTTAAATGCCGATCTCCAGGTAATTCTCCAGTTGGGCAAAGACAACTTAGTTGATTTCAATCCTTCTAAAACTCAGTCTTGTCTTATATCTCGCAAAAAGGATTCTTCTGCTATTATGCTTATCTTTGGCGGCACTCCAATTTTTAGGCAAAATGATATATCTCTTTTGGGGATTACCCTGACTTCTAATCTCTCTTGGCACAAGCATATTACAAATATTGCTTCCTCTGCATCTAAAAAACTTGGTTTTCTCTTTTGCTTTCGGCACTACTTTTCTTCCAAACAGCTGTTCATTCTGTACAAATTGCAAATCCGCCGTACCATGGAATATTGTTCCCACCTCTGGGGCAGTGCCCCCAAAACCTCTCTCAAGGCTTCTTGATTCCATTCAGAAGAGGGCAGTTAGGTTAATTAATGACTCATCTCTAACAGAGTCTCTCCACTCTGTCCCATAGATGTACTGTTTCTGCTGCATGCCTTTTCTACAGATACTTCCATGGGCACTGTTCTTCCAAACTGACTTCTATAATTCCCCCTCTCTCTCTTTCAAAACAGTCCGAACACATGCCGCCAACATCCATTTACTGTCCAACTTCTCATGTTCATCGTTTATTCATTCAACTGCCATTTTCTGGAACAACCTTCCTTCATAAGTATTTTGTGAAAATTACAGTCTACAGAAGTTCAAGTCTAATGTCAACAAATATCTTCTTTCATCTTCTCAACCTCCAACGAAAGCATGGTGCTTAGTACTATAGGTTCTAACACCTCTCATGTTTGGGGGTTTCATTAAAAAAATGGTACATACACTGTAAAAAGTAGGTCCATTGTGGATCACAACATATAAATGACTCTGGCATATGTGAGCAGTAACCTTCCTCCCCATCCTTGAGATGTGGCTGCTGTTTCGTCAGATGAGTCACAGGAATACATTTAAGAATGTTGTCTAGAAACTGTAAGACTCCTGCCTTACCTGAAAAGGTAATACAGAGACCTGCTGAATGGTTTCCAGACACCATTCTTAAATGTAATGCTTGTTCAAGAGCTCAAGTTTGCAATGAGCTGCAAGGTCTGGTAGATAAACAATTTTGTTGGAGGAGAAAACCTTAACGAGGTTTCAGAGAGGTTTCAAGTGTGCATTTGAGATGTACATCTCTATAATGTGTCTATTTATGTATGAATTTTGAGATTTCAGGTAGTGGAATTTTCTAGTACTTCAAATTCAAAAATTTCAGTACTGAAAATTTCCAGTACATGCTACCATTTTTTATCTATCACAGTTTTAATGGATAGCAGCATGAAAATTGGAAGAGGAGGAGATTATACCTATCAGTCATTCTTATCAGATTTTTGCTTACACAAGCAGAAATTCTCTGAAATTCAGGTCAAGATATAGAAATCTTACTGTTACCGAATCAAGTAATGCATATAAAAACATATTGTAGAAATATGTTTTTGATCATTAATTTGCTCATTAATTTGCTGCATTTAGTTCCACCATGGAACTAAATGCAGCAAATTAATGCAACATACTTGCCAAAGTGCAATTTTACCACCTATATTCCAAGATGGAATTAATAAAACTCCAAAAATCAAAATAAAATGAAAGGTGACACTCAACCCTTGGTAGTGCAAATGCACAACTCATACCCACCAAAGGAAGAGCACTACTTCCACAATAAATGAACTAAAATGAAGAAAGGAAACATCAGCACTTGTGAGTTACAAGGGTATCATACTACAGTTTACTGCTATTCAGCCAAATGCCAATGAATGTTCCTAGATGATGCAAATACAGAAGAAAAAATAACAAAAAGCAAAGCTCAAAAAGTGTCATAACCACTCCCCTCTTAGTTTAAAGTAAGCAAATGTAGCAAATGAAATGCAAATTTTATGACTTAGCCAATTGAGAGGATTAAACTAAATGCAAATTAAACTTGAAAAACCAAATCATAATACAATAAACTGAATTAACATAAATCAATTACAATAAAGTTTACTGAGGTAAACCAAAAGACAGAATAAGTTAAAATGTAATGACAAGGGATAGCCATGAGCATCAAACTAAATGGAAAGAGTGGAATAAATATACAAATCAAAGAAAAAGGGGAGAAGAACAAAATAAAATGCAATGGTCTATATCCATTATCAAAAGGTTCTAACCTTTTGATAATAAGGTTAGAACCTTAGAGCCTAAAAACTTAATTAGCAGTCAATGACAAAAATATGATCCTTTTGGGCTCCCACCTTTATCATGGAAGCTTTGGTGGCTGTGAGTATATGAAACTGAAGAGTGCATGTGTTGCCTTTTTTCTTTTTATGAATTTTATTTTAATTGTTCTACCTTGAAGTTCAGATAGAAGAAGAGAATCCTACCACATGTAACCCATTAGAAAACAGGCCTTGTGTGTCGGGTTGCATTATATCATCAAAGTTTCTTGTGACGACCGACTAACTGGTTAAAATAAAAATGATATATACATAAGATAAAACAGAAATACAATAAGATAAAAGCGTTAAAATACAATAAGATAAAATATATATATATATAATAAAAGCGTTAAAATACATAGTAGCTTTCAAAGTGAAGTGCCTCTTCATGTAACCCAATTGTTGCATTTAGTTCCATGGCATAATTAGTTGTCTTATTTCTACAATAACAATGATTTTTAGATTTTTTTTTTCTCATTTGATTTATGACAATAATTTCATACTAATGTTGGGCAAACAGGTTAAAATAAGAACATATATTTAAAGCATTCGTGTATAAAGCTTTCATTTGCACAAACTTTCAAAATTCCACAAAACTCACTGCAGAGAGCCTGGAAAACTCACTCCCTTGAAATCAAATAACAGAATTCAAAAGCAGGTTATTACCAAAATTATAATGAAGCTACAGTAATATTCTCAATAGTAGAATGTGATACCACCTAGAAGGCAGGACCACAATCTACTTTCAACTGGACATTTGAAACCTGTATATAAAATTATGTATAGTTATATATTCAGCTTTAGTTTATTAATTTTGATTAAAACCATTGAAAATTGTTTTCAAATGTATTTATACTATGGTAGAAAAATCAAGTCAGTTTGCTTTAACTTGTATTTAGTTGATGTGACTACCAATGGCATTGTGAAAATAACGAATTTATTTTGTTGTTTATATACTGTGAAGAGTCTATATTTAAAATGTTAATTTTTTAATGAATATACCTACCAGCACTGTAGCCAATCTAGATTCCTTGTCATGACGTGGCCTTTTATGAATTCTTTCTATATCAGTAAGAGAAACCAATTCACCACTGAAGGAAAACCAAAAATAAACTTAATTAAATATGTATCAAGCAGAAAATATAATAAATAGTAAATTTTCAATATCAATGATCAGTAGGGATGTAAGGATGTTATCAAAACTAAAGAACTAAAATGGTCTTGGGCAGGACACATAGCTCAAAGACATGATGACAGATGGACTAAGAAAATAACAGAATGGTACCTAAGAGGAGCTAGAAGAAAACCTGGAAAACAAAGGCGGAGATGGATAGATGAAATTCATGAGTTTGTGGGTAGTAAATGGATGGCCAGTGCTCAAAACAGAAGGAACTGGAAAGTTGCTGGAGAGGCCTTCATCCTGCAGTGGATTGAAAATGGCTGATGATGATGAGGGATGTAAGGCTAGTCTACAGGCCTAAAACTACTGCTCTAAAACAGAGTGCCCAATAATGAGGAAACTTTCAAAGTAATTTTCTATTCAAAAATTCTATTTTATGAGCAGATTAATGACAGTTATACTATTTATATGCATTTACATATGTAAATTTCTCAAAAAACCCTTTTTATTGTTCTCATTGCTTTATGCTAAGGGAAAGCATTTTTGTGGGGCAAAACTGGAAGCTAGCTGGTAATTAGAGGTAATTTGTATTATAGCGTATTTGTATTATACAAAATACATGTAAGAATTTTATAGTTGGCTCAGCATCCATGAAACTTACAAAAGGTTTTGAATATTGTTGTAGAGAGAGAGAAAGATTAATAACTTAGTATACACTGGTATGCACTTTTTAAAAAACTCCACTTTTTTAATGCAAACAGGTAACTTGTACAATTTTTAAATGACAACCTAGTTTTTGAAGTATATTGTAAGCATATTGTTGATAATATTTTCAAGTTGTCTTTTACAGTTATACTTTCTGTATAACTGTAAAAGACAATTTCAGGAAGTCTTTGGGAAGACAAGGAAAGTTGTAATATATAGGTGGAAGAAGGGGGGGGGGGAGAGAGAGAGAGAGAGAGAGAGAGAGAGAGAGAGAGAGAGAGAGAGAGAGAGAGAAGAAAAAAAAAAAATTTTCAATATCAGGAATCGATGTGTCAACCAAATAAAATGCCTAAATAATTTTCTTATTAATTATCAAAAATTGACTTAGCCAAAGAAAGTCATGCATTCTTATAGAAATTAAAATCATCTTTAGAACTTAGTCATTACATACAAGAGAGAGAGCACGTCCGTAGCCACGTGGGCAGGAGCAGCAGTGCTTAGCACACGCTTCTTGATTAGACCGGGGTTCTAGCCCGTGACCACCAAATACGGAGGTTGCAGAAAGGTCAGGGAATGACCACCGCATATCCCCGGAGCAATATGGCCTTAGTTGCTAATGCTCCTAAAAACCAAAAATAACAATATAACAACAACAAAAGAGTTTTTTTTGAAGCTAAGGCAATATATCTTATACAGCAGACTTTCACTTTAAAAAGGTACACTTTAAGATCATCTGCTTTTACACTCAGTGCTTGCCAAATTATGACCACCTACTAATACCGTGTTGTGCCATCATTCACATGAATAATAGCCATGCTGACTGCAAGGCATCCCACAGTGTCAGAATATTTGATGGTTGCATGTCCATACACCTCACTTCTTGTTCCAAAACATCGCAATGGTGTTCAATTGGATTGAGGTCAGGTGAATTTGGAGGTTAATCAAGATGGGTTGGAAAAGGGTGATATCTTCAGTGTTCCTTGAAACACTCATACACAATGCAGGAACGATGACATGGCACATTATCATCTTGGAAGGTCCCATTTTTGCCTAGGAAAAAGTGCAGCATGGCAGGGTGCATACAGTCTCTTAGGAGCTGCTGGTAGACATCCAAGGGCCCAATGGCTAAGAGACCAGATGTATAACACACTATCTGGCCTTAACAGAGTTGGTTCTGTGTGTATACAAAGTACACAACATGGAGTCTGGAGAACCCCTCAATGCCACTGACCTGTAGTACTAAACACTTCAGTAATGAAAAGCTGGTCCATCACACTAGGGGTCCTAGTTTTTGCAAACAAAACATGCCCTATCTTAGGCAACACAGCCGCCGCCACCACCTGCCTAGATAGTGGGCACCATGCACAACGGGTCCATGGATTTGTGCTACTTGCTTGTTATTTGGTTTTTAGGAGCATTAGCAACTAAGGCCATATTGCTCCGGGAATGTGCGGTGGTCATTCCCTGACCTTTCCGCATCCTCCGTATTTGGTGGTGACGGGCTCGAATCCCGGTCTAATCAAGAAGCGTGTGCTACGCACTGCTGCTCCTTCCCACCTGGCTACGGAGGCGCCCGGTGCTACTTGCACCTCACAAGAAGGCATCTGTCAGCAGGTTGCACCAGGTATATATTTGGGCTTATCTGACAGTGTGTTGTTGACACCACTGCATTCGCCATCCACAATGATCAGCGGTGAGGAGAGGGTGTCTGTTGGGTGTCTGCTGTGGAATCTCATGTCTGCATGTGCGGTGCATCATCATAATTTGGAATATTGTTCTTGCATTCCCCATATAGCATTGCAATGTCAACTGTTACGCAATAATGACATACAGCACATTGTATGTTCTGCCTATACAATGTGCTGCATATTTTGCTCATCACAAGCATCCATCTTGCATAATCCTTTACAGTTCTGTTGTCAGGAGGTGGTTTTACCCATTCAACATCATTTTTTGTACTCGTTAACCAAGGTGGGCCATGAGCAACTGTCGAGACATGCTACCTGTGATATGGAAGCACCCAATGCACAAGCTCCCACAATCATGCCCTTTTGAAACTCCACAATATCTTTATTACAGACTCTTTATCAATTTAACTTGCACAACTGATGCTAATTACCACTGCTGTGGCATATGAAGCTGTTCTGCTTTTTATAATGTGAACTATGTGACATAGTCCATTACAGATGGGGTAGTCATAATTTAGTGCTCACAGAGTGTATGTTAGTTTTCTGGTGTAGGAACAATGTGATAAATAAAAACCCACCTATATTTTTAATGAGAAAAGGAGAATCAACAGAGAATTTTCTTTTCTAATTACAAATGAGTATATTTTATTTTTCTAACTGATTTTAACCACTTTTAATAAATAAATTTTGTACACCTCGAGCCTTTGGCTGGTCAGTGACATCACTGATACAGCCAGTGTTTATATGTACTGCAATTCTATTGGACAGATGATGGCTACAGCTTTCCACTTAGGGTCACTGTCTGTTGGTCATACATTTCATAACCATTCTTGCTAAACCTTTTTTAAATAGTTTAGCAATTTTACATCTCTTTTTGAATAATTTTTGTTTGCCTAGAAAAACAATGGCTGGAAATGGCATAGGAGACAATGCTAATGTTGTTTCTGGTAAGAAGAATTTCTTTTATTTGATTAAAAGCTAAATAATTAAAGCTAGTGAATATAGTCTATCAAACAATGCAAATTAATCTTCCACATATGAAATGCAGAGTTCATAATAAAAAGCCAAGTAAAAATTACAGTGCTCAAAAATAATAAGCCTCTGTTTTAAATTGGAATCCATTTTTATGTGGGCTAAAATCCACCATAATGTGAAAAAATTTTCATAAAATCATTTATTATTTTATGAAATTAATAAATGATTTTATGAAAGTTTTGTCACATTATGGTTTATTATTTCATACATTTATCCTATACATTTATTGGAATCTGAAATGCTATATAAATATTAATTAAATCAAACAAATTAAGTGTAGTGCATAGTTACACATACTACAAAAATCAATAACTTATGTTTACCTTCTTTTAACCTCTGTCGAGTCCATTTCTTCTGCTTTTCTCTTTTCAGTTTTTTTACCCTTTGCTGCTTTCATGTGTTTAGCTATTTGAGCTATCTGCACTTTGCGAAAATCTTCTTGACTCAAGATTCTTGTCTGTGAGACAGTGGCCGCCTTTTGTTGCCTTTCTTCTTTGGTAACAGGGGAGTCTATTATATTTTTATCCTTTACATATATAAAAAAATGTGAACTACATCAAAGAAAGGTTAAAAAGACACTAGTTTATGCTGTATGATCACTTATTATCAACTTAGAAATAATAAAGCCATTACAAATGTTGTGTCACTGTTCAGTCAATCATTTCCATGTATACAGGGCACTCTAATCACAGGCACCAAGGTGATGTCATACATACACTGGTGTTCAAAGAAAGTGCATCACCTAGGAATTTCACTTTTCTAACCCTTTTTTGCAATGGTATGTTACATTAATGACTAGCATCAAATATAGAAATATAAACAAAAGATATTTATTAATAGTTAAACCAAAGCTAAGTAATATTTGACAGGTGCTCTCAAAATATTCCAAAATGAGCATTTGCAACCTTTATACAACAGTTTTGATAAACATGACAATTATTGCTGAAATGTTATCAAAAGCCCTCAATTTGTTTCAGGTTATCATTTTAAATGGAAAACAAAATGAAAAGTTTGCCAGGTGCAAACTAATATTTAGTTTCAACTGCCTCTGGCCCTAATGACAGCAGCACACCATCAAGGCATTGACAAGATCAATTTCTGAAGATAATCAACTGATAGTTAGTGGTTCCAAACAGAAATTATGCTTCCTGAAGGTTTCTTTTGGTTTCTTTCTGCCTACTGCAGATTCCACATGATGTTAACAGTTCTCTATAGAATTCAGGTCCAGGCTGTTTCCTGGCCAGATAAGAGTTGTAATGGACTGTTCTTCCAACCATTTTTTCACCTGTAACAAATGAATATACCTACCAGTTAGTATATTCATTTGTTATAGGTGACCTCTAATGCAGAAATGAAACTACAGAAGTAACTACAGAAGTGCCTACTACAAACATTTTTCACCCAATAACAAGGAGAAGAATCGTCCTGAAAGATGCAGTTACTTGGCAGGCTGAAATGGTCTCTAATGTTGGCAGCAATTTGCCTTCCAATATAGCCAGTTATCCATTGGCATTTACAGAACCTTTTATAAACTGCAGGTGACCTACTCCGCAATATGAAATGCACCCCCATATCATTTGGCTGGTAGGGAATTTCACTGTAGACACATTCAGTCTGGATGGTATTCTTCATCACGTCTACGGTGAATCGTTTGTCTCCCATCAGAGCCATGCAATCCGAGAAAATAACTGACTTCCACTGCTTAGGGGATCCATTTGACATGCTCCTTACACCAAATTAATCGGGTATTTTTCATTTTTTGTGTGAAGGTGGCTTCTTCTTAGGACGATGGGCTACAAGTCCATTTTTGAAGAGACATCTTCTGACTGTTACTGCACTTGCTACCACTCCTATATGTTCTTCCCATTCTCTTTTTAGCTCAGACGAAGAATTTTGTGGTTTTTAAGGCATAAGAGCTTCAAAACACGGCCCTGTTTTGGCACAGAGACTCTTGTCTGGTTCCTTTTTCCCTATCAGCAGAACCAGTATTCTTGAGTTTGGAAAGAAACCTACTCGCTGTCGACCGATTACAAGACACTCTATAAGCAATATGACAGAAAGAACATCCTTTCTCACGTAAAGCAACAATAGCACTCTTTCTTTGTGGCATCAACTTGCCATCCTGACACAAGCAAGGAATGACTGCAACTCTCGCAGAGTGTGCTTATATAGCTGAAAGTAACAGCTGATGCAATATTATCACCTACTTGTGTCAATCTTATCTGATGCAATCTGTAAGAAATATCGCATATACTTACGTTATTCAAATTACAATTACAAGGGATGATGCACTTTTTTTTGAACATCAATGTACTTGTTGCTTAGATGTCAAGCACAAAGCAAGTATGGATTACTGAAGAAAGCTTTCTCAGTGATTCATAACTATATCAACAAGCATGCCATTTCTACGTGCATGCTTAAGTTGTTCATCTCACACCAAATCAGTATTGAGCCTCAGCTTAATGAGATAATTTCAGCTTCACAAAATGAAGTTGAAATTATCCTTGCTTGGAAACAAATGGTGTGTAAAATGTTCAATGGTCAACTAAAATGAGTTGAACAATGATATTTAAACTATATTACATTAAGAGAGAATTAATGTGTACCCCCCTTCCAAGAAGAAATGTATTATATTAAACTATACTAATATTACTTCACTGTTAACCTCTTCATTATCATCTTCAGAATGAGAAACATCAATCCACTCATCTTCATCTTCTTTACTGTCTTCTTTGATGCTAGATGCAAAATCATCTAAAAAAGAAAAAATTGGAGGAAAAAACTAAAAATTGCAAAAAGTTCAGAAATTATGAATAAAAATGGACAAAAAAAATCTAAATTGCAAGCATTCTTCAGAGATTATACAAAACAAAAAAAAAGATTAACTATTTTTCTGTTAGCCATAAATTTTATTGCAGTAGCCATAATATCTTTAACAGCTATCTATAATTCTTATTATGGGTAGCTGTTAATAATTCTCAACAGCTATCCATAATAAGAATTATTGCTGTTTTTTTATTCGAAGTGTAGAGTTTATATTATTCATCTAAATAAGTGAAATTTCGTCTCTTCTTACAAAGGTGTTATAAAAAGTTTGTCACAGGAAAATTTAATAAATTTTCCTATGGCAACAGAGATTTCCTTGGCATTTCATAGAATTAAATTTGTAGTTTCATGCAGAACTGAATGAAACTACCAAAATGCCAAGAATCTGTCAAGATGACCAACAATCAGGTTGACTTTTAGCTCCAAGCAGTGATGAAATCATTGCTAAAAAAATATTCGTTCTGATCAGTGATTAATCACCCAATAAATTTTCAATGAATTGGGAACTTCCTCTGGGAATTCCCAGTTCCTGCAGTTTTTTCACTAATCATGTCAGGGGATTTTGACTAAAAACCATGGCATGCATAGAGTGCAAGCAAAAAATTTGTTAAATGACTGTTGTGTGATGATAAAAAATCACCATCATAATCACCATCATTATAATCACCATCAAGCATCTTGCAAGGAATTTAAATCAACAGAATGCAACTGCACAACTTAACCAGCTCACAGTTGAAGCCCTCCAACAATACTTCCAGAGATGGCATTTGCGCATTAGAATTAGTAGAGGCACATGATGCAAGAAAGCAAGCTAATACAGCATCAGCCAAAAAAAAACCATTCCCATTTCACTGATTCATTCATTCCTAATGTTTGTCTAGTTCTGCCTTGAATTTATTTAAGCTGTCCACTTCGACAACAACAGATGGAAGTTTGTTCCAGCAATCAACTACCTGCTGGCCCGCTTCGATCCAGCAAAATATGTCAATTCGTGGCTGCTTCGGAAAAGTCATTCAGCAACCGACACACAAAGAGGAAGAAAAGAAGTCAGCATAGGACAGGGGTAGGCAACCTGCGGCTCGCAAGCCGCATGCAGCTCTTTTAACATGTAACTGCGGTTCTTTAACTTTACAGCTCACATGAAGCACAATTTGAAATGGAGTTAAGAGGACTTAAAAATCAAGGACATGTGAAGTGCAAGACTAAAATGCCTTAAAACTGAAATTGAGGATTTGGAGAGGCAAAAGGCTGAACCCATATATAAATTTGAAAATATTTGCGTTTGGACTTCTCTCAGTTTTTGGTTTGACATATTTCTGTGAGTAAATATTTTTGAACGTGAACTATATTAAAAATAAATCAAGAAACCGTCGTCTGAACAATGTGAGCATGTTTAAAGCTCAGCATGTTTGATTACGACATAGTCGCATGATGTTAAGAGACATTTGCTCAAGAAGTTCATCAGCAAAAGTCACATTAATTTGTACCAAATTGGATGTTTGTTACGTTTTTTCAGTATTAATAAATATTTCAAAAAAAAATATATTTTTTTTTAAATTATTTTTTATATTTTTTAACCTTCCCACTCTATTCAATTCTTAAAAAACTCCCCCCCCCCCCCAAGCTTGAGCTGAGATGCGGCTCTTCGGATTCTCTCTCTCTCTCTCTCTCTCTCTCTCTTTTTTTTTTTTTTTTTTTTTTTTTTTTTTTTTTTTATTAGATCAAAAATGGCTCTTCACTCAAAAAAGGTTGCCAACCCCTGGCATAGGGTGTCGGATGAGAACTTAATAAAAATTTAGAATATTCTAAAAAAACTTTATTATGAATTTATTTTTACTTATTTTTTATATACTTGAATAATAAATTTATGCTTAATAAACTGTGTTAATATACTTAATTTGTTGTTCTTATTCTAAAAACATTATTACTAAAGTAACAATATGAGGGAAAAAAATTTTTCAGGGTACTTTTCATATCCTTTTAATTTAAAATTTTTCCTGATAGCAAAGAATGAGTACCGGCACCTATTTTTTTACAAAAAAAAGCACTGCTTATAATCACATATCATACCACATACTTATTAAGAATTCACTTATAAAATTAGTAATGTGAAAGGCATTTTTTCCCACTTGCCCTCCTTTTTACCACAATTTGGTAAGAAGTGGAAACTTCGACCTGCTGTATATAGAAAAATACTCAAAAAGTGGTGTCAGGAAAAATTTAAAATTAAAAGGATATGAAAAGTACCCTGAAAAATTAAGCCGGTGATAACTTCAAAATGTATATCATACTTGGGATCCTGGGGTAATGTACATGGATAGTGACACACATTATGAGATAGAACTCTTATGCTGCCATAAAAAATACACAGCCCAATGTTAAGCTTTTGTGCTGAAATACTGCTACAATAAAAATTACAGTGAAGTTGCAAGCTCGTCAGGCTTCAATTTTAAAGTATAAACAGAAATTTATTATTATTTATAGTAACAGCCATAACTGACCAATTTCAAAAGATGGATATTCTTTGTTTATAATTTAACCTCAATAAAATCATCTTTTACAAAAGGCATGTACAGTCAGTCCTCGTATTGCACGATAGTTGTGTTCCTAGAAACCCTCGTGCAATGCAAAATCATGCAATATAAACAACAGGCCTTAGGGGAAAAATAGGGTTAGATGCCGACCACCCAAGATTGAACACACATTTGTAATCAAAACATTACCAAATACAATAAATAATCATAATAAAATACGTAAGTATTTTATTACGACTATTACGTAATAAAATATTGCTATTGCTTTTGCTTCTATCGTAAGCCAACTTGTTTTTTTTGATTTTCTATCCAAACAGATGACAGCTGTTCCATCTCTTCCAATTCTTTGTGTCTTAATCTAATGGATTTTAATTACACTTTGAGTTGTTCCTGCTATGAAAGTTTTTTCTCTGCATTGCCTCATATAGGCCTGTAGCACGTGCAATATCACATGGTCTTTCATTTCGCTCAAAGTATTTCACAATTTCATATTTTTTCTCTATCGACAGAGGCTGACTGGCCATAAGCCTTACCAGGGAAACCCCGGTGGGCCAGAGGCCTGTGTGATTTTGGCCATAAACGCTAGTATGAGGCCACTACAAATTTTCCAGGGTAACAATTTTTGACCCAGTCCGCCTCTGTTTATCGATATTGCTTTCCTTTTTCTCTCTGAATCTGTAGTGTCTTCACCAGGACGCTTCCTGTTCACACCTTTTAAGAATTTGACTCATTTTTAGGGAATAAAGCACAATTACAAAATGAAGAGGCAAGCTTGATACGCATAAACAAAGCTGCGCGTGTGTAGCAACTGAATAAACAACACCATAAAGGCAGAGATACACTATTAACACCTCACATTTTACTAAAGCACATTTCTAGGGGTTACTACCATAAAACAATAAAAACAATTTCCAGTTGCATTTCTGCCAGTGGAATCTGTTATAAACTGGTAGTAAACTCTATCTAATTGCATTTGCGATTATACCGATAGCTGGAATTGTGTTGGTTTTTACATTATTGTGGTGAAATGTGTTTCCCCTTCACTGATATAAAAAACAAATACATTTTCAGAATCTTCTCTTCATTCCTATCGTGTTGCGTTCCGTTGGGGTGATTCTGCGTTCACTGCCATTTCTTGTAAACACAAAGGTGAATCGTGCATAAGCGAATTCGGTTCGTGTTATATAAGATATCGTTCCCCTATTTATAAATCGTGTATGATTGAATTCGTGTAGTGTAAACACGTGTTATACGAGGACTGACTGTACTGCTTATTTACATTTCATTCAGTTCATGCACATCAGCATCTAATAGAGAGAGAGAGAGAGAGAGAGAGAGAGAGAGAGAGAGAGAGAGAGAGAGAGAGAGAGAGAGAGAGAGAGAGAGCGAGCTAACATTTTGTAAGTTTTTTTTGTCTAAATGCTAAAACACTCTGAATTTGTAAATACTTCAGTTATGTTTTAGATTCACTTACATTAATAAAGCAGCAATAACAAACTATTTACTACTATTTCAAGTTTTTAATATATGTGAAATGTGCAAATATGACTTCAATTAAATGTTTGTTTCTGGCTGTTTATTTCCTTTTAGACTTGATACTGCAGTTACTGATTCCTTTTAATTTTCTGATATTCTCACACGTTTATCTTACTTGTAAATCCTTCTACAAGCCTCTATTCTGGATTTGTCATTATGCATTCTTTTATTTATTTTTGATTTATTAATTTTTTTTAGATTTTTGTAAAGAAATTATTTGTATGCAACGAAATGCTGCTAGATACCAATATTGAAAAACTTCTTACCTTTGGATGTGTCATTTTCATTAAGACCCAAAACTTCTGCACCAGGAATGTAATCTTTGGCTTCCACTTCTCCATACTTAAGAGGTTTAATAGCTTGACTTGCTTCTGTCGGTTTTCCCTAAATATAATATGAATAATGCTTTTAAAAGTATCAGTATTCAATAATTTTAAATAAAGTTTCTCTGTTTTTAATGTCCATTAAAATTTAAGACAGAAATACAAATAAGATATGAAATCAAAGGTCACAGTGTGTGTAGGCATGCACAAAATATTTGATTGTGCAGGTACAAAATATGTTCCTTAATATCTGTTATAAAATATATATTTTTATTAAAGAAATATATAAGTAGCCACCAGTGAGTCAAACTCGTGAAAGAATAATAACTTTAATATGTGAATGGTAATGATGGGAAGCTGTTTTCACTGAATGAAACTGAAGAAAGGAAGTGCTTGATAATGGCTAAACTGAGGAATCATTTTACTTCCTACTAATTACAATGGGTTTCCTACTAGTATATTACTACACTATACTATGTGTGAGCTATACTAAGAGAATTAGATTTTGAGTGTTTTGAAAGGCACTTGTATTTCTGATATTCTCATGCGTTTATCTTACTTGTAAATCCCTCTATAAGCCTCTTTTCTGGATTTATCACTGTGCATTCTTTTATTTATTTTTGATTTATTAATTATTTTAGGTTTTTGCAAAGAAAATTACTGCCACAGAACAAATTTCATAAATAAGTACAGTTGGAGCATACCAAGTTCCTTCATAAGTCACCATTAGGTCATAATTTTTGTTGAAATGGATTTTAAGATTCACAAGTTTTAAATTTATGTGAAATTGTGTTATTTTCAATGTTGGCTTCAAGACACATTAGGCCACATTACACTAGCATTTTACAGTATGCTTACGCAAATGTATGTTTGTTGGCTAATATGGATGTTGTGTAGGCTGCAAAAAAACCAGAATGGATGGGCTGGGGGAACACTGTTCTTACCACCCAGAGATCAACTAACTACCAAAGAAGCCTCGACTGAAGAAATGATTAAGAATTCCTCCAGTCTCCAATAGGATTTGAACCCAGACACTCCACCCCCCCCCAATGAGTAATAAGTAGCAAAACAACCATACTGTCATAGAAGTCATATCCTATAGATGAAATGATCCTCTCAATACAACTGAAGTTATGAATATGAAATGATATTATTTTTTTAATTTATTTAGTAGCATGTTATGTTAACCAACCCAAACCTTACTAGTCTGCAGTCTCAGAAAATGGCCCTTTGACATAAAATACTGAGCACAACTGCATTAGAGGGAGAGTAACTCAAAATAATATGTGGCTTCAATACATTCAACACTAAATATATTTTTTACCAACACAGGCATGTGTAGTACCATATTATCCCACATTCCAGATTACTGCAGTCTCTAAAATTTTTAGTTTACGTTTATATTACAGGCAGTTCTCACTTTACAAGTTTTTTTTTTTTCCAAGTATCAAGAAAATCGAAAATATGAACATTAATTGCAAAAATGAATGTTAAACGTTCATAAATACCGCATTTCAAACCACGTGTGTAGCTATACAATACAGTGTACCCCACTTTACAATATTAAACGCACTGTACCTTCAGTATTATTATATATTCCGTTATAAGAACCAATTTTGAACGGCTTTGTGATATTTTTCTAAAGCACATTTCTGTAAGTCACCATCATAAAACAATAAAAACAATTTGCACTTACGGTTTATTTGGCTTTTCTGTTACTGCAAGCAATTATAAACGGGTAGTAAACTCAATGTTATTGCATTTGTGAAGATAGCTGGAAGTGTGTGGTTTTTTACGTTATTATGGTGAAATGTGTTTGCCTTTTACTGAAATCTTCAATCGTATAAAAAACATAAATAAATTTTCAGAATCTTCTCTTCATTCCTTTTTTTTTTTAAAGCTTTGTAAACTTGTTACTCTGCGCAAATCGTGTTAGTTGCAATTTGTGCATTCCGTTAAAAAATGCTTATGCATGCTATTGAAATTTATAAAGAAAAAAAAAGAAGATTATCTTGGAAATAAACGCCTCTTGAAGCATTTCTGAAGAAGTCGACTCCTTGTGCAACAAACTAATGAGTGCCGAGCCAATAATGAGTGATCAATGAGTGTGCATTTAGTCGATGATGAAGAATAAACATTCTTTAACATTTATGTCATAAATAATTTCTCCATTATTATAATTTGCTTGATTTTACAGGCTATGTTTTCATTTCTTTGGATAAATCAATCATTGTTTAAACAAACAATTAGCTAACTAATTTCATTGTTGATAACATAACCCCTACTTTTAACATTATGTCTATGGGAAATAAATTCCCACTTTACGAGCACACGCTAAGAACGAATTAACTCTTAAAGTCAAGAACTACCTGCATTTATTTTATTCGGGGTGTCCACAAACCTCCTTTAAAAAACTAAAATATTATTGTATGAACAGGGCACATTGATACATATATAGTAGACTTTGGAAATAACGGCACCTTTGGGGATTCAAGGTGCCATTATTTCGATTTTTCGGTTATTTAGAAAGTTTTATTTTTAATGTATTTAATGCAGAAATAATGTGGTCAAATAAACAGAGGTTAAGAATGCAATTTTATTAACTGCACATAAAAAAACATAAACATGTTGGCGATCTAATGTTATATTCTGCCATTAATACACTTCTGCTTACACTCCATTTCATTTTCTTTATTATATCAAGTTTAGTCTGTGATGGTAGCACAGTGGTATCATCACCATCCTCCCCACACCGGGTGGAAAAGGCCTGGATTCGAATCACATCAATGATGCAAGGAACTTTTATATGCTTTTTTCACTCCGTGGCTGAGTTAGTGGATCTCACTAATCAGTGAGTTAGTGAGATCCACTAACTCATAGGATCTCACTAACAAGGTTCCCTCCCATCAGAAAATGGGGTTTTTTGTCAAGCAAAACAAGCAAATCTTGTAGAGAACACACAATTTACAGACAACACACACAGGTATATGAATTAACTTTTTGGGTGACCCTGATGTTTTGATTATATCAAGATTGTCACTAAGCTTTAATGTTGTTCTTTTTTTCTTCTCTGTATGAGGTTAATTAACTTTAGGAGCCATAGCAAGGGGTTTTTAATTTAAAATATATACAAAATGGTGGTATAATCCATGATATCAGTACAGAAAAAAAATGGTGAACATAAACAAATACTGTAATCATATGACTTGCTGTTTTCTTTTTTCCGTACTGCAAGACATCTGTGAGGTATGTATACATCCCAATGTACTGTTGTTTCAAATGTGCCATTATTTCAACAGTCTACTAGTCTGTTTGCCACTGTAAGATATGTGAGGGTGTGGCTACATAAGCATTTCTCTGAAATAGGGGGCCAGGAAGTAAAGGGAGCATGCAGCTGGTCAAATGAATAACAATAGTTAGTAGTTATTTATTTTTACAGCTATATTGTAATAAGAAAAAAAAAGATAAAGTGCAGCCATTATCAACCCACTGCAGGATTGAAGCCTCCTCAACAATTCATGCTGAGGGAAATGGACCATAATCTGCCACGCTGGTCCAGTGCGGGTTGGCAGATCAACCGTATTCAGCAGTCAGGGACTTGAACCCCGGTCTACTCAAAGAGCATATGCTACTGCACTCCCGTGCCTGACCACTCGGCTACGGAGGCACCTTTGTAATACTGAAATACAATCATAATATTCAGAAATAATTAATATTTAATAAATATTAATAACACAATTAAAACCTTATGTTAGTCATTCTCTTGATCTGTTTCCGTTGCTCTTTCAGAATTGCTATCACTTTCATTTATACTAAACACTCGGTAAATTCTTCAATAATGCAACGTTTCCCAATATTTCTGCTCTATCTTGAAAACATGGTCACAGCAACTTTTCCATCTTTCTTGAGTTATGTTAGCTATTCCTTGTTTCATGTGCCAGATGTGTCATATCCAGACCTCCTTGAATATTTTTATTTGAATTAAATTAATTCGAATTAATATGGGCTCAAATATTCAGTCAAGACCATATTAATTCAATAGGGTTTAAATCACAATGGTATGGCATGGCAGTAATCTTAAAGCAATGTGTATGTGCTCCTGGACTATTCTGTCCACTGTGTACATTTTTGGAATGTTTAAATGGCTTATAATTTCTAACAATTCACATTTACATATACTAGGCTGAAAAGAAACTACATCTCACCAACCACTCTATAATATCTTGCTTCCACGATGAAATGTTCGGAGGTGTGTCATGTTGAATGCTATGATATGGTGATTATCGAAAACTATAACAGAACCCGCCTGAATATTTGGCAGTAGTTGCTGTTCAGCCAAGTTTCAAAATTATGTTGATTCATTTGGCCATGGTAGTCCCCAGTTGTATCTTTAGCTTTATGTATAAGCATAGAGTTTGGAATAAAGCCGTTTATATTTCTCGCTCTTATTATAATAATTCTTTTACCAGCTGACAACAGTTCATGACTCCAGATAATCCATTGATCCTCCAACACTTACGAAAAGTTAAATTAGTGTCCACACAGGTTTAATCTAAAAAAAACTAAATTCTTCCCAGTTTGTGGCAATGCGTAATTGCTTGTAAATATTTTGTTCTCCATAGAACAATACTGTCTCTTTCCATTTGGCTTCTGTTTTCTTTCATTTAAACCCCAATTGTTTCAAAACTGCATGTAGAGGCATTTTCCCAAAAAGTAAATGAAATTTCTGGCTTATAACTGGCAATAATTTATTTAAAGTGGGTACCTTTCTATAAACACTATAAAATTCTTGAATAATGTGATGAATAATGCACCTATCAAAATCGTCTACTCAATCAACTGTTTTCCTACTCACCAATTTTTTATTCTTACGTGGAGATTTTAATTTATCTTCTGAGTGCGACAACAATGAACGTTCTGTTTTAATCCGTTTAGTTGTTATTTCTGATAAACCTGTAGCTAGAGCAGCTCTTCTTGTAGAGTAATATTTAGGTACAATTAAACTAGAACACCTTGCTTCATCTTCAAAACACTTAAGCACTATATTTTTTGCTTCACTCTGAAGAACGTTTTGACCCTGCCATACAGACATTTTTGTCACTTATGCAGGTGTCCAGCAGTTCATACCAGTACACGTGACATATACTACTCAGTCACCATTTAGTCACTGTTCTGTAAGATGGCTTGGCTCGATTGCCAAGGCACAGAAGTATCTTCTACTGTTGAACAGACAGTACCTTAAATTGACAAATTTTAAACATATGGGTAGAATATGGGTAGAAGTAACTTCTACATATGGGTAGAAGTAACCACAGAGAAACATACCAACTGTGTGGTCTACACTTAGGGTGGTAGAAAATGAAAAAGACCTGGAATTGTGAGTCAGATATGAAATTTTCAGAGCAGTGCAGACAGGCTGCCAGAGCAAGTCATGGGGTATTGTCAATGATATACAGGAATTTTGCTAGTAGGGAAAAGGAGGTGATTATCCATTTGTATAAAGCAATGGTCAGGCCATGCCTTGCGTACTGCGTACAGGTCTGGAGGCCTCATTTTAGGAAGGACGTAGAGTTACTAGAATGAGTACAGAGAAGGGCAACAAGATTGGTGAGGGGGACAAAGGGGTCCTCTTACCAAGAAAGGCTTAAGTTCTGCAAATTGCAGAATCTGGAGACAAGGCACCAGCAAGGTGATTTGATTGAGGTGTAAAAGGCCTTGAATGGTTTGGGCAAGCTCAATGCTGATGGATTCTTCCTCTTGCTCAGATTCTGCACCCAAGGGGGAATAAATTCAAATTGAGGAAAGACAGTTGTTGATTGTTGGAACAAACTTCCATCTGTTGTTGTGGAAGTTGATAGCTTAAATAAATTCAAGGAGGAACTGTACAAATGTTTAGAGGGAATGGGTGTGTGAAATGGTGTTTTTGGCTGATGCTACATAAGCTTGCTTTCTTGCATTACATGCCTCCTCTACTACTACTACTAGTTGAAAGCACATTCATGTGATAGAGGATATCTTCAAGTTTTAATTAAAGGTGTTCAATGTGGCACCTTTAGCTACTCTGCAGATGTCCCACCTATAGTCCAATTCTTCTCCTAACACATTATGGAATTATGGAACATTAAGTTCCATAATGGTTTCTGGCATAAGTGGATCACACACCTGGTGTTTCACGGATCCCTAGTATGTAAATTCAAAAGGAGTCAGATAAGGGGATTGCGGATGTCACAAAATCAGATTTTCTCTTTCAATCCATTTCCAAGAAAATGCTCTGTTCAGATATGCACAAAATTCTTTGTGGCAATATGGTGGAGCTGCATCTTGTTGGAAAATCAAGTCTTCATTCTGCAGTTGAGGCATAAGAAAATTCCATAACACATCAAGCCTATGATACACAATGCCCGTGACAGTAGTTTTTTCAAAAAAGAACACTTGTGTGACAACGTAACAGAAATGGCAGTTATCTTCTTGTGTTGCAAAATTCTTGCCAAGGCACCGAAGTATCTTCTACTGGCGAACAGACAGTACCTTTGAAGGGACTTCAGGATCTAGAAAAGTTAGGCAGATGAGAAGTGGTAACTGAAGTTTAACATTGACAAATGCAAAGTAATAAATAAATAAATATTCATTTATTGCAAATACAGCAAGCCCATCACAGCACATGGCTAGGGGCAGGTAAAAATACAACGGGAATGACATAAAATAATCAAGTATATGTACATAGCAGATTTTATATAGATATTAACAATGCCTAGGAATTTTAATTATGAATTTAAAAATTGCAGAACAGTTATGAATTTTAAAAATTGCAGAACAGGACATTTGGCTTTCAGTTGCAATTACGGGGTTGGATTATTTTTCTTCATTTTATCGGAGATCCGACTCCTGTAGGCTTCAGAGTTGATTAACCTGTTGCAATCAATGTTGTGATGATTTATGAGGTGAAGAGATGAATTGGGGAACATTCTGTCCATTTGTTTGAGCCTGGAGAGGTTGGATTTGAATTGCTGGTTTCTTGAATTTTCCCTGTTGGGGATAGCTATTATATTGGCTAAGTTTAGTGAATCGCATGCAGAGGTGATTAACTTACTGCATATGGGTGGATGTAACCCCAGAGAAATGTACCAACTGTGTGGTACTACACTTAGGGTGGCAGAAAATGAAAAAGAGCTGGGGTAACTGTGTAGTTAGATATGAAATTTTCAGAGCAGTGCAGACAAGCTGCCTGTTTTGCGATTATGCTGCCATCTACTACAGCAACCATATTTTTCAGCCGGTGAATAAAACTTGAAGACATTCTCTATCACCTGGGACTGGTTTTAGGTTTGCATCATGTACCCTATTCACATAATAACAGTTCAGTTTTAGGAGGTTTGTGGAAATCCTGTATTATCTAGCTATTATTTTAGATAATAAAAAACAAAATTATAAAGTAGAAGACAAAATGAAATAACCTTCAGTTGTTTAAACTGTCTATTTTACTGTAACTGAATACACAGTAAGAGATCCAACATTCAACTTACTGGATTATCATATCATAGTATATCATGGTCATATAGTATGATTTCTGCAAACTCATGTTATATGACCTATTGATATCAAATACAGACCTCGATGGTTCTATTATCTTAAATATTTGCCTGTTGTATAGCAATTCTTGCATGCTGATTCTGGAAATGGTATCATCAATTTTCACCATCACAAACAGATTTTTCACAAAATTTCATGTTTACTTTTGCTTAAGTGATTCATTATCACTGAAATCTGATCTCATTTCATTGTGCTGTAAATTTTAAAAACCCACTGATTATAGATTGCTCTAAGCTGCAATGCAAGAATGTTCTCAATCATCCTTTGCTTTCTATCTGCAAACTAGATGCAGTTATAGAGGAAGGAAAGGTACAGCATGAACTTAGGAATAACATTGACAAAGAATCTTTCAGACAGTGGTGGTGTCTCACACCACTGTCTGAGAGATTCTTTGAGACAGTGGTGGTGAGACAATTTTTCAATCATCCTGGAATTCAAGAGATATGCACTGCTGTGTACATAAATGGTTGATAGTCTACACGGCTGATGTGTAATTTCTATATGGTACTTGTTTTTGCATGCATCTTCTTTCCTTTTCAATTTTCTTTTTTTGATTTTAGCAACAAGCGGTGTAAACAGGCCAGATATTTTTTGTTATAATTATAGTAAATTTATGAAATATATTTAATTTAGTAAATACATTGTATATGGATGTCTGAGAGAGAGAGAAAATCATGGCTTATTTTCATGCTATGCAGGCTGAAAAACCTGGGATAACTAACAGGAGGTGGGGGAGAGCAACCTATTCAACCAGCCTGAGATCAGCTAACTATGGTTCCAAATGAAGAAGCTTTAAAAATTCCCCTCAGTTGGATTCTGAACTCAGGCCTTCTCAAACAATGACAAGTAAGAAACCACTGTACTATCATCGAGGGCAGATGGCAAAGCACCACTAGGTTTTGTATATGATAAGTAAATGGACTATCAGATAGAGGTATGAAATGGCAAAAGGCATTGAAATTTAAATTCTAATATATAAAGGCATATGCAGCTTCAGCCATATACCAATTGAATAAAAAACATTGAATAATGTTTATAATGGCAATAATGCAAATCAAGGACAAAGCAACGCCAAAGGCAATTTGATTTTTTATTGTAACACTATACCATAAGTTGTTCTGGTGTTTTCATCACAGCACATCTCCATCTCATCATAGTAATTTCACAGAAAGGAGACAGTAGCTACAAACAAACGGTGTATGATCATCACGTATTCACTTATTGGAGCAAAACTAGACTGTAGGATTAATGAGACCAAGGGTAATAAATTAAATACTGGTTCAATTTGAATGAAGAATTAGTGGTATCTCAGTGTGGCAAGAATTAGTATTAGTAATAATAGTGGCAAATATACAAGAAAGCAAGCTTGTATCAGGGCAGAAAAAAAAAAAACCCCACCATCCTTTCGAAATCACCTGTCCATCCCCTCTAGTAGTTTATCTAGTTCTTCCTTGAATTTATTCAAAATATCCACTTCCACAATAACAGATGGAAGTTTGTTCCAACAATCAGCCACTCACATACTGAAAGCAAACTTCTGCACATCTATTCTGCAACCATTCTTCCTCAATTTTAATTTATTGTTCCCTTGTGTTTTAGTTGTAACGCTATTCCATAAGTTGTTCTGGTGTTTTCATCACAGCATTTAGTATTTTAGTATTAGTATTAGCAATGGTCACATGGTGTAAGGATGCCTATGGCTTATACTGCACCAGCAAAAAAAAAAAAATAATAATAATAATGAAATAAAATAACAAAAAATAAATAAAATAATAAGAATAAAAATTAAATAATAATTTTACTATTATTTTATTATAAAAAAAAATAAGAGAAAAGGAAATAGACAACCTATGCATTTCCTTCCTCCCATAGGTAATTATCCAGCTGACCTTTGAATTTCCCCAAACTGTCAGCTTCTACCACCCACGTAGGTGGTAGAAGCTGACAGCGAGTAATTTATAACTCGCTGGCAAGAATAAAATTTCCTGCAATCCAGTCTGAACATCTACCCCTGTAATTTGAAATTACAGCCCCTTGTTCCAGAATCATTTATAATCGTGAAAATTTCATCTTTATTCATTTTTCTTATGCCTCTCAGAGACTTAAACACCTCAAGTCTCCTCTAAGGTGCCTAGTTTCCAAGCTCTGCAACCCACATATTCGAAGTCTTTCCTCATATGGAAGCCCTTTTGCTGATTTCACAGTAGCTGTAAACAAACATCAGTGCATGATCATCTGAGCAAGTGAAAGAATGCATTCGGCATTGCATTTGCTCAATTCATTCAAAACCTTAAGCATCTCAATCAGATCACCTCACAGATGCCTAGTCTCCAGACTGAAATTTGCAGAAATGAAGCCTTTCTTGGTAAGAGCATTCTTTTGTTCCCTTTACCAATTCTCTGCACCCATTCTGGCAGATCTACATCCTTTCCCTTTCTAAAATGAGGCATCCAGTCCTGTATGCAGTTCTTAATGGGCAATCTAACCACTGCCTTATAGGATGGGACAGCCATTTCCTTATCACTGCTAGCAAAATTCTTGTATATCAATGATTAAACTCCATGAACTACTCTGGCAGCTTGTCTGCACTGCTAAAAGACCTTCATATCTGACTGAACAATTACTTCCAGGTCTTTTTCATTATCCACTACCCTGAGTGTAGTACCACTCAGATTAATATCTGTGTGATGTTAATCTGAGGTTATTACTACCATTGCATCTGTCAATATTAAACTTCAAAACAGGTGGGTTATGCCATAAGACTTGCTTAATTTGAATCCTCAGTACTTGTAATTTTTCCTGAGTGTTCATGTGCTTTTGTTTACACACCTTTTCATGAAGAGGGTAGGGATAAATACGTGCTGCTATTTATTAGTAATGTATTGCTACCAACGAAATGGCCATTTCAATGATTATTATTGCTTCATTCGTTGTTTGGTTTTTTAGGAGCATTAGCAACTAAGGCCATATTGCTCCGGGAATATGCGAAAAGGAGGATGCGGAAAGGTCAGGGAATGACCTTTCCACATCCGCCGTATTTGGTGGTGATGGGCTCGAACCCCGGTCTAATCAAGAAGCGTGCGCTACGCACTGTTGCTCCTTCCCACCTGGCTACGGAGGCGCCTACTTCATTTGTGAGATATACTGATAAAAAATCTGTTTCAGAAATAATCCTGAAACATGTCATCAAAATTCGCACTGTGCCTCAATCTAATCACTTGTCTGCTGTGTTTACAAACACCTAGCACCCTATGGGCTGATTTCCAACAGTGTTCTGCTAATGTACAGTTAGTGGTATGGATGGCTTTGATGTGATCTGAAAATTTTGACACTATATATCATACACATTTCCTTCCTTCTTTCCAGGTCAGGTGAGGATTTTACACTGCAAATAATGTAAGGAAGTTAATACCTGGTTCCAAGAAACCCTACATTATGTATTAAGGATTGCAAAACAGCACAATCTAAAATTAAGGATAACTAAGTGCAGATGGGCTGCCAGAGCAGGTCATGGAGTTTTGTCAATGATATATAGAAATTTTGCTAGCAGAGACAAGGAGGTGATTATCCCCTTATATAAGGGAATGGTCAGCCCTCACCTTGAGTACTGCATACAGGACTGGAGGCCTCATTTTAGGAAGGATGTAGAGTTGCTAGAACGAGTACAAAGAAGGGCAACCATATTGGTGAGAGGAACAAAGGGATGCACTTATGAAGAAAGGCTTAAGTTTTGCAAGTTGCAGCATCTGGAGATTAGGCACCTGCAAAGTTATCTATCTGATTGGGGTATAGAAGGCCTTGAATGGTTTGAGCAGGCTCAAACCATTCAAGGCTGACAGGATACTTCTGCTTACTCAGATTAAGAACCTGAGGGAGCATAGATTCAAATTGAAGAAAGACAATTGTAGAATATATGTGCAGAAGTTTGTCTTTAGCCAGCGGGTAGTTGATTATTAGAACAGATTTCCATCTGTAGTTGTGGAAGTTGATAACTAAATAAATTTAAGGCTGAACTAGACAAACAATTGGAGTGACCAGATGGGTAAAATGGGAAGGTTTTTTTTTTTTTTTTTGGCTGATGCTGTATAAGCTTGCTTTCTTCCATCATATGCCTCAGCTAATGCTAATGAGATCATGGTTTTTACAAGGGGTTCTCGTTGCTAGCTGTCCTGCATGCTCAGTTTATCAGATATTTTATAAAACTGCTCATTTTATAAAATATCTGATAAGTATAGAGGGACTGGCATCTCTTTAGGTTCTCACTTATCCTGTCCATCTCATGCTGAATAGGTCATGCTTCTGCTGACCAGTGTCTTGGCTGTAGCATTTTTGATTACTAGTAGATGGGAACTAGTCTGCAGTTGAGATATTGCTAGTGTTTAGTAACATTCCATATTGGTCCTTGAGGTTGTCACAGACATTCTCTCAGATAGGCCAGACAAGCTGTACTTGCTACCTGGGAATCTAAAACGCTGATGGAACTGATATTCGGGTGACACTCAAGTCAAGTGGGCCCAATTTTGGCAAAGTCCGGACGGTCTGTGACAGCCAAATCCTCTGCTTGCACCTTCACGATGGTGGGACTGTTAGTAATCCTGGGTATAACCTCCATGCACAAGTTCATGGTGGGTGACCACCCAGGTGTGAACCAACGTAAGCAGGGGTCAAGGTGTGGTGCCCACACCACATGGAGGAACGCCGCCCCTCTATGTTACCAGGCAATACTAGGTGGTAGATGACTCTCATCAAACGGTGAAATACCACCACTTTGCTTATTGGAGGCTTGAAGTGGCGGAACCCATGTTTAGTCTCTAGAGCTAAGTTCCGGTCAACCCTTCCCTATCTCTTCCATCATGCAGTATGATTGATGACTTTTGAGGTTATGATGAACGTCGTGGCGAGATCCAATATTCCTTACATTTCGAGGGTACAGCTCTAAAACGGTGTTCGCAGGCTGGCCGCTAGTTAGTACACCGGACCGAACCTATTGGTAACTCTCTAGGAGGCTTCCAGATCAGCTAGTGTATAATCTTGCTACCTCTACTCTGCCAGATAGTGACTGGAGGGAGTCCGAGTAGAGTGTATGCGGGGAGCATTGTCGAGGCCACGTTATGTCAAGGATCTGGGTATATTCTTACCACATGTATGCCATATCCAAAAATTTCATTACTTTATACAGCATGTCCCACCCACCTCTTCTTACTATTGAATACACCATGAATTGTCAAACTAATAGAGCAAGCTTATCTGCGAAAAGATCTAAACCTCCCAAGGACTTCCTAATTCATTTCTCAAATATACGTGGTCTCAATTCTAATCTCAACGATGTCCATTTCCACTTGCAGTCTGCCAAACCCCATGTACTTTTTTCTGACAGAATCTCAGTTATCGGTTGATTTAACTACTGCTCATCTCAGATGCCCAAATTATTCACTGTATGATTCCTTTCGCCTCAAAGGTGGTACTTGTGCACATGTCCATTCTGATATTCCCTGTCAGAGACTTGGCAATTTGGAATCTCCTCTCTTTGATCTTCTCTGGCTTAAAATCTCTCTACCTCATTGTGTCAAATTCATCTGTTGTCTCTACCGTTCTCCCAATTCCACCAATCACTTGGAGCTCTTTGACTTCCTCTCGTTGCAACTTGACTTTCTCCAGTCCAACTTTCCTAACAGTGAGGTAATTTTCCTTGGTGATTTTAATGTTCACAACTCCAGCTGGCTTCCGTTTTCTAGTCACACCGACCCAGCAGGTCGAGATGCTGAGGCTTTTGCAATTACTAATGACCTAGCACAGATTGTTCATTTACCTACAAGAATACCGGACAATCCTAATCATACAGCCAATACGCTTGATCTTTTTCTCACAAACAACCCTTCTAAGTACACGGTCGAAGTGAGAGGTCCTTTAGGCACTTCAGATCACAACTTGGTGATTGTCTCTTCTCCAATAGAGCCTTTATTTCATGGCTATTCCCAACCTCGTGTTGTTTGGCATTACAAGAATGCAAAATGGGATGACCTGCGAGACTTCTTTTCTTCTTTTCCTTGGTCAGATTACTGTTTCAAAACTTCTGATGTCAACGTTTGCTCAGATCGTGTCAGTGAAATTATTCTTGCAGGAATGGAATCCTTTATCCCACACTCCACTTTAAAATCTCGTCCTTTATCTAAACCTTGGTTTTCCAATAAATGTGCTAAGGCTGTTCAAGAGAAGAATGTTGCATATCGTAATTGGCTTGTTTCTAATTCTTCAGTTTCATTTTCTGCCTACACCAAAGCTTGCAACAATTGTAAAGCAGTTATTAATCAGTCCAAACTAGAGTTTGAACAGGCTAAGAGTAGAAAACTTGCTTCTTGTCCTAATGGTAGCCGAGCATTCTGGTCTCTTGCCAAAGCCATTGGCCGAAACTTTTGCCCATCTCTGCTCCCACTTCTGTCCAAACCAGATGGTTCTGTTGTCACTTCAGCCAAGGATAAAGCTGACCTGCTAGCATCCCATTTTTCTTCCAGCTCATGTATTAATGATCTTGGTAAAACACCTCCCACCATTACCAACACACTCCATTCAATGCCTCCTGTGGTCTTCCGTCAAAAGGATATCAGAAGGATTTTGATGAATCTTGATGCTAAGAAAGCTCCAGGTCCTGATGGTATTTCTCCGCTTGTTCTCAAAACCTGTGCTCCTGAACTTACTCCTATTCTTTGCCGCCTTTTTTCACTTTCTTATTCCAAAGGTGTTTTTCCTTCTGCTTGGAAATTTGCTCATATCCAGCCAGTTCCTAAAAAGGGTGACAAATCCCTCCCATCCAATTATCGTCCCATTGCAATTACTTCTACTCTTTCTAAAGTAATGGAGAAATCAATTAACCGCCAACTCTTAAACTACCTAGAAACCTTCCGTCTGATCAACGATCGCCAATATGGATTCCGTCAGTGTCGCTCCACTGGTGATATTCTGGCTTATGTTACCGATTTATGGACTAATTCAATGGAAAGGTTCGGGGAAACACAAGTAGTTGCTCTTGACATCTCAAAGGCTTTTGATCGTGTTTGGCATAAAGGTCTTCTAAACAAGCTTCCATCTTATGGTTTGCCAACTGTTTTTAGTAATTGGTTATCCAGTTTTCTCTCTGATCGCTCACTGAGGGTGATGGTAGATGGCTCTCTGTCTTCTAACTTCTCCACTAATGCCGGTGTCCCCCAAGGTTCAGTTCTTTCCTCCACTCTTTTCCTCTTGTATATCAATGACCTACTCCCATTGACTGGAAATCCTATCCATAGTTTTGCCGATGATAGCACATTGCATTCAACTTTCCATTTAGAGAAACCTTGTCCTGCTCAATCAGCTCAACTTCTCGAAAATCTGCTACCAATTCCTTAAATGCCGATCTTCAGATAATTCTCCAGTGGGGCAAAGACAACTTAGTTGATTTCAACCCTTCTAAAACTCAGTCTTGTCTTATATCTCGCAAAAAGGATTCTTCTGCTCCTATGCTTATCTTTAGTGACACTCCGATTTCTAGGCAAAAGGATATATCTCTTTTGGGGATTACCCTGACTTCTAATCTTTCTTGGCACAAGCACATTACAAATATTGCTTCCTCTGCATCTAAAAAACTTGGTTTTCTCTTTCGCTCTCGGCGTTACTTTTCTTCCAAACAGCTGCTCACTCTGTATAAATCGCAAATCCGCCCTGCCATGGAATATTGTTCCCACATCTGGGGTGATGCCCCCAAAACCTCTCTCAGGCTTCTTGATTCCATTCAGAAGAGGGCAGTTAGGTTAATTAATGATTCATCTCTAACAGAGTCTCTCCACTCGCTGTCTCATAGACGCACTGTTTCTGCTGCATGCCTCTTCTACAGATACTTCCATGGGCACTGTTCTTCTGAATTGGCTTCTATAATTCCTGCTCTCTCTTTCAAAACAGTCCGAACATGTGCCGCCACCAGCCAACATCCATTTACTGTCCAACTTCAAACACACAGAACCAACTTTTCATCTTCCTCATTTATTCATTCAACTGCCGTTTTCTGGAACAACCTTCCTTCATACGTATTTCCTGAAAATTACAATCTACAGAAGTTCAAGACCAATGTCAACAAATATCTTCTTTCGTCTTCTCAACCTCCAACCCAAGCACGGTGCTAAGTACTATAGGTTCTAATACCTCTCATGTTTGGGGTTCACATAAAAAAAAAAAATATATATATACAGAGTTGCCAATGAGAATGCACAGTATGGGTAGAAGTAACCCCAGAGAATCATACGAAATGTGTGGTGCTACACTCAGGGTGGTAGAGAATGCAAGACCTTGGGTAATTGTGCAGACAGTCTGCCAGAGCAGATCATGGGGTCTTGTCAATAATATACAGGAATTTTGCTAGTAGAGAAAGGGCAAAGGTGATTATCCCTTTGTATAAGGCAATGCCACACCTTGAGTACTGTGTACAGGTCTGGAGGCCTCATTTTAGGAAGCATTTAGAGTTGCTTGAATGAGTACAGAGAAGGGCAACGAAGGGGTGCTCTTACCAAGAAAGGCTTAAGTTTTGCAAGTTGCAGCATCTGGAGACTAGGGCTTTGTACACCACAATCAAATCACCTGCAAGGTGATTTGATTGTGGTGTACAAAGCCCTGAATGGAGTTTGAGCAGGCTCAATGCTGATGGGATTCTTCCTCTTGCTCAGATTACACACCTGAGGGGGCATAAATTCAAATTGAAGAAAGACAGTTGTAGAACAGATGTTTGGAAATTTGCCTTTAGTCAGCAGGTAGTTGATTGCTGGAACAAACTTCCATCTGTCGTTCTGGATGATAGCTTAAATACATTCAAGGAAGAACTGGGCAAACTAACAGCGAATGGTTGTGTGAAATGGGATTTTTTTTTTGGCTGATGCTGTATAAGCTTGCTTTCTAATATCATATGCCTTTACTAATGCTAATGTCAAGGAACAATAGGGCCTGGTTTTGCTTTACTTTTGTAAAGTGTATTTCTATGCAGAGGCTGTTGATGTGTTAACAGCACTCTTGTCATATTTTTGTAAAGATATCATCCATATATCACTTCTATATTGGCATATGGGTGTGGAATATATTCAGATGATAATCAATAATAATGGTTGCTTCCTGTGAAAAAAGTTAAACAGTAAGCATAATTAGATAACAATAAAAATCGCTTGATTTGTTTAATTGACATTATTTTAAATCCAATATTCTTATAAGTAATAATTACCCGGAACTTTTTGTGAAGTAAAGCAGGATTTACTGATCGGTACAACTGCATCAACGATCGAGCAGCCATGATAACACCTGTGAAGATTAAAAATAAATTTAATACAAGAACTTACTTCATTATGTTATGTGTTACATAAATTACAGTTATTAAAGCATTCCTTTCAAGTTTGAAAAGAAATATGAAATTACTCATAATGATCATAGAGTCCCATTTAACCACACACTTTCAGAATAAGTAAAATATAGTACTGTGTCATTTTTTGTATTTCTCAGTTTGTAAAACATTACATCATCATATCAAGTATTAACTCTATGTAGTCTGCATTAAACATTTCTGGAGTCAGTATTCAGTGTACACAAATATTAAACTGATGCTTGGTTTAGCATCAGTTTAAGATTTCCTAAATCTGTTATGATAAATGGACTAATAATGGCTTTAAAACTAAGGTTCTAATCTAATTATCATAAAATCTTTTTAAATACTTACTTTTATCTTTATATGTCTTATACTGAACTAAATCGTCCAAAAGAGTTTCATTCATTACTAAAGGACATCGGGAACACATTTCTCTAATTGCATTTAATCTAAAAGAAAGGCAAATAAAAATAAATTACTAATTGATAATGTATTATCTCTGTTGTATTTAATAAGAACCTAAGGTAAAAAAAAAAAATCCAAGCATGCATAAATAATCTAAACAATAGTATTCTGCAGTACAGAAGGGAAAACACACACACAACTAGTGAGATATCAATTTACTTTATAATGGGTAGACAATTAGAGTATCTCTATTTAGAGTTGTCTGAAGTGCAATCTAATGAGAAAAATACAATTAAATATGGCAGGTGTATTCTTCTGAAGAAAATTACACAAGAAACAAAATTATTTTCAAAAATCATCAACAGGGAAAATGTGATGTGACAATTTTTTCCACTCCACTTGTGCATAAATACAGAATGAAAGGTGCAAGATGCTGCAAATGAGGATACTACAGTGTTAAGAGCACAATGGCTCTCACCTTACCCAAGCATGCTCTGATTTTGAATCCAAGCTGTATATGCAAAGGTGGAAGAAGAGCCTTTTTTTGGTTCAACCAGCGGAACATATTTCATATTACTTCTCCCTGGTAAAAACTGCTCCCTCTTTTCCCATGCTGTACAATAATAATGTTTTTCTGTTGTATGACTGTCTCACAAATGTAGAAAGCAACAGTATTTTGTTGATTTCTATGTTTGTGGGGCAGTAAGTAATTTTGTGCCTGTAAGTAATCCAATTACCTTAAGATCACTATGGACATTCCAAGCAGTCATAGTGGTACCTTATTGTATTCAGGATCTTCATTAATCCAAGCTTTATATGCAAAGGTGGAAGAAGAGCCTTTTTTTGGTTCAACCAGCGGAACATATTTCATATTACTTCTCCCTGGTAAAAACTGCTCCCTCTTTTCCCATGCTGTACAATAATAATGTTTTTCTGTTGTATGACTGTCTCACAAATGTAGAAAGCAACAGTATTTTGTTGATTTCTATGTTTGTGGGGCAGTAAGTAATTTTGTGCCTGTAAGTAATCCAATTACCTTAAGATCACTATGGACATTCCAAGCAGTCATAGTGGTACCTTATTGTATTCAGGATCTTCATTAATCCAAGCTTTATATGCAAAGGTGGAAGAAGAGCCTTTTTTTGGTTCAACCAGCGGAACATATTTCATATTACTTCTCCCTGGTAAAAACTGCTCCCTCTTTTCCCATGCTGTACAATAATAATGTTTTTCTGTTGTATGACTGTCTCACAAATGTAGAAAGCAACAGTATTTTGTTGATTTCTATGTTTGTGGGGCAGTAAGTAATTTTGTGCCTGTAAGTAATCCAATTACCTTAAGATCACTATGGACATTCCAAGCAGTCATAGTGGTACCTTATTGTATTCAGGATCTTCATTAATCCAAGCTTTATATGCAAAGGTAGAATAACATTTTTTGGTTCAACCAGTGGAACATATTTTATATTACTTCTCCATGGCACAAATTCCTCCCTCTTTTTCCACTGTTGCACAACATAATGTTTTTCACACTTGATGTACTTTCATGTTTCTTTCAAGCCAACAGCATGGAATACAAGAACTGAGACTGAATTTCCACTGTAGAGCAAAACTGCTCTTAAACTTAATTTTTAAGGAAACAATAAATATACACCACTGATAAGGATTATATTCAATGCTCATTTCATACAAAAAAACCACTAATATCTTTGCAGAAACATATTCCATAACAAAATATTTTTGAAAACACTGACATTTTTGATATACTGTAATTTTAGTTCCAGCTTCAAGTAACTTCCATTGTTGTAACACAGAACTAAAAAGAGTTCTGTTCTTTAGATAACTTTAAATCGCAAGCTAAATCATTCAATTTTTCTTGCTTAATTAAGCATGGCACATTATAATATTCTGGTTGGTAGATCAATTCTATTGAAGTGGACGGTCCAGCAAATTCTGCAACACAAGGATCTTTGCTATACTCATGTTGGAAGATTCTTTTGTTACTGTGGTTTTTTTTTATGATTTGTAGTTTGGTATAGTTTGCTGTGACCATTTTAACTGATGACACTGTGTACTTTTAATACAGGAAAGGGAGTATATTACAGTTGTGCAAATTATCTGTATATTAGACAGCATACAGATTTGCCAAACTTTGGCAGGTGTCTAATACAATAAATAAATAATCATTACAACCTCCCTTATCCCGTGATTTTGGGGAATCTGGTATCAGCAGGTCTTGGTTATGTGGAACAGGACTTATTGCAGATAATATGTTAGGATATTTGATAGTGTCCTTGCTTTTCCTGGACATTCCTGATATTTCTGCCATGCAGAAATATCAGGAATGTTCCATAGTTGCAAAGTTCTCACCACACCATAGGAAGAGCAAAAGGGATACTCTTAATTTTCCCAGTTAGCCACAACCTCAAATTTATGGTGCAGGTAAAGGTGCACAAATATAAAGCCCAAGTTTTGCCCTATTCACCAAGCTTATAGGCAAAGAATATACACGTTTAGTAATACTGTAGATTTTCTTCCTCTGAGTTATTGTTGTAAAAACCACACACACACACGCAAGCACAGCAGAAATCATCAGGGTGACCAATTCACACTCTTCCTGTGCTCCTGCTTAAACATTTTAATAATACAATGCTAAGCAAACACAGAAGAAAAATCAAACAATATTCAATAGATACAACAGGTCAGTGTCATATCAACTTCCCTACATTGTAGTAAGATATATGTATCATTAGTAAACATAAAAACTTTTATATGTAGAAATTGTGACAACATGAAATTTTAAGAATTAATTTCAAAACCTATGCATAAAAATTGACTGCAAACAGCAAATATATTAGTGGGGGTAAAAATCATATTGGCTATGTTATTAATAATTTTCTATATATATACAGATAAATTAAAAACCTGTACAATTTTTAATGAAACATTTTTTTAAATGTTACCTACCCAACTGCCATAGCTTCACCAGAGTTTCTTTCTGTAACAAAATTGTTGGCTACTGTCATTAACACAGGTCCTAATACCTAGAAAATGCAAAAAACTGTGAGGAAAAATTCCCTTCAAATGTAGTGCAAATTTAAAAGTATTAACTGTTGCAAAATTTTGCCTGACAAATGTTCATGGATCATTAAATTTAATGTATCTACAAAAACATACCATATATCATTTGAGAGGCCTTGCAAGGAATCTACTTCATGATATTACCTATATTTAAATTAATTTTTAATTATAAAATTATGATTAGCTTAAGCTAGCAAGGCCTCAGACTGCAAGAACTTTACATTATGTGCATTTTTTTTTTTGGTTTTTAGGAGCATTAGCAACTAAGGCCATATTGCTCCAGAATATGCGGTGGTCATTCCCTGACCTTTCCGCATCCTCCGTATTTGGTGGTGATGGGCTTGAACCCCGGTCTAATCAAGAAGCATATGCTACGCACTGCTGCTCCTTCCCACCTGGCTACTGAGGCACCATTATGTGCATATTAATTGGTGAAAAAGCATCATATATATCTATGCAAGTAAGCTTCATTAAAAGCAAACCAAGTTATATCTCATATCTCTTACTATAATCTCAAATTTCCTAGTTTTTCTCTTCTCAATTAAGTTTAAGATACTGCATACTTTTTGGCATCTCTGATAACGAAAAAATATTTCACAACTGGGTTGTCATCTCTTACTTACACTTTGGGTAAGTAAGACGCCGGCCTCCGTAGCCGAGTGGGCAGGAGCGGGAGTGCAGTAGTACACGCTCTTTGAGTAGACCGGGGTTCAAGCCCCTGATTGTTGAATACAGTTGATCTGCCAACCCGCACTGGACCAGCGTGGCAGATTATGGTCCATTTCCCTCAGCATGAATTGTTGAGGAGACTTCCATCCTGCAGTGGGTTGATAATGGCTGCACTTTACTTTTTTACTTTTACCTAACCACCCGCCAAGGAAGGGACAACTATCTCTAATTGATACCATTTGGGTGGCAGCACTCAACTGAAAATAAGTAACATAGCCATCATTACTTTTGAAGCATTATTTATTCAAAGTGCTGGTTAAGCAATTCATGAAGGATTTCACAATGTGAGATGTTACAGTAAGAATGCCACTTTATGCAAACTTTGTTTGCGTAAAGTTTATTATTTTCTTAGTTTATCACTAATGTACACTTTCAGGCATTTCTCATATTGTGGAGTTATAATGCATAACTGGGTTGGCATGATTGCAATACCAGGGAACCTACCCACCCAATAATGATAGGCCAACAAGCCATGAAATAGTGCCATATGGGTGGTGGTATTATCTGCTGAGAATAAGTAACATTAGTCTTCTCTATTAGTGAAGCTTTACTTATTCGAGGTAGTGCAATATCGTGGTAACTCGTTGGTAGTCAAATATGAGATATAATTAAATTGATGCCATTCATTATACTACTTTGTAGTTCACTATGAACGAAATATTGTGAAGTATCATTGCCAGTTCAATAGGTAATCTTTAATGAATACAGAGAAATACAAAGTTACCTGATCCTGAAATTAAATTATTTACCATCCAGGATTTTTATATTCGCATAAGTTAGGAGCAAATATGGTGCAGCTGATGTTCTGCAAAGTAGAATAATCTTGTAATAACTGAAAGTAAAGTGGAGGAGAAATTGTTGAAGATGAACACAAGAAAGGCACCTGGGGTGGATGGGATCTATCCAGTTATATTAAAGGAGGCAGCAAAGGCAGTAAGCAAACCCTTAGCTATAATTATGAGAGCTTCCTTGGACTCAGGGGAGGTACCCATAGACTGGAGATGTGCAAATGTGACCCCAATTCACAAAGGAGGATCAAAGGCCGACACAAGTAATTATAGACCTGTGAGTTTAACTTCTGTTCCAGGAAAATTAATGGAGGCACTGGTTAAAGAAGCACTGCAGGATCATCTAGACAAGACTTCAGTTATAGCTCGGACACAGCATGGTTTTGTTAAGGGAAAGTCTTGCCTGACCAATTTGATTGGATACTATGATGCAGTCACAAAAGAACTGGATGCAGGGAATGACTTTGATATTATATACTTGGATCTTAGAGGAGCTTTTGATACTGTTGCACATGGAAGACTGCTGCACAAATTGGAGCAGTGTGGCATTGGAGGCAAATTGCTGCTATGGATAAAGGGGTGGTTGAGGGGGAGAAGACAGAGAGTGGTAATCAATGGACACTGCTCATCATGGACTAATGTTATTAGTGGAGTCCCTCAGGGTTCAGTGTCGGGTCCATTATTGTTTTCTGTATTTATAAATAATATTGATGATGGTATATCAAGCTTAATGTCCAAGTTTGCAGATATTACAAAGGTTGGCAGGGTTGTTAAGGACACTACTGACGCTATGCTGCTGCAACAGGATCTGGAAAAGTTGAGCAGATGGGCTGAGAGGTGGCAAATGAAGTTTAACATTGACAAATGTAAAGTACTATATATGGGAAACACCAACCCCAGAGCAACGTATCAACTCTGTGGTACTACACTGACAGTGGGAGAGAATGAAAAGGAACTGGGGTATTTGTGCAGGCAGATATGAAGTTCTCTGAGCAATGCAGACGGGCTGCAAGAGTAGCTCATGGTGTCTTATCAATGATATACAGGAATTTTTCTAGCAGGGATAAGCAGGTGATTATTCCCTTGTATAAGGCAATGGTCAGGCCACACCTTGAGTACTGTATACAGGTCTGGGGGCCTCATTTCAAGAAGGATGTAGAGATGCTGGAACGAGTACAGAGAAGGGCAACAAGATTAGTGAATGGAACAAAGGGTTGCTCTTACGAAGAAAGGCTTAAGTTTTGCAAATCACAGTGTCTGGAGACTAGGCACCGGCAAGGTGATCTGATAGAGGTGCATAAAGCCTTGAATGGTTTGAGCATGCTCAATGCTGATGGGATTCTGCCTCTTGCTCAGAATAATCACCTGAGAGGGCATAAATTCAAATTGAGGAAAGACAGATGTAGGATAGATGTGCGGAAATTTGCCTTTAGCCAGCGGGTAGTTGGTTGGTGGAACAGACTTCCATCCCTTGTTGTGGTAGTTGGTGGCCTAAATAAATTTAAGGCTCAGCTGGACAGGTATTTCGAACGAACGGAGGGGTGAAGTGGAAGTTTTTTTGTTTTTTTTTGGCTGACGCTGCATAAGCTTGCTTTCTTGCATCATATGCCTCTACTAATGCTAATGCTAAGTATAAACATTCATGCCCCACCAAGCATCTCAACTCCTTTATGCTAAATTAAATATGGGTATTACAAAATACTCTCCCCTGAGCTGGCTCTTCCAACTTGCAAATGAATTGCAGATTGACTTCTTTGCCAATATCAATGATGCGCTGGCCTCCTTCAAGATATATATCTGCACTCAATTTTTATAGTAATAGTATTCAATATAGTGAAAGTAAGCCACAAGCTTTTGCTGCACCGGCAAAAAAAAAAAAAAAAACGCAACCAAGTAGATAAGAAAACAAATTATATGCTTCTTTCCTCAAACAAGAAAGAAGCATATAATGGGAAGTATCCAGCTGACTTATAAATTTATTAAAACTGTCAGCCTCAACTACCTGCGAGGGGAACTTGTTCCAGCAATCAATGACTCACTAGTTAAAACAAAACTTCCTACAATTTAATCTAAACCTCAAGCTCTGTAATTTGAATTTATGACTGTGAGAATTCCACCTCCATTCATTTTACCAATTCCCCCTCAGAGTGCTTTAATAGCATTAGCAGAGGCTTACGATGCAAGAAATCAAGCTTATACATCATCAGCTAAAAAAAAATAATAATTAAATAAAAAAAAAAACCCTTTCCACTTCACCCAACCATTTGCTCCAAAAGTTTGTACAGTTTGCCTTGAATTCATTTAAGCTATCAACTTTCACAATGACAGATGGAAATTTATTCCAGCAATCAGTAGCGCAATATGGCCTAAGTAGCTCTTGCGCCAGAAAACACCACAACATCAACTAGCAATCAGCTACCCACTGGCTAAAGGCAAATTTCTGCACATCTATTCTACAACTGTCTTTCCCCAATTTGAATTTATGCCCCCTCAGGTTCATAATCTGAGCAACAGGAAGAATCTCATCAGCACTGAGATTCTCAAGCCATTCAAGACCTTATACACCTCAATCAGGTCACCTCACAGGTGCCTAGTCTCCAGACACTGCATTTTGCAGAATTTAAGCCTTTCTTGGTAAGAGCACCCCTTTGTTCCCCTCATCAATCTTGTTGCCCTCCTCCGTACTTGTTCTAGCAACTCTACACCATCCCTAAAATGAGGCCTTTAGACCTGTATGCAGTGCTCAAGGTTTAGCCTGACCACTGCCTTATACAATGGGATAATCAACCCCTTATCCCTGCTAGCAAAATTTCTGCATATCATTGAAAAGATCCCATGACCTGTTCTGGCAGCCTGTCTGCACTTTCAGAAAACTTCACATCTGACTGCACAATTACCCCCTGGTCTTTTTCATTCTCCAATTGGTACATTTCTCTGGTACACTGTACCAACATTGCACATTTCTCTCAGGATATTGCCACCCATATATAGTACTTTACATTTGTCAATGTTAAACTTCAGTTGCCACTTCTCAGCACATCTGTCCAACTTTTCTAGATCCTGTTGCTGTAGTAGCATACTCTCATTACTGTCATTAACAACCCTGCCAACCTTTGTGTCACCTGCAAACTTCCACATTAAGCCTGATATACCTTCAATTTAATTGATAAATATACAAAACAACAATGGGCCCAATACTGAACCCTGGGGGACTCCACTAATAACACTGGTCCACTAAAAGCAGTGTCCATTGATCATCACTCTCTGTCTTCTTCCACTCAACCATCGTTTTATCTATTGTAGCAACTTGCCCTTAATGTCATACTGCTCTAATTTGTACCGTTATCAAAAGCTTTCCTGAAATCCAAGTATATTATATTAAAATTATTTTTTGCATCTAGTACTTTTATGACCACATCATAGTATCCAATCAGATTGGTCAGACAAGACTCCTCTTAACAAACTTATGCTGTGTCTGATTGCAGTCTTGTCTAGATGATTGCAGTCTTGTCTAAATGCTTCTTTAACCAATGACTGCAATATTTTCCCTGGAACAGAAGTGAAACTACTATTTCCAAATTCCCGAAACCATATGTTATTCTGTATTTTTTTTAACATGTTTTTAAATAATAATGAGTGACCATAATAATAAATAGTGAATCATTTTTCTGTGATAGGGTTATACTAAAAGTTTCAGAGGTTTTCTGTAAAAAAAATATAATAATTGATATTGCTTTTGCTAATTCAGATTTTAGATCAGTTATTGATTTTATATCAGAGTATTCCACACCAACATTCACACCTTCTCTTTGCATTTCTACCGTTAAAGCACATTTTCCTTTAAAAAGTCTTTCCATTAATAATTTTGCTAATCGAGCTATTTCATTCTTGCTTGCGTAAGCGAAAAAGTCATCCTTTTCCACCTCATAAACAAAACATTTCTTAAATATTTAATGAGGGATATTAGATCTTTATTCCTACGTTTAAGCAATTAATTTCTAATTTCTTTAAAAAGCACACTGCTCAAAATCAGAATTCTGTTTTTTTTCAAATTACTAAAAAGAAACAAAAATTCCTTTGCCTGTCAGAAGATTTGCATCATGATTACTTAATGCTTCAACTTCTAGTCAAACAGGTTTTAAGCAATTTAACACATCTCTCATAATTTCATAATATTCCTCATTCCATAAGTGACCAAGCTTCAGCTATCATAAAATAATTTTTTATTCGATTTAGGATCTTTAAAAATCTTTTGATCATTCTTTCTAATATGTTCCAGCATGTTTTACAGTCCAAAATTACTTGTAGTTCCAATATTTTACTCTTGATTATTTCCTATTGCAAAAGAGAATTTCTCGCTGGAGAATATTTAAACGGTTTTACAATTTTTCGTATACTAAAAATTTCAGGAGAGATATTGTCTTGCAGATCACACTGATCGGCTCTGGCTACATTATCTGAATCAGAGTCATTGCTTTCATCTTTCTTGTATTCAGAATCTGCATTGTATTCGATTCCGCTGCTACTTGTTTTTGATGCTTCATCTTTCAAATTTTTGACATAAAAAGCTCTTTCATTACAGCAAGGTGAAGTGCGTGATTATAGCACAACTGCTGAATAGTCGGTGATAACTTTCTGATTTCACCATCACTAGTTGTTGCAACCACATCTACTTCAAGTTTTAATTCAAAGGTTTCTAATCTTTCCTGAAGTAAAGATAACACTTTTTCTGCAGGACAGTTCCCACAAACTATTAAACCAACAAAGATTCAACAAAGTCACATTGCAGTATACATGAACGTTCATGTATCTTCAATTCCTACAACTGGTTATCTATGCAACACAGAATCATCTATGCAAATGCTCATTTTCTTATTTTCACATTTTGAAAGCACTAAACTTCTCGATGTACAGTTATTCTATTTTATTGTAATAGGTATGTATTAACACCACACCTGATGATGGATTTTTGGCAACTGCAGTCCTTTTCTTAAGAAACTTGCCCTAATAAATTCACTCTTTGAGATGGTGTTGATAGTTAATCCACTTACTGCTGCAAGTTTGCTTACTGTTTTTTCTAAATTTTGTTTGTTTATTTAGTTTTTAGGAGCATTAGCAACTAAGGCCATATTGCTCCGGGATATGCGGTGGTCATTCCCTGACCTTTCCGCATCCTCCGTATTTGGTGGTGACGGGCTCGAACCCCGGTCTAACCAAGAAGTGTGTGCTACGCACTGCTGCTCCTTCCCACCTGGCTACGGAGGCGGCTCTAAATTTTGTGACTTTGAGATACTGTAAATATGTAAATACTCCTTTGAGGTAACTGTAAATATGTAAATACTCCTTTGAGATAACTGTAAATATGTAAATACTCCTCTGATGTACTGTAAAATTGTGCATTGTTTCTTAGAAGTAGTAGGCATTGGCTCATCAGAATTATTTTCAGATTTTTTTGTTCTTTTCATGCCATGAATATGTTCAAGATGCCTATGAAGTCCGCTAGTCGATGATACTTTACATTGCAATGATTTAAAATATATCTGGCAACGAGCTGACTGATTTCCTTTATCTTTCTTAAAATACTTCCAACATTCTTCATATTCTTTACTCGTTATTATGGATATCTAAAAAAAAATGCTTAATAAATAATAAATATTAAGTTTAGTAGATAAAACGCCAGCGAACATTGTTGGTAGTATTCAAATAATGTAACATTCAGATCTCCTAGCAAAGTTAACAGCACTACACAGAATCATGTGTCGAAATTGCCAATTTAAGAACTTATTTTGCTTCCAAACTTGTTATTTCTTGAAACACCATTCATAGGATTTGTATAAAGTGTACTATACATATAAACTTATTAATATTTATTTTATTTGCAAGAATTACTCACTGTTAGCAGCAGACAGGGCCACGAACACACATATAACATGACATCAGTTACAACAAGACTGACTGATTAGATTACGATCACTTTTCTCCTATGTGATCCTGTCTGGTTCTCAGAAATTTCAACCTTAACTTCAGGGCCATAGTTAAGCACAGGTGCATGAGCTCCAGCCTAGAGCTCACATATCAGGGGCCCCCAATAAAGTTAAAATTTGAGGGGGGGAAAAAAAAAACACGAATCCTTATATTTTTCAGTATTACAATGTTTGTATTTAAACAGATCGGTAAAAATTTTTTTTTTTTTTGGACTCTAGTATCTTTAAAGGTAGCCCCGGGCCCCGAGAAGTGTAAGTACGGTCCTGCTTAACCTTCCACTCTGCGTGTCAGCATTTCCTGCGCTTGCTTTCGACTTTATGTTGGTGGATTCCTTCAAACCAGTAACATTTCTGTGTTGATTGTTAAGCTTTAATTCTCGCAGGAGAATTATAACACCTTTTCCCATTTTCCTGACTGATTTTTTCGGGATTCAGAAAAAAAATATATATAAATTTCCCGAGAAAGAATACCCGCATGGAAACACTACATTAAACTAACAGGTTTGTAATTACTCATGTCACCCTATGAACCCCTTTGTGAATTAGGGATACAATTTGCACATCACCAGTCAATGTGGACCATTCCTGAGTCCAAGGATGCTCTCCTAATTATGGCAAAAGGGTTTGTTATATAACTGGATAGATCACATCCACCCCAGGTGCCTTTCTTATATTTGACTTCAACAATTTCTCTTCCACTTTGCTCTCAGTTATTACAAAATTATTTAAATCCCTGTTAAGAGTTTAAACTTCTGGCCTCATGTGTGAATGTAGATTCAAAAAATATTCATTCAGTTTGTCAGCTATCTCAGCAAGATCATCAACAGTTGAACCATCAATTTCGAGTACACCAATCTGATTCATCGCCTTCCTTTTAGAGAAGGAAGAGGATGAATCAGATAATGTTTTTAAACAGCAAAGATAATGAATCTTTCTGCTTTTATTTACATTCTTTGCCAAAGATTTCTTGTAATCTGCCTTCGCTTGCCTAACCTCCTTTAAATCCTATTACAGACAAGTTTATATCTACCACAGGCTTCTGTGTCACCTAATAATTTATATGCATTCCATTAATTTTTCTTCTCTGCCACAAGTCTCACTGGTTCATTTGACATCCATTTATGCCTAAACCTTGAACAGTATTTCTTAGTTGGTATGAAAAGCCTAGCAGCTTCCAAGATTAATTCCTTGAATGCTTTCCATTTAGAATTTGCTGTTGGTAACACTGTATAGAATTGAAAAACTGTCTGAGACCCCCGTAGTCACCTTTATGAAAGCAACCCCCCCCCTTACCCCAATGGTAGTTACATCTTTAAGTAAATCCCACATCAGAACACTGTCTTTTTTTCTTTTTTTTTTTTTTTTTTTGTTAGTTGTTGGTGCATCGGCTTCTGTGGCCATATTGCACCTCCCAAGGTTTTTGCTTTTGTACTCTGATCCAAGCCCAAGGCGGGATTCAAACCCGCGACCTTTGGGTTGCCAGGCAGGCAGGCACTTTACCCACATGGCTAGCCCGGTCGGCCAAAACACTGTCACCTAGTGATCCCTTTATCTGCAAATTCTTAATGCATGAATAATCACTGCTGATAAATAACCAGATCAAGAGTATTACTCCCTCTAGTTACCTCTCAAATATGCTGCTGTAGAAAACAATCATCCAATAAATCCACAAATGTCTTGCTTGTGTGCGAGTGACCAACTCAAGTTCCGGTCAATATCTGGGAAGTTAAAATCCCCCATTATAAGATATTCTGATTTACTGGCCCACTCAGTTTCTCTGTACCATGTTCCTTATACTCATTAGAGTCACTATAATAAACTTCTACTCTCATTTTTCCTTTCCCAGTGCTTATGTCACACCAAAATGATCCAACATTACACTGTCCACCCATGTCAACTGGATGCATCTCCTTAGATGTTATGTGTTTCTTAACTAACAGCATAACCTCTCCTCCCTTCCTGTCCTGTCTATCCTTTCTGTACACATTGTACTCCCCAAATTCCAATTCTGCACTGTTTATATATGTGTGACACCACAGGTAAAAGCAGTGCAGAATTGTACATGTCTCTGATATCCCAACAATATCTGCCTTTGATGTCTTAACCAGCACTTCAAATTCATCAAATTTATTTACTATATTCCCAGTATTGCTGTACATTGCAAGTAAAGATGCACCTATTGTTACTCTTAATTACCCTCAACACAGCTGGTGTATTTACTTACTCCATGATAAGACTCCCAGCAGTCCTTGAAATCCCTTGCTTTCCAGGCTGCTGCTCATTCTAATAGAAGCAGTGCAAGAATCACTTTCACCTTTGCCTGCGACTACTCTTAATCTTTTAGTCTGTGAATCCCTTCAAGCTAGCAGTTTTCCGACCTACCTAACACTGCCACAATAGCATCAGCAAATATTCTTGCATCCTTTCTATTTAAGTTTATCCCATCACTATAGAAGTCTGTCCTGTTAACAAGCACAGACCACGCTGAGAAAAATTCTACCTCATGAGCCTTGCACAATCTGTCCAGGGGACAAATTGACCGACAAGACTCTCATCATATACTCCCTCCTATCATGTTGCTCCTAAATTCTGGGCATATTGCCAACATTTTCAAATTTAACCCTTGCGACTTTTTTTCAACATTCTCCTACTCTGAATGTCATTATTGCCAACATATACAATGGAGGATGCGGAAAGGTCAGGGAATGACCACTGCATATCCCGGAGCAATATGGCCTTAGTTGCTAATGCTCCTAAAAACCAAATAACAACAACAACAATATACAACAATATCACCTTTTTGTGCCCTTAAAGATGATATCTGCTCTACAATGTCACCAACTTTTGCCCCTGGCAGACATACCCATGTCCTATTCCACCTATCCTTTTTTGCACAATATATTTTCTTGACAATTGAGTCACTGACAATAACTAGCTCCTGTGGGACCAGCACTTTCTCCCTTGAAGATTGCCACTGTGTTGCCTGATGCAGAAGCATGAGCTCTGGTGTTGAGTTGTGCAGCTGGAGCTTGATGGCCCTGCCATTTTAATTCCTTTGAGGGTATCTACTCCACTCTTCAAACTCTCAGACTCCCATCAGAAAGCTGAGTTGGTGCCTAATTTCTTGACACACTCTGCACCTAGCACACAAAGATATCCTCCTTGGCTAGATCGTGTCCTGTTAACAGAGAGGTCCACAAACATTTCACAAGTTTGCACATTTTTTTTAGGCTGTAATGCGTTGGAGAATCCCCCTCTTTGGTTCTCCCTGAGCCACAGCACTCCCACTACTTTGTGCCCATTGCTTTGCTAATCTAGTCGGAAGTATGATTTGCATTTGAATACAATTTAATTGATTAACAATGAAAATTAATAAGAATAATAAATTTAACTGATTAATTAAGAATACTACACTAAGCTACTAAATTCCTAAATGCAGTGATATGTATTACGCTATCTAATTTTATGTTATACCCTATGCTGATAAGTACGGAATATAAATTACGCTATACCGTAAAGATAACAATGTTAAATTATTCATGTCCTTAGCTAAACACAAAAGATATATGTCTAACAAGTAATTAGGAGTTATAAGCTAATTTTATAATACATAACAAAATTATCCAACTAATGCCAACTTAACTGATTCGAACTTTAGAGCTACCTATTTACCACAATTAAAAAATTTGAATTCTCTTACCACTCATTCTATAACTATAATAATGGCGGCAAGATTCAAACAATTATAAACCACAATCAGGTCACCTCTTAGGTGCCTGGTTGCCAAGCTCTGTAGTCCACATAATCGGAGTCTTTCCTCATACGGTCACCCTTCTACAATCTCACCATTCAAGTTGCCTGATGTCTTTTTTTCATATAAGGTCTCCACATTTGAACACAGTATTCCAAATGTAGTCTTACAATTGCCTTATACAGTGTAATGATGACTTCTCTATCTCTACAGAATAGCGTTCGATAAATAGTACACCATGGGCTTTCCTGGCTGTCTGTTTACACTGTTCAGAAAACTTCACATCTACTCGTATTGTAAGTACCAGATCTCTTTTCTCCTCCACTGTTTTTAATTCAACCCCCACTAAGTATATAATTCAGTGGCATATCTATGGTCTTTTGTACCCAGGGCAGATCCTTCTGGTGCAACCCCCTAAATAATGTTATCAATTTGGGAAAAAAAAAAAAAAAAAAAAAAAAAAGGAACTTAATTGATTTTAAAAAATCACGGAAAACTAAAGAACATTTTGCAAAGAAGATAAAAATTCAGTGAATTAAGTATAGTCTATTTACACAGTATTTAATATAATAACAAAGAGATACAAAATGTGAAAATCAATAACAGAAGAGTATAAGTTAGTGCTACAACATTATGCCTATACGTAGCCAGCTACTCAGTAGTTGAAAAATGGCATCATTTAAATATATCTCATATTGTGAATTCAAGATAGTGCAATATCATGGTAACTCGTTGTGAAGGCATTCACAACATGAGACACTTAAATGATGCAATTTTTCAACTACTTAGTAGTTGGAGCTATGTATAGATATGATGCTCTAGCACTAACTTATGCACTAGTTAAGTTCTACGTAACCTGAGGCTATTGCTCAAAATGTATTATGTAATCTTGATTACTTGTATACCATCAGGCATCTCTCATATTGTGGAGTTATACTTCGCAACTGGGTTGTCCTCATTGCAACGCCAGGGTAACCTGCCCACCTGCTGGCAAGGAGCCAACAAGCTCGAAAAAAGTACTGTCTGGGTGGTGGTATCTGTTGTTTGTTTGTTATTTGGTTTTTAGGAGTATTAGCAACTAAGGCCACATTGCTCCCGGGATATGCGGTGGTCATTCCCTGACCTTTCCGCATCCTCCGTATTTGGTGGGCATGGGCTCGAACCCCGGTCCAATCAAGAAGCATGTGCTAAGCACTGCTGCTCCTACCCACCTGGCTATGGAGGCGCCTTGTGGTGGTGGTATCTGCTGAGAATAAGTAACGGTAGTCTTCTCCATTGGTGAAGCATTACTTATTTGAGGTAGTGCAATATCATAGTAACTCGTGAAGGTATTCACAATATGGGATATACTTAAATGATGCCACTTTTCAACTACTTAGTAATTGGCTACATACAGACATGATGCTCTAGCACTAATTTATAAGCTAGTTAGCTTCTACGTAACCTGATGCTATTGCCCTAAATGTATTATGTAACAGAAGAGATTTATAGTTTCCATTTTTGTGTCTTCATTTTGACAATTTATTGATAACCTCATCAAAATTAATTTTACTGGCATATTCATTTTCAATAGATAATATAGCTAGATTCGATAATCTAGTCTGACCCATCGATGAACAGAAGTAATTTTTAATTAATTTTAATTTAGAAAACCTTCCTTTGCAAGAAGTTATAGATACACATACTGTTAATTGTTTCTTCAACAGTTATTTTTGCAGCTTGTAGATGGCATCTTGTTCAGCCAATTTCTAATACAATTTCTTCGTGATGAAATCGAAAATTTTGGTCAGCTTTGAAATATGCATTTCATATTCTTCTTTCTTCACAGCGACAAAATTATACAGTCGAATAATGGCAAATGTTTAAAGAATTTTGTCCATTGCCTTCGAACGAACCTCCAATTCTCACCGAAACCTATCCAGGCATTCATACATTGCTCTTTTTAATTCTTCTTGGAGTGACAGTCCAGCATCCTTCATCATTTCTCCTGGCATTTGTTTTTTTTTTATCCTTATTCTTCCTCTTCTTATTATTGAAATGCTTATTTCCTCACAAGCTGTATTTGTGAACTGAAGAGCCCTTTCTACAATTTTATTTATTTCTTCGTTAATAAATAATTTTAAGGTCTGTTACTTTAAAACACATTTTTCAAGCTTATTCTGACTGTTTGTAAATATTTTTGCATAAGGTTAACTTCTTGTAGAATTTCGTGCCAGAAAGAAAGATAACTTCGAAAAGAAAAATCACACATGAATGATAATAAAATTTCAGCGGTCCCTCTGGTATCTATATTCTCTTGAGGTTCGGCACAATGTTTGTAGAGCGGAAGTTATTTTTTCAAAATTCATTTTGACATATTTACAGATTCATAATGTGCACTCCAGCATGTTTGGGCAAGTCTTCTGACTACCATTCCTGTATGTCTGCACGGGTAGCAGAGTGGTATCATCATCCTCCCCACACCAGGTGGAAAAGGTCCGGGTTTGAATCCTGTTGATGATGCAAGGAACTTTAATGGCTTTTTTCATTCCGTGGATGAGTTAGTTGGTCTCAGGTGTAGATAGGTCCCCCCCCCCAGAAACTGGGGTTTCTTTGTCCAGCAAAACAGGCAAATTGACTAAAGTTTTTTGTCATTCCTGAATGTTTTTTCATTTCATAATGGCGTGGACAGACTAAAAAGAAAGAATAAAGGTTTTCCAAAGAAGGTTACATGACAAAATGCTTGCAAACGAATGCACTACACATAAATTTAATAAGGTTTGCACAGGCATAAACAATGCTTTGTGATTAATTTCACTGATTTTAGATCGGACACCACCACCACGAATTCCTGCCATGATTGCCACTCTGTCGTAGCCTTGACCACGGCACAATTTATGTCGGAAAAATTTATATCTATCCATCCTTCTATAAATTATTCAAAATTTCTTTTGTGAGTTTGGCAGCAGTATTTCCAACAACCAAAAAATGACTCCTTCAATTCAACCTTGTCACCTATGTAACTAATGTGAATGTAACTAATTATTTCACCCATTTGGTCAGTGTGGGATACATCTGGTGTACTGTCAAATAGAATTCCAAAATATTTAGCTTGTTTTATATTATCGGCTACTATTTTTTTCTCTCGTATAATTTCCTAAAATGTTAATAGGCTCATTTTGAATCTCTGGCGATAAATACAAACATTCAAATTTTAAAATATGCTCTTTCAAATGGGGTCATAATTTGATATCAACTCTATCATTTCTCTAAAATTTCCTTTATTTGTAGTAAATATGGATTCATCATGCCCATGAAAAGGAAGATTCAAAAGGACAAGCCAGAAATAAGATTAAATCTAAAGGCTGATGTAAAACATCTCTCCATTTCTTTCTTCTTTATCCAGTATTGTCTGATAAATGTGGTCAATAATTTGTTGAAACTTCAACCCTGACTTAAGGTTTTCCACTTCTCCCAGCATGAGAGATGCTGTTCACTATTTTCATGGCAGAAACCTTTGGGTTTAACTTCCACCAAGTTTTCTCATGATGAAGTTGGATATTTCGATTTCTTTATTCTCCAATGAAAATAGTTTGCAGCAAAAAACAAAATATATTTCCTGATGACGGTGAATAAACCATCCATGTTCTTAAAATTTTATCTCCGTTTGGCAGTGTCTTATAAAAACAGGGAAGTTGTTAGCTGTCAACATTTCCCTTTAATTTTTTCTCCTCCTCTTTCAGCGGTATCAAAAATTCCATCCTTATTTTGAAAATATTCACTGCCTTTTTTAATAAAATAAATTCTCAAATTATCTGGTACCAGGATATGCCAAAAAGCAACATAGGAACACTTTCAAAATATGCTTATTTCCTCTTCCTTTTCAGAATCTTCTCTCTGCTCGTGTATTTTCACCAGATTCTTCTCCACTAGTGGATGAATATCTTTCTCTGTTAGATCCTCTTAAGAAGATGACTCTTGTATTTGCTCTTCTGATTTATCATGCTGAATATCTATTGCACTAGATGTTGAAGATGTAACATATTTCAACAATGATCCAGACATTGCTTGAATAACTTCTTCTCTTGCTTTTCTCTGTTGAAATCAGCTAGGTAGATTTCACTTCATTTTGTACTTATATGCAGGGGCCTATATAACATAAAGAAGTTCATTAAAAAACTGAAAATTCTATAAAGTGTAAAATAAGTAGAAATCAAAATAAAAAATGTATACTTCATATAAATCTGCTCAACAAAAATGTGGTGATAACTTAATGACTTGTAAGATGAACTTAAAATGTGGTTAAACTAAATGCATTTGTAAAGGCTGAATATTATTTTAATCCTCAGTTTTGTGTGTTAATAACAAACCAAAACTTTAAACACACGTATTACAGTCACAGTCAGTTAATATAAAAATCAAAGTATTTTGTCTTTAATTAAATTGTGTCAAACAGAAATTGAAACTAACAACTGTAAATTTAAGTGGAGAAAGATAAATAAACAAAAAAAAAGTTGAAATTATTTTGTTAAAGTTAATACTTTCCTTCTTGTATTTTCAAGTGATGGTACCCTTTTCTGGCTGACACCCATGGCAGACTGCCCCACCATCCCTACGTCACTGGTATAATTCACCTGTGGGTTGCTATTCCCCAAGTGTAAGACCTTGCATTTAGTAGCATTAAAACGTACCTGCCATTTCTCTGACCATTTCTGAAGTCTCTTCAAGTCATCCTGAAAGAGCACAGATCATAAATGACTGTCAATCTTTACGTCATCTGCAAATTTTAACATCATGCCTTCCATCCTTTTGTCGATGTCATTTATGAAAATGAGAAACAGCAGTGGTCCAAGAACTGATCCTTGAGGGACCCCACTCCTGAAGTTACACCGATCTGAAGAATGTCTATTAATCACAACCCTCTGCCTTCAACCCTGCAGTCATCCAGCAGTCCATCTGAGAATCTTACCAGCAATCCCAACCTGTTCAAAATTATACATCGGTAACCTCTTTCCAACTGAAAGACAGAGGACTGATTATTAAGAAGTGAATATTATTATTGAAAAGAAAGATCATTACATATCTCTAATAATCTTTCTTTGACTTTTTTTTTTTTTTTTTTTTCAAACTTGCCCTATATTGTTTATTCTCTTTTAGCACACCATATCTATTTATGTTATCATTGTATTACTATTATTGGTTTCACTGTTGTGTAGATTTGTTTTCAATAAAAAAAAGTTTCTCCATATTATCCATAATCTGGTCTCTTCCTTTTGTAATTCTCGCAGCATACAGTCACACACCCCATTCATAATAGACTATGCCACATAACTCACAGCAGTAATTTGCATCTGGTTAGCAAGAAGTGATAAAGTGGTATGATTTGGAGCCTATGCATTAGGTGCTTTCATATTGGAAATGGCATGTCTTGTTGGTCTCTCAGGGCCCACTGTGGTTAAGGTGTACAAAGAATAGTGTCAAACAGGTCAAACCATCTCCTGTCAACAGAACGGTAAAGGATTCCACACAGTGAATGTTCATGCTAAGCAAAGTATGTGCTCAATGGCATGTCACTGTGTGACAGTTGTTGTTGTTGTTATTTGGTTTTTAGGAGCATTAGTAACTAAGGCCATATTGCTCCGGGGATATGCGGTGGTCATTCCCTGACCTTTCCACATCCTCCATATTTGGTAGCTCATGGGTTCGAATCCCGGTCTAATCAAGAAGCGTGTGCTACGCACTGCTGCTCCTGCCCACCTGGAGGCGCCGACATCGCAATACAATATTAGTATTAGTAACGGCCGCATGGTGCAAGAAAGCCTATGGCTTATGCTGCACCAGCCAAAAAAAAAAAAAAAAAAAAAAAAGATAAAAATAAAAAATAAATAAAATAAAATAAATAACTAAATAATAATAATTAATAAATAAAAAAAAAAAAGGAAATTAAACCTATCATCCTATGCGCTTCCCTTATCCGAAAGTACTATCCAGATGACCTTTGAATTTCCCCAAACTGTCGGCCTCTACCACCCATGAAGGCAACTTATTCCAGTAATTTATAACTCGCTGGCTAAAATAAAACTTCCTGCAGTCCAATCTAAACATTTCTCCCCGTAACTTGAATTTATGTCCCCTAGTTCTAGTATCATTTATAATCTTGAAAATTTCGTCCTCATTCATTTTACTGATGCCTCTCAGAGCCTTAAACACCTCAATCAAATCTCCTCTAAGGTGTCTAGTTTCCAAACTCTGCAACCCACATATTCGAAGTCTTTCTTCATAAGGACGCCCTTTTGCCGATCTCACCAGGCGAGTTACCCTTCTTTGCACCCTTTCAAGAAGCTCGATGTCTTTCTTTAGGTGCGGTCTCCATACTTGAACACAGTATTCCAAGTGTGGTCTAACATAAGCCTTATATAATGGGATTATCACGTCCCTATCTCTACTTGCAAAAGTTCGATAGATCATCGATAGGACACCATGGGCCTTCCTTGCAACCTGTTTACAATGTTCAGAGAATTTCATGTCTGACCGTATCGTAACACCCAAGTCCCTTTCCTCCAGTACTTGGTTTAGTTGAACTCCACCAAGTGAATAAGTTTTTTTGGGATTACTGTTTCCCAGGTGTAATACCTTACACTTTGTTGGATTAAAGCACAGATGCCATTTTTCTGACCATTCCTGAAGTCTATCTAGGTCTCTCTGAAGAAGCTCAGCTTGACAGTGATCATTAACTACTCTACCAATTTTAACATCATCTCAAATTTAGACATCACGCCCTCTATCCCTTCATCAATGTCGTTTATGAAAATTAAAAACAGTGGTCCTAATACTGATCCTTGGGGAACCCCACTTCTTACATCAACCCAATCTGAGGAATAGCCATTTATCACAACCCTCTGCCTCCTGCCCTGAAGCCATCCTTCTATCCATCTAAGGATTTTCCCAGTGATTCCAACCTGTTCCAGCTTATAAAGCAACCGCTCGTGTGGGACTGAGTCAAAAGCTTTGCTGAAATCTAAATAAACAATGTCGAAATTATTCCCTAAATCCAGCTCGTGAGTGACCCTTTCGAAATAGCGAACCAGATTTGTTAAACATGATTTTCCCTTTACAAAACCATGCTGAGTATGGGGAATGCAAAAACAATACCCAAAATGACAATGTGCCACACACCCAAACATATGTGATTTCAACAGTAGACGATCCAAGAGACACCCTCTCCTCATCACTGATCATTGTTGACAGTGAAAGCTGTGGTGTCAACAACATGCTAGTTGGCCACTGGTGGACTAGAAACAAGTGCACTAGACGGATGATTTCAAATACCTGGTGCAATATGCTGATGGATGCCTTTGTGTGTGGCGCAAGCAACACAACTCCATGGACCCATCATGCATAGTGCCCACTATTCAGGAAGGTGGTGGTGGTTGCTTAATATAGGGCATATTTTGGTGGCAAGAACTAGCACATATGAACATGTCATATGTTGGTCAAAAATTCATATGAACATGTCATATGAATTTTTGACCAACAAAGCATGCTCTTAATATAGGACAAGTTTTGGTGGCAAGAACTAGCATCCTGATATGAATTTTTTTTCTGAACACAAATGGGATCTTTAAGACAATAATGCAACCTGTCATCGGGCCCACAGGGGGCACAAGTGGTTCGAGGAACACAGTGAAGATATCATCCACCTTGATTGGCCTCCAAATTGGCCTGACCTCCACTGAACACCTGTGGGATGTTTTGGAACAGGAAGTGAGGTGCATGGACTCACTCTGTTCCGACACTGGAAAGCCTTGCAGGCAGCATGGCTGCAAATCATGACAGACATTTCGTCTTGAGACATTTAGTGGAGTCAATGCCTAGGCAAATAGCAGCTATTATCCACGTGAACAGTGGCCCAACGTGGTATTACATAAGTGGTCGCTGTTCACTAAGTGTATGTCCATACTGTTTTAATACTTTAATTCTCACGCTAAAAAGTCTGTGACCTTTTCACTAAAGTACAAGTAACTGTATTTGTTGGTTGCTTTCTTGTAATGGTATAAAAGCTACCACAATGTTCAAACTGACATTGTGTTTAACACCACCTTTTAACATTACAATGTTAAAAGGTGGTGCTAATGTGTAGCTGTGATGATTGGTTTTATATGTGCTAAATAGTTTACTACAAACATGGTTTTAAAGTGTTTATTTTTAAATTCTTTTGTGAAACTCAAGTATAATGTAATTAAGGTTCATCAGGTTTGACTATTTATAATCATAAAAATGTAATATTTATGCTAAATTTATGATAAATCTGTTTAGGCAGTTAGAGAATTCTTTGTTCTGTTTGTCTGTCAATACCAGCTGCCTATGTTTTAGCATAGTGCTGGTATTTAAAAGTTTCCGAGTAAGCTGTACAAGAGTGTTGGAGCAGAAGATAAGAGGAACAATTGAAAACCAGATGGCTGAGGAACAGTATGGTTTTAGGCCTAACAGATTGACAGTGGATCTAATTTTCGGCATCAGACAATTGATGGAAAAATGTGAACACAATAAAGAACTATGGATGGCATTTGAAGAATGAGATGGCAAGACACGATAAAGGCTAATGTCATCAATAGATGAGGAAAGTGGAGTGAAATCAATGATGGAGAGAAGTATACGGACAGGGCATGGTGGCAAGGATTCTTACTACCACCCATGGAACAGCAGAACAATGAGGATGATAATGACTTAATTTCAAATTGTAGATTAATATTTGAAACAAACAACAAAGTTACTATCTATAATAGAAGTCTAGAAAGAAATAATGGGAACAAAACTCCAAAATCTCACCTTTTGATATCTGACCGTCTACATGGCTATATCATGTTTAGCGTGTAATTTAAAAACTAAATGTGTACACGATTTCTGCTACACCTTGTATTACTTTCTAGTAGGGAACTAACATAAATATTTTACTATGTCACTCATGAGAAATGACTATTATTATATATTTCTTCCAGTGAAATATATATTATATATTTCACTGGAACATAATGAGATCATGGGTAAGATCCTTAGTTTTAGCTTTCTGTGTGTTCAAAATGTCACTATCCTTCACACATCGTTCCAATGCCAGAAAGCTCACTGGCTCATGGGATCTCATAAAAGAAGACTTACAATTGTGCAAACAATTTTTAAAAGCAATGGGAACCAACAATACGGGAACAGTCTAGAAACAAACTCTCTTCACCAGAATTCATAATCATAAACCTGGTAATTTTTTATTACCAAAGCATTCCTATTCTTCCACCCCGTTTGTAGTACTTAATTCTTACATTTATTCTTCAAACTCATCTCAGAAAGATGACTGAAATTTTATTATTGCAGTAATGGTTTAAACTTATTCCAAGAGAGAGAGAGAGAGAGAGAGAGAGAGAGAGAGAGAGAGAGAGAGAGAGAGAGAGAGAAGGAGAGAAAGTAATACTTACATCTGGAGGCACAAGTTCATGTGCTGCTTGGGCTGCAAACTGCAAAATTTTGGTTACCTCTATAAATAAATTGATGAAATCCTAATGAATTCAATTTTAAAACAAAATTATTTAAAAATTTAGTCATATAACAAGCATACTACAGGATATACCGTACAAATTTTGGTAACTATGCAAACATTCCTAATTGCTCGGGTAGTTGAAAAAATCCAATTCTTGGAATAGACAAAAATGAAAAGTGCAACTTGGCATTTATGACCACCTGCATTGCAACGAATTGGCCGGTTTATGACCTTGTCCTTTCGGGGACAGGGGCTATACAATAGTGCACTGACGTTCCGCTTGTCACATTATCCTTTTACAGATTACTCTTATATTCACTGTACTCCGATTCCAAAAATATTATCTGGACAAAGGTTTGAATGCACAAAATCAATTTGGATTTACGTGAGAAAAATCAACCATTGATGCTATTTGTTTGTCTTAAATTCTATCCAGAATTCTGATTCAAAGTGAGTCCTCAGCCTTTTTGTAGATTTCAAAGGGGTCTTTGACAGCGTATGGCAGAAAGTGTCCTGGCTAGGTTCAGCGAGGTGGCGGTATCTGCTCCTATCTACCGCCTTCTTGTGGATTACTTTAGTGATCGAAAAATTTTGGTTTCTTCAGGATTTTGTTCTATCTCGAGGTCTGTTACTAGAGGCTGTCCTCAGAGATTCATTCTGGGCCCTGTGTGCTGGAACATGGTCCTTGATGGGTGGCTTTCTGAGGATTGAGGCAACATCCTTCAAGTTGCTTATGCTGATGACCTTGTTATCTTAATTTTCAGAAATTGCAGATTAGATCTGGAAAACAGGGTGAATATCTTAGAGGAGCTTAACATATGGCATTCTACTCACAAACTAAACGTCTCTATTGATAAGACGAAGCAGATGCTGTTGAAAGGGAATCTAAGTTTGAACAGACTTCCTAATATTAAACTGAACAGGGAAACAATTAATTAACAAGAACTTATAAATACCTTGGCATCATTTTGGATTATCAGCTTAATTTCATTAGCCATGATAATTTTATTTTGCAGAAAATTAAAACCTTAACTTGTAAAATTATTAGGTTAACTAGAAACTCGTATGGTATTAAGTCTTCTACTCTTGGTTTGTATTACACATGTATTTTTATTCCAATTGTCTGCTATGCTGCTGAGGTTTGGGCTCTAAAGTTGTAAACTGTATGATTAAAAAGTATGTCACACTCATACGCAACATTTCTTTTTATTGGCTACCAGCAGATCTTGTAGAACTGTGTCGTCGGTAGCATTACAGATACAGGTAGTTCCCAACTTTACGAGTTAATTCGTTCCTAGCACGCACTCGTAAAGCGAAAACTTATAAAGTGGAAATTTATTTCCCAAAGACAATATTAAAAATAGGGGTTACGTTCTCAACAATGAAATTAGTTTATGTTTAAACAATGAATGATTTATCCAAAGAAATGAAAACGTAGCCTGTAAAATCAAACAAATTATAATAAATAAATTATTTAAGACTTACAAATGTTAAAGAATGTTTATTCTTCATCATCACCATCGACTAAATGCACACTCGTTGATCACACATTATTGACTCAGCACTTGTTGGTTTGTTGCACAAGGACTTTTTCTTCAGAAATGCTTCAAGAGGAGTTTATTTTCAAGATAATCTTTTCTTTTCTTTATAAATTTCAATAGCATGCATAAGCATTTTTTAACTGAATGGACAAATTGCAACTAACACGATTTGCACGGAGTAACAAGTTTACGAAGCTTAAAAAAAAGGAATGAAGATTTCAGTAAAGGGGAAATACATTTCACCATAATAACGTAAAAAAAAACCACACAATTTCAGCTCTCAGTATTTTTGCAAATGCAATAACATCGAGTTTACTATCTGTTTATAACTGCTTGCAGTAACAGAAAAGCTCAATAAACCGGAAAGTGCAAATTGGTTTTATTGTTTTCTGGTAGTGAACTCCAGAAATGTGCTTTAGAAAATATCACAAAGCCATTCGAAATTGGTTCTTATAACAGAAAATACGATAACGATGAAATTGTAGTGCATTTTAATAATTTGAATTGGTAACTAATAATTTACACTATAAAAACAACCTTTTAGAGAGTTATGTAGCGAAAATTTCAATTTCCGAGGTCCAACTTACCAAAAAACAATGTGTTATTGGGTTCACATTATGATATTTTCACGATATGATGGTGTGTCTCTGGAACGGCTTAATATCGTAAAGCGGGGTGGGGTACACTGTATTGTATAGCTACATGTGTGGTTTGAAAAGCAATATTTATGAATGTTTAACATTCATTTTTTGCATTTAACATTCATATTTTCGATTTTGTTGATACTTGATATTTGGAAAAAAAAAAACCTCATAAAGCAGGAACTGTCTGTATTATGTCATTGACTCCCAATACAATATGAGATGTTATCTTACCTTCTATATTATAGAAGAAAAACTCTCCCAGTTAGTTTGAGAGGTTTTGCTGTTAATTTTGACATTCAGAAGGATGATATTAAAAGAATTAGATCAGAGTTCTCCGAAAAACTAGGTGTGAGAGTACACGTGAACAGGCGAAGTTTTTACAGCTCCAGCTAACACAGAAGTTTACTTAAATTTTTGCTTTTTTATTGACTTAAATTAGCATATTAATTTATTTTCTAGAGTTGCTTTATATTCCTGGTAACAATACTTTAGTTTAATCTGAACTTAGATAGAGATTTTGTAGGTTATTACTTAGTATCGGTAAGGGTATCTAATCCACGTGTTGGACAAGTTTTGCAGCTCCCGCAAATGTTTTTAATTATATTATATTTATAATAACCACTAAGTTTTTAATTATATTTAGCCATTTTATTGATTTAATTGTTAGATTAAATTATTTTCTATAAGTAGCTTGTAGGCCTAGTCAAGCTCCATGGTTTATTTTGAAAGTAATTAATACCTCGTGTCTGTAGATTTACCGTTTGTAACTTGCCGCCATTGTTATACAATACAACGTACACACTGAACTAGATAACGTAATGTTTAACGGAAAACTAGATAGCGATATAGTAGTATCAATTAATCAGTAAAATTTACAAATCTTATTAAATTTCATTGTCGATTAAATTGTATTTTTTTAACTAAATAAATATAATGACCTAGTTTATACAAACGTTAAATTATAAATTAATACATATAACTTGACAGGAGATAAGAAAGTCATACAACTTAACTCGAAGATAATATTCGATACTGAAATACATATATATAGTTATAACTGCACTGGGATATAAGTTTAGGCTTATATTTTGTACTGGAATTTTATTTGAAATTGAATAGAAATCATCATTCAGACCAGAGCAGCAAAGCAAACTCAAACTAATGGGAGTGCTGTGCGTCAGGGGAGAACTGAGGGGAACGGTTGTCCTCTGAATCACAATCTTTTGAAATGCAGTGCTTGACTGATGTTTGTGGAGCAATCAGGAACGAGACACAATATTGCCAAGGAAAATGTCTTTGTGTGTGCAAGATGTAAGGAGTGTGAGGAAATCAGGCACCAACCCAGCATTGTTATGGGCCTATATGAGAGCTTGAAGGATAGGGTGGATGCCCTTGAAGGATTTAAATTGAGGGCCCATCAAGCTCTCAGCTGCCCACATCAATGCCAGAGCTAGCATTTGAACATCACGCAACACAGTGGCAAACCCCCAAGGCACAATGCATTGGTCCCAAAGGAACTAGTTGTTGTCGGTAACTCTATTGTCAGGGAAACGGGGAACATATTGTGCACAAAGGATGGGTGGAACAGGACCAGGGTCTGTCTACCAGGCAAAAGTTGATGATGTAAAGCAGATATCATCTTTAAGGGGCACAAAGAGTGATATTGTTGTACACGTTGACACTAATGATATTAAGAGTAGGTGACTGGCAGAATTACTCAACAACTACAGATCAATGCTGAAAAAAACGCCATGAGTTAGGGTTGAATTTGAAAGTGTCTGCAATTCTGCCCAGACACGATGGAAGGGAGTAAATGATGAGAACCTTGTCGATCAATTCGGAACTGGAGAGATTGTGCAAGGCTCAAGGGATAGAATTTTTCTCAGCCTGGTCTGTGCTTGTTAACAGGAGAGAATGCTTCTACATGGATGGGATACACTTAAATAGAAAGGGTGCAAGAATATTTGCTGATGCTATTGAGGCAGAGTTAGGTAGGTCGGAAAACTGTTAGCTTGGTGGAGGAAATACACGGACTTATAGATTAACAGTAGCCACTGGCAGAGGTGAAATTGATTATTGCACTGCTTCTATTGAAATGAGCAGCAATCTGGAAAGCAAGGCAATGGGGATTTCCAGGACTGTTGGGAGTCATTGTTTGTTTGTTTGTTTATTTGGTTTTTAGGAGCATTAGCAACTAAGGCCATATTGCTCCGGGGATATGCGGTGGTCATTCCCTGACCTTTCTGCATCCTCCGTATTTGGTGGTCACGGGCTCAAACTCTGGTCTAATCAAGAAGCGTGTGCTACGCACTGCTGCTCCTGCCCACCTGGCTACGGAGGCAGCCTGCTGGGAGTCATAGTGGAACAAGTAAATACATGGGCTGTTAGGATAACTAAGAGTAGAAACAGGTGCATGTATTCTTGGATGTACACCAATGCTGGAGAACAGTTAATAAATTTGATTACCTTGAAGTGTTAGTCAAGACATCAAAGCCAGATAATGTTAGGATATCAGAGATGTGGTGTCACACAGACATAAGCACCGGAATTTGGGGAGTACAATGTGAATAGAAAGGATAAACAGGACAGGACAGGAAGGGAGGTGGGGTTATGCTGTTAGTTAAGAAACACAAAAATCTGAGGAAGTGCATCCAATTGATGTTGATGGACAATGCAATGTTCAGTCTGTTTAGTGTGACTTAAGCACCGAAAGGAAAAATGTGAGTAGGTGTGTGTTATAAGAACATGAATCTTATGAGTATAATGAGCAATTGTACAGAGAAATAGAGTGGGCCAGTAAATCAGTGTCTTATAATGGGGCGATTTTAATTTCCCAGAGATTGACTGGAATTTGTGGGTTTCTCACTCACACACTAGCAAGGCTTTAGTGGATTTATTGGATGATTGTTTTCTACAGCAGCATGTTTGGGAGGCAACTAGAAGGGGGTTTTTTTTTTTTTTTTTTTGGGGTAGTTGTTGGCGCATCGGCTTCTGTGGCCATAATGCACCTCCCAAGGTTTTTGCAGTATTTTGATCCAAGCCTGAGGCGGGATTCGAACCCACAACCTTTGGGTTGCCAGGCAGGCACTTTACCCACCCGGCTAGCCAGGTCGGCGCAACTAGAAGGAGTAATACTCTTGATCTGATTATCAGTAATGATTCGTCGTGCATTAAGAATCTGCAGATAAAGGAACCACTAGGTGGCAGTGATCACAGTGTGCTGACGTGGGATTTCCTCAAAGAGGTTACTACGATCAAGGGTAAAGGGAAGGGCTTTTGCTTTCGTAAAGTTGATTGTGGTGGTCTGAGACAGCATGGGTTTGTTATGGGGAAGTCTTGTCTGACCAATTTGATTGGATACTATGATGTAGTCACAAAGGAACTGGATGCAAAGAATAATTTTGATATCATATATTATGATCTTATAAAAGCTTTTGTTACCGCTGCACATGGAAGTCTGCTCCACAAATTGGAGCAGTTTGGCATTGGAGGCAAATTGCTGCTATGTATAAAGGGATGGTTGAGTGGGAGAAGACAGAGTGGTAATCAATGGACACTGCTCTTTGTAGACTAATGTTATTAGTGGACTCCCCCAGGGTTCAGTGTTGGGTCCATTGTTGTTTTCTGTATTCATTAATGATATTGATGTTATATCGGGCTTAATGTTCAAGTTAGGAGACAATACGAAGGTTGCAGGGTTGTTAATAACACTAATGACAGTAGGCTACTGCAACAGGATCTAGAATAGTTGAGCAGATTGGCTGAGAGGTGGCAACTGAAGTTTAACATTGACAAATGTAAAGTACTGCATATGGGAAGCAGTAACCCCAGAGTAACATATCAACTGTGGTACTACACCGACAGTGGTAGATAGTGAAAAGGAACTGGGGATAATTGTGAAGGCAGATATGAAGTTTTCTGAGCAGTGCAGACAGTCTGCAAGGGTAGCTCATGGTGTCTTGTCAATGATGTAGAAGAATTTTTCTAGCAGGGATAAGGAGGCGATTATCCCCTTGTATAAGGCAATGGTCAGGCCACACCTTGAGTACCGTATACAGGTCTGGAGGCCTCATTTTTAGAAGGATTAGAGCTGTTGGAACAAGTACAGAGAAGGGCAACAAGATTAGTGAATGGAACAAAGGGTTGCTCTTATGAAGAAAGGCTTAGATTTTGCAAATTACATTGTCTGGATACTAGGCACCTGCGAGGTGATCTGATTGAGGTGTATAAAGCCTTGAATGGTTTGACCATGCTCAATGCTAATGGGATGGACAGTTGTAGGATGGATGTGCGGAAGTTTGCCTTTAGCCAGCGGGTGGTTGATTGCTGGAACAAACTTCCATCAGTCGTTGTAGAAGTTGATAGCTTAAACAGATTCAAGGTAGAACTAGATAAACATTTGGAGCAAGTGGATGGGTGAAATAAGGAGGTTTTTTTTGGCTGATGCTATATAAGCTTGCTTTCTTGCATCATGTGGCTTTGCTAATGCTAAAAGACAAAGGCCATGACCTTCCCAGGAGTGAGTAGCAAAATGATTGGGTGCATTCTGGACTAGGAAGAACAAATTATAAATTTTTACCTGAAGTCTGACTATAAGAAACAATGTGCTTGGTTTATTCCTGGACTGTTCCCTACATTTCTGATTACTGGTCACAGAAATATAAATTCTGAACTGTCTGCTACTTCTCTTTGTCAGCGTGGTGCTCTTGAATCTGTTGAACAGCTCATTTTTGATTGCCCATATTATATTGATATAAGAAATGAATTTCATCTGTTGACCAATGTTTAGGTTGATACTGAATTGCTGGACTTTCCCATGAATAAGGAGAATTTCAATGCTTTCACCTTGTTTGCTGAAAGATTATTCAAGAGTAGGAAGAGTATTGCTAATGTTCAAGTGACATAATCCTGTTATGGTTCTAAGGTGAACACTCTTTATGAGTTGACTCTTTCCGTGGATTTCCAATTTTCTTAATCAATTTGTTAAGTTGTAACTGTGATTGAGATTTTTGAATTATTTTGTTTAGTATATAGAAATATCTAGTGAAGGAAGCTCTTTCACTAAGGGACAGATTTGGGATGTTTAATGCATAAAATTGCAATTTGAAATATCATTATAAAATGTCTTGTGGAGGCAGTAAATCAGTCTGTTTCTCTCAGGGCTTGATTATGGATGTATATATTTTGTAAGATGTAAATGGTGCCTTTTTTTTTTTTTATTTAGTTTAATTATGATCTCTTTTCATCTTCCAGGAGATACCTCTTTCTTTATCCCCTTCCTTTTATCTCTTTCCTTCCCTCCCCATTTCCCATACTTCTCAAGCTATCTTCCTGCTCCTATTCTTATTGGGGTTTTCAGAATTTTTTTGTAATCTCCTCCTACGTGTCACCTCCTGGAATGTAGTCCCTGGCATGCCTCCTCCTGGCTAAGGTTGGGAGTCAAGGGGGCAGGAAACTGGATGTCCCCTGGCTGCAAAGTTGCCAGATGCCAACACTCATACTTACACACCTACACACTTGCCGGCTTTGGCTTTCACATGCTACTGCGGCTTATAGGGGAAACCCTGGAGACCACAATCAGAACAAACACACCTTGACATTGTCTTGTATTCACTGAACCATAAATTTATTTTGGGGCTTCTAAGAACTTTCTATGTAGATCATGTTACTGTCATTTTAATAAAATCAGTTAGAAATGAACCCTTCCTTCAGTAAAATGTCTACTAACAAAAGAAAGTCTCTCTCGATTTGCGAAAAAGTCAAAATTATTCGTGAGTTAGAATGTGGAGCAAAAAATGTTGAAGTGTGTAAAAAGTTTCTTTGTTCTCTTCAACAGTGATGACATTGTAAAAGAATAAACATGTTTATATATTGGCACTGGAAAAGAACGCAACCAAAAAAAAAAAAAAATTAGAAAGTGCGAGGTTACACACACCGATAAAGCATTTCTTCAATGGTTCACTACACAACGAAGTGCTGAATTTTCAATAGATGGTCCCGACCACTAAGGTCCAAGTGGAAAAATTTGCTAAACAATTTGGGCACAACAATTTTATATATGTAACAATGGTTGGCTGAATCGATTTAAAAACCAAATAAATATATAAAATTGTTTTATATTTTATATATATATTTTTATATATATTAGAGAAAAAAATTTTTTTTTTTCTCTAATATTTCTTTTGTTTTTTGAATCTATCTTTTTATTAAGTTATTGAGAATTAAAAAAAAAATAGGAGGTAGATTTAACCATCACTGATATAGTGAGTAATGGCTATCATGAGGAAATTTTGTCGGTCCCTTAATGCTCATTATAACCAAGTTCGACTGTATTCTGATATTCCTAAAAATTAATTGTATTTCTGGGTGTATTTTTAGTACTAATTCAAAAATATGCAAACTGTTTTCTTAGATATACATTCCATGTATATGCAATGAGTACCACTTCCTTTGTGACTGACAAGTATAGGCATGCCCACATGTGTTCAGACACGTCAAGAGTTTTCTGGTGCAGTCGTGAAAACTGATATTTGCTTCCAGCATAATTTTCATATCTGTATCTTTGAAAAAAGGTAATTTACGGTTGTATGAACATTGCAGTAACTATGTTGTGGTGAAACAATGGCAGGATATAACATCATTTGTGAAAAATGTATATGTTGCATATTTTGAAATTAAATTAGGTGACCAAAATAAAAGTTGGGCCTTCCGTAAAGTTTGCTTTACATGTGTGGAGGGCTTGCAATTGTGGAATGTGGTGAAAAGAAAGCCACGACATTTGTCATTCCCATGGTGTAAAGGGAACCTCAGGATCATACAATTGCTACTTTGTTCCATAAATGTAGCAGTTTATAATGCAAAGAATAAGAAGAGCACTGTGTAGCCCATCAACATTACTTCAGCTGTAAGGCAAGTACCCCTGGACCTGAACTACGTGTAATCTCTTCTACCAGTTGTTCTTGTAAACATACCATCAGATTCTGAATCTGCCATTTGGGATCCGGAGCATGATATAAACCAATGTAATGAGATATACTTAAATAGCAGATACTTAAAATGTAAGAATATTTGCTGATGGGGGGAGATTCACAGACTAACTAGAGCTGCAGGCAGAGATGTAGGTGATTCTTGCACTGCTTCTGTCAGAAAATGCAGTGATCCGGAAAGCGAGGTTGGGGATTTCAGGCCCTGCTGTGGGTCATCATGGAACCAGTGAATACAAGTGCTGTGCAAGGATAACTAAGAGAACGAACATGTGCAAGAATCATTTGCACCTCTGCCAGCGGTGACTGTTAGTCTATTAGTCTGTGTGTCCCCCCCAAGCTAACAGTTTTCAGACCCACCTAACACTGCCTCGACAGCATCAGCAAATATTCTTGCACCTTTTCCATTTAAGTGTATCCAATCCTTGTAGAAGCAGTCTCTCCTGTTAACAAGCATAGACAAAGCTGAGAAAAATTCTACTCCTTCAGCTTTGCACAATCTCTCCAAGGCCAAATTGATTGACAAGGCTCTCATCATATACTTCCTCCTATTGTGTCTGGGCAGAATTGCAGACACTTTCAAGTTTAACCCTAACTCAGGCTTTTTTTCAACATTGACCTGTACTTGTTAAGTAATTCTGCCGGTCTCCTACTCTTAATATCATTAGTGCCAATGTGTACAATAATATCACCTTTTGTGCCCTTAAAAATTGATATCTGCTCTACAACATCATCAACCTTTGCCCCTGGCAGACATACCCTGGTCCTGTTCCACCTATCCTTCTTGCACAATATATTCCACGTTTCCCTGACAATAGAGTCACCGACAACAACTAGTTCCTGTGAGACAAGTGCATTTTGCCTTGGGGATTGCTGCTGTGTTGCCTAATATTCAAGTGCAAACTCTAGAATTGATGTGAGCAGCTGAGAGCTTGATGGCCTCTCAATTTAAATCCTTCAAGGGCATCTATCCAATTCTTCAAGCTCTCATAAAGGCCCATAACAATGCTGAGTTGGCACCTGATTTCGGTAACAAGAGGAAGCAATACACTTGATTTGGTTATCATCAATGATTCTACATGCATTAAGAATCTGCAGGTAAAAGACCCACTGGGTGGCAGTGATCACAGTGTACTAATGTGGAATTTAATTAAAGACATAAATACTGTCAAGGGTAAAGGGAAAGGGTTTTGCTTTTGTAAGGGTGACTACAGTGGTCTCATTTTAAATTCTATGCAGTGGGACTAATTGCTAATGTTACCAACAGCAAATTCTAAATGGGAACCATTCTTCTTTGAATGGTTCTTCCCTAAACCATCCAAATAATCTACTCTGGAGCCCCCACTTTAGGAAGGATGTAGATCTGTTGGAACGGGTGCAGAGAAGGGCAACCAAATTGATGAAGGGAAAATGATGCTCTTACCTAGAAAGGCTTCAACCCTGCAATTACAGCATCTAGAGGCTAGGCTCCTGTACGGTGATCTGATTGAAGTGTTTAAGGCCTTGAATGGATTGAGTAAGCTGAATGTGAATGGCATTCTTCCTCTTGCTGAGACTATACACATTGAATGGATATAAATTAAAATTGGGAATGGTTTCAGGATAGATGTGCAGAAGTTTGCCTTCAGCCAGTGGGTGGCTGATTGTCAGAATAGCTTCCATACATTGTTGTGGAAGTGAATAGCTTGAATAAATTCAAGGAAGAACAAGACAAATTCTTGGAAGGTAAAGATCTTCTGGAAGGTCTGCTGAGTGTTTAGGGTCAAGACTAAAATCCAAGAATCTGCTGGTCCCAGGAACAGTCTTTTCATGGTCTAGAGCAGTGCTACTCAAAGTGTGGTCCACAGACCAGTGCCAGTCCGCGACGAATTGAAAATTGGTCACAGATGTTACCGGTCTGCAATGAATTGGAAATAAAAGAAACTGGTCCTTCATCACAGATGGTTTGAGAAGCACTGGTCTAGCATCATGAAAAAGAATTGGTTCTCATTTTTCCAAAGAAAGCTCAATGACATATTATAACAACATTCTTGCAGTTATGAACTTTTTTGAAATTTTCTACCAACCAACGGAAGTGGAAGCTAATCGAAACAGCCGCTGTGAATGGTGGTGCTTGTGAACATCTTCACATCTGTGGTTGTGAAGATTTAGTGATCCTTCGAAGCAAAACCTCAAAGGAGTTCTCCTTCACAGTGGAAACAAGTATGCATCTATTCCTGTAGCCCATCAGCACACTTAAGAAAACTATAAAAATGTTACCAAAATCTAACCAATATTGGAAGGCATAAATATGAATTTGCATTATATTTTTTTAATGCTAAGTATGGGAATAAAAAAAATTATTCTTTTTATTCTGGGCAAGCACTATGCCCCCAGCATCAAAATCAATTCTCCAAAACCTATCTAATTTCATCACCTTCCAACGGATTAACTATGTCTCTCCATCTAAGTGAAACTCATTAGTTCCCAAATCCACTTCATTTCTGTTAAGGTCAATTTGAACTGTCAAAACGTTTTTGGATAAGATTATAAAGGAGTCAACGTGAATTTCAGCTATCCCAATCTATGGATATAAGCAATATCGATCAGGTTGGGTTGTGTAGAATATGTGAGATAAGTAAGGCATAGTGTTATCTATAAATGGTATGTAATCGATGGTTGGTTGACTAGCAGGATGAAAAACTTAGTTTCCCAGAGAGGAGACATGCAACCCCAAAAAAGTTATCATGATGCCAACTGAACTTAAGCCTTTTCTTTTCCATACATTATGGAAGAACAGCAGTTGTGGCCACTGTGTTGATTGAGAATTGTTAGAGTAATAACTAAGCACTCTCCCAGCAGTGCTACTGATGAAATGAATTTTGGAATGTTGAAGAATTGTTGAGACTTATTTCTATAAATTTATTTTATTTTATTTTATTTTTTTAATTATTTCTATATAAAGAAGACATATATAGTAGAACCGAAGAGTTTCAGAGTGTTTGAAACAGCCACTGTGAATGGTGGTGCTTGTGAGGTTTCAAATTAGAATCCTTGTGGTTGTCACAGACATTCTCTCAGATATGCCAGACAAGCTGTACTTGCTACCTGGGAGTCTAGAACGCTGATGAAATTGATATTCAGATGATACTCAAGTCAAGTGGACCCAATTTCGGTGAAGCCCGGACGGTCTGTGTCAGCCAAATCATTTGCTTCCACCTTCACAATGGTGGGACTGTTAGTATAACCTCCATGCACAAGCACACGGTGAGTGACCACCTAGGTGTGAACCAACATAAGCAGAGGTCGAGGTGTGGCACGCACACCACATAGAGGAATGCCACCCCTCTGTGTTACCAGGCAGTACTAGATGACTCATCAACACCACCACTTTGCTTATTGGAGGCTTGAAGTGGTGGAACCCATGTTAAGTCTCCAGAGCTAAGTTCCGGTCAACCCTTCCCCATCTCTTCCATCGTGCAGTATGATTGATGACTTTTGAGGTTATGATGAACATCATGGGGACATCCAATCTTCCTTACATTTCGAGGGTACAGCTCTAAAACGATGTTCGCAGGGCAGCCGCTAGTTAGTACACCGAACTCTCTAGGAGGCTTCTGGATCAGCTAGTGTATAATCTTGCTACCTCTATTCTGCCAGATAGTGACTCGAGGGAGTCTGAGTAGTGTGTATGCGGGGAGCATTGTCGAGGCCACGTTATGTCAAGGATCTGGGTATATTCTTACCATGTGTACGCCATATCCAAAAATTTCATTACTTCATACAGCATGTCCTGCCCACTTTTTCTTACTATTGAATACACCACGAATTGTCAAATTAATAGAGTAAGCTTATCTGTGAAAAGATCTAAACCTCCCAAACACTTCCTAATTCATTTCTCAAATATACGTGGTCTCAATTCTAATCTCAATGATGTCCATTTCCACTTGCAGTCTGCCAAACCCCCATATACTTTTTCTGGCAGAATCTCAGTTATTGGTAAATTCAACTACTGCTCATCTCGGTTGTCGAAATTATTCCCTGTATGATTCCTTTTGCCTCAAAGGTGGTACTTGTGCATATGCCCGTTCCGATATTCCTGGTCAGAGACTTGGTAATTTGGAATTACCTCTTTGCGATCTTCTCTGGCTTAAAATCTCTCTACCTCATTGTGTCAAATTCATCTGTTGTCCCTACCCTTCTCCCAACTCCACTAATCACTTGGAGCTCTTTGACTTCCCCTCTTTGCAACTTGACTTTCTCCAGTCCAACTTTCTTAACAGTGAGGAAATTTTCCTTGGTGATTTTAATGTTCACAATTCCAGCTGGCTTCCGTTTTCTAGCCATACTGACCCAGCTGGTCAAGATGCTGAGGCTTTTGCAATTACTAATGACCTTGCACAGATTGTTCATTTACCTACAAGAATACCAGACAATCCTAACCATACAGCCAACGCACTTGATCTTTTTCTCACAAACAACCCTTCTAAGTACACAGTCAAAGTGAGAGGTCCTTTAGGCACCTCAGATCACAACTTGGTGATTGTCTCTTCTCCAATGGAGCCTTTATCTCATGGCTATTCCCAACCTCGTATTTTTCGGCATTACAAAAATGCAAAATTAGATGACCTGCGAGATTTATTTTCTTCTTTTCCTTGGTAGGATTACTGTTTAAAAACTTCTGATGTCAACCTTTGCTCAGATCGTGTCAGTAAAATAATTCTTGCAGGAATGGAATCCTTCATTCCACACTCCACTTTAAAATCTCGTCCTTTATCTAAACCTTCGTTTTCCAATAAATGTGCTAAGGCTGTTCAAGAGAAGAACATTGCATATCGCAATTGGCTTGTTTCTAATTCCTGTCCTTGTCCTGCTCAATCAGCTTCAACTTTTCGAAAATTTGCTACCAATTCCTTAAATGCTGATCTCCAGGTAATTCTCCAGTGGGGAAAAGACAACTTAGCTAATTTCAATCCTTCTAAAACTCAGTCTTGACTTATATCTCGCAAAAAGGATTCTTCTGCTCCTATGCTTATCTTTGGTGACACTCCGATTTCTAGGCAAAATGATATATCTCTTTTCGGGATTACCCTGACTTCTAATCTCTCTTGGCACAAGCACATTACAAATATTACTTCCTCTGCATCTAAAAAACTTGGTTTTCTCTTTTGCTCGCGGAATTACTTTTCTTCCAAACAGCTGTTCACTCTGTACAAATCGCAAATCTGCTTTACCATGGAATATTGTTCCCACATCTGGGGTGGTGCCCACAAAACCTCTCTCAGGCTTCTAGATTCCATTCAGAAGAGGGCAATTAGGTTAGTTAATGACTCATATCTCTAACAGAGTCTCTACACTCGCTGTCTCATAGACGTACTGTTTCTGTTGCATGCCTCTTCTACAGATATTTCCATGGGCACTGTTCTTCTGAATTGGCTTCTACAATTCCCCCTCTCTCTTTCAAAACAGTCCAAACATGTGCCGCCACCAGCCAACATCCATTTACTGTTCAACTTCAAACTCACAGAACCAACTTTTCATCTTCCTCGTTTATTCATTCAACTTCCGTTTTCTGGAACAACCTTCCTTCATACGTATTTCTTGAAAATTACAGTCTACAGAAGTTCAAGTCCAATGTCAACAAATATCTTCTTTTGTCTTCTCAACCTCCAACCCAAGCACGGTACTAAGTACTATAGGTTCTAATACCTCTCGTGTTTGGGGTTTACACAAAAAAAAAAAAAAAAATATGGAAACATCATTTGATTAGGTCATATGAGAAAGCCTTTTTTCCGGATGCTTACAAAACTTTGTTTTCTTACTCAAAGTTACAACATACTGGCATGTTCTGTACAAAAAAATTTACTAACACACACCTTTCCTAGCATCCAACTGACTAAACAGGTGTGCACAATATGCATCAGTACATGTGCTCACATGCACAGGCATTGCACACTCTGAAAGTTCCCAAAATTTTTGGTTTACATCTATAAATTCAATAAAAAATTTACAAAACAAATTTTTAGAAATTGAAAAAAATAAATTACCTCTTTGATGGGGTTGGATAAACCTTTGTAAAAGAGGATAAAAGTTGAATACAAAAAGCTGGAATAAATTAATCAATTATTAAACATTCCCTTCATATAAAATATTCAGTAAATGAGAAAAATATATTAATCTATGAGTTTTAAATATGAAACTAATTTACGATTTAATTAAATTCATTAAATACATTAAAATTAAGAAATGTTCAAATACTCAATGAAAACAATATGCATAAATCAAAATATGTAAGAACCACTTTTCAGTGTAATATGACAATGATCAGAATTTTTTAAACTTTTAATCATAAACACATTTTTACTATAAGATTAAATCATCACATTTATTCCACAAAAATAAATATTAAAAAATATATGATGAAAACGGATGTTTCGCACACACACACACACACACACACACACACACACACACACACACACACACACACACACACACACACACACACACACACACACACACACAGTTTCGATTAAAAAATTATTTATAAAACTACCTATAAAATGGATGACAAAAATAAATTACTAGCAGTGTTAAAGGGTCTTAAATTTCATTTCAAAGAAACAAATGATTAATCTTATCATTTTAAGATTTTTAAAATGACCCGAAAGAGAGTTTTCCAGTATTTATCATTCTGAAGAAGCTCTGCTTGGCGGCGATCATTAACTACCCTACCAATCTTTACATCATCTAAAAATTTATGTATCATGCCCTCTATCCCTTCATTAATGTCATTTAAGAAAATCAAAAACAATAGTGGTCCCAATACTGATCCATGGGAAACCCCACTTCTTACATTAACCCAATCTGAGGAATAACCATTTATCCCAACCCTCTGCCACTTGCCCTGAAGCCATCCTGCTATCCATCTAAGGATTTTCCCTGTAATTGCAACTTATAAAGTAACTGCCCATATGGAACTGAGTCAAATGCTTTGCTGAAATCTAAAAAAAAAAAAAAATAAAATAATCCAGCTCATGGATGACCCTGTCAAAATAGCTAACCAGTTTTGTTAACAGGATTTTCCCTTTACAAAACCACAATGCGGATCCTTCAGAATTCCATTTCTATCTAAATGATCCTGAATTTCATCCTTGATCATTGCCTCCACGATTTTCCCTACTACTGATGTTAGACTGACCGGTCTATAATCTATATTTTCCCATTCTAAGTGTAATTATAATCTATAATTACACTTAGAACCACCCTTAACGTATTGGAGATGCGCTGGCACTTTTCCAATCCAACTGAATCTCTCGAGTTCAATGGTGCCCTCATAATCAACTTCAATGGTTCAATGCACTCACTTGCCACCTCCTTTAAAATTATAGGGTATATATGCCATCAACCCCAGGAGCCTTACTCATTTGAAGGCTCGAAAGTTTTTTCATTAAATAATCATGTGAAATTTCAATATCATTAATTTATATATTTTTCAACTCCATTCTGATAATTTTTCGTTGACATAAAGGGTTTTTCTTCTGTAAATATCGATGAAAAGTAACTGTTGAGTTCATCTGCAATGTCAGCTGGAGTATCTAATACTATCCTACGTCCATTATAAGGGTCTGATCTGGTTTGTCCTTCCTTTCTCTGCATTTATATATGTGAAGAATTCCTTATCTCCACTCTTTGTCAGCAATTTCTCATAACCTGTCTTTGCCAGCCTAACCTTTTCTGTGGCACTATTTCAGTTTGTAGTATTTCAATATGTAGCTGTTATAGGCTTCAGTACTTTTTTATTACTCATAACTTTTCCATGCCATCTTTTTGTACTCAAGTATTCTGGCAACTTCATTATTCATCCAACTTGGAACCCTCCTCATGGAGTATTTTTTTAATGGTATATATATATATATATATATATATATATATTCATTCAAGATATTCATATTCATTCAAAGACTTCTGTGATTAATGTTTTAAAAGTATAGCATAACTATGTGTATTTTAGTGCAACTGCATCATTTATACACAGCTAATTATAGTTTAGCAAATCTGCAATAGCAGCATCGTTTAAGTTACATCTCATATTGTGACTACCTTCACGACGAGTTGCCATGACACTGCACTACTTTGAATAAGTAACGCTTCACCCGAAGGAGAAGACTATTGTTACTTATTCTCAGTGGATACCACCACCCAGACGGCACCGTTTCAGGGCTATTTTGCCCTTCTTCGGGTTTAGGTATCCAAGTGATGTAATGATGACAAAACAGTTGTGAAGTATATTTCCACAATATGAGAGATACCTGATGGTGTATGATATAAGTTAAGACTCTAATGCATTAAGGGCTTAAGCCTCAAGCTGTGAAAGAGATTAGATTATGTGTATTTTAGTGAAATTGCATCATTTATACACAGCTAATTATAGATTAGCAAATTTGCAATAGCAGCATCGTTTAAGTTACATCTCATCATTACATCACTTGGGTACCTACCCACCCACCGAAGAAGGGCCAAATAGCCCTGAAATGGTGCTGTCTGGGTGGTCTTATCCACTGAGAATAAGTAACAACAGTCTTCTCCTTCGGGTGAAGCGTTACTTATTCAAAGTAGTGCAATGTCATGGCAACTCGTCAAGGTATTCACAATATGAGATGTAACTTAAACGATGCCGATATTGCAAATTTGCTAATCTATAATTAGCTGTGTATAAATGATGCAATTGCACTAAAATACACATAGTTTAATCTCTTTCGCAGCTTGAGGCTTAAGCCCTTAATGCATTAGAGTCTTAACTTATATCATACACCAGCAGGCATCTCTCATATTGTGGAAATATACTTCACAACTGTTTTGTCATCATTACATCACCCACCTTAATGCATTAAGGCTTAAGCCCTTAATGCATTAGAGGTATACCATAATTCAATTGTATTTGCTCTCTGTGAGATATCTACCCAATTAATAGAGGCCATGTGACACCTTAAGCCAACATAATTTCCTTTCCTGAAATTATGACCCATTCCTTTGCCTTTAACTACTGCTACCTCTCTTTCCATCGTAGAACTCTGTGATCACTTCCTGCTACTAGTTCCTGTACTGTTAGCTCTATTATGTCATCTGGTTCATGGGTGATGATTAGGTCTAGAATATTCTTTTCTCTAGTACTTTCTCTGACATGTTGATACAAATACCAATCATCTAGTTTATTTAAAAATTTTGTCCCTCATGTGAAGTTTCCTTCCCCTTTGCTCCAATCAATTGGAGGCAAATTGAAACCACCCATAATAAGACATTCACACTTACTTGCCCATTCCATTTGCACATAGAGGCTGTCATAATAATCTTCACAATCACCTGGCCTGTAGATTACTCCCACTCTGGTTATACCTTTGCTTCCAACCATTCTATATCAGCATGCAAAACATCTGAATCAGGGAAGGCTTTCATGTTCTCAGGATGCTTTTGATAAGAAGCATGACCCCACCTCCCCTTCTATCTGCCCTATCCTTCCTAAATACATCGTACATACAGTGCTGAAACTCATCATTCCCTATCTCTGGGTGGCACCACATTTCCGTAAGCCCTATTATGTCCACATTACTTGTCTTAACCAGCATTCACTCATTCACTCATTTTATTCAATACAATTCTGCATCATTACTGTATAAACAATTAAGACTTAGTGTTCTTGTACAGATAACTGCCCTAATACACCTCTTGAAGCTTGCTTCCCTGGCATTATCTACCTGCTCATTTGAAATGTTTCGGCCCTCAAAACATCTTGCTAATATGTTCTGTTGTGGTAACAAACAAATACTCTTGAAGTATGTGCAAGAGTTAATTTGACCAATACTATTAGATAAACGCGTATCTATATTACCCTTGTCCCCTCAAACTAGCAGTTTCCCTGAACCTTTAAGGTATCCTCAATAATACTGGCTAAAACTCTTGCACCATCTTTGTTTAAATGTATCCCATGTCCACAAAACAGATTTCTTCTACCTACAAGTGCAAACCAAGCTAATAAAAATTTCCCCCCGATAGCCTTGCAGAGTCCTTAAAGTCTTGAGTTAATTCACAAGGCTTTCGGCATATAATCCCTCCTATCGTGCCTGGGCAGAACTGCAGACACAGATATTTTGACCTGACTTAGGCATTTCTTCAGCATGGTCCTATATTTGTCTAAAAAATTGTCAATTTGTGTGCGCTTAATATCATTATTCCCCACATGAATAGTAATATTCTCTTTCCCCCCTCAAAATCTGACAATCTGTTGGTGACATGATTATTTGCCACTCCCGGCAGACATAACATAGCTGGTTCTAGTCGACCTATCCTTATTATAATCGACCTAGCGGATAATCATAGCTCACCTGGTGATTCTCGAGGGCAAGCACCGTTTTTTCAGCGATTCAAATTCTTCTAGCAATGCACCAAATTGTAACTTTAGATCGGTAGACTCTGTATAACGGTTAGAAAGAAAAGAATCGCCAGGTGAGCTATGATTATCCACTAGGTCGACGCTGGAATACATGCCAAAAGTTCTGCATATGATGAAATCATGATTTACCCGGAAATCGCCATCAGCTAGTTCCATATGAGTCATGATACCCTCTGACAAAATGTTCAAGGTGGATCTTGTCACAACTACTGCTAATTTTGCTAAATACCTCAGAAAGTAACCTTAAAAAATTATACTTATAATATTATAAAAATTAAATTTATAAACTAGTACAGAAAACAAACATATCAAAATAAACTTTACAATAAATTAAATAAATTATTTAAAAGCAATTATATAACCTCCTTAGCCCTAATATAATCTGCTCTGATCACTATGCTCTCCCCTGCACTTCCCAGGAGCAATATGAAGACACGTCTACTCACTGCAAATGCCAACAATCGAATTAAAATGTCTTGCTCATTCTCTTTTAAAGGCAAGGGGTATTATGTAATTGTAATTTTCTCTTAAGGCACACATTGTCTTTCATTTCTACAAACAAAAATAGTAGAAGTCCAATAATTCAGCATCTACAGGGCTGTGACAGTGTCAGACTATCAAATACCCTTTGCATGCAATCCAGTTCCAGTTTTTGTATTTACTGATGGAATCAAAATAAACAGTGTGATGTGGTTAAAGTTTTAGGATTGTTTTTTTTATTCTAAATTGTTGTTTTGGGAACATTGCTGCAATTGGAAAGGCTTTATTTGGAGCATATTGGAACTTGAAACATGATCTCATCTAAGTATCAAACAAGATTATTACAAAATATTTTTATTTATGTGAGATCTGATCCCAGCTACCTCTACTGTCTGAGCATTTAATAGTAGCCTCTCTTCTATTAGACCTGTACTTAGCTAGGTGACCATATTTTTTTTAGAGAAACTAGGACATACCCATTTTTAAAAAGAGGACAAAACCAGGACATTTTAAAATTTTTTATTAACAGAAAATTATGAATGTTATATGATTTATTGATAAAATAGAAATTTCTTCTGATAAAATAAAAGACATTCTTTTAAACATACACTTAATACTTTTAAAAAATTAATATTTTCTAAGATTTTTGGCTGTTTTTTAGTTATTTGATTTTAAAATTCTTGGCATTTCTTTTTCATATTATGTGTAGTAAACAATAAGCCTTTATTTACTTCAAACTGTAACAGGTTTCTTCCCTTTTGGTCATTGAATGTTCATCAATGAAGACCGAATATAGAAGGAATAAATACTATAATTTTTAATAATTCAGAACTTAATTCTAAAGTTTGACAAAGAAACACATTCCTTATGCAGTAGTTCATCAATTTCTTATTTTTTCCGCGAATTTTATACCATGAAATTAATGAACAGCCTTGAAGAATGGATAGGGTGACTATATATTTTTTATGAAAACTAGGATAGCAGAGGAAGAAATTAATTTTAGGAAGAATACAAAAATAGGACTATAAATTTTTTTTATTGCAAAAGATAAAAAACAGAAAATAGTGGCAAAATAAAATACATCTTGTTGACATAAAAATTAAATAGGTATTCTTTTAAAAAAACATTTAATAATTCACTGAAATTAATATTTACTTGAAGATAAAATTTCTGCTAAAACTTCTGGTTCATTAATTATATGGTTGTAAAATTCTTCACATGTCATTTGCATATTATATACAGTAAATAATATTCCTTTAACAGCTTCAGTTTTTAATTGGTTTCTTTCCTTTGTTCACTGACTATTTATCAATGAAAATACACGTTCAACATTTGCATTGTGGCCAAATACACAAAAGATGAATTGTACGATTTTTAGTAACTCTGAAGTTAATTCAGAAGTTTTACATTGTTTAAAAAACATCACCCATTTCTCATTTGCAGTTAATGTATTCCATTTCTCATTTTCTTGTTGTGTTTCCAAGAATAACTTTAAATTATGCCATTGATCAAACAGTTTTACATCATCGACTGTGACTCCCTTCTCACAAAGATATTCTAAGCAGGAATGAACATTGTCCCAAGAAGGAATTTCTGCCAAATTGGTCCATTCTAAGATTTGAAACTCATCTAATGGTTTTAACCATGATTCAATATATTTTAAAGTATGGCCATACAAATTCTCGATTTGAACTCTAAACTGTGTGACTTCGTTTTCCTTATCCTTTTCTGTTGCAATTTTTAGTATTGAGCACACTTTTAACAGAAGAAATTTATTGGTTTTCCTCTCCTTGAGCAAATGAAAAACAGTCTTAAGGATTTTCTGCACTTCACAATTATTGAAATACAGTCTCTTTCAATACGTTTTATATTTTCTTGAAAAACTGACATGAATGAATGAGCGAATGAAAGGTGTTCAGATGTTCTTTCAAATCAAGTTTTCCTTTATTTGCAACAGAAATAACACTATTGCAAATGATACAGATTACATCATGTTTAGTTTTACCTTTCTTGAATGAAGGATGTTCTTGAAGCATTTCATTAGTTACTCTCATTCATATCATCTTCAAAAAATATTTGCAATATTGCTGGTGAATCTTCCAGTGACAGAAAATAAGATTTAAACCCTTCATAAAGTTCTAAAATGCAATTTATGGCTGGAAAGAGAGATAACCATCACGTTTTGTATAAATATTGCTTATACTTTGTCTCTAAAAAATTGCAAAAGTCCTTTAATGATTCAACTCTCACAGTATAAATAGAGAAATTATTGTAGATTACCATAACCAGCATTTCTATATTGACTGGTAGCCCATCAAAAATATAATGCACAGTATTATTTAAAATGTATGCTGGACAACCAATTCCAATTAATTTATCATTAAGTTTTTCTTTTAGTTTAAAATTTAGTTCCACCGTTTTGATAGTCAAAGTACTGAATTAAAATTGGGAATATTTTCAGTGAACCATGATTGCTAGCATCTTTTGAAATGCTTATATATGGTATGTTCTTTAAATCATTCATTACAAGATCAATTGTATGTGGTCCAAAAATATTATTTATGATTGCCTCAGCCTTAGTCCTGCCACACAACATTTTTTGCAAATATGTGAATCGGGAAACATTCTTTTCATTAGCAGAATCCAACAATCCAGCAAGAGGTATGATTGGTGATGCATTACTGTATGATATGCTGCCATGCCTTCAGAAGCTCTGATGAGTTTAACATCCATGTTAGGTACAATAAATTTTTCCAAAACATTTGATGAAGCCGATGCACATCTGGTGTTACGCTTATGTTTTTCAGTGTTCAGATGTTCTTTCAAATCAAGTTTTCCTTTATTTGCAACAGAAATAACACTATTGCAAATGATACAGATCACATCATGTTTAGTTTTACCTTTCTTGAATGAAGGATGTTCTTGAAGCATTTCATTAGTTACTATGCACTTCCTTTTTCCCATGTTTTTGCAGCAATACTGCATACCATACATTGCTTTCTTTTGAAAAACAGTAGCAACTACTTGCCAGGGATAAAAACATAAAACGATACTTTGATATTATTGATGTTTTTGCTGCGATAATGCATACTGCGGCACTTTTCTGTTATAGCCACTGTAACTTCTGCGCTATCTATTGGCGGCCGCATAAGCTATAACGCTCTCCATTGACGTAGATATGCCAGCACGTGTGGTCTGTGATATTTAATGATAGCGCAGCAGTCACGGTGGATATAACAGAAAAGTACCCGTACTGTAAGTACCATAATTTATTTGGGTATCACGAAATGATGCTTAAATTAATACAGAGGGTGTAAAAATTTAAAGTGAATGTAAATCTCGAGTTGTAAATAGAAAAACTAGGACAAACAAGGACAAATTTTAAACATCCGCAAGGATGTCCGAGGACACCTTAAAAAAGAGGACATGTCCTCAGAAACCCAGACGTATGGTCACCCTACCTGTGCTAGGGAAGGGCTGATGGAGTCATAATAAACAGTGTGATGTGGTTAAATTTTTAGGATTTTTTTTTTATTCTAAATTGTCGTTTTGGGAACATTGCTGCAATTGGAAAGGCTTTATTTGGTAAATACTGGAACTTGAAACATGATCTCATCCAAGTATCAAACAAGAAGATTATTACAAAATATTTTTATTTATGTGAGATCTGATCCCAGCTACCTCTACTGTCTGAGCATTTAATAGTAGCCTCTCTTCTATTAGACCTGTGCTAGGGAAGGGCTGATTACTAGATGATTAAAGCCCTCCATCATAAAATTAATTTTCATGATGTTTCTTCCAAGAACAGTTATGCTACATTAAATCAATGTCAGGACTGTATGGAGGATTTCTGCTTTAAAGAAGACAGTCAACATCATTTCTGGTAGAAGATAGCCTGTGTTCCTTCAACCTTTTATCATGGAAGATTCCACAAAACTAGTTAGGTGTTAGTCCTGCATTTTGGTCACCATTACACAGACTGAAGGAGTGCAAACAGTACTTTATCTATGCTATTTTTGATCTAACCAACTTTTTTTCAATCAATTCTGAATTACAGGACTCAAATTCTAAGTATACTGGAGCAGAATCATGTCGTTGCTGATCACTGATGTTGAGGAATAATATTTAGATGTTTTCTAAGCACCACCACCCACAGTTTTTTTTGTGTTAGTTGTTGGCGCATTGGTTTCTTACAGTTTTGTAAAAGGATTCCTGTCATGTAATATCTTGTATGTGTATTACTTGTTACTTTTTTTTTGGCCAATAAAGGATACTAATAATAATAACGGAACATTCTGGAACATTTATTTAAAAATTCTTATGACTTCAAGGGTTTGTATGCTATTTATTTTATATTTTGACTATTATTTTATATAATTTTATATAATTTTTGACTATTATTTTATATTATTTTATATAATAAAATAATAGTCAAAATACATAAATCAATCTGTAAAATACAGAGACACGATTTATTCAGTTTTTTCAATTGTTCTTTCTACTCTTTAATGTCATAAACACAGAAGAACCAACATTAACTTAAACCATAACAACATTTTCAGCAACTGTATACAGCACTTGTGTCCCAATGGAAAACTTTACCGTAATTTCCAAAGTAGTGTGTTAGCTGATGCCACGTGGTACAATTGAACAATCCGCATATTTTAAACACCACAAAAATTGAAAGCTTTTATTTATTATTTTTTTGTGATTAACTTTTATCTATATGCTAAATTAATTATTAGTAGCATGTTGAAGCAACATTCTACCCAACGATCACTCCAAAGTTACAAACAGCTGACTTACTAACAATCATACATAAGAATAAAACTACAATGCTATCTTGAATAAATAATTTGAAAATTATTCATTCATTACAATAAAAATGAGTTTTGTCAGCCTAACGCTTTATGTAAGAATCAGAGGACTAAGAAACTCCTTAGAGTTCCCAAAAGCTAATTATCAGTTAACTGCTAATTTTGTCAAGAACAGCAACAGACAGTTCTAACTGTAGCCAACCTCCCTATACCATAAATTAAATACAGAAAGCAAGCATGCCTCCAGTCTAATATAAATGTACGTTACTGTGTTCACTTTACAGTTTGAGCCTGTTAAGAATTTTATTTCTCCAAGGAGAAATTTATTCTGCACATCAGAATTCAAGGAAAAAAATAAACTGAAAGTGATGATCACCAACATACATAAATATACTATGCACAATTCTTTCACAGAAACTCACATACCTGATGAACTCCAATGAGCCGGGATATCAAATTCATTATCATCAGTTTAACTTCAAATCGTTCTGTTAATGTTTCTAATGATTTTAGCAATTTTTCTGCCATACCTAATGCAAATTTAAAACAGTATTAAAATTAATTCAAGTAAAATGTATTACAATGTCTGTATGTATGTCAGTCTTGGTAATAATAATAATACTATTGTAAAAAGACTTTGTGCCTTATATTTTAAGTATGAAAGGCAAATATTTACTCTACAGAGGGGTAAAAAAATAATAATAAAATAAATAATAGTAAAATTGCAAAGTTTTAAGAATCATCCTTATTTACATTTAGGTGTGCTAATGATCTCTCTCTCTCTCTCTCTCTCTCTCTCTGGTAAATGAAAAAAAAAAAAAAAAAAAAACTTTCTTTTCATGCTTCTAATAATGGAAAAAATATTCCCATATATAAAGTAATCACTTTATTCAAATGGATCACAGTTACATCAACTTTTAATTATAAATGGTATACAGGAAGGCCTCGCATAACGCGAGTTCGATTAATGCAAATTTCAGTTAACGCTATTTGAAAAATTATACCACTTTTCAATTTACACGATGCAAATTTCCAGTTAACGCAATCTTTTTTTTTTTTTTATATGCGATAGTTGAAAAAGATTTGAATCGTGCGTTAAGCTTACCGCGAGTAGTATGGTCAATAAACAAACGTTTGCCTGCTGCCCGCCTTGGTGTGTTCCATCGGAAGAAGATGTGTTACTTGTTTGTCTCCTGCTAATAAAGTCAATGCGCACTTGCATAAAAATTCAAATTTTTAAATGAGCCAGATGAAAATGTTACCGCAAAGGAGATAACAGTAAAAGAATTAGATGAAATCTTTCGTATTGCATAGAACCTCAAACAAAAGGTTTGAGGTTCTCTGCGATATTTATTTCGCCAGGGGCCAGAGAAGATTGTTGTCGGCTATCAGAAATTGATTGATGAAAAGAGAAAGTCAACACTGTTCAAATATTTCCGCAACAGTCATTTCTTCATTGTGTATTTTATGTCAGAGGTTCCCAAACTTTCTCGGTTCACGGCGCTCTTAGTGTCTCAGTAATTTTTTCAAGGCACACTCAGACCAAAAGAAATACCTAACGGTTCCGCTTAGTAGTTAGGTCCAAACAACTTAATAAGAAATGTTGAAACTGTGAACTACCTCGAGATAGTAGTTCGCATGGTGTCCGACAGATGTCGTGTATTGCTGTGTTTCCCTTGAAAATTTAAAATATTCAGCGGCGTGCAGTTTGGGAACTGCTGTTTTATGCAATAAACATTTAATTCCATAATTATTTTCATTATCTTTTACATTGTATACAGTTAAAAAGTTATTTAAAAGGTATTTTTAAAATTCTTTATGGACATTCCAGAAGGTCAAGGACCAATTATAATTTTTCCTATTGGTTATTATATTTGATTAATATGTTTCCGTTTTGCACGATGCACTCACGGGACGAATTAATCGCGTTAATCGAGGCCCTCCTGTATATGTAATGTACATTTAATATTAATATCATTTATAACATCAACTAAGTAGTTGATGTTATAAATGATAATAAATTTACATGATAAATCTTATTATCATGTAAATCTTTCAAAGCATAATGACGGGATTTGCATCATGCCATGTCAAAGAGATTTATATTTGTCATGAAAATATCAACTTGTTTAAAGTTCATGTTTCACAAACACATTTACCACATTAATTTTAACTCGTCTAATGATCCAAAATTAAGAGCACAGCCCCCCTGGCAACCTATTAAACTGTAAACTATAAAATTTATAACTGATTTCCAAACTAATAAGGAGAATAAAATGTGAGTATACTGACATTATTATTCTATCAATAAGACTACACATAATTTCATCCACGAGATCTTGATAACATTAGAAATAAATCCGTTTTGAATAAAGATTGGTGTGACCAGAAACAGCAACCCATTCCTGTAAATATAACATTTTAATCCCAATTGGGCTCAGTCTGGATTAGAGCTTGTACAAAGAAGTTTGATAAAATTATGGAAACTAATCCCAATTTAACAGGTGCTTTTTCTTTAATAATCCTTCATTACTTGTTAATAATCACATTACATGCAAGGATAATAAAAACTTGAATAAAGAACAGATTTATATCTTTAGCTTTTGTTTTGTGCAGTCTTTTTTACTGACTAGTGAGCTGGGTTTTATGCGCCTATTTCAATTTAATTAAGTTGTTCAAAATGATTTACAATGGCAATATCTTCTCTGTGATTTCACACACAAAGAGATGTGTGTGAAGTCATCTGTGTGCAGTGTTGTAGCCATAAAATTAGCAGAAGGTATACTCAGGAGCGGGAGTGCAGTAGCACACGCTCCTTGAGTAGACCAGGGTTCAAGCCCCTGATTGCTAAATACGGTTGATATGCCAACACGCACTGTTGGCATATCAACCGTGGCACTTATTAACCCATTTATGCCTAAAGTCAGCATTTTTTATGAATTTTACAATTATGTGAAAAATAAGAACAAATAAAACCTAAAACCTAAATAAAACTGCATTTCATGAAAAATGTGTGCAGTGTTGTAGCCATAAAATTAGCAGAAGGTATACTCAGGAGCGGGAGTCTTCAAAAATATGATTTACAATGAAAATACAGTGTCCTATATATAGGATGCTAGGAAAATACATAATAAAACAAATTATTCTATTTAAGTGTTACTGAATATGGTAAGTCTTGAAGCATTTTACATGTAACCATCTATTACATTTCTCCCATCATTGTTGTTTTCATGTGACAATGAGCACATCATTTTTGATTTTTTTGGGGAACAAGCCAATGTGCATGCATATTAAATCGACTTTCATTCAAATTTTGCTGTGGTCTTCCTTGCTGGCCTTATTGTGGTGTATTGCAATAACACTCTAAATAAAATCTAACTATAGTTCAACAAAAACCTAATAGGTCTATTGCATCTTTGTCTTTGCATATTCTATGTAGCTGCCAGGCATTCACAGCTACATTGATCAAATATGTAATAAGGCTAGAATACCATTATTTTTTCTCGAATACCAGTTCTGTATTTTTAGATACTGATGAATAGCGTGAAGCCTGAATAATAGGTTTAACACGCACTGCATTTGAACAAAGACTCACACCATTATTATTGTTCCATCTACACACCAATACTTCATTGTTTGCATCTCTAAAATCAAACGAGCCTTTATCCTCCCCTTTTTTTTAAAATCATTTTTCTTTTCCACTGGGCGATTTTCAAGTCTCAGAAGCACTTCATTTCTTTGTAGGAAAATACATAAATTTTCTTTGACTGACATCTCTTTTTACTTTGCCATTAGCTTTATGCTAATAAAAAAGTTGTTAAAGCATAAATGAGAAGGTTTTAGACTGCATTTCAGTAGAATTTCAACAAATTTGACAACAGGATCTCCCCCTAAACCAAAGCTAACTTTTTTTCCTGCTCCAATTGTGGGATTTCTTCCTTGATATGGTTCAAACCACACCAAATGTTTGTTGTTGTTTGTTTGGTTTTTAAGAGCATTAGCAACTAAGGCCATATTGCTCCAGGGATATGCGGTGGTCATTCCCTGACCTTTCCGCATCCTCCGTATTTGGTGGTCATGGGCTCGAACCCCGGTCTAATCAAGAAGCGTGTGCTACGCACTGCTGCTCCTGCCCACCTGGCTACGGAAGCGCCACCACACCAAATATCCAAGCGTTGTAGAGCCTCACCAAATCTTGTAACCAAAACGAATTGGTTTTCCACGAATGAGCTGTTTACATCCATGTTTTCCAAAGTATTCACACGTTGACTCTTCAAAGCTATAAGATTCTTTCAAATGGGTATACTGAAGAAACTTTTCATTCAGATGATTCTTCAAATGTCTGAGTTTAGTAAATTTATCAGAATCATCTAATTTAGTATTGTCAGCAAAGTGTAAACAGCCTCGAATCTATCATGTCTCATTGCATTGGCAACAAGAAAATTATGAGTATCAGATGCATTCTCCCAAAACATCCTTCTTCTTGATGCAGAATAACAGCCACTCAACAGCATTATTTCTAAGAAGCACTTCATTTCTTTGAAAACCACACCTATTCATTTCTGTGGAAATTACACTCATTATATCATCATCAAAGAACAATTCAAAATATTGCAATGGCGACAGATCTTGGTTTCTGAGTTGTTCCGTGTGAACGTCTTCTGCTGACCACATTGAAATTTTAGGCTCAATGTTTCTCTTTTCCCATTTACATGTATGTAGACATTTCTTCCATTTTTTTTTTTTTTTTCCAGAGGGGATTTAGATTCCTCATCTTCGATTGAAGAATCATCTAAAGCAGCTTGAGCATTAAGCATGCTTCCAGGCAAATTATTTATCATTCCTGGATCATCTTCTTCAGTAATATTCCCAGTTGCATTCTCAGATGGTAATATAGTAATAAAAAATTCTTTTTCTTTATCCTTCGTGGGTAGAGTCATCTTCAGCTGAATCCAAAATGTCATTTAGTTTTGAAGAAATTTTGGATTTGCTGTAGAACTGTTTAGGGTGGATTCTGTTGGGAAAAAAAAAAAAAAATTAAGTATGTATGTGTGCATAAATATGTACATATCTATTTATGTACATAGGTAAGAATGAATATATCTTGTATTGCATATATGTGTAAACTGAAAGAATCATACAGTTGCAATATCCTTGCCATCATATATTTTTCTATACAAATGCCTTGTGTCCTAAATATAGGACACTGATTTGTAAATGCATATAACTCAAACACATTTTGGTTGGTAAACTTAAAACTTATACTGGTTAAAATTTAATGCTTTTTGATTAAAATAAACAATTTCAGGACTGACAAATACGGAAACACTTACTTGTGTGAATAGGGTATGTGAGAAAATCAAAACTAAAAAAATTAAAAAATTTAGCTTATTTGAAAAGTGCTAACAACAAACCTATCACTTAAAAGTTGCAAGCAACACTGAGTATATTTTCTCTAAAGACTCCTGGAACATGTGGTCATAGTAGTTTTCCATTTTCTATGAATATTTTTTAGGCGGACTATATAAAGGACACTAGGCGTAAATGGGTTAATCGAATTCCAGTGGGTATATGGCGTATACTCACACACATACATGGCATATTTACTTACTTATATATACGGCATATAAATTAAAAATAATAAAACTGTATAAGATTTGCTAAGAATCAAATTCTTACAAATTTATTTTTTAATTTTCAGTAAATATTTTAATAATAATTTGTTTTTCGAGCCTTTCAAAAACTAGAAGGTATATGCTATTCACCCTAAAAAAATCCAGAGGATATACAGCATATACCCTCCACTACAGCCCTGCCTGTGTATTTAAGAACAGCCTTTAATGAAGAGGGAAGATTAGACATGGAAATAAACAATTGAATAAATAATTATGAAGTCTGAGAAACTGGTTAACTAAATTTATTTGGAGTAAAAGAGAAATTAACAAAATTAACTGTTTATAAAGATATTTTTAAGTCAATTTAACTTGGGGAGCTGAGAGATGGGCAAGAAATAAAGGAATTGATAAAAAAAAATTGAATTTGCAGAAATCATAGTTTTAAGAAAAATAAATGAAAATAAGAGATGGAAGTAATGACAAGGCCACATTACAAAAAAGGAAATAAAAACTAAAAAAAAAAAAAAAAAATTCAGGATAACGAAAATCCAATCAGAGGTCACTGAAGTAACCTTAAGATGGGATCTATGTGCAGAAAAGATGGAAGGAAAAAGGATTACTTAAACGGATGTTTAATAGTAACAAACCCAGAGACAGACCAAGAGACCAAAATTAATAGTAATAGGCTCAGAAATGGAGATATACAAGCAGACCAAGAGGAAGGTGGATTAATGGTGTCAAGTAAATATTAGAAAAAAAGAATGCTTACTCTGGATAGGTCTGGACAGTATGGAGGTAAATAATGAATGGAAGGCGAGTCTAGGACTGATTTATACTAGAACTTATGAGCCAAAAAATATCCCCCTCCTTCTATGAGTGGATGCATACAACAGCACCTAGGAGTGATGTCATCAATTGGTGAAGCGTATATAGTGATGGCACGGGCAGTGCCTGACAATTCATCAGCACAAAGCCTGTGCAATGGGGAAAGGGAAGCATCCAATAAAGTTTGAATGGGGAATGATCTCAGCAACCATAGGCATTGTCCCCTTATCCCCATTGAATACACCCTTACCAGATCCTCATCAATCCACACCAGTGTTTCATTCTGTTGCCAAACTCCAGGATGTCCTTTTGTCCAGCTGGACTGGAATACCTTCTGTAGTCTCATGGAGTTGATGCCGTGTCGTGTGCGAGCAGTTATCATAGTGAAACACAACTTAACACACTGTTATGTAGGTGGGCAGAATGTTTTGGCTCATGAATGTATATTCAGTATCCACTGAATACAATAGATTTCAGCATAATTTCACTATTATTTTATGCTATAAAACATACAGTAGTTAAAAAAAAAAAAAACTGAATTTCATTGTATACTTATAATGGAAATTAATCTAAAATGGAGATTCAACTTTTTTGTTTATACCATCTGATTTCAGTTTCATTACGTACACATTATGTACACATTTCATTTCAATTATTGAAATGTGTACACATTATGTACACATTATTCTTTATAAATTAGTTGTACTCTCTGCCTAACACCTAAATAACAAAACCAAAAGTAAATGTTAAGTAAAAATTGATTAGTGAATTCTGACATAACAAAAAAAATAATAAAATAAAATAATAATAATAATAATAATAATAATAAAATAAAATAAATAAATAAAAATAAATAAATCAAAGCTATAATGAATTAGCGAGAATTTGCAACTAATGCTCTTCGCATATTTTGCTGATTCAGGGATGGGCTGAAGAAAAGGCTTACATTTCTTCTTTCAATAATATAACTCACACTCTTATTTTATGTTATAAAACACACATGACTTTTCAGTATTATAAGCGTAAATAATCTTAATTTATATTACTATAAAAGCCATGATAGTTGGGTAAGTCCATAATAAATTATAAATTGCTACAGACTGTGAATACCCACAAAATCTTTATTAAAATAAAATGAATATGCACAAATAAAAATGGAAAAGGGATAAAATCAGATAAAAGAAATAAAAATCAGCCAGCAAGCCTTTCAAGTAGCAGTCATACTCTTTATTAACCAAAATTTGAAAGGTAAAAGCAGTGATATAAAGGGGGCATCTCAGGGACCATTACAGGAGTGTCATGCATAAAGCAAAACATGTGGAAAAATAAATAAATAAAATACTTATATAGTGAAGTGTCAACTGTCATCCTTGCTAAAAATATTTAAAAGTTCAATATAAAAAATCATCAATAGTAAAGATTTATACTTCAGTTTCAAAGTTTAGCTACTCTAAATGTCAGCAAATCTTCTTCTTCCATTTTAGCATTAGTGGGATTAAGCCCACTAATGCTAAAATTCACTTCGAACAGATTTTTAATCTGATCAAACTGAGCAACATTTAAACTTTGGAAATATTTAATGTGACTGTTAACAAAATTAGGAATTTTCCTAGTTCAGTTGCTTCTAAGCAGCAGAATATTTCAAAATCTCTTTCTTTAACTGTTGCATTCCAAATCTGAATTTTAATCATAAACACTTTGGCAGATTGCATATCAATAATTTCATTTGTTCCCAGTATACTATTAATTTTTTATGAGATGGTGAAAAATCTTTGTGCATTCTAATGTTACTAGAGACAGTCTTCAGGATGTCACTGTTTTTGTAATGCATCAACATCTCAGCTATATTATGCCAGTGTATTACGAGTTTTTCCAAAAGCTGATTTGCATGTTGGGCAAGCACATCAGCTTTTCAAAAACTCTACTATCTACAGCACCGAGTGAAGAGACCTTTAAGAATTCTTCCAATCTCCAACAAAAACTGAATTGAATTTTTGGTATCATCCCAAAAACCAAGAAGCAGTTCTGTTTCTGCTCCTCCACCATTATGGAAAAAATGTGGCTCTTATTGTGCCTCAATTACAATTCTTCATTCTTATAGCACATTGCAGGCTTTCAGTTGCATACAATGTGCCATAAGAAATACATACATCCTTAGCTATTTCACAAATAATTAACTTTATGTCTCTTACACCAAATTATGCAGTTCATACAAAGTCATTATTTCTATTGATTGAAGGGGATCAATGCTCTTTACTTTCAACAGACATTCACCCTAATTTAAAATGACAGTACTACTCAAAAACTTCTGCACAACTTGTTTTTCTAAATGCTAACTGCATAAATTAGTATTACTATTTATAATGGCTAAATAATACAAGGAAGCAGTCTTTTTTTTTTTTTTCCTGCATCTGCTTTGAACTTTACCAAATGCCTCAACTGCTGTTACAGACACTCTGTTCCAATGATTTCAAATAAGCATCACAAGGATCAGCCTCCTGTTACTCCCAATATTTTGTATTTAGCTGTGAAAATATATGTTCCTCATTCATTTTACTCATTCCCTTCAGGTTCTTATATATTTCTATCAGGTCACCCCCCTAATTGCCAAACTTCACAATCAATACTTTCTAAGCTGTTCTCCATATGGACATTGATTAGCACATCTTACCAATCTGGCTACCCTTCTCTGAACCTGTCTAGAAGTTCTATGTTTTTTCAAGTGTGGCCTTCAGACCTGAACACAATATTCTAAATGCAGTCTTACCATTGTTTTATATAAAAGGATAAAAATATCCTTTTCCTCTACTTGTAAAGGTCCTAAACATAACTAAGACACAATGTGCCTTCCTAGTTGGCTATTTACACTGTATGGAAAATTTGATGTCCAGCTCATTAATAACCGCCCAAATCTTTTTTGGACAACTTTTATCTACACTTCCACTTAGTATGGTTTGGTCACATCTCTCTGATTTTTGAGCAAAAAAATAATGCAAATGTTCTTCTATACTCTTGTTCTTGTACTCTTGGGCATGGTAAAATACAATACAGGTAGTTCTCGACTTTATGAGTTAATTCGTTCCTAGCATGAGATTGTAAAGCGGGAATTAAATCCCATAGACAATTTTAAAAATAGGAGTTATGTTCTCAACAATGAAATTAGTTAGCTAATTAGTTTATGTTCAAACAATGACTGATTTATCCAAAGAAATTAAAACGTAGCCTGTAAAATCAAGCAAATTATAATAATAAAGAAATTATTTATGACTTACAAATTTTAAAGAATGTTTATTCTTCATCATCAACTAAATGCACACTAGGTGATCACTTATTATTGGTTCGGCACTTGTTGGTTTGTTGCTCAAGGAGTCATATTCTTCAGAAATGCTTCAAGAGGCGTTTGTTTCCAAGATAATCTTCTATTTTCTTTATAAATTTCAAGAGCATGCATAAGCATTTTTTAATGGAATGCACAAATTGCAACTAACACAATTTGTGTGGAGTAACAAGTTTACGAAGCTAAAAAAAAAAAAAAGGAATGAAGAGAAGATTCTGAAAATTTATTTATGTTTTTTATACGATTGAAGATTTCAGTAAAGGGGAAACACATTTCACCATAATAACACAAAAAAATCACACAATTCCATCTATCGGTATTTTCGAAAATGCAATAACATCGAGTTTACTGCCCGTTTATAATTGCTTGCAGTAACAGAAAAGCCCAATAAACCGGAAAGTGCAAATTGTTTTATGGTCGTGACACCTCCAGAAATGTGCTTTAGAAAAATGTCACAAAGGCATTCAAAATTGATTCTTATAACGGAATATATGATAACAATGAGAGTGTAGTGCATTTTAGTGATTTGAACTGGTAACTAATACAATTTGCACTGTAAAAATAACCTTTTAGAGAGTTATATAGCGAAAATTTCAACTTCAGAGGTCATGGAACGAATTACTAAAAAAAAACAATGTGTTAGTGGGTTCACATTACGATATTTTCAAGATGTGATGGTGTCTCTGGAATGGATTAATATCGTAAAGCTGGGCACACTGTATTGTATAGCTACGTGCGTGGTTTGAAATGCAGTGTTTATGAATATTTAACATTCATTTTTTGCAATTAATATTCATATTTTCGATTTTTTTGATACTTGATACTTTGAGAAAAAAAAAAAAAAACTCATAAATCCAGGAACTCTTAAAGTGAAAACTTGTAAAGTGAGAACTACCTGTACATCAGAAAGATACCCTAACTTCTGAGAGAGTGTGGAAAGACACTCTGCTGAGAATGAATAAAGTAACAGAATAAACTATAAGCATGCATGGTTATGCAGTAACATGTTAGGCAACAATCATCAAAGTGGCATCCCACGTGGTGATTTATCAGATATATGCATTCCACTGTTACTAGTCATCATTATAGTTACTACTATGTGTTCATATTGGATTATAAACAAAATTTACTTACACAGGAAGTGAGGGATCTCTACATGATAAAATGACAAAAAAATAGATGTAGTCAAAATGTTAGATGTAGTAAGATAGGTTTAAAAATGTGCTTATTAGGCCAGACAAATTGCTAAAACTTGCTGTGTGGGGGGTTGGGGGAGGGAGCAAGTGTGGTTTATGATTTATCGCACAAGAAGGAAACACTAGAAGGCTAACAGAATCTCAGAGATGATGAGTGACAAGAAAATGACTGTTTGCAATTTGGTACTGCTGTTGTTATGGGAGTTTAATGGCACATAAGCTACTATGGCTATAATGCTTTGGTACTGCATAATGGCATATTTGAGAGGAGCATGCAAAACTGGTCTGTGTGAAAAATCAGCTCTAGTTTAGAAAGGCCATTTTTTTTTAAACTAGACCTGATTAGATTTTGATCAACAGCAAGATTCAGTTATCATAGAACTGCCAATTTAGGCAAGTTCTATGATAAAGGTTCTATGACACAGGACCAAGACCAGTACGAAAGTAATGCCTCCTGATTTTTTTGCTTTCAAATGTAGCGCCATAGATCATTTCACGTGTTACCGAGTAGCACTGTGATCAGTTTCATGAGTACAGCACATGGTGGATTTACAGATATATGTATCAAGCAAAGAGTGGTGATTGAATTTCTTACCAAGGAAGAAGTGATGCTTATCAAAATCCATACAGATCTCAAAAATGTTTATGGTGACAATACCGTAGGTATGAGTACAGTTAGACAGTGGGTAAGATACTTAAAGAATGGGAAAAGTGACATTGTTGACAAGCCCTGAAGCAGCTGGTCAGTAACGTCAGTGAAACAGACAACAAGAGTGGATCGACGTGGTGATCAAAGAGGACTGCTGCATCACAACACACAAATTGTGTAATACAGTAGGTATAGGGAAACTAGCTGTGATAACCATCATAAAGGAACTAGGCTACAACCCAGTGGGTCCCAAAAATGCTGACACATGAGCACAAAGAAGTCTGGAAAGTCATCTGTATGGAACTTCTCCAGTGTTATGAGAGTGAAGGAGAGGTTTTTCTTTCACACATAGTCACAGGTGACGAAACCTGGGCACACCATTATGACCCTGAAACGAAGAGACAGCCTATGGAGTGGCACTATCAAAATTCACTGCACAAGAAATTCAAAAGACAGTGTTCTGTCGGTAAAGTCATGGCGACAGTGTTTTGGGACAAAGATGGGTCTTGCTTGTGGACTTCTTGGAGCGTGACGCCACAATTAACTTGTGGAAATGTTGAAAGCCCACATCTGTAGAGTTTCACCAGACAAAAACCTTAATGAGATTCTTCTCCATGACAATTCATGACTTTTTTTTTTTTTTTTTTTAGCATTAAATCAGCTCACACACCAACCATAAGAATAAGTATTTACTGTAACTAAAATATTTACATATTAAAATAAAATAAAATAAATATTTACAAAAACTGCTATTATATTAAATTAAATTATATACATGTAAAAACATTAAAACTCTGATAAAATCTTTGAGATAAAATACACTAAAATAAACCGGATTAAAAGCGCTAAAAATCTCTGGAGCTTTCGGAAGCATCCGCTTCCTTCCTCAGCAGTAACAAAACTTCCTGCAGCACGTCCATATATAACAGGCTCACGGTACCTATACACGTGGTGCAGTCGGTGCATGGTCTGAACTGGAAGCGGAAATAGCTCGGGAATGTGTTAAGCAAACCGTTCATCCGTACTTAGGATGATAGTTTCAAACAGAGGATGCATACGCATACCTCTGTCCCTATTCATAATATTGTGGTTGGATGAACAGATTCGTAGGCTCTCGAGCCATTTACAGTTCCAGAACCCATGCGCTCGATCCACGATAACCGCATCCTCTGGGGAAATTTGATGCTGCTTCTCCCAAAAATGTTCGGCCACAGCAGACTTATTGTAATCAGCGGTTTTTATAGCATTTGCATGCTCCCCCGACGATCCTTGAGCCGTCGTTTTGTCTCGCCCACATAACATTCCCCACAATCCGGGCATTTTATCTTGTATACTACTCCACTACTCAGGTCCTTTGCTATTGGGTATTTTACCTGAGACAACACTGTGTGCAACCTCCGCCCGGGAAGCTGCACACAGCATGTTTTATAACCCTGCAAAACTCTAGCGAGATGCTCAGTAATAACGCCCGGATAGTAAGGAATGTATGCGGTAGCCACAGGAACAAACGGTTCCTGACGGTTAGACTCTATTCCTCTACTAAATCTGTCTATGATCCTCTGGGAGTATCTGCATTTTCTAAGGTCTGCTGTGACCCGTCTAATTTCACATTCTTTGTCCTCAGAGGTGGTGCAGTGTGACCCCGCTCCATCTAGTAGAGCTTTCACTACACTATTCTTGTGCTGCCCAGCTTGTGCTGAACTATAATGGGTGTACTGGCCTCTGCACATAGGTTTTTTAAACACAGAAGTTTTTTAAACACACAATTCATGACTCCACACTAGTCTGCACATGATGGAGGCCATTGCAAAACTGGGGTTCACTGTTCTTCCTCACCCCTCTCATAGCCCAGATCTTGCACCTTCTGACTATCACCTCTTCGGCTGCTGAAGGATGTACTCTGTGGAACCCATTTTGTGGACGATGTTTGTTTGTTTGTTTGTTTGTTATTTGGTTTTTAGGTGCATTAGCAACTAAGGTCATATTGCTCCGGGATATGCGGTGATCATTCCCTGACCTTTCCGTATCCTCCGTATTTGGTGGTGACGGGCTCAAACCCCGGTCTAATCAAGAAGCGTGTGCTATGCACTGCTGCTCCTTCCCACCTGGCTACGGAAGCGCCTTGTGGACGATGACAAGCTCAAGCACAGTGTTTGCAAAGCCCTCCTCAGAGATGGCAGAAGTGCATAGAAAATGAGGTGACTTTGTGGAAAAATAAGTGTTTATTAATGATTGAGGATTAATTGATGTAAAAAGCATAGTTGTAGGAATTAAATTTTCTGAGAAAAAAAATAGGAGGCATTTTACTCTTGTACCACTCCTCGTACATGACTTATACTTGTCATCAACTATTTGTGGAGTCAGTCATTCAACAATTATTATTTGTGAGCATGCTTATGTACATATAGCTGTTGTAGGGAACAAATAGGTATGTCAAATGCAAAGCACCTAGTAAAAGGACCCAGAAAAAAATGAAAACCTAGAAATTAAGTTTTAGATAATAAAGAAGCTTTAAAGAGATGAAGGAATGTGTAAGATTTAGAGTGTTTATGGCATCAATGTGTCAAATTATATGTAATAAAAGAGAGCACACACAAGGATACAATAAAAGAATCAATGATCCTCACCAGTTGTGAAGATTGACTTGAATTAAAAACAGAAACTGTGTTAATGCAATTACATCAACTATTTGTGGAGTCAGTCATTCAACAATTATTATTTGTGAGCATGCTTATGTACATATAGCTGTTGTAGTGAACAAATAGGTATGTCAAATGCAAAGCACCTAGTAAAAGGACCCAGAAAAAAATGTAAAACCTAGAAATTAAGTTTTAGATAATAAAGAAGCTTTAAAGAGATGAAGGAATGTGTAAGATTTAGAGTGTTTATGGCATCAATGTGTCAAATATCACTGATGTGAGCAAGAAGATAAAAGAACCTAATATCAATCAAAGGTTGATCTGGCTAAATGACTCAGCATTACAACCTTGATGACATATGTGAAAAGTTCAGAGAAAGGACAGTAGTGTAGAACAGGCTGCAGCTGTTGTACTTCTAGAGGCGCTAAAAAAAAAAAAAAAAAAAAAAAGAGAAAAAGATTTTTCTGAAGTTAACAGATATGCATCACAAAAGTTTTTGTGCTGATGAGATGTATTTGCACTCTTCTAAAGGGTGATCAAGAGAAGATTTAATATTTTTAAATGTCTATATTTTAAATGTCTATATTTAAAACATTTAAGACCTAATTTTCTTTTAACCAGTTAGTGATGCATTCTAGTGGGAAAATTCTTTAAGCAAGAGTATGAGTAGGATGGTCTTGATCATTGTACTTGCCAGATCTGAATCCCAATGTTTATTTCCTGTGGAGATTTCTGAGAGACAATGTCTACAGGAATAATCCACATAGCACTGAAGAATCAGAACGCATCCCTGAAGAAACAATGGCTACAGTTATGGTAAACATCAATAAGCATTTGTTTATTGCAAAGACAGGTGTTGCTGAAGAAGTGCAAGAAAATACCCTGAAACATTTGACTCCATTATGTACGTATTTTCAAACTGGAAATAAGCATAATTAAAGCAATACAGGTTTGAGTCTTTATTATCTTAAAATAGCAGTTTATCTATGCACCGTGCCACTCTAAGAATATCCTCTCAGTATATTTGTTTATCATGCTAACAGACAAAAGAGAGGGGAAAATTATTACACTTAAATTAAAGTTATATGCACTAAATGAACGTCATAAAAATAAATATTTTACCTTGAGGATCATGAATTAGATGAAGAGCTGAAAAATTGAAGGCAGGTGGCTTTAATTTCTTTTTCTTTGTTTTCTATGAAAAAAAAGCATAACTGAAGTGATTATTTAAAGTGTGTGTGGGTGCGTGTTTTAATTCTAAGATCTATATATATATACAGGGTGTCTCAAAAATACACAGCATAACTTCAGGAATGAGTTCCTCATAGGTAGACAATAAAAATATTTTATATCAACACAGTTCTGGAAATGCTTGGTTCCCGAGTTGTTAACCGAAATGTCTTATCTCCCGCAGGCGATTTCCTTCATCGCAACGTACTGACAGAATCTGGTGGTTTTCCATTCCGACCATGTACTCAAATCAGGAGCAAGCGGATATGCACTTTATGTACGGTTTGGCGGACAGCAATGCTCTGGAGGCTCGTCGTTTGTACCACGAAAGGTTCCCAGAATGAAGATGTCCAGACAGGAAAACGTTTGAAGGTATCCATTGCTGCCTTTGTGAACATGGGACCTTGACACCTCGTGCTGCCGACAGAGGATGACCAAGATCTACGACTCCTGAAGTAGAGGGGTGGACCAACTGCCTGGCCTACACACTCACCTGATTTAAACCCACTAGATTTCTTCTTGTGGGGCCATTTAATGTCATTGGTGTATTCGACTCTGGTAGCTGATGTGGAAACTCTCCGCAATCGAATTGTGGCAGGTTGCGAGACAACACGAAACATGCCAGGAATTTGGCATCACCTTTGCGAGTCCATGAGACATTGATGTGAGGCCTATATTCAGGCAGAAGGTGGACATTTTGAACAATTACTATAATGTGATGTGAACAGTTAAGTGTCATAGACAAACTTTCAAAACTCGGAAAATTAGGCATTTCTGGAACTATGTTGATATAAAATATTTTTATTGTCTACATATGAGGAACTCATTCCTGAAGTTACGCCATGTATTTTTGAGACACCCTGTATACATATACTGATAAGGATATACAAAATTTATACTAAAATATAGTGATGCAATTGACCACCACCCCCACCCATTTGCATTTAGTTGAATGGCAAATTTTGCAAATTGAATACTTTTAATATATCTTATTATTAATCTAACACAGCATTAGTATAGTAATATTTCAGCCAACATTTGCACACTTATGATAAATGGCCAGGAGCCATATTAGACGAAGCTTTGTGTTGCCTACAAACACAGCTCAATTTTCAAATAGCAAAATTATTAGCAAAGGTGAAAAAAAGGGGGGTGGGGGGAAAAGCACAAATTTTACAAGTTCTCTTCATTCTATATGAACGTTCTTTGCATTTTTGAGGCCTTTGAATGGATTAATATTCAATCAGAATGAATAATATTTTATGCATATATATTTTTGTTAACCTTATCACTTTTAATAAGTTATATTCTTCAACAAATTACCTTATAAATCAATTTTGATTTTCATATTTTGTATACAGTAAACCCCCGCTATTCGCGGTATCTGTATTCGCGGTTTCGCGTATTCGCGATCGCCGATTTAATATAAAATGAAATCTAAAAAAATGTGAATTTTAAAACGCCGTGAATATTTTCCGCCATAAAAAACATGGGCGTGGCTAAAATTATCTTTCCCGGTCAAAACAGCGCTCAGTGGGTGGGGGGAGAGGGGTGAAAAAATCGCGAGCGTGGATGTTTCTCGCTAATCCTTGTTCAGTATGTGTTAGTCATGGAAAGTTTCGTCGTTTGATTTTAATTTATGTTTATAAACTGAATAAATTTATCAATTTATAAATTAATATGCTTACAAAAATGATAACTCTACCGTTTTGCAGTGTAAAACAGACTTTTTCGAGCGTGTTAACGGAAGAAAGTGACTTTATTGTGGTCAAGTTCTTTCTAACCCCTACAAAAATATGGCTACGAATAAAAAGAGAAATGTGAAAATATCAAAGAAGGTGATGACACTAGCGAATAAAATTGAGTTATTAGACAAAATTTCTAATGGTGAAAGTGTCTCCTCAGTGGCAAAACATTATAAAATCAATGAGTCAACAGAACGATCAATCAAGAAATCGGAAGAAAAAATCTGCCGTAGTGTCCGTGAAACCGCGCTAATTGCTTCAAAAATTTGCTCTGTAACTCGTGATGTTAAATTAGAAAAAATGGAAAAGGCTTTAAATCTGTGGATAGAAGACCGAACTCAAAATAAAATTCCGTTAAGTTCACTCATCATTCGTGAAAAGGCAAAACTCCTTTATCAACACTTCAGCGAAACTGGTGATAGCACTGGCAGGATAAGGTTTTTAGCTAGAAAAGGCGCTGCTGGTTTGAAATTTCTAATAACTATTACATTTAATATTAAATTGTTTCTTATTTTAATTTCGATGCCATATGCTTGCATTTCACTATGTACTGCCTATGTACATAGTCATATTATGAAGGTACATATAATACATACATAGACAAAATTTTAGACTACTTTTTCTTATATATTTCATACTTTGGAACGGAACCCCTTTATTACTATGGGAGCCATAACTCAGTATTCGCGTTTTCGGTATTCGCGACATTTCTCAGGAACGTAACCCCCGCGAATAGCGAGGGTTTACTGTATATGCGTAATAATGTCTCATTAGTTTTGACCTTATTGAATTATATAAAGAACACCCCATTTATTTTAAATTTCATTTCAATTATATCTGATCAATTAATTAGCAGTTCCACTACTAATTAATTGATCCTTCTGACAAAAAAATTCAAATAAAATTTATTTAAATTTATTCAATTTTACTTCATTATCACTTTAAATTGCACACCTGAGGACAACAATCCTCACTGCTAGAAGGCAAATAATTCAAACTGTTCTTGATTGATTTGGTCCAGCTGGAGTGCAGTCTGGTTTAGATGAGAAATAAAAGTTAAAATTAATTAAATTTAACTTTAGTTTGGACAAATTACTTAGGATGCATGTATATAGGACTTTGTTTCTTTACTGAAATTTACTGTAAATGTAATGTAGAAGTGAAACATGATTTGGCATTATTATTCAAAATCTACAACTCAAACTTGATTTATAAGATAATACATATTAAAGAATATACCTTAATAAAACAGGATAAAGTTAACAGAAATGTATATGCATAAAATATTATTTGTTCTGATTGAATATTAATCCAAACAAAGCAATCCATACAACATCCTAATGATGTTGGAGGAATGTTCATATAGAATAAATAAAATTAAAATTTTTTCTTTAACTTTTTTCTATTTTTGATAATAATTTAGCTTTTTGAAAATGTATTTGTATGTTCATAGGCAACAAAAAGCTTCTAGTGTGGCCACCAGCCATTTATCAGTACACAAATATTACTATGCTTTTGCTTAAATATTACTATGTTATTAGCACTCTGATAAATTTATATTAAGATATATTAAAACGATTTAGGCCAACAAACTTTGTTTATTACACTGAACACAAATATATATATAAATGAATATTATATGTAACCCCTTAAACGTAATGTTTAAAAAGTTACATAGGATAAAAAGGTATTCAGTTGATGAAATGGTTTCAGTAAATGAAAGATTAATGAGTCAGGTATGGCTGATGCACCTAAAAGTGCAAAGCAGCATTAAAGGATGCAAGAATATATATAAGTTTGTATTAATATATTGAATAAAGCGTGCATAAATGGATGTGAAAGTTACACAAAGTGCCTGTAATTAGAAAGGTGAGGATAGTTGAAAAAGAGGTTTAGCAGATATGTGAAAGAATGTTAATATCCTAAAAGTTATGATGCATTAAGAAAATTATGGGCTAAATTACTAAGCCAATAGAAGGTTGGAGAACTGTGGGGATCTATCCAGTTATATTAAAGGAGGCAGCAAAGGAAGTAAGCAAACCCTTAGCCATAATTATGAGAGCTTCCTTGGACTCAGGGGAGGTACCCATAGACTGGAAATGTGCAAATGTGACCCCAATTCACAAAGGAGGATCAAAGGCTGACACAAGTAATTATAGACCTGTGAGCTTAACTTCTGTTCCAGGAAAATTAATGGAGGCACTGGTTAAAGAAGCACTGCAGGATCATTTAGACAAGACTTCAGTTATAGCTCAGACACAGCATGGTTTTGTTAAGGGGAAGTCTTGCCTGACCAACTTGATTGGATACTATGATGCAGTCACAAAAGAACTGGATGCAGGGAATGACTTTGATATTATATACTTGGATCTTAGAAAGGCTTTTGATACTGTTGCACATGGAAGACTGCTACACAAATTGGAGCAGTGTGACATTGGAGGCAAATTGCTGCTCTGGATAAAGGGGTGGTTGAGGGGGAGAAGACAGAGAGTGGTAATCAATGGACACTGCTCATCGTGGACTGATGTTATTAGTGGAGTCCCTCAGGGCTCAGTGTTGGGTCCATTATTGTTTTCTGTATTTATAAATGATATTGATGATGGTATATCGGGCTTAATGTCCAAGTTTGCAGACGATACAAAGGTTGGCAGGGTTGTCAAGGACACTACTGACACTATGCTGCTGCAACAGGATCTGGAGAGGTTGAGCAGATGGGCTGAGAGGTGGCAAATGAAGTTTAACATTGACAAATGTAAAGTACTACACATGGGAAACAGCAACCCCAGAGCAACGTATCAACTCTGTGGTACAACACTGACAGTGGTAGAGAATGAAAGGGACTTGGGGGTGGTTGTGCAGGCAGATATGAAGTTCTCTGAGCAGTGCAGACGGGCTGCAAGAGTAGCTCATGGAGTATTGTCAATGATATACAGGAATTTTTCCAGCAGGGATAAGGAGGTGATTATTCCATTGTATAAGGCGATGGTCAGGCCACACCTAGAGTACTGTATACAGGTCTGGAGGCCTCATTTCAAGAAGGATGTAGAGCTGCTGGAACGAGTACAGAGAAGGGCAACAAGATTAGTGAATGGAACAAAGGGGTGCTCTTACGAAGAAAGGCTTAAGTTTTGCAAATTACAGTGTCTGGAGACTAGGCACCAGCGAGGTGATCTGATAGAGGTGTATAAAGCCTTGAATGGTTTAAGCATGCTCAATGCTGATGGGATTCTTCCTCTAGCTCAGAAAAATCACCTGAGAGGGCATAAATTCAAATTGAGGAAAGACAGATGTAGGATAGATGTGCGGAAATTTGCCTTTAGCCAGCGGGTAGTTGGTTGGTGGAACAGACTTCCATCCCTTGTTGTGGTAGTTGGTGGCCTAAATAAATTTAAGGCTCAGCTGGACAGGTATTTCGAACGAACGGAGGGGTGAAGTGGAAGTTTTTTTGTTTTTTTTTGGCTGATGCTACATAAGCTTGCTTTCTTGCATCAAATGCCTCTACTAATGCTAATGCTAACTGCAAATAAAAATTAGTACGGCAAAATACCAATAAAACAAAAATAAAGAAAAAAAAATAAAAATAAAAATGAAAATAGAAAGTGGTACAGCTGTCATCAGATACATATAGATTACATGACAACTAAATATACTGTTATATCACGTGACATATTTATCCAAGTGTTACCATAGCAATATTTTTATGTGGTACAAACAGTGTACTTAGCTGTCATTTAATCTATAAGTCATAGCTCATGAGCCAACACATTACGATTACCCATCTCCATGAGTCGGCATCTCCCACAGTACCTAGGAGCAATTTCATCAACCAACACAGCACATACTGTGATGATATGGGTAGTGCCTGCCAGTTCATCAGTACAAAGCCTGTGCAATGGGGAAGGGAAGAAGCTGAGAGAGTTTGAGAAGGGAATGATTTGCAGTAGTAGGAGGGTGGTGGTCAGCACCTCGGCAACCACTGTGAGCTGTTCCAAGGCTGCCATAGTTAAGTAAATCCTCACATCTCCTATTCTTAATATCATTAGTACCCACCATCTATACAACAATACCATCTTTTGTGTCTTTAAAAGATAACTGTTCTTCGATATCATTAATGTCTGCCCTAGCAGAAGTATTCCTCCCCCTCTCTGCAAAATATATTTCTCAATCCCCTAACAAGTCGCCGGCAATAGACAATTCCTGTGGAATCAGTGCATTCTGTTATTGAGGCTTCCATTGTGCTGTCTGATTCATGAGCACAGGCTTTAGTGTTGAGCTGGACAGGTGAGCAATTCTTGAGGCCCCCTCATCACTTTAATTACTTCCAGGTCTCATATTTTAACATACACTGAATGATCACTGAATTATGACCACCCCTATGAAAACTGAATGCAATCCGTTGACTACGTGAGGTAAGAGAGTGCGGAATTAGTTGACCTACGTAGCATAGATAAGGTGTCAGTGGTTCAGTAGGTAATAAAATTCCAAGCGTGATGGGTAAAAGGAAAGATTTATTGGACTTTGATAAAGGACAGATTGTGGGTGCTTGACGAGCTGGTGGCTTGATTTCCCAAATGATTTAACTGGTGGGGTGTTCAAGAGCTGCTGTAGTTAAAGTGTACCAAGGCTGGTGTCAATATAGTCAAACAATGACCAGACGGCAAAACTGAAAAGGTTGATGTTAGAGGTGAGTGCCAGGTCTGATGACTCGTTCATGCACAGCACCATTGAAGAGTTGACTACCCAATACAACATGGGCCAACCCGGAACAATATCTGGCATGACCATGCGTCGCATGCTCGCACATATGGGCTATACCAGCAGATGACCCCTACAGCATCCTCTCCTAACCAAGGTTCATCGGCATAAAAGGCTTGCCTGGTGCAAAGAGCATGCAAGTTGGACATTAGAAGACTGGAAGAAGGCGTGCTGGTTGGATGAGTCACGTTATTTACTCCACACCGTGGATGTCGCATATGGATTTGGTGTCAACAACATGAGGCTCTTTATACATTATGCATGGTATCAAAAGAAAGTGCAGGCCAGTGGAGGCGGTTGTATGGTGTGGGGCATGTTTCACTGGCAGGAACTTGGACCCCTTGGTGCATGTGGAACAACATATTAGTGGTCTCTGCTATCACAACTGCTTGCTGACTGTGTACACCCCGCTACGTTACACCTTTTCCTGAATGGTGATGGTGTCTTCCAAGATGACAATGCGCCAAGCCAACGGGCATTTGTTGTGCAGGAATGGTTTGAGAAACACAGTTCTGACTTCCAGAATATCGATTGGCCTCCAAACTCCCTCGATATCAATCCCATAGAGCATTTATGGAACACTATGGAAAGGCATATCAGGCATCTGGATACACCAATCACCCCCTTACCTGCATTTCTGACAACATTACACACAACTTGGTTGGCCCTACCTTCTGAAATCTTGATGAATCGATGCCACGTCGGATAGTGTACAATAAAGATTTTTTTTTTCCCTCTCTCTCTCTCTCTCTCTCTCTCTCTCTCTCTCTCTCTCTCTCATAGCTGCTGTACTGAGGGCAAAAGGAGGACCTACAAAGTATTAGGTAGGTGGTCATAATTCAGTGATCACTCAGTGTATATTCTCATATTTACCCTACATTTTGTAGGAAATTGATTCATGTGCATAAGTGGCATGCACATGAATCAATTTATTTAAATTTATTTATTAGGCAATCAGAATATAGAGAATTATTAATACCAGTGAATTATTTGCTGAACTAAACTTTATAGAATAATTCCTTACAAGAAATTCATAATTTATACCTTTACAACTAATTTTGTTCTTGCCAAGAGCCTTTTCCTTTTTTTTGTTTTTTTATTCACTTGGTTAGCAGAAGATACATCCTTCATAGATGGTCCCTCATCCTAGAAAGAATAAATGGAATTTTAATTTCATAATCTTTAATTTGTTATTTTAATTATTTTTAGAGTATTAACTGAAAATGAGTATATAATATTATTAAAATTTTGTTTAAAAAACCAGTTTTCAGCTTTAGTCATTTAAGTTCATTAACCCCCCCCCCCTCTTTTTGGTGAAATGGATGAAGTTAATTATTCAACCACAATAACATGTGAAATGCAAAAGTTGTTAATATATATTTACAGGAACTCCCCGACTTACATAATACTAGACTTATGGAAATTCGACTTTACGCAAGTTTTACCTGGCGCATGCAAACTTAAAAAAAATCGTGGAAACATATTTTGCATCCCATAGGAATCAATGTAAGTATCGTGAAAATATCATAATGTGAACCCAATAACACTTTTTTTTTTTTTTTTTTGTAATTCGTTCCAAGTCCTTGGAAGTTGAAAATTTTGCTATATTACTAAGCGATTTATCTCTCTGCAAGATCATATTTATAACAGAAATTGCACTACCCTTTCATCATTATCATATGTTCCCATTATAAGAATCAATTTTGAATGCCTTTGTAATATTTTTCTAAAGCACGTTTCTAGAGGTCACAACCAAAACCAATTTGCACTTTCCGGTTTATTGGGCTTTTCTGTTTGTGCATCTAATTATAAACGGGCAGTAAACTCGATCTTATTGCATTTGCAAAAATAATTGCAATTGTGTGGATTTTTACGCTATTACAGTGAAATGTGTTCCCCTTCACTGAAATCTTCAATCAAATAAAATACAAATTTTCAGAAACTCCTCTTCATTCCTATTTATGTATTACAATGATGAAGGAAAAGCAACAACGGAAAGTGCAAGTGGTGGGAGTGCCAGGAAACGAAACAAAATTGATTTAGAAATAAAGATGAAAATAATTAAGAAGTATGAAGCAGGACAAAGCTGATAAGTATGCCACAACCTCTGCAGTAGAGTACTTATCAGCTGAAGACGTCGATTCTGGCAGCAATGCTCTAGAGGTAAAATTTACTGACATTATGCCTGTCTCCTCTCTTTTTTTGTAATTTTATAATTTTGACAATTTTTCAAATTGCATGCTTCTGAAATTTTTCCTGCACATGAGATAAAAAATTGAATAAATACAATAAATAATTCTATTTACATGTTTGTCGAACATTTCTTTTTTGATTCAATCAATTCAGTGAGCACAGCTGCGAGTGCTGCACAAGCATAGGGAAAATTCCCCGACTTACGTAGCGTTCCGCAGAAAAAGGTAAAGGTAAAGTGCAGCCATTATCAACCCACTGCAGGATCAACAATTCATGCTGAGGGAAATGGACCATAATCTGCCGCGCTGGTCCAGTGCGGGTTGGCAGATCGACCGTATTCAGCAGTCAAGGGCTTGAACCCCGGTCTACTCAAAGAGCGTGTGTTACTGCACTCCCACTCCACAGAATGCAACCCTAACATAAGTCGGGGAGTTCCTGTATATTTATCTAAAAGCAAAATAATCGTCAAATTATTTTTCAAGTTACTCTCAACTAAAACCATTCTTGTTTTTCTAGAAATGCTGATTGTTAGAATGAAGATGTCAGGATTACAATTAATGTCTGAATGACTTATGAGAACAAATGGAGAAAAGGCCTCACCTAACATATTTTTAAGAAGATAAAATCTTTGGCCAGATTCCAAAATAATAGTGTGTGTGTCTCTGTGTGTGTGCGTGCATTAATTGGAATTTAAATTATTTAAAATTTTGGCTGTAACTAACTAATTTTGACTACTAGATTTTGTAAGCAAAACTATACGGGGGGGGGGGGGGGGCATCAAAGTTATTCTCCCTTCCATTGCCAGATTCACACAATCCTATTATTCACTCATGCTTATTCACATTAGTTTTTTCATACGAGAAGGATAAATTAAATCTGCAGCAAGCATATGAGATAGAAATCTCTCTCTTTTTTTTTTTTTTTTTTTTTTTTTTTGAATCTTTAAATTCAAATAAAGAGAACATTTTTCCTCAAATATTTCAAAATTTGTACTGGAAATAAAAATGTTTTTACATTGGGTAAAATAAATAAAAAATAACCTTCGATTTATTTTCATGATGGCCTGGGCCAGAAAAGTGCATATTCATTGTAACTAAATTCACATTTAATTATTAACGACAGCCATAGTTTACAATGGAATGTGCTTCATGGCAGTGTACAGAATCTAATTCACAACTTCCTTACTTGTGGCTATGCATGTTAATCTGTAATATTTTTTACCTACAGATAATATTTCTACATGAATTATATTTATATGTTCAGAGCATTACTGCAGAACCAATAGGCTGCTGGCAAAGCCAAAAATTGCTTAGATATATACACCGATGAGCCAAAACATTATGACCACTTATCTAATATGGTGTTGGTCCCCCACGTGCAGCCAAAACAGCACGTACCCGGCGAGGCATGGATGCTACAAGATTTCTAAATGTGCCTTTTGGTATCTGGTACCAACACGTAACTAGCAGATCCTTTAACTCCTGTAAGGTCTGTGGTTGAGACGCTGGTGTTCCAACACAAACCACAGATGCTCGATGGGATTGATGTCTTGGGAATTTGGAGATAGGGTAATACCTGGAAGTCTTCCTCACGTTCCGCAAACTAGTCTCGAACAATCCGGGTGGCATGGCATGGTGCAACATCCTGCTGAAAGATGGCACCACCAGAGGGGAAGACCATTGCCATGAAAGGTACACCCTTTTGTGGCAACGGTCTATCCCCTCTGAAAGGAAGGTGGTAGACGTCAGAGTGCCCAGCACATGGATGACTGGACCCAGAGTATCCCAGCAGAACATTGCCCAAAATATGACACAGCCGCCACCGGCTTGTTTTCATCCCACGGTGCATCCAGGCGGCATCACTTCCCCAGGTAAACAATGCATACGACGTACCCCCAGCCGTCCACATGGTGCAACAGGAAACGTGATTCATCAGACCAGACAACCTCCTCCAATCACTCAGGGTCCAGTTCTGATGCTCGTGTGCCCATCGCAGGCGCTGTTGCCGATGAACGGTGGTTAGCATGGGCACTCTGAGCAGCCTGCGGCTACGCAGCCCCATTTTCAGCAATGCTCGATGTGCTGTGTGTTTTGACACATTACTCCTGTCACCAGCATTCCAATTACCGGCTAGTTGCATCACAGTCGCCCTTCTCTTGCCACATACCATCCAGGAGAGCCTCGCTCACCGATGAGCTGTGGTTGTCCAGCACCTCGCTGGTAGTTCGTGGGTTCCCCCTCCTCGTACCACTTTCGGTAGGTACTAACCACGGCTGAATGTGAGCATCCCACCAGCCGCGCCATTTCGGATATGCTCTGATCCAGCTGTCTGGCCATTACAATTTGGACTTTGTCAAACTCGCTTAAATCCGCTGCCTTTCCCAACTGAAGAACAAGAGTAACACTGATTAATGGAGCTCAGTATCAGGTGTTTTTTATATCATGTCCCGACCCGCGCCACAGTTCACCTGCAGTTGCTTCGATTTGCATAACGACTCGCTGGTCACAGTGTATGTATGTGTGTTGAATTTTCCTAAAAAGGAATTTTCACATTATCACCAATTAAGGCAAACAAAATTTCAATAACATATATGGGTGATTATAAAGTTCCAGCATTTACAGCACCTTTCCCCCAGTGCTCAAAGTAATAATCATAAGAGTGTGTGAAGGTAATCCATGGGGGACTCGGATCTCCTAAATCTGTGAGGATATTACAAAACTGAATATTCCGGCATTCTGTTAGGTTCTGTAAGCTGATACCAGCAGGCTGAATTGTTCTAGGTTTGTTTCCATAGTACAAAGCTAATTTCACAGCAGATCATGTACTAGTGGCAAAATTGGATGAGTGGGGAGATTTTTAATTTTAGCTCAGTAGTTCATCAGTAACATCTTCCTTCTGATACTTAGTTGATGTTCATGAGTCTCAGCATATAAACTGAATTGGGGACTTTTCTGCATGAACCCAGAGCAATCCTAAGAACAGAGTATTGGATAGGGGCAAGATATGCTAATGTACTCTCCTAGCAGTCATAAACGATGATCCATCTGTTTATGACTGCTGAGATCAAATTAGGGACTTATATAAGTAGAGCAGGATATAATGATCTGCACTCCACGTTGTACTTAGAGATGACTCAAAGTATATTAATTTTCTTAGCGCAAGTAGTTCATAGATAGCTGTTTGACATGCTCTAGGAAGTTTAGCTTATTAAAATTAGCCCTTTTTTTTTTTTTTTTTTTTTTTTTTTATGTGAACCCCAAACACAAGAGGTATTAGAACCTATAGTACTTAGTACCGTGCTTGGATTGGGGGTTGAGAAGACAAAAGAAGATATTTGTTGACATTGGACTTGAACTTCTGTAGATTGTAATTTTCGGGAAATACATATGAAGGAAGGTTGTTCCAGAAAACGGCAGTTAAATGAATAAATGAGGAAGATGAAAAGTTGGTTCTGTGAGTTTGAAGTTGGACAGTAAATGGATGTTGGCTGGTGGCGGCATGTGTTCGGACTGTTTTGAAAGAGAGAGGGGGAATTGTAGAAGCCAATTCAGAAGAATAGTGCCCATGGAAGTATCTGTAGAAGAGGCATGCAGCAGAAACAGTACGTCTGTGAGAAAGCGAGTGGAGAGACTCTGTTAGAGATGAATCATTAATTAACCTAACTGACCTCTTCTGAATGGAATCAAGAAGCCTGAGAGGTTTTGGGAGCACCACCCCAGATGTGGGAATAATATTCCATGGCAGGGCGGATTTGCAATTTATACAGAGTGAGCAGCTGTTTGGAAGAAAAGTAAAGGCGAGAGCGAAAGAGCAAACCAAGTTTTTTAGATGCAGAGGAAGCAATATTTGTAATGTGCTTGTGCACATTACAAATAGGAGGAGAATACTGTTCACGACTGAAGAGGATGATTGACCTAGTGTAACTCAGGTTCAGCATGCATCTTGCACTTGTTGCAGAAATGTATGGCTGTTGTGATTTCATAGTCTGCACCCATTTTGTGCCATCCATAGCTTAATATTATTTACTGATATTTGCAGATGTCTATTAATGTAGCTCATATCCTGTCATTCCCAGAATAACAGGATATGAGCTGATGACATCATTCCAAACACTGTCATCAGCATAGAGATATGAGTAAACAGTGTTTGCAATGCTGTTTTTGTGATACTTTTTATTCTTATTACAAATAAAGTAGAAAACTTGTTTCTTGCTCTAATGGTAACCAAGCATTCTGGTCTCTTACCAAAGCTACTGGCTGCAACTTTTGCCCATCTCTGCTCCCACCTCTGTAAAAACCAGATGGTTCTCTTGTCACTTCCGCCAACGATAAAGCAGACCTGCTAGCATCTCATTTTTCTTCCAACTCATGTATTAATGATCTTGATAAAACACCTCCCACCATTCCTAACACGCTCCATTCAATGCCTTCTGTGGTCTTCCGTCAAAAGGATATCAGAAGGATTTTGATGAATCTTGATGCTAAGAAAGCTCCAGGTCCTGATGGTATTTCTCCACTTGTTCTCAAAACCTGTGCTCCTGAACTTACTCCCATTCTTTGTCGCCTTTTTTCACTTTCTTATTCCAAAGGTGTTTTTCCTTCTGCTTGGAAATTTGCTCATATCCAGCCAGTTCCTAAAAAGGGTGAAAAGTCCCTCCCATCTAATTATCATCCCATTGCAATTACTTCTACTCTTTCTAAAGTAATGGAGAAATCAATTAACTCCCAACTCTTAAACTACCTAGAAACCTTCCATCTGATCAACGATTGCCAGTATGGATTCCGCCAGTGTCGATCCACTGGTGATATTCTGGCTTATGTTACCCATAGATGGACAAATTCAATGGAAAAGTTTGGTGAAACACAAGTTGTTGCTCTTGACATCTCAAAAGCTTTTGATCGTGTTTGGCATAAAGGTCTTCTAAACAAGTTTCCACCTTATGGTTTGCCAACTGTTTTTTGTAATTGGTTATCCAGTTTTCTCTCTGATCGCTCACTGAGGGTGATGGTAGATGACTCTCTGTCTTCTAACTTCCCCACTAATGCTGGTGTCCCCCAGGGTTCAGTTCTTTCCCCCACTGTTTTCCTCTTGTATATTAATGACCTTCTTCCATTGACTGGAAATCCTATCCATAGTTTTGCCGATGACAGCACATTGCATTCCACTTTCCATTTTGAGAAACCTTGCCCTGCTCAATCAGCTTCAACTTCTCGAATATCTGCTACCAATTCCTTGAATGCCGATTTCCAGGTAATTCTTCAGTGGGGCAAAGAAAATTTAGTTGATTTCAATCCTTCTAAAACTCAGTCTTGTCTTATATCTCGCAAAAAGGATTCTTCTGCCCCCTATGCTTACCTTTGATGACACTCCGATTTCTAGGCAAGTTGATATATCTCTTTTGGGGATTACTCTGACTTCTAATCTCTTGGCACAAGCACATTACAAATATTGCTTCCTCTGCATCTAAAAAACTCTCGGCGTTACTTTTCTTCCAAACAGCTGTTCACTCCTGTACAAATCGCAAATCCGCCCTGCCATGGAATATTTTTCCCACATCTGGGGTGGTGCCCCCAAAACCTCTCTCAGGCTTCTAGATTCCATTCAGAAGAGGGCAGTTAGGTTAATTAATGACTCTTCTCTAACACAGTCTCTCCGCTCTCTCTCATAGACGTACTGTTCTTCTGAATTGGCTTCTATAATTCCTGCACTCTCTTTCAAAACAGTCTGAACACGTGCTGCCACTAGCCAACATCCATTTACTGTCCAACTTCAAACTCACAGAACCAGCTTTTCATCTTCCTCGTTTATTCATTCAACTGCCATTTTCTGGAACAACCTTCCTTCTCACGTGTTTCCTGAAAATTACAGTCTACAGAAGTTCAAGTCTAATGTCAACAAATAACTTCTTTCGTCTTCTCAACATCCAACCCAAGCACGGTACTAAGTACTATAGGTTCTAATACCTCTCGTGTTTGGGGTTTTCATAAAAAAAATAAAGTGGTGCTGAGAACAGAGCCTTGTGGGATTCCTTCTTCTTGTAGGTATGTTTGGCACAAAACTGCCAGTATCAAACTTGGAACGATCTGTGTTGAAGGAAGTTTTGGATAAAGTATGGGAAATGGAGATCTCTTAGGATGCTATAGCATCATGTATCAAAAGCTTTCTCTATATCGAGACATATCATAAGATGTTGAGTTCTCTGATAAATGCATTTCTTCTGAAATGCATTTATCAGGACTCAAGGCCAATGATGCGGGTGCGCCAATGATGCACCATGTTTTCCAAAGTTTTACTCAAGAAGCTGGTTAGAGAAATCGGTTTACAGTTTAACAACTGTAGACCGATTAAGTGAAGACCGATTAAATGTAGACCAGGATAAAGATCTGAATGATTTTTTCCTGGTTTAGGGATAGCTATTACATAGGAATGTCACCAGGAACTGAGGAATATATGTTCAAAAAAGATCTGACTGTAAAAATTTAGCAGTGAGGATAATGATTTTTGATCTAGATGTTGAAGCATTATGTTGTATATTCTGTCACAGCCAGCAGTGCTGTTTCTTGAGCTATTTAAGGATTCTTTCAGTTCAGATAGTATAAGCAGTTGGTTATAGGGTCACAGAACTGTCTTGCTAATCCTACGAAAGTCTAGGCAAACGTACCTCTGCCATTTATCACATTTCGAACTTTTGAATCCTGAGAAAATCTGTAAATTATATCCTCATATGTAGCTTCTTCCAATGCCTTTATTTTTTCTTTTTAACCCTTTAAAGATGGAAAAAGCATGACACTATGAAGTCAAAATAACTATAATACATCTGCTTGACCACTCTAATAATGTTATAAACCTGCATAAATGTTAGCAAACACTCTTTTCATAGTTTCTCATAAGCTTCTGAAAAACAAGTACCATTATAAACTACCACTGGCTACTGTACTCAAGCACTTCTTTTCTTTAATGGTAATGTAAACAAACTCTTAACACCTGTTACTTGGACACACACACACACACACACACACACACACACACACACACACACACACACACACACACACACACACACACACCTGAGGAGGGTAACTTCCACAAGTAATCACTGTATTCAATATAGTACAACAGCAAACAAAATTTACAATAACATTTTACTTTTGTTATCATTTTATATTATAATGTTGCTCTTTTATTCCTTGTGCATTACAAATTATATCTTTCTAACATAAATTTAATTATATTAGATTTATTAAAGTAAAAAAATATGGGACAGAGGAGATATGTTTTGCTAAGCACAGAAATATTGTTATTTGCCTAAATACAGTTCTCGCTTTATGAGTTCCTGGGTTTACGAGTTTTCTCCCCCAAGTATCAAGTATCAACAAAATCGAAAATATGAGCATTAATTGCAAAAAATGAGTGTTAAATATTCATAAATACTGCATTCCAAACCATGTGCGTAGCTATACAATACAGTGTACCCCGCTTTACGATATTAATCTGTTCCAGAGACACCATCATATCATTAAAATATCGTAATGTGAACCCAATAACAAATTCTTTTTTGGTAATTCGTTCCACGATCTCAGAAATTGAAATTTTCACTGAATAACTAAGCTATTTATCTCTCTAAAATGTCATTTTTAAGGTCACGAACGTGACCTTAATGCCATATAAAAGGTTGTGAGCGGGTTTGTAAATTGTATTAGTTACCAATTCAAATCACTAAAATGCACTACACTTTCATCGTTATCATATATGCCATTATAAGAATCAATTTTGAATGCCTTTGTGATATTTTTCTAAAAGACATTTCTGGAGGTCACTACCATAAAACAATAAAAACAATTTTCACTTTCCGGTTTATTGGGCTTTTCTGTTACTGAAAGCAATTATAAATGGGTAGTAAACTCGATCTTCTTGCATTTGCAAAAGTACCGATAGCTGGAATTGTGTGGGTTTTTACATTATTATGGTGAAGTGTGTTTCCCCTTCACTGAAATCTTCAATCGTATAAAAAACATAAATAAATTTTCAGAATCTTCTCTTCATTCCTTTTTTTTAAGCTTCGTAAAGTTGTTACTCCGCACGAATCCTGTTAGTTGCAATTTGTGTGTGCTGTTAAAAAATGCTTATACATGCAATCGTGAAATTTATAATTAAATGAGATTACCTTGGAAACAAATGCCTCTTGAAACATTTCTGGAGAAGACGACTCCCCGTGCAACAAACCGAGTGCCAAGCCAATAATGAGTTATCAACGAGTGTGCATTTAGTCTATGATGATGAAGAATAAACATTCTTTAACATTTGTAAGTCGTAAATAATTTCTCTATTATTATAATTTGCTTGCTTTTACATGCTACATTTTCATTTCTTTCTATAAATCAATCATTGTTTGAACATAAACTAATTAGCTAACTAATTTCATTGTTGAGAACGTAACTCCTATTTTTAACCTTATGTCTATGGGGAATAAATTCCCACTTTACAAGCGCATGCTAGGAAAGAATTAACTTGTCAAGTCGAGAACTACTTGTAACAATAATTATCATATTTATTTATTAATATCATAAACTAATTTAAAATGGATTTATACCAAAGTTCAGTGTGAAGTTCTTATATACTTACTTCAGAATCACTGTCATCACTTTTTATATCATCTTCATCAGATCCTAAGAAAAATTTCAAAGCTGCTACCAGTAACTTGATAGAAAAGGGGGTTAGGAAGGAAAAAAAGTCCCAAAATGATCAGAATATGATTATCATAAATTATTAAAAACATGGTAAAAAAAATGAAAATTATAAACTTAATACTATCTTTTGTAAAAGTACTTTTCAAGGGTGGTGGGGGGGTGGTATTGAAAGAGAGTCCACAGAAATTGTATTTGTTTTCAGAGGGATGGGAAGACCAAAGTTAGTGAGATACCCATTTTAAATGCATGTTACATAATAATGAACTTTATATCTTGTTTCTTTATATTGGAATAACAAATAATATCATTCTATCACAATAACATATATATAATTCTACTTTATTAGCAGACATGAGTCAGAAAACAACATGATTACATACCAGAAGAGAAAATCAAACTGAACACTCTCTCTCTCTCTCTCTCTCTCTCTCTCTCTCTCTCTCTCTCTCTCTCTCTCTCTCTCTCTCTCTCTCAAAAGTATTTAGATTACAGTACTTTCAAAAAATGGCTGTTTATTTGGCACATTATTAAAATAAGAAACAAAATTAGGTCTTATTACTTGCAACCTTCCTTCCTTCCTTCCTTCAGCTACCAGCTACCATTTGTGAATTATTAATATTAATAAAGGCAATTCACATAAGGAAGCAAAGCTTATTTGGTGTCAATGTTAAAAAAAAAAAAAAAAAAGAAAAAAAGTTACCTGGTTTCATCCAGGTATCTGTTCTACATTCCCTTAAATTTGAATATGCTTCCTATTGTACAAAATTAGGTGTTAAGCTGTTACAACAGATAACGACTCTTTGAAAAAAAAAAAAAATTTAATAGAGCTTATCGAAGCCTTAAAAATCTCAATCAAGTCTCCATGTAGACATCTAGTTTCAAAGCTTACAATCCACAAAACTGCAGTCTCTCTCTCTGCAGAAAAATTTATATTAATACCCCCCCCCCATGTGTTATGTTTATTTGTATAGAATTACACAATTTTTTTTGTGTAATTTTACACAAAAAAATAACGTGGGGAGTGAGTGTCTTATGCAGGGTGGCTCCACCATGGTACACTGTGATAACACATAAGTAAAATGACCAGAAATTAGTACAATATTGTTTAGTTGTTTCTGGTCATACTGCTGCCAGGAAGCGGTGATCACCAGGAAGGCTGCTTCTCAGTACTTGCCCATGCTATGCCATGAGGAGGAAGGTCTCTACAAAACCCAACAACAGTTATTTTGTCCCATGAAAATAGATGAGGAAAAATAACTAAACTGGTAACTTTTCACCTTTTCCATTAGACCTTTTCACCTTTTCCATTAGACCTGCGCTGTTAGTAGCACTTCATACTACTAACAGCGCAGATAATTGTGGATTGCACAATTATTCCTAACTGGTTTGTGCAAATACTCCTGTCTTTTTCATTATCAACTATCTTAAATTCATTGCTTCTGAAGTAATCAGATAATCTGGAAAAACCTTTAATTTACCAATACTATTACCGTTCTTTATAATAGGGGGGAACATACTACTAACTGCAGTTGAAGAAAGGGAATATGCTGGAAATGTCCCAATCTGGAACTCCTGCTCACCCAAAAGATCATTCACTGGAGTCATATCAGAATTCCATGCTAGACAAGCCAACTCTGAAACATTATCCTTACACTGGGTACCTCAAAGCTGGATTTTTAGTTCAGTGTTATGGTGGTACACAAAAAGCAGGGGTCATCAACCTGCTCTTTAAACATTTAACTGCGGCTCTTTAACTTTTAGCCCACATGTACGACAAGCGACATATTTCTGCGAGCAAATATTTTCGAACATGAACTATATTAAAAATAAATCAAGAAACCGTCTGAACAATGCAAGTCTCTAAGCATGTTTAAAGATGAAAATTACAGCATACTTGCCTGATGTTGAGACGCTCAAGAAATTCAGTAGAAAAAGTCACATTAATTCATACCAAACTGGATGTTTGTTATGTTTTTCAGTATTAATAAATAATATTTCAAAAAAAATTTTTTAATAAAACATCTTTCCACTCTATTCCATTTCTTAATCCCACCCTACCTTAAGCTTCTTTTTTAATTAGATCAAAATGGCTCTTCGCTCAAGAAAATATTATCAACCCCTGACAAAGAGAAGAAGGATCCATTAACAAAGCCCTGATCTAGTATTACAGCTCACTTGAAGGGTGTTCCAAAAGTGCATAAGATCTTTTAGGCAAGCTGAAGTATCAGAAACACATTAGCTGAAATTGTCCAGAATGTTAATGTGAGGTTTGGCAATTAGGGTTTTAGGCACTTTGAGTCTAGGTCCAAACAACAAGAGACAGCCTACACCACTACTTCAAATTTTACCGATGGGCATTTTACGATGCATTTCAGTTAGTAGATCTAATGCTCAATTGAAATATTCAATATGTTCCAGAAAAACTATACATTAACAGAATTTAATTAAATGTAAATTTCCCACATGAACTGATATAACCAAACACAGTTATTGTAGATGATAAATACTGTTAAATACTGTAATAACCTGATAAATACTGTTTTAAAAACATTAATTCAGAGAAATCTAACAAGATGCCTTCTTTCATTATAGAGGATCTTATAACAAGCTAATATACTAGAGATTCACTATCACCCCTTTTTTTTTATTGTGTGTTTGTGGCTGCAACTCATTCAACTTTCTGCTGTGATATTTGTGTTTTTGGGAAATTTTTGTGGTCATGGTTGAATGGCAGGCAAAGTGTCCCTAAGCAATCCTTTTTCATAGTGGATTGCTTTTTATCTTTCCAGACTGTAGCAAACTGCATGAGAGTTGTTACTTCCTTTCTGTCAGTAGCAACAAGTCTGAGCCATGATTTTTTTTCAAATAATATTGCTTAAAAATAAAAATGATTCCTTTATTCATAAGCTGGAGTAGGGAAGTGGTGTTTCAATGAAGGTACACTATTTTAACTTAGGTTAAAAATCCATAATATAAGGAGAATGACCAGGAGCCCTGCTGAGGATTGACAATGCCTTAAATGCCATGTTCTTTTCCAACAAATATTTTTCCATTTCTGCTACAAAATAGTGTAGAAACCAGTCCTATAAAATCATTGCAGTAACCAGTACTTTCCTATTCAATTTAAAAATCACTGACAGTGAAAACTGAAACATCCCTGAAAGCCCCTGGATTCTCATTACATTACAATACACCAAAGATGGCTTCAAACTGAAGTTGCCAATAGCACTATTGCCTATCAATAAAGTCAAGCAAGCAGTCTTTTTCAGCTTTGAAACCAGATAACTTCTCCTCAATTGTATAAATGTGAGGATATCTTCTTCCAGAATAATTTGTTTTGTCCATGTTGAACATTTCATTGCTATTATACCCCCCCCCCATAATTTCAGAGAGCAAGTTAAATAAACTGTATCTTTGAACAACCCCAACCTGCATTGAAAGGATAAAAATTTCTACCCTCATATTGTCTCCCATATGAATTTTTACATTTCACAGCTATCTTTTCCTTTCTCTTGAATCATTGTGAGATTTGCTGGAATATAATGTATATACTTTTCACCAATCCTTATTTTCAAAGGCCTTTCCATTTGAGACACATTACATTTGTATTGAGTTAGGTACACAATGAACCAGGCACTAGGCAAAAATATTATTATCCACAAGTTCCACTTAAGTTGTTAATATCTTCTTAAACTGTATAGCAACATTCAAACAGGCAAATCTGCTGTGCATTTAAAAATCTGAGACACCACCATAACAGCTGTTTAAAACTTACTGGCTTCTCATTAGCTAGCAGATGCCCCTCTATTAGTTGGGTGTATGCTGAAGTGAGTGAATAATGTATTTTTTCTAAGTGAACAGCCAAGCAGTACATAGAAGAAAACCTCTATTTAAACAGATAACTATTATGTGTGCAAATGGGCTGTGCTAACTCTATAATAATCATTATCCACAGTTCCACCTAAGCAACCAATGGCTGATGAGAAGTCAGCAAGCTTCTAAAAACCATCCTGGTGATGTCTCAGAGTTTTAAATGCATAGCAGGTTTGCCTTTTTTTTTTTTTAGGTGATGCTATACAATTTAAAAAGATATTAACAACTTAGGCAGAAATCATTGATAACAGTATTTGTCTTTAAGTAGACATAAAACCAAACTCTACTGCCCAGTTCTTGGCATCGAGCTTTTGAGGGAGTAAAAAGTTCTCCATGATTGTGTACCTAAAGCAGTAATGCATCTTAAATCTGTCATATTTCATTTTCTGCATTAAAGTATCCCTTGCAATTCTAAATCACCTTCCCATTTCATCCTTTTTAAATTATGCTACTATCTCCATAATTTCAGGAGGGCAAAGATCCTAGAAGCCAATTCATTTCCTTTCTTCCTTGGTAAACTTAAATCAGTATCAATTCTAAATCTGTATGAATGCTAACAGAGAGCATGATACTTAAAAAAATTTAAAAAAGTCCATTTACAATGCCCTGGTAAAAAAATTATCACTGTAACTGCACACCTGTTTCAATCAAATATGCAAAATTCAGCAATAGCAATTTAAGAGTTAATGACATTATCAATGTCCAATTTTCTAAGCAAAGAACAAAAAATATTATCTGCATACCTTGGTTATTTTCGAAAAGCATGCTGTGGCAATCACATTCACAGTTTTGGTATCATTCCATATGTTTTTTTTATATAGCTCTATCATTATATCCTAAAATCATTAAAAAAAGTCATTTAATCAAAGTAAATTTTATAAATTTTATTTTATAAAAGAAACATCAAGCAACTTTTTAAAAAGAAATATTGTCTAAACATTGTAAAAAGCATTGAATCACTGCTTATACTATTATTATTATATAATAGTTACTATTATTACACTACAAAATCTGAAACAGGAGTAATGAGATTTATTTTAAAATTACATTGACTTTGATATTTGATTTTGCTCTGGTCTAAAAAATATTTAAAGTTAGTTCACCCTATAAAAGATAAAGGTAAAGTGCAGCCATTATCAACCCACTGTAGGATGAGGATGGAAGCCTCCTCAACAATTCATGCTGAGGGAAATGGACCATAATCTGCCACACTGGTCCAGTGCGGGTTGGCAGATCGACCGTATTCAGCAGTCAGGGGCTTGAACCCAGGTCTACTCAAAGAGCGCGTGCTATTGCACTCCCGCTCCTGACCACTCGGCTACGGAGGCACTAGTTCATCCTATATGTAGCATTAAATAAGAGAATGCTGCATAATATTCATGCCAGAACTATATACAATTTTACTACATTCATGGAAACCTAGAGTATGGTAAACAAAAGGTTGGGGGGGGGAGACACTTAAAAAAAAAAAAAGGACAAGAAGCAATGAATATATTTAAGAAATACCCCACACAGCATATTTCTGCAAAACTAAGTTGACACCTAATGATTACCATTTAATTTTGGGAGAAGGGGAAAGGGGGTAAAAAAAGCTTTATCTAACTGAGATCAGTCATGATAGAATAAAAATGTTTAAATTAAAATTCAGATGAGTGCTTTTGTTAGTAGCAAAGCAACTATGACCATGAGACTAATACATCACATCTGTAAAATGCATAATGGTTGGTTTTACTGTTTTATGGATTGAAAAATATTCAGTTGTATCCTACACCTCAGTTAAAAATGGCCAACTTCACCACTATGTTTGAAAAACCTTTTAGAATTTCTTGCAACTTCAACAGAAACAATTTACTCTGGTATGAGATGGAACATTTCATGGGTCTAGTTTTGTTATATTGTACAATAGTTATAAAACTTTTTTAATTGTGAATGTTAACAAAATATGACGTAGAAGAAATCTAGCAAAACACAATGTACTGTATCCAAATATAAACTCTCCATCATATAATGAGGAGGCCACTATTTTGTTTACTTCTGAAATATTTTTTTCTAAAACGATTTTTTCATTCTACTCAATCACTAGTGTTTTCAATGGTCTGTACTCTTCCTCTTCCATGTTATCACACAACACCATATCTCTGATTCCATCTATGGAAGAATATGTCTCCTTGCCTAAACATATATTACATATTAAGTTCAACATGTTTAGATCATTCTGGATTCTCAAGCAACACTTGATTAATTTCACTAATCCTGGTGTTGTATGACATATTTCAAAAGTTTCCTCCAATTTTTTTTGTTTGTTTATTGTAATTTGAATCAAAGGTGCTAGCTCTCATCTTGAAACTCTAATGTCCATTGAACTGGATAACAGGCATATTAAAAATAATGCATCTTACAGAGCTAACTATCCTCTCACCAGAGCAAAAACTCATGTTTAAAAATCTTTCTTTACTAAAAGTTTCATACCTATTAAGAAATATTCTTCAAGGTTTAGGCCTAAATGGTTGTCAAATGAACTAATGAGACTCGTAACAGAGAAGAAAAATGCATGGGATGCATATAAATTATCAAGTGACTCAGAAGCCTATGGCAGATATAAGTTAATCTGTAATCAGGTCACAAAGGAGGTTCGGCAGGCGAAGGCAGATTACGAGAAATTCTTGGCAAAAGATGCTAAGAAAAACAGCAAGGATTTCTTTACTTATATAAACTCTAAAAGGAAGGGGATGAATCTGATTGGTCCACTTGACATCGATGGTTCAACTGTTGATGATCCTGCTCAGATAGCAAACAAACTGAATGAGTATTTTGCATCTACATTCACACGTGAGGAATTATTAAGGTTTGAAAATGGCAGAAGGTTATCAAATTGTAGCAGGGTGCTTAATGATCTTGTAATAACTGAGAGCAAAGTGGAAAAGAAATTGTTGAAGTTAAACGTAAGAAAAGCACCTGGGGTGGATGGGATCTATCCAGTTATATTAAAGGAGGCAGCAAAGCAACTAAGCAAACCCTTAGCCATAATTATGAGAGCATCCTTGGACTCAGGGGAGGTTCCCACGGACTGGAGATGTGCAAATGTATCCACAATTCACAAAGGGGGATCGAAGGGTGACACGAGTAATTACAGACCAGTTAGTTTAACTTCTGTTCCGGGTAAAATAATGGAGTCACTGGTTAAAGATGCATTGCAGGATCATCTAGACAAGACTGCAGCAATAATTCAGACACAGCATGGGTTTGTTAAGGGAAAGTCTTGTCTGACAAATTTGATAGGATATTATGATGTGGTTACAAAGGAACTGGATGCAAAAAATAATTTTGATATCATATATTTGGATTTCAGGAAAGCTTTTGACACTGTTGCGCATGGAAGACTATTGTACAAATTGGAGCAGAATGGTATTAAGGGTAAGTTGCTACAATGGATAAAAGGATGGTTAAGTGCGAGAAGACAGAGGGTGGTAATCAATGGGTGCTGCTCTTCTTGGACTAATGTTATTAGTAGAGTCCCACAGGGTTCGGTGTTAGGTCCACTGTTGTTTTGTATATTTATCAATGATATTGATGAAGGTATATCAAGCTTAATGTCGAAGTTTGCAGATGATACAAAGGTTGGCAGGGTTGTTAATGACAGTAATGGCAGTGTGCTACTGCAACAGGATCTAGATAATTTGGGCAGATGGGCTAAGAAGTGGCAACTGAAGTTTAACCTTGACAAATGCAAAGTACTGCATATGGGTAGAAGTAACCCCAGAGAAACGTACCAACTGTGTGGTACTACACTTAAGGTGGTAGAAAATGAAAAAGACCTGGGAGTAATTGTGCAGTCAGATATGAAGTTCTCTGAGCAATGCAGACAGGCTGCCAGGGCAGGTCATGGGGTTTTGTCAATGATATATAGGAATTTTGCTAGCAGGGAAAAGGAGGTGATTATCCCTCTGTATAAGGCAATGGTCAGGCCACGCCTTGAGTACTGCGTACAGGTCTGGAGGCCTCATTTTAGGAAGGATGTAGATTTACTTGAACGTGTACAGAGAAGGGCAACAAGATTGGTGAGGGAAATGAAGGGATCCTCTTACCAAGAGAGGCTTAAGTTCTGCAAACTGCAGTGGCTGGAAACTAGGCACCTGCGCGGTGATCTGATTGAGGTGTATAAGGCCTTGAATGGGTTGAGCACGCTGAATTCTGATGGGATCCTTCCACTTGTTCAGATTACGAACCTAAGGGAGCATAAATTCAAATTAAGAAAAGACAGATGTAGAATAGATGTGCGGAAATTTGCCTTTAGCCAGCGGGTGGTTAATTGCTGGAACAAACTTCCATCTGTCGTTGTGGAAGTTGATAGGTTGAATAAATTTAAGGAGGAACTGGACAGGCATTTGGAGGGAATGGTGTGATTTTTTTTTTTTTTTTTTGGCTGATGCTGCATAAGCTCATACATTTGCTTTCTTGCATCACATGCCACTACTACTATTACTACTATCTCTGGTATTTGTCAATCAACAAAAAATTAAAAAATTCTGAATACCAGCACCCCGGTCATTTATTTTGAAGGTACAATGGATTCCGGTTATTTGGGCCACCGGTTAATCAGGGCAGCCGTTTATTTGGGGAAAATCTCAAAAAACAGAACCCAATAGAAGAAATAGCCAGGGTTTACTTCACTTAATTGGGACAACATTCTGTTTAATCGAGGCAGGAGACCACAGCGTGGATTGTCTCTGACCATACCACGTGGTTCGGTCAGATTTCTGGAGGTCACAACCATAAAACAATAAAAACAATTAGCAGTCACCTGTTTATTGGGCTTTTCTGTTAATGCAATCTATCATAAACAGATAGTAAACTTGATCTTATTGAATCTGCGATAATACCGACAGCTGGAATTCTGTGGGTTATTGTGGTGAAATGTGTTTACACTTCCATGGAATATTCAATCATATAAAAAAATTAATTTTCAGAATCTTTTCTTCATTCCTATTTTTAAAGCTTCGTAACTTGTTACTCTGTTCTCACTTGCACATATCGTGTTACTTGCAATTTGTGAGCGCCATGTTCTTTGTTATTGATTGCTTATCTTTTTACTGTTTTAAATTTTAAGCCCCACCCACAAATGTCAGTGAACAGAAATGTCAACTAGTTAGTATGTACACATTACAGTACATATTAATTATTCCGATTATCATATTAATTATTCCGATTATCATATATATTCTTCCGATTTTCGCATATCATTTAATTTTTTAATTGGTAAGGTAATAAAGGGTAAATTTGTGCTTAATATATCTTTACTTTTATAGCCTTGGATAATATTCCTCCTATTTTCGTCAATTAGAATCGCTGTTTAATAGAATTAAAATTCAATTCACAAACGTGATCACAATGACCGGCACTTACTACACATTGTGCAGTGAACGGTACTTTACTATGGTGAGTGCATCGTACGTGATTTTATTGTACTTAAGGTATGTTCATGTCAGATGGCACCTGGGATTTCTCCCATCTCCGCGTGTGTTCGCTTTATCGAGGACAGTACACTGTCAAGTGTGTGGGCAATGTCTGTGCAGTGTGATGTGTTGTGCCCATTGTTTGTCCAGCTTATTGGCCACCAGGCCCCTAATGGGGCCCGACATTGCTCATACCTCGCCATGTGGAGGCTAGCCGGGTGTGTCCAGTATCACAACAAGTTGCTCTGGCAGGTCCTGCCACCTAGTTTCCTGGGATTTCAGTGGCTAGGACCTAAAAAAAAAAAAAAAAAAAAAAATTATGTGTTTGACATTAATGCTTAATGGGATTGCTGTTAGGAAATCGCTGGTTGGGGTTGAATGCTAGAGATGTGTTAAAAGGCCTAATAAGTCGGGAAAAACTGATGTTATTAAATTTAGACATGTGAGGCTATACGCTAGATAAAAGATAATAATGTTAGTTGTCTTAGAGATTTACACGAAACCGGTAGAATTTAGACGTTGATTAGAATTTGGTAGCATTGTTAAGGGGTGTACTCGGTTTACAGATAGAAGAATAGGGACAATAGAGTAGGCATCCCCAAAGAGGTCAGTGAAGACAAGCTCCACCAGATGAAGTATGGGAGAAGGCAGGGAGGGGAGGGGGGAGGAGACAGAGACCTGTCTCCTCCTTCCCCTGCCTTGGGATGGGGTTTTAAAGGGAACCGGGTTAGAGTACCCAGTTCAGATCACCAATGGCATGTGGCAACAAAGACACACTGCAGCAAAGCCACAGTATGTCTTTATCAGTGATGGTTGTCATGTCCATGTAGTGTTGAATCCAGTAAGAAGGTCAAGCTGCCCATCCCGCTCTGGGGTGGAATATGTTAGCTGGCAGCGGGAACCCACCAGGCAGAGGGGTGGGATTTGATTGTACAGTGAACCAATTGTAAAGCGGGGGTCCATTGTATTTTTAACTATTTACTTGAAACTTCAGATAATTGGGGCAGCTGCTTAATTGGGCCAAAATGCCTAGTTGCGATGTGTCCCAAATAACCAGAATCGACTGTATTTCTAGATGTTCCAAAACAAAAAAACCTTACGATGAAATTCTCACACCTATTGTTCTACTATACTGAGTGAACAGAAATTACGGGATACCTACCTAGTAACAGGTAGGCCCACCTTTCTTCTGGATAAGGGCAGTTGCACGGCAAGGCAATGAGTTCACTTGTCCACAACAGCATTCCACAGGTATTTCCATCCATGCTTGCTGTACCACTGTCCATCCCCCATACCTCTGTTTTCTCCCCAAGTCTTCAGCCTCCCCCACTACTCTGTCTAACTTGTCAGTGTACACCTCCCACAATTCATCAATTAATAACATCCAAATTTAAACTGTGCTTACATAATAAACTTCTCTCGGCCTTTTATATTCTAGTGTTTACCCCCCCCCCTTTTCACATAGGTCCTTGCCACTAAAATCTTCGGAAACTAGGTGGCAGGGCCTGTCAGAGTACAAAATAAAATCTACTGGATACCTGATCTGCCTCCCAAGGTCAAGTGCAGTAAAACTGGGTCCCAATGGCTAAATGGTCAGAAAAACAACAGTATACAACACTACACAACCTTCCACTCCCCACACACTTTTTAAATCTCTGGCCCACACAGATTTCTGTGCTACACAAACAGAGTATGCAATGCAGAGATGGGAGAAACCCCTGGTGACATCAGACAACTAACACATTTTGCAATTTGTCCATAATTCTGTCACATTTCTGAGTGGAGGATCCAAAGCTCAAACGGACCTTTCCACAGCATCCCAAAGATGCTCCACAGGGCTCACGTCCGGTGAACAGGGAGGCCATTCCATGGTGGTAAAATCTGCAGAATGCTCTTCGAACCATGTTCTAGTCACCACGGCTCTGTGGGGAGGCGCACTATCCTGCTGGAAGAGTCCAATGTCCTATGGGTGCACAATGACCATGAAGGCATGCAGATGGCCTGCAAGGATGGACACGTAACCTGGACCATTCAGAGATGCATCTAGACATACTGGAGATCCTAACATGTGCCAGTTGAACACATCCCAGACCATTACTGACCATTCACCTGCCCGAAATGTTCCTTGTTGACATGATGGGTGTATAGCTCTGTGTGGTTTCCGCCAGATATGCACCCTCCTATCCGCTCGGAAATACTGCAACCAGGACTCATCGGACCAGGAGATCGATGTTGCTCTCCAGTTGGTCGAACCAATGTGTTGATGGCCACATCCATCCACTTCTCCGCCCACAGTGCTGTCCACGATGAGATGTTATTCCAGAAATGGTGTATTCCTGATACACTCTTGATAGTGTTGAATGGGGATAGTGCAATATCTGTACCACCTCTGCGATACAGTGACCCATGTGTCGGGCACCCACTATCATCCCTCTTTCAAAATCGGTTAACTCACAACGTTTATCCATACTAACATCCAATTACCGTTTACATGAATACAGTGATGCAGTGTACTAGTGGAAATTATAGACCTTCACTAGTGGATGAATCCACCAAGTGGTGGATTCATCCACTAGTGAAGACAGCGTCACATTGCCCAGGAACCAGGTATCCCATGAATTCTGTCCTTTCAGTGTACTGTGCTCACAAGTTTTCACATTGTTAGCCTGTCATTTCATATTGCTGAAATTATAAAGAGGAAATTTAGCTATTTGGCATGCTTGGCTATTACTGCAAACTAACTCTTTCCATTCTATATTGTTGTATCATCATCATCAGTCATTCTCAATCCACTGCAGGATAAAGGCCTCTCCAGCAACTTTCCAGTTGCTTATGTTTTGTGCAATGGCCATCCATTTACTACCCACAAACTCATGAATTTCATCTATCCATCTCGGCCGTTTTCTTCCAGGTTTTCTTCTAGCTCCTCTTGGGTACCATTCTGTTATTTTCTTAGTCCATCTGTCATCATGTCTTCGAGCTATGTGTCCTACCCAAGACCATTTTAGTTCTTTAGTTTTGATAACAATGTCCTTTAACTTGAGTTTGCTGCCTAATCCATGTGTTTCTCTTCTTATCTAACAGTCTGATTCCCAATATAATTCATTCCATTCTTTGCTGTGTAGTTCAAAGCTTCTCTTCCATTCTTTTGGTGAGTGCCCAAGTTTCACTTCCATAAGTCATGGTGGGGAGTATACATTGGTTCATTATTTTACGTTTCAGACAAACTGGGATATTGCTCCTCAGTATGTGATTATATTTCCTGAATGCTATCCATCCAAAATTTATTCTTCTCTTGACTTCCAGCCATTTATCATTATTACAGCTAATGACCTGTCCCAGATAAGTATATGACTCCACCTTTTCAATTACTGCTCCTTCAATCATTATGTCCCTTTCTGTGGCATACTTTTTCATCATTCCTTTTGTTTTAGCCATATTCATCTTAAGTCCAAAATCCTTATTAACTGGGCATAACCGATTAAGATTTTCCTCTAATTCTTTGGGATTGTGGCTTATTACCACATCAATGTCATCTGCAAATCGTAAATGGTTTAGGTACTCTCCATTCAGGCATGCTTAGATATTACTGCAAACTCCTTTCTGCAACCAGTTTAAGCTTCTGAAAGCTTCCTCAAGGGCAGCAGTAATCAGCTTCGGAGATATTGTGTCTCCTTGTCGAACTCCTTTCTCAATTTTAAATTTGTTACTGTCTTTGTCTAGTCTAATAAAGGAGGTAGCGTTCTCACATATTTTCTTCAAAATCATAATATATGGGGTATCTATGCCTTGTCTTTCCAGTGCCCGAAACATTGCATTATGCTGTATGGAGTCAAATGCCTTTTCATAATCCACAAATGCCAGGCATAAAGGTGTTTTATATTCATTTGCTTTCTCCATTAGCTGTGATATTACGTGAAGGTGATCCATAGTTGAGAATCCTGTCCTAAAGCCAGCTTGCTCTTTCGGTTGATTCTTATCAAGTATTCTTTCTAATCTGTTAGTAATGACCCTTGTGAACATCTTGTAGATATGGGATAAGAAGCTAATTGGTCTATAATTTCCAATATCTGATTTATCTCCTTTCTTATGCAGCAAAACTATGATTGCATTATTTTGGGAAGAGCCTTAACCAGTTTTTGTGTTATGTCTCTTCCTCCAAATTTTAACAACTCTACAGTAACTTCATCTTCCCCCGGGGCTTTCTGATTCTTCATTTTCTTCAATGCATGTTCTATCTCATCAGGAAGAATGTTGGGTATGTCGTATGTGTTGCTAATTTGCGATCCATCTTCCCCACTGCTAGCATCATTCCCTCGCTCCTTGTATAATTCTCTATAGTAGTCTTCTGCTATTTGAATTATGCCTTCTCTGCTACTTATAAGTACACCATCGCTATTCTTCAGTTTCAGTATCATTTGTCTTTCTGTGTTGCTGCTCATGGCTGCTGATTTAAGTCCTTTGTTTTCCCTTAATGCTGTCCTACTTTTCTTGTGTTAAACCTTCTTATGTCCTCTCTTAGTTTCATTCTAATGGCTTTGTGTAACTCGGTATACTGAATTTTGTCCTTGTCAGTGTTTATCTTGCTCTTAATTTGTTGTCTTCAATTCATCACGACAAATGTTTCTTCAGTAATTTTTTCTTCTTTGGATTTCTTTTTACTTATAGATTTCTCGGACTTCTTTAGTTTTGATAAGTTTAGAAAGTTGTTTTATTCCTAATCAATATCTTGGTCCTGAATGGTGTGCCGAATCTCAAACTTGTTCTTAAGTTCCAGTACATACTGCTCTTTCTCCTCTTCTGTTATCTCAGAGACCTCTATATTATTTTCTGGAGTCAGTTTTTTCCTTTCTTTTCTTACATCTATATTAAGTGTACATCTTACCATTTTGTGACTACTTCCAACATTTACTTTGTTCAGGACGGTAACATTGTTCACAATATATCTTCTGTTAGTGAGGATGAAGTCAATTTCATTAGCTGTAATCCATTTGGGCTTTTCCATGTTCACTTTCTGTTCACTCTTTTCTTTAAAAAAGTGTGTTCATTACCGCATTCCTCAAGATTCTGCAAATTCCACAAGTCTTTCACCTCTTTCATTTTTTTTTACCAATTCCAACATTTCCTATAGTTTCCCTTTCTGTCCTGTTTTGTCTCTTTTCAACCTTAGCATTGAGGTCCCCCATAATGATACTGTAGTGAGTTTTGACTTCATCTAGAAGTCTTTTAATTTCGGTGTACATTTCTTCAACCTCTTCATCATCGTGGCTCAATATTGGTGCATATATCATTATAACCTTTAGCTTGTACCTCTTAGAAATCTTGAGTATTAGTCTTGACACCCTTGGTGATGTACTTTTAAATTCCAAAATGTTGTTTTTAAATTTTTATGGACCAGAAACCCAACTCCACCTTCACTCCTTTCACTGTTTCCATTGGTGTACAGAAGATTTCCACTTGATAAACTTATAAGTGATTCATTTCTTCTTCTTGTTTCAGCCAAACAGATAATATTCCAATGCACATTTTCTGATTCCTTTTCAGGCTCTAATATCCTGTCTTCACTGATGAGCGATCTTACGTTGTAACAGGCCAAGTTCAGTTTCAGTGCATGGCAGCCTGATCGTACCCAGAGATTCTTAGCATCCTCTGCTTCCACTCGAATCCTCTCGCTGCCGTAAGAGGGGGAGTGAAAGCCGCTGGGGACTGAGGACCAGTTGTTTCGTTGTGCTGTCAGGTTTGGTCTTTTCCTCTTCATGCTGACTAGGAGTCTTGAAGAGAACCACTCTACACGTTCGTTGCCACCTAAGTGACGTAACAGGGCTTACCATCGAGAAGGTGTGCATGACTGGATTTTAGGGAGGTAGGCCAATCAGACTTCTCCTAAATCTTCTGTAAAAGATAGATATTGGATCCATCAGTGTTTTAGACTGAGTGTCTGATAACACACAGGATACCTGTTCCCCTCTAAGCCCCTACTGCTGTAATAATGTATTAATTCTGTATTTATTATCATTGAAATGGTATACAGATATTCCATCTGATATCAGATGGAATATCTGTATACTATTCTACTAAATAATATGTAACTTTACTGTTGGATGAATTTTGTAGTGTTATTGTAACAGTGCAGTCTGACATTATAATATTCTGTCATTATCTCCCTTTTGCTGTTACAATGAAGATTTAGGAATATATGGTCAATTGTTGGCAAAATAAAGGCGCTATTACTAAGAAGTTTTTCTCTTCCTGTCAAAGTGTTTTGGCATAAGGTTGCTTCAGATTTGACAAAATTTATATAATACCATTCTGTCACAAGTCATGACTCATTTTATGCAAAGCCTTTTTAGCTGGACATCTCTATGAGGTGACAATGCCACTACAGTGGAGAGAAAACAAGGCAGCAATGTTTTACATGAATGTGAGCATCATGGTGTTATCAGGATGGAACTGCAAGGACTCCAATTTCTCACTTTGATCTGGGCATAGAACTGGAACTTCTTGTTGATAAAGAGACTTTCCAACAGTTTCAGAATTTTTTAACTTGCTTTTGAGCATAGGAAAATTCTTTTTATGAGGATATCAGGGCTGAAACAGTGGGATGCAAACCATACATATATGTTCGACTCTTGCTAATTAGAAATAGGTGAGCAAGATTTAGAGATTTTGGCATTACTTGTTCTTGTTATTTTCTTCTGGTGGTTTAACATTACCTTGTGAGGAATCATTTTGGTATAACACAGGAGTTGAAAGCAGGCTGCAGAAGTTTCTATAGTGGAAATGGGCATGCATGGCTTTATCCTGTTCCTTTATTGGTGAGTGCTCATTTCCATGACACAGGTATATTTTGTTTAATTGTATCATGACATAAGGATATGTTGAGCTTTAAGCACAGTGGGTGTAATATCCTTAATGTTTGGTTCCTTGTTGGATATGAATTAATGTAGGATGGAAAGAATGTGGCTTGTACTGTTAATGATCTGCAGGTGTGCATGGGTCACCAGTTGTTTTTCATTATTGGAACTTGCATCTGTGGACTGTGAATTGTACCTGCATTCTTATTAATGGAGCTCCTGAATGTGAACTGTTTGTTCCTTTAACTGAATCACTTTGAACTGGTACCTTTCTTCATTAGTTGTCATCTCCCATCTGTAGTTAAAGCTCACCTTCTGTGCTGCTTTGGCTCTTCAATTTACTGTCTTCTTTTGTAGTGCTTATGGACTTTACGAGTGTGTGACTTGTCAGTAAAAGTTTGGAAGCAGCATGTATCCTGCATGGATGGAGTATAAGTGTGTAATGACTCATTTGTGACTTTTCTAAATGCAGTGTGCATTTCAGTTTGGGATGGAATTGTTTGTTGACATTTATCCTTTTATGTCCATGATGAACAGTTCATTGACATAAGGTAGCCTTTTGTTGGTGTGTATCACATACCTTGTGCTTTTTTTTTTTTTTTTTTTTTTTTGAGAGAAGTAACTTCTCTCTTTCACTGTCCATTTTTTTTTTTTTTTATTGTTGTTGCCCCTGTATTCTTGAAACACAGGGCAGGATTTAACTTTTAGTATCAGTAAAAGTTAGTGTTAACCACACAATATATGAATAGTAGATTGACCTGCCTTCACATGGCAAAGGCAGAAGCTAGGTGAAACTTTCTACATATACTTGAGATAAGAGCCAATTGCTTTACATAACATTACATAATGATAGTCACTGTCCTCCTTTTTTTTAAGTTAGTGTTAACCACACAATACATGAATAGTAGTGACTTGACTCCACATGGCAAAGGCAGAAACCAGATAGGTGAAGCTTTCTACATACACCTGACCTAAGAGTCAATTGTTCTACTTAATGCTACAAAATGATACATAGACACCACTGTATTGATTGGCTTTACTGGGTATGTCATCTCCACAAGTGGATCTGCAGGCTTCAGCAGTATTGCCTACATAGTATAAATAAATAAATGACCTTTCTGTATATGTGTTCACCATATTAAAATTCTGTATCCCATCCTCTATGTTAGTGTGGTACCACGTTCTGATAATTTCTATAATGTCTGCATTTAATGACTTCACTAATATAGCAGACTCTTGATTTACCAGGATCGAATTAATTGGGACACTTTAAGACTCCAAATTAAAAAAATAATAATAATAAAATAATAATAGTCACCCAGAAATCATAAAATTCAAGTATGTAATAACCAGAATAGGTATAAACAGATGTTTTTCAAGTCATAAATAAGCAACAAGAAGCGGTGTTATAAAGTCATCATTGGGAGATTATTATCTTGCAACCCCCCACTGTCTTCACACCTGCTGCTCTGAAAAAAGAGAAAAATGTTTAGTTTGTTTTAGTGCATCGCATCAATTGTTGTGTTCCATCACACTGCAAAAAGAAAAATTCTGTTTTGTTCTTTATATCAGGGATGTCGAATTTTTTTTTATGGTAAATATATATATATATTTTTTTGTTTAGAAATCACGAAAATGATGGGTAAATGCAAATGAGTTGCAGTTTCAATTAAACAAAAACTTGAAATTATTCAAAAGTTTGAAAACGGCGCATCCGTTACATCTTTAATAAATCTTTAATTATAATGTTGGTGACCAAACCATGTGCTACGTCGTAAAAAACAAAAGAGAGCTATTGGATTTAAAATGGATATCATAAAAAATAAAGGGGAGCATCGTATTAGACATGGGGGTAGTGCATGGTAAGTTTTTTTTATCTATCCTCATATTTTTTACGTAGGTTGCTGAACATTTTTCAATACAGTAAGTTGCCAACTTATGTAAATTTTTTTTCACTGTATAATAATAAGCAATCAATAACAATGATAACAGCATGAACAAATTGCACAAGCGAGATATGGAGTAACATTTAAAAATATGAATGAAGAGAAGATTCTTAAAATTTATTTATGTTTTTTTTTTATATGATTGAAGATTTCAGTGAAGGGGACACACATTTCACCATAATAACAAAATCCCACAGAATTCCAGCTATTGGTATTATTGCAAATGCAATAAGATCGAGTTTACTACCCATTTATAATGAACTGCACTAACAGAAATTCCGATAACCCAGAAAGTGCAAATTGTTTTTATTGTTTTATGGTAGTGGCCTCCAGAAATATGCTTTAGTAAAATGTGAGATTGTGTGGGGTGATAACAGTGAGTTTTCACCTTAACCCTGTGAAGTTCTTTACAGAAAATTACATTTTGACTGTTATCATTGTGCCGACTAAGAGAATAAGTGACAGCAGTACTAGTAAATATACCAAAGGAAAGCGATCGATTTGGATCAAAAAATTTAAATAAGGATAAAAATAAACATTAACAAGTATCATACGGAATTCAGATTTGTCGGTGTCAACGGTGAACACAATAATAAGAGACAAAGACAGAATACGAGGACAAATATATAACTAATATTAAAATATATATAACTAATATTAAAATATATATAACTAATTAATTGAAAAATATATAACTATTTTTCTTTATTCTTCTGAGGATATTATGTGGTTTTTGTAATTTTGGTATATCAGGGATATAGTAGCAATATTTTATTAGTCATTCCCGAGTTCATAAAACTTGACTTACGTAAGAAGTCCTGGAACATGTCTCTTACATATATATTACATATTACTGAACATTTCAAATTATCTGGGATTTTTTTTTTTTTTTTTTACCATCTATCCTGGAAAATCGAGAGTCTACTGTACTTTAAATTCATAATGCTCCTACCATTAGTACATAAGCAAGTATAAGTGTGCACATGTTTGTGCCCTTGGTAACTTTAACACAGCCCATATAATTAATTACATGGCTCATGAGGACTCTTCCCTCCAAAGGCCTTGTAATCCCCCTGCACCTTGCTTTCCAGGCTATTACATGTCTGAATAGAAGCTTACAAGAATCAATTTAGCCTCTACTTATAGCTGCCATTAAACTATTAGTCTGAATAAAAGTCTAAATATCTACCCAACTAACAGTTATCCAATCTACCTGGACTTGCCTTGATAGAATCAGCAAATATTCCAAATATTCTTTCACCCCTTCTATTTGAGTGTATCCCATCCCTATTAAAACAGTCCTTCCTGTTAATAAGTGTGACCTACACTGAGAAAAATTTTACCCCATGAGACTTGCACAATCTCTCCAGGGCTGAACTGACTGAAAAGGCTCATGTGCCACCTTCCTATTATATCAATAAAATTCCAGACACTTTCAAATTTAGTGAGCAACCTTTCCTGTGACATTATATTTATGTGTGTGAGAGAGAGAGAGAGAGAGAGATATTAGTGGGGGGCAAGGGGGGATAGTGCAAAATTTATCTCTCACATTAGTTAGCAGTTGTTTGGGTTTAGTATATATAATTGTGGATTCACAATTAAGTAAAAAGTATTTCACATTCTCGGGCATAACAGAATGTTTGTTATGAAACACAACTGACACTTTGGCACTAGCTGGAATTTCACCTGCTATTTAAATTGCAGCAAACTGGGCTACTGATGGGTTTGTAACGGTATATGGCATCACATGTAAGATAAAACTGATAACTGGCAATTGGCCCTCATTTAATGGGCTGTTCCTAGTCCAAACACTGCTTCACAAAGTTAAGCAAGTAATAGACATCAGATGTAAGTTTATTACGATCAAAAGTTAAATTTGTTGTTTTGAATATGACATGTAGGTCTTCCAGTTGAAAGAACCATGTCATGTTTTTCAGTGAGCATCATTCAACTAACAATTCATATACTATAATGCCAAAGAGCTTCTCATGACACACAACATAACTGAAAGAAAATACTTGTGTTCTACACAAGGATACTTTGAAGAAGTTAAGCTCAATCTGATACAACGCAGTAAATCACTGAGAACATTTAAGCAGGGCACAAAAAGAAAAACAGTGCAAACATTCAAATATATTTATAGCTACATTTCTATAAATTCTTTTCATATAAATTCCAGTGACTACACACTGTTAAAATGATATTATAGCCATATTTATATAGTATAAAAATATTATTCAACAAAAAATAATGAAATATTGGCACTTACCAGTGACATTTTACAAGCTATAGTATTGCTATCTTTTAGCATAGTAAACATAAAATTCTGCAGAGTCTGAAAAGAACGTAAAAACAGTTATTTATAATTAATAGGTAGTATTTTAAAATAATAACCTTTTATATAAAAAAATTGTGCATTTTTAATGAAGAAAAACAAATACCAATATGCAGATCTACCTAATATGAATAATTTATAATATTTATAATTTTATTATTTTTTACCATTCAAAAGTCCATTGCCATTTTTAAAAATTCAAATAGCCATTCATGGACACATTTTTATAACTTTTTCCCCTTATTTTGGACCCTAGAATATGTACAGAATATTTTTTTTCACATATTTTTGAAACATCCTGTATTGCCAATAAAAACAGAGACAATGCAGTATTGGATTATTCAATAATTAAAAAAAAAAAAAAAAGGCAAAACAACTGCCATTATACTTTCATTCCAAATCACATTAGCCTGGCCCAAGAAAATCAAATTTAGGAATTTTTACTGTATTTATTTATTGTTTATTTATTTTAAATTTCCTATTTTAAATAACAATAGAGTGAATTTGTCATTCACATCTCTGATGTCTAAATTTTGATAAATTTTATATTAACAAAAAAATAGCACTGAATATCAGTGACAGGATGGGGCAAATGAAAATGGAGGAAATTGCCTGAATACATTTTTTTTTAAATAAAAAAATAAAACAAAAAGCAGACTAAAAATAAAATATAACTATTTTCACAAAGTACATTTTTTTAACCCAAACGCTAAAAAATATGTAATGAATTAACCATGTATACAAGGTATGGTAATAAAGTTCCTGGACTGTTGCAAAAAAATAACAAATTGGAGCTTAAAAAATGGTTTTATTTGTATTCAAAGTAATTGCCACTCAATTGAATGCATTTATTACATTGTTATAAAAGTTTCTTAAAAGAGTCAGCAAAGGCATTCAAAGAGATGTTCAGTTCAGCAATTACCTTTTTCTTTATGTCCTCAATTGTCCTGAAATCTCTTTCCTTTGAGGATAGTTTTCACCATAGGAAAGTTGGTTGGTTGGTTGGTTTTAATGAGAGTTTATTGGTATAAGGGAAACTAAGGCCAAATTGTGTATCACAGTAATTCTGCAATTGAATTTTTTTTTTTTTTTTTTTTTTTTTCATTCATGTGTCAGATAAGTTCATATAAATGAATTTGTTTTAAAAAATTAAATAACTCAGACAGATTTGCATCATCACTGAGAATGTGGTTCATCTCTAGTGAACTGTTTTGGGTTAAAGCTGATTTAAAATTTATCAATCGAGCAGCATGATTTTGGGGACACTCGAGGAGGATAGGTCTCACTGTTAGTAGGGCGGGAGGACAACGATGGCAGTGAGGAGGTTCACCACCGGTCGACAAGTGGAAGTGGGCGAGATGGGAATGCCCAATGCGTGTCCTTGCAAGGTCAACCTCTTCTCATCTGTTTAATCATAAACTAGATTTCCAGTATTGTGGCTTTTTCTTTATTTGGAAGAATTTATTATGATTTTGTTGCTGCCATACTGATGCCCATTGGTCAATATATAACTGTTTCATGATGAGTTTGCAGTCCATATAAGGAATCGAGGCAAGTGAAGACATGGTGTTGACTGGATTTTTTGCTGCTTTATCTTCTTTCTCATTTCCCTGGATTCCAGCATGCCCAGGAATCCAGCAGAACTTTACCACTGTGTTGTATTCTGTGAGATTAATTAACTGTGCTCTGATTTCTTTCAAAATAGGATGGGAGTTCTAACATTTATGTTGTAAAGAAGTTACTGCATTCGAGGAATCGATATAGATTATTATCTCTTCATTACACCTGTTGTTTACGTGTTCGACAGCCATTAAATACTGCAACTGGGGAAAAGTTTTTCAGAGATAGCACAAATGGGAAGAACCACTGCAGCACCTACATCTGTATCAGATTTGGATCCATCAGTATATATTTGCGGACGGTGTGTGTGTGTTTGCTGATGCACGAGTTAAATGTAGCTGCAATATATTTTGATTGTCCAGCACCTGTTTTCCCCACTTCAGAAAAAAGTCATCACATAAAGATTTTAATATGGACCATGGTGGCTCCATTTCTCTGGTATCTGGGTAGATATTGTCTAGTGGGACACTTCAATTCTGTGCTACATCCTTCAATCTGATTCCAACTGCTTTATTTTCATTTGGTTTATTCCTGTAGAAATTTAGGAAAGACGGGTTAAAGAGGCAAGGCCAGACGGGATGGGAAGGCATACTCCGAAGTTTGGCTGTGTACGTAAGCAGCAGCATCTGTCTTCAAAAGGTAATGGAGGTTCACGTGCATCAATATAGACTCTGGACTGGTGACGTTCAGAAGGCCCCTAGAGCTATTCTAAGTGCATTGTGTTGAAAGGTATTTAGGGACTGTAATGCTGATTTTCTAGCTGAGTCATATACGGGTGTACCATAGTCTAGTCTGGATCGGATTATAGTTTTATACAAGTGAAGAAGGGAGTATCGGTCAGCTCCCCATGACATCTCAGAAAGCACTCTAAGGATATTCATTTTCTTCAAACAAATAGTTAATACATGCTGTAGTTGTTTCAGGAGGATTAATTTCTTATCTAATATTTAAGCTAGGATAAACTGGAATAATATGATTTCCCAGGTGCAATTCAGGATCAGGGTGCAGTTTTTTCTTCTTGCAAAAGTGTATAGCAAATGTTTTGTGGAGATAGTCTGTAACCATTCTGTAACATCCATGATTGTGTTTTATTTATTGATAGTTGGAGTTTTCTTTCAATGAAGTACATATTTTGTGAGTAACTGGATATAATGAGGTCATTGGCATAAAGATAAATTTCTACTGAATTCGTGATGGTTGTTGTTAGAGTGTGCATTCTAACTGCGAAGGGTGTGACACTGAGAACTGAGCCTTGCGAGACTCCTTCCTCCTGTATGGAGATTTTGGAGAGTGTACTTCGATATGGACCTGAAAAGTTCAATATTCGAGAAAGCTCTGAATTAATGATGGTAAATGTCCTCCTAAATCTGGGGCATGTAGGTCACAAAGCATGCCATGATGCCAAGTGGTTTCAAAGGTTTTCTCTATATCTAAGCTCATCATAACCAAATGTTCATTCTTTATAAATGCATTTTGCACATTTGTCTCAGCCTTTATTATAAGGTCAAGGGTAGATCTGTTTTTATGAAATCCAAAATGATTGTTGTTCATAGTAGTTTCAGATACCAGGTGAGGTGACTATGTACCATTTTTTCCAGAGTCTTATCTAAGCAGCTAGTAAGTGAGATTGGTCTATAATTATGAGGGTCTGATTAGTCTTTTCCTGGCTTTGGAATAGGTAGAACTACAGAATGTCACCAGGATATGGGAAACTAATTTGCGATAATCACCAGGATATGGGAAACTAATTTGCGATAAATATTCAGTTGAAAAGTTTTAGAAGAGAGTAACGAGTTCTCTCATTTAGATTCTTTAACATCAGGTAGTATATGATGTCTGATCCAGGTGCATTATTGGCTGATTTTTTTAAAGATTCTTCTAATCATACATAGTTAGTGGTTCATTATAAGAGAAGGCTGACTTCGTTCTGAAATTTATTTTATATTTTTCAGCTACTGATTTAGCTTTTAGGAAAGTTGGGTCATATGCGGTTGATGCAGAATGGTGAACAAAAGATTCTGCGAGGATGTTTGCAAGGTCCTCGGGAAGGGTTATCTCCTGTCCTTTATAATCGATGATTTTTTTTTTTTTTTTTTTATGTGAACCCCAAACACGAGAGGTATTAGAACCTATAGTACTTAGTACCGTGCTTGGGTTTGAGGTTAAGAAGACGAAAGAAGATATTTGTTGACATTGGACTTGAACTTCTGTAGATTGTAATTTTCAGGAAATACGTATGAAGGAAGGTTGTTCCAGAAAACGGCAGTTGATTGAATAAATGAGGAAGATGAAAAGTTGGTTCTGTGGGTTTGAAGTTGGACAGTAAATGGATGTTGGCTGGTGGCGGCACGTGTTCGGACTGTTTTGAAAGAGAGAGCAGGAATTATAGAAGCCAATTCAGAAGAACAGTGCCCATGGAAGTATCTGTAGAAGAGGCATGCAGCAGAAATAGTGCGTCTATGAGAAAGCGAGTGGAGAGACTCTGTTAGAGATGAATCATTAATTAACCTAACTGCCCTCTTCTGAATGGAATCAAGAAGCCTGTGTGAGGTTTTGGGGGCACCACCCCAGATATGGGAACAATATTCCATGGCAGGGCGAATTTGCGATTTATACAGAGTGAGCAGCTGTTTGGAAGAAAAGTAACGCCGAGAGCGAAAGAGAAAACCAAGTTTTTTAGATGCAGAGGAAGCAATATTTGTAATGTGCGTGTGCCAAGAGAGATTAGAAGTCAGGGTAATCCCCAAAAGAGATATATCATTTTGCCTAGAAATCGGAGTGTCACTAAAGATAAGCATAGGAGTAGAAGAATCCTTTTTGCGAGATATAAGACAAGACTGAGTTTTAGAAGGGTTGAAATCAACTAAGTTGTCTTTGCCCCACTGGAGAATTACCTGAAGATCGGCATTTAAGGAATTGGTAGCAGATTTTCGAGATTGAAGCTGATTGAGCAGGACAAGGTTTCTCAAAATGGAAAGTTGAATGCAATGTGCTATCATCGGCAAAACTATGGATAGGATTTCCAGTCAATGGGAGAAGGTCATTGATATACAAGAGGAAAAGAGTGGGGGAAAGAACTGAACCTTGGGGGACACCGGCATTAGTGGAGAAGTTAGAAGACAGAGAGCCATCTACCATCACCCTCAGTGAGCGATCAGAGAGAAACTGGATACCCAATTACTAAAAACAGTTGGCAAACCATAAGATGGAAGCTTGTTTAGAAGACCTTTATGCCAAACACGATCAAAAGCCTTTGAGATGTCAAGAGCAACTACTTGTGTTTCACCGAACCTTTCCATTGAATTAGTTCATAAATGGGTAACACAAGCCAGAATATCTCCAGTGGATCGACACTGACGGAATCCATACTGGTGATCGTTGATCAGACGGAAGGTTTCTAGGTAGTTTAAGAGTTGGCGGTTAATTGATTTCTCCATTACTTTAGAAAGAGTAGAAGTAATTGCAATGGGACGATAATTGGATGGGAGGGATTTGTCACCCTTTTTAGGAACTGGCTGGATATGAGCAAATTTCCAAGCAGAAGGAAAAACACCTTTGGAATAAGAAAGTGAAAAAAGGCGGCAAAGAATAGGAGTAAGTTCAGGAGCACAGGTTTTGAGAACAAGTGGAGAAATACCATCAGGACCTGGAGCTTTCTTAGATTCAAGATTCATCAAAATCCTTCTGATATCCTTTTGACGGAAGACCACAGGAGGCATTGAATGGAGCGTGTTGGGAATGGTGGGAGGTGTTTTACCAAGATCATTAATACATGAGCTGGAAGAAAAATGGGATGCTAGCAGGTCAGCTTTATCCTTGGCTGAAGTGGCAACAGAACCATCTGGTTTGGACAGAGGTGGGAGCAAAGATGGGCAAAAGTTGCGGCCAATAGCTTTGGCAAGAGACCAGAATGCTCGGCTACCATTAGGACAAGAAGCAAGTTTTCTACTCTTAGCCTGTTCAAACTCTAGTTTGGACTGGTTAATAACTGCTTTACAACTGTTGCGAGCTTTCGTGTAGGCAGAAAATGAAACTGAAGAATTAGAAACAAGCCAATTACGATATGCAACATTCTTCTCTTGAACAGCCTTAGCACATTTGTTGGAAAACCAAGGTTTAGATAAAGGACGAGATTTTAAAGTGGAGTGTGGGATAAAGAATTCCATTCCTGCAAGAATAATTTCACTGACACGATCTGAGCAAACGTTGACATCAGAAGTTTTGAAACAGTAATCCGACCAAGGAAAAGAAGAAAAGAAGTCTCGCAGGTCATCCCATTTTGCATTCTTGTAATGCCAAACAACACGTGGTTGGGAATGGCCATGAGATAAAGGTTCCATTGGAGAAGAAACAATCACCAAGTTGTGATCTGAAGTGCCTAAAGGACCTATCACTTCGACCGTGTACTTAGAAGGGTTGTTTGTGAGAAAAAGATCAAGTGTATTGGCTGTATGATTAGGATTGTCCGGTATTCTTGTAGGTAAATGAACAATCTGTGCTAGGTCATTAGTAATTGCAAAAGCCTCAGCATCTCGACCTGCTGGGTCGGTGTGACTAGAAAACGGAAGCCAGCTGGAGTTGTGAACATTAAAATCACCAAGGAAAATTACTTCACTGTTAGGAAAGTTGGACTGGAGAAAGTCAAGTTGCAAAGAGAGGAAGTCAAAGAGCTCCAAGTGATTAGTGGAGTTGGGAGAATGGTAGAGACAACAGATGAATTTGACACAATGAGGTAGAGAGATTTTAAGCCAGAGAAGATCAAAGAGAGGAGATTCCAAATTGCCAAGTCTCTGACAGGGAATATCAAAACGGACATATGCACAAGTACCACCTTTGAGGCGAAAGGAATCATACAGCGAATAATTTGGGCATCTGAGATGAGCAGTAGATGAATCAACCGATAACTGAGATTCTGTCAGAAAAAGTACATGGGGTTTGGCAGACTGCAAGTGGAAATGGACATCGTTGAGATTAGAATTGAGACCACGTATATTTGTGAAATGAATTAGGAAGTCCTTGGGAGGTTTAGATCTTTTCGCAGATAAGCTTGCTCTATTAGTTTGACAATTCATGGCGTATTCAATAGTAAGGAAAAGTAGGTGGGACATGCTGTATGAAGTAATGAAATTTTTGGATATGGTGTACATGTGGTAAGAATATACCCAGATCCTTGACATAACGTGGCCTCGACAATGCTCCCCGCATACACACTACTCGGACTCCCTCCAGTCACTATCTGGCAGAGTAGAGGCAGCAAGATTATACACTAGCTGATCTGGAAGCTTCCTAGAGAGTTACCAATAGGTTCAGTCCGGTGTACTAACTAGCGGCCGGCCTGCGAACACCGTTTTAGAGCTGTACCCTCGAAATGTAAGGAATATTGGATCTCGCCACGACGTTCATCATAACCTCAAAAGTCATCAATCATACTGCATGATGGAAGAGATAGGGAAAGGTTGACCGGAACTTAGCTCTAGAGACTAAACATGGGTTCCACCATTTCAAGCCTCCAATAAGCAAAGTGGTGGTATTTCACCGGTTGATGAGAGTCATCTACCACCTAGTACTGCCTGGTAACATAGAGGGGCGGCGTTCCTCCATGTGGTGTGGGCGCCACACCTCGACCACTGCTTACGTTGGTTCACACCTGGGTGGTCACCCACCATGTACTTGTGCATGGAGGTTATACCAGGATTACTAACAGTCCCACCATCGTGAAGGTGCAAGCAGAGGATTTGGCTGTCACAGACCGTCCGGACTTCGCCGAAATTGGGTCCACTTGACTTGAGTGTCACCCGAATATCAGTTCCATCAGCGTTTTAGACTCCCAGATAGCAAGTATAGCTTATCTGGCATATCTGAGAGAATGTCTGTGACAACCTCAAGGACCAATTTGAGGAAGGAATAAATGGACACTTTCCAGTAAGACAAAGTATCAGGTATATTCGGTTAAAACGGCACCTGGGGTTTTTCCCATCTCCGCGTATGCACATTGTATTGAAAACAGAACACTGTCAAGCCAGAGATTTAAGTGTGTGGGTCGTGAGTTGTGTAAGATGTTGTGCCCATTGTTCATCTGGCTTATTGGCCACCAGGCCCATACTGGGAACTGACTTTGTCCATACCCCGCCACGTGAAGGCTAGCTAGCTGTTACCAGTAAGTGATACTCTGGTAAGTCCTGCCACTACTTTCCTGGGATTTCAGTGACAAAGACCTAAGGGGAAAAAAAAAGGTTGAAGTGATCACGGTTGATTTAGGTAAGATTTCGTTAAAGAGCACTGCATGGGGTTGTATGCTGAAAGGACGAGTTCTAGGAGCCTAAAAGGTTGGGCAAAATTTTGTTGTAATTTAAGTTTGGACGTGTGGGACAAATGCTGTGTAAGAGAAAGTATTGGGAGGGGAGACTGAAAAATGGGGGTGAAATAAGAGGGAGGGGGATCAATAGTGAAGGTGACCCCCATTTTTTTTTCAATGGGGTATGCCCATGCCCCACCAGAGTGAAAATTTGGGGAGGCTAGAAGAGGGAACCCTCTCCTCCCACCCAAGGGAGTTGGAAGGAAAGATCCACTCAAGGAAGAGTGGTTAAGAGTCGCCAATCGGCCGTCTCTATATAAGGGCCACCATAGTGATCCATGTCCAGGTCTTGTCCGTTTGGGGGGGGAGGACTGGGGAACCCAGTCCGAGAGTCAATAGTAGTCAGGTTAAATTCGGAGATAATCCAGCATTCTGTGGGAAAAACAAGATTCTGTACTTGGGTCAATTGCTGGAGTGGGCCATTTGTTCCTTCAGGAGTGGAGATGTCCAGTCTGTGCCTTCCTTTGGGGCAAAGTCTCATCTTTGGGTCCTCGTATATGGAGAGTCCTTTGTGTTAGTATTCACTCTCAGGATTGTGCTCTGTCCTCAGTTCTGTCTGATGTACAGTGGTGAGATAAGCCAAGATTATGGCAGTGGGAAGGTCCTACTTCTGTAAAAGAGCTCCTGTGAAGTTGGCAAAGGCATTATAGGTCTCGCTGGATTGCAGGAGGGAAAAATACACATCTTAGGCCTTCGTAGATTGAGTAAGTATACATTAAGTGCTCCCAGGTCTATGGGAACCTGCAGGAGCATAGGAAATTGTCTGTTAATCCCATTGTTATTAACTTTCCTCTGATGGCCATATGCCCAGTGAGTAGGTATGAGGACAGTAGGCCTGGGGAAAGCCAGACCAGCATTTCTGGATGATTTTTTCTGAGGTCTGGAATGAATGTTTTGGTAATGGTGCCCTTTGTGCTGTCATTCCAGCATTGCTGACAGAGGTCATGTAAGTATTCGGTCAAACGTCGATTTTCCATTTTGTGGTTGTTTGCTGTGTTTGGGGTGAAATCTCGGAAGGTGGTAGCCTGTTCTCTGGTAAGGTTGGTTAGGATGCCAGACCGCACTACCTCTAGGTCAAGGGGGAGAGCCCCCCCATGGCCTGCAGAGCATGGGTGCTGACCATGCAGCAGGCTCGAGAAGTTGTCAGTAATATTGTCCTCTGGATAGTTTTTAGCTTCCGTTGATTGGAGACCATTGCGGTTTTGTTGTACCAGACTGGAGTGGCATATGTAGTAGCAGCTAGAAAGACCGTCTTCTAGAATAGACTGAGGGTTCTCCTTTTGAACCCCGAGTCTTTTCTGGTAATCCTGGAAAACAGTGCTGCATAGTTTTTAATTTTCCTCTGCAGGTACTTGAGGTGCGGTTTAAAAGTAAGGTTATTATCTAGCAGGAGATCCAGGTATTTAAGCTGGGTATCCATTCAAACTAAGACATCTTATTTTCAGCCATATTAGTTCTGCACTTGTGTCTTTAGTGACAGATGAAGCAAAACTAATCCAAGATTCTTTTTTAGTTTTTTGCCAGATGTAATGTGCATGGGCTTTAAGTTTCTTGTAGACAATAAGATTGGTAGTGGTTGGATTCTTTTGAAACTGATTCCACACCTTGTTCTTTTCTCTCTTAGCAGTGTTACATGCTGAATTCCACCAGTAGTTTTGTGTTTGGATCCTTTATTTTGAGGAATGGTAGTAGCAGCAGCTGTCAACATTTGTTCTGTGATGTGTTTAATGGAATGATGGAATGATTCTATGGAATGATGCTGGATAATATCACCATCTAGTTGTTTTTGTTTTGTTTTGTTATTTGGTTTTTAGGAGCATTAGAAACTAAGGCCATATTGCTCCGGGGATATGCGGTAGTCATTCCCTGACCTTTCCACTTCCTCCATATTTGGTGGTCGCAGGCTCGAACCCTGATCTAATCAAGAAACGTGTGCTATGCACTGCTGCTCCTGTCCACCTGGCTGCAGAGGCACCTCACCATCTAGTGTAATGCCAGATGCATATTTATTCCAGTCAGCTTTTGAGAATTTCCATTTAGTCTGACCGCTTACCGGTAAGTTTCTTCTTCTTGTGCAGAGCTTACAGATTATAGGAAATTGATCACTATTTAATGGGTTGTCTGAAACTCTCCAATCGAAGTCTGGAAAGCAGAGGTGAGCATATCGACAGGTCTATAGCAGAGGTTGAGCCAGTTGGAAAAATGGACCTAGGCGTGTTAAGCAGTGTGGGATTATGCTTTATAAGAAAAGCCTCTATCGTGTGTCCCCGGTTCTATCTGTCTGTAAAGATCCCCATAACTGGTGATGTGCATTAAAATCACCCAACATGCAGAAATGAGACGATAGTTGTAGGATAAGATCATTTAGTTCAGTTATCGAGCAGTTCTTATTTGGTGAGATATATATGGATACAAGAATAAGCATTGTGCTAAGAGCAAGACATACTGCAACTACTTCTAAAGTGGTTTGTGCCTGGAAGGGATTTTACTGTCAATCAATATAGCTACACCACCATGTGAACCATGGGTAGTGATCCTGTCTTACCTGGACAGGGTATAGTTTTTAACTGAAAGTGTCACTTGTGGAGAGAGATTCGTTTTGTGTAGACAGATGCCTACTGGATGATATTGATTTATCAAATTGTGAATATCATCTATGTTGCTACGGAGGCCTCTACAATTCCATTGAATCAACTGATCTATTATTTAGCTTTTGAAGTAGAACTTCTGTTTGTTTAGAGCCAATCTGTTCATAATGTTCCAATTTTATTTTATCTTTTCTTGGGAAAGTGGGTCGTGCAGTATCCATGTCTTCCTCATCATGTATTTCTAAGACAGTTTCATTATTGTTAGTGATGTCATCGATTTCCATATCTGTAGTTAGATCCCATTTGCGGTTTGGGATTTCTCAGACTCTCCCAGGTTCTGAACTTGATGGAGTAATAGTTGGTGATACTGTGACTGGGGTACTATTTGCTTGGTCTTTTACATGTTCTTTAGGGGACTCCTGTGGACTTGCTAGAACAGCCCAAGCCCATTCGGAAATGGATGTAGCTGATAGTACGGACACTTCAGTTGAGTTCCTTCCGATTTGTATTTTTGTGTTGCAGCTGCATATGTGAGTTTCGGTACAGTGAATAAAACTTGCTTCCTTGCTTCTTGGTAAGTCACTTTGTTTTCCATTTTGTATTTTGTGTTTTCTTTCCTGTTTTCCAGGTTTCACAAACTTTTGAGTAAGCTGGGTGGTTACCCTTACAGTTTGGATATACTGGTGTTTGTGCTGGGCAGTCTGTCTGTCTGTCTGTGTGTGTGTGTGTGTGTGTTCCTTGGATCCACTGTTGGGGCACACTGAAACCCCTCTACACACTGTTTGAGCATGGGCAAATTTTTAGCACTTGAAGCACCTGAGAGGATTGGGGATATAAGGTCGGATATGGCAGTTCAGATAACCAGCTTTAACTGGAGCTGGACGGATTGGTTTTGAAATGGTCAGTATAACACTGCATGTCGGAACCAGTTCACAGTCTTTCTTGATTTTGATTCGCTTTGCCTGTACAACCTTTTGGTCTTGTAGCTCTTGGACTAATTCCTCTTCAGTAACACTTATTAAGTCCCATTCAGCATTCCTTTGGATGTTATGTTGTTATTTGGTTTTGTTAGGAGCATTAGCAACTAAGGCCACATTGCTCCGGGGATGTGAGGTGGTCATTCCTTGACCTTTCCGCATCCTCCATATTCGGTGGTCACAGGCTCGAACCCCAGTCTAAAGAAACGTGTGCTATGCACTGTTGCTCCTGCCCATCTGGCTACGGAGGCGCCCTCCTTTGGATGTATTTAGGGTTTGTTTGTTTGTTTGTTTGTTTGTTTTAGGATTTTATGGCGCATTAGCATCTAAGGCTATAATGCGCCAAGTCAAAAAGATCTAAAATATAAAACTATAATATTACAATTGTATGTATATTATTGTAAAAGAGTATTCGATATAGAATGTTCATAAAGCATAAAATGATAAAAACATTCTAGATAAAGTTATTTAGATTAATAAGTCGTAAAAACTTAAAAATAGCTGACACGTTTTCATTGTCCGATAAAATCGGTCTGGGTGTATAAGGCTCAGACAGAGGGCTAAAACATAAATGACGGTCATTATAAAAAGACAGACATTCAATTAAAATATGACGGACTGTTAAAATGGTGTCACAATTTCTACACATAGGACAATCATCTGCCCTCAGCAGATAACAATGTGCAGACTAGATTGCCAATGTTCAATTACAGGCTTAATCTCATATAACTTGTTTCCAGCCTGTCCATGCCATGAGTGTTGCCACTGGGATACCAGTTTCTTTCAAATTACTGGCCTGTAGTCTGTATAGGGAATTAACAGGTAAGAGGTAAATAGGTTCGCTGATTTGGCTGCAGTGTCTGTCAAATCATTTCCTGAGATCCCAATGTGGCCCAGGATCCAGCAGAAACAAACATCAAATTCGGACTGTGCAAGGAAGTGCAGCTTCTGCTGTATCCGGGTCAGGACAGGATGAGGGTTGAACCTCATCGATGATAAAGCCTGCAATGAACTCAGAGAATCGGTATATATAATATATTTTTTGTAGTGGGTGGTTTGTATATGATCTAAGGCTAGCTCAACCGCGTGCAGCTCTGCAGTAAACACACTGCATTTGTGGGAGATCTGCTCAGACACCGTGGCGTCTGGGAAAACAGCTGCAGATTCGACAGACATTTCTGACCTCGAGCCATCTGTGTAGGCAGGCAAGAAGTCCGTATGTTCCGAGCGCTCTGCTAAGAAGAGCTGCAGGTAGACTGTGGATGGAATACTGTCCTTTCTCCAATTGTTAAGGGAGAAATTGCAGTTTAGGACACGAGCATGACAGGGTGGAGAAGGTTGCCCTAGTGATGGGTCAACATTGTCTTAATGTGATATTCAAATCATTGAGTAGCCTTTGGATACGAATACCGAATGGATGATTGGCAGTCTGGCGAATGTTATACAGATTTTCCCAACATGGCTCAAAGACGGGTGTCCACGTCGGATGGTCTGGCAGGGATTTCAGTTTCAAAGCATACTGTAGAGACAACTGTTTCCTGCGAAGCGATAACGAGGGCTCATTCGCTTCAACACATAGGCTATGGACAGGAGAAGTTCGAAATGCTCCAGTGGCAATACGGATTGCCTGATGGGGGATGGGATCCAACCATCGGAGTACGCTGAGTCTAGAGGATGCGTATACCTGACACCCGTAATCTAACTTAGATCGCACGATAGAGGTGCAAAAGGGTGCATTGGTCAGCGCCCCAAGAATGTGAGCGATTGCACGTAAGATATTCAAGCCTCTCGTGCACTTCGCACTTAGTTGACGGATGTGTTGTAGAAAGGTCAACTTTCTGTCAAATATAAGCCCCAAAAATCTAGTCTCAGGTACTACTGGGATAGCATTTTGTCCAAGCCTCAGTTCAGGTTCAGGGTGAAGATTGCGCTTTCTGCAAAAATTCATACAAACAATCGTTTGTGGAGAGAACCTGAATCCGTTATTCGTTGCCCATGAGTTCAGATGGTCTATGGCATGTTGCAGTTGCCTATCAATTACCCTCATGTTGCCGGAATGACAGAATATGCTAAAATCATCAACATAAACGGCACAGTTTACAGTTGGAGGAAGTTGTTCTGCGATGGAATTCACTTTGATGGCAAAAAGCGTAACACTTAAAACGAATCCTTGAGGTACTCCCTCCTCTTGGCTAAAAGAGCGAGAGAGAGTAGATCCTACACGGACTTGGAAAGAACGATGACACAAAAAGTTTTTAATAAAATTGGGGAAATTACCTCTAAGGCCAATGCTGTAGAGGTCTTTTAAAATTCCAAATCTCCAAGTTGTGTCATACACTTTTTCCATATCGAAGAACACAGACACCAGGTGTTCTCGTTTTAAAAAGGCATCTCGAATAGAAGTTTCAAGCCTGATTAAATGGTCCAAAGTTGACTTATTCCTACGGAAGCCGCACTGCAATCTGGAGAGGAACCCATTTGCCTCCAAATACCAGATAAGGCAGGCATTGCCCATTCTCTCCAGAATTTTGCACAGACAGCTAGTCAGAGCAATAGGACAGTAAGAGTTAGAGCTGTTTCTAACTCTTCCATGGTAAAGGGCCCGTTATAGGGATGAGACTTTTTAGATTTAAAGTTAATTGGCTGCTTTTCAAGTTTATCTTTCCAAACCAGAAATTCTGGGGAGCAAGCAGATTTTGATGAGATGGCAGAAAAGGTCTCCCCAAGTACATTGGCTATTGCAGTTGGGTCTGCAATAACGCATCCATTACATTCCAGGACCGATGAAGGGTGCAATGTATATTTACCCTTCATTTTCCGGATTTTGTCCCAGATAGCTTTACTGTTGGTTGCTTGGGTAATAGTGGATGTAAAGCGGGTCCATGATTCCTTTTGGCTCTGATGACGAACATATCGTGCTTTCGTGCATGCACGTTTGAAGGCTAAGAGATTGGGTGTGGTAGGATATCGTCGGAATATCCCCCAAGCTTTATTTTGTGCCTTTTTTGCTGCTGTGCATTCAGTATTCCACCAAGGTTTTGGAAATGGTGGAAACCAGGTAGATATTTTTGGAATTGTAGCTGCTGCTGCATGGACAATGCTTTCTGTGATGTACGCCACTTCATTATTGATAGGCTCCTGACTGACTGTACTGATGTTAAAGTCTACCAGGTGTTGAAAGGTATTCCAGTCAAACTGATCAATCTTCCATCGCGGTAACCTAAAAGGTGGGCATGGCATCCCTTTAAGTAGACTGGTTATCACGGGGAAGTTATCACTTCCATAGAGTTCTCCTCTACCTCCCAAGTGATTGAAGGAAGGAGAGAGGGGGCGCATATAGAGGTCAACAGCAGAGAACGCACGGGTAGGCATGCAGAAAAAGGTGTTAGTTCCCACATTTAGAAGGGATAGGTCATTGTCATTGAGCATATGCTCTATGACACGTCCCCTTCCATTAACGTTTGCAATGGACATACTACCCCACAGGGTAGTATGTCCATTGAAATCGCCCAGGAGTAAGACAGGAGTAGGCAGCTGCACAATGAGATCATCAAGGTCATTCTGGGAGATATCAGCCCCTGTTGGCAAATAAACTGAACAGACTGTTAATAAGAACCCTACTGTAAGGCGAACCGCTACCGCTTCTATGTTGGTGGTGAGTGTAATAGTTTGAAATGGGGTATGGTTGCCCAGACGTATAGCAACACCCCCATGAGCAGGTCCGTCCACAGTTCTGTCCTTTCAAACGATAGTAGTGTTACGAAGGGAAGGGCTTTCATTTGCCTTCAGCTATGTCTCTTGTAAGCAAAAGCAGACAGGCTTATGCTTTTGCAGAAGGGCCTTGATGTCATCATTGTTTTGCTGGAATCCACAACAATTCCATTGTAGGAATTTAGCCATTATTTTGGCTTGGTGGGTCCATCAGGCAGCTTTCGAGGTGCTGAGGGCTTACCTTTTTCAGTCCTGGCTTTATCCTTCCTGGGGAAGCATGGACACTGTCCAGTGTCCATATCCTCCTCAGCAAAGAGCTCTAAGACTGAATCTTCTTGTACCTCCTTCTCCTCGACATCCATGTTTTTTTGGGTACTAGGGGATACTTAAACTTTCTTATTCTTTTCTTTCGCAATTGCTTTTTTTACTTGTGGAGCATTAGGAGGTACCAATATAGGAGTGGCAGCTGATTGGTCTTTCTGTGCAGGTTTTTGAGGTTTGGTTTTTTTTTTTTTTTTTAGGAGCATTAGCAACTAAGGCCATATTGCTCCAGGATATGCGGTAGTCATCCCTGACCTCTCCGTATTTGGTGGTGACGGGCTCGAACCCCGGTCTAATCAAGAAACGTGTGCTATGCACTGTTGCTCCTGCCCATCTGGCTACGGAGGCGCCCTCCTTTGGATGTATTTAGGGTTTGTTTGTTTGTTTGTTTGTTTGTTTTAGGATTTTATGGCGCATTAGCATCTAAGGCTATAATGCGCCAAGTCAAAAAGATCTAAAATATAAAACTATAATATTACAATTGTATGTATATTATTGTAAAAGAGTATTCGATATAGAATGTTCATAAAGCATAAAATGATAAAAACATTCTAGATAAAGTTATTTAGATTAATAAGTCGTAAAAACTTAAAAATAGCTGACACGTTTTCATTGTCCGATAAAATCGGTCTGGGTGTATAAGGCTCAGACAGAGGGCTAAAACATAAATGACGGTCATTATAAAAAGACAGACATTCAATTAAAATATGACGGACTGTTAAAATGGTGTCACAATTTCTACACATAGGACAATCATCTGCCCTCAGCAGATAACAATGTGCAGACTAGATTGCCAATGTTCAATTACAGGCTTAATCTCATATAACTTGTTTCCAGCCTGTCCATGCCATGAGTGTTGCCACTGGGATACCAGTTTCTTTCAAATTACTGGCCTGTAGTCTGTATAGGGAATTAACAGGTAAGAGGTAAATAGGTTCGCTGATTTGGCTGCAGTGTCTGTCAAATCATTTCCTGAGATCCCAATGTGGCCCAGGATCCAGCAGAAACAAACATCAAATTCGGACTGTGCAAGGAAGTGCAGCTTCTGCTGTATCCGGGTCAGGACAGGATGAGGGTTGAACCTCATCGATGATAAAGCCTGCAATGAACTCAGAGAATCGGTATATATAATATATTTTTTGTAGTGGGTGGTTTGTATATGATCTAAGGCTAGCTCAACCGCGTGCAGCTCTGCAGTAAACACACTGCATTTGTGGGAGATCTGCTCAGACACCGTGGCGTCTGGGAAAACAGCTGCAGATTCGACAGACATTTCTGACCTCGAGCCATCTGTGTAGGCAGGCAAGAAGTCCGTATGTTCCGAGCGCTCTGCTAAGAAGAGCTGCAGGTAGACTGTGGATGGAATACTGTCCTTTCTCCAATTGTTAAGGGAGAAATTGCAGTTTAGGACACGAGCATGACAGGGTGGAGAAGGTTGCCCTAGTGATGGGTCAACATTGTCTTAATGTGATATTCAAATCATTGAGTAGCCTTTGGATACGAATACCGAATGGATGATTGGCAGTCTGGCGAATGTTATACAGATTTTCCCAACATGGCTCAAAGACGGGTGTCCACGTCGGATGGTCTGGCAGGGATTTCAGTTTCAAAGCATACTGTAGAGACAACTGTTTCCTGCGAAGCGATAACGAGGGCTCATTCGCTTCAACACATAGGCTATGGACAGGAGAAGTTCGAAATGCTCCAGTGGCAATACGGATTGCCTGATGGGGGATGGGATCCAACCATCGGAGTACGCTGAGTCTAGAGGATGCGTATACCTGACACCCGTAATCTAACTTAGATCGCACGATAGAGGTGCAAAAGGGTGCATTGGTCAGCGCCCCAAGAATGTGAGCGATTGCACGTAAGATATTCAAGCCTCTCGTGCACTTCGCACTTAGTTGACGGATGTGTTGTAGAAAGGTCAACTTTCTGTCAAATATAAGCCCCAAAAATCTAGTCTCAGGTACTACTGGGATAGCATTTTGTCCAAGCCTCAGTTCAGGTTCAGGGTGAAGATTGCGCTTTCTGCAAAAATTCATACAAACAATCGTTTGTGGAGAGAACCTGAATCCGTTATTCGTTGCCCATGAGTTCAGATGGTCTATGGCATGTTGCAGTTGCCTATCAATTACCCTCATGTTGCCGGAATGACAGAATATGCTAAAATCATCAACATAAACGGCACAGTTTACAGTTGGAGGAAGTTGTTCTGCGATGGAATTCACTTTGATGGCAAAAAGCGTAACACTTAAAACGAATCCTTGAGGTACTCCCTCCTCTTGGCTAAAAGAGCGAGAGAGAGTAGATCCTACACGGACTTGGAAAGAACGATGACACAAAAAGTTTTTAATAAAATTGGGGAAATTACCTCTAAGGCCAATGCTGTAGAGGTCTTTTAAAATTCCAAATCTCCAAGTTGTGTCATACACTTTTTCCATATCGAAGAACACAGACACCAGGTGTTCTCGTTTTAAAAAGGCATCTCGAATAGAAGTTTCAAGCCTGATTAAATGGTCCAAAGTTGACTTATTCCTACGGAAGCCGCACTGCAATCTGGAGAGGAACCCATTTGCCTCCAAATACCAGATAAGGCAGGCATTGCCCATTCTCTCCAGAATTTTGCACAGACAGCTAGTCAGAGCAATAGGACAGTAAGAGTTAGAGCTGTTTCTAACTCTTCCATGGTAAAGGGCCCGTTATAGGGATGAGACTTTTTAGATTTAAAGTTAATTGGCTGCTTTTCAAGTTTATCTTTCCAAACCAGAAATTCTGGGGAGCAAGCAGATTTTGATGAGATGGCAGAAAAGGTCTCCCCAAGTACATTGGCTATTGCAGTTGGGTCTGCAATAACGCATCCATTACATTCCAGGACCGATGAAGGGTGCAATGTATATTTACCCTTCATTTTCCGGATTTTGTCCCAGATAGCTTTACTGTTGGTTGCTTGGGTAATAGTGGATGTAAAGCGGGTCCATGATTCCTTTTGGCTCTGATGACGAACATATCGTGCTTTCGTGCATGCACGTTTGAAGGCTAAGAGATTGGGTGTGGTAGGATATCGTCGGAATATCCCCCAAGCTTTATTTTGTGCCTTTTTTGCTGCTGTGCATTCAGTATTCCACCAAGGTTTTGGAAATGGTGGAAACCAGGTAGATATTTTTGGAATTGTAGCTGCTGCTGCATGGACAATGCTTTCTGTGATGTACGCCACTTCATTATTGATAGGCTCCTGACTGACTGTACTGATGTTAAAGTCTACCAGGTGTTGAAAGGTATTCCAGTCAAACTGATCAATCTTCCATCGCGGTAACCTAAAAGGTGGGCATGGCATCCCTTTAAGTAGACTGGTTATCACGGGGAAGTTATCACTTCCATAGAGTTCTCCTCTACCTCCCAAGTGATTGAAGGAAGGAGAGAGGGGGCGCATATAGAGGTCAACAGCAGAGAACGCACGGGTAGGCATGCAGAAAAAGGTGTTAGTTCCCACATTTAGAAGGGATAGGTCATTGTCATTGAGCATATGCTCTATGACACGTCCCCTTCCATTAACGTTTGCAATGGACATACTACCCCACAGGGTAGTATGTCCATTGAAATCGCCCAGGAGTAAGACAGGAGTAGGCAGCTGCACAATGAGATCATCAAGGTCATTCTGGGAGATATCAGCCCCTGTTGGCAAATAAACTGAACAGACTGTTAATAAGAACCCTACTGTAAGGCGAACCGCTACCGCTTCTATGTTGGTGGTGAGTGTAATAGTTTGAAATGGGGTATGGTTGCCCAGACGTATAGCAACACCCCCATGAGCAGGTCCGTCCACAGTTCTGTCCTTTCAAACGATAGTAGTGTTACGAAGGGAAGGGCTTTCATTTGCCTTCAGCTATGTCTCTTGTAAGCAAAAGCAGACAGGCTTATGCTTTTGCAGAAGGGCCTTGATGTCATCATTGTTTTGCTGGAATCCACAACAATTCCATTGTAGGAATTTAGCCATTATTTTGGCTTGGTGGGTCCATCAGGCAGCTTTCGAGGTGCTGAGGGCTTACCTTTTTCAGTCCTGGCTTTATCCTTCCTGGGGAAGCATGGACACTGTCCAGTGTCCATATCCTCCTCAGCAAAGAGCTCTAAGACTGAATCTTCTTGTACCTCCTTCTCCTCGACATCCATGTTTTTTTGGGTACTAGGGGATACTTAAACTTTCTTATTCTTTTCTTTCGCAATTGCTTTTTTTACTTGTGGAGCATTAGGAGGTACCAATATAGGAGTGGCAGCTGATTGGTCTTTCTGTGCAGGTTTTTGAGGTTTGGTTTTTTTTTTTTTTTTTAGGAGCATTAGCAACTAAGGCCATATTGCTCCAGGATATGCGGTAGTCATCCCTGACCTCTCCGTATTTGGTGGTGACGGGCTCGAACCCCGGTCTAATCAAGAAGCGTATGCTACGCACTGCTGCTCCTTCCCACCTGGCTACGGAGGTGCCTGGGTTTTTGAGGACTTAAGAGATAACGTGCGATGGGAGTGAATGATTCTTTTGGAGGGATGGTCATGTACATCTGAGTTCCAATGGAACATCTCCCTGCTACCTTCTGGGCATAGGTAGCTTTGTTGATATTCAGAGGTTTCACCGCTTTCCTTGCCTCCTGGTATGATATATTTAGCTCTGCCTTCAGCCATTGAATTTCTTTTTCTTCTTTCCACCTCTGGTATGCTCATGAATAGGCTGGATGTTCTCCCTCGCAGTTAATGCAGGTGGGTTTTGCGGCCGAACACGCTATTGTTTTGTGGTCCTTTGCACCACATCGAGCACATGCAAGGACTCCACGGCAGGCCATTTGAGAATGTCCATATTTCTGGCATTTGAAGCACCGTAAAGGGTTTGGAACATATGGACGCACTGGACAGTTGATGTAGCCAGCTTTAATCTTATCAGGAGACTTAGGTGAGTTAAATGTCAGGATAACATTTCTGGTTTTAACAAGTTTCCCATCCCTACGCGCATTAATTCTCTTAATGGCAATAACTCCCTGTGGTTTCAATTCCGAGCAGATTTCCTCCTCGGTAACGTCGAGAAGGTCCCACTCTGAAATTACACCTCTCGATGAATTGAGCGTTCTGTGTGGTGTCACTGTTATGGATATTCCTCCGAATGATGTTGCTCGGAGTAGCTGCTCAGACTGCCTGTCATTTTTAATTTCAATCAAGAGATCCCCAGAACGGAGCCTCTTAACTGATTTGGGTGAACCTGCTAACCCATCTAACCCTTTCTGTATAAAGAAGGGTGACATTTTACCAATTGGTTTTTCGCTGGTGGAGTGTATAATTAAGAACCTTGGGACAGGCCCTGATGGTATTTCAGTTCGCTGCCTCTTTGTAGCAATAGTGCTGTCTGTGTCGTCGTCTATGTTTGCAGACAGGGACCGGGCATTTATATGGGGCCCCTGAAGAAGTAGGTTTATCAGGATTTATGGAATTTGTGAAGTGGTTTAGTGTCCGGGCCCCCCACCCATCACAGAGCCCAAAGGGATGCCCACTACCTGGCATGCAATAAATGCACTCGGGAGTGGAACGCCAGGGCTACCCAGACACCATACCCGCACCGCCGACAGCCTGAATCCTGTCCCTCGGACCATGAGGGTAGGGGCTTGGCATTGACACAGTTGACCCTCCCAGGCAAGCCTACTAGCCAGGCCTTCCAGGACCACCTGTCTTGTCAAAGCAGGGGCCAAAGTGGTGTATTGAAGCTGGGCCCTTCAACCACCAGGATCCCCCTTTCTGAATTTCCACGGGTCGCAGCGCACGGCAAACAAGCCGGATTCCATTGATGTTAGCCTGGAACTTAGGCTGTGGGCGTTAGATCCCAGTGATGCTATTCTGGAAGCCCAGCAGCATCACTGGGAGGTCCCCCTCACCATGTACAGGTGCCCACGTTGAGGGAGTATTTAGGGTGGCATGCGGAGTTACTGTGACAGGAATATTGGAAAATTTTGAGATTCTTAGAAGAGCTTCAGAGTGCCTACTATTCGTAGTCTATAGTAGATCTTCAGACAGAAGCCTTTTCACCATTTTAGGTGATCCGGCAGTATTCTCCAGACATTTCTGGATAAGAAATGGAGAAAATGCACCTATCGGTTGACTTGTTTGGGAATGGACTGCAAACATTTGCAATGGGACGTGTTTTCTGAGTACTCAGCACCTTGTACAGTTTAATATGAGGTCTGCATTCAGCAATTTTTACTGAAAGTTGCACATACTAAACTGCAGAGCTGGATAATTGGTAGTTCATCAATACTTCAAATGATGCTACATGCATTCATGAACTGTCTTATTCAAGAGCCATTTTTCAACCAATCGGTGTATACTCTTTCTAACAGTATACAATAATAGTAAAGCTGTTTTCTCACTTGATGTTTTTTCCCTATAGATGAAAAAAAAAAAAACTTTACTTAAAACTACATACAGGGTGTTTCAGTTAAACGTTTCAGAACTTCTAAGAGGGGTAGGGTACATCCTGACAACTCGAAATCATATAGCAATGTGGGGTCGGAAATGCTTTCCTGAAGCGGTGTTGTACACAGAAGCACCATAAAGAAAAGAGACCGTAAGTGAGAAATCGTTTTAATAATACATGAAAAGAAGCAAAAGGTACATGGAATAAAGTAAGTGTTCGAAGTTTCTTCCACGGGCTACAATGCACGCCTCACATCTCCGACGCATAGACATCCGAACATTCTGGAATACTCCAGGCGAATTTCGAATTTCTTCGGCAGCTACTGCGATTCTTGCAACCAGCTCCTCAGCGTTGTCAACAGGGGTGTCATAAACTAGCGATTACATATGACCCCAGAAATAAAAATCAAGACATGATAGGTCGGGTGACCGAGCAGGCCAACGCACGGGACCACCACGTCCGATCCACTGTTGACCAAATGTGACATCCAGGTAGTTACGAACATCTCCGCTATAATGGGCAGGGGCTCCATCGTGTTGGAACCACATTGTCTGTTGCGTCGATGCAGAAATCTGTTCATCTCTCAAAAGTTGTGGCAATACTTGCTGCAGAAAGATCAAGTAGATAGGTCCGGTTAGACGACACGGTAACAGGTAAGGTCCGATGAGGTGATCTCCCATAATACCGGCCCATACATTGACCGAAAATCGAATCTGTGCTGCACGACGACTTCTGTGTACAATACCGCTTCAGGAAAGCATTTCCGACCCCACATTGCTATATGATTTCGAGTTGTCAGGATGTACCCTATCCCTCTTAGAAGTTCTGAAACGTTTAACTGAAACACCCTGTATATGGATTAAACTGCAAGATCAACAAATTTCTAATTCTTTTCCAAGAATTTATTTGGATTTATTCATATGTAATAAAATTTTTATTACAATACAGAATGGCAGAAATTAGAAAATAATGTGAAGGAAATTGTATGTTTTAAATGGTGTTTGGTTTTGGAATTCTCTATTTGATTAAAATAAACAGTGACAACAATAACTAGTATCTATTGTATTATTAAGATTAAACAGAGATGAAAGGTGTACAATTATACATATGACGGGAATTATACATATACCATCTTCACAGTCATACTCACAATATTAAAATTATAAAAATTAAAAAATATTTAATTTTGTGTAATCAAGAAAGGACTGCCATTATGATATTACTTTAGAGATAAAAAAATTAACAAATAATATCAATTCACTGATTAATGCTACGCATTATATACAGGGTGTCTCAAAAATATTGGTACAAACGTTTAGGGGAGGTAGGTAACATCTAAAGGAATGTGAATCGCATAGGACCCCATAACTGGAAATGTCACAGTAAGTCGGTAGACGGCGCTGTTCATCAGTTCGCGAGAGGGAAAATTTCTGGTTTACACATTCAAGCAGTAGTTGCTGCACGAAGGGCATGCACCGATATACGAACTGTGAGGTGGAAAACATGCACCTAGTGTATGGATTAGCAGAGGGCCCACACAGTGTGCGCCCCATGCAGCACAACATCGCTTTGCAATAAATGTGTGGGCAGGTATGGTCAGTGACTGCTTAGTCGACCCATACCTGTTACCATCCCGCATGAACTCTGCTAAATATCGGATCTTTCTTGAACAAGTTCTACCAGGGTTACTTGACGATGTTCCAGCAAATGTGAGACGCAACATTTGGTTTCAACATGATGGGGCACCTGCCCATTATGGAAGGTGTGTTCGTGACCATTTAAACAGGCATTTTGGGCGTCGATGAATTGGCCGTGGTGGACCCATTGCCTGGCCTCCACACTCGCCTGATTTATCAAGCCTTGATTTCTTTCTGTGGGGGGTCCTCAAATCTATTGTGTATGAATCGCCTGGGGAGACGGAAATGGATCTCGTGGCGAGACTCGTCTGCGCTGCTGCTACTGTCAAAGAAACTCCAGGTGTGTTCGACCGTGTCCGCCAATCCATGCTGCGTCGGTGTCACGCATGCATCGCGTCTCATGGTGGAACCTGCAAGCATCTGTTGTAACATCATGAAATGCATCCATCTCGTACTCCATTGTTAATATTATGTCAAATAAATGTTTGCCAATAATTACTGTCTTGTGTCATTTCTGCTTCTTGTGCCTCTGCTACTACTTTCCTGTGATGTTTCCAGTTATGGGTTCCTATGCGATTCACATTCCTTTAGATGTTACCTACTTCCCCTAAACATTTGTACCAATATTTTTGAGACACCCTGTATACAATTCATGCTATCTTTAGCAAATACTCACTGTGTTTAATTTGTGATTTTTGTGTCTTGCATTCACATTTTTAATGTCTGTAATAATATGGGTCTGTAAAAATTTTCGAAGTTGCTTATCTCTGCAATGCAAAAGCTTAAAGAAAAATCCTAAGAGATCCACAGGAGACAGGAGATTTTTGTTCCTCAAAAGGATAAGTGCACGGCAGACAGACTAAAAATAAACATCATAAATGAGCAAGTGGAGAAGTAAATATATTCTTCATGCAAAATATTCTTATATCATTAACATATTTTAAGTTAATTATAACATTAATTATAAGGCAATCATTACCATATTAAAATTTCAATGCAAAGTCTTATTGTTCTACACATAGTGCAATGTCAATATAATGCAGGTTATACATTCGAATCTTGTTAATACAAAGTTCAAGGGACCTAAATTTTCACTGTTGTAATAACAAGGTCTCCCAAAAGTGTAAAAATTTTATTTATTTTTTTGGTACATACTATATATCTAAGAATAATAATATCAAAAATAAATTAATAAAATAAAATATAATAAAAACAAAAGCCTTGTCTAACAATACAGTAATAGGAATAATGCATTTTTTAAAGATTTAATTTTATTTATTAGATAAACTGAGAAAAGCATTTAACGGAAATGACAATATTGTACAGTATATATTTTTATATACAGTATACAATATTTTAGTATTAGAGTAAAATGAATTACAAACCATTAACTTTTTAAAAAATTAATCTAATTTTGTTGAATCCAATGTTGTTTGCACAGTTTTTGACCTATGTGCATTTTTAACTACAGCACAGACATTATCAAATGCAATAGTTGTTTCTTTATCAATGTTACTGTAGGCCAACATATTCTCTATTATGCTCAATGCATTTTGGACATCTTTTTTAGATGGCAGTGTGTGTGTGTGCTTCTTCACTTTCACTGTCGCTGGTAACAAAAGCAACATCATTTTGCTTGGTGCTCAGCAGCTCTTCTGGTGTTGGCTTTACTGTGGTAACAACTTCATCATCCACATACTCTTCAAATTTGCCAACAAAATCCATATGCTCCTTCAAATTCCTCCATTCCTCAAATGCTATCACATTCATCTGCTGGACCATGTTTTTCGATGATATTCTCTCCAAAACCACTCTTTTATGAAGCGGTTGATTATTACACTTGAGGCAATACTGTCTCAAGCAATAACGAGATTATGGATAGCATCCAAGGCATTGCAATTTGGCTGCAAATTGTTCCCTCCTATCTTGTGGATCAAGTACCTTATCAGGCTGGCTCTATATGCTCTTTGAGGTTATAAATAATGCCTTGATCCAGTGGCTACATAAAACTGGTGGTATTGAGAGCTAAAAATAAGAGCCACATATTTGTCAAAGTGTGTTGGCAGAATATACTGTACAACGATCTAGAATCATAAAAATGTTCCTTTTTTCTGAAGCCATTCTTCTGTCCACTTTTGATAACCAAGACTGAAAAATTTTGACCGTAAGCCAAACACCTCTATTGGCCTCATAATCACAGGGAAGTTGGTTAACCTCTTCACGGATTATCCCGAGATATCTCATTTTTAGTTTTAAAAGTTATTTGGAACTACCTGAAATATCTCGGGATACATATATGGACATAGTGTTATTGTTATGCGGTTCCCGTGGTTTCCCACAAATATGCGTTAAGTACTCTGTTAACATTGCAAAGCCAGTCAGTGTGGGTTGTGTTAGTAGTGTGTTGTTTAACTGGTCTCTTCATTACTGGGAGGCGCGCTCACCAGGAAGGAGCCTCCCAGCATCCATCCACTGGCACGAGGAGCCGGAGCAGGGAGTAAAAAGACATCTGACGGGCCGCCCACACTCCTACAGGAGCAAGAGTGGGGAGGGCCAAGGAAAGAGCAGAGAAGAGACAGGAAAGTGGAAGACAGCAGGGGATGACAGAGTGTAGGCATCCCCCAGGCAAAAGGAGCAGGAAGAGTGCTAGGTGCAGTTGTGGGAGTCCCGGAGAAGGACTGTGGGTAGGGAGAACAGGTAAAGTTCAAATTAAAGAATCCGGGATCGTCACATTGGAGAATCATGGAGCGGCGTCGACAGGGCTGGTCGCAATTTGCAGTTTCAATAGCAAGGAATTCTGCTTCCTTATTATTCTTAATAGCATGAGAGAGAGTCCGATAAAAGCAACGTGGAGGTCTAAGGGGAGGCAGCCTGTTAGTACCTGTAGGACGGCAGTTGATGTCGTTCTACATGCGCGGGTCATTTTTAGAAGCATAAGTCGTTGAATTTGCTGAATTTGACGTTGTGCATGCACTATAGTCATTCGGTGGTACCATACTGCAGCTCAATATGTGACAATTGGTATGAATACTGCTGAATATAGAAGGCATTGAGTTGGTCCTTCAAGACCCCAGTCCTTGCGGGTAAAGCGTGCTAACACAGTGATGTAATTTTTTTTATTTTCTTTGATAGCTTGGATATGAGGGATGAAAGTTCTCCGGTTGTCCAAAATTATTCCTAGGTACTTTACTGATCAGTAGTTTTCCAGTGGGCGGCTATTAAAACGTATGGTAGATGGTCTGGAGAAGTCCAGTTTGCCTTTCAATAGGAGGATTTTGCTCTTCTCAGTGGAGTGGAGACAGTTTATTTTCCATGGTCCATACAGACAGAGCAGAGAGAACAACTGCAGCCTGGGTTTCTATGGTGGTGCGGGTGGGGCCCTCAACGATGATAACCATGTCGCTGGCATAAGAAAGCTGAGCATATTCCAGACAGCTGGCCCCCAGGATGGAGTCCTGGGGACAGCTGTCTGGAATCTTACAACCTTGGGTTAGATGTTGCATGATGCAGTGATATTTTGTTTTGATGCTGACCTTGGAGTTAGAGAAGTAGCTTTTGAGGCAGTGGTAGAAATTCCGGGTACAGTTAGAGACTCTGGCCCTTTGAAGAATGCCTGGCCACCACACTGTCAAAAGCTCCTCTGAAGTCAATGAAGATTGCCAATACATAAGTTGCATCCAACTGTTCTGCCACTTTGAGGGTTTTAGATAGAGCATCAATTGTGGAGCACCCTTGTTTGAATCCAAATTGAAGCGAAGATGCCAAACCATTCGCTTCATATTGGGGTTGGAAGTGGGAGAGCAGCCATCTCTCAAAAACCTTGCCGAGAATGGGAAGCAGTGCAATTGGGCGGTATGCCTTGGAGGTACCTGTGGGATCCTTAGGTAAGAGCCTCAGGTTAGCATGTTTCCAACGTGATGGAAAGTTGCCCTCACTCAGACAGGTGTTGAAGAGCTGAAGAAGTATCATATTGGTGCTATGGTCCAGAGACGTTGCACAGTCTTGCCTTCAATAAAATCCAGACCGATAAAATCTTGGGATACAATAATACCTGAAGCAAATGATAATACCTCCAAATTTAGGATTGAAAAGTATTTTCTTGGGCTTTTATCTAGTTAATTTTGCATTAGCCAGATAAATCACGAGATTTCTTGGGATTTTCTTACGTCTGGCTTTCATTTTACTTATATTTATTTATTGTACAGCAATGTCAGAATAGTAGCTTGCATTCCTATTTGTCGCCAGTAAGCAAAATAAAATTTGCTATGCTGAATACTGATAAGTGATAACCAATTAGAAATCTATATCGAAAAATATTTCAGTGCCCTCTTGAACTGCCGCCCGTAAGCGACGCTTACCTCGCCTATCCACTTGCGGCGGCCGTGTGTCAGAATGTAGTTAGTTCACGATTAGTGCTTGTGCGTTCCACTTGATTTTTTTAATTTATTTATATAATGAGTAGTGAAGAGTTTTCTGTTCCTTTCTTTTAGCTCAAGTGCTAATTTATTAAAAAAATTTGTATAATTTGCAAACTTTTTGGCACACACGAGATAACTCAGGATAGCCCAAATGGGTTAACTACTCCCATGCATTTTCTACTAAAAAATTTATAAAAATATACAAAAAACTATACGAGTATTTGCATGATGCATACTTTTAATCCGTAAAATAAAAAAAGCTGATCCATTATGGCACATTTCAGAAAAAAAAATGTTCCGGGAAGGGGGTTAACTTGAATTGCAGCATAACAGAACAGTGAGTCTTTATTTAATTTTACTACCATGACAAGGCTCTCCTTGAACAGCAAATGTTTTGTTTGGCAACAAATTATAAAATAAACCTGTCTCGTCAAGATTAAAAATATCGCAAAAATATTGCAGAAATTTGCCTTTAGCCAGTGGGTACATTGATTGCTGGAAAAAACATCCATCTGCTGTTGTGAATGTTGATGGCTTAAATAAATTCAAGGAAGAACTGAACAAACTTTTGGAGAGAATGGATGGGTGAAATGGGAAGTTTTTTTTTTTTTTTTCTTGGCTGAAGGAACTTTTTTCTCCCAGCTTCCAGAACAAAACTACAACAACAAACAGCATATTCAAGGGATGGGTCATTAGCTGTTCTTATAGTTTCCTTTTTTTGCATCATCATCTGAATCGAGTTTTAATACAAACTTAATTTTTTCCATGTTGTTTTTAATTTTTGTTATGGTTGACTTTCCAAACTCGTAAAATCTTGCTAACAAAGACCTGCTTTCTCCCTTTGAAAGTCACTTTAAAATCTCAATCTTGATTTAATTGTTAAAAAATATCTGCTTCCTTTTAAAAGACAAAGAAGAAGACCTTTACTACAGTACAGTAAAATAAAACTCAATGTTCAATCTCTTCATTCCTATATCTAAAGTTTTTATCCCATATCTCACTGTGCGTATTGTGTTAGTTGCAATTTCTGCATGCTATGTTCTTTGTTATTGATTGACACTTATCTTTTTTTACTGTTTTAGATTTTACAACCCCAAAATAAAAAAATTTAAAAAACCCGTCAGTGAACAGAAATATCAGATTACAAAGTGCGTTGAATAACAGATTACGGTGTTATGCTTAGTTAGTAATGTACATATATTATTAAGCTATGCACGTAAGCGTAAATTTATTTTTATTTTGCTAACCTGTGGATAACATTCTTCCAATTTTAACGTATCATTTAATTTTGTTAATTGGTAAGGTAAAATAAAAGTATAAATTTGTGCTTTATATCTTCATTTTTATAGCCTGTGGATTTTTTTTTTTTTTTTTTTGTAGTTGTTGGTGCATAGGCTTCTGTGGCCATAATGCACCTCACAAGGTTTTTGCAGTACTTTGATCCAAGCCCGAGGCGGGAATCGAACCCGCGACGTTTGGGTTGCCAGGCAGGCACTTTACCCACCCTGCTAGCCCCGTCGGCTAGCCTGTGGATAATATCTCTCCGATTTTTGCTTATCACAACTGCAGTTTAATAGAATCAAAATTCAATTTGCAAACGTGATCATAATAACCGGTGCTTACTGTAATTATTTTCTGTCACCAGCATAAAAAAATAAATAAATGCTGGCTTGTTTGTATTATTGACACTCTATTGTATATTGTATAAAATAACCAAACTAAATTTAATTAAATAAAAAAGTTAAATTCTGCACATTTACTTTGATATGTTCAAAGCCCAGACCGAAAGTTTTTGTAAGCGCCACTGTAAAGATCTTTTTGACAGTGGCATAATGCAGAGATTTTACTCCTCTGATGAAGTCCCTGATTGAGGATCTTCCCTTTTTTTTTTTTTGAAGAAAGCATGCTGTGTTGACTGTCGAGATTTCCTATTTCTTTGAGAATCTCAAATTAAGGGCCAATGGATACAGTTACGCTCCTTTTCACTTTTGCACTTCACTTCCAGTCATGGTCAATCTCACAGAGCTCATTAGTGGGGATCTCTATGGCTGTAGATTGCTTGTATTCATAGATTTTAGAGGAGGCTCTTCATCTTTTTCTTTCTCCTCCTCCCATTGACTTAGTTCTTTAGCCAATTCTTCCAAGTCTTCTTTGGATAGCTGCTGTCCATGGCTATCCAACAATTCTGTTACATCTTCAGCTGTAACCTCATCCAATCCCACCTCTTGCACCAGTCTGTTAATCTTCAACAATGTTCTCCGCTGGCTCTAACTCTGTGAAGTCATGCATAAATTGTAGGAGAAGTTTGCGCCACACCCCAATCAAACAGTTCACTGACACTTCCTCCCAAATTGCATTGATGTTATTAATGCCCCCCAATAATCATTGACAGTTTTGTCTAACCTGTCCAAAACTCACGATTCCCATGATGTTTGTTGTTTGTTTGTTATTTGGTTTTTGGAGCATTAACAACTAAGGCCATATTGCTCCGGGGATATGCGGTGGTCATTCCCTGACCTTTCCGCATCCTCCGTATTTGGTGGTCATGGGCTCGAACTCCAGTGTAATCAAGAAGCGTGTGCTACGCACTGTTGCTCCTGCCCACCTGGCTACGGAGGAGCCTGATTTGCATGAAGGTTTGACGGAAGTAATAGGCCTTAAAGGTTGCTATTACCCCCTGGTCAATTGGTTGCAAAACTGAAATATTGTTTGGTGGCATGCAAACAACACTGATGCCCAGAGATGTTCTAACTTCAGCAAGGTTTGCAGGATGGACAGGGGCATTGTCCAAGAGAAGAAGAGCCTTGGCTGGTAACTCATTCTCTTGACAAAAACAGAGCACAGTAAGGCAAAAATAATTTGTGTACCAATCCAAGATTTCTTGTGTCACCCAAACCCTCCTGTTCCATTTCCATTAGACTGGCAACATGGCTTTGTTTAGGCCCTTAAGAGCATATGGAGTCTGTGAATGGTACACCAAGGTACGTTTTAATTTTATTTAAAGTGCCAGAGACACTTGCACTCAGTAAAAGCAGTAGCCTGACTTTTGCAGCCTTGAAATCCTGGTGCAGACTGCTCTTCATAGGCAATAAAAGTTCATGATGGCAATTTCTTCCAATAAAGCTTGGTCTTGTCAACATTAAAAATGAGGTCAGGAGGATAATTGCCCTCCTTTACAATGACTTGAAACTATGCAGGAAATACTACAACTGCCTCAGAAAGCATTTGCACTTGCCACCTCGCCATTTCACACAGTGGCACTTACTTCAAGATTTAAATCATATGAGCTACCTAAAAATGTCTCATCACTACCCACTTTTTTCTTAAGGTCTTCAAAAATTGACTTATCCTTATCAGTAATAACAGCTTGAGTCAATGGAATGTTTTTTTGATTTAAGTCATCCTCTCACAATGACAATAATTTTTCCATTTTTTCTAAAAGTTTACTTCTGCTATAATTCACTTGTGTCACACTTACTGTCATGGCATGTTGCATTGACTGTTTTATTTTATCTGCATTTTTCATTATGGTACTCAATTAATGGATGCAATTTCATACTTTTATCATCTTCCATTCTATGAATGATCTCCATCTTTTTTTCCAAGGTGATAGATCTATGTGATTTTTTAGCGACATTTTCCCACGCACTTGGCTTTACTGCACTTCTCTTACTAGACATGGTGGTTCTTACTTTACTAATTTAATTAAAAATCACAAATTGACATGTTAAATAGTGACCCAACAATAGTATACCGACAAGTGAACTGAGTGTTCCTCTCCTCTTATCTCTAGCCACCTCATCCCTGATTGGCTTAGATGGTAGATGGGGATAGCTGTCATCTCTGATTGACTGTGCTGTTTCTTTACATCATTTCCAGTAATTATAGTTGCGATTTTTGAAATTTTTTATGGTTTTTTGATATTTTTGGCTTTCTGGTTTCAAAACCATCATTATTGTGAATCGTTGCAAATTCACAATAATGATGCTTAATTAGCATCTGATAGGCAAATTCTAATCAGAATCTATCTGCAATACATTTGCATTCCTTGCTACCTGTGGCTATTTTTCTAAAAAAAAAAAATCCCAAATTCTGTTCTCAAAATAATTCAACTGGTTATTCAAACAAGAATAATCATAAGCCAAAAATCACTATCACCTTAAAGTAGCCTCACATTTCTATTAACATTATAAATATAGACGATAATATACCTACCATTCTCATAGCAGGATCTAAGACAGTAGAATGTCTGCGTAATAGATCTATTAATTCTTGAGGGTAGTCTGCCAAATCTTCTGGATAACAGTGGCTCACCTATAAGCATTAACATATCTAAATGTTAATTGTCATAGTAATATTTTTATTTGTAATAAATATGAAAAGCAACTGTAATATAAAATTAACTTGTTAGTAACTTTTCAAATCATGTAAAGGGGCTTGATAATGACATGGCTCATTTAAGAAACACTACAGTTTTGAAAAATTTCTAAACATATGCAAATGTTGTGGGATATAGAGAGGTTGCTTGTTAAAAATAAATTTATGAATAAAATTTTCCACAATTCATACATTACAATATCAGAAACGATGCTATGTGAAATACTTGAATAAATGTATGCAACTGTCAGGTGGTAGATGACTTTCATCAACTGGTGAAATACCACCACTTTGCTTATTGGAGGCTTGAAGTGGTGAAACCCATGTTTAGTCTCTAGAGCAAAGTTTCCGGCATCCCCCTATAGTACCCATGCATGGTACTAAGTACTCTAGGTTTTGATACCTTTCGTGTTTGGGGTTTTCATAAAAAAAAAAAAAATTCAAACTATTCTTTTTTGATGACCATGTACAATGCATATTTTGACAAGGATAATCCATAAAAATTACTTTCATTTTAAATTCCCAATATTTTTGAAAGAACTGATATTATGATACAGAGGATTCCGTGTATCGATTCAATACGTAGGTTATGCTCTGCCAAATGGGGGTGGAGGGAATACAATCTTCAAATTAGTTAATGATCATAAGAACTTATTTCATGCTTCTGTTACCAACAGAAATTTCTTTAGCATCACTGTAGGCCTTTTTCCTGAAGATTATGGTGATAATCTTCTGCTGATATATGCTGAAGAAATGATAGTATACTTTAAATATACAAATATGCTATGGTTTCTAGAGTCATCTAGGAATGTGTTTGAATAATGAAGATGAAACTCTGAATTTCATTCATTTCTAGAAATTATACACAAGGAGTAAGTAATCCTTTACCTTTATATAAAAATAACAAGTTTCAGGAAAAAACATTATAAAAAAATTATACTTTCTTTAAAGGAAAGTTCCATTTCATAGGAAGGTTATGAAATGGAATAAATAAATTCATATTATTTATTCAGCAATTTATAATAAATTATTGTATGATACTAAAACTGCTTTATTAATCTCAGCATATAAATCCACCAGTAGACTAATCAAAATTTCAGGCCCCTTGCCAGATCCTTGATCGCAAGCAAACTAGACATTTTAGTGTCTAGAGTAAGGCACAACCTTATACTGCCGCACTCAGTTCAAGTATTATAAGTAATTCGGTACACACTTGATTGAGGATCTTGGCACAGGTCTGAAAAACATTATGCTTATTAGTTTATGAAGAATAAATAAAACAGTTTTCATAATATGAATAAGAGATAACTTTATATAGTTATATAAATTCAAAATGTCGAGATAGCAAGTATGTCTGTATTTTATCTCTTTACATATTCATTACATAACCTTACAACCAGATTTAATTCATCTAGAAATTAGTAAGATCTAAGAGACACTTACTTGTGCAAGAAAAGTAATTATATCATCCAAATCTTTGTCATATTCATTTGGTTTGAACTGAAAAACCTGAAGTAATGACTGGTAATGACGATATTGCTGGAGAAACTGAAATAAATATACCTGAAATTAATTACTTAACAAAAATAAACTTCAGCATGAATGGAAACAAACTTTCTTTTAATTGTCATAAATTGTCGTGTTGGTTAATTGTAATATGTTATATTAGATTAAGAGATCAATTACCACATGGTTATTTGTTGTCAGCTTTTTTATTTTCAGTTATTTCTCAATTTAATCCAAATTTTCTTATGAGGAGGATGATGATGATGTGTTACTTCTGCATCTCTAGAGGTCAATTCTGCTTTATTTTCCTTTATCTCTTATGTTTCGGCAAATTGGTGTGTCTCTTAATTCTATTAAGTTTCAAATATGTTCCATTTTATGTCACAGCAGTTCACTCAGGTCTTGAGATTTAAATTTAGTCTATCCTTTAATTCATATAAACTCAGACAAATTTCAGAATGTTCTGTTAGATGCTAAACTATCATTTCACTTCAATTCTGCTAAACTCAAAATTATTTTATTGAAAAGTATATTGGTTGCTTAAAACTGATTTGGTGTTAATTACATACAAACTATTTTAAGTATTTTTTTATTTGGGAGAATAGCCATTCTGCCCACCAGCTTACCTTGTTCTCCAAACCCCACTCCTGCCCCATACTCATTCAGATAGACACTTACACAATCCCTCCCTGCTCCCTCCAAGCAGGAAGGAGTGGGGGGGGCGACTGTGGAAGTGCCTCCCTGAATGAGTCCAGGAGGAGAAAACCAGTTCAACTGCCCCACACTCTGGGAATCTTTAGAGCGGCCAGAGTAACTGCTTAGAGAGGTTACAGCAGCAGATTAACCAGCTTTGGGACACCCAAACTGCTTCTCCCCACACACATCAGCCCTTATTTAATAATAATAATCAAACCACATCTCAGAACACAGGATCCAAAACAAAGATATATTTTGGTTGCTAAAGTGGTGAAGGCCATACTGGTGGAGCTCCAACAAAAAAGACTATAGACAAGAGTCAACAGCTTTTAGGTCTTCTTTTCTTACACAGTTGAAGACCTTAAGGAAGAGATCAAAATATATGGCTTTGTTTAAGTATCCAATTGTAACTGTTTAGGTTACAAAAATTTTAAAATAATTTTCTGTTAATTACATGCAATGAAGTGTCCTTATTTTATTTAGTGCTACCTGAGTGATTCTGTTATGCCCTTCAATTCTCATATCAGAATATTATATCTTCATATAAACATTAAATGAAAAAAATAAAATGTAAAAAGCATTTAACTCACTAACAATGATAATGAAAGATAACACTAGTTTGCAAATTTAAGTTTGTTCACTGGGGTTTGAATTTCAATAGGTGATACTGACGAAATATGTTGCTGTGATTTAAAATATGACATATTTCCTTTATGTCCTTATGGAATCTCTCTCCTTGTTTTTCGCTCATCTGTGCAAGATTATCGGGGAAAAAATCAAGGTGGGCATGCAAAGAGTGAATTTTGATGCTCATATTGCAACCAAATTGCGAAGCTTTTCGAGCATATCTTAAACAACTTTCTCATAATCCTGTATTTATGATTTCCGAGAAAGTTTTCCATTACACTTTTAAAAGCAATCCAGGCTTCCCTTTCAACATCAGTCATAGTAGTTTCAAACTGACTGTCTAAAAGCAATTTTATAATTTGGGGACCAATGAAGATACCCTCCTTAAGTTTTGCATCAGATAAAAAGGGAAATTTACTGCAAAGGTACTTAAAGTAGTTGCCATTCTTATTCAATACTTTAATAAACTGCTTCATTATGCCTAACTTGATATGCAGTCGAGGTACAAGAATTTTATCTGGCTTCACCAAAACGTTCGTGCACAATATTTTTTGACCCCGGTGTAAGATTGTGCCTCCGAGGCCATTGCTTCTTTGTCCAATGCAGCATTTTAGATCTGCTATCCCATTCACAAATAAAGCGTGGCATTTTAGTGTACCCACCCTGTTGCCCCAACCCCAACAACATACATAACACTTTTAAGTCTCCACATAGTTGCCATTCGTGATCTTAATATTTCATTTTCTCCAGAAGCAACTTTAGATTGTCATAAGTTTCTTTTAAGTAGACTGAATGAGCAACTGGCACAGATATGAATGGGTTGAGCACGCTGAATTCTGATGGGATCCTTCCACTTGTTCAGATTACGAACTTAAGGGGACATAAATTCAAATTAAGAAAAGACAGATGTAGAATAGATGTGCAGAAATTTGCCTCTAGCCAGCGGGTGGTTAATTGCTGGAACAAACTTCCATCTGTCGTGGAAGTTGATAGGTTAAATAAATTTAAGGAGGAATTGAACAGGCATTTGGAGGGAATGGTGTGATTTTTTTTTTTGGCTGATGCTGCATAAGCTCATACACTTGCTTTCTTGCATCACATGCCACTACTACTACTACTACTATTATATGTACTTATCTCCATTATACAAGAGAACACCTTTTAAACTAGTCTTAGAAGAGTCTATAAATAGTCTCCATTCACTAGGAACATATAATGGAGCTCCTAAGGCACTTATTAAACCAGCAATATCACTGCAATACACGAGAGGACCATCTTGTGAAAAATACTGTATAAACTCCCTTTCACGATTTCTGTACCAGGAAAATGATGTACCTGGAGCAAGTAAGTTCTTCGCTTGAAGTCTGGATCCCAGAATTTCAGCAGCATACTTTGGAAGACCTAAGTCCCTTACTAAATCGTTCAGTTCGACTTGTGTGAATTGCTGAGGCATTAAAATATTTTCTGGTTGATAACATTCCTCTTCACCAACCTCTTTAGCTTTTGCTTCGGTGGAAGAAGATGTGGACTTCAAAGTTCTGGTGGAGGTTTTACAGGCAGATCAGGTCCATGCGGAACCAGTCTTATGGCTGACGGTAGATCTGGATATTCAATGTCTTTTTTATTTTTTGAATTGTAACCTTTAACGTTACATACACAAAAGTAACATTCAGCATGGCTTACTGGCTCATGCCACACCATAGGAACAGCAAATGGCAAGCACACCTTTTTTCCTTGACTCCATTTTCTAAGATGTTCGACACATGTATGGCATACTTTATGCGGTGCCCACGATTTATCCTGATTGCCTAGTATTATGTCAAAGTATGCATAATGTGATTTTTTTACAAAATCAGTAATATTTCGCCTCTGCTTTACAGGAACAAAACATGTCGGGACTGTTTATACACTTTCTGGTTGCCATACTAAAAGAAAACTAACACACAATGAGAGCTCACGACGGTTTTTACAGGAGTACTGTGACAGCATAAGGGATGTGCCACTTACATAATATAGGCTCTGTGGTTGAGTGGACTGTACAAAGAAGTGAGTGCATGCTCAGACAAGTTTAACCGATAACTACACACAGGAGTCTCCCAAACTCAACGTGGAAAATATAATTCTGGGAATCACAGATGGGCCAGAAGAGCAGGGTGGGGGGCCATCTATCTTCCTTGGCTACCTTGCAGTATGACCTTGCAGTGTGTGTAGTTATGGGTTAAACATGCACAATCTGTTGTATTTGAGGCAAATATTTGATATTGATTACAAATATAGGGGTATAAAACTTGTAAACCATTGCAGAAACTATAGTTATGTACACATTTGCATATAATACCTAGGTAATATTTTGTTAATGAATTGTGAAAAATCTTTGCGTGATAGAAACAAACAGACTTTGGTTTAGTAATCAGTAAACATGCATAAATAATTGCCACATACTTTTACTCAAACCCCAGATACACTGTAAACCAGTGTAATGAGGACAACAGTGATACAGGAGGATGGGTTAGGGAGATGTGCAGGTCTTCCTGAAGATCTTTCCAAGAAGGTAACTTACAAAAGTCAGCAGAGAAAGGGGGCAGTTGTGATGTTCTTAAAAAATTTTGTTATGAGTGTTTGTTTCATCCTTCATTATAAATTCTTGTAAAAGCCTCTAATCCTCTTTTAAACTTCAGACTATGCCCCAACAAAGGGTCCATTTCAAACATACCATTAGCCAGAGAATTAGACAAAACCAAAATCCTTGGCAGTGCCTTAAATGACAGTGAAGGCTTTTGAATTTCATCACTCTTTTCTTCTTCATTGCTTTTATCTTGCTTTCTTTGAAATAATCTCACATATGTGGGCTAAACTCAAAGTGATTGTTCTATTGAGGAGATGCCCTTTAGGGATTTCACTACACCAGGAAACAGCTTCCTTGAGCATACATTGCAAATCAATGGTTTAATTTGCCTGGAGATTACATTACATTTGTTACACAATTAGCAATTCACATTTTTCCAGGAATCATTGACTAGCATAGATGAATTACTCTCCATCTGGTTGAGAATTTTTTGTAAATGAATATGGTGTGTAATAAGACTTAAATGTTCCAATGAGACCCTGATCCATTAGTTGGAGCAAGGTTTATTTTTTAATTTATTACAGCAATAAAAGAATTTATATATAATTCAGTATTAATATTAATCAGAATAAATGATGCAAGGACACAAAATATATTTTCTCCATCTCCCAAAAGGCTCTCTACCTCCTCCGTCTTGTGCAGCAGCCAATTCCAATGATCAACACGCTGGCCGAAGGTCAACATCACATGATCTAATTTTTATTGCTTCCTAAAATTTATTTGGCCCCCCACATAGTATGAACGCTCCTAGCCATCTGATTAAACTTCAAGGAAAACTTCCCATCAGGTTGAACAATGACCTAAATCTTTTGCATCCTAAACCACACTTAATTTTGCATCTCACAGTCTGTACGTCACTCCCTGATTTCTTTCATCTGCCATTGTTCAGATCATAGGCGTAAGCAACCTACACCATTCTGAAGCAGCAACGTAGCCTGGTCATGATTATTTTCCATCTTACATACATTCAAATCATTGCAAACACTGCCCACTTCCCCTGTTTGTTCTCATCAAATGGTTGGGGAAATCAGAAACAAAAAGAGCACCAATATGTAACCCTGAAAACTCCCCATTCACTATTTATTTTTAAAATTTTATTTCATTTTATTTATATTTTGGCTAGGGCTACAAAAGCTTTCTTCCTTGCATCATTTTGCCAATATTAATACCACCTGAAATCACCAATGTCCATTACTGATGAAAGCTAAAGAAACATTAGTTACTTACCTCATCTTTATAAGATGCTGGGTCTCGTTTAATGAGGTTTTGAAGTTGTGGAAGATTATTAGGTAGCTGATTATTTACTCTCTTTCTCATTCTTATGCGGTACAAGCAAATAAAGTGGATATTGCTATGTCTTTATTTTTTACAATAACAATGCAAATCTGTAAAAATAACATTTTGTTTGCATTAGAATTACATGAACACATCTATTATATGCATTTCAAATCAGAACTTATGCATATGTAATAATCAATTTCCACAAAATCTTTAAAACATAACCACATTTTATATCACATATAATTCATATCAGAAACCAGTTAGGTACCTGAGTCTATAGAACAGACTCACTTTTACTAAAATAAAAGTGAGAACAATTCTGTTCTCACTTTTATTTTAGTAATCAGTTGAGCTACTAAGTCAAACAAATTTTATACAAGAAAATCCACATTCAGTAACTATTAGTTATACGCAGAATAATCAAGCTTGCCTTCTTTTTTTTATGGTCACCCTAAATACAAAAAGTTATTGGAACTTATGTATCCAGTACCATGTGTGGGTTAAGAAAAAGGTTAGTGAGACTGGATTTGAATTTCTATAGACTCTTTTTAGGAAATACATAAGGAAGACTTGTTTTTGTTTGTTTGTTTGTTTTAGTTAGTTGTTGGCGGATTGGCTTCTGTGGCCATAATGCACCTCACCAAATTTTTGCAGTACTCTGATCCAAGCCCGAGGCAGGATTCGAGCCCACGACCTTTGGGCTGCCAGGCAGGCAAGGAAGACTTCCAAATGACAAAGATGTAGAAAGAGATAAATGAGTAAAATCAATTTGGCTAACATGTGTAACAGGAAGTGAAATGTCAGTTGAAACATATGTTTCAACTGACATTTCACTCACTTGAAAACGAACTATTTAAAGTTATGTTCATAACACTGAAATTAAAGGCAGCATCAAAAAGTGAACAATTACAGTTGTAAATGGAGTTAATGTTACCCAATTTATTGAGTGCAAATGTGAGGAACAAAAAATGCTGGCATGACCAGTCAAGACAATAAGGTGAGATAATATTCAAAACGGCTAAACTTCAGAAAAGAGTGCACACTCCAGACTATCAGCAAGAAGAAAAGAAAGAAGACAGTGATTGACTGGTGAAGACTCCTCTGATTCACTGCTTTCTCCCTCTTCTCCTTGCAGTACGTAACAGGGAAAGGTCACGTGATGAACAAAAAGGTAAGGCTGATGATCTCCACACCATGCGGGAAATGCAAAATTATTGTGCTGTTTAGTTGTTGTCATGCTGCTCTTGGTTATTGTGTGTTATTGTTATATAAAAGGGGCTTAGAGGGGAACAGGCATTCTGTGTGTTATCAGACACTCAGTCTAAGATGGAACTAATATCTTTCTATTTTAGAAAATTTAAGAGAAGTCTGGTTAGCCTGCCTCCCTAAAATCCACTCATGCACACCTTCTCATTATGAGGAACTTCAAAGCCCTGTTATGTCACTTTGGTGGCAACGAATGTGTAAAGTGGTTCTCTTCAAGACACCTGGTCAGCTGAAGTGACACCTGGTGCTGAAGTGACAACCCTCCAGCATTTTATGACAACACGACGAAACAAATGGCCCTAAGACCTCGCCAGCTGTCACTCTCCCTCTTACGGCAGCAAGAGGATCAGAGTGGAAGCAGAGGGTGCTAAGAATCTTTGGGTACGACCAGGCTGTCATGCACGAAAACTGAACTTGGCCTGTTACAATGCAAGATTGCTTATCGGTGAAGAGAGGATGTTAGAGCTGGATAAATAATTAGAAAATGTGAGTTGGAATATCATCTGTTTGGCTGAAACAACAAGAAGAAATGAATCACTTATAAGTTTATCAAGTGGAAATGTGCTGTACGCTAATGGAAACAGTGAAAATAGTGAAGGTGGAGTTGGCTTTTTGGTCCGTAAAGATATAAAAAACAACATTTTGGAATTCAAAAGTACATCACCAAAGGTTTCAAGATTACTACTCAGGATTTCTAAGAGGTACAAACTAAAGGCCAAAATGATATATGCACCAATATTGAGCCACGATGATGAAGAGGTTGAAGAAATGTACACCGAAATTAAAAGACTTCTAGATGAAGACAAAACTCACTACAGTATCATTATGGGGGACTTCAATGCTAAGGTTGAAAACAGACAAAACAGGACAGAAAGAGAAACTATAGGAAATGTTGGAATTGGTAAAAAAATGAAAGAGGTGAAAGACTTGTGGAATTTGCAGAATCTCAAAGAATGCAACAATGAACACTTTTTTCAAGAAAAGAGTGAACAGAAAGTGGACATGGAAAAGCCCAAATGGATTACAACTAATGAAATTGACTTCATCCTCACTAACAGAAGATATATTGTGAACAATGTTACCATCCTGAACAAGGTAAATGTTGGAAGTGGGCACAAAATGGTAAGATGTACACTTAATATAGATGTAAGAAAAGAAAGGAAAAAACTGACTCCAGAAAATAATATAGAGGTCTCTGAGATAACAGAAGAGGAGAAAGAGCAGTATGTACTGGAACTTAAGAACAAGTTTGAGATTCGGCACACCATTCAGGACCAAGATATTGATTAGGAATAAAACAACTTTCTAAACTTATCAAAACTAAAGAAGTCCGAGAAATCTATAAGTAAAAAGAAATCCAAAGAAGAAAAAATTACTGAAGAAACATTTGTCGTGATGAATTGAAGACAACAAATTAAGAGCAAGATAAACACTGACAAGGACAAAATTCAGTATACCGAGTTACACAAAGCCATTAGAATGAAACTAAGAGAGGACATAAGGTTTAGCACAAGAAAAGTAGGACAAACAAAAGTAGGACAAGGAAAACAAAGGACTTAAATCAACAGTCACAAGCAGTAATACAGAAAGACAAATGTCTTTCCGTATTACTGCTTGTATTACTTATAAATACTTATACTTTCTGTATTACTTATAAATAGCAGAGAAGGCATAATTCAAATAGCAGAAGTCTACTAAAAAGATTTATATAAAGAACGAGGGAATGATGCGAGGGGTGGGGAAGATGATGACCAAATTAGTAACACACAACATACCCGATATCCTTCCTGATGAAGCAGAACATGCACTGAAGAAAATGAAGAATCAGAAATCTCCGAGTGAAGATTAAGTTACTGTAGAGTTGTTAAAATTGGGAGGAAGAGATATGACACAGAAACTGGCAAGACTCTCCACAAAATACATTAGGAAAGGCATGATGCTTAAGGAGTGGAATAATGCAATCATCATTTTGCTGCATAAGAAAAGACAAATCAGAAATTGGAAATTATAGACCAACTACCTTGTTGTCCCACATCTACAAGTTGTTCACAAGGGTCATAGATTAGAAAAAAAAACTTGATGGGAAGCAACCGAAAGAGCAAGCTGACTTTGGGACAGGATTCTCAACTATGGATCACCTTCATGTAATATCACAGATATTAGAGAAAAAAGAAAGCAAATGAATATAAAACACCATTATGCCTGACAGTTGTGGATTATTAAAAGGCATTTGACTCCATACAGCATGAGGAAATGTTTCAGGCACTGGAAAGACAAGGCATAGAACCCCAATACATTATGATTTTGAAGAAAATATATGAGAATGCTACCTTTATCAGACTAGACAAAGCCAGCTGAGGTAGCAAATTTAAAATTGTGATAGAAGTTCAACAAGGAGAGACAATATCTCGGAAGTTGCTTACTGCTGCCCTTGAGGGAGCTTTCAGAAGACTGGACTGGCAGCAGAAAGGAGCCAATGTGAATGGAGAGTACCTAAACCATCCATGATTTGTAGCTGACACTGTGATCATAAGCCATGATCCCAAAGAATTAGAGGAAAACCTTAATCAGTTATTCAGTTAGAAAGGATTTCGGACTAAAGATGAATATGGCTTAAACAAAAGTAATTTTAACAAAAGTAAGGAACAAGTATGCCACAGAAAGAGATATAATCATTGAAGGAGTAGAAATTTAAAATGTGGATTCATATACAGTACTTATCTTGGACAAGCCATTAGCTGTAACAATGATAAACACTGGAAATCAAGAGAAAAATAAATTTCGGATGGATAGCAGCATTCAGGAAATATAATCACATACTGAAGAGAAATATACCAATTTGTGTGAAGTGTCAAAAAAAATGAACCAATGTATATACATACCATGACTTATGGAAGTGAAACTTGGGCACTCACCAAAAGAATGGGAGAGAGAGAAGCTGAAAACTACACAGCAAAGAACGGAACAAATTATATTAGGAATCAGACCGCTTCGATAAGAAGGGAAACACATGGATTAGGCAGAAAAAACAAGTAAAGGACATTCTTATCAAAACTAAAGAACTGAAATAGACTTGGGCAGGACACATAAGCTCGAAGACATGATGACAGATGAAGTAAGAAAATAACAGAATGGTACTCAAGAAGAGCTAAAAGAAAACAACAGGGATGGACAGATGAAATTCAAGAGTTTGTGGGTGGATGGCCACTACACAAAACAAAAGGAAAGTTGCTGTAGACTCCTTCATCCTGCAGTGGATTGAAAATGGCTGATGATCATGGTTATTCTGTGTTCATGAATTGCAAAAGGATGGATATAAGACTGTAATTAAATGCTGTATGAGTGTGAATTTGAATATAAGTTTTTTCACTATGGATGTTTGATGAAGTATACAAGGTATGCGAGGACTGATGATGTCAGTTTTTTTTTTTTTTTTTTTTGTATTTCCAAGTTGCTTGACGATTTTATTTTTCTGCCAGCACCCACAAAAGCAGGGTTTGGGGGCAGCCCCCCAAGTCATTTCTGTTGATGTGCATGAGCAATTCTCATTGTTAATGCACATGAAATCATCTAGTAATATATGACCACAAAAGTGGGAGGGTTGGGGGGAAGGAAGCCTCCCCAAAAAAAGCATTTCTATTGACATGCATTAGCATTAGTTGAGGAATACAATGCAAGAAAGCAAGCTTACGCAGCATCAGCCAAAAAAAAAAACCATCCCATTTCACCCATCCATTTAATCCAAATGCCTGTCTAGATCAGTCTTAAATTTATTTAGGCTATCAACTTCCACAACACAAGATGGAAGTCTATTCCAGCAATCAACTACCCAATGACTAAAGGCAAATTTCTGCACATCTGTACTACAAACGTCTTTCCTCAATTTTAATTTATGCCACCTCAGGTTCGTAAGCTGAGCAAGAGAAAGAATCCTATCAGCATTGCTCTTGCTCAACCCATTCACGGCCTTATACACCTCAATCAGATCACTTGCAGGTGCCTAGTCTCCAGGTGTGCAATCTACAGAAAATAAGCTTTCTTGGTAAGAACGCCCTTTTGTTTCCTTCACCAACTTGTTGCCCTTCTTTGTACTCGTTCTAGCAACTCTACATCCGTCCTAAAATAAGGCCTCCAGGCCTGTACACACTACTCAAGGTGTGGCCTGACCACTGCCTTGTACAATGGGACAATCATCTCCTATGTCCCTGCTAGCAAAATTCCTATATATCATTGATAAGACTCCATGACCTGCTCTGGCATCCATCTGCACTGCTCAGCGAATTTAATATTTGACGGCACAATTACCCCCTAGGTCTTTTTCATTCTCCACTTCCCTGAGTGTAGTACCAGACAGTTGATACATTTCTGTGGTGTTACTGCTACCCATATGCAGTACTTTGCATTTGTCAATGTTAAACTTCATATGCCACCTCTCAACCAATTTGCCCAACTTATCTAGATCCTGTTGCAGTAGCATACTATCTTTAGTGTCATTAACAACCCTGCCAACCTTCATATCATCTGCAAACTTAGACATTAAGCATGATATACCGTCATCGATATCATTGATGAATACACAAAATAACAATGGGCCCAGCACTGAATCCTAGGGCACTCCACTAATAACATTAGTCCACGAAGAGCAGTGTCTATTGATTACCACTCTCTGTTGTCTCCCACTCAACCATCCCTTTTACCACTATAGCAACTTGCCATTAATGCCATACCACTCCAATTTTTATAGCAGTCTTCCATATGCAACAGTATTATCAAAAGCTTTTCTGAAATCCAAGTATATGATATCAAAATTATGTTTTGCATCCAGTGCCTTTGTGACCACATCATAGTATTCAATCAACTTGGTCAGACAATACCTCCCCTTAAACTTATGCTGTGTCTGATTTATTACTGCAGTCTTGTCTAGATGATCCTGCAATGCTTATTTAACTAGTGACTCCATTATTTTTCCCTGAACACAGGTTAAACTAACAGATCTATAGTTACTTGTGTCACCCTTTGAACACCCTTTGTGAATTGGGGATACATTTTCACACCTCCAGTACATGGAGACCTCCTCTGAGTCCAAGGAAGCTCTCATAATTATGGGTACTTACTTACTTTGCTGCCTCCTTTATTATAACTGGATAGATCCCATCCACCCCAGGTGCCTTTTTTTAAATTAACTTCAACAATTTCTCCTCCACTTTGCTCTCAGTTATTACCAAATTGCTTAGTTCTCTGTTATAGCTTGAAACACTTCCAGCATTCCCCTCCTTGAATAACCCATCATGTGCGAATGTAGATGCAAAATAATCATTCAGTGTATCAGCTCCTTGAGCTGGATCATCAATAGTTGAAGAATCTATGTTAAGTGGACCAATCTGATTCATCCCTTTCCTTTTAGAGTTTACATAAGTAAAGAACTCTTTGCTGTTTTTCTTTGCATCCTTTTCCAAAGATTTCTTGTAATCTGCCTTCGCCTGCCTAACCTCCTTTGTGACTTCACTACAGACTAACTTATACCTGCCATAGGCTTCTGTGTCACCTGATAATTTATATGCATCCCATGCATATTTCTTCTCTGCCACAAGCCTCATTAATTTATCTAACTTCCATTTAGACCTAAACCTTGAACAGTATTTCTTAGTTGGTATGAAAAGCCTAGTGGCCTCCAAGATTAAGTCCCTGAAGGTTTCCCATTTCGAATTCACCATTGGTAACATCATCAGTTGATTCCACTGTACAGAATATAAAAACTGTCTGAGACCACTGTAGTCACCTTTACAAAAGCAAAAACCCTTCCCTTTACCTTTTATGGTAGTTACATCTTTAAGTAAATCCCACATCAGAACACTGTGATCACTGTCACCCAGTGGTTCCTTTATCTGCAAATTCTTAATGCACCAATGGGGAATTCAAAAAGTCATCTTGCCAATAATTCTTGCTTAAAACTGCTTTTTAAATTACTGATATTATACTATTCTGCTTTAAGATGAGGCAGCTGTTTGTTCAATACCATGCAGTTAAATACTCGTTATTTGATACAAATGATATTTCACAAAACAAAAATTAACTTGCAGAATATCAAACACAGAAAGGTGACTAATTAGGAGAATATATTAGTTAATTAGAGACTCAGTTACATTGCAAAATACAGTGTTTACTGAATTATCCCCAATGATTTGAAACAATTAATACCCTACAAAACAAAATCAAAAGACACAAATAAAATATAAAAATTCACTACAGAAAATTAAAAAATGAAAATATACCATTTTGTAAAACAGAGGTTGCCAATCTGTGGGTCCAAACAGTATTGGGAGTCAGGGAAGAAGTTCAAGGGGTTGCAAGGAAATGAGAAATAAGAACTAAACATAATACTTTTATCATATCACTTGACACTGTAGTTATTAAAATGTCAGCAATGCAATTGGCAACACTCCTTTGAGACCCAATTGTAGCTCTTACAATGTCCCATGTTATGATTTTGGCTGTGTCCATTGCCATTTATGCCCCCTCTCAAAGTATGGGCCCTAGGTGCATGCCTAGTTTGACTAGGCCTAAGGTAGGCCCTGCACTGAAGAGGATGTATTATTTTCAAAAAATAATTTGTAATATGTTTTTTAATATTAAAAAAATGGATTTTTCAAGTTGTTTTTATAATAGGTAAAACAAGTGGTGATTGCTGGAACAAGCTTCCATCTGTTATGGAAGTGGATCGTCTGAATAAATTCAAGGAAAAACTAAAAAAACTATGGGAGAGAGATGGATAGGCAAAAATGATTTTTTTTTTTTTTTTGCTGATGCTATATAAGTTTGCTATCTTGCATCATTTTCCACTATTAATAGTGGAAAATGATGCAATAAAGGTGGCATCAAAAAGTGAACTACTATTATTATAAATGGGGTTACTACTTACCTCATTTAACCAAGTGCTAGTGAGAAAAACACCGGTGTGACCAGTTAGAAGTTAAATGGTACAGGAAAAAAGGTATTATAAAGATGCAAACATAAAAAAGGCACCAGGGGTGGATGGGATCTATCCAGTTATATTAAAGGAGGCGGCAAAGGAAGTAAGCAAACCCCTAGCCATAATTATGAGAGCTTCTTTGGACTCAGGGGAGGTACCCATGGACTGGAGATGTGCAAATGTAACCCCAATTCACAAAGGAGGATCAAAGGCTGACACAAGTAATTATAGACCTGTTAGTTTAACTTCGGTTCCAGGAAAATTAATGGAGGCACTGGTTAAAGAAGCACTGCAGGATCATCTGGACAGGAATTCAGTTATAGCTCAGACACAGCATGGTTTTGTTAAGGGCAAGTCTTGTCTGACCAATTTGATTGGATACTATGATGTAGTCACAAAAGAACTGGATGCAGGGAATAACTTTGATATTATATATTTGGATCTTAGAAAGGCATTTGATACTGTTGCGCATGGAAGACTGCTGCACAAATTGGAGAAGTGTGGCATTGGAGGCAAATTGCTGCTATGGATAAAGGGATGGTTGAGTGGCAGAAGACAGAGAGTGGTAATCAATGGACACTGCTCAACGAGGTGGCAAATGAAGTTTAACATTGACAAATGTAAAGTACTACATATGGGAAACAGTAACCCCAGATCAATGTATCAACTCTGTGGTACTACGCTGACAGTGGTAGAGAATGAAAAGGACCTGGGGGTAATTGTGCAGGCAGATATGAAGTTCTCTGAGCAGTGCAGACGAGCTGCAAGAGTAGCTCATGGTGTCTTGTCAATGATATACAGGAATTTTTCTAGCAGGGATAAGGATGTGATTATTCCCTTGTATAAGGCATTGGTCAGGCCACACCTTGAGTACTGTATACAGGTCTGGAGGCCTCATTTCAAGAAGGATGTAGAGCTGCTCGAACGAGTACAGAGAAGGGCAACAAGATTAGTGAATGGAACAAAGGGTTGCTCTTACGAAGAAAGGCTTAAGTTTTGCAAATTACAGAGCCTGGAGACTAGGCATCGGCGAGGTGATCTGATAGAGGTGTATAAGGCTTTGAATGGCTTGAGCATGCTCAATGCCGATGGGATTCTTCCTCTTGCTCAGAATAATCACCTGAGAGGGCATAAATTCAAATTGAGGAAGGACGGATGTCGGATAGATGTGCGGAAATTTGCCTTTAGCCAGCGGGCAGTTGGCTTGTGGAATAGACTCCCATCGCTTGTTGTTGAAGTTGATAGCCTAAATAAATTTAAGGCTCAGCTGGACAGGTATTTCGAACGAACGGAGGGGTGAAATGGGAGTAGTGGTTGGTTTTTTTTTTTTTTTTTTTTTTTTTTGGCTGATGCTGAATAAGCTTGCTTTCTTGCATCATATGCCTCTACTAATGCTAATGGCAGTAGTTGAAATTTAGTCTTGAAACCATCTGGAACAATTTTATTTACACAAATTTATATATATGTAGTTTTCCCTTACAAACAACTATGCTGACGCAACCACAATACATGACTGCAGCAAAACTTTAGTTTTATTTAATCATAGAAATTGATTCTATACATTATGTGTTGGCATTAGGATATACAAAGCTACTATCCAACTGTAAAATTCAGACATTTAGAGAATGTCTAGAAAAATATGAAATAAACTTTTTTTTTTCTTCATTACCCTACAATATACTTATAAGTGAATAACGATTCCTGACTTTTATAAAACAAGGGCATAGAGGGAATTTACTATTCTCTTGCTGTAAAAGAAATGGAAGAAATGTGAAATGGCAACTTAAATGAATCACTTTTCAATTTTTACAGAGGGGCATACCAAGGAAATACTATTCCATATAGCTCACTGTTAAAATATATAAAATAAAGTTTATTACATAATTTTCTAGGCACTGTACAGAATGCTTACCAAATTATGCAATAATAATGTTTTTTTCATTTTATATGTTTTAACAGCAAGATGCAGGAAAGAGTATCCCCCCCCACCCGAGGCTTTTCTTTAAATTAAAATTATGAGGGGTGGAAACCTGCATAGCTCTGTTCCCCATCTGTCAAAACAAGATGCCACTTCAGCCAAAGATAAAGATGACCGTCTAGCATCCTATTTTTCTTCCGACTTGCATATTGATGAACTTGGTAAACCACCTCCCACCATTCCCAGTACACTCCATTCAATGCCTCCTGTGGTCTTTCATCAAAAGGATGTCAGAAGGATTTTGATCAATCTTGATGCTAAGAAAGCTCAAGGTATTTCCTGATGGTATTTCTCCACTTGTTATCAAAACATGTGCTCCTGAATTTACTCCTGTTTTGTGTTGCCTTTTTTCACTTTCTTATTCTAAAGGTGTTTTCCCTTCTGCTTGGAAATTTTTTCATATCCATTCAGTTCCTAAAAAGGTGACAAATCCCTTCCATCAAATTATCATCCCATTGTACTTCTACTCTTTCTAAAGTAATGAAGAAATCAATTAACCAACCACTATTAAACTATCTAGAAACCTTCCATCTGATCAATAATTGCCAGTATGGATTCCACAATGTGGATCCGCTGGTGACATTCTAGCTTATGTTACCCATCTTTGGACAAATTCAATGGAAAAGTTTGGTGAAACTCGGGCAGTTGCTCTTGACATATCAAAGGCTTTCATCATGTTTGAAATAAAGGTCTTTTTAAATAAGCATTCATCTTATGGTTTACCAACTGATTTTTGTAACTGGGTATCAAATTTTCTCTCTGATCACTCACTGTAGGTGATGGTAGATGGCTCTCTGTCTTCTAACTTCTCCACTAATGCTGGTGTTCCCCAAGGTTTAGTTCTTTCTGTCCCTCTTTTCCCCTTGTGTATTAATGACCTTCTTCCCCTGATCCCTGATCAGAAATCCTATCCATTGTTCTGCTGATGACAGCACATTGCCTTCCACCTTTCAGTTTGAGAAAAGTTGTCCTGCACAAACAGCTCCAATTTCTCGAATATCCAATACCAATTCCTTAAATGCTGATCTCCAGGTAATTCTCCAATGGGTTGTTGTTGTTGTTTTGGTTTTTAGGAGCATTAGCAACTAAGGCCATATTGCTCCGGGATATGCGGTGGTCATTCCCTGACCTTTCCGCATCTTCCGTATTTGGTGGTGGTGGTTGTTGTTATTTGTTTTTTAGGAGCATTAGCAACTAAGGCCATACTGCTCCGGGATATGCGGTGGTCATTCCCTGACCTTTCCGCATTCTCCGTATTTGGTGGTGACAGGCTCGAACCCCGGTCTAATCAAGAAGCGTGTGCTACGCACTGCTGCTCCTTCCCACCTGGCTACGGAGGCGCCGTATTTGGTGGTGACGGGCTCGAACCCCAGTCTAATCAAGAAGCATGTGATACGCACTACTGCTCCTTCCCACCTGGCTACGGAGGCGCCTTCTCCAATGGGACTAGGATAACTTAGTAGATTTCAATCCACTCCTATGCTTATCTTCGATGATACTAATTTCTAGGCAAGATCATATATTTCTATTGGAGATTGACTTCTAATCTCTCTTGAGCCGACCGGGCTAGCCAGGCGGGTAAAATGCCTACCTCGCAACCAAAGGTCATTGGTCCGAATCCCGCCTCGGGCTTGGATCAGAGTAATAAAAAAACTCTCTCTTGGCATAAGCATTTCAAATATTGCTGACTGCATCTAAAAAACTTGGTTTTCTCTTTTGCTCTCAGCATTACACTTCTTCCAAACCGCTGTTCATTCTATACAAACCACAAATCCACCATACCGTGGAATATTGTTCCCACATTTGGGGTGGTGCCCCAAAAACTTCTCTCAGGCTTCTAGATTCTATTCAAAAGAGGGCAGTTAGGTTAATTAATGACTCATCTCTAACAGAGTCTGTCCACCCTCATAGACATTCTCTTTCTGCTACATGCCTTTTCTAGATACTTCCATGGGTGGTGTTGTTCTGAATTGGCTTCTATAATTCCTGCTCTCTCTTCCAAAGTAGTTCAAATGCATGCCACAACCAGTCAGCATCCCTTTATTGTCCAACTTCAAACTCACAGAACCAACTTCCCTTCTTCCTCATTTATTCATTCAACTTCAAATTTCTAGAACAACGTTCGTTCAAAACTATTTCCTGAAAATTACAATCTACAGAAGTTCAAATCTAATGTCAACAAATATTGTCTTTGTATCTTTTCATCTTCTTAACCTTCATTCCATGTATGGTACTAAGTACTATACGTTCTAATACCGCTGGTGTTTTAGGTTTTCATAAAAAAAATAATTTTTTTCTGTGAATTTTAGTGACACAAAAAAAAAAAAAAAAAAATTGTCAATTCAAGTCCTCAACATGTGGGACCTAAAAGTGGGCCTACTTCCACTTTTAGGTCCCACACGTTGAGTGACGTATATAGTGTATAGCGTAAACTGCTCCAAGAATACAGGAATATGTAAGATTAAAAAAAAAAAAAAAAAAAAAGAAATTTTAAATGCCAAAGTATTAATTACAGCAAAATTTCAAGTATATTTAGGGATAAGGCCTTTACCCATACAGATGACATCATCATCTGCATAGGTAAATGTCAACAGGAGTCGCATAATTAATGTAGAGTTACCAGATGACCTTTGTTTTCACTTGCGTCCCAGTTTTTTGTAATTTTAAAAAATCATCACATCATAAAATGAATTTTCATTAAATATTCTGTGTATTGCACCTTCGGTCAATATAACGAAATGAAAACAATGCACGGGTTGCATTAAGTGGACTGCATTATCTCAAAATTACACAAATCAAATTATGACTTCACTACTAAGCATCTCTCTTGAACTCACTGGCACTCCGACAAGATCAGAAATCTCTTCCATCTCGATCGAACCCAACTGCACTCCGGAAAAATCAAAACACACTGACGCGTCAGAGAGACAAGCCTTATTGTCTCACCATGCTTTCACACCCCCACATAAAAATTTTAAAAAATTTACAATGTGGAAAGGTCCTAAAGTCTGACAGCCCAACATGCATTCCAATGTGGTAGCACATGGGATTTTAACAATGTTAGAATCCTCTCTACAGACAACCAAAGCAACAGAAGGAAATTTAAAGCCTTCCTCATAAAGATGTTTGGAGCCTTAGCAATCAACAGAAAACAGGGAGTGAAATTCAACCACCTGCAATATTTACACATTTTGGATAAGAAAATAAAAGAGGAAATGAAAAACAAGGAAAAGAAAAGAATCCAGACAACCGGAAGAGTGGTCCACATATGACCCCTTTCAGACCCCCAGAACCAGCCTGCACATTAAAAGGTTATGACATTGACAAATTTAAAAACGAAATGGAAAATATGTATACTCAATCATTAGCATATATAAAAATATGGTTTTAAAAATATGATTACACAAATCAATTTGTGTAACTGATTTGTTTAATAGGGTTTAAAATCTTACAATTCGATTTTTTTTATGAAAAAGGAGTAAAAGTCGATGATAATAGATTATTTGACCAATTTATGAATTTGAATTTGTTTCTGAAAAAGGGAAAGATGATAACTGGGAAAACTTATTAACCCATAGAAAGTGGGCTGAATATTTTATCGATGCAAGAGGTCTGAGATATGTTCTGAGCTTTTAAAAATTGCTCAGTATACATTTTCTATTTATTATTATCATTGGCCATATGATGCAAGGAAGCCTGAGGCTTATGCTGCACCAGCCAAAAAAAAAAATTTTTGCTCACAATGTAGAGCGTGCAATTTCATTAATTGGCAATCAATGGAGCAACATTATAAATAAAACGGAAACAAATACTGTGAATGGTATTTCGTTAGTTACTTATAATTTGAAAATGAATTGTAAAACATTGTATGACAACTTAATTTGTAATGCAAACTTACTGCAAATGATTGGCAGTAACGACAAAAACATATTGTAATTTTTTTGTAATAAATATAAATTTTAAAATGTCCTCGTTTTTTAAACTAAAAATGTCCGAGTTTTTTCCTATTTTGTGCTAGTTTCTGAATTCTAGATCTGGTAACCCTAGGTTAATGGACGCATCAGAATGAACTTCTAATGCAATGAAAAGGCAACTTGCCTTCGCAATATGAGTTATGTAATTCGTAGAAAACTTAAGTTTGCTCATGGTAATGTACATAACTCAGACTATTGCAATAACTGTAAAATAATATCGCTTCTATAATCAACTTACAATCCTCCAAAATTTCTACTTACATATTTGTTTTTATAATACTATTTAAACTTAATCTCATCTCAGTCTAAAAAACCAGAAACGCCGATAACAAATCGAGACACGTGTTTGGCATTATACACGCAGTCCACCTAACGGGGTGTCATTATATGAAAACAATTTTTTTAAAAAGTAAACATAAAAGGAAAAATATATGCATAGTACAGGGCATCCCTCGAGTTATCCAATAAATGCATTCCTGGAAATTTTCGAGTAAGGTGGGAAAAAAAGTATCTCGAAAATTATTTCACAGTCTCAATAGAGATGAGTCAAAAGTCAAGTCACAGTCACAGTCTGCCATCACCATTAAATCGTAACAAATGCTGTGCGTCGGGGTATTTGTTATCTGTATGAGTATGCGCTGCGAGCCATTTTTTAAATATCATTTATTAAAAAAAAAAAAAAAAAGACAGTATATATTCATTGTAAGTTTTACTAACTTACAACAATTAGGAATACAAAGTTTCAAACAATAAGTAGCCGAATGGGCAGGAGCGTGAGTACAGTCGCACACGCTCTTTGAGTGGCCCGGAGTTCAAGCCCGTGATTGTAAAATATAATTAACGGTTGTATTTATTGACTTATTATAAACTCCACTGACCTGGTGGTCGTGCCGGTGTATAAACAAGGACATTATTTATTGTAATTTCCATATAGCCAATTGATCCCCACAAAATGTTTTTGTTGAGTTTTACTGAGCTGTTTTGTGTGCTTAGCCAATCAATGGTTGTTACAAATGGAGTTGCATTCCAATCCTTATCGTCATTACATGCAATATGTGATCTATACATTTTGTGTTAGCCCTATTGAACCAAGTGTCCACAAAAAATATAAAAAGAATATATTTTGTTTTAAAAAGTCGCTTTCCAAACGATTAACCACTGTACGTTATATTTCTCACTATTGTTCAATTATATATACCCCAGGGGCTCACATCTGGTGAGTATGGGCTTGGGAAACCCAGGGTCCTGAGCTGGATATCATCATTCTTCTCTTCTTTCTTTCTTGGTGCTTCCCTTCTACTTCTGACACTCTCTCTCTCTCTCAGGGTAATGCGGGAATTTTTTTTTTTTTTTTTTTTGGCTGGTGCGGCATAAGCCTCAGGCTTCCTTGCACCATATGGCTAATAATAACATTAAACTGAAACCTCTTTCGGCCAGGCAAAATTAAGTAAATGTTTTTCGGAAATAATTTTTCGTGTAAAATTGCTTGATGAGATAATCCCTACTCCGGCTGTAGCGTAGGGAAGCGGGGGAGGAAGCACAAAGGGTGCCGAAACATTCGCGCCTCGGGTGGATATTCCATATCACAATATAGCTTGTCGCCCAAATGCCGCTAGCCATTGTGGATTGAAGTGCGTGCCGCTCTACAATTTATAGCCATTGTGGATTGAAGTGAGTGCCGCTCTACAATTTATAGCCATTGTGGATTGAAGTGCGTGCCGCTCTACAATTTATAGCCATTGTCGGTTTAACAACTGGCTCGCAAGATTCTTGAAAATTTAAAGATCAGATCGTGCGGGCCGGCTCAAGAACACCACTGCTTATAACCCACAATAGTTAATCGTTTGAAAACCAACTTTTTGTATATTTTCTTTTAGCCTGTTTTTGTGAACATTAGATTCAATAGCACTAAGACAAAGTGTACCTGATGGGGAAATTGGTTACTAAGTATTAGCATTAGTGTTAGTGTTAGTAATGGTAGTAGAAAATGATGCAAGAAGGTAAATTTATAAGGCATCAGCCAAAAAAAAAAAATATATATATATATATATGTACACAAATTGTATATGTAACAATTAGAGTGCAAGAATGTTTGCTGATGCTATCGAGGCAGTGTTAGGTGGGTCGGAAAGCGTTTTGCAAATTACAGTGTCTGGAGGCTAGGCACCAGCGAGGTGATCTGATAGAGGTGTATAAAACTTTGAATGGTTTGAGCATGCTCAATGCTGATGGGATTCTTCCTCTTGCTCAGAATAATCACCTGAGAGGGCATAAATTCAAATTGAGGAAAGACAGATGTAGGATAGACGTGAGGAAATTTGTCTTTAGCCAGCGGGTTGTTGGTTGGTGGAACAGACTTCCATCCCTTGTCGTGGAAGTTGATAGCCTAAATAAGTTTAAGGCTCAGCTGGACAGGTATTTCGAACGAATAGAGGGGTGAAGTGGAAGTGGTTATTTTTTATTTATTTATTTTTTTTTTTATTTTATTTTATTTTATTTTTTATTTTTTTTGGCTGATGCTGCATAAGCTTGCTTTCTTGCATCAAAACCAAGTATACATATCACTGGTGACATGTGGTAATGAATATAACTGGCTATATATGCACGCTAAAATCTAACCAGTTATATCGGGTAAGCGTCCCTTAAGATTTTGTTACTGTTGGAAGTACTTAAGGGTGATTTTGTTACTGATGATAAAAGTAACTGATATTTTTAAGCTGCAGTCGCAGTTGCCACCGACATTTAGAAATCACCATTAAGCCCATCCCTAAATATCAAGAACAGAACAAAGCTGAGGTTGTGATCTATATAAGAAAACTAAGCTTTCATTTTCCTTAATGAATTTCTTTATATAGCAAACTCTTTAAAATCCGGTCTCATCGAGGATTCAGAGGTGCCGAATTTTAAAATTTTCTCGATTTTCGAGAGGTATGCCTAAGTGTTGAACAGGTTTAGAGGAGAAATATTTCAAAATATATTAAACACAAACGACTGAATCAGTAAGCATATACAGAGTGATCACTGAATTATGACCATCCATATAAAAAAGGAATGCGACCCCCCCTTTGACCAAGTGAGGAACGAGAGTGCGCAGTTAGTCGACCTACGTAGCATAGCCAAGGTATCAAAGCCTTCCAGTCCCCCGATGAGGTCCCACGACTACACACACACACACACACACACACACACACACACAGAGGCTGAATCCATTAATAATATTCTGAATGCCCTACTTCAGACTGATGAGAGTCCCATCAATGATGAACAAAAGTAAATTGAACAAGACAACCTGCTCCAACAATAAAATAGAACCTCCTTTCACCTCTGAGGAAATGAACAAAGCGCTTGACAGAAAAAAATCATATAAATGCCCTAGTCACGATAATATTGACGCTGAGGTCATCAAGAAGGCAGCTATACATCTTCCAAACCACCTATTAGCACTGTTCAATAAATGCCTTGTGAAAGGAATATTCCCTGATTCTTGGAAACAGGCGGGCTTCAACTCATCCTAAAAGGTCCAGACAAAGATCCTACTCTCCCCAAATCTTACAGCCCCATTGCTCTTCTCCCGGTCTTGGGCAAGGTAATGGAGTGGCTGCTTCAATCCAGATTATCTACCTATTACCAGACGGCTAACTCAGACTCTCCAAAGCAGTATGGCTTTAAGCCAGGATGCTCCACTGAAGACGCTATGAACAATCTCCTAAACACAGCAAACTCAACCACAGAAAAATATCTACTCACAATCTCCATTGACTTTGCTGGTGCCTTCGATTCCATCTGGTGGCCCAGCATTGTCAGGAGATTACGTCCACTCAATATTCCACTCAACCTCTACCGCTGTCTCTAGAACTACCTCTTCAATCCCTCAGTAACTGTTCAAACAAATTTTCAGAAAACTTCCCGACCAGTTGTTAGAGGTTGTCCTCAGCTTAAAAGTAGAAGCTAAGTTGTTAGCCTCTACTTTTAGAACTTAATACTAGATGAATTTCTTCTTATGGACCTAGGCCCTGTGGACTGCATGGTCTATGCAGATGACCTCATCCTCCCTATCAAAGCTGATTCTAAAACTCAGCTTGAGCAAATTGCCTCCCATGGTTTAACGATCCTCCAAAATTGGGCAAACAACCAAAAGTTAGTCATCTCTGGAGAAAAAACGAAGACTATCCTCTTCAAAGGATCCTTGAACATAAGAAGACCGCCCCAAATTAAAATCTCTGGGCAGACATTGCAACTCGAAACAGAACTCAAATATCTAGGAGGAACCTTTGACTCCCGGTTAACATTCTTACCTCATCTTAATTACCACTACCACAAAATACGTCGTTATACCGCCATGATCGTAAGAATTAGCAGGGTAGACTGGGGTTTGAAGAGGACTCTCATACTACTTTACAAAACCATCTTACCAGATGGTAAGAAGGTTTTGTAATTTTTACAAAAACCATCTCATGCTACTAATGTAGTACGATATGATTTTTACAAAATCATCTCATGCTACATTACAAAACCATCTTCTTACCAGATGGTAAGATGGTTTTGTAAAGTAGCATGAGAGTTTTTTATGGTGCAGGCATATGGTTCCCTCGTGCCATCATTGCACGTAATAAAGCAAAGGTACATAAAATTCAACGCAATATCCCACTCACTGTGACCAGAGCTTGCTGTACAGTCAGTAATCCTGCCCTCCAGATCTTAGCAGGTACTCTTACTTTGGACCTGGAAGTTATTCGTCACGGCCTTGCATACCGCATAAAGAGAGGAATTCCCACCACCATTCTGGATATAACACTCGTTAATGATTCAAAAAAACAAAATGAAACAGATTACCTCTAAGCTCTTCCAGCATTGGCAACGATTTTGGGAGCAAACAGTCAAAGGTGAAACAACTAAAAGATTTCTTACACAAGTTATGATTACTGCACCAAAACCTCTGCCGTGGTACTCACCAGGCCTTCAGTCTCGTTCTTCCTCACTAGTTATGGATCGTTCCGGGCCACGCTGCATGCCCTGGGTCTCACCGATTCTCCTCTCTGCCCTTGCGGTAATAACGAAGGTGGATTCACCTCATATATAATTGCCCTCTTTATGATTTACCAAGTCTCCTAACTACCAGAACTGGAAATATACCCCATGGGCAGGAATATATCTACATAATTGACGAAACCAACTACAACGCCTTCACTACTTTTGCCCAGACTGTATTTGAAATGCGTCAAAGCCACCTACAGCAAACTGTTCAGTGCACCTCTATCTTATAATGGACCCAAAACTCAATTCACAGAACATCTCCTGAATGGAATCAAAGAAAACACCAACAGGATATTGATCTTTATCCTGACATAACAGGAATCTCTCGACGTTGGCAAAGGAAATTCTCTTACAAACCCACCAACCCAAAAGGACTTTTCTACAATAGACACAATCAATAACTGCATGTAATCCTTGGGCTTCATGAATCTCTATGCCTCCTCTCATCCCCTAACTTCAGAAGATGATCCAAATCCACTTCCCAGCATGGGACACTTCTCATTGCCTACAAGTTACCCTTGGCCGAAGAAGATTTAATTGCTGACGCTGGGCCCTTGCCCAGTTTGGATCCACTCACTTGCTGGCACCTCTTCTCTTCGAGGTGTAGGACAATATCTGATTTTCCTACTTGAGTAGGAACTCACATAAATAATCCTCCGGGAGTGGGACTGGCATATGATTTGTCAAATGCAGGGTCATGCCATTAGACAGCCCGAATTTGTGGGTCACTTGGCCTCACCCCTTCTCCTATTTAAAAAAAAAAAATTTTTTTTTTTTTTTTTTTGGGCCCTCCTTGGGAAGCTTAGGCTAATCCCGGGATTGGCCAGCCAGAGCTCTCTTCCTACTTACCTGATCCGGCTCCCAGTGCCAGTGACGGTAACTAGCGGTCTGTGGTGCTCTACAGACTCTAGGCTAAACGGCCAGATGAACAACATAACCCAAACTAAGCAAACATGAACATACACTAACATATGCTATCAGGACTTGACAGTACTGTCTTACTTCACAAGAGATCCAAATGTGGAGTTGTGCGAAAGCACTGGTGCCGCTTGTCAAAGAACACTATTTCACTATGCTCAGAGAACTTCACCTCCGACTGCACAATTATCACCAAGACTTTTTTATTGTCTACTTCCCTGAATAGTGTACCGAACAGTTGGTATGTTCCTCTGTGGTTCTTGCTACCCACATGCAGTACTTTGCATTCGTAATTGATAAACGTCTGCAGCCCATCTGCCTAACTTTCCCAGATCCTGTGTTTTAGGAGCATACCGTAATCCTGTCATTAACCACCATGCCAACCTTGATATTATGCACGATATGCCATCTTCCATATCATTGATAAATATAGAAATAAAAATGGGCCCAACACAGAACCCTGGGGAACTCCACAAATGACATTAGTCTATGAAGAGCACTGTCCGTTGATTACCACTCTCTGTCTTCTCCCACTGAATCGTCCCTTTATCCATAGCAGCAACTTGCCCTTAAACCCACATTGCTGCAGTTTGTACACCAGTCTTTTACGTTAAACAGTATCAAAAGCTATCCTGAAAATCCAAGTATATGATGTCAAAATTATTCTTTGCACCCCGTTCCACAGTATCCAATCAAATTGATCACAGAAGATATCCCCTTAACAAACCCATGCTGTATCTGAAGCATAACGGTAGCCTTGTCTAGGTGATGCTGCATTACTTCTTTTACCAGTTACTCCATTGTTTTCCCCGGCGTTACTCTAACAGATCTGTAATCACTCGTCATCCTTTGATCCCCCTTTATGAATTGGGGATACATCGCACATCTCCAATACATGGAGACCTCCCCTGAATCCAAGTCTGCTCTCATATTTAGCATTAGTAGAGACATATATGATGCATGAAAGCAAGCTTTCTTGCATCATTGCCATCATATTTGGCTGAGGTAGAAGCAAGAAAGCAAGCTTTCTTGCTTAACAAAAGGGTGATGCTTTGGGTGATGCTTCAGCATCACCCAAAAAAAAAAAAAAAACCCTTTCCGTTTCATCCATCCATTCACTCCATATGTTTGTCTAGTTCTACCGTGAATTTATATAGGCAGTCGTGGCTGAGGGTTTGCTAACTTCTTTCACTCCCTACCTTAATAGAATTGGATAGATACCATCCGTCCCAGGTGCCTTTCTTATGTTTAACTTCAACAACTTCTCTTCCACTTTCCTCTCAGTTATTACAAAATCATTTAGGTCCCTGTTAAAGTTTGATAAACTTCTAGTATCCCTTTTGTCAGCACCATGGCCAGGATCATCAACAGTCGAACCATCAATATCAATTGCTCCTATTTGATTCATCCCTTCCTTCTAGTGTTTACCTAAGTACAGACTTTGCTGTTTTTCGTTGCGTACGTTGCTAAAGATTTCTCGCAATCTAACGTTGCTTACCTAACCGCCTTTGTGACTTGTCATAAACTAGTTTCTACTACCACAGCCTCTTGTGCCACCTGATAATTTATAAGCATTCCAAGCATTTTTCTTCTCTGTCACAAGTCTCATCAGTTCATCTAACATCCATTTAGCCTATACTTTGAAGAGCATTTCTTTGTTAAAATGAAAAGCCGAGTAGCTTCTATGATTAATTCCTTGAATGTTTCACCTAGAAATTCCTAATGTTTCATTTAGAGTTTACTGATGGTAACATCATCAGTTGGTTCTACCGTATGGAATTTAAAATCTGTGTGAGACCACTGTAGTCACCATTACAAACGCAAAAACCGTTTTCTTTGCCCTTCATGGTAGTTACATTTTTAAGTAAATCCCAAATCAATACAGTGTGACCACTACAACCTAGTGGTTCTGTTATATGCAGATTCTTAATTTTTTTTTTTTTTTTTATGTAAACCCAAAACACGAGAGATATTAGAAATTATAGTACTTAGTACCGAGCTTGGGTTGGAGGTTAAGAAGATGAAAGAAGATATTTGTTGATATTGGACTTGAACTTCCGTAGACTGTAATTTTCAGAAAATACGTATGAAGGAAGGCTGTTCCAGAAGACGGCAGTTAAATGAATGAACGAGGAGGATGAAAAGTTGGTTCTGTGAGATTGAAGTTGGACAGTAAATGGATGTTGGTTGGTGGCTGCAGGTATTCGGACTGTTTTCAAAGAGAGAGGGAGAATTATAGAAGCCAATTCAGAAGAACAGTGCCCATGGAAATATCTGTAGAAGAGGCATGTAGCAGAAACAGTACGTCTATGAGACAGCGAGTGGAGGGACTTTGTTAGAGATGAATCATTAATTAACCTAACTGCCCTCTTCTGAATGGAATCAAGAAGCCTGAGAGAGGTTTTGGGGGCAACACCCCAGATGTGGGAACAATATTCCATGGTAGGGCGGATTTGCGATTTATACAGGGTGAGCAGCTGTTTCGAAGAAAAGTAACGCCGAGAGCAAAAGCGAAAACCAAGTTTTTTTAGATGCAGAGGAAGCAATATATATATAATATGCTTGTGCCAAGAGAGATTAGAAGAGAGGGTAATCCCCAAAACAGATATATCATTTTGCCAAGAAATCGGAGCGTCACCAAAGATAAGCATAGGAGCAGAAGAATCCTTTTTGCGAGATATAAGATAAGACCGAGTTTTAGAAGGATTGAAATCAACTAAGTTGTCTCTTCCCCACTGGAGAATTACCTGAAGATCCACATTTAGTGAATTGTTAGCAGATTTTCCAAAAGTTGAAGCTGATTGAGCAGGGCAAGGTTTCTCAAAATGGAAAGTGGAATGCAATGTGATATCATCGGCAAAACTATGGATAGGATTTCCAGTCAATGGAAGAAGGTCATTAATATACAAGAGGAAAAGAATGGGAGAAAGAACTGAACCTTGGCGGACACCGGCATTAGTGGAGAAGTTAGAAGAGAGAGAGCCATTTACCATCACCCTCAGTGAGCGATCAGAGAGAAAACTGGATAACCAATTACAAAAAAAAACAGATGGCAAACCATAAGATGAAAGTTTGTTTAGAAGACCTTTATGCCAAACACGAAAGAAAGCCTTTGAAATATCAAGAGCAACTTGTGTTTCATCGAACCTTTCCATTGAATTAGTCCATAAATGGGTAACATAAGCCAGAATATCACCAGTGGATCGACACTGACGGAATCCATACTGGCGTTCGTCGATCAGACGGAAGTTTTCTAGGTAGTTTAAGAGTTGGCAGTTAATGGATTTCTCCATTACTTTAGAACGAGTAGAAGTAATTGCAATGGGATGATGATTGAATGGGAGGAATTTGTCCCCACTTTTCGGAACTGGTTGCATGTGAGGAAATTTCCAAGCAGAAGGAAAAACACCTTTCGAATAAGAAAGTGGGAAAAGACGGCAAAGAATAGGAATAATTTCAGGAGCACAGGTTTTGAGAACAAGTGGAGAAATATATCATCGGAACCTGGAGCTTTCTTAGCATCAAGGTTCATCAAAAATCCTTCTGACATCCTTTTGACGGAAGACCACAGGAGGCATTGAATCGAGCGTGTTGGGAATGGTGGGAGGTGTTTTAACAAGATCATTAATACATGAGTTGGAAGAAAAATGGGATGCCAGCAGGTCAGCTTTATCCTTGGCTGAAGTGACAACAGAACCATCTGGTTTGAACAGAGGTGGGAGCAGAGATGGGCAAAAGTTGCGACCAATAGCTTTGGCAAGAAACCAGAATGCTTGGCTACCATTAAGGCAAGAAGCAAGTTTTCTACTCAGCCTGTTCAAACTCTAGTTTGGACTGATTAATAACTGCTTTACAACTGTTGCGAGCTTTGGTGTAGGCAGAAAATGAAGCTGAAAAATTAGAAACAAGCCAATTACGATATGCAACGTTCTTCTCTTGAACAGCCTTAGCACATTTATGGGAAAACCAAGGTTTAGATAAAGGACGAGATTTTAAAGAGTGTGGGATAAAGGATTCCATTCCTGCAAGAATAATTTCACTGACACGATCTGAGCAAACGTTGACATCAGAAGTTTTGAAACAGTAATCCGACCAAGGAAAATAAGAAACGAGATCTCGCACGTCATCCCATTTTGCATTCTTGTAATGCCAAACAACACGAGGTTGGGAATAGCCAAGAGATAAAGGCTCCATTGGAGAAGAGACAATCACCAAGTTGTGATCTGAAGTGCCTAAAGGACCTCTCACTTCGAACGTATACTTAGAACGGTTGTTTGTGGGAAAAAGTTCAAGCGTATTGGCTGTATGATTAGGATTGTCCGGTATTCTTGTAAATAAATGAACAATCTGTGCAAGATCATTAATAATTTCAAAAGCCTCAACATCTCGACCAGCTGGGTCGGTGTGACTATAAAGCGGAAGACAGCTGGAGTTGTGAATATTAAAATCACCAAGGAAGATTACCTCACTGTTAGGAAAGTTGGACTGGAGAAAGTCAATTGCAAAGAGAGGAAATCAAAGAGCTCCAAGTGATTAGTGGAGTTCAGAGAACGGTAGAGAGACAACTGATGAATTTGACAGAATGAGATAGACAGATTTTAAGCCAGAGAAGAGTTTCCAAATTGCCAAGTCTCTGACAGGGAATATCAGAATGGACAGATGCACAATTATTGCTCTTGGCAATATCATGTCCCGTTCTTCAACGATCTTCAAACCTCACACAAATTGTATATTTCATAAGCCCTGATAAGAACTGCCCGTCCTCAGATCCAAGCCACTCCCACCAGCTTGAGCCCTTTGCTTTGCTACTCTGGTTTAAATACGGTCTATAATCCTATAATGATATACTTCTCTGTCTATATGCAATGGTATTAATTCCCACATCAAGACAAATCTTCCTTTGCCTGATATTGAACTACTTTCAACAGAGAGCATCAGCTGCATTGCACCTTCGGGGCCCTGATAGGGTAACATTTCGTTTAAATGTTATTACCAGAGACGATGCTGTCTAATGAAATGACACATCACCCTTTTTTTATGGATTCGAAGAGACAAATGCGATTGCTGATGAAAGTACCTGACTGCTCCGCTTCTTAATATTTCCGGATTTTTTGGTTTATTTATTTTATATATTATTTTTATTATTTCTCCCTGACTGGGGGGTTCCACCCAGTGACGGGTATTGCTACCAAGTACACAGGGTGGGGTTGTTATGTCTGGAGTTACTATTTGTGAAGGAACTCTCTCTATCCTACCGGTGTCAAGATTGAGACTTTCTGGGTTCTTTTTAGGTGTTCTTTGGAAGACCTACACTGGTGTTCAGAGAAAGTGCATCATCCTTAAAATATAATTGTCGTCCGAATAACGTAAGCATATGGCAATATTTCTTACAGATTGCATCAGATAAAATTCACACGCGTAGCCAATGACGTAATATTGCATCAGCTATTACTTTCGGCTATATAAGCACGCTCTGCAAGAGTTGCGGTCATTCCCTGCTTGTGTCAGGATGGCGAGTTAAGTGCAGTTCGCATTACAAAGAAAGAGTGCTATTGTTGCTTTACGTGAGGAAGGATGTTGTTCCTGTCATATTTCCTATAGAGTGTCTTGTAATCATCGACAGTGAGTAGATTTCTTTCCAAACTAAAGAATGCTGGTTCTTCTGATAGGAAAAAAGGAACCGGACGCAAACGAGTCTCTACTCCAAAAAAGGACCGCGTTTTGAAGCGCTTAGGTCTTAAAAACCGTAAAGCTTCTTGGTCTGAGCTGAAAAGAGAACGGGAAGAACTTACAGAAGAACTTACTGCACTTGTAGCAAGTGCAGTAACAGTCAGAAGACGCCTCTTGAAAAATGGACTTGTAGTCCGTCGTCGTAAGAAGACCCTCTTCACGCAAAAAAATGAAAAAGGCCCGATAAATTTGGTGTAAGGAGCATGTCAAATGGACCCCGGAGGAGTGGAAGTCAGTTGAGTGCTGGGAGCACATTATGTATGATTGCACCCATTATGAGGACCTCAGGTGCAGACTGATCACTGCAATACACTACCTCCCCAAGAACTTGGAATCACATCTATTGGACTCACTTGAGGAATACAGGGAGCTAAAGGAATATGCCCAAAAACTATTTGGTAGGCGTAAAACACTGATAGCCATCTACAGAAGAAGATAAAAAAAAAAAAAAAAAAAAAAAAAGGAGACACAGAACACGCGTGGAGATCACTCAAGGAGAACCTCGCCCAGGAACCTGCTTACTACCAATCATCTAAAACCAGCGATCGCAAGAATAACCCCATGGAGCTGCGGATCTTTCCATGATGAAGAGAACCACAGCCATAGCTAACAGACCAACAATGACCTGACCAGTGTTCCTAGCTGAGGAAAAATATGGCTATCAATGACAGAGAAGACCAACGAAGATAGAGAAACTCCAAGTTGCTGCCTCAACGGAGCCATATTGGCTCTATGCTCTGCACTCTCTTGTGCAGTGCAATTCTTTTACTCCCACTCCCGGCAGGGGAGGGAGGTGACGGCTTGCTGTCGCCTCTCTTCCCTGCCACACCATTTCTTCCCTCTGGTGGGGCATGGGCATGCCTCACTGAAAAATTGGGGGTCACCTACCCTATCGACCCTCTTCTTCCTATTTCACCCCCCAGCCTTCACTCTCCCCTCCCAGCACTTTTTCTTGCACAGCGTATAGCCCTACACGTCCAAATTTAAAATACACCAAAAATTTTCGCCCAACCTTTTAGGCACTTTAGAAACAGGCTTTCAGCGTCAAACCCCATATTAGTGCTTTAATGTAAGTGATTTAAAATCAACCGCGGTCGTTCCAATTTTATTTTAGGTCCTAGCCACTAAAATCCCAGGAAAGTAAGTGGCAGGACCTGCCAGAGTACAATTGACTCAATGGTAACACCCGGCTAGCCTCCACGTGGCGAGGTATGGGCAACGTCTGGTCCCATTAGGGGCCTGGCGGCCAATAAGCCGGAGAAACAATGGGCACAACATATAACACTACTCATGACCCACACACTTCTAAATCTCTGGCTTTGACAGGGTACTGTCACCGATACATAGAACATTCGCGGAGATGGGAGAAATCCCAGGAGCCGCTAGACCCTCAATACCTCATACCTCATACCTCATACCTCGTGAGCCATACATAGGAAGACATTTTATCCATGTGATCTTGATGGAGGTCACTATACTGTCTGCCATAGGGTGGCTTCTTTGCCCATCTTTCTAGCTTCATTTGTGCCGTCTGGGTAGGTGGGGACTCCTCGCTTAGTTGAAGTGGGGTATGCTGCTGTGTGCTTCTGGAAGTAATCCTTTAATTTAGCAATCACTCTTTTCTGTTGTTCGATGAGGCTCTTTCCTCTGTCAGACCCTTTCCTCCCTCTTTCCAAGCTCTTGTCATTCTCTCCACGGCTGACATTTGGGTAGTGTTTGCAGCTCTTGGTTACCATTGTCCTTGTCTTTCTCATGATATCCTCCTGCTCGGTGTTAGTCTAATCTGTGATCCCGAAGGAGTCTATTAGCACAGGGACTGCATAGGTGTTTATGGCTTGAACTGTGTTCTCTCCGTTCAGCTTTGCTTTCAGCAGGCTTCTGAGTCTCTGATGGTATCTTTTCCTCAAGCAGGCCTTGATTTCCTTGTGCAGTAATTGTTCAACCTTCACGATCCCTAAGTATTTGTAGTTCTCTCCCTCTGTCATGGCTTCGATCTCTTTACTAGTCTGCAGGTCTTAGTTTCGGCTGACTAATTTCCCCTGATGCAATCCGTGGGCATTTATCTAGACCAAATTCCATCCTGATATCATTGCTGAATTCTTCGGTGATCAGGAGTAGTTGCAGTATAGCTTCTCGGTTTCCGCACAGAGTTTGATGCAATCCATGTACATCAGGTGAGTGAGGGTGTTCAGGCTTTTCCTTCCTTCTTTGAGGTTATATCCATACTTGCTGCTGTTGAGCATGATGGGTAAAGGGTTGAGTGGTCAGAACCACAGTGGGTTCAGGGCATATCCCTGAAAAATTCCTCTCCTAATGGGAATTGGTCTGGTGGTAATGTTCTCGACCTTAATCATGGTACTCCATTTCGCCATGGTTGCTTCTAGGAAATTTGTCACCAACCAAATTATGATGTTAGGGTCCCCCTGTAAATCATTACATCTACCCATATATTTATTTTTTCTGTAAATGGAGTGTGTTCTCTGGTCGATTTGCCTGTTTGCTGGACGAAAAAACCCTAGTTTCTGGGGGAGAAAAACATTGCTATCTACGCCTGAGACCGACTAACTCAGCCACGGAGTGAAAACAGTCCACTAAAGTTCTTCGCGTCATCAACGGGATTCGAACCCAGGCCTTTTCCACGCGCCTCTATTAGCGAGCTATGAGGCATGGAGTCGAAGGCCTTGTGGTAATCGATGTGGGCCGTGTACAGGTTGTGCCGCTTTTTATAGGTTTGCTCGATAACTGCGGAATCTATGGTTAATTGCTCGTTGCATCCTTTGCACATCCACTTGCATCCTTTCTGCTGTTCGGCGATTATGTTCTGGCTCCCCAAGTAGTCTGATATCTTCTTGGTTATGCAGCTAGTGAAGTTCTTGTACATCTTTTGGAGGAAGGTGATTGGCCTGTATTTCGCTGGGTTTCTTGTATCTTCATCTTTAGGCTTCAGATATGTGATTCCTTGAGTGAGAAACTTCGTGAGTGTCTCTGGGTGCCTTATCATTCGGGTGAACTGCTGTGCTAGGTGCTTGTGTGCAAGTCAGCTTTCTGTACGAGTAGTTTTAGATGTTATCATTTCTTGGGGTTCACCAGTTGTCAGAGTTCCCGATTGACTGTTTTATTTTTTCCTCCCGAATCTCCCACTCTCTCTCATCTCATGTACGTCCTCGTTTTACTTTCGTTCTAGTTCTATCCAGGGGGCTCTGCTGTTATGTCTTACTTCACTGCTCCATATGTTTCCCCAGAACTACTCGCTCATCTTTTGCTCGGATGGTTCATTTCCGTCTTTCCTGTTTTCTCCAAAACACCTGTAGAAGGCTCTTTGGTCATCATTGAAAATCCGGTTGTTTTAGTTTTCTCTGGGAGCTCTCTTTTATACCAGCGTAGTCTACTGATGAGTGTGAAGAGGTTCTGCTTCAATGCGTCAAAGTATTCACCTATTCTCTGATTTTTGGTCTCGTGTTTGCTGTGGACGCTGTATCTCTTGAGGATGCTCTTCACTTTTACAATCAATTGCTTACTCCCATTATCCTGTTGGTACTGGGTCAATTGGCCTATCTTGTCTCTTAATCCTTCTATTTTCTTCCCCAATTCTTTCTTTTTTCGGTGCTTCTGCTGGTCTCTCGTTTCTCTTCCATTAATCCTAGCTGCTGCTATGGCAGCACAGTACACGGCTGTGTGGATGGCCTCCAGTGTTGCACCATTGTTGTCGAGGTAATGTGGCATTATTTTCCAATTAAGGTGGTCTGTGACTCTCCACAGGGTTCTATTGGGCCTCTGCTTCGGTGTCACATGAGTCTTTGTGGGGTCCATTCCTTCGAATTCTGATCGGATTTTCTTCCAATCGTCTTTTATTCAGAATATCATGATCTCGTCTCTCTCCACTTCAGCTGCTCTGGGTCGTATTTCGCTTGTTCTTCCTTCTCTGGTTCCGTGTTTCTATATTCTTTGTTCTTTGTAATTAATCGCTCACGTCCTGCTTTATTTTTTCCAAGATTACACGCTATCAGATTCTTTTTGAAGATTGTCCTTCTCTGGTCTGCTATTCGCTGTTTGGTTACCTGAATATCCAGGAATCGTTCCAACCACTTTGTATGTAGTCTCGACCTGTACATTGTCATATCGGTCTTTAGCTTGGTCATTTTGTATATGCTCGCACGATGTACCAATTCGCATGTGATGGTCACTAGCGCAGGTACTCAGAGAGCCTTCCAGCTGGTGGGGCTGGATGGTCTTGTCCTTCTCTTGTGGTAGCCATATGGGGGACAGCATCACTTGCTCCACTGTCTTCCTTGGGAGACTGTCTCCGACTTTTTGAACCTACCCCTCTGCCTAAGACCTAAACTCGAGTGACTTCGTCCTGCACCACACTCGATGCAGTATGACCATTACTTTATTTATTTAAGACATCATCCATCTATGGAGGTGGACCTGTTTAGCTTCGGCAGTGGTGGGGCTAGTTCTTGTGAGTGATGCCAGATGGCGCCACGATCTGCCTTTGCTGTCACTCCGACCTTGCGATAGGTAGGTCTGTCGGAGCAACTTTTGCGATGTTTATTTTATTATTATTTATTTTTCCTTTTGTTTATTATTATTATTATTATTATACTAATTGATTATTATTATATTTTTTTTTAAATTTAACAATCCCCGGGCATTACCCAAATACTTACATGTGCGTTTTTTCTCTGTGTGTGTGTGTGTGTGTGTGTGTGTGTGTGTGTGTGTGTGTGTGTGTGTGTGTGTGTGTGTGTGTGTGTGTGTGTGTGTGCGCGGGTTCGTTCACTGGCCGAGTTGTTTAGATAGCAACTTTACCACAAGAGAACCAACAGTAGCAATAGTTGAATTATATCAACTGCAGATGGTTAGTTTTGTGTGTGAAGAGCCAAAGCAACTAAGGCTACGAAGCTTCAGTATATTACGTTCGGAATTGCCTTGTCCTAGGGTGGTTTACTGTTTGCTGGATGAATAACTCCAGGTTCTGGTGAAGAAAAAAACATGCAACCCTCACCTGACTCCGACTAACTCATCTACTTTCTAGAAAACACCCATAAAATTCTTCGCATCATCGAACTCAGGCTTTTTCCAAGCGGTGTTGGAGGACAGTATTGTAACCACCGTGCATTTCTGCGAGAACAAGAGAGTTCTTGTCCTCGCAGAAATGTCTTCAATCGTGGTAGAAGAGAATGGCTTCATGTAAGATTGCCCAAGGCATGAATTGTACTCGCAGAAATGTCTTCAATCGTGGTAGAAGAGAATGGCTTCATGTAAGATTGTCCAAGGCATGAATTGTAGGGGAGCGACCTTGGGGAGCTACAGCCCACTGCAAGCCGATAGTTTGGCTTTACCCACTAGGCGTAACCTTGATTTTTTTCCCCCCTGGTCTTCATTTAGAAGCCTGGTCAATCACTTTAAATTTAAATACTTGGATTTTGTATTAAAGCTAAAATTTTAATTTTAGTACAGTAATTCATATTTTCTAACCAACTACAAAATTTCTATTCATTTTTATTAGTGGAAATTAGGTTTTGAGATTTCGTATGTTTGTTAAAAGCAATAATAGATGGCGCCGTCAGTTAACTGCTTTCTAGTAGTACAGTATTTCTCAACCGACGGTAAGCATTACTTAGGAATATGTCAACACAGCTGAAACTCTGAGAAAACTGAATTAATTTTTATTTTTAGTTTTTACGGCGCTTTATTACTTTTGTATTTTAAAAACTTCAATGTGGTCTATGGGGAAACTAATGAAAATTTCTTTAGACTTGTAAGTTTTCTGTTTTAAAACAGAACTTTAATGGGTTTTTTCACTCCGTGGATGAGTTAGTCGGTCTCAAGCCTAAAAAAGGGATTCCCTCCCCCCCTAGAAACTGGGGTTTATTTGTCCAGCAAAACAGGCAAATAGACCTGAGAACACATGCAATTTACAGACATAATATATAAACGGGTATATGTAAGAAATTACAGGTGGCCCTAATATAATAATCTGATTTTTTTTTTTTTTTTTTTTTTTAAACAGCATATCAGAATGCTATTAAGCAGCAGTTTTAGAATAAATTATGGTGCAATTTTTTGAGCTTTCAACTAATACAGTACTGAAGATGCAGGGCTTACGCGTTCTGGTAGAAAATAAAAGATGAATATAAACATATGCGTAACATGGCTCCTCCCCTCCACTCGCTATTTTTCCGCTATGGTAGAATTAGCAACAAAATTAAGAAACAGTTTTTCCATAAAACGATTTAATTCTCTTCTCCAGCAGTTTAAAACTTTTGTTTGAAAATTAGATTTCATCTAAACAAGCTCAAATTTTCCATTCAATTATAACCTTTCCCCTAATTTTACTACTCACTGTTCAGCTATGTTTGTAAAAAATAAAAAAATAAACTTATTTTACATTCATCTAGTTTTTTATTTATCCTATGTGCACAATCATAAGTACAATGCGAATTTTACTGGCATCGTACCCCTCATTATTCAAATAGGATTTATAATCACTTTTATAATTAAGTTGTTTAAAACTGGAACAATGATTGAACAAAAAATGCACGTCTCAAAACTGTAAGTACTGCAGGTATTTACAATATATCTTTTTGAAAAGCGCAGCTTATTTCGCGAAAAAAAAAAAAAAAAAAAGATGGAGAATCCTCTTTTCAAACAAATATAATGCAGCCCCAAGACAACAAGTTTACGTCTCTATTGTACTTTATTTTTTTAGCTCTACAGTTAATAATGTGCTGCACAATTAACTGTAGTATTGAGTATTTTCAACAGTATTGAGTACTGTATTTTCAGTTTCCGTTAAGCGAAGCAGACATAAAAACAATGTGGCGAATTTGTGTACAACCACTGATAATAACTTTAATAAGTTAGGTAATGTATGGAAGTGCGATACATTTCAGGCGCGAAATTTTTATTTCTTAAATTAATTGAATTTTTCTTTTTAGAAGTGAAAAGTAAATAAACAATTACATTGTTACCAATTAATTGCTAATTAATTAACTAATAATATATAAAAGTAACTGCTTTCACATAAATGCATGTACCCTCACAACTTAATATTAACTCAAGGTCTTATAATACTTTTACTTATTTATTCGTAGATTTTTAATAAAAATTGAAATGCAACACGTATTTCACCGATTTTCTACAGCCTGAGATACAAAGTACGTATCTCAGGCTGTCTCAGGCTGTCTCAGGCTGTAGTACGCAGTTAACATTTTTACAATGCACTTTCCTTGTTTCCTTCTGTATTTTAATAACAATAAAGACAGGTATTTCTCATTTTCTGCTGTGATTACTATATAATAAGCATATAGTAATACTTCGTTATTTATATATTTAGTAAACTGATAACAAAAATGCAGGAACTGAGAACATTTCTTTTTATAACGTCCACAACTACTGATACACGAAGCTCACTTGCACACACAAGCACCTGGCAGAGCAGTTCACCCGAATGATAAGGCACCCAGAGACAATCACGAAGTTTCTCACTTAAGGAATCACATATCTGAAGCCTAAAGACGAAGATAAATACAAGAAACCCGGCGAAATATAGGCCAATCACCTGCCTCCTAACAATGTGCAAGATTCTGACCAGCTGCATAACCAGGAAGACATCAGACCACTTGGAGAGCCAGAACATAATGGCCGAACATAGTGCATAGTGTTAGGGTCAGGCGCCACCTGTGATTTCTCACATCTGCGCCATATGTACACTGTGAAGAATACAGAACTACTGTAAATGCCAGAAAAGTGTTGTCTGTTGTATATGACATATTGCGTTAGGTTCTGTTGGGTGTCCTGGCATTTGGCCGCAGGGCCCCTGGTGGGACCTCACGTTGCCCGCACACACCGCTAGGAGGTAGCCAGGCTGCCCATTATTCTCTGGCTAGTCTCCGCCAGGGTCGCCTGAGCGTCCTGGACGAAGACCAAGTTAAAAAAAAAAAAAAAAAAGAAAAAGAGAAGAGAAGAGAAGGCCTGGGGAACAAGAGGAAGGGGGGTCTGAATGTGAGGAACAAGCTAAAGTGGACAGATAGAGAAGGCAGTCCACCCGAGTAAGGAGAAATAGGGGATGGGTAGAGGGATCAAAAGTCACAGGGGCAGGCGCCACTGTGCGAGTGCCAAAGGCCAAGCACTCTCTGGGAGTCAGCTTTTCAAGTAGTGCCAACCATGATGATGCCAGCATAGTATTTTAATCTTCAGTCTTACTCTTTTATCAGTTGGGAAAATGCTATCCGACCCCAGTTTGTGTTTGTACATGAGGGTCGTTGTTCTGAGCAGCTCTAAGTTCAGCAAACTTTGCCCGTCTGATGGTAAAGACAGCTTGTGCGTAACTCGTTAAGGCTTTGTATGTTGTTTCATTCTGAAGCAGGTATGTTTCATGGTTACGAGGGTTCTCCTGGATTTCAGTAAAAAATTTGAGCCTACAATCATCGTAAGCAGGGCACTCATACATGAGATGCCCCCATGACTCCTCTTCGCCACAGTGGCAGAATGGATTGCTTTCAATTCCCATTGCTGTCAATTTTTGTTGAAAGGGCCCATGTCCTGTGATCAGGAATGTAACTTGCAGACCAGGTGAAAACCAGGAAGGAGACTTCGGGAAAGTCATGTCAATGGATGGGAGGAATCTTCTGGTAATTTCTCCTTTGGGCGTGGTTTCCCATGAATGCTGCCAAATTCCTTGAAGGTGTGTGAAGATACGTTTTCTTTCTTGTTTCAGGTCATTGGTAAGCTGCAGTTGAAGATTTAACAACTGTGTCGGAATTCCCTTCTTTAATCGATGGTAAAGTCCCCTTTTAATCACCTCAAGATAGAGTGGCAAGCATCCAGTAATAACCTGTAGGGCAGGGGTGCTGACAGTGCGACATGCCCTGCAGATAGATAACATCATGAATCTTTGTATTGAGTCAAGTTTACGCTTGTTCTTTTCCAGGATAGCCTTTGTACACCAAACTGAGGCTCCATAACACACAATTGGGAGAAACGCCGCTTTATAGATGAGAGACAAAGCTTTATGCTTCAAACCCCAGTCCGCTCTGCTGACTCTTCTTATCATAGCCGTATACTTTCGGATTTTTGTGGATAAGTACTTCAGATGAGAGTGAAAGGTAAGACCGGTGTCAATGTAGATTCCCAGGTATTTGACTTCTGTGTAGAGACGTATAGGGATGTTATTTAACTTCATTGTTGGAGGCCTGCGTATTTGTAGCTTTCCTTTGAGGAGAATCGATTTTGTTTTCTCACCAGAAATTGAGAGGTTGTGGAGTGCTGCCCAGTTTTGGAGCTTTTCTAGAGCTGTATTTGCTTTTGCTTCCAGTGCCGCTCTTGTGTCACCTTGCACCACCAGAACAAGATCATCAGCGAAGGCTAAGGGTCTGGCTCCACCCAGGTCAAACCCCAGGAACTCGTCCAGAACAATGGACCAGAGGAATGGCCCAAGCACAGAGCCCTGGGGGCAACCCCGGTGAACGCATCTTGTCATAGTCTGGTATTTGTTTACAACTTGTAATTTTCTATTGCTGAGATAGGATTTTAGACTATTGTATAGGTTTTTGGACGTGTTTGCCTGCCGAAGCCTCCGAAGGACACTGGGCCACCACAGTCGATCGAAGGCACCAGCAAAGTCCACCATGATGGCTAGAGTATACTTTGAAGTTGTATGTGTGGCCTGGGTAATCAAGTTGTGTATAGCGTCTTCAGTGCTGGAGCCTGTCTTGAATCCAAACTGACATGGTGAGGTGAGTTGCTTATCGGTATAGCAGATGGAAAGGCGATACAGCAGAAGTCGTTCTAGAAGCTTGGCCAAAACGGAGAGCAGTGCAATTGGTCGGTAGGAAGCAGGAAGTTGGGGCGGTTTATCTGGATTTTTCAGGATCAGCTTGAGAGTAGCAGTCTTCCAGGGTACAGGGAAAGTTCCTTCAGCAAGGCACCTGTTGAGGAGGCTCAAGAGTGTGGTGGGATAGACTTCAGCGAATTTCTTAACTACGTCGACTTCGAGTAAGTCAGCACCTGGCGTTTTGCCATCTTTCATTTTAGCCAGAGCCATATTCATCTCTAACATAGTGAAGGGCGGTTCCGTAGCCACTGGCTGATAAGCTTGATTACTGTCGATGAACTGCTGTTGCTCCAGTGACATCGCTGTAAATTCAGTAGGGTAAATGGAATCAAGAATATTGTTTATTGAGTCAGACCAGGTAAAGGTTGAAGAGCCATCCGGTTTGAGAGTTGTACTAAGAACCTCACCTCTAGGCAGCCTATTGGTGACGATACGGAACACGATGCCCCATGGGTCTTCATTGCCAATAGTAGAGACCAGGGTGTGCCATGATTCCTTCTTACACTTACGAATTTCCTTGGTGTACATGTTTCTAACTACCCGATATGCCTCCCGGGCAGCTTCAACCTCATGTGGGGGAAGATGGGCACGTGCACGTTGGTAAGTTTTCCTGGCTTGTTGTGCCCTCTTTCTTAAGTCCCGAAGGTCTGTATTCCACCAGGGGACAGCATAGCGGTATGGCCTCCTACGCGGAATGGACAGATCACAGGCACTTTTGATGATGGCAGTAATATTGCGTACACAGTGATCTGGGGAGAGTGAAGCCGGTAGAGGAACATCATCCGGTAGCCTTCTGGACAGTTCCACAAAGAAGCGTTGCCAATCCGCTTTTTTGGTGTTATAACGCACAATGTCCTTTGGAATCGATGCGACGCGTTCCACCGAGCGAACAAGGGAGAATGTGATCGCTCTGTGGTCTGAAGTGGTCCAGGACTCCTGGACCGTCCAGCCGGAAAGTTTGTTGGCTAAGTCAGGCGTAGCCATTGTGATATCAATTTCGCTCTCCCAGAGTGGGCCACTGTAAGTGGGTAGATGTCCTGGGCGGTTTAAGATTTGTAAGCCTGATGTGAGGATAAGGTCCTCCAGTCTTGAGCCATTTCCTAGGGCATTCCTATCTGGTGCCTGACTGTGCCAGAGTGGCGAGCGACAGTTTGAGTCCATGCCTATCAGTAGATGCCCACCCGGGAGGAGCTGGAGTGCCATTTCAATCAGAGAGATAGCAGCAGTGATGTCTTCACCTGGATGGCTGTAGAGAGAGAGGATGAACAGTGATCCAAGAGATGTCATGATTTGGGCACAGGCACTGATAGAAGTGCATAGTGGTGTGATCTTGGTTGCTGTGATATCAGGGTTTCTGATGACAATCGCAGCCCATGGTTGGTCATTTGTACAGTGGATAATTTTATATGATGAGGGGTAGCCCATAACCACCCCAGAGCGAACATAGGGCTCCTGGAGCAGGATTAGATCTATTTGTTTTTCCTCAGCCTTTATCTTCAGCTGGTCTGCAACAACTCTTGCTCTCTGTGCATTTAATTGTACAATTCTTATCTCTAGTTGGTAATTGGGAGAAAGAATTCTATCCATAATTTATTCGCATTTGGTAAAGACTCTTTACTTTTAGATAGACAGGGCAGTTGGTATCTCGGATGGAATGTTGGTGTGGAGCCTTTGCAGCCTTGCAATTTGCGCAGCTTGGCGGCTGATCTCTGACAGGACAATCCTTATAGCCGTGTCCCTTTTGGGCACAGTGGCCACATGTGGATACCTCACATACTTGCAATCAGTATGGCCAAAGCGGAGACACCTGTAACATCTGCGGACAGGAATATATTCTTTGAATCTATGGCTGCCCCATCCAATGAATATTCTGTTTTGAGCTCCCAGAATTTGCCATGCTCTGGTTGATAGTTCGATTACCCAGTTTACGTTTGTAGGTGACTTGGTCTTCGTTTTGTATTTCGGAATAATATCATCCACGCTAGCCTCATCTTGCAGGTATATACTCAGATTTTTATTAAAGATCTCGGCTTTGAGCTCCTCTGGTGTTAAGCTCTCGTCCACATCAAAGATCACAACTGAAGGCCCTTTTTTCTTTGGGGCTTCTGCCCTAAGCCCGAAATTTGTCATGTCGGCATTATTCAGGATGGTTTGTGCCTCCTCCCTGGTGTCTGTTTCTATTAAGACTCCTGGATGCCTGGTCTTTCTAATACTCTTTATTTTTACAGTTTTCATCTGCTCCTTGAAGTTTTTTGTGAGTGCTTCCTTGACCGCTTCACTGGTATCTAAATGTGCGTCTTCCACTGGTTTAACCAAAATAACATGTGATTCAGGCTTTCTTACCGCCTTTCGGTTTTGTACTTTTCCTGGTTGGTTAGGCACATATTGAGCTGCATTCCTCAACGCCTCTGAAAAGGAGTGGGGGCGTTGTTGCATTTGTTTTTCCCCCTCCTGTGTGAGAACTTCGATTTTTGCTTTCAGCCTCTCGTAGTCGACGTGCAATTTTTGGACCACTGTCTCCATTTTACTGAAGATCTCTATCACGTCAGTTCTAATGGCAGCAGTAATTCTACTTGATTGCCTAGCCATGTATTTTTCTAGGGTTCCTCTAACGGCAATAATCTGTTCCACTGGAGTCCCAGTCAACGGGGGTTCCTGACTCTTTTTTCCTTCATGCTCAGTTTCCTGACTCTTTTGTTCTTCATGGTCAGATTCGCTGAATGATTCAGTGGCAGCCTCTTCAGAGACTTCCTTCGTTGTTGGGACGTCTGTAGCAGACCTTCTTCTACCCTTCTCTTTCTTCTTGGCCTTGGTCTTTGTAGGTTTATTCATACCTTCCCCAGTTGCCGGGGCCTCATTCCTTGAGCGGATTGGGTAATCCGTCTGTCCCTTAACTATCAGTTCAACTTCAGCGTCGCTCATGTTGTTTTAGTGGGTATCTGGATTAACGAGAGGAATACGGATAAACGATTTTCTACTCGTAGTAATTTGAAGCAGAGCTCGTTGTAATTGCCAAAAAACCACAAGTAAGTGGTCAAATAGGGGCTGAACTAAGTTGGCGATTTTTTGGAGGCTGACTTCAATGTTTTAGAAAAATATATTTACATACATTGAAAATAAATGATCAAGTAGGGTAAATTTGTAAGCTCTGTAGATAAATTACCTTATTGTATAGCTTGCCCTTCTTAAGTTCAAACAAGTAAACAACAAACACGGTGCACTATTAGCTACTTTCTATTTCCTGAGAAACAAAAGGCAGAGGGTTGGAGCCTTGTTGCTCGAGGCAGGGATTAGCCTAATTGCGAGTACGTGCAGCAGGGTGGCATTCGCTCTAAGTGCTATGATACACGTGCATCCGGTCACTACTGCTAAAGCATATAATTATGTCTATCTAAAATTATCAAAAGTAAGTTTACCTCAAAAATTCGGGGCCGATAGTTGGAACTTTTGTATAGATGACATCTTTAGCTTTCAGGATATCCGAAATAATCTACACTTGGTTGCATAATTGCACTTGAAATTAAAGGAAATGTAAGAGCACAAAATCACTAGACTGACACACTCACCGCCCGATTGGGAATCCATAATGGCCGAACAGCAGAAAGAATGCAAGCGGCTGAGCAAATGATGCAAGGAGCAATTCACCAGAGATCCGCGGTTATGGAGCAAGTCTACAAGAAGCGCCGCAACATGTACACAGCCTACATCGATTACCGCAAGGCCTTCGACTCCGTGCCTCATAGAGGCGCTGAACATCGACAAAGTCAATGCGATAGTAACAAACTTCTTAGGAGAAACGATGGCGAAATGGAGTGCCACCATTAAGGTCGAAAATCACAACCAGGCCAATTCCCATCAGGAGAGGAATCTTTCAGGGAGATGCCCTGAGCCCACTGTGGTTCTGTCTAGCACTTCACCCGCTATCCGCCAGTAGCAAGTACGGATATAACCTCAAAGAAAGAAGGAAGAACCTGTACCCCCTCACCCACCTGATGTACATGGATGACATCAAGCTCTACGCGGTAACCGAGAAGCAATTCTAGCAACTACTCCCGATCACTGAAGAATTCAGCAAGGACATCAGGATGGAATTTGATTTAGACAAATGCAAGACCCACGCAGTGCACCAAGGAAAATTAGTCAACCGAAACTACTAGCTGCAGACTGGTAAAGAGATCGAAGCCATGGTAGAGAGAGAAGCGTACAAATATTTGGGGATGATACAGGCTCAGCAGTTACACCACAAGGAAAATAAAGCCTGCCTGACAGAAAAATACCATCAGAGACTCAGAAGCCTGCTGAAAGCAAAGCTGAACGGAGGGAACACAGTTAAAGCCATAAACACCTATGCAGTTCCAGAGCTAACATGCTCCTTCGGGGTCATAGATTCGACTAACACCGAGCATAAGAGAAAGACAAGGACAATCATAATAATAATAATAATATTTTTATTATTATGATTGTCCAAGAGCCGTCGACACCACCCGAAATCAGCCATGGAGTGACTGACAATTGCCCGGAAAGAACGTGGAAGGGGCTTGATAGACCTCATTGAGCAACAGAAGACAGCAATTGCTAACAGGAAGGATTACTTCCAGAAACACACAGCAGCACTCCACCAGGCCATAAAAAGATAGATAAGTTGTATACCCCACTCAACCTAAACGAGGAGCCCCCTTACGTCCAGACGGCACAAGAAACGAAGCTAGAAAGATGGGCAGAGAAGACACTCCATGGCAGACACTACAATGATCTCCATCAAGATCACATAGATAAAACTGCTTCCAATGCATGGCTCACGAGCGGGATGCTCTTCCCCGAGACTGTCGGATTCATGCTCGCCATCTAAGGCCTCAGAAACGATCCAATACATCACCGCGGGATGCAAAGTGTGTACCCCGCACTGTAAGTACGAACCCCAGGCAGTACCACACACACACACACACACACACACACACACACACACACACACACACACACACACACACACACACACACACAGAGAGAGAGAGAGAGAGAGAGAGAGAGAGAGAGAGAGAGAGAGAGATCTGAAATCAACCCACTTGCCGAGGCTTGAGTTCGAATTCTATAAAATTCTAGATGAACTTTTATGTTCTTTTTTTCACAATTTGGCAGAGTTAGCCGGTCTCGGACAAGGATACAAGGTTTTGTCCCTAACAACTTAGGTTTTTTATTACAACAAAACAGGAACCGACCGAACGATAAATGCTATATCAGATACAATACCGACGCCTCATATCCTTAGTTTCTTTGCTGCATAACACGTATTACCACTACTATCAGAGAGAAGAGGAACTCTTAGAGACCTCTTCCACAGAAGCTGTAGTCAATTTCAAGCGGAGGAAGGTGGCTTTCTCCCAGTACGCGATTCTGTTTATTATTATTATTATTATTCAAAATGAACAACACGTCAAGCTGAACACCAGTGGCAAAACTACAAATTCTCGACTCGCCCACGAGAGTCTCCCTCCCCACCAGGGGCTCTGTGAAAACTCACCATACTCATACGAAAGCAAGAGTTGAATGTAAATCTACTTTATTTTCTGTGCATAATGGAAAGCAAATGTATGCTGTAAGGGTCAATACGGGAAAAAAATAAAATAATCAGTTTTGCTACTTAAGTGTGATAATTTTTTTTAATCATGACATTCTGAAAAAATGACGACACATTTTATAGTTAACTATTTTATTACATTTTGAATGTTTTTCATGTAATTTGTAATCCAACAAAGGTATACATTTATTTATCTAATCTAATAATTTGATGCTACAGTGGAACAGAAATTATTTTACTTTAAATTTAGCTCTTTTTCAATGTTTGAAGTTTACATTTATGTGTTGCTTTTTTCATAATTTTACATAATTTTTCTTTTTACAATAATTGTTGAGCAAAATATTGATAATGATATTAATTAGCAAATTTAAAATTATTTGTCCATAATGACCATTTTTGCAAACATCATTCAAAGAAAATTCAATAGTTTCAAAGAAATTTGACATAAGTAATGATAAGAAATCTCTCTGATTATATAACTTCATGAATTTTTTCTCTTGTGACAATATAATGGTATGAAGGTATCAAAACGAATAGTATCAAAGCTGTATGAAGATGTTAACACCTTCAAATGATGGATATTAAATATTTTTTATCAGAGTTACGTTGGTTTAACCGGTTATTGCGAATACATTTAAAAATATGAACTGCATCTATAACAAAAAAAAAGGGGACGTGATGAATCAAAGGGATTAGGATAAACAGTACTTAGTTGTGGAAGATGCTCTCTCGCTATTAATGTTTCCCGCAATTGAATTCAGTAAATTACAAGCAGCATTTAAAACAAAAGAAATACTGTATTATTAACATCGCTGCTGTTGGCAATTATTGGTATCTGTTCTAAGATGTCAGTAATCTGATTGAAACTATTCACCTTCGTAGTGAGTTCCATTGACTTTTACTTTCCTAAATTATGAATTTCAGCACGCTGTACAAATACCAACAACATCAAATCTTCTCTAATCACGACTGAACAGGCAATGGAAGGTGCTGGCTGAAATATTAAATATAAAAACACAATACAGTTATTTTTTTAAATAATTTGCCAGCATTCAGGTACTGTATGTCTATTCAGGCACTCTGTTAGTTGCGTGAACGTATGGAATTCTCGAGTTTTTCATAATCATGTTTACTCTTAATACTATTTTCCAGGGCCTTCTCAAAGTTTTTTTCTTCTGATCTTCGCTTCTTTTCGGGACTGTCCTTGTAAATGCCTGTGATGACAAATAGCTTGGACAGTTCGGAAATTGTGATGGAACAGCTCCTTGAATTAATTTTGGATGCTTGAAATCTACGGTGATTCTCTTATTTTTCAAATTTAGATGCCCGTCTAACTATCTGGGATGGCTTGAAATGAATTGCACATACCTGTAACAACATGAACTATATAAATAAAATGTTACGCTCTCTTCCGAATTTCACTTTACTTATCTCAGAGTACTTCAGTCCGCGTACACAGGCCTATAGTTTATCAAAGGTTGCATATAATTACATTTCGTGTATTTATCTACACTAAAAGTTTCAATAAATAAAATTAATATTACGTATCGTACAAATATTGAGATTTTTTGATTTCTTAAACAAGACTGCACGCATTTTTCTTCAGTTTATCCAATACATTAAAGGAATATTTTATATATAAATGAAACCACAAAAGCCGAAATTCTAACGAAATTTACTTCTATATTCTGAGAAGAATATATCTGTTTCTATTCTTATATACTATCGTTTTATTATTGTTAAAATACTCCTATTTAAGATTAACGTACTATTAACTGCTATTAACGTACCACAAATTACCTTTGAATGTTCATATGTCACAAAGTCTTTCCCTGGTATAGCTTTCAACCATTTCTTAGTTAAAACAGTATGCTCCAACGGAAATCCAAAGATGTATACTTTCGGACCACCTTTATAATTTCCACGGCATCCAGGAACACAACATTTTCCAGGTATTATTAAAAACTTCAAAGCACTTTTATGAAATGAAATAACACAAGACACAGCCACCCTTGAAACAACAATGCTCGAAGGGGCTTAAGCTCTATCTGCTAGAATTACTGTAGTTCTTGACCTTTACCCCTCGGCCCACTTAGAACAACGGATTAGCCCACTGATGACGTAGTGATAAGGCATTATTATTACGGTGGCGACGACTCATACCAACCATCTGTCCCCTTCCCCAAAGGTTGCTGACCTGATGGTATAGCTGGTAATTTTGCCACTGAAGAACACACGCTTCTATGGCATAATACAATGGTTGAAATACAACCTGTGATGGTGATGTGTAATAAAACCAACAGTATTAGATATAGGAATTGTACCTATATAAGAAATACAGACGAAATTATTGAACCCTACGACATACTTTTTTTGAGTGCAATAAGTCCCCATTTCCTCCTAATGGACAATTATGATTCGATACCCTCCACAGGGTATCGAATCATATACAGAGAATAGAGGTGTCAAAGACAAAAAACAGAGATGGTGTCAAAGACAAAGAACAGAGATGGTGTCAAAAACAAAGAATAGAGATGGTGTCAAAGACAAAGAATAGAGATAGTGTCAAAGACAAAGAATAGAGATAGAGATGGTGTACAATAGTAGAGAAGGCATAATTCAAATAGCAGAAGACTAATATAGAGAATTATACAAGGAGCGAGGAAATTATGCTAGCAGTGGAGGAGATGGAGCACAAATTAGTAACACATACGACAGTGGTCAGGCGCGCGGGTGCATAAGTACACGTGCCTTGAGTGACCGGGGTTCAAGCCCGTGACTACTGAATACGGTGCTGTTTCTTGTAATCTGTCTATCTTGTGAACTCCTCTGACCGTTTGGTCGTCCCGGAGTATAAACAGAAAATTTATTTATTTATTTATACCCGATATCCTTCCTGATGAGGTAGAACATGCATTGAAGAAAATTAAGAATCAGAAAGCCCCGGGGGAAGATGAAGTTACTGTAGAGCTGTTAAAATTGGTAGGAAGAGACATGACACAAAAACTGGCAAGAATCTTCATAAAATGCATTAGAAAAGGCGTCACGCCTAAGGAATGGAATAATGCAATCATATTTTGCTGCATAAGAAAGGAGATAAATCAGAAATTGTAAATTATAGTTAATTAACAACCAATTAACTTGTTATCCCACATCTACAAGTTGTTCACAACGGTCATTACTAACAGATTAGAAAGAATACTTGATGAGAATCAACTCAAACAGCAAGCTGGCTTTAAGACAGGATTATCAACTATGGACTACCTTCACGTAATATCTCAGCTAATGGATAAAGCAAATGAATATAAAACACCATTATCCCTGGCATTTGTGGATTATGAAAAGGCATTTGACTCCATACAGTATAAAGCAATGTTTCGGGCACTTGAAAGACAAGGCATAGATACCCCATACATTATTATTATTTTGAAGAAAATATATGAGAACGCTACCGCCTTTATTAGACTAGACAAAGACAGTAGCAAATTTAAAATTGAGAAAGGAGTTCGACAAGGAGACACAATATCTCCGAAGTTGTTTACTGCTGCCCTTGGGGAAGCTTTCAGAAGATTAGACTGGTCGCAGAAAGGAGTCAATAAGATTGGAGAGTACCTAAAGCATCTACGATTTGCATATGACATTGTGATCATAAGCCATGATCCCAAAGAATTATAGGAAAATCTTAATCAGTTATGCACAGTTAGTAAAGATTTCGGATTAAAGATGAATATGGCTAAAACAAAAGTAATGATGAACAAGTATGCCACAGAAAGGAAAATAGCGATTGAAGGAGCAGTAATTGAAAAGGTGGATTCATATACTTATCTGGTACAAGTCATTAGCTGTAATAACGATAAATGGCTGGAAGTCAAGAGAAGAATAAAATTTGGATGGATAGCATTCAGGAAATATAGTCATATACTGAGGAGCAATATCCCAATTTGTCTGAAATGTAAAATAATGAACCAATGTATACTCCCCACCATGACTTATGGAAGTGAAACTTGGGCAACACTCACCAAACGAATGGAAGAGAAGCTGAAACTACACAGCGAAGAATGGAACGAATTATATTAGGAATCAGACTGTTAGATAAGAAGAGAAACACGTGGATTTGGCAGCAAACTCAAGTAAAGGACATTCTTATCAAAACTAAAGAACTAAAATTATCTTGGGCAGGACACATAGCTCTAAGACGTGATGACAGATGGACTAAGAAAATAACAAAATGGTACCCAAGAGGAGCTAGAAAAAACCTGGAAGACAACGACAGAGATGGACAGATGAAATTCACGAGTTCGTGGGCAGTGAATGGATATCCATTGCACAAAACAGAAGGAACTGGAAAGTTGCTGGAGAAGCCTTCATCCTGCAGTGGATTGAAAATGGCTGATGATGATGATGACTCTCCACAGGACGTCCTAGCCGAGTGGTCAGACGCGAAGGTACAAAAGAGTACAAGTGCTTGAGTGGCGGTGGTTTGAGCCCGCGTGATTACTAAATGCGGTGCTGTTCCTTGTATTCTTTCAATCTTGTGAACTCCTCTGACCGTGTGGTTGTCCCGGAAAATAAACAGAAAATTTATTTATTATTATACAGTATATACTGAGGAGTACTTTCTTCAAAGTGAGAATATTTCCGGCATGGAATGTCCATCGAGACTCAAGACATGAATCCCATTGAGCATGCATTGGATACCTTGGGAGAACAAATTTTGAGTCATCATCCGCCACTCAGAATCTTACTTAAATTGGGAGAACAAATTTTGAGTCATCATCCGCCATTCAGAATCTTATTTAAATTTATGAAATGTTCTCCAGTATCGACTTCGATATCATCAGTATTCTCAACATGAGAGCATTTTAAAGGTTGTCTAGCTATCAAAGGTATCATACTCCCTATTAATGTCTGCACCTCTTCTGCTGGATACTGATTTTCAGATGCGCATCAGATAATGAATATTTCAAAGGTGATATGCATAACTCATAAAGGCGCCTCCGTAGCCAGGTGGGAAGGAGCAGCAGTGCGTAGCACACGCTTCTTGATTAGACCGGGGTTCGAGCCCGTCACCACCAAATACGGAGGATGCGGAAAGGTCATTCAGGGAATGACCACCGCATATCCCGGAGCAATATGGCCTTAGTTGCTAATGCTCCTAAAAACCAAATAACAACAACAACATAACTCATAAAATTGCGTCATTAGACTTGTTATTACGTATCGATTATTTTACAAACTATTGCATTTTTGTCATTAATTCAGTAACATTTGTCCCAAAGCTTATTTTCTCAGATCTTTCTACACAGCAGAAAGTATTAGCAGCTCAATGGGTTAGGAGCACAACATACAGGTTTATACTATGGACTTCCAGACTTTTCACAGACTCAATAACTACGTAAGAGTAAACAACACGAAGATGCAAGCATCAGATGATTTTAAAATCCCTTTTCTTTTGTTTAACCATAGACTGCCCCAATCAGATTATGATGAATGCTTTTTACGTGTCGAAATGTGTGCGTCATTGAGATTGGATTCATGCCTGCTGAATCCAATCTCAATCATATTATTTTATATATAAACTCGTGTATACAGGGTGATTCACTACCAGTGCGACAAACTTGCAGGAGGTGTAGGGGGCACAAAGACGAATCGGAATTACATAGCATTGCAGGGTCCGAAATGCCTTCGTCATTCGGTAGAGGACGTTGAACAGGAGATCGCGTGAACAGCGATCCCGCTGGAAGTCAGCATTTGCGAACCGGTTCCCGAGTCAGTGGACGAGTATTCAAACGTTGAACTGCCCGACATGCACCTCGCGTATGGAGCTGCGGACTGTAACGGGCGCGCTGCTCTGCGCTTGTACCAGGAACGTTTCCCGCACAGGCGTGCGCCTCATCATACGATTTTCGCACGTGTTCACAGAAGGTTACGTGAGACTGGTTGTTTCACGAGAGGTACCATGAATCGAGAGCGAACGACGAGGACGCCAGACAATGAGGAGAATGTCCTACGTCTTGCAGAAGGCAATCTGAGTACGAGTACGAGTACGAGTACTCGAGCGATAGGCCAACGATTGGGTATTTCCCAGTCCACTGTATGGAGGATACTTTCAACAAACCAAATGAGTTCATACCATCTGCAACGCGTCCAATCATTGGAGCCTGCGGATTATCCACTCCGGAGGACTTTTGCTACTTGGTTTCTTCAACAGAAACGGTTCGCAAATGCTGACTTCCAGCGGGATCGCAGTTCACGCGACCTCCCGTTCAACGTCCTCTACCGCATGACGAAGGCATTTCGGACCCTGCAATGCTATGTGATTCCGATTCGTCTTTGTGTCCCCTACACCTCCTGCAAGTTTGTCGCACTGGTAGTGAATCACCCTATATTTCATATATATATACATATATATGAAATATAAAAACGAAGAAGTGGAAGGAAAAAATGAAGAAGTGAAAAAAAAAAAAAAAAAAAAAAAAAAGGAAAAACAGTACGTGTACCTGAATGCGCCAAGCAGCAAAACAGGATACATGTATATAAATAAGTGTCACAAATGAAAGTAAAATAAAATAAAAATAAAAATAAATATAGATGGAGAAGTTATTAAGCACGAAATGCCGAGCCTAGTTGAAGAGAAAAAAGAGAGAAAGAATGTTAAGAACCTATATAAAAAAAAAAAAAAAAAAAAAATCATTAAGTAGAATTAAATCTGAATTAATGCCGAATTAACAGGCTAATCATATGTACAAAAGATGAAAGAAAATGAGGGTAGGGTAATAGAGATAAAAATTATAAAATTCAAAAATAAAAATTAAAGAAATAAAAATTTTAAAATTATAAAAATATTAAAAATTAAAAATTGGTACATAGATCAGGTATTTCATCAGGGGGCTTGTTTCTGGAGATTAAAAAATTTTTAAAAATCATTTTTTTAATCTATTTCATTTTAATAGCTTCTCCATCAGCATGAGTATCCCCCTGATGAAATACCTGATCTATGTACCAATTTTTAATTTTTTATATTTTTATAATTTTAAAATTTTTATTTCTTTAATTTTTATTTTTGAATTTTATAATTTTTATCTCTATTACCCTCTCCTCTTTTTCTTTCAGCTTTTGTACATATGATTAGCCTGTTAATTCGGCATTAATTCAGATTTAATTCTACTTAATGATTTTTTTTTTTTTTTTTATATAGGTTCTTAACATTCTTTCTCTCTTTTTTCTCTTCAACTAGGCTCGGCATTTTGTGCTTAATAACTTCTCCACCTATATTTATTTTTATTTTTATTTTATTTTACTTTCATTCGTGACACTTATATATATATATATATATATACACACAGTTTGAGTCCATAACAAAGATCCTTTTTAATAGCCGGATTGCACAGTGCCTTTGTCCGATCCAACTTTTGCAGAAAACGACCCTACAAGCAGGGTCTAACTTGAGGATATGCGGACCCTAGGCAAGAGTATTTTTGGGGACCCTGTAAAAAAAGGTTAATTATGAAATGACATTTAATGTTTTTGGTTTAATAATAATAATGATAAATGGTTTTGGCGTCGTTTTGTGAAGTTATGGCGCTAATAGCGCATTCAAAAAGTCACCTTGTCAATAATTCTTGCTTGAAACTGCTTTTAAATTACTAATATTATACTATTCTGCTTTAAGATGAGTCGGCTGTTTGTTCAATGCCATATAGTTGAATACTTGCGGAATATCAAACACAGAAAGGTGACTAATTAGGAGAATATATTAGTTATTTAGAGATTCAGTTATATTGCAAAATAAGATGTTTATTAAATTATTTCCAATGATTTGAAACAATTAATAGTCTACAAAACAAAATCAAAATTAAGACACAAATAAAATATAAAAATTCACTACAGAAAATGACTAAAACGAAAATATACCATCTATCTAAAACAGAGGTCCAAACCTCAATGGGGGTCGGGGAAGAAGTACGGGCCCCTAGGCACATGCCTAGTTTTCCTAGGCCTAAGACAGGCCCTGCCTACAAGGAGCTTTTTCTGCATCTTCTTATTAGCAGTTGATAATTACTGTGTTCATATGAGAATTACAAAGAAACTTTAAAAACCGGAGGGCTACAATTATTACTCGGTAAACAATAACCTTATTTTTGAGAGACTCGTTTAAGTAACTAAAGCCATTTTTCTTTAAAAATTGATCTAACAAAGAAGAAGTGAATTTTTAAAAAATATCACCGGCGTTGCATGTTAGTGTTTAATTTTCATAGTATTTAAATTACGGAAGTAGAGGCTTACAGCCATAAAATTTAAACCTTACAGCTTAATATTTACCGCGACGCATTATGGGGGAGGGTAGGGGGAAAGAAGAAGACGAATAAGAAAGGTGTGGTTGTGCAAGAATTGGACAAAGAAAGAGAGAGAGAGAAAATTTCCGAAGTTATGTGCAACAAGAAGACACGCATGAAGTACAAAATGCGCGAAGTAACCAGACCTGCAAAATTAGATTGGTGGTTGAGGAAGAGGAAGCTTAGAAGAACAGATGTGGAAATCTCTTTATTTAAACAATTCGAATAAATCAAAAAGAGCTCTTGAACCATCTAAAATTCAATTTGTCGAGGTATGGCACAATCATAATTACTACGTGGAATACTGGAACAAGTTATCACTTAGACGTATAGACGCAAGGAAGTTTCTGTTGCAGCCGAGTGGTCAAGCACAAAGGTATGGAACTGCACGCGTTTAAGCGACCGAGATTTAAACCTCGGTGACTAATAATATTTTATGGCGGAAAGCCTCAAATTATGTAAAATTCAAACTATGACATTAGTTATTGCACTTGCATCATTACTACATAGTTGCATTTTTTTGACAAACCAAAGTTTGTACACTGGCATCGTTATTGTAACATATGTTGTGAAATCCTTCACAACGATATACTTCAGATAAGTAATGCTACCCCATTAGAGAAGATTACTGTTACTTATTTTCAGTTGAGTTCCACCACTCAGACACAAAGCTATTTGGCTTCCCATCAGTGCGCGGGTAGATACCCAGAAGTATAAGCGGTGACAACCCAGTTGTGACTTATTTACATAATATGAGAGATGCCAAATTACACATTACACAATATGAGAGACTTTGTATATATATATATATATATATATATATAATGGTACTTTTGATCTCAGGTCAACTTATACAAATATAAAAGAATTTTTAAACAATATTCTTTTTGCTTACTAATACACTTAAATGCATAATATTACATTTTAATTACTCATAATATAGTATTCAATATAATAACAAGTATACTTTAGAAGTCCAGATAACATTGTAAAACTTAATTCGTCTCTACAACACAAGAAACCCTTTTTGTATTTATTGTGTTAATTCCTTTTCAACCCTATTTACATAAAGGCCTTAAGTCGTTATGTGGAAAGAATTTATGCGAACTCATTGACCTCTATTTTGTATTCATAAATTCCTCCCGCCCTCTGCGAAAGAAAACAGGTGGGTTCCGTTCATCAAATATGCGACACGCGAATGTTGTCGTAGATTCGATACTTGTTGGTAATCTACACCCGCCATGTAACTTTAGTAGGCGCACCTTATGACCTAGGCGGAGAGGGAGAGTTTCATGTTGCCACTCCTGGGACAGTTATTTACACAAGCCCTTGTCACATCCCATTGAACTAAGAGCAAGCTTTTGGCTTTTCAGGTGCGGCAGTTTCTAGTGACATCGAGATGACTCACCACTGGATTTGCAGGAACTACTTTATAAAACTGTCATTTGATTGAATGCAGTATTTAAAGCAAACATTTTTTGTTGTATGGAGTGTTTTAAGAAGTCGTTATTCATAAACTGAAGTGAATTATCTGATTTTTCGGATAATTCACTTATTAATAATTATTTGGTAATCTATCAGTGCATCGTATTTTACATGCATAATTTTATATGTCTGTATGCATGATTTTGTACATATTTTTATATGCATGATTTTGTACATATTTTATATGCATGATTTTGTACATATTTTTATATGCATGATTTTGTACATATTTTTATATGCATTATTTTGTACCTGTGTTTGCGTGCACGATTTTGTATTTGTGCATAATATTATAGAAATGATTTTGTATACCCGCGTTTGGGTGCATGATTTTGTAAGTATCTTACAAAATACTCGAGTATAAGTCGACCCCTAGATGTCGGCCTTGGAAAGTCAGAAAATATATTCACATATGTATAAGTCGATATACGTGCTTTACGGGCATAGCCGATACTGCCCCTATAGTATTTTATATTTCAGCATAACTAAATGGGTGAAGTGTGCAAATCTATTTGATCTAAAACCTTTTTTTTTTTAAAGTAAATGAATGGAATATTTATTTCAATTTAATATCAACTAAATTTAATAAGTGATATTAAATTTAATGGAATTTAATTTAATTATACAACAAATGTAGGAGGCTCTATAAAAATTGAAAAATGCAAAACTGTCACCTGGATTTATTCTACAAAACACTGCGCATTGGCAGATAAAACATATAGAACCCGTCTACTACCACCATTACTCTAAAACTGGCATTGCAGTATATAACCATTGCAGTCGATGCGCGAAAGAAACTTCTGAAATATCCAAATGAAAAATTATTTTATTGTCACAAAATGGGAGGGCTGTTTAGAGAGGAAACCAGTACGGTATTCCAAATGGAATCTACACGATGGAATAAGAAATTTAATAATTATATATTTAATTACATAAACAACGTTTTATTGTTTTCATATTTTAGCATTATGAAGACAACATTAAAAACTTTGGGAAATTACTATCTTCCAGGATAATTCTGTCAGCCGGGACCTAATGAGACTGAACAGTTTTCTTGTAAAGAGAAATTTATCTGAATCGCACAATCATTATTATTTTATTTATTTATTGTAAGTGATCCCAAAGAGAAGCCCTCAAACTAGCTGTGTGAATACGTGGTGAAGCCATACTCAGCAAGAGCCAATTAGTGTAAATAGTGTGGGTGCTGAATGTAATGTAGTGTTATGGCACGTTGTTGTATTACTGATTGGCCTCTTATCCCAGGATTGTTTGAACCCACCCGAATTCCGCATCAAACAGATGTTTCCACAAGGGAAATTCTCACCCCCGTACCCCGTGGATACAACTCAAAAACTCAAACTATTATATTAGGACCACCCATTATTTCCAAAAAAAAAAAAAAAAACCAAAAAAAACCCCGCGAGCGATATATGTATTTTGTCGGTAAATTTCGTGTGTTCCCTGGCCGATCTGCTGTTTTGCTGGACGAAAAAGCCCAGTTTCTGGGGACCCCAGAGGATAAGGTCAACAAGGAAAGGAAACAAAAGAAAATTAGATTATGCCTAAAACAAACAACAACAACAAAAAAAAAAAAAAAAATAGCTAAGGGTCCAAGAGTCTGGCCCCAACAACATCCAATACCACTGCTAAATGAGAAGCAGCCACTACAGACAGGACTTCGGACTTCAAATTTCCAAGAATAAAAATGGACCAATTAGACAAAAGTCAACACACAGCAAAAAATCCATCCACGATTTGCTAAGGCTCATATCGTTCTAATCTTCATGTCAGAAGTACTATTTTTATCGAAGAAATGGCTTTCCACGCGGCCGTCAAACATTACTGACAAGAACTGACTCAGCTAGGCTGACTACCAGAACGCAATGGCCCTAGTCAAGAGCGAGGATTTAGACCAGAAGAGATCATTAGAATCCTCCATAGAAACAACCATAAGTCGTTGTCGAGCAAGGATCACGACCAGGATCTGCATTCGCAAATCCTCAGTATGGAAGCAACCTACAGCAAGGATTCAGTCCAGAAAATCATGGAGAATGATCCTCATTAGACAAAACAAAGACTTCACTGAAAAAACTGAATATAGTAAACAGTATGTTATACAAGCTGTGTGAAATCAGTGAATACCTGTCCAGTCACAGGCAGGTGCCAATGCCACAGAATTTTAAAATGTTCGGCCTTGATTTATCAAGGATGTGATACGACTTCGGTCGGCTGCACCATTTAGTACGACTTTACCTTCAGTACTGAACATTTTCTTGTTGATTCAAAGCAAGTTATTAACACTCCACAATAATAATACTGAACTCAATTGACCTCGATTTCAAAGCAATGACCTCGGAATAGTGCAAGAGAGCAATGCTATCGTTGTTCTCACATTCAAAATCAAGAGCAGGTGGTTAAAAATATTTACCATTAAGCTGACGGCGTCTGTTCGTCGCTTGCAGCTATAGAAAGCTGTCAGTAATGAAGACATTTAGCATACTAGAGGCACTGTGCATTTTATCCTCTGATTACGGTTCTCGATATGCATATCGGAAAAATGATTAACTGCATTCGTGCAACAGATACTTAATTCTCCATTCTCTATCGTCATATAGAAACAAATTAGTGTTCGTAGGAGTTCAACAAAATCCATAGAGGCGAGTAATTTGTATGTATGTAATATCCGTTTATTGTCAAAATCTAGTCTCATCCCTACACAGCCATTTGGCTATGGGGTTTAAAGAGAAATATTACATTTTTTATAACTGAGGAATATGTCACGCAAGGTTAAAGACATATACATAGATACTCCTGACATAAATAAAGTATGCACGAATAACATAAGTAAACATAACATAAAACAGTACAAGAGGATAGATCAGTACAACTATTGTGTTTTAGCATGGAAAACATAAGTAAAATCGAAGTGCTTCACTATCAAAAAAAAATAAAATAAATTAAAAACTTAGTTTAGTTTTTTTGAAAAATGGGAAATTTTATCCATGTATCCTTTTTTATAAAACGGGGGAGGACAATTAGAAATGTGACCTTATAATCATAATCTGATTCCTTTGCTTGTAAAACACAAAATCTTTGAATGTTAGCTGGGTTTTAAAAAGGAATTTAAATGATAAATGTACAAGATAAACTTTTAATCAAGTACAGTTGGTATTTCATTGATCTCTCGCATGAAACACTTAGTCTTTGTAAGTTTTGTTGTAAGTTTTGTAATTTTATTTCCTACTAAAATATCCTTTATGAATATGTATTAACTGTTGTTACCTGTTTATTCTACAACCAGATGTAGTTATCTATAAGCACATCTGTAGGTGAGTCCGCTTTCCTGCAATTATTCTATCTGCAGTATCTAGAACACATTTGCTGCCACAAAAATTAAGAGCAATGACAGAATCAGTTTTATCAGCTGCAAAGATATCCAGTGACTTCTCTAAAGACTGGTAAACTACCTACATAAAGAATCACTGACCCAAATAGAAATACGCTATACTTGTATGTAAATATGTTATGCTTTCCGAAGAATAACTTAATTTATCTTCGGAAATAAAGAATTGAATATTAACTAGTATTAATTGGAATAATTATTAATTATTATTTCTCCTTGATGAGGGTTCCGCTCCGTGACGGGTACTGGTACCAAGTACAAGGGTGGTTGTTACGATCGGTGTTACCGTTGGTCGAGGAACTGTCTGACTATCCTACAGGTGTTCAGGATTGCGACTTTCTGGAGTTGCTTGTATGTGTTCTCTGGGAGACCTATTGCTGCTAGGCTCTTGTGTAGGGTCTTTGGCACCATACCAGTGGTTGACACGATGATCGGGATGGTGGTTAGTTGTTGCATATGTCACATGTCTTTGACCTCCTATCTTAGGTCTGTATACGTCCTTATTATTATTATTATTATTATTTGGAAACATGTATAAAATACGCTACTTCGCTATAAAATTCCAGACTGATCATAAAAATGACAAGCAACAAAGCTGCAACACACATGGTTATTTTTTGTTATTTTTTATGTGGTATTTTAAAACCAAGACACGTAGGTGTACATACAATTTAAAATAATGTCATTTAAAAGGGAATAAACATTTATTCATTAATCATACTGTACGGTTTACCTTCCCTTTGAAAAAAACAAACAATAGTTATCCATCACAGCTGGCTGGATCTAATCTTCGATCACAGCGTTGTTCCATTATAAATGAAATTCTGGTGGAACCTTTTACATTGTTCGTCATAAACTAGAGTCAGTTATCGGGGGAAAAAAGTCAAGATGCGAATGTAAAAAGCGAATTTTAAGAGACATCCGGCCACCTAAATTTTTATAGTTACGCAACAGTTGTTCCATCAGTTGTTTATAGTTTTCTTCTTTTTTATTATTACCAAAAAAAAAACTCCTGAATTAAGAATTTAAAAGACTGTAATTGAATGAGGTTTAGTTTTTGTTCGAAACTGCAATCATGCAATAGTTTCGTGTAACAACAAAGACAGAATAGTGTTTTTTATACTACCTCTGATACTAATGATTCCATCTTTGAGTTTTGGATCATTTAATTTTGGAATTTTTCCCCCCGTTAAATAGTTAACAATGTCACTTTCTTTGTCTTCACAAAATTTTTCATTGAATCCAGTTTTATATGCAACGGTGGAAGTACCAACTACGGTACTTCCACTAATAGCGAATACATGACATTGCCCTTCCCAGAAATGAACTCTTTTTGCGTTGTCCAACCCTTAACAACACAGTGATGATCATTTGCTCGGCTATTCCACAAGTACTGCTGACGTCATTCCCTCTCATTTGTGGCATGGGGTGGGATATGCTGACACCAGCTAGAGCTGGTCTGGCTGGTGTGAGATTATTCATAGGGAACCACTGCCCTAAGTGCGATCTCCGCACAACATAGGGTACCCTAGCCCTATGCTTTATTCCAAACTTAACCATACTCCCTTCCTCCACTTCCCATCCCTATTTTTCGCCTGGCGAATCCTACCACCATAAATCTTTTACTTTTCTTGTCTGTCCTCCCCACCCCCTGTATGGATGATGGGCATCTTCCACAGAGGTGCCCCTCTATTTCTTTAACTTCCTACTTCTTGGTGGACAGCCTTCCTATCATCCACCCTAGCATTTTTGCTCTGCTCCCCCCCCTCCACTGTACCCTTTCATGTGTTCCCCCTCTAGAGGTTTTTTTTTTTTTTAACTGGGCCCTCCGCGGCAAGCTCAGGCGCAATCCAGGGTTCAGACCCTCCTCCAGAGTCTTTCTTTTACTGTACCCGACTGCTTCCCCGAGGAGGTGGACGGAAACGCCGCGGCCCTAGCGGCTGAATGCCGGAGGAACAACAGACTAACATAACCTCACACTACGCAAACTAACACAAATACTGTACTTACACAATCTCTGGAATTTACAGAGTTCGTACTGCGTCACAAAGCATAATTTTATTTTCCCTATGTCCTTGCCATCTTTGGCAAGGACAGGGGAAAACAAAAGTCCCCCCCCCTAGTACCCAGATCTGGGCAACCTGTGTACAGGGATCTGGCGTCCACTGCTATAGCACTATCTATCGCACTATGCGTCCACTGCTATAGCACTATCTATCGCACTATGCGTCCACGGCTATAGCACTATGTATCTATCAGCATCCACCAGTGGATGCTGATAGATACTGGGACACAGGTCCAGCTCCTCGTGCCGATGGCTGGGCACTCGTTAGTAGTTGTCCAGGTGATGGCTGCTCCCTGGCGGCAAAGAAGCCTGACACAAACAACACACACTACAGCACATGCACTAACTCTTCACAAACACACGCTAACCACATGCTAGGCCCGTTTTAAGTTTTCTGTATGCCAGCACAGTAATACTAGGTGGAGATAGATATTGTCTGGAAGCCACATAGACAGGGTACGCATAAATACATGTTCCACAAGTAGTCTTCGCAGGTAGCACAGTAATAATAATCACTGTCCTCCCACCCCCCACACTAGGAACGGCCCTAGTTCGAATCCAGTCAATGATGCGAGGAACTTTTATGGGCTTTTTTCTCTCCGTAGTTCAATTACGTCTCAAGCAAGGAGTAGCAAGGTTTTTCACTCCTGGAAATTCGGGGTTTTCGGTCAGCGAAACAAGCAAACCGACAAAAGAACACACAGTTTATGGACATAATACCATGGTTAGATAAAGCTGTTTTCTGATGACAGAGGTGACGCAAGCAGAGGAACGATCAGTATTTAGTAAATTCGTAAAAGAACTGTGATCTTAAAATCACAACAAAAATGCAGTGTCGCTTATATCTGATTGCGTTTAATATTTGGAACATAGTCAGGGGCGGGCAGTCCTGAGGGTCAACGGGTGCCAACGTTCAAGGGGCGCCTGAAAACCTGAAACTTACATACACATATGAAGAAAATTTTAAAGGGGACACCAAATTTCAATTGGCACCCGGTCGCCACATACTCTAGGAACTCCCCCTGAACATAGTGATGTAAGTTTTCATCGTTCCAAATTTCTTTTAAACGTACCTCAGATGAATCTATGAATAGCTGCCATTCTTAAGTGTTCAAATCCTAATTCTTACAATTAAGGAATATCCGTACACTATAAAATGTCGACAATTTTTATTTCTCTTTCTAAATATGAAATTCTTGTATCATCAACTAGCAAATTCTATTCTCCATACGGTACTAGCTTTCTTGCAGAATTATTTGGATATTTTATTTTATTTATGCTGATTCACAAAAACCTGAAATTTTCATAAGATAGAAATAGCATTCTTCATTATGGCTAGTTGGTTCACAGTGTACCATGAGAAAGAGCGACTAGTACGTTCTTCTTTTCTTTCATAAATTCAGTGAAGTATTCATGGCAGGATAAGCAGCAACATGCGGTGTGCAAATTCTATCTTAATCTCCCAAGTGGCATCTCAAGTGCAGATAATAAGCACGATTAATCGTTTTGGTTATACTTTTCGATCAATTTTGTGGTTTTGGTGTAAACTGCCCACACATAAAAAAACTGGCGGGTGAAAATTCACACGACTACGGTAGTGTACACAGAGAACATGTGCATGAACCTGTTATAACAGGCCCTTATAGCAGATTATTAATAATTATGAGTTATAGTAATAGCCATTCAGTGCAAGGAAGCAGAGGCTTTTTCTGCGCTGTCCTAAAAAAATGAGTAGATAAGAAAATATAAATTATTTGCTTCTTTCTTCAGTTGACCTTTGAATTTATTCAAACTGTCAGCCTCAACTACCCTTGAAGGCAACCTGTTCCAGCGATCAACGACTCGCTGGCTATAAGAAAACTTCCTAAAATCACGAGTTCTGGATTTCTCTATAACAGTAAAAATTCCGCCTTCGTTCATTTTACTAACCCCTCTCAGAGCCTTATAAACCTCAATCAGGTCACCTCTGAGGTGCCTGGTTGCCAAGCTCTGTAGCACACACACACATATTCGGAGTCTTTGAGTCTTTTATCGAGGCAGTGTTAGGTGGGTCGAAAAACTGCTAGCTTGGGGGGATACAAGGACTAATAGATTAACAGTAGCCACTGGCAGAGGTGAAAGTGATTCTTGCACTGCTTCTATTGGAATGAGCAGAAGCCTGGAAACAAGATGCAGGGTATTTCAGAGACTTCTGGGAGTCATTGCAGTACAAGTAAACACATGGGTTGTGTTAGTAGCTAAGAATAGGAACAGATGCATGTATACTTGCGTGTACACCAATGCTAGGTGTTTGGTAAATAAATTTGATGAATTTGAGGTATTGCTCAAAACATCAAAGGCTGATATTGTTGGGATATCAGAGACGTGGTGTCACACAGATATAAGGAATGCAGAACTGGAATTTGGGGAGTACAATGTGTACAGAAAGGATAGACAGGACAGGAAGGGAGGAGGGGTTATGCTATTAGTTAAGAAACACATGAAATCCAAGGAAGTGAAGCCGGTCGACATCGCTGGACAGTGCAGTGACGAATCAGTTTGGTGTGACATAAGCATTGGGAGATCAAAATTGAGAGTAGGAGTGTGCTATAAGCCTAATGACTCTGATAAGTATAAGAAACTGTACAGGGAAATAGAATGGGCCAGTAAATCAGAGAGTCTTATAATGGGGGATTTTAATTTCCCAGATATTGACTGAAATCTGTGGGTTTGTCACTCACACACTAGCAAGGCTTTTGTGGATTTATTGGATGATTGTTTTCTACATCAGCATGTTCGTGAGGCAACTAGAGGGAATAATACTCTTGATCTGATTATCAGTAGTGATTCTTCATGAATTAATAAGAATCTGCAGATAAAGGAACCACTAGGTGGCAGTGACCACAGTGTGCTGAAGTGAGATTTGCTCAAAGAGGTAACTACCATCAGGGGTAAAGGGAAGGATTTTTGCTTTCGTAAAGGCGACTACGATGGTCTGTGGCACTATTTAAATTCTATACAGTGGGACCAACTGATGATGTTACCAACAGCAAATTCAAAATGGGAAGCATTCAAAGAACTTATCTTGGAAGCTACTAAGCTTACATACCAACTAAGAAATATTGTTCAAGGTTTAGGCCTAAATGGATGTCAGATGAACTAATGAGACATATGGCAGAGAAGAAAAATGCATGGGACATATATAAATTAATGGGTGACATGGAAGCCTATGATAGATATAAGCTGGTCTGTAACCAAGTCAGAGAAGAGATTAGGCATGCAAAGGCAGATTATGAGAAATCCTTGGTTAAAGGATGCAAAGAAAAACAGAAAAGAGTTCTTTACCTATGTAAACTCTAGAAGGAAAGGGATGAATCAGATTGGTCCACTGGATATTGATGGTTTAACAGTTGAGGATCCTGCTCAGGTGGGTAACAAACTAAACGAGTATTTTGCATCTACATTCACACATGAGGAATTATTCAGGAAGGGGGATGCCAGAGTTGACGTAAACTCTGGCAGTGAGATAGATGATTTTGTAATAACTGAGAGGAAAGTGAAGGAGAAATTGTTGAGGATAAACATAAAAAAGGCACCCGGGGTGGATGGGATCTATCCAGTTATAAAAGGAAGCAGTAAAGGAAGTAAGCAAACCCTTTGCCATAATTATGAGAGCTACTTTGGACTCAGGGGAGGTACCCATAGACTGGAAATGTGCAAATGTGACCCCAATTCACAAAGGAGGATCAAAGGCTGACACAAGTAATTATAGACCTGTTAGTTTAACTTCTGTTCCAGGAAAATTAATGGAGGCACTGGTTAAAGAAGCACTGCAGGATCATCTAGACAAGACTTCAGTTATAGCTCGGACACAGCATGCTTTTGTTAAGGGAAAGTCTTGCCTGACCAATTTGATTGGATGCTATGCATGGATGCAGGGAATAACTTTGATATTATATATTTGGATCTTAGAAAGGCTTTTAATACTGTTGCACATGGAAGACTGCTGCACAAATTGGAGCAGTGTGGCATTGGAGGCAAATTGCTGCTATGGATGGATAAAGGGATGGTTGAGGGAAAGACAGAGAGGGTAATCAATGGACACTGCTCATCGTGGACTAATGTTATTAGTGGAGTCCCTCAGGGTTCAGTGTTGGGTCCATTGTTGTTTTCTGTATTTATAAATGATATTGATGATGGTATATCAAGCTTAATGTCCAAGTTTGCAGATGATACAAAGGTTGGCAGGGTTGTTAAGGACACTACTGACGCTATGCTGCTGCAACAGAATCTGGAAAGGTTGAGCAGATGGGCTAAGAGGTGGCAAGTGAAGTTTAACATTGACAAATGTAAAGTACTACATATGGGAAACAGTAACCCCAGAGCGACCTATCAACTCTGTGGTACTACACTGACAATTGTAGAGAATGAAAAGGACCTGGGGATAATTGTGCAGGCAGATATGAAGTTTTCTGAGCAGTGCAGACGGGCTGCAAGAGTAGCTCATAGTGTCTTGTCAATGATATACAGGAATTTTTCTAGCAGGGATAAGGAGGTGATTATTCCCTTGTATAAAGCAATGGTCAGGCCACACCTTGAGTACTGTATACAGGTCTGGAGGCCTCATTTCAAGAAGGATGTAGAGCTGCTGGAACGATTACAGAGAAGGGCAACAAGATTAGTGAATGGAACAAAGGGTTGCTCTTACAAAGAAAGGCTTAAGTTTCGCAAATTACAGTTTCTGGAGACTAGGCACCGGCGAGGTGATCTAATAGAAGTGTATAAAGCCTTGAATGGTTTGAGCATGCTCAATGCCGAAGGGATTCTTCCTCTTGCTCAGAATAATCACCTGACAGGGCATAAATTCAAATTGAGGAAAGACAGATGTAGGATAGATGTGCGGAAATTTGCCTTTAGCCAGCGGATAGTTGGTTGGTGGAACAGACTTCCATCCCTTGTTGTGGAAGTTGATAGCCTAAATAAATTTAAGGCTCAGCTGGACAGGTATTTCGAACGAACGGAGGGGTGAAATGGGAGTGGGTTTTTTTTTTTTTTTTGGCTGATGTTGCATAAGCTTGCTTTCTTGCATCATATGCCTCTACTACTAATGCTAATGCTATGTCTTTCCTCATATGGTCGCCGATTTGCCGATCTCACCATGCGAGTTAGCCGTCTTTGGATCCTTTCAAGAAGCGCAAAGTCTTTTTTCAGATGAGGTTTCCATACTTGAATACAGTATTCCAAATGTGGTCTTAGAATTGCCTTATACAGTGGGACTACGACTTGCATATCTTTACAGGACAATGTTCGATAAATCATCGATAGAACGTCACGGGCTTTCCTGAATGCCTGTTTACACTGATCAGAAAACTTCATATATGCACGTATTATAACTCCCAGATCCATTTCTTCCTCTACTGTTTTTAATTCAACCCAACCAAGTGTGTAATTTATTTTGGGGTTGCTGTTCCTCTTCAAGTGTAAGACCTTACATTTAGCAGCATTAAAACATAGCTCCCACTTTTTCTGACCATTCATGCAGCCTGTTCAAGTCATCCTGAAGGAGCGCTGCTTGGTAATGTTCATTAACTACTCTACCATATCTTTACGTTGTCTGCAAATTTTGACGTCAAGCCTTCTAGCCCATCGTCAATGTCATTTATGAAAATCAGAAACAATAGTGGTCTAAGAACCGATCCTTGGGGGACCCCACTTCTGACTTTACACCAATCTGAAGAATATCCATTAATCACAACCCTCTGCCCTGCAGCCGCCCAGCAATCCATCTTAGATTTTTTCCAGTAACCCCAACATGTTCCAGCTTATACAATAACCCATCATGAGGGAATGAGTCAAATGCCTTGCTAAAATTCAAATAAACTATGTCGAAATTGTTGCTTACATCGAGCTCATGAGTAACCGTGTCAAAATAGCTTAATAAGTTAGTTAAATATGGTTTTCCATTAACAAAACCATGTTATGTGTTACTCAGAATGCCATATCTATCTAAATGTCCCTGGATTGCAATCTTAATCATTGTTTCTAAGATTTTCCCTACCACCGAAGTCAGACTAACCGGTTGTAGTTACCAACATCGCTCTTATAATCGCTTTTATGTATTGACGATACGTTGGAACTTCTCCAATCCAAAGGAACCCCTCCTGAGTCTAAAGATTCCCTCATAACTTAAGTGGTTCAAATCACTCCCTGGCGGTCTCCCTCAAAATTACTGGGTGTATACCGTCAACTCCAGTAGCCTTACTTGCCTTTATGCTTGAACGGTTTTTCTAATAAACAGTCATCTGTAATTTCGAAATCATTAATTGCATATGCCTCAGCCTCACTTGCACCGCCTTTTCTCAGCACGAAGGGCCTTTCTTCAGTAAGGACAGATGCAAAGTACCTGTTCAATTGATCCGCAACGTCAGCTGGGTTGTCTAACACTTTACTACACCCAGTGCACAAGTGTCCAATCTGATTCGCTTTTTTCTTCCTTGCATTCACATACATGAAAAATTCCTTTCCCCCACTCCCAAGCTCTCTTGGCCAATGCTTTCTCGTACGCAGCCTTGGCCTCTCTAACTTCCCCCTCATCCCCTCCTACGTCTCCTTTCATCTTCTGCATTTTCGCCTACATTCAGTAAAGAGATGCTTACTTTCTTTCTTATATTTTTAAACTATTTCTGAAGAAATAGTTAACAAACAATATAAGAAAAAGTACACACCATGGTAAAATGAATTAGTCTATTCTTTACTTAAAATTGACTATTATTCGGTATTCATTTATTAACATGGACTTATGACAATAAGAAAAACGCTTAAAATAACCGTCCATTTAGAGTTTGATTAAAGCGCTTCTCTTATAAACTTTTAATAAATTTAATAATACGTTTTAAGAACTTTTAATAAGAATTCAATTAATTTTACGAAAGATATTACTAATGTACGTTCATCGCAATAGCCCCTGCAATGGAATTTTTACTTTTTTTAAAGTTTTAATAAATAAACTTTTAAATATTAAATAAAATGTAAATAAACTTTTAATGAACTTAAGAATTTTTAAGAAACTTTTAATAAGAATTCAACTAATTTTGAAGTACTGTAGTTGTCTAAAGACTCTAAAGCACCAATTTACTTGTACAATGTCCGTTTTTCATGAATTACGAAAGATATTTCGTCACAGAAGACGAAAAGATATTACCAAAGCACCTTCACTGCAATAATCCCTGCCTTCGAATTTTCACTTTTTAAAAGTTCGAGTGCCAGACTTCGACTTTCGGGTGAGCTAAATACCCTCAGCACAAGAATCCCCAGAATTTATCACTATGTCTTTTCGCGAGGGTAATTGACTTCAGTAATCCATTCTTTATTTCACAGTTGTCTTACGCTCAGGTAACCATGTAAGACAAACTGTTGTTTATATCATCTTACTCTGTGATGTTCGTTTATTTTTGGGGGAAACAACATTCTCCTATAGCAAGCAATAGATAAACTCTTCATACTGAGACACTGGACCACTTTGTCAAGTGACAAATGCTTACGACAGCAAAGGGTTCAGTAGCCTCTATACACAGAAGACGGTTCCACTACAAACAAGGGAAAAAAAAAAAAAAAAAACTCAGAGAATAGAGCGAGTGTAAAGCTAATTTGTAGTTATGGTGGCAAGCACTTGAAACTCCCTACAGGAGCCAAGAGTAACATGGAAGCAGTTGAGACTGAAGTGACACATTATGAGGTCGTCTGTGATCGATAAGCATGAAATAGGTGACAGTGATCTGACTCCCACCCACAACTGCTGCGCCAGCTTACACAAATATGGGTTTGGCAGACACTGCCACTTTATTTAAATGGCAGTCTGCGAAACAAAACATTCATCAGTCAGTCAAATTGAAATTCAAACATTTCTAAATAAAATTTGGCAGAATTTATTTTCAGATATTTAGATAGATTTACAACGGAAACAGACGTTCATTAAAAATACATTTAGTACTATAAGCTATGATGTTTTATAACGTTTAATGTTATTAAGTTGTAATGTACGATTTTAAGCCAATTTTAAGTGAGTAAGCAGTTTCAAGAAATATACCACGGTCCCATTACTCCAAAAGTCAAGCACATTTCAAAAACTGCTCTTAAAGATAACAGGTGTGGGGAACCTTTTTTTTTTATTTACTTAAAATTATTTTATGTATTAGCGCATCTGATGACGTAAGATATAAAATTGCACAGTTAGAGTATATAAATATATATATAAAAAACTATCCCTTGCGGTTGATTTTCTTCTTCTTCTTCTTCTTCTTCTTCTTCTTCTTATTATTATTATTATTATGATATTAAAATAATTTTTCTCCTTTATGGGATTTTTATCACCCTCGTAACGGGTACTGGTATTAAGTTCATGGGGTGCTTGGTTTGTGTCCGGTTACTATTATTATTGTTATTACTGTTAGTCGAGGAACTCTCTTATTATCCTAAAGGTGTTCAGAATCGCGGCTTTCTTGAGTTCCATATAAGTGTTTCTGAAGATCTATTGCCAAGTTCTTATGGAGGCCCTTTGGCACCACGCTAGTGGTTGACACGGTGAGTGAGATGGCCATTACTTGTTCCATATGTCACATTTCCTTAACTTCCTGTCTTGGGTCTATGTACCGTGTGTTAGGCACCGTTATGCCCATTAGGTAGGTAGCCATTTCCTTCTTATCGATGAGGGTTATGTCTGGTCTGTTGTGCGGGATCGTCTTGTCCATTATTATGGCACGGTCCCAGTATAGTCTGTGAGTAGAGGTCTCTAGTATGGCCTGAGGCTCGTACTTGTAATACAGTAGACTATCTTTGATCAGCTGGTATTTTTGTGCTGGCTTCTGATGTATTATCCTGGCCACCTGGTAGTGTTTCCAAGTGTACTCCATTTGGGTGATCACCCTGCATCCTGCGGTGATGTGCTGGATTGTTTCTGGGGACAGGTGGTATCATCGACATGTATCATCTGTTTCTCTGGGTTCCTATGGTGATGGTAAGAGCTTACCGTTCGTGAGCCATGCGCCGTAAGCCATCTTATCTACGTAGTCTTGATGGAGGTCATTGTAGTATCTGCCATGGAGTGCCTTCTTTGCCCATTTCTGTCTTTGTTTCTTCTGTCTGTGTGAGTGGGGTTTTGTTAAGGTTGAGTGTTGTGTGTCGTTTGTCTATCTTTCTTATGGGTTGGTAGATTGACGCTGTTTTCCTCGAAATAATCCCGTAGGTTCCCAATCGCATTCTTCTCTTGTTCAATGAGGTCAGTCAGTCCCTCCCGCCTTTTTTTTAGGGCTACGGTCATGCTCTTGATGGTCGACTTCAGGTGGTATTGGCCGCTCTTCGTCATCATTGTTATTATTGATAAATAACAATATGATTATTTTTAAACTTTTGAGAAAGAAATACGAGATCCGATAACAAAAATAACTACTAATTCTATAAAATAATCACATTTATTAGGAGCAGCCATCTACAAAGTACTCTCCTGAATTCATACACAAAATCCCGTCTCTGCCAGAAATAGCGGAACCATTGAGATGTGTGGGTGAAGTCATGAAGAGAAGGGAGCTCTGAAGGTGATCACATCCAATAAAGGTTTTAGTAATTTTTTTTTTTTTTTAATTTTTATTTGACAGAAATAAATAGTCTGGTTACTTTATTGTAAGACTTCGTGTTCATTATTGTGCTCTCTGTAGTAGTAATCGTATTAATGATGCAAAAAAGCAAGCTTATACAGCAACAGCTATTCAAAAAAAAAAAAACCTCTCCACATCACCTATCCATCCCCTCCAATAATTTGTCTAATTCTTCCTTGAATTTATTCAAACTACAGACTTCCACAATACCAGATGGAAGTTTGTTCCAACAATCAACTACCTGCTGGCTGAAGGAAAATTTCCGCACATACATCCTGCAACCAACCATCTTCAATTTGAATTTATGCCCCTCCCTTGTGTAGCCTCAGCAAAGAGGAAGGATGCCACAGCATTGAGCTTACTCAATCCATTCAGCATATCTGCTGAATATTATATAAATACTGTATAAACCAAAATATGTGGAACGGCTATACTGGCAATACACGAGGTGGGGATTACTATAACATCGGCACAGTACAACCGTTAAGGTTGCATATCTTGACTGTCGAACTCTAGGGAGTTATTTTGATTTTAGAGTTGCCCTTTAAAGTTTCGGTTAAGCTTAACATAACTAGCAGTTAACTGCCTACTCATTTTTTCTTTGCAGTTTTAGTACAATGCGGGAGAGCAGCAGTTGAGAATCTTCAGGTACGACTGACATTTGAGATTTAATGTTAAACATATTGAAAAGATCAAACTTCACAAACAAATTGAAGAACACAGTTGTTCGACTGCTCTTTTAGACTACTTGTTTGACCCTCAGGTTCATTTTGACAACAGTGTCATAAATGACATGCCCATAATATAGCTACAAATGCAAGAAAGATTTCCCTTTAAAAAAAAATTTAAAAATACTGTAGATTCTGTTTGCTTGCGCATTCATTCATTGATAATTACTCTCTGATTGACATTTTAAAAAACATTAATTTAAAGATATCGAGCCCACTCCTAATCTGCTTTTCTTACGCACAACTTGAAAGTCCAAAAAAGGTTTTAATTACAGGTATCGCTGCAAGTTTTATCATGATGATTTTTATAAAAAATGAAGTTTGAAAAGTTAACTTGTGAATAATGTGAATAATATGTAAAATGTGAATAATGAATTGCAACTCCAGTAGGGGCAAAGATAACTTAGCTGATTTCAATCATTCTAAAACTGAGATTTGTCTTATATCTCGCAAAAAAGATTCTTCTACTACTATGCTTATCTTCGATGACACTCCGATTTCTAGACAAGATCATATAGCTCTATTGTGGATTACCCTGACTTCTAATCTCTCTTGGCATAAGCACATTACAAATATTTCTTCCTCTGCATCTAAAAAACTGGGTCTGCTCTTTTGCTTTCGGCGTTACTTTTCTTCCAAACAGCTTTTCACTCTGTATAAATCGCAAATCTGCCCTACCATGGAATACTGTTCCCACATCTGAGGCAGTGCCCCCAATATTTTGAATGAAATCAGACTTCTAGATTTCATTCAAAAAGGTTAGGTTAAACAGCAGAAACAGAAAGTCTCACAGACTTTCTGTTTCTGCTGCATGCGTTTTCTATAGATACTTCCATGGGCACGTTCTTCTGAATAGTCTTCTAAAATTAACACTCTCTCTCTCTCTCTCTCTCTCTCTCTCTCTCTCTCTCTCTCTCTCTCTCTCTCTCTTCCAAAGCAGTCCGAACACATGCCGCAACCAGTTACATCCTTTTACTGTCCAACTTCAAACTCACAGAACCAACTTTTCTTCTTCCTCATTATTCATTCAACTTCAGTTTTCTGGAACAACCTTCCTTCATGCATATTTCCTGAAAATTACAATCTACAGAAGTTAGTCTAATGTCAACAAATATCTTCTCAACCTTCACAGTACTAAGTACTATAGGTTCTAATATCTGTCGTGTATGGGATTTTCATAAGCAAAAAAAAAAAAAAAAACATAAATTTTCTTCCGTTATTAGAAAGCCTTTTTGCTAAGATGGCATTTCTAAGGTGAATTCAAATAGACATGTATTTACATCAGATTCGTCAATATGTCACTGAATTAGATTTTCCTAAAATAATCCAAAAATACGTTAATAAAACATTTTCACTGAAACCCATTATAAAACAACACTACTTATTTCATATTTTTTATCATGAAAAATTTTATGATGAAGGTTTTTTGTTGCAAAATATGTTTCTGCACATGTACTTGTTTCCCACAACTGCTGTCACTTCTTTTTTCGCTTTACCATATAGCCATAAAAAACATCCCACCCCCCTTTTTTATTTAACTACCAGTGTCGTGGTTTGGCACTTAACCAAATATGCGTACTCAGGTGTCCTGCTTAGCAGCATACTCTGACAACACACCAAAAATTTATGATTTTGAAAAAAATAAAAAATAAGAACACACTTAAACAAACAAATGAACTGAACTGAATGTTCTCTTTGCTTCACTTCGACAATACACTGTTTCCCACATAATAGTTGCTTCCATTCTACTGAACCTGTGAGATCTTTAAATTTCTAAAAGGAAAAACTTCTGAGACACGTTTCTACCCTCTGACTGAGCATAACAGAACATTGCTGACTTAAAAATCAAGGATCATAAATTATTTTTTTTTTATCTGTGGTGTTCAGTAAATTCGTTCAATTAGAAAACTTCCTGAATTACATATGCATAATTACTGTACTTAAAAATCCATTGGTATAAATCAGTAGTAAAGTAGTTATGATGATGTTGAATTACGGAGCACATATAAAACCTGTTGGCCTCCTTGTGGCTGTAGTGAAATAGGAACAGGATTTTTTTTTTTTTTTTTTTTTTTGGTGTTTTATCAAGGATGCCTATTTTTCAATATTCATCACCTTACACGCAGGAGTACTAAATGATGATGTAGAGATATAAATAAAGCTAGAAGTCAGAATTGCAGCAATTTTAGAAATTCAAATTTTATTATTTTTCTTCAGTGCAGTACGCATTCACTGATGTATTACTATTTAAGCGTTTAGCACTTGACAGATGAGTTGGGGCAACCTAAGTAATGAAACGAAGTGAGACAGGTGAAGGATTGCGCACTAGAGAAAGATAAACAAATGATTACTGAAACAAAGGAAACCTTGATTTTGGAACATTACTACCAACTGAAATAGAAGATGAGAAAACAAAGGACACGTTAGAAACACAAAACAAAGACTTAAACACTGTAGTTCAAGGGATTGGTAACTAAAAATAGAACAAAATATTTCAAATTATTCTCCTATGATAAACACGCTGAAGATCAAAGTACTGTTACGGCAATTAATCCAAATTTGAAAACAAAAGGCATATAAAAGCGAGAAATACAAAAAATGTCAGACAGAAGAGTATTATGTCATTCCGATTTGAAAATTCATATTCCATAAAGCAGGGGAAGTTAGGCTTTATAAACCTGAGAGCTACGCAAGATAAAATTCAAGGCTTCAGAACTAAAGAAGGCGAAGGCCTTGTTTAGTTACGAAGTTCTTTAGTCCGCATGCAGCGTGGGAGTCCAGTTATTACATGCGGACGGACATGGTGAAAGCAATATGCGCTTTATGCATATATGCAAGCGCTCCTAAAAAGTAATAATACTTGAAAGTTTCAAATATTCTGAGTTGAGACTCTGAAAACAGGTTAACTAGCTAATTGATATGGTAGATACCCACATAATATTATACTGAAACTGTAATTTCACTTATACCACCATATACTCGTTTATGCGACACTTTGGTGAATTTGGTGAATCACCTTAATAGTTTTAAAATATAAAGACAAGCACATAATAATGATATTTTTTGTCAAAAATCATTAACTGTAAACTCCTCTGATCTATATAGTCATGCTATAGTACAAACAAAATTTATATATATATTTTTTTTCAGCTTACGGAGCACATATAATAATCTCCTCATAATCTCCCATGAAAATTTTAAAGGTTCAATACAACATTTCTCATGGCGTTCCGCAGGGTGAGAAAGGGTTCTCACCTCAGCGCTGTTTGCTAGAGCCCTCGAACTATTTTTGACATCCAATGAAGATAATTTTATAATATATGCAGATGATTTGAAATTGTTCATCAAATCTACAGATCAAAACAAGTCAAGCGAATAAATCATCAAGCTAATATCACAGTGGATGGTATTTTTCCCATATAGCCTAGACTTTTTTTTTGGGCGCGTGGAATTCAGAGCGTCCCAAAAAATTGAGCCAACTATTGAACAGTTTTCTTCAAGATTTGTCAAGTTCAGAGAACTGGAAGAAACTGCAAAATTTATTATATTTAGAGACTGTAAAACTAGCCGAATCGAACCATGAATCGACCTGGATGATTTTGAGATGCAATTCATTGATTTTCAGAGCAGCTCAATTTGGAGGCAAAAATTTATCGACTCAGAGCTGATTTAGAAAATATTGAAAAGGAACGATTAGTGACGGGATGTGCAAAGAAAGCTGCAGAAAATGAGGTATTAAAATTTTCCCATCAACATATCCTTGTGAGTCGTTGTTCTCAGTGATGAACTTTGCTAAGTCTAGTCACAGGAGTAGTCTTACGGATGAAACTAGTGCCGCATTATTAGCTGTAAAAGTTACAAAGCCTGATGTGAAGTATCTGCCGTCAATGGTGCAGCAACAGAAGTCTCACTGATGTTTTATATTTATAAGAGAGGTTTATCATTTTATAATAAAATTGTTCTGTAAGCTAAAAGTTACATTTTGTTATGAAGGATTTTATTTTAATACCTTTATTAAAGCATCTTTGAAATAATGTCTTTTATTTCATTCTTTTTTTGGTTACGCTTTTGTCAAGTAAAACGTGCATGAGAAAAATAACAATCCAATAGAACATCGATTATCCGAACTAACTGGGACCAAGGTTGGTTGGGTTAATCAAATAGTTCGGATAATCAAACATACATGAGAATACCCAGTTTATACAAAGTGTAATTAGGCCTACAATTAAATTATTGTACGCAAGGTTATTAGTACTGTATTTTGAAATATGAAATATTATAAAAAAATAACTGATTTAGGAAATGGTTTGTAAATAATAACCAAAACGTTTTGAAGGAACAATGTATATTATATTTATTTTGAACTTACCGAATTGTTTTACATGGTTTCAACTATAAACCACACTTCTTTTTTTTTTACATTAACAAAAATAAAAAACCACAAGTAATTGCACACAAATAAGAGTATAATGAATCTTTGGAAGGTTTATTTTTTAAAATATGTAAGCTTGAATTTTTCTTTGAACCATGCGAGATTGTCTTTTTTTCGGGGCGAGATCTCTCATCCTTTTAATAGCAGTATCTCCGTAGAAGTGCGTTCAGACTGTGAACTCACACCATGCCATTGCAGTTTCTAGCGCAGTGAAAGCCTCCGCGTGAGTGGGCCTTCAAATGCATCAAGCGGCATGAGTAATATTTCAGCATAACAGCCAGTGCACTAAAAGTAGACACTGTAAAAGTAGATACTGTTTTTGGGGGGGCGAAGGTGGTTCGGATAATAGACGTTCTACTGTACTTCGTAAAATTACGAACAGCACGCGAGAGTAGGTTTTTTTTTTTTTTTTATATATATAATTTAGCCAATTTTGGCACACACCCTTAAAAAGGCTCGCCACTCCTGCCCTAGACTGTATGGGGTTACATTCAAACCCAAGTAAATCTGCACACATGACAATTGCAATGAAAAAAGGAGGAATAATATCAGTATACAGGTAAGCAGATGAGAAGCACAAAAGGTTAAATCTCATGTAGACCATGGCCTAAATTGGAATGGGGGGCCTAAACTGGGAAGGGGGGGTCTGACCTTCACTCAGCATTTTGAGTTCATCAAAGCAAAAATCTATGGGGCACTATGGGCTGCTAAACAGGAACTAACTGGCATTAGAAACCGGATCTAATCAAAAAGTATATCCTGAAACGTGTTCTTCCCATCCCACTGTATGCTTCATAGATTTGGTAATCTGCTCCGCCAGCAACCTGACAGCATTTCTTAGTATTGAATACCAGTTCTTGAGATGGCTCAACATGACCTATAACTATCCTTTTGCTATCTCTAGAGCCATTATACTTTCCAATCAATAACCACAAGGAATAGACACACATTAGCCCAACTACTCGCGGAGATGGGGGGAGAATCCCTGGTGCCGTTTGACACTAAACAAACTCTACACTCTAGCCCAACTACTCAAAGGAATATTGGATGCTCCCAACATTGACAGTCTTTTGAACTCTCATCATGGCTCCCACAGGAATGCTGACAGAAGACCTCCCAGCATAAACTTGAAAATCCTTGATAGTCGTTTTTCTCCCCAGAAAATACCACAGAACTTTTTAATCAACTTAAGATTAATCCAGAAAAGCTCTGCAGCGACAAGACCTACAGGTTGCAAGGCTTCACCACTCATACCGTCTCATGCGGCTCTAGGGATTGTCTAACAGATAAAACAACCGCTGAAGCAACCAATTTGCCAGAGTAGTCGTGTTTTGATAAGAACTAAATTGAAATTTTAAACTTTCTGAAAGTAAGACAAATATGTAAATATAACGTTTTAATAATTTTGAATGTAATAGTAAAGCCCTTTGTACCTAACCGTTCAGAGTGAACGCCTCATGGACTAAGTAATCTCATGCTTATGGGGGTGATCCGCTTCACACCTAAGCTTGTAACATATATTCTTCTAGCCAATGGCTGTATCGGGGATCTCCTCAAGGAAGAAATAAATTAATAATAATAAATCAATTCCTTGATCATATGTAACTGCTTACAACTGACTCCAAATGAGATGAGAGCGCAGTAGATTGCGCATGTTGTTTGGTAATTGTATCACGGAACCGCCCTAGACCACTGATATACGAGCTACGGGTTAACTTTGAAGAAAAGTTATTTTTTTTAATATATGGATAAATGCTATTAGATCGTGGAAACCTCCGGGCATCAAGATCGTTCGGGATTCTTTAAATGTTTTCTATTGGAAAACCAAGGCAGGCATTAAACTTAATGTACTCCACATGGTAAGAGAAGATTCACCAAGGTCACGATGCAGGGGTTTGAAAAAAAAGTACGTGCTAATAAATCAGCATCATCATTACATGAGAATATAACAGAACCATCAGGATGTTACAAGGATGGGAGTATAGGAGGACAAAAGTTGTAGATGTTCGTCAAGACCAGAAGACTAAACTACCATTTTGACAAAAAGCAAATTTCCTATTCTTCGCCTTTTAAAAATCGAGTTCGGCTTTATTAATAACTTGTTTACAACTACAGTATTTCAGCTTTAGTACATGTAGAAAATTTTCCGAGATCTGGATACAGATTAGTTTCATCTAATTGTCAAGTTTAGAAAAAAGACAAAAGTTTAAGATAGAATGAGGAATAAAGAATAATTCATCCTTAAGAATAATTTCAGCGACACGATCTGGCAATATATTAGGATCAGGAGATTTAAAATAGTAGTCCATTCAAGGAAAAGAGAAGTAGAATTTACACAGTCGCACTGTTGTAATGCCAAATGGCATGTGGCTAAGGATGGACATGACACAATGGTTCCATTGAAGAAGGCACCATCACCAAGTTGTGAACTGGGATACACAGAGGACAACTAATATCAACTGTATACTTTGAAGGGTTGCATTGAATTAAAAAAAGAGGGTCATGTGTATGGTGAGGACTGTCTGGCATTCTAGTAGTAAATGAACGAGTTTTGAAAGGTTAGGGATAACACAGCAAAAGCCTCAGCATCTCTACGTCATGCTGGAAGTAGCCGAAGACCGTTTGATTTTCATTTAAATTGTCAGATGAAAGGGATATGAATCAATATCACAGTAATTTTCCGAAGTGATCGGGTTTCGAATAACATGAGATCAATTATCTAATTTTGCGATAGGAAGCACCATAAATCAGCTTTGTGATAAGTAAGGGTGTCTCCTTAATCTCATACAGATTACGCGCTGACCAAAAGGTGCTATTTTGGCTGTGACAAAAGAATAAATAACATTTCTTCCACACTCCATCGGTAAAAAATGTGGACCTCTACATTATTCCCTCCCCTGACAGTGATAGTCTACAAACCACCAGCAACCCTGCATACGTTTGATGCTTCCCCATCAGTTCATGCCCTGACGTTATCTTATAAGGATGCAGGTGCAATTCTTATGTACGCTGTTATACGAGACGCCTGTCTGCTTTAATAATAATTTACATGGACCATTTTTGGCGTTTGTTGTATCGTCGGTTCTAAGGATGAGTCGACAGCTTTATCGCTCGTAATAAGTTCACAAGGACTTTTGACTTCCCTTATGCTGTATATCACTTTCATTAAGACGTTCTGGTGAAGGAATAATTCATTAGTGATACAAAAAGGGTCTCTGAATCACGTATCCTTGTTTTTATGTTGAATTCGCGAAAAGATAGCTGATGACCGTTTGGTGTGTAGAATTATCTTGAGAATTCCTACAGGCCTGGATATATATTTATTCAATGGGAGAAAAGATGGCTAAGAATCAGAATAAAAAAAAAAAAACGAAGTTTATTTTCAATTATAACTGAAACATGAAGAGATGATATGACAAAAGGGCTGACGAATTGAATGCTAGAAAGTACCATTCATAGTAATACCTGCTGTTTAATTCTCATTTTATTACCGTGAATATTCTTTCCTGGATAGCCAGATTTTATTGTTTCTGGACTAAAAAGTAACAAATAAACACAATTTATAATTTCAACGCCCAAACAGGAAATAACAAAGAAGGTATGGAATAAATTATGGGGGTAGGTAACAAACTCGAATCTAGTAATGATAGCACAACGGATAATACCTTATAGTTTGATTTAAAATCAGTTATTCCATAACAACGTAGCTTAATGCGTAAAGAATGATAAAACAAAACATAGAAGTCACAGACAATTATTAAATTGCATTTTCAATTTTTTAATGAAATTTTTTTTTTGATTTGGTAGTTGTTGGCGCATCGGCTTCTGTGGCCATATTGCACCTCCCAAGGTTTTTGCAGTACTTTGATCCAAGCCCGAGGCGGGAATCGAACCCGCGACCTTTGGGTTGCCGGGCAGGTACTTTACCCACTCTGCTAGCCCGGTCGGCCTTTGTTATGTGTGGTAGGTGAAATTATTTTGCTATAATGTAAGCTTGCACCGAGAGTAATCAAAAACGAAAATAAATTATGAACACAAGATTTAATAGATCCCTTGTGTTGTAATAACACGAGGTTTTTTACTATAATTCCAAGAAAGTTCAAGATTATATAAGAAAAAAAATATATATTTAGTGTACATCAAGTGTGAGGGCGAAGAATTTTGAGCTCGCAGGAACAGATAAGTTTTTTTTATCAATTAACATATTAAATGTGTTTGACAAATAGCTTAATAGTTTTAGTCATGTTCGTTAGCTTATTTTTAACTATTGATTGGCATTTATTACTGCCGTGAAGGGAATTTGTCACTCACCATTGTAACACTTTAGTATGGTAGGACAAATAAAGATTATGATTTTGTAAGGTACGACTTATTATTCGTACCGCTATTATATAAATAAATAAATAAATTTTCTGCTTATACTCCGGGACGACTAAACGGTCAGAGGAGTTATATCGGTGTTTTGACGCAACTATCGTAGCACATAACTAGTAGTGTAATGGAATAGTAGGGTTTCAATTATAATAAATAAGTAGCTCGAAGGTTCTAATCGCCTTTTTGGGATATTTTTTTTTTTGTTTTTAGCTAAGAAATTTTACCTTTCAGTAAGGACATAACTAATTTAAAACTGCAATCGTAACGATGTAACGTGACCTATATCTTGAACTTGATAGCGGAATACGTATCACTGCATTTAGGAATCTATTAGTTTAGTGTAGTACTGTCAACTAATCAATTAAATTGATTAATTTTCATTGTTAATCAATTAAATTGTATTTAAAGGGAAATCATACCAAAGACTAGAACAGCAAAGCAAAGAGCACAAAGTAGCGGGAGTGCTGTGGCTCGGGGAAGGAGAATAGAAGGGGGCGATTCTCCTACGAATCACAGCGTAACAAAATGTACAACTTGTGCAATGTTTGCAGATTGCTGGAACAGGACATGAAACAGCCTAGGGGGGGGGGATGCCGTGTGTGTGTGTGTGTGTGTGTGTGTGTGTGTCCGGTGCAGAGAGAGTAAAGAAATTAGGCACCAATTCAGCTTCCAGATTCCGTTTATGCGAGTTTGAAAAGTAGGGTAGATTCCCTCGAAGGATTTAAAATGGGAGTGGGGGTTCAAGCTCTCACCTGCAAAACTCAACGCCAGAGCTCACACTTGTGCATCAGACAACGTAGCGGCAATCTCCAAGACAGAATGCGCTGGTCCCACAGGAGGCAGTCATTGTCGGTTACCCTATTATCAGAGACACAGGAAATACGTTGTGCAAGAAGAAGAATAAATGGAATAGGACCGAGATATGTCTGCCAGCGGAAGAAGTAGATGATGTTGTAGAGCAGATGTCATCCTTTAAGTCTTAAGAACCCGCAAGGTGATACTGTTGTACACATTGACACTGAAATTAAAAGTAGGAGATCTGAGGCCTTATTTAACAAATACACGCAATTGTGGGAAAAGTAGCGAATTAGGATTGAACTTGAAAGTGTCTGCAATTCTGTCCAGCCACGATAGGAGGAAGTATATTTTGAGAGCATGGTCAATTAATTCGGTCCTGGAAATAATATGCAAGGCACATGGAATAGAATTTTTCTGAGTGGTCTGTGGTTGTTTGTTATTACAAGTGATTGTTATTACAAGGATGTGTGGGTGATTGTTATTACAAGGATGGCATAAACTTGAATAGAAGGATGCAAGAATATTTGCTGATGGATCGGAAAATTGCTAGCTTGGGGGAATAAAAGTAAAGTGCAGCCATTATCAACCCACTGCAGGATGGAAGCCTCCTCAACAATTCATGCTGAGGGAAATGGACCATAATCTGCCACGTTGGTCGGCCGTATTCAGCAGTCAGGGGCTTGAACCCCGCGTCTACTCAAAGAGCGTATGCTACTGCACTCCCGCTCCTGCCCACTCGGCTACGAAGGCCTTGGGGGAATACACAGTCTAATAGATTAATTAGAGCCGCAGGCAGAGGTGTGGGTGATTCTTGCACTGCTTCTATTGGAAAATGCAGCAGCCTGGAAAGTGAGGCGTAGGAGATTTCATCATGGAACCAGTGAATACAAGGACTGTGTAAGGGTAACTAAGAGTAAGAACACATGCATGTACACTAATGCTAGAAGCATTGTAAATAAATTTGATGAATTTGAAGTACTGATTAAGTCATCAATTGCAGGCACTGTAGGAATAGCGGAGACATGGTGTCACTCAGGCATAAATGATGCTGAATTTGAATATGGGGAGTAAAATGTATAGAGTAAGGATACACAGGTCAGGAGGTTCTTGTCGTAGTCGTAGGGTTTTAGGAGCATTAGTGTATAAGTCTCCGTATATATAGTATGTACATTACATGTGATCTGTGGTCGATTTTCTATTTTATGGACGAAAAATCCGAGTTTCCGGGGGGGGGGAGACCATACTGTCCTTGCCTGAGACCAACTAACACAACCATGTTGTGAAAAGGCCCATAAAATTCCTCACGTCGTCGACGGGACTCGAACCCAGGTCTTTTCCACCCGGTGTGGGAAGGAGAGTGATTCTACTAATTCTGCTACCCACGAGGGTAGGACGGGGGGGAGTTAGAAGTTATGCTCTTAGTTAACAAGCATATTAAATCTAAGGCAGTGAATCCAGTCGACATGGGTGACGAGTGCAATGTTGAGTCAGTTTGGTGTGATATAAGCACTGGGAAAACAAAATTGAAAGTAGGAGTGTACTATCGGTCTAATGACTGTGAAAAGTATACCAAACAGCTATATGGAGAAATAGAGTGGGCGAGTAATTAAGAATGTTTTATAATGGGGGATTTTAACTTTCCAGATGTTGACTGAGATTTGTGGGTTGGTCCCTCACACACTAGCAAGACTTTTGTAGATTTCATCGATGGCTGTTTTCTACAACAGCATCTTAGAAAGGCATCAAAAGGAAGCAATAAATATTCTTGATCTGGTTATCAGCAGTGATTTTTCATGCCTTAAGAATTTTCAGGTAAAAGATCAACTAGGTGGTAGCGATCACACTGCTCTAATGTGAAATTTAATTGAAGACATAACTACTGTAAAGGGTAAAGGCATCTCCTTTTATAAGGGTGACTACAGTGGCCTCAGACAGTTTTTAAATTTTGTGCAGTACGATAAACTGAACCAACAGCAAAATTCTAAATGGGAAGCATTCAGAGATTTAATCGTAGAAAGTACTAGACTTTTCATACCAATAAAGAAATACTGTTCAAGGCTTAGACCTAAATGGATGTTAGATGAACTATTGAGACACGTGCTAAAGAAGAAAAGTGCATGGAATGCATATAAATTATCAGGTGACACAGAAGCCTGTGATATATATATAAATTAGTCTGTAATTAAGTCACAAAGGAGGTTAGGCAAGCTAAGACAGATTATGAGAAGTCTCTGGCAAGGAATGCAAAGAAAAGCAACAAAGATTTCTTTATTCATGTAAACACTAGAAGGTAAGCGGTTGAATCACAATGTCAATGGGTTAACCGTTGATGAAACTGCACAGGTTTCTGGCAAACAAAAGGAATTTTAGATTTACGTTCACACATGATGAATTCTTTTAAGAGTGAGGGATGCCAGAAGTTTGTGTAACTCTAACGGGGAACTAAATAACTTTGTGATAAATGAAAATAAACATAAATTGTTGAAGCTGAACATAAAAAAGGCGCCTGGAGTAAATGGAATCTATTCAATTATATTAAAGGAGGCAGAAAAGGAGGTAAGCAAATCCCAAGCCATAATTATGAGAGCATTCTTGGATTCAGGGGAGGTTCCTATGGACTGGATATGTGTGAATATATCCCCAATTCATAAAAGGGGGATCAAAAGTGACATGGGTAATTACAGACTTGTTAGCTTAACGTCTGTTCCAGGGAAAATAAAGGAGTCATTAGTAAAAGAAGTAATGCAGGACCATCTAGACAAGAATGCAATTATACTGCTGTCACAGCATATATTTGTTAAGGGGCGGTCATTTCTAACCAATCTGATAGGTTACTATGATGCAGATATCATATACTTGGATTTCAGGAAGGATTTTGATACTGTTGCACATAAAAGACTGCTGCACAAAGTGGAGCAATGTGGCATTAAGCGCAAATTACTGCTTCGGATAAAGGGATGGTTAAGTAGAAGACAGAGAGTGGTTATCAATGGGCATGGCTCTTCGTGGACTAATGTTATTAGTTGGGTCCTCCGGGGTACAGTCCTGGGCACTTTGTTGTTTTCAATATTTATTAATGATATTGATGAAGTTATAGTCAGGCTTAATGTCTACGTTTGCAGATGATACAAAGATTGGCAGGGTGGTTAACAACAGTAATCAGGGTGGGCTACTGCAACAAGATCTAGGAAAAGTGGGTCGATGGACTGATAAATGGCAGTTGAAGTTTAACAATGACAAATGCCTGTGCACCCCTGGGTAGCAGCAATCCCTGATAACTTATCAATTGTATGGTACTACACTAAGGGTTCTGAAAAATAAGAAAGACCTGGGGTAACTGTACAGTCAGGCATGAAATTCTATGAGCAGTGCAGACAAGCTGCAGGACAGCTAATAGTGTTTTGTCAACGGTATACAGAAACTTTGCTAGCAGGTACAAGGAGGTGATTGTCCCTTTCTAAAGGCCATGGTTAGGCGGCATCTTGAGTACTGTATACAGGCTGGAGGCTTCACTTTAGGAAGGATGTAGATCTGCTGGCACGGGTGCAGAGAAGAGCGATGAGACTGGTGAAGGGAACAAAAGGGTGCTGTTACCTGAAAGGCTTCAGTTTTGAAAATTGCAGCATCTGGAGACTAGGCAGAGTACCTGCGGGGGTGATCTCATTGAGATATTTAAGGCCTTGAATGGATTGAGTAACCTGAATGTTAATGATATTCTTACTTTTGCTGTGAACACAAACGAGGAGAGCATAAATTCAAGTTGATGAAGGATGGTTGCAGGATAGATGTGCGGAAGTTTGCCTTCTGCCAGAGGGCGAAGGAAGAGGCTGCCTTCTGCTGTTGTGGAAGTGGTGGTTTGTATAAATTCAAGCAAGAACTAGACAAATTCTGGGAGGATATGGATGGAAGAAGTGTGTAGTATTTTTTTTTTTTTTTAGCTGATGCTTGCGTCCTTGTATCGTTTGCTATTACTACTACTACAATACAGTTGCCTTCAGTGAATATTGAATTTGGAGGTACAATGGAATATATAGGTAGCACATTAGAATAACACTTTATCTTAAACCAGCATAAGTTTACTTCTTTCTTATTATACCTAATGATATTGGATGTCACATCCAGATGTCTGGGAACTTCTACCGCATCAGGCATTAGATAGACCATTGTTGGTTTGCCTAAATGACATTAACAATAATTGCTAACATTAATTAATAAAATTATATAATTAGATATAAAATTTATATTAAATATTTACCTTATTAACAAAAGCATTAAAATGCTTTTTTAATAAGGTAAATATTTAATATAAATTGATAAATTTATATTAAATTTAAATACAATTGGTAAAACTGTTATTGGGAAAACAGAAACGAGTATGCAAGAACTATTCATTTTGTCTACTCATTTTTCCCCCTCAAATTCCTGCCAAAGGGTAGCGGTAGAATATATAGGCGGATGACGAATTGATATTAATATTATTTAGTTTATTGTTTCAGTCTATTATTTTTAGCATTAATTTGTTTCTCCACTTGATATAAACATTTTGCTTTTTCAAAGACACCATAGATAACTGCCGTACCGGTCTGGTCAAGCCAAAATATACAGAAGTAGCTGTATCCTTCGGCTTGACGTTAATTAGTTTTTATCATTATGTTTTAATTTTTAGCATTAGATTAAACATAGGCAAATATATTACTACAGAAACGGGCCCTTACGCACGCATATCAATAGTAACGGGCGCATTAAGTCTATATTGCAACTGAACAATTCATCTGATCTCACATAAATTTTTCTGTTTATACTCCAGGTCAACCACATTCGGGTTAGAGTTCACACGATACGGAGACACAAGAACATTACTGTATTCAGCAGTCACTCAAAGCGCAGCTACTTCTGTATCCTTCGGCTTGACCAGACCGGTACGACAGTTATCTATGGTGTCTTTGAAAAAGCAAAATGTTTATATCAAGTGGAGAACTCCATAAAACTTGTAGAAATCAAATTAAAAATTTTAAATTACATTTATTTTCTGCTAATTTTATTAGGATTTTCATCTTGAAGAATTTGCCACATAAAACCATTCAGCTAAGAGCATTTAACATATATTTCTCACACAGTGAAAGAATTGAACTCAATCTCAGTGCTCCTACACATACTCGTACATCAACACTTCACATATAATCTTGTTGATGCAACAACTGATTCGAACTCCTTCATACAGCTTCTCTGAGTTTATCTAATTAGCGAATCGAAAGGCTTCAGTACAGATAGACAACTGTAAGCATTTTTTCATGTCAGCTTTTAGCACGTATTTTTCAGAAGAAATTTTAAGAACAAATAGATAATGATTATTTCGCAATAACTTATCAAAAATTATTATAGTTGAAATAACAGAACAGTTTATTGCCAATGAAGAAGTTTTACTATTCCATTAAATGAATCAACAATAAACAAGTTTGTATTTAATCCATTACAGATAACACATAACACCCGTATATTTACTCGTCTATGAATATATCATCTTAGTTTCACGCTAATTAATAATTCTACTTAATTAACTTTAAAGGTAATGTATTGTTACGTAGTATAGACAGCTTCACATTTAGAGATTTTCTGCTAAAGAAAGTTTTTTTTTAATTTTTTTATTTTTTATTTTAGTATAAGTTCATACTGTAATAGCAGGGCCAATGTTATGCCTATTCTAAAAAAAGCAATAGATTTTTATTAATGTTATAAGTGATATTTAATAAAGTACTTTGGACAGTACTTTCGAAATTCAGTAACTGGAGAAGACCCCTAAACATTCGTATGCTCAAGAAATACTCATCGCAGAGAGAGCTCAAATTTAGGATGTAACTTCCGATGCTAAAATTTAAAATGCAATTTTATTCGTCAAGAATACGAATTTCCTCGAGCAGAGTTCAGTCTGCGCGGAACATCATGTTACTTACACATGCCCAAATTTGATCTAATTTTTAACACAGTTTGAGTCCCACCGATGATGGGAGGAATTTTTATAGGCCCTTTTTTTTTTTTTTTTTTTTTTTTCAGGGCTGTTTCGCACATTTCCTTGTTGAAGCTCAGGTTAGAATCCCAAAATAAGAAAAATTTTTCTTAAAGTTTTTTTATTCAGTGAGTTGGGTTTTTTTTTTCTTCCAAAGTACTTCGCAGACACCACAACTGATGTAATCATCGTCCTGCCTACACCGGGTGGAAAAACCTGAGTTCGAATCCCGTCAATGATGCGAGGAGTTTTTATGGGCCTTTTTTACAACGTGGCTGAGTTACTCGGTCGCAGGCGAGGGTAGCATGGGTTTTTACTCCCGAAAATTCGAGTTTTTCATCCAGAGAACTGGATGAAAAACTCAAAAGCGACCACAGAACACACGCAATTTATAGACGTATTGTAATATATACAACACAATGTGGTCTAAGTATACACGCAATTTATAGACGTATTGTAATATATACAACACAACACGGTCTAAGTCACTGATGCACCCAAAACCTACAACAATTGTTCATGTAATCATGGATTACTGAAATACTGTGTGTTGAATTTTCAGATTTTATACTTAGAAAATAATATTTTCCATAAGATATTTTAATACACAGCCAACTTCTCAGTAAGTTAAGTTCATGTTCAGAATTTTTTTATAAAAGATGAAAAACTCATTTTTTTAGAAGTAATGTTTTTGACATTTGTTTCAATTACTCTTTTTTTAGAGCTGGAAATAAGACCGAATTTTTCATTTATAGCATGTGATCATTTTATTTTTATTAAAATTATTATGGTAAAAAATAAATACTTTTTATTTAAAATAATTTTCATATAACACTTTAACTGTTTATTACTTAACCTGAACTTAGTAATACGTTAACAAGAGACTTGGCCCAAGCCCATTCTGAATTCTTTTACCTGGAAATTCTACTTGAACATCACTATTTCATTCAGCCTACACTAAAGGTTATTAAGACACTTCTTTTAAAGAAAAGCTTTTTCTGGTATTTTTTCAATATTTGAGATCAGCATTGAAGACCATTATGTTAATAGAAGGATAATAATCCTTCTATTAACAAAATGGTGTTGAGATTTATTTACAGTTAATGCCAAAAAAAAAAAAAAAAACAAATTCCCATAGAGATATACCATGATTCCAAAAGTAGATTTTTAAGGACCAACCCAGAATATTTCTGGATGCGAATACCAGGGCAGAAATTTGTCCTCCGACATCAACGAGTTTCATGGTATATGGCCAGATTACTTCGGCACTGGCTCCAACTACTGAAATTGCCATTATGAATAGAGTGCAGCACCCTCTATATGAAAATGTTCAAAGCAAAGATATTCTAACCTGTTAGGCTTAACGGGCAATTGTTCAGAGTCAGTTTACAAAGCCAAAGAGTAGCATGATGACCAAGTAATTATTTTTCTTTACATATTAATACGCTTCTCGACATATCAGTGTGATCATTGCATGCGATATAAATTTATCTGATTATATATTGCAGCCAGTTCCTTTCACGTGACCAGATATATTAATATGTGCGCCATTCACAATGCAAATTACAAAAAAACATAGCCGTTCTAAAATATTTGGTAGATAGTGCTGGCGAAGTCTACCATTCCTAAATATAAAACAGCACGTCAGGAGGTGAAGTGGGGGAAATAGTAAGGGGTCTAATACCCCACGTGGACACTAATGAATATTTTCAGGCCATCTCTACACGTCAACTCTGTTGCCAGATACAAGATTTGTCCTCATTTTTGTAAGCACGTCACTTAGCAAGTATGTTGAGTCATGTTGCGAGAAATAGAAAAACTAGCGATTAGAGAAACGATATAAAAAAGTTTCCCCCGTGCACATATTTGGTGGACATGACAGAGAAGTGGCTCTAAAACCATGGAACGAATGACTTTGATGAATCAGGTTGGCATTATCTGATAAGTTGGTTCAGGGTTGATTCTAAGATATCACGCACGCAGTACTGAAATTAATGTTGTCTAGTGGCCACTACAAATATACTGTTATCCTGAAGCATAACACGCAATATTTTTCATAAGTGTTTGTATCCACCTATATCTAGAAGTAAATGAACATCTATGTACGGTTACATATATGTCATCACCTGTGAGGTGTAGGCCATATGAGCATTTGAATACATGGTTACAGCAGCCAAAAAACAAAGAGATAATACGAAAAATAACAAAACCTAAACTTGAGTGGAATACTTCTACTGAGATGAAATTGTTAAAATCATCATATGGTGCAACAGAGAAACTAAAGTATGGATCTGAAGGAATTATGATTACAAAGAGGTGATTTATTAATTTGAGAAATGGCCGTAGAGAGGGAGGGGGAATGACAGAGAACTGGTTGGTGAATGAACTAAATAAGCAAGTGAGAGTCTATAATTCAATAATGACGGGGTTGACGAAGGTTATTCACGCACAACTCGAGTGCGAACAGTTTCAAGGAAATAGAAGGGTTAGTTAAAATGAAGAAGGATTGGGAATTACAGAAGGTATGCATATCCTGCTTGTTTTCGAAACCGTGCTTGCGGTAACAGAATTATACGTCACGCCATATAGCACTTGTGGAAAAGATACTGTTAGAGATTAGCTGGCAATTGTAAAGCTAATTCTGAGAGATTTCACGCCAGCCTATATCAAACAACATGCGTAGGTAGAAGAGCATTGACTTGCAGTTTTTGATCTAGTTTTAATCACCTGGAACAGAATAAAGGTTAACTGTGCCATTAAGTTCTCTAACATAGTGTACAGACCCAATATTGACACCCATTTAATCTTACTGCTTTATTAAAGTTTTAACTTTTTTTTTTGTAACCTTCCAAATTTTCTAACCCTATATTTCAATTTCGGTTTCAATTCCTATATAAAAAGTGAATAATCTTGGAAATATGAGATCTCTGATCAAATAATACAATACTGGTAACCACAAAATTCACCATATACTGGAGATTATATTAATGTGAAAATTTTAAAATTTCAATAGGTTATTTCTGCGCATCTAATAGCATTTGAAGGCATCTGAGAAAATTTTCAATATGTTTCTAATACTGCCAATAATGTTTTTTCTGTGATGCTTTCCACAGCAGATGTATTACAACTTTCAGTTCTTCATATGAATTTTTCCGATACACATTTTCCTTAAGAAATCCCCATAAAAATTAAACATTTAAAAATATTCGTTAAGGAACTGAAAAACGGCATCAACCGCAAGTGGTCTCGTCCCATCTTGCAGAAATGCTCTTGCATATTAACTACCATGTTTTGAAGACCTTAAAATATAAGGGTCTTGAAGTACTTGCAGGTCAGCGTTTACGTGAGAGGGCGCTGACTCTCTTTAAAAATTACAGTTGTGAGTTGCAGGCTCCGAAAAAACGATAAGTGTTTGCCTTTTTATTTACATAATTGTTATTTTATATTGTACTTAACACGTAGTCTTATAGTTATAGTTACGCTGGTTATTTTTATTTTAATTTAGATAAAGTTTTTGTAGATATACGTAATACTTAATACGTAAAACCGTTATTTCGTTCGAATCTTGCAGCCATTGTTTTTTGTATATAGTGGTAGGGAATTCAAAATTTTAATTGAGGTAGTTAGGTAGCTCTAACGTATAATTTATAGAGTAATACGCTTCACTGTTTCTATTAGATAGCGTAGTATTGACATTTAATTAATTTAATTTATTGATTTTATTAATTTAAAGTATCATGCCCCAAACTAGAGCAACAAAGCAACGGGCACAAAGTGGCAGGAGTGCTGTGACTCGGGGGAGAACTGAGGGGGGGCGATTCTCCAACGCATCAGAGCCTAAAAAAATGTGCAACTTGTAAAATGTTTGCCGAACTCTCTGGAACGGAACATGATATTGCCATGGGGGATGTCTTTGTGTGTGTGCGATGTAAGGAGTGTAAGGAAATCAGGAGACAACTCAGTGTTGTTGTGGGCCTATATGAGAGTTAGAAGGACAGGGTGCCCTCGAAAGACCTAAATTGAGGGGCCCATCAGGCTCTCAGCTGCCCACATCAACGCCAGAGCTTGCACTTGGTTATCACGCAACACAGCGGCAACCCACAAGGCAGAATGCGCTGGTCCCACAGGAACTAGTAGTTGTTGGTGACTCTATTGTCAGGGGAAACAGGGAACATGCTTTGTAAAAAGGATAGGTGGAACAGAACCAGAGTATGTCTGCCAGGGTAAAAAGGTTGATGACGTTGTAGAGCGGATATCATCTTTTAAGGGAACAAAAGGTGATATAGTTGTAGTAATAGTAGTAGTAGTAGTAGTAGTGGCATGTGATGCAAGAAAGCAAATGTATGAGCTTATGCAGCATCAGCCAAAAAAAAAAAAAAAAAATCAAAATCACACCATTCCCTCCAAATGCCTGTCCAGTTCCTCCTTAAATTTATTCAACCTATCAACTTCCACAACGACAGATGGAAGTTTGTTCCAGCAATTAACCACCCGCTGGCTAAAGGCAAATTTCCGCACATCCAATCTACATCTGTCTTTTCTTAATTTGAATTTATGCCCCCATAGGTTCGTAATCTGAACAAGTGGAAGGATCCCATCAGAATTCAGCGTGCTGAACCCATTCAAGGCCTTATACACCTCAATCAGATCACCGCGCAGGTGCCTAGTCTCCAGCCACTGCAATTTGCAGAACTTAAGCCTCTCTTGATAAGAGGACCCCTTCATTCCCCTCACTAATCTTGTTGCCCTTCTCTGTACACGCTCAAGTGTACAGAGAAGGCAGTAATGATATTAAGAGTAGGAGACCGGCAGAATTACTTAACAAGTACAGGTCACTGTTGAAAAAAAGCCGTGAATTAAGGTTGAATTTGAAAGTGTCTGCAATTCTGTCCAGACACGATAGAAGGGAGTATATGATGAGAGCTTTGTCAATCAATTCGGCCCTGGAAAGAATGTCCAAGGCTCAAGAGTTAGAATTTTTTTCGGCCTGGACTGTACTTGTTAACAGGAGAGACTGCTTCTATAGGGATGGGATACACTTAAATAGAAAGGATGCAAGAATATTTGCTGATGCTATCGAGGAAGTGTTAGGTGGGTCAGAAAACTGATAGCTTGGGGGGATACAAGGACTAATAGTTTAACAGTAGCCGTAGGCAGAGGTGAAGGCGATTCTTGCACAACTTCTATTAGAATAAGTAGAGACCTGGAGCGTGGGGTGTTAGGGGGTTTCAGGAACGGATGGCAGTCATCCTGAAATAGGTGGGTATATGGGATGTGTTAGGGTAACTAGGAATAGGAGTAGGAGCATGGGCGCTTGCATATATACCAATGCTAGAAGTATAGTAAATAAATTTGATGAATTTGAAGTGTTGACATCAAAAAAATTTGACATCAAAGGCGGATATTGTTGGGATAGCAGAGACGTGGTGTCACACAGATATAAGGAATGCTGAACTAGAATTTGGGGAGTACAATGTGTACAGAAAGGATTGACAGCATAGAAAGGGAGGAGGTGTTATGCTGTTAATTAAGAAAAACATAAAATCAAAAGAAGTGCATCCAGTTGATATAGATGAACAGTGCACTGTTGAGTCAGTTTGGTGTGACATAAGCACTGCGAAAGCAAAAATAAGAGTAGGAGTGTGTTATAGGGCTAATGACTCGAATGAGTACAAAGAACAATTGTACAGAGAAATAGAGTGGGCTAGTAAATCGGAATGTCTTATAATGGGGAATTTTAACTTCCCAGATATTGACTGGAACTTGTGGGTTGGTCACTCACACACTAGTCAGACTTTTGTGGATTTATTGGATAATTGTTTTCTGCAGCAGCATGTTCGAGAGGCAACCATAGAAAGTAATACTCTTGATCTGGTTATCAGCAGTGATCATTCGTGTATTAAGAATTCGCAGATAAAGGAACCACTAGGTGGCAGTGATCACAGTGTACTGTTGTGGGGTTTACTTAAGGATTTAATTACCATCAGGGGTAAAGGAAAGGGTTTTTGCTTCCGTAAGGGTGAGTACAGTGGTCTCAGACAGTTTTTAAATTCTGTACAGTGGGATCAACTGATGATGTTACGAACAGTAAATTCTAAGTGGGAAGCATTCAAAGAATTAATCGTGGATGCTACTAAAAGTTTCATACCTATTAAGAAATATTGTTCAAGGGTTAGGCCTAAATGGTTATTTAATGAACTAATGAGACTCGTGACAGAAGAAAAATGCATAGGATGCATATAAATTATCAAGCGACTCAGAAGCCTATGGCAGATATAAGCTAGTCTGTAATCAGGTCACAAAGGAGGTTAGGCAGGCGAAGGCAGCTTACGAGAAATCCTTGGCAAAAGATGCTAAGAAAAAAAAAAAAAAGGATTTCTTTACTTATATAAACTCTAAAAGGAAGGGGATGAATCTGATTGGTCCACTTGACATCGATGGTACGAGTGTTGATGATCCTGCTCAGATAGCAAACAAACTGAATGAGTATTTTGCATCTACATTCACACATGAGGAATTATTAAGGTTTGAAAATGGCAGAAGGTTATCAGATTGTAGCAGGATACTTAATGATTTTGTAATAACTGAAAGCAAGTGGAGGAGAAATTGTTGAAGTTAAACATAAGAAAAGCACCTGGGGTGGATGGGATCTATCCAGTTATATTAAAGGAGGCGGCAAAGCAACTAAGCAAACCCTTAGCCATAATTATGAGAGCATCCTTGGACTCAGGGGAGGTTCCCACGGACTGGAGATGTGCAAATGTATCCCCAATTCACAAAGGAGGATCGAATGGTGACACGAGTAATTACAGACCAGTTAGTTTAACTTCTGTTCCGGGTAAAATAATGGAGTCACTGGTTAAAGATGCATTGCAGGATCATCTAGACAAGACTGCAGCAATAATTCAGACACAGCATGGGTTTGTTAAGGGAAAGTCTTGTCTGACAAATCTGATAGGATATTATGATGTGGTTACAAAGGAACTGGATGCAAAAAATAATTTTGATATCATATATTTGGATTTCAGGAACGCTTTTGACACTGTTGCGCATGGAAGACTATTGGAGCAGAATGGTATTAAGGGTAAGTTGCTACAATGGATAAAAGGATGGTTAAGTGGGAGAAGACAGAGGGTGGTAATCAATGGGTGCTGCTCTTCTTGGACTAATGTTATTAGTGGAGTCCCACAGGGTTCGGTGTTAGGTCCACTGTTGTTTTGTATATTTATCAATGATATTAATGAAGGTATATCAGGCTTAATGTCGAAGTTTGCAGATGATACAAAGGTTGGCAGGGTTGTTAATGACAGTAATGGCAGTCTGCTACTGCAACAGGATCTAGATAATTTGGGCAGATGGGCTAAGAAGTGGCAACTGAAGTTTAACCTTGACAAATGCAAAGTACTGCATATGGGTAGAAGTAACCCCAGAGAAACGTACCAACTGTGTGGTACACGCTTAAGGTGGTAGAAAATGAAAAAGACCTGGGAGTAATTGTGCAGTCAGATATGAAGTTTTCTGAGCAATGCAGACAGGCTGCTAGGGCAGGTCATGGGGTTTTGTCAATGATATATAGGAATTTTGCTAGCAGGAAGAAGGAGGTGATTATCCCTCTGTATAAGGCAATGGTCAGGCCACGCCTTGAGTACTGCGTGCAGGTCTAGAGGCCTCATTTTAGGAAGGATGTAGATTTACTTGAGCGGGTACAGAAAAGGGCAACAAGATTGGTGAGGGGAATGAGGGGATCCTCTTACCAAGAGAGGCTTAAGTTCTGCAAATTGCAGTGGCTGGAGACTAGGCACCTGTGCGTGATCTGATTGAGGTGTATAAGGGCTTGAATGGGTTGAGCACGCTGAATTCTGATGGGATCCTTTCACTTGTTCAGATTACAAACCTAAGGAGGCATAAATTCAAATTAAGAAAAGCCAGATGTAGAATAGATGTGCGGAAATTTTCCTTTAGCCAGCGGGTGGTTAATTGCTGGAACAAACTTCCATCCGTCGTTGTAAAAGTTGATAGGTTGAATAAATTTAAGGAGGAACTGGACTGGGAATGGTGTGAATTTTTTTTTTTTTTTTAGCTGATGCTGCATAAGCTCATACACTTGCTTTTTTGCATCACATGCCACTACTACTACTACTACTACTACTACTTTTCTTTCGTTTTGCTACCATGAAAGAATGTCTTGACAATTCCAAGCAAAAGAATCCACACACCACACTGTGTTCTTTTCCAAATATAAAAATGTCTCAAGCAACGTGGAGATTTTGTCCAGACACTGTAATTCTATTTTCTGATATACACGATTATATTGAGGTGTACTTCATTAGTGAACTAAGTGTGATGAATAATTGTTGCATTTTCTTCCAGAAATTTCCGAAATGGACGAACACGAGTCGAATAAATATTATTTAGGGACTAGTGTACGGTATATGAATTTTGAGAGAGAGAGAGAGAGAGAGAGAGAGAGAGAGAGAGAGAGAGAGAGAGAGAGAGAGAGAGAGAGAGAATGAAAAAAGACCTTGGGGTGATTGTGCAGTTAAATATGAAATTCTCTGAGCAGTACATACATGCTGCCAAGACAGCTCACGGGTTTTGTCACTTTTATACAGAAACTTTGCTAGCAGGGATAAAGGGGTGATTATCCCTTTGTACTTGAGTGCAAGGTCTTGAGTACTGCATGCAGGTCTGGAGGCCTCACTTCAGGAAGGATGTAGAACTGCTGGAACGGGTGCAGAAAAGGGAACAAATGGGTGCTCTTACCTAGTAAGGCTTCAGTTCTACAGATTGCAGAGTCTGGAGACCAGGCATTTGCGGGGAGATCTGATTGAGGTGTTTAAAGCCTTAAATGGATTGAGTAAGCTGAATATTAATGGCATTCTTCCACTTGCTGAGACCACACACATGAGGGGGCATAAATTCAAGTTCATGAAGAAGGATGGTTGCAGGATAGAAGTGCGGAATTTGCTTTCAGCCAGCGGGTGGTTGATTTTTGGATCAGGCTTCCATCTGTTGTTGTGGAAGTGGGTGGGTTGAATAAATTCAAGGAAGTACTAGACAAATTCTTGAAGGGTACGAATGGATTAACTGTGTTAACCCATTCGTTAACATAAGCTTGCTTTTTTGCATCATTGGCTCTTACTACTACTACTACCACTACTAATACTACTATAATATCTTTAAATTGCGTGTATTCTATGATCGATATACTTGCTTCTTTTGCGGGAGTAAAATTAAAGGTGATTTTCGGACACGGTACCTTTTCTATGCAGTATGGCAGAAAAACGATCGTAATCATTGCACTATCCTCAAGAACTGCACATACAGTTTAGACACTCATATTATGTACAGTATACTTCACATGCTTACAAATAATCTCTTTTTTGAAGTTATCAAACTGTATGTAGAATTTAATGATTTAGTCCACTTCATTTTCCACTACACTTCACCTCGAATAATGAAAATGCACACGCGCTCATACAACACTAACCCTTATTATACAAGGGAAATATGATTAAGGATCCTTCCTTCTTACATTAGTTTTAAATATCAACTCTTTTCAAACAATGCATGTCTACGTTAAAATAAATTAGGCTTACTAGTAATGGTTATACTTGTATATCCAGATGATTGTTCTAATTGTTTCTATTTAAACTGCTGACCATAGACAAGTTTAAGCTCTCTGTTGTTCGATTTTTTGGTGCGCTAGCGTGTGAGACCACATTGTGCCATCGTGTATTATTTTTGTGTGAGTGTGTTTACGGGCAGATTTGCATGTTGCGGGCTGAAAAACCCAGAATAACTTACGGGGAAAGCCTGAAATCGGAAATGGACTTTTAGTAATTACTTAGTGTATTTTTAACATTGATTTCCTATGTTCAGGGCGTTTTTTTTCTTAGCACCTTAAATTTTTAGGTGCTAGAAAAAAAACTGAAGTAGTCATTTTCCGGAAGTTTCTAGATTATTATATTAGTATTAGTATTAGTAACGGCCGCATGGTGCAAGAAAGCCTATAGCTTATGCTGCACCAGCCAAAAAAAAAAAAAAAAATCCGAACAAAACAATGATAAAAACATAAAAAAAAATAAATAAATAAAATAAATAACTAAATAATAATAATTAATAAATAAAATAAAAAATAAATAAAAAGAAAATTAAACCTATCATCCTATGCGCTTCCCTTACCCGAAAGTACTATCCAGATGACCTTTGAATTTCCCCAAACTGTCAGCCTCTACCACCCATGAAGGCAACTTATTCCAGTAATTTATAACTCGCTGGCTAAAATAAAACTTCCTGCAGTCCAATCTAAACATTTCCCCCCGTAACTTGAATTTATGTCCCCTAGTTCCAGCATCATTTATAATCTTGAAAATTTTGTCCTCATTCATTTTACTGATGCCTCTCAGAGCCTTAAACACCTCAATCAAATCTCCTCTAAGGTGTCTAGTTTCCAAACTCTGCAACCCACATATTCGAAGTCTTTCTTCATAAGGACGCCATTTTGCCGATCTCACCAGGCGAGTTACCCTTCTTTGCACCCTTTCAAGAAGCTCGATGTCTTTCTTTAGGTGCGGTCTCCATACTTGAACACAGTATTCCAAGTGTGGTCTAACATAAGCCTTATATAATGGGATTATCACGTCCCTATCTCTACTTGCAAAAGTTCGATAGATCATCGATAGGACACCATGGGCCTTCCTTGCAACCTGTTTACAATGCTCAGAGAATTTCATGTCTGACCGTATCGTAACACCCAAGTCCCTTTCCTCCAGTACTGGGTTTAGTTGAACTCCACCAAGTGAATAAGTTTTTTTGGGATTACTGTTTCCCAGGTGTAATACCTTACACTATGTTGGATTAAAGCACAGCTGCCATTTTTCTGACCATTCTTCAAGTCTATCTAGGCCTCTCAGAAGCTCAGCTTGACAGTGATCATTAACTACTCTACCAATTTTAACATCATCTGCAAATTTAGACATCACACCCTCTATCCCTTCATCGATGTCGTTTATGAAATTTAAAAACAACAGTGGTCCTAATACTGATCCTTGGGGAACCCCACTTCTTACATCAACCCAATCTGAGGAATAGCCATTTATCACAACCCTCTGCCTCCTGCCCTGAAGCCATCCTTCTATCCATCTAAGGATTTTCCCAGTGATTCCAACCTGTTCCAGCTTATAAAGCAACCGCTCATGTGGGACTGAGTCAAAAGCTTTGCTGAAATCTAAATAAACAATGTCGAAATTATTCCCTAAATCCAGCTCGTGAGTGACTCTTTCGAAATAGCGAACCAGATTTGTTAAACATGATTTTCCCTTTACAAAACCATGCTGAGTATCCTTGAGAATTTCAATTCGATCCAAATGATCCTGAATTCCACCCTTGATCATTGCCTCCACGATTTTCCCTACTACTGAAGTCAGACTGACAGGTCGATAATTTCCAACTTCACTTTTAGAGCCACCCTTATGTATGGGAGATACATTTGCACTTTTCCAATCCAAGGGAATCTCCCCAGAGTCTAGTGATGCTCGCATAATTAGCCTCAATGGTTCAATACACTCGCTTGCCGCCTCTCTTAAGATTATAGGGTATATTCCATCAACTCCAGGAGCCTTACTGGTCTGTAGGCTCGAAAGTTTTTTCATTTATATCCTCAGCAACAGAGGATATAAAAAGCAAATCTTCTAGAGAGGTCAATCAGTCTGGGTTAATAAGGTTGAGTTAACGTTGTTACATATTAGTAAACTCGTACTCTTTTTATAGTTTTTGTGGCATCAAACATAGTTGAACGTGCTTTCAAAATATCACGTCAGTGCGTTAATTCAGCAGAGCTTTAATCACACAATTAAACGATTACCTAAGCATAGTGGCATAGTATTTAGGTTCAGGCGCCACCGGTGGTTTCCCACATCTGCACCATATGTACTCTGTGATGAAATGCAGAACTACTGCACAGCTAGAAAAAAAGTGTAATGTCTGGTTAATGTAGTATTGTGCTTTGTTCTCTTGTTGTGTCTGGCTGCTTGGCCGCGAGGCCCCCTACTGGGACTCCACGTTGCCCGCCACAACCACTGGGAGGTGAGCCAGGCTGCCCATTATACTCTGGCTGCCTCTGCCAGGGTTGCCTAAGCTACCCGACAGAAGCTATTAAAAAAAAAAAATTATAATAAAATAAATAAAATAATAAAAAAATAAAATAAATAAAGTAAAAAAATAAAAAATAAATAAAAAAATAAAATAAATAAAATAAAAAATCATAAATAAAATTTTAAAAAATAAAATAAATAAAAAAATGAAGAGTGAAAATAAAAAAAAGCTGAGGCTATAAAAAAATAATAATAAATAAATAAATAAAAATAAATAAAATAAAAAGTTAAGAGAGCATATGGGGGGAGTAAGAGAAGAAGAGGAAGAGGTCAAATGTGGGGAGCGGTAGTTGGAGTGGACCAAAGAGGGAAGGCAGTCCACTCTAAGGAAAAGGATGGAGAAGGGAGTTGGAAATTACAGGAGCAGGTGCTCCTGTGAGTATCCTGCACCCAGGGTAAATTGCATTATTCTATCCCAGTAGGGGATCGCAGGGGTGGCACGTTATTCTGTTCTGCCCTGAGTTCCGCAAGTCTTGCTCTTCTACAATTGAAAACAGCCTGGGCGTAGCGTGTTAAGGCTAGGTATGAGGTGGTAGATGACTTTCATCAACCGGTGAAATCCCACCACTTTGCTTATTGGAGGCTTGAAGTGGTGAAACCCATGTTTAGTCTCTAGAGCAAAGTTTCCGGCATCCCTCTCCCCCCATACTTCTCCTTCAACCCATGCACGGTACTAAGTACTATAGGTTTTGATACCTTTCGTGTTTGGGGTTTTCATAAAAAAAAAAAAAAAAAGGTATGTGGCCTCTTCTTGAAGTAAAGTTGACTCCTGATTGCGGGGGTTTCCTTGAATCTCTGTGAGAAATTGAAGTCTGGCGTTGTCGTAAGTGAGACACTCGTACATAAGGTGTTCCCAGGACTTCTCTTCACCACAGTGGCAATATGGGTTATTTTCTATTCCCATGGCTGTTAGTTTTTGCTGGAATGGTCCATGGCCTGTAAGCAGGAAGGGGACTTGCAATCCAGGCGAGTACCAGGGAGGAGGCTTTGGGGAAGTCCGATTAATTGAGGGAATAAACCTTTTGGTGATTGCTCCTTTAGGCGTTGTGTCCCATGTTTCTTGCCAGAGGTTTTGTAGGTGGTCTGCAATTTTTCTTCTTTCCTTCTTAGGGTCATTTGCATGGTTCAATTGCAGGTTTAACAACTGAGTTGGGATTCCCTTCTTCAGGCGCTGGAAGAGACCCCTCTTGACAACTTCCAGATAGAGAGGTAAGTATCCTGCAATGACTTGTAATGCAGGGGTGCTGATAGTACAGCACGCCCTGGTAACCGATAATAACATAAACCTTTGAATGGAATCAAGCTTGCGCTTGTTCTTTTCCAGGATTGCCTTTTCACACCAGATGGAGGCTCAATAGCACACAATCGGGACATATACTGCCTTATATATTAATGATAGAGCTTTATTCTTTAGGCCCCAATCCGCTCTGCTAATCCGCCTTATCATTGCAGTGTATTTTCGGATTTTAGCTGACAGGTATTTTAATGGGGATGGAAGGATAAGTCGGCGTCTAGATACAGGCACAGATACTTGATTTCTGTGTAGAGACGGTTGGGGTGTTGTTAATTTTCATCACTGGCGGCCGTCGGATTTGGAGCTTTCCTTTTAGAAGGATTGACTTTGTTTTTTCACTGGAGATTGTTAATTTGTGCACGGCAGCCCAGTCTTGAAGTTTTCCCAGTGCAAAGTTGGCTTGTACTTCCAATGTGGCTCTTGTACCAGAATGAATAACCAGTACGAGATCATCAGCAAAGGCCATTAACTATTAACTAAGCATAGTGGCATAGTGTTTTGTGAAAGGCGCCACCTGTGGTTTCCCACATCTGCACCATGGTACTTTGTGAAGAAGTACAGAATCTCTGTAAAAGCCAGAAAAAGTGTAATGTCTGGTATCTGTCAGAGTAGTGTTATGTTTTGTTGTTGTGTCTCTGACTGCTTGGCCGCAGAGCCCCTAGTGGGACCCCATTGCCCGCCACCACCACTGGGAGGTGAGCCAGGCTGCCCATTATACTCTGGCTTGCCTTTGCCAGGGTTGCCTAAGCTTCCTGACAAAGGTCAAGTGAAAAAAAAAATAATAATAAATAATAAAAAATAAATAAATAAAATAAAATAAATAATAAAAAAATATATAAAAAATAATAATAAATAATAAAAAATAAATAAATAAAATAAAATAAATAATAAAAAAATATATAAAAAATAATAATAAATAATAAAAAATAAATAAATAAAATAAAATAAATAATAAAAAAATATATAAAAAATAATAATAAATAAATAAATAAAAATAAAATAAAATAAAATAAAATAAAAAAATAATAATATTAACTAAGCATCTGGACATCTGGACATCTGTTTTTGTAATGGGCGGCACCTAGAACGTCAGTTCATCTCCGCCTCGTATCTCTGTGAAGAACAGTACCACTGTAGAAGGGCCAGAAATAAGTAGTGTATGTTTGTGTGTATTATGTGTGTGTTCTGTTGTTGTGTCTGACCGCTTGGCTACCCAGAATCATCAGTCACCTGGACAGATGATTCTGGGTACTCGTCCACACCACGGGAAGGTGGGCCAGTCTCAATGGAGCTCGCACTGTCTCAATTCGAGACTCTGACCCACCTGATGTTGGCAAAAGATGGGCCAGATTCCTCTGGGGGCCCACTCCAGAGGAGAGAAAAAAAAAAAAAAAAAAAAAAAGGATTTCCCGTGGTGTTAAAAAAAAAAAAAATAAATAAATAAATAAATAAAATTAAATAAAATAAATAATAAACAAATAAATAAAAAATAAATGAATAAATAAATAAATAGAAAATAAATGAATAAACTAATAAAAAAAAAAAAAAAAAAAAAATTTGGGAATGTTGCTCCCTATTGAGTAGCTTCACCAGACAAAGAAGTAGAATTATTCGTATAACAAATTCTTCTTCTTGTGAAAACATCGGATGCAAACTGCTGAAGAGCAACATAAGAATTCTTGTCTCCCACCAGCAAAGTTTCATGCCCATGAGAGAGTGTAGAAACTGACGAACGAAGAACATCTCTAAAGTCATTATACAGCGGACATTCAAATAAAATGTGGCTCCAATTTTCATTTTCCCCGCATTGACAAGCTTCCGTCCTAGAAAGACCAAAACGACATAGTTTTTCGTTAAGAGATCCATGTCCCGTTAAGAGGAAGGATGTATATAAATCCAAAGAGAACCAGACAGGTTTCTGCTTTACACAAAAGGTCACCTCAGGGAAAAAAGTCCTAGTAACAGATCCGACAGATGACGTATCCCAGCGTGTCTGCCATAGATTTATCATTTCATTCCACAAACGATTACGTTCTTGCTTAATATCTGAATTAATGTTCAGAACCAAACCCATAAATTCAGTTGATAGTTGGTTTTTTAACCTATAACAAAGACCTCTGTAAGCAACGTGAAGGTCCAATGGCAATACACCTGCAAGAACCTGCAGTGCAGAAGTTGAAACAGTACGACAAGCTCTTAACATACATAATAATATTGTGCGTTGCATAGTAGCCAACTTCAATCGAAATTTAACAGTTCTAAGCCTGTGAAACCATACACCTGCCGCATAAGTAGCCATAGGAAGGAATACGGCATTATAATAAATTCTCATGGTACGTCTAGAAAGTCCCCAGTCTGAACGAGAAATTTTTACAATAGCACCAGTGAATCTTCTGATCTTTGTTGTTACATTATTTAAATGAGAGACAAAATTAAGCTTTGAGTCGATTGTAATCCCAAGTAATTTAGTTTCAGAGACAAGTGGAATCCTGTTATTATTAATCTTCACTAAAGGGGGTCGTTGAGGGTTTAAATGTGATCCGAAGATCATCATTTTAGTCTTAGACAAACTTATTGTCAATTTATTATCCACTGTCCATTGAAATAAATTTTGTAAGACATCATTGGCATTACTTTCGATAGCAGATCTAGATGAACCATGAATTAAGATAGTGAGATCGTCGGCATAAGCGATGATTTTAGTGCTACTGAAACAACGGGAAATCCAATCCTGTAATACCATATTCCATATAAGAGGCCCTAAGATAGATCCCTGGGGACATCCTCGTGAGACTTCTCTAGACACCTCCTGAAATTTAGATTTCACTAAAATGTGACGATTACTGAAATAGCTTGCGAACAGATGGTACAGTTGCTGAGAGCATCCAGCTGATCGTAACCGTTCGAGAGCACTCTGCCACCATAGAGAATCAAATGCGCCCTCGAAATCAACAAAGGTAGCTAACGTGTACTTTGATGTTGAATTCTCAATGCTGCGAGCAAATTCAACAAGTGCATCTTCACAAGACTTCCCTACACAGAACCCGTATTGATTAGAGGACACCATATTTTTCGACTGAAGAAGATTAGTAACACGCAGAGTCATTAGGCGCTCTAGCAACTTCCCAAGATTTGGCAAAAGTGCAATAGGCCTATAAGATCTAGGATTTAATGCTGGTTTATCTGGTTTTTTAACTAAGCAGTTAATTCTCTTGAGTAGCAGTTGGTTGGATCGCGGTCCTCCCCACACGGAAATGGAAGAATAAAATTCCTGAGTTCGAGTCCCGCCGATGACGGGAGGAATTTTTATGGGCCTTTTTCACAACGTGGCTGAGTTAGTCGGTCTCAGGCGAGGACATGGTATTTTCCCCCAGAAACTCACGTTTTTCGCCCAGCAAAGAGAAAATCGCAAATTTACAAACAATATACACGGAGCAATGTGGCCTTTGTCGCTGATGCTCCTAAAACCCTACTACAAACAATTCAGCAGATAGCTACGGTAATTACACAATTAAATCTCACAGGCAATTTATAACGCCTATACTTAGAGAAAGCATACGAACTTTAGTTTGGTTACAAATTAGGTGATCAGAACAAGAAATGGGCCATATGCTAATTGAGCTTCGCGCCTCAGAGGACAGTTAAGAAATAAATGCACAGTTATTCACTGTTCTCATGGTATGGAGAAGGCCAACTAATTGTATAAGGTGGAGGTATGCTAACAGCCTATTTCTAGACATTAATTAGAGGGATTCCTAATCATTACAAAAGAAAAAGCAAAACGAAAAATAATTAACTATATATTAGCGCCTTTTATTGCGATATTTGTTAAAATTTCAAAAAGCTTAATCTGCATTCCTCTGAGGATGTTTGAGTGACGAATCTCTGAACCTTTGAGTGCTAGACAATATCTGACTCCAAATTTGGATTTAGTTCACCAACGTCCACGAAACCATATTTCGGAGAAAATAAAATCTAAAGTTTAAAATTTGTTGTCCACTGTTATAAATCTTTTTTTTTTTTTTTTTTTTGGCATCACTGATATTGAGGGTGAATATATTTACCTAGACTTCAAGGAGAAATTCGTGAGTAAGAATAACCTTTATTGCCCTTTTCTACGAGGTTTTTGACTCATTTAAAATGCCGCATTTAACAGCAAGTGTACATTGCAACTGTTTATAACTTTGGAAATGGGGGGGGGGGGATGGACAGGATTTCGTTTTTCTGCATTCCATTCTAAAAAGGCCGTAACATTGACAACGCAGTAAGTATCTATTTATGGCAAACAGCGGAAACGCTCTGGCATGTGAGTGTACAGCAAAATAGTGGTTCTGAAGAAGCCCACACATGCTTCGGCTGATGGGTTGATATAAGCCAGTTATCACACGCTCAACTTGAGAAACCGTGAAGAACGCTAAAGAACTGTCTAAGCTAGGTAGGAGGATCCAAGAAACTATCAAGCGTAACTGCTCAAGTGTTGAAATACACTTCACCTTAACGCAAAGTGACATCTTGTCTTATAGGACTCATGTCTTCGTTGTTAGCGTTAATAAAAGTAGTGCAAAAGTATACACATTGACTTAATTAGAAACTTAAGAAAACCATCTCCTATTTCACTCATTGCTTTTTATAGCAGTAATATCAATAATGATAATATTCTGTAAAATTTGACTCTGGGTCGCCGCCTAGGAACATAAATAGAAAAATTTTACTTGATTTAAATAAACCAACAGATTTACTAAATCAAACAGCCACTTTCTAACTGGTCAAAAGCCTCTTCTCGGTATGATTATAGGTCTTTACATCTTGTGCTGGTCAAAGAAGCTTTGTTGGCCTATTTAAAAATTTTTATCCTTTTGAACGTAGCTGCAGGCCAGATTTTTCATTTTAAGATGCACTGTACGCCAGAGATAACGAGACAAACATGTTAATAGGATTATTCTCAGTCAGAAAACTGTTTTTCACATTCAACTATCCGGTCTATGTAATATTATTGGAGTTCTTTCCTTAATGTGCCATTACGATCATAATACGACCTCATGAGATAAAAAACATTAATTCACCGTCAAGACTTCAACACAGTTTTCGAGTACATAAACTACGCATTGCTTAAGAGACAGACTACTTACCTCACCTAGAAAAAAGTCATAAACTGCCAGTTTTCCTGTTTTTTTACGATGGAATGCTGGTCACAGTGGTTACGGATAGTTTGCAGCATCTGTTTTAGAAACTGTTCATAATGCTTAAGTTCTTTCACACTTCATAAATGCGAAAATGTCCTGGGCAGAAAATATTGCTGGAATAAACAGCTGAAGTGAATCAAAAATGTTTACACAGTCATAAAGTTTTATCTAATGGACATTCAAATTAATTTCTTTCGGGCTTTCTAAAAGTATCATATAAAACTTTTGAATTCGTACATACACCTAGCAGAGAAAATAACACCAAAACATACATCCTTAGGTTTTCATTAATTTCTTGTCTTGATTCCATTGCTTTATTACAAAATTAACCCACTGTGAGTACTGTTATTAAAGGGTTCGCTGATCCTTTGACACACTTTTAAATAAGCATACTTATTTCGAAATCCAGATTTAATAAAAATATTTCTTATCAGAAATCTTAACACCCAGAAACATACACCCCTCTGACTGCCAGTCAAAAAGAATACGTTACTGGAAGGAAGGAGGGAACTGATCACAAAGATTGATATAATGGATGTTCAGTGTGTTAAAAGCATATACAATATAATTCTAATTATGATCAAAATAAGAAGACAACTTACAGTAAAGTTATTGAGTCAATTTAAAAACAAATATACCACGCGATCCATCTAAATAATGGTAAATATTGTACAGTTGCAGTATAATTAGATTGGATGTCCCCCCCCCCCTATTTAAACAATTTCATTTTACTTTCTTTTACATTTAACTTTAACTGTTTTTTTTTTACTGCAGAACTTCCAAATATTATGTATTATTCCTAGCACATCCAATGGTTAAATTCTGAATTATGCTTATGGAGCGACATGTAACTTTATTAAAATATTTCAAATTTATTATCTTTTTTTTTTTTTATAAGTAATAATAATTTTACATCGGCGATTTTCGGAAGTTGCATTATAACATTTCAATATCCTTGTTTCCCTTAGAGCGAATCTTGCTTATTTATTTAGAACTGAATAAATCTTGATATAATCAGTTTCAAAAACAGTCCAGGAAAATACGGACTACGGTTGTCGAAAATTTTGCAATAGCAGCTATAGTGAGTAATCCTTCCCACTCCAAGTGAAAACCTGGGTGCCGTCATCCTCTATTAACACCATGTTTGGATTTAAGCTTATATGTTGCTAATTACGATAATAATAAACACAAAACCCAATGTGCCATGAACTAATTAGTAGAATATCTAGAGCCTGAAAGACGTCGCAAGAACTACCGAATTTTTATTTCTGGGTAGCAGACACGTAAGATTCCCTGTTATGTAGAAACGGAACTGTTATATCAGTATTGTTAAAACTAAAGCTGCCGCAACACATAGTAGCATGTACAGTAGTAAGTCTGTAGGCAATATAGTTTTATCACCAAGTCCTAACCAGGATCTCGCCAAGTTCTTGTTTACCTTTTCCTCTGATCAATCTACCTTCACATTACTTTCATTGATGCCGGGTTTCGACTGGCTCATTGGCTTGCTTTTATTTTGCATATAACAATGTTTAGGTAGTTAGGTTCTCCTCACTAAAAAAAAACTAGGGTGGAACACTAAGTTAAGCATCCTTTTTCAGAATAAGCAAAAATCATTTCGAAACTATCGAAGACATCCCCCCTCGTGGGAACAAACTGACTTCTCAGTTCATCGGTTCCTATTTAATACTGCTAAGAAAGAAGTCCTAACTAAATTCATCAATACTCAGTCTCAACGAGGGAAGAGGATATTTTCACAAAAACCTCGTCCATCCTTCTAAACTTCCAGCAGGATGGCTTGGGCTGATCATGTTATTACCAGATTTGGTCTCATCTCATCCACTGATGCAATACCTATGTTTGAGGACACACCGTGTTGTGATATGCGCTAAAATCTGCATATCATCCTTGGATTTAAAAAGTGATTGATCAATTTCAAACTTCTCTACAGTGGGACCACATAGTATCCCCAACTACTAGTAGCTTTTTCATTCTAGATATTTTGGCAAACTCTACAACTAAACTGTCATTCAGGCTTATGTCCCCCCCCACCCCAATGGAAACGCTATAGGGTAATTCTTCTCTCTAAGCCTGCAAATAGATCAAACTTGAGACCTATTGTTATCTGCTCCCCTTTACTAAACGTTTTAGACAAAATTCTCAAGAAACAATTTCCGAAACAAATTTTTGCATCTGGGCTCACTCACTACGGCACGTTCAGCGGAAACGTGATTTCTTCAAAGCAGCCAACATGGCAAAAAAAAAAAAAAAAACAACAACAACAAAAAACCCATGTGACACTGATACCGAAGGAGAGCTCCATTTTATGAAAAGGATAGATATTTAACAGAGTGACCACTCAATGTACATAACACGGTTAATAAAATCAGAAACTGTTACCGTCATCAGCTTGTAGTTATGCACATGCTAATATTAAACTATAATAAATGAAACATAATAAAATTAAAATAAAACCATTTAACTAAAATAATGAGACGTCCGAGGTTCTTTTGGAGAACACAATTCTTTAAAATTCGGCTCATGCAATGTGGCCCTACATCAAGCTTATTACATAGTATTTTTCTTGAACAAAATTGAAAATGCTTTCTTGCACATATGCAGTTGAAGTATGTGTGGAGAGAGTGGTCGAAAAGGTGATAACAAACCTTAACTTCCTTTTACAAGTACCTCTAGAAACTACATTGAATTGAGGATGCTCGTTTTCTCCAAAAAACCAAACTTGATATGATGATCATTATATTATATTCTTCTGATATTTGTTTTTGAAGGTCCAATGCTTGTTTGATATATGAGATAAGAATAGATTATTGCAATTTGCATGATTGATTAGGATTATTCTCTGATGAATTTTTAACACCGTCACAATTCACTTTTCTAATTGTGACTTTGCATTTCAGTTTCAGTCTCCTTAACACTTCCAGTTTTCAACCGACTGAGTAGGTAAACACAAAGCAAACTATTACATTTAATATGAAAAGCAATAAAATTCAGTACTGTTCTAGACAACACAGAAGCAGGTTCAATACAGTACTGAATTTTATTGCTTTTCATATTAAATGTAATAGTTTGCTTTGTGTTTACCTATTCGTGACTATTCCAAAATTCAAATCTGGATGGGAAGTCAAGAAACGCATAGCCATTTTTTCTCATAAAATGTAAATAGTTGTTTGTTATTTTTCGCAAATACTGAGTTGTTAAAATTAAAGTATCCCTATGTAGAGACAGATACTTTAATTTTTTTAAGGCTCATACTGAAGAGAAATTTGGACAACAGGTACGATAAAGAATGCGCTCACCATTTATTGGAAAAAAAAATTAGTTACAAATTTTGTCACTATATGGCGCTGTGGCAATAAAAATCACTTGAACTACAATTGTTCAATGTGTCCTCCATTTTGGTCAACAACAGTTTCCATTCGAAGAACAGCATTTTCTACAGCAGAACGTAACATGCCAACTGTAATAGCCAGCACATGACGTCTAATGCTGTCCTTCAGATCTGCCAGAGTTTGACATCCTTCCCGATACACCTGGTTCTTCAAAAAACCCCACAACCAGAAGTCGCATGGGGTGAGGCCCGGTGATTGGGATGGCCAAGATGTCTGGAAACAACGGCTGATGACCCGTTCGTCTGTAAAGTGTTGCCTTAGCAATCTTTGGACATAACGGTGGATGTGGGGTGGCGCACCATCTTGCATAAATATGGTATCCTGAAGGCACCCACGCTGTTGCAACTCTGGTATTGCAAAATTTGCCAACATTTCATAATATCGCTGTCCAGTGAAGGAACAGGTGCGGGATCCAGTCAGTGTTACCTGTTCAAAAAAATATGGCCCAATGATGAATGTGGCCATAAATCCACACTACACTATCACTTTTGGAGAATGCAACGGGACCTCTTGGATAACTCGAGGGTTTCTGTTGCCCAAATGCGACAGTTGTGCGTATTCACTTGTCCAGTTAAGCAGAAGTTGGCTTTATCACCCAAAGGATGTTCCATGGCCAAGTGATATCCATTGTCATTCGCGCCAGAAACTGAAGTGCGTGTGTGAAACGAATAGCTGCATCATCACCATGCTTTAGCTGCTGTAGTATGTGCATCTTGTAAGGATAGTACCGCAACACCTGACGTATTACTAGCCTTACAGTGGAATACGGCATGTCCACTTCACGAGAAACAGCTGGCACACTTGCGCTACCACATGGAGATTGACTTGATAAATCCATGACAGCCATAGTCACATCTTCAACACGAGAGGAGACCACTCGTTTTCGACCTCTACTTGGTTGAACACCAAGATGTCCTGTCGCTTCAAATTTCGCAATCATTTTGCGGACAGCACAAACAGTCATAGGTCCACGTGGGCCTTATGCGCTTCTGACGCCGGAATTATCTGATAGCCGCAGCTGAATTGTTGCTGTTCTGATAGTACAGCTTCACTAATAGTGCCTTTTCCTGCAACGTTGTTAGCATTGCTGCTGTAGTACAGGCAAACATGTACTGTATGATTCTGAAGAGACTGCTTTGCTTTTATACAGTACAGTAGAGCTGAGTAGTGGCGCTGTGGCAATAACTTACGATTATGCAAATAACTTACGTTATTTGCATAATCGTAACTAAGATAGTTACGCGCCATACAGTGACAAATTTTGTAACTATTTTTTTTTTTTTTTTTTTTTCAATAAATGGCAAGCGCATTCTTTATTGTACCTGTTGTCCAAATTTCTCTTCAGTACGAGCCTTAGAACTCGCTCCAGAACCCTCTACATAGGGCTCTGGAGCGAGTAATTTTAACAACCCTGTATATCTAATAATTGAAGGAAAGTAAAATAACTGTTAACATAAGAACTGTTAAGTTCTTATGTTAACAGTTAAAAAATAACATAAGAACTGTTAAGCTATAAAAATGAAAAAACGTCATTACCAAATTTTTCTCGTGAACCAAATACATATGCTTATATTGCCATGGAGCAATATAGTTAGGTGCTGTATGATAGTTAAATTCATATGCAGTACGATATATCTGTGATATTGACAGTGACATTTTGATTCTGGTACATTTACAGGGCGCAAGGGTGCCAAAAGAACCGGCTCAAATATTAACGTACTGACTACCCGGGCAAAGTGTGTCAGATTTATTGCTGGTACTGCAACAACAGCCAGGCCAAAGGATCATTACAATCAGTCTCAAAATTAGAAGTTGGTAAAAATGTTTTGGTTTTTCACTGTTATCTGCCATATATTTTATGTACCGTTATTAATGTGGCCCGCATTAATGGATCCTTAGAAATGCTATGTAAGCCACGTGGCACCCAAAACATTTCTAAAGTTCCCTCTCTACGGCGTTATCCCACCTCTTTTGCCTTCCACTTCTCTATTAAAAATAATTGCTTTGTGGTAAGTGGTCTGTGAAATTAAAGTGAAGTTAATGGTCCGTGATACTTGTAATAGAAAAACAGCACACTAAGATAGTAATGTATTTCCAGCTGTTTCATTTTTAATAAATGTTGCCTACTAAGCTGGTTTCGTAATTTTTTATTAATAATTACTAACATTCTATTTCATAAATCATTGTGTATAATTAGAATTCTGATTATTATGATTATGTCCACTTAAAACCAGTATACAATTAAAATTCAGTAAAAGCTCACTGAAAACCTTAGTAACCTTATTGTTTTACAATAATAATTTTTAAAAGTCTTTAACAAAACTCTGTTGACGTTGTTACACTAAAGACTAAAATAATACCACAAGTTGACTAACCAGACCTTTAAATCAGTAAGATTTAAAGTGATGATTATTTCATTTGGTAATAAATATTTTTGAAAAGTCGACTCTTTTCAAAGATATTTGAAAATGTGTGTTATAAATTTTAAGAGTTAGTACTATGATTACACACTTAGTATACTTCTGCAAACGTATATGCGAACAGTCGTTTTACTCTATCCGGAGGTATACCAGATTGGGTGATCAACCAGTCTGTAATATTTATGATCCAAGCGGATCACAGACTGCTGCAGAAGTTGGTGATAATGGTCAAAAATAAGGTACAATTTTGTGGCTAATTTATTTAATCACTAAATTTTCTTCATGGTGATATCCATTTTTAATTATATCTCTCATAGCTTTCATTTATATCGCTTAGTTCAATTTTTCTGTCTAAAGAATCAAGGAACAGTGGGGGAAACGTTAGCTGGATTTGAGCACGTAATCAAAAACCAAACTAATCAAAACACGCTTGAAATTCTTTTAACCATTGTACTACTGGTTCAACTATTATCATTATACTTAAAACATCCTGATTTACGATGTCAGACATTTGCGCAAAAACATCAATTACTTAATTTCGTATTTAAAAATAAACTAAAACTCGATTCCTGATTGAGATTTTTCGAATGATATATGATTTATCTTTGTAGATGCAAAACTCGAGGCCAATATCGTGAACAAATATATATTCAAGAGCGGTTTTAATAATGTATAATACATTAATAATGTACTACACGATACTGGAAGAACGCAATCGAAGACGTTAATATGAATAAAGAAAAAAAAAAATCAGTCAAGAAAATAATTCTTCATTAATATATTAAAATGTGGTGGAAATAATGTTGTTGCTCTCATATCTGATATTGAACTAAATGAAGAGATTTAAAAGTCCTGTCCCAAGGTGTTAAATATCAATTGAACATGAGTCCTATTTGACAGGAAAATAAAACGGCATTGACAATACCAATACACCCTCACTGAAAAACTAAGTGGCTGTGCAGTGTAGTTAACTTTCAAGAATTTTATCATCTTCCGGGTGGCATTCCCAAGAGCTGTAACTCACCCGTGCTGTCCTCTACCATAATTCAGCACTAATGAACACGGCTATTTCTTGCCCGTTTTAAATTTCACATTTTTATTTCAGTCTGATATAAAGCTAAGCAAATGAAAAATTTGTGATGGGTAATCAATATCGGGAGATCTGGAAAATGTATTATTTACAACTCAATGATTTGCTTCAGTAGAATAGAAATGTGAGTGCGCACACTCACTCACACACACGCACACTGAGGCACGTGTTCTCACGATGACACCAACCCCTAAGTACTAGTCACACACATCTCGTTTACATTTTTATCCGGCGGAACGTGTGGTAGGGTAATGACTTCATATCTCAACCTGTTATCTCAACCTTGCGAAGAATGCCTCTTAGAGACACTGCGGTTACCTCCGGAGCATCCGAAGATGAGAAGATAGGGTAAATGAAAGCGAGTAGCAACCATCACACTGATGTTAAATGTAAGTATGTTCGCAGTTTAGCGAACTAGCACTTACATTCTGTCGTTCTGACACGCACACACATACACACAGAGCGGCACTCAGGGTATCTGACTCAGTGGGGCGCATACTTTCATCCCTCCCACCCTGCCATTTTTAGAGTCTACCGAATGTTTAGTTCAGAGAGTAAAAATAACGCAGGGGCTATTTGCTCACGTGACCATACGATAAGGTTAGGTGCTACAGAGGGGGATTGAGCCTGTCACTCCACGATTAAAACTCTAAGGAGAGGGCGGTCTACCTATTTCTGGGATACCATGCAATAGTAGGTAAGCTCAAGAAGTTTTTAATTATGCCTAAGAGGGGTATTTGCAGAAATATCTGGAAGCAGTTCGCTTACGGATATATATATTATGTTTAACAGCCCTTTTTCCGTTGCATGAGATGTTTTTATTCTGGAATTCATTGACACAGAGGTGACAAATGAGGTCAAACCTGAATACATATCAATCATTTTAACTCAAGGAATTCCGATTATGTTTCATGGTTGAATCATGTTGCGTTTAATTAGCTCTTCGATGAGCCGATTTGTAGAAATCGTTATTCCACGAGCAAACTAAATATATTTATATTTTGAACAGTTAAATGTACCAATATAATAAACAGCGTTTCATTATGAAATAAGTTAAAATTCCGCAGCAATTGGTGAAATTTAGAGTATTCTTCAATTAACGTGATTTTCATGAAAAACATTACAAGAAAAACTGTCTCTGTCGTGGATTCCACGAGATTAACGAAAAAATTCTATTTTGTCGTTAATCTTTTCTTCATTAGTATGCTTTTTCTTATTGAAATGGTTATACAAATTTAATTTATTCAGTATATACGATATCTTTTAACAGCATTTCTGTTCTTTCCAACCTCTGTCCAACTCATATATCCTTTGAATATATGAACATCCATTACATTTGGAGGGAATGGTGTGATTTTTTTTTTTGGCTGATGCTGCCTGCATAAGCTCATACACTTGCTTTCTTGCATCACATGCCGCTACTACTACTACTACATTATTTAACTTATTTAATTGTACTCATAATTTTACTTATTTAAAAAAATTCTTGTTTCTCCATTGAGTTGTAATTTATCAGTACTGAATGAAGTGCAACATTTCTTATATTCTCACTCTGAATATTCCTATTTATAATTAACATTTACAGTTAAAATAAGCATTCTCACGGCGCCTCCGTAGCCAGGTGGGAAGGAGCAGCAGTGCTAGCACACGCTTCTTGATTAGACCGGGGTTCGAGCCCGTCATCCACCGGATGCGGAAAGGTCAGGGAATGACAACCGCATATTCCCCGAGCAATATGGCCTTAGTTGCTAATGCTCCAAATAACAACAATAACAAGCATTCTCAACTTTTTTCTATTTTATAAACCTCTCGTCATCAGAAACCAGGCAGTTTAACCGTAAACGGACTGCGCTGTATTTGAAAGTAGCATTTAATGAACCATTGGAGGGTACTTCATAACTACAAGGGACTACTGATATTTGCGAGTAGCCCTCCCCCCTTGGGATCCGCCCTAGTGTGCATAAATGTAGATCCCTTTATTTGATCAGTTCCTTATCTTTATTACAGAATATTACTGATACCGTAATACTGCTTTATACATGAATAAGAAGATTTTACGAATCAGGATAAACTGAAATATCAACACAACATAGAAGAATAAAGCAGCAAATTACATCAGACGAGTTCCATTGATACTCATCTGATGTAATTGTACTCATCCGTTGCCATGCTGGTCTGAGATTTCATGGGGGGGAAAAACAAAAAGGATTTTACCTTTAAATGGAACAAATTATTATTTTTTTTTTATTTTTTTTTATTTATTTATTTTTTTTTTTGATTCAGTGCAATCCATGACTTTTTTTAATATGTTTTTTTTTTTTTTTTTTTTTTAATGAAACTATTCGCCTCATAGAGGTACGGCTCCTCCCCAATGCGGTATCGGTTGAGACCATCCGGTACACCAGCGATTAGCAACAAAAACACCGCTTTAACTAACTTATAACTTTATTTTCACTCTCAATACTTCTCTGTATCTTTTGGCATCACTATAGCTGAGTGGCCAGCATACTGAATCCATATGAAATCAAGAAATATGGTATTGTTCTTCCCTCAATTTTGTACCTTCTTTTCACCTTATGTGAGACTCTTTGAGTACAAACAGAAAATTAATTTGTATTTATTTTTTAACGTTGTGTTATGTATTGAGCAGTAAAGTTTGTTTGTTTGGGGATTTATTAGCAACTATGGCCATAGTGCGCCAGAACAGTAAAGATTGAAGTTATTGTGACATCATCGAGTCCCAGCAATGTTCTTATATTACAAGTTAGGGTTCTTATATAACCCTAACTTGAAAAATATGGGACTAAAAGAAATACGGGACATTAGTCTAACAATGGGGTTGTCCCAGAAAAAAAATATATTTGGTCTGTGTATCTGTAACACTTTAAAAACAAAGAAAAAATTTTAAACATAAATTAAATTTCTAGAAATTGATATTAAAAGAAGATGAATTATAAAAATAAAAAAAATAAAAATAAGTCTTTTTACACTTGATACTGCCACCAAGACGTAAACCCTATTGGCACCAAGATGTAAACCAATGGAGAAAACTATTGTCTTCTCCATTGGTGAAGCGTTACTTATTCGAGGTAGTGCAATATCATGGTAACTCGTTATGAAGGTAGTTACAATATGAGATGCAATTAAATCGATGCCACTTATACTACTGTTGTAGTTCACTACTGCGAAAAAAGTATTGTGAAATATCACTGATAGTTCTGTAGTGAATTTCCAATTCGTAGTGTATTATATTTTGTGCGTTTTTTTTTCTTTTTTTCTTAGTATTGTTAAAATGTATGCCATTTAGCAACTCTCATATTGTGGAGTGACACTTCATAACTGGGTTGGAATGACTGCAACGTCAGGGTTTATCCGCCTGCCGATGATAGGCCAATAAGCCTTGAAACGGTGTCATCTGGGGGATTGACACCGTTTCAAGGGACAGTTATGACCCTGATGGGGGGCCCTCGTTACTGCGAATAGGTAACAAAAGTCTTCTCTAATGGGAAAGGGTTGCCTATTTGGGGGATTTATGAGTGGCTTAGTTCAGTGAGTGAATGTGAGGAGTAACTGTCCCTTTCCTCTTTGGGTAGCATTTCTTCTTCCTTTCCTGCTATCACTTTCCTACACCTTATACGGTGCTGTTTCTTGTATTCTGTGTATCTTGTGAACTCCTCTGACCGTTTGGTCATCCCGGAGTATAAAAACAATTTTTTTTTTTTGCTTTCCTAAGTCTAATAGGGACGGTATGTGGATAACATAGTGTTTTATCCCATACCATTTTACAAACGGTACCGTCTGAGTGGTAGTATCCGCCGAGAATAAGTTTGTTATTGTTATTTGGTTTTTAGGAGCATTAGCAACTAAGGCCATATTGCTCCGGGATATGCGGTGGTCATTCCCTGACCTTTCCGCATCCTCCGTATTTGATGGTGACGGGCTCGAACCCCGGTCTAATCAAGGAGCGTGTGCTACGCACTGCTGCTTCTTCCCACCTGGCTACGGAGGCGCCCGCCGAGAATAAGTAACAATAGTCTTCTCCATTGGTGAAGCGTTACTTATTCGAGGTAGTACAATATCATGGTAACTCGTTGTGATGGTAGTCACAATATGAGATACAATTAAATCGATGCCACTCCTACTACTGTTGTAGTTCACTACTACGAACGAAGTATTGTGAAATATCACTGATAGTTCTGTACTGCACACACACACACACATGCGTAGAGGATGTGTTCCCAGTCTTCTAAGTAACCACAAACACAATAGGGATCTTCGTTGATATTCCCAAGCTAGCGAGCTTGGCTCGGACGGTCCATGTCCTGTAATCAGGAATGTTGTGTATAGGCGAATACCACGGCGGCGGCATGGGAATTGTCATTACAACCTTAGGTAGGAAGCGTTCGGTGACCAATCCTTTAGTGGTAAGACCTCAGGACTGTTGTCATCTTGATAGATGTAGTGATTCATTTCTACCCTTGTCTAATATTGTTATTAAGATCCAGCGTTATGTCCAGGATGGTTGTGAAAATAGACTGCTTCAGACGGTAGTTGAGGCTGGTCCTTATCACTTCCAGATCCAAAGGGAGCTTTCCTGCAAGGACCTAGAAGGCCGGGGTGCTTACAGTAATGCAGGCAGACTCTTGTAGTAGAAGAACATTTCTTTGTATTTATTCAAGCTTGTATTTGTTCCTTATGATTACTACTCGAGTGCACCATACGCCAGCGCCATATGTGATCATTGGCAAGAAGATTGCCTAGTATAAGAGTATTAGAGAAAGCGGAGTTTGGAATCCGCTACCACTCCAAGGTATTATTTCTGTCACAAGTTTAACACTTACTACGCAGTAGCCGAGTTGTCAAGCGAAAGGATGCATAAGTACACGTGCCTTGAGTGACCAGTGTACTTATGCATAAGTACACGTGCCTTGAGTGACCAGTGTTCAAGCCCGTGAATACGATGCTGTTTGTTGTTATTCTTTCTGTCTTGTGAACTCCTCTGACCGTGTGGTCGTCCCGGAGTATAAAACAGAAAATTTATTTTTATTTTATCATTTTGATGGTTTGTTGTGTCCTGATGTCCAGAGAAACCTTTATTAGAATGGATTTGTCTTCTCACCGGATATTTTCAATTTATGGGTATCAGCCCATCGTTGCAGTTCCACCTAGAGCTTCATCTGATTGCTTTTCCAAGCCGGCTCGAGAGTCAGTTTGTTCGTCCAGCAAACAGCAAATTGACCAGAAAAGCAATAGACTGACGCCTCATAGCCTTAGCTGCTTTGAGACTTAACGCACGCACGTGTTGCTGCAAAAAGTGCTGCTACAAGGACTTATCTCATAGTGAACGATTAACACTTATGGGATTAAGAATTAGGATTTATACTTAGATCTTCGATGCTCTAAAAAAAAAAAAATTCGACAAATGAAATCTGGAACCGTATACTAAAATTTAACTTTTTTGGCACTAAAATGAGATACTAAAATGACATTTAATTTTATTCGAACCTGTGTAATTCGAAGCTACAATTTTTTTTTTTTTTCCTTCGGGTTCAAATTAGTAAGTTTTTCCTGCAAAAAAATCGAATATTCAAGAAACATTGTTTACATATCAGATAAACAGCAATCATATTCCTATAGAACGATAAAAAAAATTTCTGCCAGCTTCGAATTCTGTGGGGGGCATTGGATTATCAATTCCCAGGAAGAAATATTTTTCAGAGATGTACATAAAAACAACCTATTAGTTAAAAAACAATAAACTTCACCTTGTGATTTGTAAATTCTCTACTCGGTGATGCGGATTGCTATTCACACATTACCATGTGAATTTGCTGTTGTTTTGAAATTTGTCCGAGGAAACTAAGGCTATGAGGCGTCGGTGCATTGTTTTCCTAAATTTCATGTTTTTGTGTCTACTGGAGAGATTAAAAATCGGGAAAAAACCGGGAGAAAAATTCATGCAACGTTCGCCCAAGGTCAGAATGGTTTCTTTGAAAATTCTTCTGATTTTGGATAAATTCCTCCTTGGGAAGAAAGACAGTAGAAACACTACTGTCTACTACTGACGAAGTAAAATTCGTTACTTTTATAAATAGGATAAATGCTGCAAGGAAGTTAAGAGAGATTTATCTTTAGAGTTGGTTTGGATCCCAACGCCTTCGTGTGGATTTTTCTAAAGCAAAAGTTCTAATATTTTCAGTAGTCAGACTTTCATATTCAATGGTACTGTTTTGTCATGAGTCAATACTGTGTCAATGAAATTGGGAGTTAATATATTTTGTGATCTCCACAGATTTTGCATCTGTGGGGTTGGCATCAGTTGTATTTTGTGTACTTATTAGCATTAGTAGAGGCATACGATGCAAGAAAGCAAGCTTGTGCAGCATGAGCCAAAAAAAAAAAAAAAAACACTCTCATTTCACCCCTCCATTCGTTCCAAATGCCTGTCCAGCTCAGCCTTAAATTTATTTAGGCTATCAACTTCCACAAAAAGAGACGGAAGTCTGTTTCACCAATCAACTACCCGCTGGCTAAAGGCAAATTTACGCACATCTTTTCTACAACTGTCTTTCCTCAATTTGAATCTATACCCGCCTCAAGTTATCTGAGGGGGTATAGATTCAAATCTGAGCAAGAGGAAAAATCCCATCAGTATTCAGCTTGCTCATCCCATTCAAGGCCTTATACATCTCAATCAGATCACCTCGCAGGTGCCTACTCTCCAAGCGCTGCAATTTGCAGAACTTAAGCCTTTCTTGGTAAGAGCACCCCTTTGTTCCCCTCACTAATCTTGTTGCCCTTCTTTGTACTCGTTCTAGCAACTCTACATTCCTAAAATGAGGCCTCCAGACCTGTACAGTACTCTAGATGTGGCCTGACCTAACGGAATAATCACCTCCCTGTCTTTGCTAGCAAAATTCCTATATATCATTGACAAGACTCCATGACCTACCCTGGCAGTCCGTCTGCACTGCTCAGCGAACTTCATATTTGACTGCACAATTATCCCCAGGTCTTTTTTCACTTCCCTGAGTGTAATACCACACAGTTGGTACGTTTCTCTTGGGTTATTGCTACCCATATGCAGTACTTTGCATTTGTCAACGTTCAACTTCAGTTGCCACTTCTCAGCCCATTTGCCAAACTTATCTAGATCCAGTTGGAGTAGCATATTGTCTTTACTGTCGTTAACAACCCTACCAACCTTTGTATTATCTGCAGACTTGGACATTAAACCTGATATACCTTCATCAATATCATTGATAAGTATACAAAACAACAATGGGCCCAACACTGAACTCTGAGGAACTCTACTAATAACATTTGACTACGAAGAGCAGTGTCCATTGATTACCACTCTCTGTCTTCTCCCACTCTACCATCCCTTTATCCATTGTAGCAACTTATCCTTAATGCCATACCTCTCCAATTTGTACAGCAGTCTTCCATGTGCAACAGCATCAAAAGCTTTCCTGAAATCCAAGTATATGATATCAAAACTATTTTTGGCATTCAGTTCCTTTGTGAACTAATAATGCAGTCTTGTCTAGATGATCCTGCAATGCTTCTTTAACCTGTGATTCCATTATTGTCATGCCTTTAATCAAGTCGTCAAATGAGACGTTTCTTTCGCGTATGTTATCCATCAAGAAATAATCTATTAAACACTTGAATAGTTTGAATAGTTTATTCTTGATTAATGTCCTAGTTTTTATTTTTTTCCCTTAAAATAATGTTATTTGCATATATTGTATATCTGTTGCTTTTTACTGGAGTGATTAATTTTCCTTAATGTGATTAATTTTCTTTAATGTTAAAATTCAGGATACAATGCAAATAACTGTTATAACTGTAATCCTTCCTTCTCCTGTTTCTCTCTCCCTATATAAACATCTATTAAAGCAGTCTCTGTGACCCATTAAGTACGAAACAGATACTGATACACTGTTCATTTGACATTTCCGTAGAAGAATGAACAGAGCCAGGAAGTTCGCTGACACTTAGTATTATGTAGACGATACTAACAGCTACACTGGCAGAAGCACCGCTCTAGATCTAATTAAAATGCTGAGTAAAGGCAGGGATTGTGTACCTCACATACAGCGGCAGACGTACTGAATACTTTAGGGAATCATTGGCAAAGAGAACTATGTTCTGACCCACCCTCCTTTTCCCCTTCACATACCCCTGATTTGTCACCGTCAATAAATCTATCACACGTAACAAAGTACAACGACTTTCAGATAGTAGACATGTACAATGCACACCGGAGAAGGGTTCCATTATCTGAAAGAAATCCTTCTGTCGACTCATTGTCAGGTTCGACTTTTCTTTGATCATTTGAGACAGGATGGATACATTGCCATGATTACATTAATTAATGCTTTAATTTCGTTACAATTTACAGAGCTTTCCGTTAGTGCTGCTTCCTTCTTTAGGATGGGAAGAAGCTTTGCTGCACATTTTCACATCATAGCGGAGTTAGCCAGTCTCAGGCGAGAGCCGCATTTTATTCTCACAGAGAAGCGGTTTATTTTCATTTTTTTTTTTTTAACGGAAAAGTTGAACAGAGAAAACACAGCGTATAGATAATACAGTTATAAAAATAGTAAAATCCGTACTGGTATTAACTATATTATCTTACAACGAATACCGTTTTAACAAAATTTCACTATAACGAAAATATTTCTAGGATACGACCGACTTCGCTTATTATTACTACTTTAGTCTGTATGAAGAATTTTTGACGAAAAATTCAGTACAATGAATTATTTTCAAAATCCACCTACTCAATATGCACAGGTATTGGAAAATTGTTCTTGTTGTAGTGGGGTTTTAGGAGCATCAACGACTAAGGCCACATTTCTCCGTATATATCTTGTCAGTAAATTGCAGTGTTCTGTGGACGATTTTCTGTTTGATGGAGGAAAAAGCCGAGTTTCTGGGAGAAAAACCATGCTACCTTCGCCTGAGACCGACTAACTCAGCCACGTTGTGATAAAGACCCATAAAAATTCCTCATGTCATCGACGGGACTCGAACTCTGGTGTCGGGGAGGGCGGCAATTCTACCAACTGTGGTCATTGGAAAATTGTGAATGACACTGTATAGCTTGAAATTTTGTTGAATTCCAGCGCAAAAAAGTTACATTAAAAACAAAATTGACGTATTAATGTATGAAAAGTAACAAATAAGTTGTATCTACTGTACCGTATTTCGTAAAAATAAAAGATGTTTTCAAAACGACATTCTCCGAAAAAATATTTTGACTTTTCTAATATACGTATTTTGCCATTTTATTTACTTACGATGTAAACAAAATGGTGTGTGGAAATAAAGTTCCCGGACTGGTGCTGTTGCGGTCATGTTCGATGAGTTTGAAAAACGAAAGTGGTATGTTGTAGTTCAAACTTCTCCCAGCAGATGGTGGTACAGAGATTTTGCAGTCGGCTGACAGGTTGTAAGTAACAACTAGTTTCGTTAGTAGTGTTAACTTTCTTTGTCATGCAATGCAATGGAGCAACGAACGGATATCAATTTTTTTTTTTTTTTTTTTAACTGGGAAAATCTGCAACAGAAACGTATAAAACGTTAAAAACTGTTTATGGTGATGATATGTACCACCGTGTTTGAATGGTATTAGAGGTTCAAAGAAGGAAATAATGATGTTGGGGATGACTTAAGAAGTGGGCACCCGTCAACCTCTCGAAACGAGGACAGAATTTCGAAAGTTCGGGAAATTGCGGCAAGAGGTCATCGTGTGACCCGCAGAATGACGGCTGATAAGTTGGATATGAATAAGGCGCCTATTCGTCAAATTCTGCATGAATATTTAGGGGAAAAGAAAAGTCTGTGTAAAGTTTGGACTGCACAGCCTCGTGGATGAGCAGAAACAATGTAGGGTGTCATGCGAAGACTTCATCCAGACTTGTCAAGACAATCCTAATTTCCTTCGACTGTATTGTCACTGGAGATGAGTATTGCATGCTTCAGTACGACCCACGTAAAGGTGTTTCAAAGATTACTCAAGTGCCGGGTGAGGCCTGCAATTTCGAAAGAAATGCAACTGGTTCTTGTTGCACGAAAATTCCCCCGCCCATTCCGCAATTATTAAAAACATTTCTGGCAAAACATGGCATTGTACAGATCAAACATCTACCCTACTCTCCCGATCTAACACCAGCGGACTTAGCATTAGTTGAGGCCTATGATGCAAGAAAGCAAGCTTATATAGCATCAGTCAAAAAATATAATAAAGAAAGAAAGAAAGAACCCTTCCCATTTCACCCATCCGGTCATTCCAAATGTTTGTCTAGTTCAGCCTTAAATTTATTTAAGCTATCAGCTTCCACAACAGATGGAAGCTGATAGCTTATTGATTGCGGGTAGTTGATTGCTGGAAGTCTGTTCCAGCAATCAGCCACCCGCTGGCTAAAGGCAAACTTCCGCACATCTATTCTACAACTGTCTTTCCTCAATTTGAATCTATGCCCTCTCAGGTTCTTAATCTGAGCAGCGAAGTATCCCGTCAGCATTGAGCCTGTTCAAACCATTCAAGGGCTTATACACCTCAATCAGATCAAATCGCAGGTGCCTAGTCTCCAGGGCGCCTCCGTAACCAGGTGGGAAGGAGCAGCAGTGCGTAGCACACGCTTCTTGATTAGACCGGGGTTCGAGCCCGTCACCACCAAATACGAAGGACGCGGAAAGGTCAGGGAATGACCACCGCATATCCCGGAGCAATATGGCCTTAGTTGCTAATGCTCCTAAAAACCAAATAACAACAACAACAGCCTAGTCTCCAAATGCTGCAACTTGCAGAACTTAAGCCTCTCTTGGTAAGAGCACCCCTTTGTTCCTCCCACCAATCTTGTTGCCCTTCTCTGTACTCATTCTAGCAACTCTACTCCTTCCTAAAATGAAGCATCCAGACCTGTACACAGTGTTCTAGGTGTGGCCTGACCATTGCTTCATACAAAGGGATAATCACCTCCGTGTCTCTGCAAGCAAAATTACTATAGACCACTGACAAAACTCCATGACCTGCTCTGGCAGCCCGTCTGCGCTGCTCAGAGAACTTCATATCTGACTGCACAATTAACCCCCAGGTCTTTTTCATTCTCCACCTCCCTGAGTGTAGTACCACACAGTTGGTACGTTTCTCTTGGGTTACTGCTACCCATATGCAGTATTTTTCATTTGTCAATGTTAAACTTCAGTTGCCACTTCGCAGCCCATCTGTCTAATTTTTCTAGATCTTGTTGCAGTAGCATACTGCAACAAGATCTTGCAGCAGTTCAGGAACTTTACTGCCACACGTTGTATATGTTAGAAGAACGCGACTGAATGTACTTATACAAATAACGATTCTTTTGAAATAATTTTCAGTGATATTCATTTGAACGAAATTCCAATACACCAAAATGATTCGTCGACCTCCGGAACGTTATTGCTCTTTCGCACTATGTGGAAGTTGAAAAACTGAAACATAATTCCCGTCCGGCACGGAAAACGTTTGATGGTTTTTGTTCAAACAGTAGCCGAATAAAGTCTCGGGTAGTAGGAGCATAGTTTTCTGCAGGAAACTCAGGTTTATGATTCCGCAGAATGCACAAAAAATAATAGGAAAAAAGACCATAGACCACACTGAATTTACATACATAACAACATACTCGCCCTCATCCCTCTTAGTTTCCTCAGTGCACACTCTAAAAATCCAACCTACTGCAAGTCCCAAGAGTGTTTGGACCAAAGAATGAAATGTTACAATTATAGCTTGTTCATTGTGTGAGATTACTCACATATTGAAAAGCAAATTAAGCATCCGTCCGTTGTCCGGATTAGAAACACAAATACTTGGTTAGTTAAACGAACATGACCATGATCAGTCTGTTCTGATATATGGACCTATCGTACATGAACATGTATGATCAGTTCACATATCAGAGTGGTATATATAGGTAAGCTGCCACATACGAGTCGATTAGGTTGGGGAAGATACCATTTCATATTTTAACTCTCAAGTATTTTAATTTATAGTAATATTACATGTTTTATTTTTATCTATAAAATTTTATGTATTTTAAAACTTTAATCGTATAGTTTATATTTATTTATACACCTAATAGTGATTCAGTGTTATTAAAAGTTTTTTTTTTTCCCTATGTAATTGGTCGGCATTCGATAGAATCAATACGTACTACGAAATCTGAAACATTAAGTAAATAATGTTTTCTTAACTAGCTTTTACATTGAGACGTTTAATGTGTTGTCAGTATGTGATGGATGTAACCTATTTTATTAGTCCTACTTGTTTTATTTTAAACCTCTTAGTAACGACTTCTTGAAGCTGTTGATAGGTTTCCACGTCTTTGTGTAGTGAGTTAACAGTGACTCATAGGAGATCATCTTTGCCAAAAAAGCTGTACGGTAGTCATGCTTTTCCAGGGTAAAAGGGCGCTACATTGCTATTTTTATGCTTGCTCTTAGGTTAAGAACATGACACTATGTTTGATCCATCTATGAACAAAATGCTGAAATATCATTTTGAGACAGGCTATTACTCTTAGTGTGGACATCGCTTTCGGTAAGTTACACACAAGTAGTGTAGTTCGATAGCTCCTGTGTTGCTCCACATCAGTATGCTACAATCATCTGAGTGGGGTTCTGATTTCCTCAGCGGATACTAAAACAAAAAATAGCTAAGGACAAAAGAGAAATTAGAAGCATCGTTTACGCTTTCTTTAGCTACAAAAACTAAAGTGAATTAAAGTGTTTAATAAAATGCGTAATGTTACGTTGGCGACAAATAAAATGTTTCTCAAGCATAAGAGGTGCATGGAGCTGAATGAATATAACGGAAGTGTATTTTCATAATAAATGGTCTGCAGACCAAAACTGAAAAAGGTCAGAAGGACATATTTTCCAGGTTAGTTTGAAATACTTCCTTCAACCATTTAGTCAAAATATTATATACTCCAAAAACGTTTTTGGAGTATATAATATTTATTTTGACTTTACACAGCAATTGTGTTCCGAATGCATTCTGACTTATAAGGTTTTTTTTTTTTGTTTGAAAGATGCTTTCACCTATCTTTTCAGCTAAAGTAAATGAAAATAGAGTAAAACCTTGAGTTAATGGTAAGGATAATGTCCGCTAAATCCAACTGTCTGTTACATTCAAAGTACAATAGAAGAGCTTGAAGATTTTCTACGTCGGAAATATGAAGTAATCCACTTTGCCCAAAACAATTCCCCCACCAAGTAACAAAGTTAACCACTCTGGAGAAGCTATCCATCTCTAGTTGTTTGTTTGTTATTTTGATTTTTAGGAGCATTAGCAACTAAGGCCATATTGCTCCGGGAATATGCAGTGGTCATTCCCTGACCTTTTCCACATCCTCCGTATTTGGTGGTGACGGGCTCGAACCCCGGTCTAATCAAGAAGCATGTGCTATGCACTGCTGCTCCTTCCCACCTGGCTACGGAGGTGCCCCATCTCTAGTCAAGAATTAGCTGTGTTCATCAGTAGTCTACCAAACAAGTGCATCAGTAGCCCAGAGAGGTTCCCCCTCTTTATTATCAACGTATGTAGTCCTTATTTACTATTGCATACAATTAACAGAACCCCAAAGACAGCAACCTTCGTTGACGCCTGGAAAAAGTACCATACTAAACCCATACTTAAAACCAATCATCAAGCAGTTAAATAATCAATACTTTGGCAGTCGTCCATCCTATCTCCACTCAATTATAGAAAACAAATAAACTACAAGAAACATTTTAAAAACAATCTCCAGGATCTAAAGCAGCAATTCAACCTCTCCTCTATTACCAAGAGTCTCACTGTAACATTACAGAAAAATTACTCGCACTCTCACAAAAACTATTAACAGAGAGGCAAATAATCGTGATACATGAAGACTTCAGCATCACTTATACATTAAATCAAGGCCGACTACCTTCTGCTATATTGTTTTCTACAGTCCTTGATCCTTTCCTCGCATCCTACAATAACATTCTTATGCAGATGATATAAAAATGTTCTTTTCATTAAGTAGCAGTGTTTAATTGCCAGCTTGAATGGTCTTCAATAAACCCACTGAAAATGGCGCAGTTCTCCTTTTCCAAAACAATGCAAGAAAAATAATATCATTGTACTTCTAATGGTTAGCGAATCCAGAAAGCGGAACAATACAAGGACCTTGGAGTAACCTGGGATGATAAGCTCCTTCATCGAAAAGTACATCACCGCAAAAAAGAAAATTTTAGTAGCCTTCTGGCTTTTCAAACAAGAAATAACAGGCGTATATGATGCTAAACTTGTGAAGGAATACATTCTGAGACGTGTTGCTTCGGCAGTCATATCGATTCGAAGAATTCGCCATCAGCGGAAAACATGAAAACCTTCTTAAAACATAGAATATTGTTAAACAAAGTCTCGGTATATCCTTCACAGTATCAAAAGATATTCTGTATGTAAACATATGTGAGGAACAGTTATCGGGGTTTTTTGGCAACATGGCTGATTAGTCCATCTCAGACGAGAGTTGCATGGTTTTTCCCTCCAAGCTCGGGTTATTCGTTTTAACGGGCAAATTGACTACAGAATACATGGAATTTACACACAATATGCTGACGCTTCATAACCTTAGTTGCTTTGGCGCTTAACACACACACACACGCGCGCGCTTAAACATGAAGTGCACACCATGAAAACGTCCAGTCACCAAGACAAATATATATCTTGACGAAATTATTAACATTTAGATTTTATGGGCCAAGTATTATCTAACATTTTATAATATCTCACATTCACGAAATCAATCCCAAGGGACTGAGGAGAGGACTACTACGTTCTAACATAATCACCTTGAAAAGTCCAAACAGGATGTTTCCTGTTTCCTTCAAATGCAATGTGACAAATTTTGATCTAACAAGACCTACAAATCCGATGTTTTACAAGAAACATCAGTTTTGTAGCTATTAACATCAAGAAGCTTTTATGTTATTAACATCAAGAAGCTTTTATGTTATTAACATCAAGAAGCTTTTATGTCATTAACATCAAGAAGCATGCATTTTACAATATTCAATTTTGAATAAATAATAAAAGAAAAAAGTATAGTGGTAGTGGAAATTCTGAATAAAGCTTATTCGGAGTCTGAAAACCTCTCAAGTAACCTTTATGGAGGTTCAGATGACACCTACTGATGTCTGACATGTTCGGCGGGCTGATGATAGGTGATGATGAGGAAAATCCTGGTTCGCTAGCACTCTGCTTCATTATGATAATATTTTAAGGAAGGTAAACATCATCAAGCTGTGGAAATTGTGTCATCGGGTCCAGTACGAACGAAAAGCCTGCTGCAGTGAAACTGTATATTATTTCCACAGTTCGTTAAAGCGACTGTTTTAACGAACCAGAGTCTCGATAGCATCCGTCAATAATTAAATGACAGACACGATCGAGACCCCACTTATGGTCTTCAATTAAACTGTGGGCAATATGAGAAGCTATAAGATTTCTCCTACTCAATTTATCCAAGAAACAGACAAACCAATCACAGAACGCACACAGTTAACAGCCATGGTATATTAACACTTCATTGCCTGAGTTTCCTTGGCATAAATTCTAAAGGCCTTTAATCGATATAAAAGTACATTTAGATAGTTTTATTATTTCTATTAAAAGAAATTCTTGTGAACTTATTAGCTGTTAAGGACGATTCATTTACTGCACGTGTTCGCAGTCTGGCACGACTAATTTCCTTTTATCATATCTGCCTCCTGTTAAGTGTATCTGATCACAGTTGTAGCAAATGCGGTGCTGCTGTTAGCAAGGCACAAGAGAAGTTTTTTATGCTGCTAATGTGTGTGTGTCTAAGAGAGTTCCAAGTAATCGAAAAGTTCACATTCCATCCTCACTACGCCTCTCTTAGTTAAACAATGCAAATAAAAAAATTCATATGAATTAATAACAGTTCATCAATGACTTTTCATTCACATTGTAAAATTTGCGGATAGATTAACTCCGACTAATGCGTCACACAGCGCGGAACTCTCTTCTTTCAGGCTGCTCAGTGAGCGATCGCAGTTCAGCTCTAGTTACTTCGCGGAAAATTTTTAGTATCCCCCCCACCACGAGTAGCAGTAGCGATGGAGCTACATAATAACATGTTTCCCTACACTGTGAAACAGTGGATTAAAAAGCCAGTGCACTTAAACATCTCGACTGGTGAGATACTTCAGAAGAGGCACATTCAAAGAAGCAGAAACACCGTCCAAAAATACAGGCCGCTCACTTAAATCGCAAAATGGCAGCGCAACCGTACAACCACAAGTTACGGAGAACTGTCGGCCAATCGCAGGAGAGTGTCTGTCCAAGAATACGTCTGACACAGTTGCAAGTTCTGACGCCTTTATGGTAACTGAAAGTGGACAAAGTGGAAAGGTTTTGTGAAATGTCTAATGGAAGATTTAAACATTTAGCAACGTCTTATTATACACTATTGCGCTCGAAGCCATATGAGTGCTACATGAGACTGTGAGACTACACACCTTCACGCATTTTTTTTTTTTTTTTTTTTCCTGATCTGGTGTCAAATAGTGTGGAACCCAGCGAGCACAGACACGACATTTTAAGGTGCTCTGTTACAATCGCGTATGCACTACCGTATGAGATTGATATTCTGTTGCTTACCCGAAAAATGTGTTTCTCTTGTATTCATCCAGAATCTTCCGAGTCTTTGCTATTTGCTCTGCAATAGTGGAAATCCAGAGCAAATTGCAAATTCTCGCTGTCCTAGTTTTCAATCGTCACTTAAAGATTCTTGACTTTCTTTAATGCATTTGTGCCACTTGGAAATTGCAGTTTCCTTCAAATATTTGTCTCCTTAAACTTCTAACATTTTTCCCACGTCCAACTCAACAGCGTTGCGCTAACAAAACAGTTCACACATACAGCACACGTAACTCACGGCCACTTTGAAACTACCACATGGCGTGTCAGAACTTACAACTCTGTTAGTGTATTCTCAGACATGCACTTTCTTGCCGTCTACTGGCAGTTCGCTGTAACTTGAGTGGTTGTACAATGGTGCTGCCATTCCATGAATTAAATGATCAGCCTGTGTACAAATACAAAGTTTAACAATCATATGAAAAGATCAAGTCCACTCTTTCTTTCTTTCTCTTTTTTTTTGGGGGGTGGGAACTGCGAGAAAGTTCCCAGCGTGGAGTTTGTGGTTCACACACATGATCTGTATCGGGAACAGTATGTACTGTGCAAAGATAACATCGTTACGTAAATTGACATTACTTCAGTTTAGAGTGAAAAGCATTGGGCTGTGACCAAATCGACTGTAAACTCCAGACTTTTATTTTGCTTGATTATCAGATACTTCGATTTAAAACAATAAATAAAAAATACAAAAGTGGAATCAGTGCACTGAACGTAAAGGGATTATACTGAAAAACAATAAGTACAAGTTGTAATACAAAATGATACTATATAATTCCGTCTTATTAGTATTCAGACAAGATTTTTTCTGGAGGCATTTTCCCTTCTGTACCGAACTAATTGGCTCTCAGGTCGAGGTAACAAAAATGATATCTCAATTACCAATGTTAAATAAACGTAACTATCTATCATCTACTTTATAAAGTATCACGAATATTTTCTATAGAAGCAGATTATAGATATTTTTGGCTAATTTTAGAAATGACATCGGGCAGTAAAATTAAGATTCTAATCATAAATAGATCAAATCAAAGAAAATTAATCGGTATCTTTTAAGAATATAACCGCTCGAAAGAAAAAATTCCAATTAGATCAAGCAATTTCGATACTAATTTAATTCATTTTGACATTCGTGGAAAAATTTTTATTCTTTTTCTAAAAGCTATTTATATTAAGCCTAAAATTTCCCGTTATCTTTATATAAATGTATACAATTTAAAAGCATGAATAGTCGCTATTTTTACAATTCAAAAACTAATGCTGTTCGCAATAAAAGTTTTTAATCACTTAAAAAGTTCATACGTTAACTGGTTGCGAAGGATTGATCAAAAAGATAATAAATTCCAATTTTGAATTTAGAAAAAAATTTACAAGCAATTTTGCTATTACTAAGTTAAATTCAAATGAAATGGCTGTAATATGAAAAATAACATACGAAAGAAAGGTAATCAGTTGAATTTGCAGTTTGTATCAATTACATTCAAAAGCATGCCTAATAGATAGTCCAATGGCGAAAGTAACTTTGGTATTAAAATTATGCAGGGAAAAAATCTGTCGTTTGAATACCAAAGAACGAACGAAATCCATTTGGTAGTTGTAAAAGTTAAAACTTGCTTGGTTGCATTTCTACTAACTTTATACAAATGAATCGCTGGAAATGTTATAGGTCAATGATACACCGATAATATAATGATTTGATTTCGGAGAGAAGATTAGTTAACAGGGAAAAAAATGTCCAATAGCTGTAGGGATAATTAAATTCTTAAGACTTAACAATATTAGGAAAAAGATTATTGCGTTTATGATGACCTCTTAATGATACTGTTATCATTAGTATTCGTTGCGCCAAAGGAAAGCGTGCATAATTATTCGGATAGAAATTATCTATAGTAATTAGCTAATGAAGATTAGGAAAGGACTCCATCTAAGATAGGAAATAATATTGTAGCTCATCAGTTGATAAAGTGTAACAAAAACAACACGCATTACCTTTTTTGCCTTCTATGATCTTACTGTTTCCCTCCCCCTTTCATTTTTAAACTTGGGTTTTCAAGTTCCTTTCTTTCTTAATGCTTTTCATTAATTTGAATGACATTTTACATTTATCTGAATAAATTTTAAATAAATTTTAAAATTTATTATTAATTTATTCTTTTACTTTACTACTAAGACAAACGTAGTTATGCTATCCCTATACGGCATAATGATATATGATTTCATGGGACACTTCTGGAAATCTGAAACGAAATCTGGCATATTTTAGGCACATTACCGCGTCAGGTATGTGCCTAATGCGCCGTCTCAAAAGATCGACGCCAAACGTATGTGATCGATCTTAAGTCTACATGATTATAGCAAAAATAAGCTATACCACGGAAATAAAAATTAATTATACCACGGAACTCAGTGCAGAAAATCAGTGCAACATTATAGTTACTAATCTGTTTTTTAAGTTTTTTCTCTTTCTATTTCTCTAATTCTTTATATTTCATACTCCTCCCCCCCCTTCTGTCGATTTGTTCATTTTGTTGATCTGCTGAGTGGTTAAAATTTGAAAGAGAATTGGTATTAGTATTAGTAGTGGCAAATGCAAGAAAGCAAGCTTACACAGCATCAGCCAAAAAAAAAAAAAAAAAACCTTCCCGTATCACCTGTCATCCCCCCCCCCTAATAGTTTGTTCCTTCTTGGATTTATTAAAACTACGCCCTTCAACAACATCAGATGGAAGTTTGTCCCAACAATCAACTACCCACTTGCTCAAATTTCCACACATTTATCCTGCAACTATCCTTCCTCAATTTAAATTTATGCCCTCTCGTGTTGTCTGAGCAAAAGTGACACTGCCATCAATATTTAGCTTACTCAATCCATTCAAAGCCTTTAACACTTTTATCAGATCTCCTCGCAGGTGCCTGGTCTCCAGGCGCTGCAGTTTGCAGAATTTAAGCCTTTCCTGCTAAGTGCAACTCCTTTATTCCTCTCACTGATCTTGTTGCCCTTCTCTGTACTCGCTCGCACAGATCCACATTCTTCCTAAAATTATGTTTCCAGAACTGTATGCAGTACTCAAGATATAGCTTAACCATTGCCTTATAGAACAGATTATCCTGATGGAAAATTCCTGCATATCATTGACTCTCATGAGCTGTCCTCGCAGCCTGTCTGAACTGCTCTGAGAACTTCATATCTGACTACACAACAACTAACCCCCCCCCCATTTTCCAGGGTTTTTTTCATTCTCCACTACCCCGAGTGTGGTACCACACAGTTGGTATATTAATCTGGGATTAATGCTACCCATATGAAATACCTTTAATTTGTCAATGTTAAACTTTAATTGCCACTTCTCAACCCATGTTGTAGTAGCGCACCCTGATTACTATCATTAACAACCCTGCCAACCTATTGTTCATTAATTACTTATTAAGAACCATAAGGATGATAAGCAGCTTTGGTAACACCATGGAGTGGAGGGATAGACACAGCAAGACTAATTTAATCAGTGCTCTGCCTCATGTCTGAAAGAGAACTAACTTCGTTGCGTAATATATTTTCATAAAGTTTTTGTTGAACGTAAATATAGCACTAGGCGAAATTTGTATCACACTTAAAACTGGTAATTTTGCTATATTCATTATAATGAATGCAATCACAATCACACATATGTATATATGGCGTAAAGCCTTCAGTAGAGGTCGTGAAAATGTGGAAAACAAAACTCCAGGATAAAACTTTATGTGGGCAAGTTAATGAATATTATTTTATCGGATGCGTTATCTTCAATGATTTTCTTATGGAGTTGAAAATGTAGATTGTTGCAAATTACACTGAGTGGACAGAAATAATGGGATACTTACCTAGTAACGGGTAGGCCCACCTTCCGCCCGTATATGGGCAGTCGCACGCGAGGCATTGAGTCCATTAGTTCACGAAAGCGTTCCACGTGTATTTCCATCCATGCTTTCTGCACCGCTGTCCATAATTCCGTTGCATTCTTGGATGGAATATCCAAAGCTCGAATGGACCTTTCCACTGCATCCAAAAAGTGCTCCACAGGATTCATGTCCGGTGAACGGGGAGGCCATTCCATGTTAGTAAAATCTGCGGAATGCTCTTCGAACTATGTTCTAGCCACCACGGCTCTGTGAGGAGGCACATTGTCCTGCTGGAAGAGTCCATTGCCCTGTGGGTGCACAATGACCATGAAGGGATGCAGATGATCTGAAAGGATGGACACGTAACCTGGACTGTTCAGAGATGCGTCTAGACGTACCATAGGTCTCAACGTGTGCCAGTTGAACACACCCCAGACTATTACTGACCGTCCACCTGCCTGAACAGTTCCTTGTTGACATGACGGGTGCATAGCTTCGTGCGGTTTCTACCAGATACGTACCTTCCCGTCCGCTCGAAATAACTGGAAACGGGACTCATCGGACCAGGAGACCCGTCTTCGAACATTCAAGGTCCAGTGCCGATGCTTTTTCGCCCAGTTGAGGCGGAGAGTCCTGTGTCGTGGTGTTAGCAATGGGACTCTGCTGGGACGGCGGCTCCCATAACCTATTGCGGCTAATGATCGCTGGTACCTCCCTCGTTGAAGTCGGCGGTGATTTGTGCTACTGTCGCACTCCAGTTGGCTGAAACAATGCGAGACAGTATGCATTGTCGACGGGCAAGTTCATCCACCACCTTTCTCCGCCCACATCGCTGTCCACGATGAGATGTTATTTCGGAAGTGGCATATTCTCCGATACACTCTTGATCTGTTGAACGGGGATGCAATTTCTGTACCACTTCCGCGATAGAGTGATACATGTGATACATGCGTCGGGCACCCACTATCATCCCTCTTTCAAAGTCGGTTAAATCACGACGTTTATCCATACTGACATCGAATTACCGTCTACGTGAATGCAATGATGCAGTGTACCTATATACCTGCCAAGCGGTGAGTTCCCAGGAACCAGGTATCCCATGAATTCTGTCCTTTCAGCGTATTAAACCAGCAAGATTAAAGCGTAGAGATCAACAGGCCAAAGGCACCTATTTCCATCAAGAGAATGCCAGGCCTCACTCTAACAGCATTAATAATGAATAATCGTGATATAAACCGAACCTTTTCGAACAGGTAACGAATGAGAAATCCACTGATGTACAAGAATCTCATTATATTTGTGGGAATACAACAGCCACTGATAAAAGGAAAAATGTATATAAAGAAATATAAATTAATAAAATTACTTTGGTTTCTTGAATACTTCTCAATCAATTCCTAAAAAGAATTTTACAACTTACGACTACAACTATAACAGAAACATAAAAAGCTTTCAGTTTTTTCCTGGAAAAAACTGAAAAAACTTTGTATTCCTGAAAAAAAAAAAAAAAAAAACAGCTCATGCAATCAGCGATAGAGTGCTAAGAAAGCGAATTTCATTCTTCTATATTCAAACTTGAAATTCCTCAATGTGATTACTAGTTTTCAACCAGAACGGTAAAATTATGTCCGAATCACTGTTTCTGGGCCATAATTTTACCCGAAGTTTGTGATGGATATGAAGAAAAAATTTGATAGGTTTGGTGTTTTAGAATTTGTGCCGTCGTGTATTGTATAGTTGGTATTATTTTTGCGAGATGAAAAACGCGAGTTTCCAGTGAGGAAGAGGAGAGAGTAGCAGCGATGCTTTTTTTTTTAATACTTCGTGTGTACGTTTCTTGAATGAGTCTTCAGCTGTCGTTGGCATGGCATTAACTTCTGACTCTTTGACGGTATTTCCCAGAGACTGCCAAATAGACTTTTTGTTTAATCTAAGATGGGCTTTTTTTTAAAACACAATAAAAATTCATATGACTTTGGTATTTTCACAGCAATTAATGATCAGCTCATTACAGAGGAAATGAGGCATGTAACGGCAGAGAAGAAAAAGCTGGCATACCAATGTTGTTTCGAAAGACGCAGAAGATGAACAATGTCAAGCAAATCACTACTGAATAGCAAAGACGGCGGAATTTCAAACAAGGCTTCTCGTGGTAAGCGAAAGAATTATCTGTAAAATCCTTGGCGGATAACGGAGAGGAATTTGGGGGCAAAGACCTATCTCTGTAAGGAAATCTAACCGTAACGTCCATCTTAGAAGTTGGTAATGATCATTAGAATCCGCTGCTGTCATCCAACTTTTTTTGATGGAATGATGTAACACTTGCTGCAGACAAGACATTCCCTCCTTAATTAGATCTGTTCTTTTTATCTCTGTTCGTTAACTAAATCTTATACGCACGACCTCAGCTCTGTTGAAATCAAACAAGACAAAGAAGACGAAAAAAGTCTTTCCTTCAAATAATAAGAATAAAGTTGTGTATTACCAGGTAGAAAAGCGTTTGCACTTCCAACCATATTGCTTTTTTTATATGTGTAGGATTTCAATAATTAAAATAATCAAGCTGCGTGCTAATACTAGATTAATTTTTAAAGAAACAAACAAACACTGAACACCAAGAACGTGAATTTAACTCAAATTCTGAAGTAATTAAACGCAGCTATCTTCAATTCATTTAATACAAATTTTTAAATTTATGTAATTTGGATAGGCAACAGTTGAAAAATACGAATATAGAAAATTCAAGGCTTGCTGCAAGGTATCAACATAGCAGGATCGTGCGGTTTTCATATGGCAGTCTAAATAAAGTTGTCCAAATAAAAGCTATCCCACTGAAGAACACACGTATATTTACATAGTACTGATCTCTCAAAATGTGAAGGTACCTCAACTTCTCCAAAGAAATGTAAAATGCTACTTCCCAGACAGACCATTTCGGTATTTACTGTGAAACTCATTAGTGTGAAACTTGACAACAGTCATTTAACTCACAAAAAACAAGAGATGCTAAGAAGAGTATATAAAAAACGAATTAGGATTTAGGGCAGGCAGTGAGCCTCGTGGCTGTCGCAGAAAGTTTACATAATTACCACGTGCAAAAACATACGTGAAATTTTTTATATGAATAGACTTTTATTTTATTTTATTTATGATAAAGACAAAAAAAAAAAAAAAAGACTTATTTAGAAAAATGCTGAAAAAAACAAAATTCTTTCAACACTGGCTACTCAAGCTATGAGGCTGTTACAACAAGTTGCCTCATCGAAAAGATCTGTCGGGAGTAGAGCACCACATCACAAATAAGTAGCATTATACTTCATGGAGAAATGCTGCCTATTTGCAGTTAACGCCGAGTAAACTCGTTGTATAAGGTCTAAGGTATATCGGGTCAAACGGCACCTGGGGTTTCTCCCATCTCCGCGCATGTACACTGTATATACACTGCGAAGCCAGAGATTTAGAAGTGTGTGGGTCGTAGGTAGTATAAGATGTTGCGCCCATTGTTCCGCTCGCTTACTGGCCGCCGGGCCCCTATTGGGAACCGACGTTGCCCATACCTCACGACGTGGAGGCTAACCAGGTGTTACCAGTAAGTGATACTCTGGCAGGTCCTGCCACCTACTTTCCTGGGATTTCAGTGGCAAGGACCTGAAAAAAAAAAAAAAAAAAAAAAAAAGGTTGATTTAGGTAAGATTTTGTTAAAGAGCGCTGCGTGGGGTTGTACGCTGAAAGGTCGAGTTCTAGAAGCCTAAAAGGTCGGGCCAAAATTTGTTGTAATTTAAGTTTCGAGATGTGGTGCGAACGCTGTGTAAGAGAAAGTATTGGGAGGGGAGGCTGAAGACTCGAGGAGTAGAAGTAGGAAGGAGGGGAGTCGATGGTGAAGGTGATTCCATTTTTTTTTTTTTTTCAATGGGGCATGCCCATGCCCCATCAGAGTTAAAGTTTAGGGAGAAGAGAGAAACCTCTTCCCCCGGAGAGTTGGAAGGAAGGATCCGCTCAAGAGGGAGCGGATTAAGAGTCACCAATAGGCCGTATCTATATCAGGGCGACCATAGTGATCCATGTCCAGGTCTTGTCCATTTGAGGGGAGAGACTGGGGAGTCCCGTCCGAGAGTCATTGGTAGTGAGGTTAGGTTCGGAGATAGTCCAGTATTCCGTGAGAGAACAAGATTCTGTACTTGGGTCCATTGCTAGAGTTTTCGTTGGTGGAGTAGGCCATTTGTTCCTTCAGGAGTGGAGACGTCCTGTCTGTGCCTTCCTTTGGGGAAAAGTCCCATCTTTAGTTTCATGTTGTGGTTTTTAAAATGGTTTACTCTTTGGTCCTTGGTCCCTCCCCCAAGGACCAAAGAGTAAACCACTGGTCCTTGGGGAGGGACCAGAAAGAGCCCATCCCTGCGTGCTTGACATCAGACACCAGTAGAAAGTTTGTCTGTTCCGATGTGGCGTTCATAGGATCAGGGGTCCTATGTTAGGGTCCTCGTATGGAGAGTCCTTGGTGTTGGTGTTGGCTGTAGGGATTGGGCTCTGTCCTCAGTTCTGATATACAGTGGTGGTATAAGCCAAGATTATGGTGATAGGAGGGTCCTCCTTCTGTAAAAGAGTTCCTGTGCGAAGCTGATAAAGGCATTATAGGTCTCGCTGGATTCCTTGGTCCTTTGGATTAAAGTGTATTTCGGTAATTAGTACACGTCTTAGGTAATTAGGGCACGTATACATCAGGTGCTCCCAGGTCTCTGCGAGCCTGCAGGAGCATAGGGGGGTTGTCTGCTAATCCCATTATTATTAACTTTCCTCTGATGGCCCCATGCCCAGTGAGTAGGTATGGGGATAGTAGGCCCGGGGAAAGCCAGACCGGCATTTCTGGATGAGTTTTTCTGAGGTCTGGAATGAATTTTTTGGTAATGGCACTTTTTATGCTGTCATTCCAGCGTTGTTGCCAGAGATCATGCAAGTACTCAGTTAAACGTCGGTTTTCCGTTTTGTGGTTGTTTGCTGTGTTTGAGGTGAAGTCTTGGAAGGTGGTAGCCTTTCCTCTGGTCAGGTTGGTTAGGATGCCGGACCGCACTACCTCCAGGTCCAGGGGGAGAGCTCTCCCTAGGACCTCCAAGGTGTGGTTGCTGACCGAGCAGCAGGCTCGAGAGGTTATCAATAATATTGTCCTCTGGACAGTTTCTAGCTTCCGTTGATTGGAGACCATTGTGGTTATGTTTTACCCGACTGGAGTGGCATATGTGATAGCGGGTAGAAAGACCGCCTTGTAGAATAGACTGACGGTTCTCCTTTTGAGTCCCCGGTCTTTCCTGGTAATCCTAGCGAACAGTGCTGCATAGTTTTTAATTTTCCTCTGCAGGTACTTGAGAATGCACGCCTCTTTTTGTTTACTTCGCGTCTGAGGGCCTGAAGCTCCCCTGACCACCAAGGGACCGCCCCAGGGATGGGATTTTTCCGTTTTATTGCTGTATTTGCAGCGTTCGTAATTATGTATATCCGTGACCTTGCGCTGATGGGAGTCTGGATGCTGAACTTGCACGTTCTCGGTTTGTAGGCGCAATATCCCATTGATGAGTGTTTCTTTAAACAGGTTCCAGTCAGCTTTGTTCAAAGCGTATCTGTGTTGCTTCTATCTGAGAATTATGGACTGAGTGATCGATCTGTACATATTGAAAGTTATGGCTCCATGGTCTGAGGTGGACCAGCCCTCCCGCAAGGTCCGATCCGAAAGAAACCTAGCAAAGAACCTGATGGAGAGAGTCACGTCAATCGTGGCTTCCCAAAGTGAGCTGGAAAACGTCGGCAGGTTGTTGGGCCTATTAATGACTTCCAGACCGCTATTAGCCAGGAACTCCTCCAACCGCTGCCCATTTGTAGCACCTCTACGCCCTGGGGTGTCACTGTGCCAGAGCGCGGAGCGGCAATTTACGTCGGCACAGATGACAATCTTTGCACCTGCCAGTTCTGTTAAGACATGTTGTAGGTATTGGACTGCAGGTAGGATGTCCTCTCCCGGCCTACAGTACAGGGAAACAGCATAGAAGTCGCCCAGAGAGGAGATGATGTGGGCGCATGCGGCCCATGGAGAACAGAGATGAGATATCTGCATCACAGTCAAGTGAGGATTCCTCACAGCGATCGCCGCCCAGGGTGTCACACCAGGAGTCTGGACAATTTTGTAGGACAAGGGGTATCCCCTCATTTCGTTTGAATGAGTGTAGGGTTCTTGTATTAAGAGAATGTCGATGTTTTCCTCATCTGCCTTCTGTCGGAGTTGTCCCACAACGGCCTTTGCCCGCTGCGCGTTTATTTGCAGGAATTTTATCTTGTTGCTGTTATACTGTTTATGCAGTGTCCCCATAATTTATTCGTTGTTGGAGAATGCTCTTGGCCTTGATGTAGACAGGGCAGGTGAGTGGGCAGGTAGTTTCTCGCTTTTACAGTTAGCACAGATTGGTTCGTTGGCCTTGTTCGGTCAGGTTTCGTAGCTGTGGCCTTTTTCAGCACAGTGACCTCAGGTCTATTCTGTCTGGGTGCACGTGTGACCGAAACGACAGCATCTGAAGCATTTTGGGACAGCTACGTGCTCCTTGTAGCGGTGGGAGCCCCAATTTATGTACATTCGATTGTGGTGGGTCAGTATGTGCCAGGCTTTGGTGCCAGTTCTACAACCCAGTTGAAGGAAGTGCCACTTCTAGACTTCGTTTGGTACTTTGGCTTTATCAAGTTAGTTGGATCCTCTTTTGGGAGTGCGTGCTGGAGGTTACGCCTGTACAATTCATCTCGTATGGTGTAGGGGTCCAGGCCCTTGTCGATGTCAAAAATTACTATTGAGGGTGCCTTTTTCCTTGGGGGCTCAGCTAGAAGGCCCAGGGTGGGTATCTTAGCATTTGTTAATATCATGTCAGCGTCGTCCTTCGAGTCAGTTTCTATGATGATGCCCGTATTTCGGGTCTTTCGGATGGATTTTATTTTAGTGTTTCTCAGGTCATCAGTAAGGAAAGCGATTACAGTCTTCTTAATCTCCTCGCTTGTTTTTGGTGCACTGGCTGTGGCCGGCTTGAGAACTACCAGGTGTGGTGTTGGTAGTAATGTCTTTCTTTTTGGTTGCGGGTCCGTTCTCGTATTTAGCTTTGTGTTCCTCAGCGCATCAGCAAATGTTGGGGCGCACTGTAGCATTTGTGTGCCCCTACATTTGAGGTATGCCTCGAGTTTGGCCTCTCAGAAGCAAGGTGAACATTGCGCAGGATGGTTTCAAGCTTTTGGTTCCTCGTTGTGTGTGTAAAGTGTGTTTAGGGTCGAACGGCACCAGGGGTTTCCCCCATCTCCCCAGTTCCTCGTTGTGCCACGAGGTAGTGCCACCTAAAGGAACATGTCTTTTTCATTACAGACTTATCTAGTTAGTGTTTCACAACCGCCAGTCAGAGGAAACGTTTTGCCAGTCCGTTAAAGTTATTGCCGTAAGCTTTATTTACTGGCTAATTACAGCCCCAATTGAAGAGGCTTTTAAAAATTCTTCCGGTCTCCGATGGAATTCGAATTTGGAACTGTCCAAATAGGTAGCGAAACCACAATTGCGTAAAGCGGTTATTGCATGCAGATCTTGGAATTCATTTATACTGTTTTTGATATAGACTATCAAAAACAATATAAATAAATTCCAATTTATATACATTGTTCCAATTTCAGAGTAATTTTTTCTACTATGTAATTTATAACCAAGCCCTTCCATTTTCGCACACCACTATATAAGTTATTACTCGATTAACTCGAAAAACCATTCTTTATATTAATATGGAAAGTAAGGACCAATATTGTTTGTATTTTCTAGAATAAAAAAATACAAAGCTTTTCCTATATTTGATGTTTTTTTATTTAAAATTATAATATGCTATATTATTATTATAATTATATTATTGTAATTATAATAATAATAAAACATATTATTTAAATAATAATATGCTTTGTGATACCTAAACGGTAGACTTTGTACTCACCATGTTTCTCGAAGGAAAATGGAGGTTCGATTGAAACCCATTGATCTATATTTCCACAGTTCATAATCATCCGATCATGCTCAATAATTCACACACAGAATTCTCTGTGAGAATATAGCGGATTCGCCGCTGTAACTAAATTAAAGCGAGAAACAAGCGAGTAAGATGGCTATCCTGACTGGGGTTCACAAACAAAGTGTAGCAACCGAGTTGAATCCTAACAGAGAAAGTGTTTAAGTTCATCTTAACCAAAAATATCAATATGAGAGAGGTGTGTTTGCCAAGATGCTCCCAACCAAAGGACCTGGGTGGTGAACGAAGAAAGGAAGGAGACGCCAGGGTTGTTGTTGACTTGTTAGATAATGTTCACGAACGTGATCATAACCTAAACAAAATTATCACAAGAGATGAGTTCATATCACACTAGAACTTCCAGCATGAACCAAATACTAAAGTTCAGTGTTAGTGAAGGAAAACATCTAACACTCCACAAGACTGAAAAAAATTCGCACGGTTAAGCCTACGGTCAAAATGAGAAATCAGAGGGACTGCCTCCACAAGGAGTTTCTTCCTCCAGAATAAAACGTGAGTTACGCATTTTACCTGAAGTGTTGGACCGTTTGAGAAAAAGTGATTTGCGCGTCAGACCACAGCTCGCGAGAAACAAAAGGATTTTTCATCATTACAATACACCTGCACACAGGGCTCTCTGTGAAACAGTGTTTGGCAGAAAAACAAATCTCTCCGCTATATCACCTTTCTTTTCTAACTTGGCTGACTACAATTTTATTTTCTTCTTACTTTTCAAGACGTCTTCCGTGACAGTATAGTGGTTTCGCCATTGTTCGTTTGAAAAGGCTTAGGTTCGATTCCCATCTAAGACTGGAGGAATTTCTGAAGTCCACTTCAATCACGGCTGTAGTTAGTCAATCTCAGGTGGGGTTGCCCTGTAAGTTATTTCGGATTTTTCAACCTGCACAACATGCAAATCGGCACAACGTGCAAATGAACACACTCGTACAATAATAATACACTTATACGAATATAAAAAACACTTGGCAATCATTAACATAATAATTACTATTTACTTCAAAAACAATGGAAGAAATTTATGTTGCATCAACAGCAGCAATCCAAAGAGGTGTAACCAAGGAGCTAAGACGAGGCTTTCAGAAAATGATTTTTAGGGATGTATGTTCTGGAGCACGGCAACGATGGTGACATGCGTGCACTCTAGCAGGAGATTACTTTCAAGGCAATCAAAAATATAACTACTGTCGGCAACACTCTTCTCTTTACAGAAGTATATTTTTATTTGTAGTGCAAGTCAGCGACAATTCATAGCGCCGTCCTGCATATGAGATACCAATGCTTTATAGGAACAAGTGCTGTTTTCTTCAAGAGCACTTCAACAGCTTGCATTGTTAATTAGTTCTCAGCATTACTTTAATAAGTTAGGTAATGTACGCAGTGCGTTACGTTTCAGAAGCTTTAGCAAATACAGTAATAATAATTCATGACTTATAACAACAACAAAAAAACGAGAAAACAGCAAGGACGACTTTTGTGCATGAACCGAGAACATTTCGTTTCTGGACATAAACTACACTGACTTCTTCGGTTAATACGCGATGAAAAACATAATATCGAGCTACAACATACGTTATGTGGATAGCTTATATCAGGAGTGGCCAACTTAATTTGTGATGTGATCTACTTTTTTCCTTCAAAATATGCCGCGATCTACCATCTCAAAAATTTCATTGCACAAGGTGCACAAATCGAGGGATGACTGTATATTTAAAATTCGTTGTGATCGACCGAAATTAAATCCGCGATCGACTCGTTGGCCACCCCTGGCTTATATGATATGCATAAAAAAATAAACAATAATTGCCAGGCAGTCGTTGATTACTGGAATAAGTTAACCCCGCAGTAGTTGAGGCTGACATTTTGAAGAAATTAAAAGTTCAACTGGATAGTTAGGGGGAAAACGCATAATTTGTAATTTCATATCTACTCTTTTTTTTTTTCTTTTGGCTTATGCAGAAAAATCCTGTGGCTTCCCCGCACTACATGGCTAATGCTAATACTAAAACATTGGGAACTGCATTTAGTCCATTTATGAGAATATTCTTCGTAGAATTCCATCAAATACACTAGAAAAGTAAAGGAACGGCTACACGAATAAGGTGAACATTTACAGCAATCTTAGAGTTTTAATCAAATTCTGTATTCATTTTTAATAAAAATTTTTCGTATTATAAACTGGGTTGCATTTTAATTGGATAACCCTGTATAAAGAAGAAAGTTTGCCCGTCTCGCTGCTGTTTATCTATTTGGGCACCAAAGCAGCCAGTGTGCAACTACCCTTCCTCAATCCATCCAGGAGAACAGCGAGGACTTAATTCGATCCAAAATTGGACTCTGGAGTGTTATAGAGCTAAATAAAGATCCAGTAATTTGGATCGTTCAATGAAAATTTGACGTTTTCATTACTGTATTCTAGTTAGTTCTTTTGATAAGTTTTCATTGCAAAAACATGTTTAAAAACGATAAAAACACATTGCCGATAAATTTTATAACTCGGAAATAATTTAGAAATTACTCAAGAGTTCATGAAAGCAATTTATCGAGTTAATTAAAGCGAAGTGACTCTAGTCTATGGCATTGTATTGAATATTAGATTTCCACTGACAACGCCAAACACTTAGCAAGTTTATTATACTGTACTTAGCGGACATGAATAACTTTGTACAAGTTTCGTATTAGTTGATATAAAAAGACCCGCTTCCTATGATAAGATCACTAATTATTGTACTCTCTCTTTACCAACCCTTTGTTCGACTGTCAACAGCTGGAGTCAATCAGTGTCAAAAAATCTGTAACACTTCCTAGTGCATGCAAAAAGAGGAGACACGATTGATCTAAAGGTAGCGTTCTTGCAGGTCTTACCACCACCTTGTTTCACATCCGTTATTGCCTTAAGATATTAAAGGCTGCGATCTGATGAAGTTTTTTGTCAATATCGCGAGTAATTTAATAGAGTTATATACGCTTTAGGAATATTAACGTCATCAATTGATCAGTTAAATTGCCATCGATATGCAGGCTTCTGTTTCAGGTAATTATACAAAATCCTCCAGTTTTATTTCCACAGATAAGTCTAAAATTAATATTCTGCATACTAACTGTATTAACTATCTGAAAACTGTATATTTATAAGTCCCCAAACAGTTAATATAACCATTTTAAAGCGTTTCCGATTTTTTGCTAGAGAAAAAGCAGAGCACTTCCACAGGAAACGCCATGAACTCGCCCAGAATTCTTTAAAACGAGTACAGGGCGAGTTCATGGCATTTGAAAGAAGTTCTTTGGAACTTATTTCTTATCTGCTGGCTTTTACGCTTATTAAGAACTACAAGCGTTTTTATATCTGGATGAGTTCAAACCCCAGAAAGTATTTATAGCTTTGTTTCCCAAAATAAAGTCATGCTTAAAAAATAATTAATTAATTAAAAGTTGCTAGGCCCGCAAAAGCTGCGCCAACATTTTCTCTTTTTTGCTGCATGAAGGGTAGCTGAAAGCAGTAAATAATAATTAAAAATGAGTTAGAAAAGCAAGCACCACAAGCTTTATTTTCATGTTTATGTTTACATAAGTGAGTTCTTTCAACAGAAATGAATGCCAACTTCAAAGAATCTTTCGAAAAGTTTTAGTCAATGAAATAGATTGTTGTTCTTATCTGTTAGAAGAAGTGAAAGAAGTAAGGAGGCTGTTACCGTTAACAAGCGGCCTTGTGGAAAAGAAATAACAGTTCACTATTTTAATGTTTATCTTTGTTTAGGTTTCCTTAATCGTACTTGAAACGCCATATACAAAAGAAGCCGAATTGTTCAAACTGGTGCAGTGAATAGTTGTCGTTCCCATTAGAACACGTCGTTTTTATAAGTAATTTAAACTATGAAACGAGGTCAGAAGTAGTAACACTTCTGAAATGGTAAACAACTCTTGTTTTTGTTACTGGAAGTGTATTTACGGTAACTGCATTTTAAACTGCTACTGTTTTTGGCTTTCATAAAGCATACATTCTACGTACAAGCAATGCAGATATTCAAGTAATGAGTAAATGTAAAATGCACGCCCACTTTTTTATATATATATATATATCTTTTACGTGGATTAGAATTACTATATTTTAGGATATTTTCAAAAATAGTACCTCAAGGTCTTGAGGTAAAAAAGGAAACGAGGTATTTACAGTTGAATAATTACATAATGAAGAGAAATGATGAATGATCAGAATGATCATTAAACTTGCATTTGAAAATGTGGAAAATAAAAACCTCAAGAAGCGTTAATATGAAATCATTTGTAAACATTACGTAGACTCCTTAGTCCCTCTGAATCCGTGAAGTACTTACAGTATAATACGCTCCATCAGAAGCTACACTCGCTGTCCAAAAAACTAGAAACCTTTATTCAATATCTATTAGGGACACATTTCGTCCGCCCCCAATTACAGCTCGTACACATTGTGGCATGGATTCCACTAAGTGTCTGAGGGTGTGTAGCTACAGATTTGACCATTCTTACATCAGGATATTTGTCACCTGCTGTACTGTGGTCGGTAGAGACGCGAAGCCATTTCCATCATATCCCACACAGTCTTTGCCTAAATTGTATTTTGAAGTCATTTGCTGTACACTGGACCTTCTATGTGGACCAGGTTAAAAAAAAAAAAAAATATAGCAGGCATGTATATTTGCTTTAAATTCATGCGGTCTCATTCTTGGAGTACATACCGACTTCCTGCCATTTCTTCCTTTTAGAGCTACGTTCTCCTTTCATTTTACACTCATTGTATACTTTTGAGATGGTTGTCTTCGAAACATTAGTGATTTTCTTTGTTTTCTGAGTTGACTCCTGCTAAACAACAACAACTTTCTGAAAATCAAAAAGATCACCTGCCTTCCCCATATCGAATCGACAAAGAAGCTCAAGAAAAGCAGTATTTATCTGATACTAAGGAACTTTTGATCTTACCAACAACAACTTACGTTTGTATACCGTACGTTTAATTATCTATTTCCGCCAATTTACAAAAGGTTTCTAATTTTTTTTAGCCAGAGAGTGTAGCATTTAAATAGCCTTGAGCATAGAAATGCAGCCTTGTTTTCACAAGGCTGCATTTCTATGCTCAAACTTATTTTTCAAGACTGGATAAAAATTAATCGATATTTACACAAATAACTAAATAACTAAATGACACAGTAATGCTACTTATTTTCTACTGTATTTTCTCTTGTAGATTATGGGCATTTTCAGATTGCTTATCTTGTTCTTTTCGAATACAAAGAAAGAAGCATCCATCAATAAGCAAGGTAAGATATAATAAAACTATTCTATATGTACATATATATACATATGAGGCTCTTCTTAACTCTTTATAATAAGACAGATTTCATTTCATGGCAAGTATATCAAACAGTTGATGAATTTAGAATTACCTCACACCAAGGAACCTTCTTTCTAAGTGAGGAGTATTTTACTTCACTAAACTACACTCTCCCACAATAGGTAGAAGAACACAATAGAAGTAAAACGCCTGCCTAAGGCTTTCTAAAAAAAAAAAAAAAAAAAAAAAAACCTCAAAACCTTGATCACCATACCCCTCCTTATGATGATACCTGGATACGCCACTGCCTCAAACCACTCGTACACAGTGCGGGCGCTATGACAAGGCGCATTATTGTCTTGGAAGATCCCGTATCTGCCCGGGTAAAAAATGCAACATGGCAGTGTGCACATGGTCTCCTAAGAGTTGCAGGCAGATCTCAGCAGTGAAATGTTGGTCAATACACACCATGGGTCTTAGTTCTTGACAGCAAAAAAATGCCCCATATTAAGCAACCACCGCCACCTTCCTGGCTAGTGTGCACCATACATGATGGTTCCATGAACTCGTGCCACACACGATGGCGTCCGTCGTCGTGTTGCACCAGGTATTTAGACTCATCCGACCATCACACTGGTTTCTGGTCCTCCAGTGTCCAACCAGCGTGTTGTTGGCACCACAGCATTCCTGCATTTCAATTATACTAACTGCATAGATATAATCCAAATTTCTTGATATATAGATAGAGCTTCCCAGATATAAAGCATTTACTATTTATGAAACGCTTAAAACAGTCAAGCTGGCCTTAGAACACAGGCATATTTTCATTAACACAATATACTGACAACTCATAGCTTAAGTTGCTTTGGCATTAATTAAAATCAACGCATCCTGCTGCCGCCCTAATCCAAAAAGATCTACGTCTACTGACTGGTTACTTTTTTCTCGTAAGGATATATATATATATAATCAAAGATGGTGCCAATTAAATCTTTAGAAAGTAATTATCTGCTGTTTTTAAAAGGAATTAAGATATCGTTTACAGCTTCGTTATCTGTCTGGATTAATTTATGGAGTAAATAAAGATGTTATATGTTAAGTTCTGGTTGGTTGTTATAGGGTTTTATGCGCATCATCAATTTAGGCCATATTGCGCCGTATCTAATATGCCTGTAAACTGCGTGTGTTCTGTGGTTGATGTGCTGTTTACTGGACGAAAAACCCGAGTTTCCGGGAGAAAAAACGATATTACCCTCTCCTGATACCGACTAACTCAGCCACGTTGTGGAAAATACCCATAAAATTATTGCTGGGATTCGAACTCGGGTCTTTTCCACCGGGTGTGGGGAGGAAGGTGATTATACCAACTGTGCCACTCACGAGAGCACGTCGAGTTCTAATTTAGATCTCCGTGCATTAAGTTTATACAAACGGTTGGTATTCTTCCAAAGAATACAAAACAAAACCTTGGTTTATTTGTGGGAACTTGCTCTTGAACCGGTGTACTAGTTCTTAGTGGTATCAAGAACGAGGGAAATGTTCTTTTAAAAAAGAAATAATGGTGAACGTACACTGATGTAGAGTCCCCTTCCCATTCCAGTTGGCGATGATTACGACCTAGTTCATTTATCCCGTGTTTTTCTATTAGTGTTCCACTAAACCTGGAACACATACAAAAATAAATTATAATTTAAAAAATATCGTTGCAATCTGCTTACTATAGATCTGAAATTAATGATTAAATATTTTAAAAAATAATTAATCACAACTGCCAAACAATGGCAAATGTAATGATTCTGTTTTGTTTTTCTTTCCTTTTTATTAACAGCAATCCGAAATATGAAAGGTCTACTGGAACACAATATGTTGAATATGCAGTATTCCAATAACTGTGGGGAAGATAGCAAGAACGTTTTAAAGATTTTGAAGTTCAACCGTAACTACGTGATCGCTGTGTTTTAGTAGATTTAGAAAAAGACAACTAAATTAATATACATTACTCTCCAAAAGTATATATAATATGCCTGTAAATTGCGTGTGTTCTGTGGTTGATGTACGGTTCACTGGCCGAAAAACCCGAGTTTCCGAGAGCAAAAACGATATTACCCTCGCCAGAGACCAACTAACTCAGCCATACTGTGAAGAAGGTGATTATACCAACTGGCCTTAGAACGCAGTCAACCCCCTTGTGTCATCCCCGTCAAAGTATATGAGTATATGGCTGTTTAGAACAGCGATAATATGATACGGCATAAATACTACGATCACAGTCACCTACCAAACCGATAATGCGACACGTGAACCTGCGTGTTGTACACTCGCAAATCGTCAACACGTGACTTAAGGCCTGACGTAGCCGAGTGGTCAAGAGGTGAGTAGCATGCGCTCTTTGAGTGGCGCGGGGTTCAAACCCGTGACTACTAAATATGATTCACATTTGTATCGATGATTTATTGTAAACTCCACTGACCTGGTGGTCGTGCCGGGGAGTATAAACAAGAACATTTTTTTTTTTTTTTTCTACACATTGTACCGTATCACAACAATGTCAACGATTATTTTCGTGTTGCAGTCACCCCGGGCCAACATGCAATAATATTACCACTTATGAAATAAATTAGTATTCTTTACTGCAGAGATAATGTATACAACAGCAATATACCTTCACGGCCAGCTTGGCCAGAGATTTCACAAAACAAAATAGAGGCCCTCACAGATTAGTGCCTGTATCAAGACCATTGGCAACAGCCTGTCAGGCGTAAATTCATAAATTAAATTAGTACAGGTTGTTGTTTAACATTTTCTTGACAGAGATTGGAAAGATGGATTCGTTATATATTCACGCACGCTGCTCACACACACACACACACACAACAACAACGAAAACAGTAATAATAACAATCAAAATAAAAATCCTTTCAGGGAGCAGGACAGTATAAATGACAATATCTCAGATATAAGAGGAACTGCCACTGTCGTGGTACAAAAATTAGTTAGGTAAAAGACGATCCAAAATCTTTCACCTATCTTTTTTGTCCGAGAAAAACTTTTCGTAGTCAAATGCCTGAAGAGTTTGTAACATTTGAGTTGGGAGGAATCTATCTGTCGGCAGAAGCCTGTTACAACCGACAGATAATGATGGTGTCGCTCTGAGGTTGGCCTGTGGAATCTTCCATGAGCGCAGTTTCCAGAAGTTCTTGATGTCGGTCATTCCGGAGAACATCTTTATCGTGAAGCGGCGTTCCGCGTGCAGAGTTGCCAGTCTTTTAATTCCAAGAGAATGCTCCATCTAGTTCGTTCTCTATTGGGGAGAGATGTGCAACTTACTGGTGACCCACCGCAGCAGCCAGTACGCATTACCGTAGATCTTAATTGTGGTCGTGGCGGCGGAGGCCCAAATTTTGGCTGAATAAATGAAGTTTCTAACACGTATTAGACTGTTCACATGCAGCAATTGTTGCTTTGTGGTCCATATGAGTTGGCGAAATTTCGAACCGATGAAACGGTTGGTCATTGGGCCTGTGTAATCACGTAATCATGTAACCGACAAAATAAAGTAGCACTGTTGACCAAAACGGGACTATCTGGCACTCCGTTTCATCTTCATCAGGACAACGGAAGATCTCGCTCAAGAACAGGCTGTCTGGTTATCCTACTGTACTTTATTTCTTTTTCTCTGTTATGAGTGAATACATTTCGAAATGTATCTCGATTTCATCACATGCATTCTTTTCAACTAAAGCAGCCTCCAATAGTGCAGATGGAATGAAAATGGATAAACAAACATTATACAGAATGCAGTTTTTTGTTTTTCACCTGTTGCTTCCTTCCACACTCTAAGTAAAAGGTTTTAACAGTCTGCTATGTATGATCCCGATATGGATCAGAGTTGAGCCAATTTGTAAATCCATAATAGTCCTTCCAATTCAAAGTTTTCAGCATAAAGTATGGTATGTAAAAGAAAGAAAAGGGGGGGAAATGGAAAACGTCTGCCTGCAGACGAAGTGAACATAATGGACAACTGTTACCACCAAATAGGAAGACGCTAGCTCAGCACACACGTTGCTTAAATGTAGATGGTATAATAAATTTAGGAAATACTCTCGTGGCATCGTAAATGTGTCGCCAGCACATAAGATATAGCTTTTCATAGCGACATCTAGTGACGTCTTTATTGGTCTCCGTTTCAAGCGGGGTATTTTCTGTCACTTCCACTAGAAACGTTAATGAGTTTTAAAGTTCACTGACTCTAAGAAACTATAAAAGAAGGACTCTGCCTTCTTCCTGGACGAAATAACAACTTCCGTTATTTCTTCCGGGAAGTAACAGTTAGGCACAGAAAATCAGATATTAAGAAATTTTCTAAAAATGGCAAGTTAAAAAAGAATTATGTTGAAATGCAGGTCAGTGAAAAGCTTTATTTATGACAGAGTGAGAACTTCAGCAATAAATTTTATCGGGACGGATAACCACTTATTTGGTAGACACAAAAAATTACTAATATTATCTTGCAAAGTCTAAAGAAAATCATTCTTCTGAAAAAATACGAGCTCAGAACCATAATACTATATTTCGTGTATTGCTAATTAAAATATATCATTCTGTATAAAACATTTTAATGATACTATAAAGCATATGTAATAAAAATGAATGACAAGCCGAAGTTACAAAATATAATTTTATAAGCGTAAAATTTACTATATACTCGTAAAAACAACGTATGAACTAAAGCCTTTAACAAGCGATGTTTTCAGCATTCTTTGAAATGCAACTACTGTTGATGAATCACAGTTCATTTCCTGCTTTACCAATCCGGTCAACCTTGGAATAACTACTCATATAATTGCTCTTATAACATTCCAAATAGGACTATAATATATACTAAGTGAGACCTTCAGCTTATGTTAATACTAAGATAGTAACAAAATTAATTTTGGTGATTCAGATTAAGATCTCAAAAGCTGACTACTCAGAGACAGCTGTCTATCTGGAAGTAGTAGTTTGTGCCAACAGAGAGCAGTAGCGGACTTTACTTTTCATTTAGGGTATCTGTGATCGACTGGATATAAATAATAATAAATAAATTTTCTGTTTATACTCCGGGACGACCAAACAGTCAGAGGAGTTAACAAGATAGACAGAATACAAGAAACAGCACCATATTCAGCAGTCACGGGCTTGAACCCCGGTCACTCAAGGCACGTGTACTTATGCACCCGCGCGCCTGACCACTAGGCTACGGCGGCACAACTGGCCATCAGTCTGGAAAGTTTCAGTTCAAACTTCATCGAAGATCAACTTAATGCTTTTAAGAGGGAACTGCGTTATCTGATCTCACGTGAAGCTGTTTATTATTATTATTTTTTTTCTGTTTCACTTGAAAAGCTTATATTTGTGTTTTACATCCATCGAGGAACAGTGACTAACAGAAGCAAAAGAAACCATCCAAATTGTTATGGAAGGCCTTCACATTTTAAAATTCTAAATAACGGAAGATATAACAATAATTAGTATTAGTATCCTCATTCATTTTGCTTATGCTTCTCAGAGTCTTAAACACCTCAATCAAGTCTCCTCTAACATGCCTAGTTTCCAAGCTCTGCAACCCACATATTCGAACTCTTTTCTCATATGGGCGCCCTTTTGCCGATCTCACCAGGCGAGTTACCCGTCTCTGGATCCTTTCAAGAAGCACAATGTCTTTATTTAGGTGCGGTCTCCATACCTGAACACAGTATTCCAAGTGTGATCCAACAATAGCCTTATACAATGGGATTATGACGTCCTTATCTCTACTAGCAATTGTTCGATACATCATCGACAGGACACCATGGGCCTTCCTTGCAACCTGTCTACAATGCTCAGAGAACTTAAAGTCTGACCGTATCGTAACACACAAGTCTCTTTCCTCCAATACTGGCTTTAGTTCAACTCCGCCAAGTGTATAAGTTATTCTGGGGTTACTGTTCCCCAGGTGCAATACCTTACACTTTGCTGGATTAAAGCATAGCTATCATAAGGGCCGCCGTAGCCTAGTGGTCAGGCGCCCGGGGGCATAAGTACACGTGCCTTGAGTGACCGGGGTTCAAGCCCGTGCCTGCTGAATATGGTGCTGTTTCTTGTATTCTGTCTATCTTGTGAACTCCTCTGACCGTTTGGTCGTCCCGGAGTATAAACAGAAAATTTATTTATTTTTCTGACCATCCCTAAAGTCTATCTAAGTCATTCTGAAGAAGCTCTGCTTGGCGGCGATCATTAACTACTCTACCAATCTTTACATCATCTGCAAATTTAGACAACATGCCCTCTATCCTTGGCGCATTATAGCCTTAGATGCTAATGCGCCATAAAACAAACGAACAAACAAACAACCCTCTATCCCTTCATCAATGTCATTTATGAAAATCAAAAACAACAGTGGTCCTAATACTGATCCTTGGAGAACCCCACTTCTTACATCAACCCAATCTGAGGAATAACCATTTATCACAACCCTCTGCTTCCTGCCCTGAAGCCATCCATCTAAGGACTTTCCCTGTGATTCCAATCTGTTCTAGCTTATAAAGTAACCGCTCATGGGACTGAGTCAAATGCTTTGCTGAAATCCAAATAAACAATGTAGAAATTATTCCCAAAGTCAAGCTCTTGAGTGACCCTGTCAAAATAGCTAACCAGATTAGTTAAACATGATTTTCCCTTTAAAAAACCATGTTGAGTATCCTTCAGAATTCCATTTCTATCTAAATGATCCTGAATTCCAACTTTGATCATTGTCTTCATGATTTTCCCTACTACTGAAGTTAGACTAACCGGCCAGTAATTTCCCACTTCACTCTTATAACCGCCCTTATGTATTGGGGACCCATTGGCACTTTTCAAATCCAACGGAATCACTCCCGAGTCCAGTGATGCTCTCATAATTAGCCTCAATGCCAAGTTTCCCTTTACAAAACCATGTTGAATATCCTCCAGAATTACATTTCTATCTAAATGATCCTGAATTCCAACTTTGATCATTGTCTTCATGATTTTCCCTACTACTGAAGTTAGACTAACCGGCCGTAATTTCCCACCTCACTCTTATAACCGCCCTTATGTATTGGGGACACATTGGCACTTTTCAAATCCAACGGAATCACTCCCGAGTCCAGTGATGCTCTCATAATTAGCCTCAATGGTTCAATGCACTCACTTTCCGCCTCCCTTAAGATTATAGGATATATATGCCATCAATCACAGGAGCCTTACTGGCCTGTAGGCTCGAAAGTTTTTATTAAATAAACATGTGAAATTTCAACGTCATTAATTACATTTTTTTCAACTTCACTCCCATAATTTCTCATTGACGTGAAGGGTTTATCTTCTGTAAATATCGATGCAAAGTAACTGTTCAGGTCATCTGCAACTTCAGCTGGGGTATCTAATACTGTCCCACGTCCATTACATAAAGGTCAAATCTGGTTTGTTCTTCTCTTCTTTGCATTTATATATATAAAGAATTCCTTGTTTCAAAGAGGGGGCTCTTTGCCAGTGATTTATCATAATCTGCCTTTACCAGCCTAACCTTTTCTGTGGCACTATTACAGATCAATTTGCAGCTGTTATACGCTTCTGTACTTTTTATTGCTCTGGAACTTTTCCAAGCTGTCTTTTTCTGCTCAAGTAATCTGGCAACTGCATTATTCATTCAACTATGAATTCTCCTCGTGAAGTATTTTTTAATGGTATATAAGCATTCAAGGCTTCTGTGATTAATGTTTTACATAATTCAATTGTATTCACTCTCTGTGAGATATCTACCCAGTTAATAGAGGCCATGTAGTACCTTAAGGCATCGTAATTTCCTTTTCTGAAATTAAAACCCATTCCTTTGCCGTTTACTACTGCTACCTCTCTCTTCATCATCCACCGTAGAACTCCGTGATCGCTTCCTGCTACTGGTTCCTCTACTTTCAGCCCTGTTATGTATTCTGATTCATGGGTGATGATGAAGTCTAGGATATATTGTTTTCTCTAGTACTTTCCCTGACATGTTGATACAAATAACAGTCATCTAGTTGATTTAAAAATTTTGTTCCCCATGTCGAGTTTCCTTCCCATTTACTCCAATCAATTAGAGGCAAATTGAAATCACCCATAATAAGACATTGACGCTTACTTGCCCATTCCATTTGCATGTAGAGGCTTTCGTCATAATCTTCACTATCACCTGGCCTGTAGATTACTCCCATTCTCATTATACCTTTGCTTCCAACTATCTCACACCATACAGATTCTATATTAGCATGCGAAACGCATGCTAATATAGAATCTGAATCCGGGAAGGCTTTCGTCGCGCTCAGGCTGCTTTTGATAAGAAGCATGACCCCATCACCCCTTCTATCTTCCCTATCCTTCCTAAATACATTATACATACCGTACTGAAACTCGTCATCCCTTATCTCCGGGTGGCACCACGTTTCCGTAAACCCTATTATGCCAGTGTTATTTGTCCTAACGAGCAGTTCGAATTCACTCATTTTATTGACGATACTTCTGACATTACTGTATAAACAATTAAGACTTAGTGTTCTTGTATAGTTAACTACCCTGACACACCCCTTAAAGTTATTTAAGCTCGTTTCTCTAGTATTAGCTGCTCGCTCATTTGAAACGTTTCTGCCCTCAAAACATCTTGCTAATATGTTCTGTTGTGGTAACAAACAAATACTCTTGAGGTATGTGCAAGAGTTAATTTGACCAATATTATCAGATAAACGCGTATCTATATTATCCTTGTTCCCCCTCCCAAACTAGCAGTTTCCCTGAACCTCAATAATACTGGCAAAAATTCTTGCACCACCTTTGTTTAAATGTATCCCGTCTCTACAAAACGGATTCCTTCTACCTTACATGTGCAGGCCAAGCTGATAGAAATTTCACCCCAAAAGCCTTGTAGAGTCTTTCAAGTCTTGAGTTAATCCACAAGGCTTTCAGCATATAATCTCTCCCATCATGCCTGGGCAGAATTGCAGACACACAGACATTGTAACCTAACTCACGGCATTTCTTCAGCATGGTCCTATATTTGTCTAATAAATCGTCAGATCGTGTATGCTTAATGTCATTAGTCCCCACACAGACCGGGCTAGCCGGGTGGATAAAGTGTCTGCCTGGCAACCCAAAGTCACGGGTTCCAATCCCGCCTCGGGCTTGGATCAGAGTAGAAAATGCAAAACTTTGGGAGGTGCAATATGGCCACAGAAGTCGATGTGCCAACAAAAAACAAAAAATAAATAAAATAAAATAAATTAGTCCCCACATGAATAATAATATTCTCTTTACCCCCCCCCCCCCTTAAAATCTGACAATCTGTTGGTAACATCATTAATAGTTGCTCCTGGCAGACATACCCTGGTTCTAGTCCACCTATCCTTATTACAAAAAATATTTCCCGTTTCCTGACAATGGAGTCCCCTAATAAAACTAAGTCCTTTCGAACCAGAGTAGTTTGCACCTGGTTATTCTGTTCTGGGGCTGGAATCTTGAGTGCCTCACTTAGTTAGTATGTTGCTAGAGTCTTGAGTTCCTGACGAGCTCCCAGTTACATTATTCTCGAGGACAAGCATCCGTTTTTCAGTGACTCAAATTGTTCTAGCCATGCACCAAATTATAACTTAAGTTCAGTGCACTCCTTACAACGGTGACCAAGAAAAGAATTTCCAAGTGAGTTAGGATTATCTACTATGTCGACCTTGGAATTTTATACCACAGGTTCTGCAAAGGATAAAATCATGACTCACCCGGGAATCGCCATCGGCTATTTCCGTATGAGCCATGGTACCCTCTTACGAAGAGTTCAAGGCAGACCTTGTAATAACCATTATGAAATTTACTAATTATTAATTATTAATAAAAGAAACTTTTATTATTAATAAAAGAAAAATATTATTAATAAAAGAATAATAAATATAATTATTTGAAATATAATTTCAAATAATTATATTTATAATATTAAAAAAATCAAACTATTACAGGAAAGGAAAAAACTTATTAAAATAAACTTTACAATATACTAAATAACCTTTGAAATCCTGTTGTAATCCTCTCTTATCTATATTTCTGTACTGTATCTATGAAGAGCTCTAATAGGCATTCTTCGACTATCGACTATATAAATATACTTTGCAAATTTATGACAGAGATATGTTGATTTTAAATCATAAACTATCACCCTAATAACAATACTCGTAATAAAAAAAAATTCGTTTAACTGATCATTTCTGAAGTAATGCCAGTTGTTTATATTTGATACATAACATGATTTTATGACTAAAGGACAATAGAAATTACAAAAATTTATATGGATAAATTATCGATTATTTCCAATAACTGAAATTGCACAGATTGCTGGGAGCATGGATTGTTGATCCAGCAATATGATCCTTGCTGAAGGTGCAAGAAATCACGGTTTACTTTTGGGCATGAGCCAAAAGATAGCTCTTATAACAATTTTTAATCTCTAAAACTGTCCAGCAACTGTAATGCCGTAATCAAATAATCAACTCCTATGAAAAAAATAATAAAAATAAATAAACAACACACACACGCACATTTATTTCTGTGCACTTTCGCGATTGAAATATTCTCTCAAAATATTAAACACATTTTGGTATAAAGTAGGTTAATACGAACTGAAAATGCAAATGTTTCATGTTTCAGACTTCATACTAACCTCACGAAACTAACCAAAAAAAAAAAAAAAAAAAGCTTGAAAATAAAAAAAAAAACTTTGCAATCCTTGAAACAAATGTTATGTGATGTCCACGCGTTTTTGAAATAAACTTTTCATAATGAAAGCAAATTTCTTACGTCCTCCCCAGTGGCGCAATTGGTTAGCGCGCGGTACTTATAAGGCAGTACTAAGTGATGCCGAGGTTGTGAGTTCGAGCCTCACCTGGGGAAGAGTTTTTTTTTTTTTTTTTTTGTTGGTCGGCCGTCCGCCAGTTGGTTACACGGCGCATTATCATCTTATAGCAATTTCGACTACACGCTGCGTGGCCACTTTATTAGATACATCTTTGTAATAGCGAGTAGGTCCTCTTTATCCCTTAGAACAGAATGAAAAATTACACCATCTGGGTCAGATGGTGTAACCCAACAGATCTCTGCCATTGTGGAGCCAAAGAGAACTGGTGGCATGTACTATTCGAGTGCATTGCGTATGCTGATCTGAGACACAACCTTGTCAGCTATACACAGATCTCTGGCGAGCATCTAGAGCTCCTCCTACAGAACCCTAACAACCTCCCTGCACTGCAAACCTACTCAGCTGAAGTCTTTAGGCGCAGAAGAAGGATTAACAGACCACCAGTGGCAAACATCGATGACCCAGCAGTGGACTGAAACCGACCATGTATTTCCCCTCTCCCCCCAGCCTGCTGCATGGGCTGTGGAGCTTGTTTCTGCGGCCTGTGTTCAGGAAGGAAAACATCTCTCTCTCTCTCTCTCTTTCTCTTCCCCCCCCCTTTTTTTTTTTTTTTTTTTTTATAAATATATATGTATATATGTTTTTTTTTTTTTTTTTTCTCGCATTCTACAATCAGTCCATGGCTGTTTTTTTTTTTTTTTAATTTATTTTATTTCTTTAATTATTATTATTATTTTATTATTTAATTTATTTTATTTCTTTTATTCTTATTATTTTTTATTTATTTATTTTATTATTTTTTTTTTTCTCTCTTCGCGTTCTAAATCAGTCACATGGTTGGTTTTTTTTTTTTTTTTTTTTTTTTGCGTTCTTCAGGGTTGCTGTCACTTTTTTTTTTTTTTTGCGTTTTACAGTGATATTATTATTTTATTATTATTATTATTATTTTTTTTTTTTTTTCTTTTGCACCACGGGAAAATCTAAATAAGTATATATGTTTTTTTTTTTTTTTTTTTTTTTCTCTCCTCTGGAGTGGGCCCCTAGAGGAATCTGGCCCACCTTTTGGCAACATCAGGTGGATCAGAGTCTCATATTGAGACAGTACGTGATTAGCTGAGACTGGCCCACCTTCCCGTGGTGTGGACGAGTACCCAGAATCATCTGTCCAGGTGACTGATGCTTCTGGGTAGCCAAGTGGCCAGAACAGAACAACAGAACACACACATAATACACACAAACCGACGTCACACACATATCTGGCCCATTTGTAGTGATACTGTTCTTCACAGAGATACGAGGCGGAGTTGAACTAACGTTCTAGGAGCCGCCCATTACAAAAACACACACACATATCCCTTAGAACAGACTGGATTTGTTGTAGAATGAACTCAACAAAGTGTCGAAAGAGTGCCACAGGGATGCTGATCCATGTTGATTCATTTGCTTCCCACAGTTCTAAACTGGATGATTGTGGATTTATACTCCGAGGAGCTCGTTCCACCTCAGATGTTGCTGAATTGGACTGAGAGCGACTGACGGGTAGACCAAAGCAGCACGCTGAACTTGCTCTCATGTTCCTGGAATCAGTTCTGTACAAGTTGGACCTTGTGACATGGTGCATTAAACTGCTAAAAGAACCCACTCCCAGATGGATGCATTGCAACCATGAAGGAATGCCTGGTACGAAATAATTTACAGATAATCTGTAGAATCCAAATGTTACTCCACTGCACTGTTCATTAACATTTGGCAGAATGGATCCAAGTAATCATTCTATTTTCGCCATATTCTGCTCCTCCTATTAGCATGAAACAGTAGGAACCGGGATTATTCAGACCAGACAAGGTTCTTCCAATCCTCCACTAAGCAGTATTGGTGTTCCTGAGCCCACTGTAACTATACAGTTTTGTTTTTTGCTGACAGGAGTGGAACAAGGTTCTGTCGTCGGCAATCATTCCCCCAACGAGCTGTGCGTTAGCTATATGTTATTTGATTATCGGACCAAATTCGTTTGGTTATCTTATTTGGTTATTGCACCAATCTTGATATATCCGAGACACATTCGTACATGAAAAAGGTAGCAGGAGGATTGTAGTGTAGTTTCCCACACATATCCGTTATATCTGGGAAATGTATACAGGGTGATTCACTACCAGTGCGACAAACTTGCAGGAGGTGAGGGGGCACAAAGACGAATCGGAATCACATAGCATTGCAGAGTCCGAAATGCCTTCGTCATGCGGTAGAGGACGTTGAACGGGAGGTCGCGTGAACAGCGATCTCGCTGGAAGTCAGCATTTGCGAACCGGTTCCCGAGGCAGTAGGATGGACGAGTATTCAAATGTTGAACTGGCCGACATGCACCTCGCGTATGAAGATGCGGACTGTAACGAGTGCGCCGCTCTGCACTTGTACCAGGAACGTTTCCCGCACAGGCGTGCTCCTCATCATAAGATTTTCGCACGTGTGCACAGAAGGTTACGTGAGACTGGTTGTTTCACGAGAGGTACCATGAATCGAGAGCGAGCGACGAGGACGCCGGACAATGAGGAGAATGTCCTACGTCTTGCAGAAGGCAATCCGAGTACGAGTACTCGAGCGATAGGCCAACAATTGGGTATTTCCCAATCCACTGTATGGAGGATACTGTCAACAAACAAATGAGTTCATACCATCTGCAACGCGTCCAATCATTGGAGCCTGCGGATTATCCACTCCGGAGGACTTTTGCTACTTGGTTTCTTCAACAGAAACGGTTCGCAAATGCTGACTTCCAGCGGGATCGCTGTTCACGCGACCTCCCGTTCAACGTATACAGTAACCCCAGAGCAACGTATCAACTCTGCGGTACTACACTGACAGTGGTGGGGAATGAAAAGGACCTGGGGGTAATTGTGCAGGCAGATATGAAGTTCTCTGAGCAGTGCAGACGAGCTGCAAGAGTAGCTCATGGTGTCTTGTCAATGATATACAGGAATTTTTCTAGCAGGGATAAGGAGGTGATTATTCCCTTGTATAAGGCAATGGTTAGGCCACATCTTGAGTACTGTATACAGGTCTGGAGGCCTCATTTCAAGAAGGATGTAGAGCTGCTGGAACGGGTACAGAGAAGGGCAACAAGATTAGTAAATGGAACAAAGGGTTGCTCTTACGAAGAAAGGCTTAAGTTTTGCAAATTACAGAGTCTGGAGACTAGGCACCGGCGAGGTGTATAAGGCTTTGAATGGTTTGAGCATGCTCAATGCCAATGGGATTCTTCATCTTGCTCAGAATAATCACCTCAGAGGGCATAAATTCAAATTGAGGAAGGACTGATGTCGGATAGATGTGCGGAAATTTGCCTTTGGCCAGCGGGTGGTTGGTTGGTGGAACCGACTTCCATCACTTGTTGTTGAAGTTGATAGCCTAAACAAATTTAAAGCTCAACTGGACAGGTATTTCGAACGAACGGAGGGGTGAAATGGGAGTGGGTTTTTTTTTTTTTTTTTTTTTTTGGCTGATGCTAAATAAGCTTGCTTTCTTGCATCATATGCCTCTACTAATGCTAATGCTAATGCTAACGTCCTCTACCGCATGACGAAGGCATTTCGAACCCTGCAATGCTACGTGATTCCGATTCGTCTTTGTGCCCCCTACACCTCCTGCAAGTTTGTCGCACTGGCAGTGAATCATCCTGTATATATTAGGTCATGGAATTATCTAATTGCTACTCGTGGATAAGATTAGCGTATGAACTAAGCGAAGGATTATTCGCAGTTTCTGGATTTCATGATTCGCACATGAAGTATCAGACTGAGTTTAATGATTCACTAAACCATCATAGACTATCAAAATTTCCAAAGGTCTCTTAATTATGCTGTAGTAGTTAGCCGATTTCAGGGTTTCTCTAGTTTCCCAGTGAGTTATACTGTATTTTTCAACCTGCAAAATGTGGAAATCGGTCCGTGAACAAACCTCATATGGATATAAAACACGATGACTCAATATAATTTAAGTCACCGATACACTTAAATCTTAACTATATATTTAGATTGTCGTTTGAAAAGAACATCCACAGGGCAACTTTCATCCACCTGCAACCTAAAAGAAAAGCACGTGGCCCAGAGGACTGCGGCTATTCAAGTCTATTATGGAAAATGTATTATCAAAGGCGTTTGACAATGAGACTTCGGTAATGTGGTTGTGTGAAACTTGTCGCTTTCCCCCTTCCAAAATATGCAGTCCTACGATTTAATTTTTACCCAAAGTTTCTGTTGAAAATTTGCATGCAAAAGTGACGGATATGGACATAATCGATTAGTATGTCAAGCTAATCGGCGCAGCAGTCCAATAACGCGTCCATCACCAATGACGTAAGAATCTGAAGGTGGTATTTTGAGCACGCCTTATAGGTTGGGAAATTTCAATGACGAGTAGTATTCTACTGTGCTGTGCAATATTTAATGTACTTTTCCATGTGCTGTGCAATATTTACTGTACTTTTCCATGTGCTGTGCAATATTTACTGTACTTTTCCATGTGCTGTACGTTAACTTTCTCTCGTAAAACATGAATAATAAGTTGCAGTATAGAAATGCAGTATGATTACAATATGACCTGAATTCTGTAAAATTCCAAGATCTGTTTCCAAATTTGAGAGATTCAACTGAATTCATACCAGCGCGTCAGACGCAGACTACCATGTCAAGTTTAAAGTCACTTAAATTTTTCATCTTGCTCATTCTCGCACTGAATTGAAAACATACAGCATCCCTACGTATTTGTATATACCCATCTGCTTTATATTCGCATGATACAAAAACATGATGCTGTTACTGAAGGTACTCCTAATCAAATTCGAAGCCACTCAGTGTACTGCATCGGCTTATGGTAGTACATGTCGCACGTTCAAACCTACAAAACACAGTCTATTATTGGCTTGTGCCATGAAGACTGATATATTTCTTCTAGTGATAGTTTTTACTTTACTGATGAGCTTAAAATTTGTATTTCTAAATTAATTGGCTCTACAACAATTTCCTTGCTCTCTCTCTCTCTCTCTCTCTCTCTCTCTCTCTCTCTCTGTGTTCTGCACGCCTACTGCCGTCGTTTCAGCAAAGTAGTTATGCTCTTCGAAGATCTCTCTTTTTCCATAGGGCATACATACCATATCAAAAAAAAAAAAAAAAGGTGGAACTTTTAGAACTGGAGAGAAGGCTGGGACTTGATTACTTTTCATCTCGAAAAGCAAGAAATCTCGTCACATTCCCGTCGTCAACGTCTGCAGGGATATATATCACTAATCCTTGCATACAACTGCAAGGATCCAATTATAGTTTAAATTGGATCCTTGAAATGAAATGTCTCCCATTCTCAGTCTAATTACCATCGTACTGACTGAAATTTCTTATTTGCTGTCGACATACAGTGGCAGACAAAAAAAAAAAAAAACTGCATCACTTGTGAATTTTGCAAATAATGTCTTTTGTACAGCATTGTGGGTTGCAGAAATGTTCGAAATGCATATGGGATATATATCTCTGTGAATAAAAAGACTTCACCTGATATACCTAATTGCGGTAAACGTCTTCCCAAAGGGTAAAATGCGTAATTAATGGAAATATGAGAAATCATCCAAATGGCAATCATGACAACCAAACATACATTTTATTGAATTTACGTGTATAAACTGAAATGACAACTTAACGTAATAGTATTATGTACTGCAAATCAGCAAAATAAGTCCTCAATATTTTGTTGTTCCTCCTAGAGCTGCAATTACAGCCTTGCAACGATCTGGCATAGAGTTAATCAACTTCTGGATATATGGTTGCCCAATTTCATGGTACCACACACTTACAATGCTTTCCTGCAGCTGAATCTTACTGTTGGCTTCTTCTGAGCAATATTAGACGGCATTATGTACCAGCAATTTTCAATAGGATTCAAATCTGTACTGTTGCCGGGTCAATCCACCACTGTAATGCTCTCATTTCTGAAGTATTATGACTGCGCCTTAAGGAAGAAAATCGAGGGAAAACATTGGTGTAAGTATGTTTTAAGTTTTGTGAGACAAGAAGACAAATTCATCATTAAATCTAAATAGCATAAAACTTACTAATTTTGTTGTGTGGAAAGGTGAGTGCATGAAACCCTAATAACGGGTTTCAGGCACTCCTCCAAGATAACAGTGTAGGTTTCTGCTTTCACCGTTCCTTTAATAAACTTCATTCGCCCCACCCCTTTGCTTGTTATGCATCCCCAGACCATTTGACCTGCAGAGAACTTTACAGTCGGAGTTATGCAATCAGAATGATATGCTTCCGATTTTAGTCTTCTGACATATCGTTTCCCATCCGAGCTATGCAGATTGAATTTCGATTCGTCAGAAAAGATTACGGTGTCCCATTGCTCTTTGCCCATGAAACATGCGTTTTAGCCCAAGCGAGTCGCTTCTTTCTCATTTGTTGGATCAACAAAGGCTTCTTCTTCTTGGGCCGATACGCATGCAGACGACATTCCGAAACCGTCTTTGGATAGCTCGTGCATTTGTTACAACACCAGAGGCCATCTCAAAGTCCAGTTTTAGATCAGGAGCACTAGCATGGCGATTACTAAGGCATAGCCGTTTCAAAGGTTTCACGCTTTAATTTCAGCACCCGGGATACTGCTGATTGGTAGCAGCCTACTTTATCACCGATAGCACGCGTAGAAAGCCTTTCCTTGGGACAGAGCAACAGATACACCTTTTTTCTTGGTGTCAACTGAACATATGAAGCCATGCTTATACCTCCGTAAAACAGTATACTAATGAGCGTATATACCCTTCCAACGCCGTATTTATAGAAACGGCTGATGTAATTACTGTCGGATGCAATAGAAACGTTGTTTGACGCAATACCTTTGCTTTGAGACAAACAAAATGACTGTAATCAAACAATATCTTATATGTTTCACTACAAATGTTATTTTTTAACGTGATGCGGTTTTTTGGTCCGCCACTGCAATTCCCTATAAGTGTATGTCTTATTTTCGTGTTTAAACTTGTTAACAAACTACTAATTATAACATTAAATTAAGCTTTAATTTACTTTAAATTACATTTAATACCACGTATGTGGTATGAAATGGTACCAGATGTAGTTGGAAAAGAAAGAAATTTCCTATAACAGGTATGATCAATACTCTATACCAGAGGTTCCCAAACTTTCTCGGTTCACGGTGCCCTTATCGTCCCAGTAATTTTTTCACGGCACACCTGGGCCAAAAAGAAATACCTAACACAGTGGTTTTCGACCTTTTAATAATCCGATTCTATCTAATTATTACATAAGTATATATTAAAAAAATATATGTTATACAATAGTCGTTATAATAATATAATTATAAACAAAATTGCAATTCACAATACAAATTATATATACTTATATAATAATTTTATTCTTTATGTAGAGGTACTAAATAAACATCAATTATAGATCACCACAAAATTAAAAAGATACGGCAGGATGAATACCGTACACCTTTTTATAATGAAATAAATATATAAATTTTTAAAAAAAAGTTTAAATAACTTAAATCTAAATTACATGGCACCCCGGTTGAAAACGACTGTTCTATACTAACTTGTTATTGTAACGTTTTCGAACACACTCTGGGGCTCCTTTATCCAGCCAAAAAGGAATATATGAAAATAATATAAAATCAATTTTAAAAAAAAATGATAAAAGTTAAATTCATATTAGAGAAATTTTAAAGAGAGTGAATAGACAAACCAGATTTTGATAGCAGATCGGAAAAATTGAGCAAAGAAGAAAATGTAATGAAAATTTACAATGATAATGATATACCTGGTTACCCAAGCAAAATTATTGCATCTGATCTTATATGCTGGCTTGCTATTGTCTGAAGTGGGGGTCTAAAATTCCTTGCCCAGTGCATGACACCATACTTCCGACAGTAATACTATCTCAACATACTAGATAAGTCTTCTGCTTCTTTTCCTGAAGATTATGAAGGAGTATAGCTATAAGCTACTTTCTTTTAAGTCGTTTTTGTATTTTCTACTGTTTTACTGTATTTATATATGGAGTGGGAAAGCGTTTACGATGTACAGAATTCTGTTTGGGTGAAACTTATGACAGCTCTCGTGGAAACATGGCTTATAGTAAGGCATTCAGCATTGTGCACAAGAATAGCTACGTATGTATTCTCGGCGATTCTTATTGAAGTCTTTATAAATACACTGTACTGTATATTTTAAGCGTGGCCTTCTTGTACTGTAGTTTGCTATTTATATTTGTGGCCGAGTGAAACGTATCACGTTACGTCGTCCATTGTATTGCAGAAATGTCCACGAAACCTAAGAGTGTAGTACTATCCATCAAAGACAGAATGTGATGAAGGAAAGTGTTAATAGTGCGAATTTAGTGGAGGAATAAATAGTAAATATATTCAGTCCCTAAATTTCTTTCGTTAAAATTAAATAAGGGATCAATTTCAAAATTGACTCTACAATTTTAACTGAACCAATCAAAACTAATTACTTCGTATAGCCAACATTGCATTTTATTAGAGGACAAAAAAGTAAGCTTTTAAATATTAAGAAATGGTGTTGGCAGCCATCATATTCAACAATTACAACTATTTCACGAGGAATGCTATGGTTCGTTAACTTAGTAGCGCCAACCATTCGATGCATGTAGTGGCATGAAAAGTTGGAGGAAATATTTTAGACGTCTGGCTGCTAGATATATAAAAAGGAAGGGATGAAGGGTGGATAAGAACGGTGACTACATGAGTCACACTCCTATTCTTCTCCATCTGATTATCAGTGATAAGCAACCAGAATGGAAAGAACCAGAGACAAGAACTTTAGTCTTGATAAAGTTGGAATGCAGATAAAAATATCTCATCTATGCTACTCAGGAATTTACGATCACCTTTAGTGGCGCCATCTGTATTTACCAGTATGGAGGTGGATGAGACCGGAAAATCAAAAAAGGTCAGGTATGAAAAGTGAGCCCAACTGCCATAACGAGAGAGAAGAATTTATAGCAGTCGATCTATAATATATTTGGCTCAAGCAAAACTTCTGAGGAGGAAAGGAATGGACGCTGAATAGGTTACTAACTTTTACACAGATAGGAAGAAAAATAAATACAGATATCCTTCGAGTTAAGCGATTAATGTGCTCTTAGTAATCGTCGCATAAGGCGAAAAGCGTAACTGGGACTCGCATAACTCGATTACCTGTACTTATACTATTTAATCTTTAAAACTTTTCATTTTTTTTTTTTTTTCCAGATTAAATTACTTAACTGGTAAAGTAGGATTAGCTGCTTTACCAATTAAGTAAAGCAGCTTGTGGAAACAGTCCTTTTAAGCCAGGAAATTTCACTTAATTTTTTTTCAGTAGTAGTAGATGCTCCTTGAAAAGATAGGGTATCAGCGGCCGAATTCCTTCTATACTTTCATTTGCATTCATTAAATCTGCCGAGAGACACAGCATCTCACTGGTTTCAGAGTTTTCCTCCTTTTTCTATTATTTTTCTTCTATATAGGTTTTTTTAAATAGTAACTTTATGTTACTTAAAAAAATTAAGTCATAAAGGGCCATTATAGTTTAATGCACTGTAAATATATTTTACCCATAAATCAAAGGAAAAATTAGAACGCTCGAAATCGTATTTTCATGATTTTGTCGGTGTTCATATGATTGGTCATCAAATTACTAAAACAGGGATCATTGCAGATTATTAGTGGGCATTTTAAATTTTTCGTTATGTGGAAGATCTTGTTTAATGTTATTAGAGTAACCCTCTTAAGATATTCCAAGTAACTGAGAAATTTTGATTATTATACTACCACTATTTCCTTTTATTAGAAGAGATTTATTTCAAGAATCGAAGGTGAATGCGTTTGCTAAAAATCTATGACCTTCGGTTGACAGGGTACAAACCAAATACAGACACTTCCGTAAACTTATGTCTGATGTCAAAACCCAAATTTGACAACTGCAGAACAGTGACTTCCTTAAGTTTGACCTTAAATGTATGCTGTCAGCACTACAGATGCCAGTTGTCGAAATGAATACAAGAAATGGGAAGGGGCGGTGGGGGAAAGGATATCCCAACATGTGTGAGAATTTTGGCAGATCTTCATCTGCGTGAAGTCTGATGCCTATTTGACAAGCTGCAAGGTTATATATCAATGTGTACATCTGTTCATCGGTGTCGTCAAGAGGTGATTCAGACAAGCAAGAGACATTGCACCGTGTGAAGAAAGTCGGCTAGTGGAAGAAAGAGAACTGCGGGGAAAAAAAAGAGAGAGAGGGAGAGACACGATCATCTTAAACGGAAAAGTGTGAAGATAAGGAAGATACTGATGTAAGTAGAAAATCGATGTTTTGATTTACACTTTGATAATTGAAACTCATAATGAAATTGAAACTATCAGTTAATACCCTCAGAAAATGATACTATCCGATTAAATTAGACATGAATGATAATAATTTTAAGTAGTTCGGCGGAGAAATATGGCCTTAGTTGCTAATGTTCCAAAAACCAAATAACAACAACAACAACAAGTATTTCGGACTGGTGCTGTTTTAGGATTAGGAGCATCAGCAACTAGGACCATATTGCTCCGTGTACACTGTCTGTAAATTGTGTGTGGTCGATTTTCTGTTTGCAGAATGAAAAAATGATGAAACCCGAGTTTCTGGGAGAAAAAAACCATGCTACTCTCGCCTGAGACCGATTAACTCAGCCACGTTGTTAAAAATGCCCACAGAAATTCCTCATGTCATCGACGAGACTCGAACTCGGGTCTTTTCCACCCGTTGTGGGGAGGACGGCGATTCTATCAACTGTGCTGCCCAAAAGGGCTTCGGGCTGCTAAAGTACATTAAGATTGTATACATTTAACTGCACGTGTCATCAGTATGCAACAAAAACATGTCTCGTACATCGATCAAGCCAGCTCTGCTAGCATCGTTATGATATTGATATAATAATCACTTTTAATTTCCTCAATTTCTATAATTTTTTTTAAACTTTACTATTTTCCTTAAAAAGCAGAAACCTTCGGGTTGATCAAAAACAAAAAACGAAAAAAAAAAAAAACACGTTAATACAAAGTCAGCATTTTAAATGTGGACACAGGAACTGTTGAATTAATTATACGCGTATCTATTTCTTAATTAAATCTGATAGTAAAATTCTCATTCTATTAATACAATAACTGCAGTCTTCATATAGTTGCTTACCGTTTCTCAGGAAACCCGTATCTGAATTTATCATAACTAGGAGCGTGTTTCTGATGTTAAAATTTCTGTAAACTTTTCCATTCAGTTCATATATTTCATATAGGCATTTGGTTGCTTTAAATGAAATTTAGAGGTTTCTTCAAACTTGGATCATTGGCTAGACTTGCAATCTCAACGGATAACCATGGACATTAGTCGAACTTTGGAAATCTCGAAATCGTATGAAAGATTTTTTTATAACTTGAAGTACTAATTCATTCTTATACTGCTACCTAGCGGGAAATTATGAATAATATCAAGTAATAAACATCATTAACACTCATGTGAGATAATATGGTTAATATTTAAAATTTTACTATAAGTGCCACAGAAAAAATTTAAAGTGACATACTACAGCGGTTGCAGCTACAGCCGCTGTACTAAATAACATTTCACTAAACAATAATTTCCATATTATACGGTATTAAAATTTGAGATCTATTGTCAATTTTGTAAAGCGAGGTACTGCTGTAGAAGTATAGAACTTTGCTAGCTGTAGAAATATCCACTGAAAATTTATTTTTAATTAATTTAATCAATGCAAAATAATAGTACCGTATTTACAATTTTATTTTGCTAATTTAAATAATTATTATAAATGTTAACAACATAGCGGGACGAAAGTGGAATAATTGTGGCCCTAGCGAATAACACCATGGGTGAAGACACTGCTCACTTTCTCAAACCACGTGGAAAAGACCTAAGTTCGATTCAGTGCTAGTCGAAGTTAAGAAATACTGCTTATAGAATAGAAGAAACCTTTACGGGTTTTTTTTAAGCCAGAGCGGAATTAGAGTGAGGAGTGGACGATTTTTCATCAGAAACTCGAGTTTTTCATCCCGAAAAATATTCATGCTTAGTTTAAAATTCAAATCTTAAACGACTCAACTTAGCCTTACCTGCACTAATACATCACACGAAAAGTAGTTGAATCACAACAGCCTTTCACTCAAAAGCTTCTCACAGCTTATATTATGAACTAACATATTCTTAAAGCAGTGAAGAGATTCCGCACAGACGAAATTAATGACATTTCATATTTCGTCTATGAAGGGGCGAAAGGTTAACTCCAGCTATAAACCCATTTTTCTGAATAAGCAGATCAAAAAGACCATTTCATGTAAACTTTCAGTTTAGTATGTATATACTCCCCTTAAAAAAAAGAAAGCTGAACTGTATTTTTTTTAATTCAGTTCTTCGAAGGTTAAACAATCTTGTTTCTTTAGGGCGTTAAAAATAACGACAAGTGAGCAGTATTAATTCACCAGAAGTTAAAAACAGAGCTGTTCAAGGGCATGAAATGTTCTGAATGATAAGTCTGATTTAGCAAACGACAGTTTCTCCTTTAGAAGGAGGAGGGGAAAGAATGTTGTTTTATTTGTTTCTTATGTAAAAAAAAAAAAAAAAGCACGGGAGATGGGGGGAGGTTCCAGGTACATCGTGTGAAAAAGTTTAGTGATAAAAAATGATGTTAGTGTCAAGAAGAAACATTCCATTTCTTAAATTCTTTTCTATTATTAGCTGTCTAGTAAATTTAGTAATTAAAATTTTATTAGCAAAAGGTATTCGTTACAAATAAGGCGAACGATGTTTCTGTTGAGGTGGCTAATCGGAATTAGATGCGGTTTTTAACCTTCCAGAGAAGGGATGGATTGGAATGGGGAAAAAAAAAAGGGAGGGAAGAAAGTGTCAAAAGGGCGAGAGGGTCAGAATTAGAGCGTGTAGTTCTTAGACGTCAGATTCCTTACCAAGAATACGGCATACAGATTTCTTTTTTTAAAGAGAATTCCCCCACCCAAAATAGGAAGCAGAAAAAATTTGACAAGGAAATTTCCTGAATGAGAAGAAATAGTATCAATGTTAGACTTAATTAAAAAGGCAGGAGTCTGAATATAAGATCGCTACATACGACATGGACCTATCACTTCTTTATTATAAGCATTTCTGAAAAAAATACAGTTAACCTTATGATATAATTTCCAATTCCTCCTTTTCAGTTCATAAAGAATAGGACTTTTGAGAAACCTCATGCTGTTTGCTGAACAAAGTTATTAAACTCGGATAAAAAAATACAGTACTTGGTATTTTAATGAACTACAGGAATTGCACTGCAGCAAAAGATGACTGCAATTCATCTCTGTTCAGCAACCAGCATGCGGCTCTCAATAGACCTATTCTTTATTAACAGGAAAGGAGAACGTGGAGATTTTGTGAGAATTAATGCATCACCTGTCTCTCAACTTACTATTGAGAATACGAGGAAGGCGTGGTGGCGAACTTCAGACCTGTTTAAAAAAAGAAAATGTATGCTCTAAACGTGACACTCCAAAATTTCTGAAGTTAGGTGTATGTATGTAGAAAAGGGTAATGACACGTGGTTTGAAAAGAGTGAGCGAAAATTGCTGGTAAAGGTTCAGAAACACAACCTAACATACGCAAAGTTCCAACAAGTTAGTTAATCAATGCATATATTATATTTCAGGCGAGTTAGCAAATAGTAACAATTCATGCTTTATAACAAAAGAAATGAAAAAGCAAGTAACGACTTTTATGGGCGAACCGAGAACATTACGTTTCTGCGCATCCGCCACATTGCCTATTCATCCCTCCAACCAGGGCATGGCAAAAAACAGCATCCGGTGCTTCAGCGGTATCTAGATAACTTATGTAATATTTATGAAAAAAAAATAATAATAATTGTCCGATTTTAATAAAATTTGGGATGGCTCGATAGATCGTTCTAAAAGAGTGAAATATAAAATTTCATGAAAATCCATCAACTAGGAATCGAGTTATCGAGTTATTACATATGGACGAATTGACGGAAAGAAGGACATGGTGAAAGCAATAGGCGTATTACGCATATGCCAACGCGCCTAAAAACAAGCGGCTTAGACTGATTGCATATCGATTAGTCAAGACAATGCTAAACATCTTTAATTCGATCCTTTGATTATGAACAGACACACTGCCTATTATAGTGCAATGCATACCAAACAAGGACAAGACAGCTTATATAGCTGCAATAAAATCTTTATTTATTAAAAAAAGAAAAAAAAAAGCTGCCTTCGCTTGTTGTGACTTGCTGGTGTATGCCCAGTCTTAGCTGTTCATCAAACTGTTTCGAAAATCTATGGTTCTTGAAAATTTTGCTTTTCTATCAAAAGCCAAAGGAAGATTTCGACACTAGGCAGAATTCAAACTCATTTGCAACACAAGCTATATTATAGCGCCACTTTAACTTCATGTAATACTTATTCTAATACAAAATCATTTTGCAACATAGTACTGTAGACTAATTCTTAAAACAAGAAAACAGAGAAGATGCCCCTAGCTACACAATGCCAGCCATTGTGTAGCTAGGGGCATTTAATTAAATGGAAATGCCAGCCATTTAATTTTTTATTAAAGAACCAAACACGAAAGATATAACATATACTACCGTACATCGGTTGAAGGTTGAGGAGACAGAAGATACTTATTGACATTAAACGAAGCTTACATCATCATCATCATCATCAGCCATTTTCAATCCACTGCAGGATGAAGGCCTCTCCAGCAACTTTCCAGTTCCTTCTGTTTTGAGCACTGGACATCCATTTACTACCCACAAACTCATGAATTTCATCTATCCATCTCCGCCTTTGTCTTCCAGGTTTTCTTCTAGCTCCTCTTGGGTACCATTCTGTTATTTTCTTAGTCCATCTGTCATCATGTCTTCGAGCTATGTGTCCTGCCCAAGACCATTTTAGTTCTTTAGTTTTGATAAGAATGTCCTTTACTTGAGTTTGTTGCCTAATCCATGTGTTTCTCTTCTTATCTAACAGTCTGATTCCCAATATGATTCGTTCCATTCTTCGCTGTGTAGTTCTCAGCTTCTCCTCCATTCTTTTGGTGAGTGCCCAAGTTTCACTTCCATAAGTCATGGTGGGGAGTATACATTGGTTCATTATTTTACGTTTCAGACAAACTGGGATATTGCTCTTCAGTATGTGACTATATTTCCTGAATGCTATCCATCCAAAATTTATTCTTCTCTTGACTTCCAGCCATTTATCATTATTACAGCTAATAACTTGTCCCAGATAAGTATATGACTCCACCTTTTCAATTACTGCTCCTTCAATCATTATTTCCCTTTCTGTGGCATACTTGTTCATCATTACTTTTGTTTTAGCCATATTCATCTTTAGTCCAAAATCCTTACTAGCTGTGCATAACTGATTAAGATTTTCCTCTAATTCTTTGGGATCATGGCTTATGACCACAATGTCGTCTGCAAATCGTAAATGGTTTAGGTACTCTCCGTTCACATTGACTCCTTTCTGCGACCAGTCTAATCTTCTGAAAGCTTCCTCAAGGGCAGCAGTAAACAGCTTCGGAGATATTGTGTCTCCTTGTCGAACTCCTTTCTCAATTTTAAATTTCCTACTGTCTTTGTCTAGTCTAATAAAGGAGGTAGCACTCTCGTATATTTTCTTCAAAATCATAATATATGGGGTATCAATGCCTTGTCTTTCCAGTGCCCGAAACATTGCCTTATGCTGTATGGAGTCAAATGCCTTTTCATAATCCACAAATGCCAGGCATAATGGTGTTTTATATTCATTTGCTTTCTCCATTAGCTGTGATATTACGTGAAGGTGATCCATAGTTGAGAATCCTGTCCTAAAGCCAGCTTGCTCTTTCGGTTGATTCTCATCAAGTATTCTTTCTAATCTGTTAGTAATGACCCTTGTGAACAACTTGTAGATGTGGGATAACAAGCTAATTGGTCTATAATTTCCAATTTCTGATTTATCTCCTTTCTTATGCAGCAAAACTATGATTGCATTATTCCACTGCTTAGGCGTCACACCTTTTCTAATGCACTTTGTGAAGAGCCTTGCCAGTTTTTGTGTTATGTCTCTTCCTCCCAATTTTAACAACTCTACAGTAACTTCATCTTCCCCCGGGGCTTTCTGATTCTTCATTTTCTTCAATGCATGTTCTACCTCATCAGGAAGAATATTGGGTATGTCGTATGTGTTGCTACTTTGCAATCCATCTTCCCCACTGCTGGCATCATTCCCCTGCTCCTTGTATAATTCTCTATAGTAGTCTTCTGCTATTTGAATTATGCCTTCTCTGCTGTTTATAAGTACACCATCGCTATTCTTCAGTTTCAGTATCATTTGTCTTTCTGTATTACTGCTCATGGCTGCTGATTTAAATCCTTTGTTTTCCCTTAATGCTTGTTCTACTTTTCTTGTGTTAAATCTTCTTATGTCCTCTCTGAGTCTCTTTCTAATGGCTTTGCATAACTCAGTATACTCAATTTTCTCCCTGTCAGTGTTTTTCTTGCTTTTCATTTGTCGTCTTCGGTTCATCATGACAAGTGTTTCTTGACTAATTTTTTCTTCTTTGGATTTCTTTTTACCTATCGGTTTCTTGGCCTTTATCACTTTCAAAAAGTTGTAATATTCCTCGTCGATATCTTGGTCCTCAGCAGTCTGCAGAAGCTCATACTTGTTCTTAAGTTCCAGTACATACTGCTTTTTCTCCTCTTCTGTTATCTCAAAGACCTTTGTATTATTTACTCGAGTCAGTTTTTTCCTTTCCTTTCCTACATCTATATCAAGTGTACATCTTACCATTCTGTGATCACTTCCAACATTTACCTTATTCAGGACGGTAACATCATTCACAATATATCTTCTGTTAGTGAGGATGAAGTCGATTTCATTAGTAGTTAATCCATTTGGACTCTTCCATGTCCACTTTCTGTTCACCCTTTTCTTGAAAAAAGTGTTCATTACTGACAGTCCTTGAGATTCTGCAAATTCCACAAGTCTTTCACCTCTTTCATTTCTTTCACCAATTCCAAAATTTCCTATAGTTCCCCTTTCTGCGCTGTTTTGTCTTTTTCCAACCTTAGCATTGAAGTCCCCCATAATAATAGTGTAGTGGGTTTTCTGCTCATCTAGAAGACTCTCAATTTCGGTGTACATTTCTTCAACCTCTTCATCATCATGGCTCGATGTTGGTGCATAAATCATTATAATCTTTAGCTTGTATCTCTTAGAAATCTTGAGTATTAGTCTTGACACTCTTGGTGATGTACTTTTGAATTCCAAAATGTTGTTTTTAAAATCTTTATGGACCAGAAACCCAACTCCACCTTCACTCCTTTCACTGTTTCCATTGGTGTACAGCAGATTTCCACTTGATAAACTTATAAGTGATTCGTTTCTTCTTCTTGTTTCAGCCAAACCAATGATATTCCAATTCACATTTTCTAATTCCTTTTCCAGCTCTAATATCCTGTCTTCACCGATGAGTGTTCTTACGTTATAACAGGCCAAGTTCAGTTTCCGTGCATGGCAGCCTGGTCGTACCCAGAGATTCTTAGCACCCTCTGCTTCCACTCTAATCCTCTCGCTGCCGTAAGAGGGAGAGTGAAAGCTGCTGGGGACTGAGGGCCATTTGTTTCGTCGTGCTTTCATATTGCTGGAGGGTTTGGTCTTTTCCTCTTCACGCTGACCAGGCGTCTTGAAGAGAACCACTCTACACGTTCGTTGCCACCTAAGTGACGTAACAGGGCTTACCATCGAGAAGGTGTGCATGAGTGGATTTTAGGGAGGCAGGCCAACCGGACTTCTCCTAAATCTTCTGTAATAGAGAGATATTGGATCCATCAGTGTTTTAGGCTGAGTGTCTGATAACACACAGGATACCTGTTCCCCTCTAAGCCCCTCTAAACGAAGCTTACATACTAAAGATATATTGAAAAAAAAAAAAAAAAAACAGGTTTTTTTTTTCTGGATGTAGTCTAGATTTCTTTGCAGCTAGTTTTCATTTCTTAACGGATGCCTTAGTATTGCACTAGTTAAAATAAACAGCTTCCGTTTGAGAAGTATTTCTCGAGTCAGTTTAAAATAAGATCCGGCCACCTGATTAGATGGCAATGTCATCTCATTAGAAGGTGCAAAGATCTTACTTATAACATGTCCCAGCATGAGCATGAGTAAGCATGAAGATCTGCATAGGCACTGTGTCCAACAGCTTTTCTACGTATTAAATCATAACGGAAAATGTGTCACGATTGCTCAAGTGAAAGAGAGTACTTTCGTCTTTTTTAATTAGCGGAAACTTTCATTCGGCTGCTGCGGTGATTGGATTTTTCCGCGGAAATCTTTCTGTAATTGTACAAAATCAGTCAGGATGATGCCACAGTAAGAAAGTTTTCCCATCATGCTTAACCCACCACAAAGAGAACTTTGTGGTGAGTTAAGAATTATTTTCGAATAATTCTCAATATGCAGTCATAAGACATAAATTAGTTTCTCCAACTTATTTCTGATTGACAGTGGGGAAAGCTATTAGAATTTCGAAATGAGATTATAGCCATCACAAGCAGACCCTAAAGTAGCGATAATATAATGATTTCTTGCAATGTAATTAGCAGAGAAAAATATTTATTTTCAACTAATTAAGCAGATGCGCTACAAAGTTAAAGTACATATGAAACAGTTTTGCAAATTAACTGATACAAGTCAATAAAATTTGTAAGAAAAACTCATGTTAAACAGGGTGATCATTTTATTGAGACAATGGGATAACATCGAATAAAATAGCGCTAGGGACAAAAAATTTACAAGTATGCATTCACTATGCTCTGATGCTACTTAGTTTGTCACAAAAATGTTGAAAATTATCACTATCGAAATCGCAAGATAACTGTGCATGGCGAAGCATATTCGAAACGTTCTTGAGTCACTAGTCGACGTGCGAAACACGATTCACAACATTCACCTTCCCAGTGTTCCCCCACATTTCACAAGCCCATATCGCAGATTTTGATGGCGCCTTACGATAACGAAATTGCATACAAATATCGCGTTGAATAGTTTTAAACGATTATATTTTGAGGCATTGTTCCACCATGGAAAGCAATAAAATGATCATATGCCAAGCATATGATCATTGTTAATTTGCTGCTTGCACTGCATACGAGTATTCGTAGTTTACAGGCTATTGACAGACAGACAGCGACACCAAACACTGAATAATGAATTCCCTTAGAAATTTCATGCCTCTAGCACTCTTTTCTCAACATTATTCGCATTTTCATTGGTTCTTACTTAAAATGATCACCCTGTATATAATGTAATTTATTGCCAAGTAAACATAACACCGGAAATACCCCGGTACAGACGAACTAGAGGATTTTACATCAAATTATAACATGCAACAATAACATACAAAATAGGCACATATGACTTTGAAAAAGAAATAAATTAAAAACAGAAATCTTTGTTGAAACTTTTATGTTTTGAAGCAACGGTACCGAGTAAGGCACGTAATTTCTGAAATATGCCGATTTAGTTCGTGCGTATCTGAAAATAAGTATCCAGCAGACGAGGTTGCAGTCCTTAATATGATTTGATTACACCTAACAGACAGGCAGCAGTCACAACTTTCATGCTGTTGAGTATTCAAGTCCTGGTGGTATTGGAACTCACCCTTTAGCACAGAAGTTTATAACTCCTTTAAAGTTTTGGATAGACGGGAACGACTCAAAATTTATCTTCCCAGAACATTCTATACATGCTGAACGGGAAGGACTGTGGTCCTCAGACCTAAGTGACTACTCAATTCGAGGAATATCCTTACTATAAAGAAACTCCTCTACCAATTGCGTCCTATAGGGAAGGGGTTGAATTATCGTCCACTGGAAGGAACTGAGGATCTATTATATCCCTAAATTTAACTCTGAAGAGTTGCTGTAACTCCAAAAAAATTTAAATATTTCATATTAGGATATCCCGAGAGAACAAAATTAGGGTATATACTCATGTGTATTATGTCCATAAATTGCCACTCTGGTCGGCCTCTTTTGCTTGACGAAAACACCCTGGAGGATAAAAAAGCTCGCTATTCACGCCCGAGACCGACTAACTCAGCCACGGTGTGTACCCGTAAAAAAAGTAACTGAAAAGAGTGGCTGTGCTGCCATCCCCTTGTGCCGCCTGGCAGTTAGAGCCAGGTCATTTAGGACACTTGCTACATTCGCCTGTAATTAGCTTGATTTCATCTTATAGACCCCCTCTCCACCATAATGAATTATTCATATATAACGTCTCTGAGCCACTAGACTATGAAATTTACGGTTAACGTCCATGCTAACCCGAAATGAGCGACGCATGTTCAGACCTTCTTCTTCTTCTTCAAGAGGAGTGTTTCCATTTACAATGGGTTTCCTCAGCTTACAAGTTATTTCTTGTTAGGAATTTTTTTCCGCCATAAAGTGCGGTTCAAGGTGTCTTGGTCGGTTAAGCCTCGGGCTGTCATGCACTCCCGTACTCCCATCCATGTCCTCCTAGGTCTTCCTCTTCTCCTTCTTCTAGGAGGTATCCATTCCAGGATAGCCTTTGGATATCTGTTTTCTTGCATCCGTTTTACATGTCCATACCATGTTAGACGCTTTTCTTTGATGGTGTCAATAATAGTCTTTCTCACTTCCATTTTTTCCCTTATGTCTTCATTCCGTTTTCTGTCTCTTCTAGAAGTTCCTGCTGAGCGTCTCCAAAAATCCATTTCTGTGGAGAGAAATTTGTTTTCCGCTCGCCTATTCAATGTCCAGGTTTCCGCTCCATACAATAGAAGACTTTGTACAATCGTTTGAAATATAAGTTTCTTTGTTTTATTTAGGATATTTTTGCTCCACAGAACAGAGTTTGACATGCCGATAGCCTTTCTGCCCTTTGTAATTCTCTCCAGACCACCCATATTTGCATATCAGAGATATGTGCACGTGTGTGCTCATTTGCATATCCATATTTACTTAATGTGCATAACTTCAATTCGATTCGCAAAGAGTAAGTGTGCAACTTGACTATAGCTTAACTTTGGTTCATTAGCCTGTAACATATCGAAAGTACATAAACCAACTGTCGTTATACTTCCCACACACTTAAATATTATTTAAAGAGAGACAGCGTCACATATAAATTGTCTCCAGTAACGTTATTTTTACTTTATTGAATATTTTTACTTTATCAAATGTTCCGGTAGGTTTCGCAGAAAGAAGAAATCATTCAGTTCTTGGCCTTGTGGTGTTATTTGATCGCTTGTTGTCTTTTAGAAACTTAGCGACGCCAGCGTTGTTGTTGTTAATAGACTGTGCTGTTCATATAGTGTTCTACAATAAACAAGTTCAAAAATAGCAAGGAAAAAACATTGCCAAGCTGGGTCCGTCTATATACTTTGGCAAAGTGTGCGTCTTTCGACATATTTTTAACTTTTTCCCACAACACCGCCACCACCGCCACAATAGCAAAAAAGACCACCGGATAGAAAGAACGTAGTGTGTTGCACTTGTAACTTCTCACGGCCCTGCCTTTAAAATTCATTGGCTCTGCTTAGTTTTCACTTTCAGCGTCCGTCTGTTCAGAGGCGTAACGAATGTTCACCAGAGACCGTATTTCAGAGATAAAAACTCGCGACGACGATGAGATTTAGAACTCAAATAAATCCCGGTGATCAGTACTTTGTCCAACTTTGTCGTGTGTCAAGAATCTTGGCGGTTCTCTAGACGCACAGAGGGGAATTTTTGGCGTCCGTAAGGCGGGCGACCGAACCAAACATAAGGCGCATTCACTTGTTTGCTTTAATGCACGATTCTGACCAGGAGTAATTTATCTGCGGCACGTGAGAGTCAATGGTAAAAAAAGAAAATAAATAAAAATAAAAAAAAACATTCACGTGCTCCCCGGTTACGATTCCCAGATTCTATTTAATTTCCAATTAAACGATATGAACGTGTTCCAGCTTTCCAGCCTAAAGGTATGTTTAGGTTTATCACCATTAGAAAAACCGATCCTTATGAAACGACCACGCAAAGTCCACGCATTTGTAATTCATATTTAGTTTCTGCCGACTTTTGTAACTATAAAATAAGGAATATGAAAAACATGTGGTTACTTTTTAAACTTTTGAAAAAAAATAAACACGAGAAACGACAAGAGGGGATGGAGTAGGATGTTTGGGCAAGTGCCTTTTACTTAGGTGTACTCTATAGTTTGATCTAGAGCCTTCTAGATCAAGACATATTCTAGAGCCTTCTTCCATATCGAGTGCTTATGAATTATTTTGCTTCGAAAATGCATCTTCAAAGATCATCGTCAATGTATAGTACGTTTTCTCAGTCCAATGACGTCAGCGCTGCTTTTCAAGATCTTTGCATAAAACTTGCTTCGTTCAAGTACCTTTTGTACACCATAAAACAAGGTTTGTTGCAAGGTTTATTAATTCTCACCGTCGTTGCGAGCTTTTATCTTTGAAATACGGTCTCACGTGAACATCCGTTACGCCCCTTAACAGTATTAAAGTACACATCATATTTACATCTAAAAGACCACATTATATGCCCGATTGTTTACTAACATACATACAGTGGCGTAACTAGGGTGAGACAGGTAGGGCAAGTGTCCTGGGCGCCAAATTTGAGGGGCACCATTTTTATGGTTTTTTAAAGAACAGAATTTGAAAGAACAGTTTTCAAGGATCGCCATTCTTTTATTTGCCATGGGCGCCGTCAACCCTAGTTACGCCTCTGAATACATATAATCCCAACAATCCGAGTGGCGATGAATAATGTCTCTCAATCTGAATTTATTCCTAACATATCTGAATTTACCCCTATTTCAAAATTACTAAATACAGTAGTTAACTGCTATTCTGGCCTTTTAAAAATTACTAAAAGGAGGAGGATTCGTTTGGCTTCGGTTTGAACGACCTAGTAAATGTAATGAGCATGAAAAAACAGACCCTTTACCACAGGCTTCATTGGTATTGCACTATTATTAAGCAAATGCATCTAAAAGGTTCACGTGTATTTATTTAAAAGCCGAGATAATACTATAACAATCTCTTTTGGGACTTGCTGTCCCTCGTTAGATGGTGGGATGTTTCTAGATACTATCTACTATTTGTCTAAAAGTAGTGCAATATCAAAGCAACTTGTGGTGACTGAACGTGATTCTGCTGTTAGTATTAATGCTGTCGCATTTATTTAAAAAATTTTAATTTTTCTGGACAAGAAAAAAAACAACAACAGCACATGACAAAGTACCCTACTTTTCATAATTTTGGAATTATACTTATGTAATAAGTATAACTCCAAGAATTAACTCTATTCACATAGGTTCACACCATAAATATGTAAACAAAGCTTTCTTTAAAACTGAATCAAACATCTGTTAAAAAAATTTGAAAACTTTTTTTTTTAATTGTATAACTTGATTATTGAGATGTGTAGGTTTTTCAATTAAACATAATTTTATTATCTTTTCTTCCATTAATTTAAAGGATTTTTTTATTAATTTTAATAAATAAAATTTAAAAATACACTTTTTTTTTAATATTCAGTATAATCTGAGTTGGTCCTACGGTTTCTTCCCTGTGAAAGTTGGTTTGTCTATTTTTCATAATATACTCGGAAAGTATATTATAAAAAATAATTTTTTCTGTTTATATTCCGGCACGACAACCAAGTCAGTAGAGTTCACAATAAATCGTCAGTACAAATATTTATCGTATTTAATAGTCATGGGCTTGAACCCCGGTCCACCCCGGTCCACTCAAGGAACGCGTGCTATGCACCCTCGCTCATGACCACTCGGCTACGTCAGGCCTGAAAAAAACCTACCATGGCATCCGTGCTATTTTCAATTGAGACGCCTTACATCATCCTTAGTAGCTTTGGCATAAACACAAAAAAAAAAAAAAAAAAAATGGCCCCGGATCCCGTTTATCTCGGATTATCTATAAGCTAGACTAGTGTAGCAGGATCATCAATCCAAATGTGTACAACATTACGTTACTGAATCAACTCTTTTTTTTTTTTTTTTTTTTGAATGAGATTTATTGTATATGACTATCTCTCAGATTGCTTCCGCCGTACAGATGCAAATCTTTGATGTAGCTATTAACAGTTTCATCAGTGTACATATATTCTCGGATATCCTTCAATAACTCCATAACTCATCTTGCTAGTTCTTCTTTCGTCTATTCTGGCATGGATTACGCAGAAACGTACCGTCTGATATGTCTGTAAAACATGTAATTAGTCACTTAGTGTAAAATGGCACTTTTATTCTACTTAATTAACTATATTCACGACTCTTCATATCGATATTCTTGTATATTCTTATGATGTAACCAAGTGGTGTCAGCTCCATCTTTGTAAATCTCAAATTTCAAACAAATAACACTCAGCTCTTAGCTATACTATACACTGCTGCGCTAGGTGCAGTAGATGTGCATTATCACTACAATAAAGACTATTTATTTACTTATCTGGTTATGCTTACATTCGTGTAATTTTTAGTAATTAAATGTCACTGACAGAAATAAACCCTTTTTGAGATCAATTCTAGCCATCTCCAGCCGAAATGTTCTTGCAAAAATTTCGCTATGATTTCATTATTTATTCATTTCAAACCATTTCATTTCGGAATTATTTCCAATGCATGCCGAACAAATGATTCAAGCAAAATATAATACTTCCTAGTAGAAGGGCTCCACTCGTTGAAATGGTATATGGTTAACATAAAAATCCCTCTGACTGTGACGTTCCTACGGTAAATGTGACAGAAAATGTTGGAAATGAACTAACAGGAAACCACACTTTGGATCACAAAAAAAAAAAAAAAGAGTAAAAAATCTTGATTCCGTCTGTTGCAATGTAGAAGAAACTTATTTAGTTTAACACATTAATCACTCTTATATCACGTAAATAACTCAAATTAGTTTATTAGTTGAAGTGCTTTGGCCTAATTCCTAATTTATTACAAAGGTGACGTTTCAGAATCCTTGCTGGATCTCATCATCGGACCATACAGGACTAAATTAAGGGAAATATAGGAAAATTTAAGTTGGTCTCCTGTCCTCAACATACTAACCTTCCTTAGTTAAAAAAAAATGGTTTAAAAATAAGTGGTACCACGTGTGTCCATTATTGTCAGTGATGTGAATAATGAATGGTCTATGCAATTTTGCAATAAGTAGTAATAACCTCACAGCTCGAGACAATTTTGAACCTTCTGTTTAAAAGAACACTGTAAAAATTAAATCCTTTACAGAGGCTGAATACGAATAATATGAGCATTTTAAAAAATTATTTTTAATAAAATCATAGATAGAAAAAAATTATTTTTCTTTTGCTAAGTTACTTTACAAAAATAACTTATTTTTACATGCTATAGGAACCTATATGACCTGCTCGGAGTAAACTGTTTAAACCTGTAGGTCACACCATATATAAGCACACGTTCTAATAAAATCACCACATTATTATTATTATTATTATTATTGTTTCTCTTATATTATTTCTCCCTGATTGGGGGATTCACTTCGTTCATTTTTGTTGAAACATAAAATAATGTATCCAGTTCAAAACTGAAGTTAAATCTATTCTTAAAAAATCTTAACACTATTTTTGAAGAGTCGAATCTGCAAAGAAATGTCTCACATAATTTAAGGAACCCAAAAGCAATTACTTTGCCTCACCCTAGGATACTAAATAGATTTGGAGATAGGCACACAATGAATGTAATAAACAACTTGTTGGCTAGCATTGATTTCAGGCTCAGGAGAAGTTATCCCATCTCCAAATTAAAATTCCTAATAAGAAAATTCTTGATACTCAATGACACAGTAGATTAGAATTGATATGCAGATAAACTACCTCTGTTTACAGTGTGGAATATACTATGTGTAGTGACTTCATAGTCTTTTCTGTAAGATAACAAATTTGTACAAAACTTGTAAAGGAAGAACTACAACTTGTTGTCAAGACATTTACTTTTCTTAACAAGTTAATTTATTGTAAACGAATTCTCTTGATAAATAAAATTGTGTATTGTATTGTATTAATTCTCTTGATAAATAAAATTGTATTGTATTGTATTGTATTGTATTAATTCTCTTGATAAATAAAATTGTATTGTATTGTATTTTATTATTATTATTATTATTATTATTATTATTATATTATTTTACTGCGCATTTGTCTACCTCTGGTTCCATAAATATTTTTGTGAAATCTGGTCTTTCAGTCCTGAACCAGTTTTACAGCAAAATCTTATTAACTCCTGGTTTATTACAATGGTGTTGGATCTGAATTAGTGAACAACAAAAAAGAATGATCAGCAATTCTGATTCTTTCTCCTCTCAGGTTCCACCTTCCTTATTTGGAGCGAGTCGTTACCACAAATTCGGAGATTGTTTATACAATTCGCTCAAATACTGTGACGCCCACTTTGCGACAAAATACCTATTCAAGAAATGCAGCAACTGATGCCAACGTTCTTTTAATTGTTGAATGTTGTTCACTTCTGCCAGGGCAATCAACGTCTATGTCGTGGTTCGTTTAACAGACTCGTGTCTTCGAGCCGTTAACCTTTCAGGGAAGATTTGAGGTTTTGTAAACAGGTAGAATTTCATGGATGCTAAATCTGTGGCAAAAGGCGGGGGTGTTTCAAAACACTAATGGAGTTATACTTCAACTTGGATGGCCATCAATGCTGAATGTGCATGGGCGTTGGTGTGTGTTCCCGGTACTATTGGGTTGCATTCTCTCATCTTCGGTGAGCTGCATGGGCCTTACAGCGCACGTTGTCTGTACCACGTTACAAATGAGTAACATGAAAAATGTTGATCTACAAGAAGAATAACAATCTTTTCTTTTCTTCGTTCAGCAATATCCTACTTGCGGGAGTCTGAATTTATTCCAGAAATTTTATGTTTAAATATCACGTTCTTGATGTTCTAACGCAAATTTTATTTAGGAATTTGGAAGAGACTTAAGGTTACAAAATTTATTTAAGAAAGCTCCAGTAAAGTAAAAATACTCCAGCACACGAAGACTAACGAAACCTCTTAATGGCAAGGTTTATATTCGCATCATATTCATAAAATCCTTACACTAATCTCGGTTAATCACTCAAATGCGATATTATCACATTACTTGGTGTTGTGCTAGAAATAAATATAACTTCTCTTTCAAAGAGTATAATTGACATTAATCATAAATCTATAATTATTAATAATAATTACCAGTGGCTTCTTCTCAAAGGGCACGCACCTGCCCTTTGAGAAGACCAGAACGGTAGCTGGCTCGGGTTGTTTAGAATTAGCACGGAATTAACTAATACATAAATATAATAATAAGGAAAATAGGTAATATAATAAAATTACGTGTGTTCTATGATTGATATGTCTGTTTTTAAAGATGGAAAACTCGAGTTTCCAAGAGAATCTATGACATTATGACAATCTGGGAGATCAGTATCCTATTGTGGTTGCTAACCGGGGAGGGAGTAGTTCTAGGACTACTTGAAAACATCGTGTTGGAACGGGGATATACAGAATGAATGAAAAGAAAAAAATACTTTTTCGGAAATTTCGGACTTTTGTTGTATAAAAATTATTTTTGCTGTATAGCAAAATTAAGAAATAAACTCGGAAGCCACAAAAATTAGTTCGTTCTGCATGACGTCCAGCCATCTCAAACTAGACAGATATATCAATATGAAAATTTTAATCCAATTAATCACTTTTCTTGATTGAATAATAGTGGTTACTTTGTTTACTTTTACAACAGAATTAGCACCAAACATTTCACGACTAAATTTAATTACGACAGCATTATAGCTTTAGAAAAGATCTTGGTGATTTAAAAAATATATATAATTTTGGTTTCCAAAGACACTAACAACATTTAACTAATTCCTTAACTTGCCTACTGAAATTTGCTAGTACGTATTATTAGAAATTTAAATGTAAAGAATTATTATGAGGTCTCTTTGCCTATAACGAAAGAAACATTTATTTTATAGCCATGGATTTTGTCGTGAGTATACATTAACAAAAAAGTGATGTAATAACGAATAGTCTAATGCCAGAAATAAAATGACAATAAAATGGGTCATCAGGTAACAATCATCAGAAGATGTTTAAATTTTCAAGAGTATTTCAAGTTAACAGATTAAAGTGCAGTTCTCTTCACGAAAATATAGTTTTACACATCACACTGAAACAGTTAATTACGGTTGGAAGAATATATGCTAACTGGATTCATCTTTTTAAAAATAGTATCAACCTGTTAAAACATGAAGAACTTTTGTCAAGTGTTTAATATGATTCATAGCAACAACCATGATGCTTTCCATAGCTACATTTCCTACAAAATGGTAGTTTTATCACGTAACGTTCAATTGTAACATCAACTGTAATAGTGGGAACGAATTGCTCTGGCAGTTTGACAGCTTCCTACGCATAACTCTATTTAAACTTAATGAATCAGGAAATCATTTTAGGAAAATCCGGCCCCATTTCCTTTTTAATTATTTTAGTTTTTTTTTTTTTTTTTTCCAATTTTAATTTCTAGGTTGCTAATGTTTCCAGTATGCGGAGAGGAATTTACCTATGTCAGCTGACAAAAACTTGTTTAAGAGCCTAACATATGTCCTCATTACATCTCTATATCTAAGTATGTCATCAGTAAAATTCGTTATTCTCCAGACTGGTCATTTTCATTTAAGTATAAGGGCATAACAAGCTCGCTCTCTCTCTCTCTCTCAACATCACTTGATGATCTTCGTTATATACAAGAAGATTCAAAAAGTAAAAACAATTTATTAATTAAAATTTGTGACATTATAAAGCATTTATTTTATATTATTTCATAACATTTGTTAGCAATGTTTTTGTAGTTCATTTCAGTATTGTCCATAGGTATATTTCAACATTGTCCTTCCCTACAAAATTAAACTTGAAGCACTGAAAAGCGGTTCACCATGAGAAAGTTGAACATCGACCAAAAGGAGATCGTGCTTGACAAGTTACGATCACCATAGAGTTAGTCAGATTTTCCGAAAAAAACCGCACCAAATGTTGCTAAGGATCACTCAAAACGTACAGAAACAAACAGAAGTTGTCAGTGAACAAGGTGCACACACAGTTTTGAAAAGGAATGTACCGTCCTGATTGTGAAACACGTTAACAGTTTTGGATTGCTTTTCGTGGTATAGTTTTAAATGGTTTCTGTGAATTGCCACTGATTAACAGGATTAATAAAAAGTCCAGTTCTGGTTTCTGTGAACGGATCTTGAAATATGAGCAATACTCTGATATCCTCAGAGTATTGCTCATATTTCATGCAGTTTTATGGGACAAGACATTTTTGAACAGGATAAGACCGTTTTACAACTCGGTGTGGTGGGGAAGAAAATGGTATGGCACTGATAGACCCTATTCAAAGCTTTGCTTTGAGCTCAATAGAAGTAGTGACACATTGGAAAGATGTGGGAAGGCTCATACATGGAGGCCAACATCACTTTCAAATTAAACTGTTTTATTGGAGTAATATTTATCGAGACATGGTATAAGTTAGTTTAAAGTATTTTTCGAAGACAACTTGCTATATTACAAACTAAATGAGGCCGAATTAAAATCTAGTTTGAAATCGCTGTTCTTTCTTTTAGTGTCACAATACTTTTTGGTACAATATAATACATTAGAGTAGTAATCCTTTGATTACAACTTTAATCCTTAGAGGTGTAATCCGTAGCCGAGTGGTCAGGAGCGGGAGTGCAGTAGCACACGCTCTTTGAGTAGACCGGGGTTCAAGCCCCTGACTGCTGAATACGGTCGATCTGCCAACCACCACTGGACCAGCGTGCCAGATTATGGTCCATTTCCCTCAGCATGAATTGTTGAGGAGGCTTCCATCCTGCAGTGGGTTGATAATGGCTGCAATTTACTTTTTTAATACATTAGAGTAAGCGCAAAAAAGGGGGAAATAAGTTTATAGATCATGCGATCATAATCTATTTTATTTCTGAAATTAAATGTTATTTCAAGGAATTTCGCATAAAGCAAGACATATTAAAACCGTTTTCGCACAAAATTCGAGAAAAATCTAAGCAATATGAGAACCCTGCATTACGTGGCAAAATAAAAGTTCACCAAAAATTTTTATGGTCGATCAAGTCATATATTCCCCTTTTATTATTTTCACAAAATTCAGATTTTTTGTGATATATTTAGATATTTAGATTTCCAATCGGAATACCTTAATATTTTGGAATATATAATATGGAGTATTTTAATATCTTTATAAGTATCGTATAATTTTTAGATTACCAGTTGGAATGTTGATTTTTCTAAAACATCTTTATTCAACTCAATATTTTTAAAGATGTTTCAATCTTCTTTTGTACTAGATTTTGAAAACTAGTTTTCTGTATAAATCATCCATGAAGTGAACTGGATTTGAAGTTTTTTCTTGAACGTCCCTATCATAAATGGCAAATAATAGGTTCACAAAAAAAAATGCAATTTTAATATGCCTTTAGCAAAGAGAAAATGACCTTATAAATGAGTCAAAAAATTTGTTTTTATCACAAAGTATATTAAAATATACTTTATTATAAAAAATAAAGATAATAATAATTAAAAATATACTTCATGAATTCGTTCAACTGCTGTCATTATGTGGTATTATACTCAGTTTATTATTTAGGTGTCACACTACGAAACCAATAGTAAGTTTATTTTCAAATAGGCCTCTGGGGTTGGGAATATTCATATTCATAATAACTGCACAATCCTACACCAAAAGTTTTTAAATAAAATAAATAAATAGCGTTGTGTAATATTAAAATAATAATGATACAAATAAATGAAATAAATAGATTATTTATAATTTATTTATTATCAATAAATCAATTATACCATTCTATTTATTTGTATCATTATTATTTAATATAACACAACGCTATTTATTTATTTTATTTAATAACAGTTGGTGTAGGATTGTGCAGTTATTATGAAAGTAATAAGTTTATTTACGAATGATAAACATTTAATACTCCGTTCCTTCATAATTTTTCTACTTTCAATATCCATGATATTTCCTGATTCTCTGTAAGGAGAAATGGATTTCTCTTTTATTTTATTTAAAAATTGCATCGAGTCAAGTACTTAAAAATTATTTTGTTCTTGCGGCGGGGAGAAGGAAATAAAGTTTATTTTAGAAACAGTTTATTCTATTTTAATTCTAAATGTCTTTACACAAAATAATTTTGCCTTGCTACTAATTGTATGTACTGTAACTGTCAGCATGTGTACTTGCAAATTAGCCGACCGGGCTAGCCGGGTGGGTAAAGTGCCTGCCTGGCAACCCAAAGGTCGCGGGTTCGAATCCCGCCTCGGGCTTGGATCAGAGTACTGCAAAAACCTTGGGAGGTGCATTATGGCCATAGAAGCCGATGCGCCAACAACTAACTAAAACAAAACAAAACAAACTTGCAAATTAATTAAATTCTCGCACAACTTTGGTTAATAAAGATATGGACATCACTACCAAACAGCTAACAAAGTCGTAACACCATCAATCACATGAAGTGTATGGGGGTGTATGAAATTTTGCGATGATTTGTTGATTGTATGGGGTTTGGAACGCTGCCACGTCACAGTTTTCATATGAAAATTCAAATGTATATATAAAAAATTATGCTCAATTTTTTTACCTTGAGAACAAAAAAGTCAAAGTTACAAGGTTTTTCGCACTGTTACTAATGATTTAAAGAATCTCTAAAGGCCTCTTCAATTGGAGCTTAGTTATCCAATCTCAGGAGGAGGAAGTAAGATTTTGACTCGTAAGTTATTCCGGGTTTTTCAGCCAGCGTAACATGCAAATCGGCCCGTGAACACACACCTATACAGACATAATACACAATGATGGTATTTACATCCACTGTGCTACCGGCAATTGTCACTCTAAGTTACTAATAGGCAGAGGTGTATTACTAAAAAAAATAGTACCGGAACGCTCGTCGTAAAAAAAATAGTAACGGAACGCTCGTTCTCCAGAAGACTATATGATAACGCCACATCGACTATAACTATACAGTAACTGAATCAGACTTCAGACTCGCGGTTCATAAAACAACCAGTTCTAGCGTTCAGCTCATGGCAAATCAAAATGCAGCGTTCGAACGCATCACAGTATATCTCATTTGCTGGATCTCTTTATCTAACACATTGTACTTTAGTAAGAAACGTTCAAGTTTCATTGCGAAATTTATATTTTTGTTTTTAAATACATTTTTAAAGAAATGTATTAATTTTAAAGATTACCATTAATATATATTTTTAGTAGCAATGGGTAAAATAGATATTTATCCCTCCCCTTTGATTATGCCGTTGTTTCATAATACTGTATTTGGTATATAAATTTAATGATTTTCTATTATGACATTTATAAAAAAAGTACCGGAACGTCGTTCCGGTCCGAATACGCCACTGCTAATAGGCCTAAAACCAACATCAATAATTCACACACAGCATGGGTTTGTTAAGGGAAAGTCTTGTCTGACAAATTTGATAGGATATTATGATGTGATTACAAAGGAACTGGATGCAAAAAATAATTTTGATATCACATATTTGGATATCATATATTTGGATTTCAGGAAAGCTTTTGACACTGTTGCGCATGGAAGACTATTGTACAAATTGGAGCAGAATGGTATTAAGGGTACGTTGCTACAATGGATAAAAGGATGGTTAAGTGGGAGAAGACAGAGGGTAGTAATCAATGGGTGCTGCTCTTCGTGGACTAATATTATTAGTGGAGTCCCACAGGGTTCGGTGTTGGGTCCACTGTTGTTTTGTATATTTATCAATGATATTGATGAAGGTATATCAGGCTTAATGTTGAAGTTTTCAGATGATACAAAGGTTGGCAGAGTTGTTAATGACAGTGTGCTACTGCAACAGGATCTAGATAATTTAGGCAGATGGGCTAAGAAGTGGCAACTGAAGTTTAACCTTGACAAATGCAAAGTACTGCATATGGGTAGAAGTAACCCCAGAAAAACGTACCAACTGCGTGGTACTACACTTAAGGTGGTAGAAAATGAAAAAGACCTGGGAGTAATTGTGCGGTCAGATATGAAGTTTTCTGAGCAATGCAGACAGGCTGCCAGGGCAGGTCATGGGTTTTGTCAATGATATATAGGAATTTTGCTAACAGGGAAAAGGAGGTGATTGTCCCTCTGTGTAAGGCAATGGTCAGGCCACGCCACGCCTTGAATACTGCGCACAGGTCTGGAGGCCTCATTTTAGGAAGGATGTAGATTTGCTTGAGCGTGTACAGAGAAGGGCAACAAGATTGGTGAGGGGAATGAAGGGATCCTCTTACCAAGAGAGGCTTAAGTTCTGCAAATTGCAGTGGCTGGAGACTAGGCACCTGCGCGGTGATCTGATTGAGGTGTATAAGGCCTTGAATAGGTTGAGCACGCTGAATTCTGATGGGATCCTTCCACTTGTTCAGATTACGAACCTAAGGGGGCATAAATTCAAATTAAGAAAGGACAGATGTAGAATAGATGTGCGGTAATTTGCCTTTAGCCAGCGGGTGGTTAATTGCTGAAACAAACTTCCATCTGTCGTTGTGGAAGTTGATAGGTTGAATAAATTTAAAGAGGAACTGGACAGGCATTCTGAGGGAATGGTGTGATTTTTTTTTTTTTGGCTGATGCTGCATAAGCTCATACACTTGCTTTCTTGCATCATATGCCACTACTATTACTACTATTTTACATGCCTAATTTCGACTTATTTTAGACGCTTCATTTTTTCCACTGAAATCTGTAGGAGCTTACAGATCCTAAAATTAGCATTTTTATTGCTTATTATTTGTTAAAATTTTGAGGGTTTTTTTTTTTTTTCATATATATTCAAATAAATAATTCTATACACTTAAATCTGTCACGGCAAACGCCAAAAAATGTCAAGAGGCCATCTTTTTGGGTCTTCCAGGTCCATGCCTTCTAGCCATTTTCTTATTGTATTGTTTTTTAGGCAATTTTCTAGTTGGATGTGGTCCTTCATCTTAATTTAACTTTTTTTTTTTTTTTTTTTTTTTTGTAAGATGCTATACCATGTGGTTTTACACAGTAATCCAGTGTTTGAGTGATAAGAGAAAAACGAACCGTTTTTTAGAAATAAGGAATTTAAAATTCTAATGTGTTATTGGAATGGCATATCATGGAGTGTTAATACAGTAAGGCCAAAACAACAGGCGGCTCAAAGTCATTCACTAGGTCTATCCAATCCATACTCACACTATGGGGTATAGTTTATTGAGAATTCAATAATTTAGTTCAAAATAAACAAATGTAGTGCACAAGTGTTTTGTCTTGTCATGTAATTCAGTTAGAATTAATATAAATTATTTTTATTTATTTTATTATTATTATTTATTTATTTTTTAATTAAATTTTTTTTTTTTTTTTTGAGCTGGAAATAAGATGTATTTGTAACGTTATTTTATGAGAGCGATCTGAAATTTTATAACTTGTGAAGGGCGAAAAAAATTTCGGAAATTGGTGTCACCTAATAAATGGATGGCCCCTAAGATAACTCATGCTATTATTTTTAAACTATATTAGGATACGATTTGCTGCTGTACAAATTGTCTATAACTAGCCAGACAAGTAAGGCCTAAACCACGTGGCTTGAAAAAAAAAGCGTGGGCTTTGTCTTATTACGCAGACAACATAAGTAAATCTTTCTTTATGATCTTGACTTCCTGAACAACCTTTTCATTGTGTATCTTAATAGGCAGTCATTACGCAAACAAAACTTGTCAAAATGACTGTAAATTAGTCTGGGTGTGTAAGAGTTGTTGCGCAATGAAAATAGCTGCATGAGTTATGGTAATTTAAAATTCTTCAAAAAGATCGTGTACAGCATCCTATTTTTGAACCAATTAAATGCCTAGATTTAAAATTAGAGAAAATGTAAACACCCCCAAGATGAAAAACAAAAGTATATAATAGAGTGCTGCTAAGCTTTGTATATTGGAGAGGAGGTATTTCGCTGTCCATATCTTAATATATTAATAACACATAGTAATTAAAAAAGGTATATACACAGAAGGAGAGGGCACAGTCGTACTATAGCACTGATCCCTCAGGTTACGATGTTATCTCAAGAAGCTGCTTCGGCGTTGCACTACAAAGTGAAGTGCAACACCGTTCTCACTTCCTTGTTCAGAAGTAATTGCCATGTGACACGTAACAACCCTTTCGAACCATTATTGCTGTTCTATTCAAATCACGGGTTGAGTAAACCGTGACAGTACAATAATCTTGCCATATTTTGTGGTATCACGTGGATTCGAGCAAACGGCGAGGTGTCAAAGGAATAAAATGCTAAGGGTGAGATAGGTATATTATAATATAATTAAATCGTCGAAGCTCTCTGACATTAGTAAGGAGGCTTAAAACCGTGATATCCTTATTCTAATGTAATTCAGGCAAAAGTAAAAGCTGATTTATTCGAGCTACCTACTGTACCTTTAACATAAATTGTCCTGGTATTGTACAATATGACAACGTATGTCTGGAGAGTTTCTTTAGCGTTTCTTCATAACAGAGTTCCATAACAGCTATTTTGACAGTTAATCCATCCCTTCAGAACTGAATCTTCAAAGAAAGGGAAAAGCCTTCAGTTTTGAGAAACGCTGTCTTTATACCACACTATCTGGACAATTCGTGATAAAGATGTAACCTAAGTGATTATGAAAAAAACAGGCAAACTTTTATTTCAGTAGTGAATTTTTCAGTTTCCTTTTTGTTCGTGAAAAAAAAAACAAAAAAAAAAAAAAAAAACACGAAAAACCCATTTGAAAACAAGCCAAACATTAGTCACATAACTTTCAAAACTCAAAATAAATTAAATTTCAGTTTAATACTCCGAGTTGGCCAGTAGGGTAGGAGATTTTCACAAAACTTTACTGTATTTTGTGGTATCACGCGGATTGGAACATCCACATGAAAAACTACACCGACTTGGCCACTCGGCTGCATTCTTTTTTGGTATTTGTGCATAAGGAAGTATTCTGCGCGACCATCCGACATTAATCATGACTTTGAGAGTTCGGAAATTACGCTGAGGCAACTAAAGCCACGAAGCATCAGTATATCGCGTCTGCAAATCGTATATGTTCTATGATCAGTTTGCCTGTTTCGAGGGATGAAAAACCCGGTCTTCAGATGGGGGGGGGAGAGGAATCGGCATTCGCTCAAGACCAACTAACTTGGCTGCAAGGTATAAAAAAAGTCCATGAAAGTGCCTCCCGTCCCGCATGTAAATATAGTTTCAGCAAAAACAGCACTGTCAAATTCGATGGGTGACAATTAAAATCGTCAAGTTATTACGTTGTAGTAGATACTAAAACACACCACCACCCATACTACTTGGTACAATTTAAAAAAAAAAAAAAAAAAAAAACGCAGTATCAGAATACAAAAAATCCAAAATGCCTGGCTCGATATTTAGGATGTGTTAAATACCGCAACTAAAGATGCCTTTCCTGATAAAGCCGAGTGTTTAAGAGGCTGTTCAGTCGTAGTTTACTTGTTTGCGGTGACAGTGGTTCGAGCCCACGTGCCGTTATATATGGTTAATAATAACACTCATTGTCGAACGTTGAATTGTAAACTCCTCTAAACAATGTAGTCTTGCCGGGGTATAAATACAAAGACATCTTTTTACAATTCATTTTTACTAAAATATGGAATAGCAAGTGCTCAAAAAACGGTACTCACCTTTGAATAAATCTGCAATAGTTTTTTTTAAAAGGATGGTAATTAAATCATTTAGGTGGGGAGGTAGAGTAAAGGAATTAAGGAGGGTGTTAAGGGTGATTTAACGGAATTTTAAAATGGGCCCAAAGAATTCCTTGGGCCCATTTTAAAATTCTATTATCTACTATAAAATTCTATTAAAATTCCATTTTAAAATTCCGTTAAATCACCCTTAACACCCTCCTTAATTCCTTTACTCTCCCCACCTAAATGATTTAATTACCATCATTTTTAAAAAACTATTGCAGATTTATTCAAAGGTGAGTACCGTTTTTTTTTTTTTTTTTTAAGCACTTGCTATTCCATATTTTAGTCTAATACTCACGGTATTATAAGATTTCAATAATTTTTAGCAATTCATTTTAAATAATGAAGATTACTGGGTGTTTTGCAAAAATGTAGTCTCTATTTTTTTTTATTAATAAAATTCAACTAAGAAAAACTGTAAAAAGTAAAAGAAGTCTGTGAAGAGTGTATGTCGGCCAGTGTGACAAGCATTCAAATAACAGAAAACAATTTTTTTTAGTACCGTGTGCGAAGATAATGAAATTATCATAATAATGATGTAAAGTCGAATTACTAGAATATGAAAAACTGTACCACCTTGAGACTGATGTCAAACAAAACTAAAGATTATCTGGTTGCTCCATCCTGCAAACTGTGGCACTGTCAGTCTCGGAATGAACTTCGGGAAGTGTAACATGGTATGGTCTATTCGGTAATTAGGCCAAGGAAAACTACGGAAGAATATGTCCACCTGTTGTCGCGTCATGTCTTCACACTTTCCAAATCGAGCCACCTCTGGCAAGCAATACAAGTGTAAAGTGTTAACGCAGCACGACGTCGAGCGCCTGTAAATGTTCGTCACTTCCATAGAGGATCGGATCCAAGTGTTCGGCATGTGAGACAACATACGAACGATAGACAACTGCTGCAGAAATACTTCAGCTGACATATCCCTTTACTCACGTGAATGACTAATTTACAGAACTCAGAAGTGCACATATGCCACTAAAATAAAAATCAGTTTCACGAATAATATTTACTCACGTGAGACAATCAATTTAAATCTAGATATATCGAAATTTCACCTTTCTAAGATACTACTACAGAAACAATCTATTATAATCTATTATACTGCAGTTAGTTTTTGTCTGAAATATCTCGAACTACACGAAAAAGTGTACACGAATTTTATGTTCTGATTTCACCATTATTAGCTTGCAATAGCTTCTTTATCCATATAATAGCTTATAATGTATTATAAAACAAGTATAATAGTTTATGAATTGTTAGATGTAGTGATAGGCATAATCGAATGATTTTTTGTAATCGAAAGATTCAACTTTCGCTAAAAATCATCCTAAGTTCATTATAAATTCGAATGACAGAGAAACTCTAAGTGAAAGGCAAGTCTAGGTGAAACTCTAGGCAAGTCTAAGTGAAAAAAACTGAAAATACATTAAAAATATTTGATAATTAATACAGCTTTAAATCTGAGCAAAAAATAAAAATAAGTACAAAATTTTACACATTTCTGTTACATCAGTTCGTTCCAGATTTCTCCAAATGCATGAAAAACAATAAACGAAGGAATTATTACCTTCCAAAAATTTACCCCATATTCTTTATTTTTCAAGAGTAATATGCATTTCATGCTTTACATTTCAGGCACGAACATCCAAACATACTTTGATTGAACATCTGAAAATCAGATGATTTTCTTGGATCGAACATATGAAGCATACAAAGATAATTAGAAACTATTTTAAACTGTAGAGTTTCTATTGATCCGATTTTAATGAAATTTGGGATGCCTTAACAAATCTTTCTAAACGATCGAAACATAAAATTTCATTAAAATGTGTCCACTGGGAGTCGAGTGGACACAGACGAACATGGTGAAAATAATAGACGCATTACGTGTATGCGAACGCGACTGAAAAACAAGTTAGATAATATACGCATTGAGTTATGTTTCAGGCGCATTCGATTATCAAATAACATACCGCTAGGATGGGGTGGTTAAAAACTTTTATATTGTGTTCAGGAAGTATTCACTAAAAACACGTGACAAGTCAGCCAGTATTTTCCGAGTTGCAGTTGATGCCGAGCCTACCTAAATCCGACTCTGGAGACGAGAAGCTGTGGCGAGATTTGGGTAGCAATTTCCTTTTTTCTTTTAAGTGGGGGGATTGAATGTAAGAACACCAATGTTGGTGACCAGTGATTTTATATATATATATACACTGAAAGGGCAGAATTAATGGAATACCTGGTTCCTGGGCAACGCGACGCTGTCACCCCCCCCCTTCGCTAGTGGACGAACCCACCGCTTGGCAGGTATACAGGTATAACCCCCATGCACAAGCACACTGTGGGTGACCACCCAGGTGTGAACCAACGTAAGCAGGGATCGAGGTGTGGCGCTCATACCACATGAAGGAATGCCGCCCCTCAGTGTTACCAGGCAATACTAGGTGGTAGATGACTCTCATCAACTGGTGCAATACCACCACTTTGCATATTGCAGGCTTGAAGTAGTGGAACACATGTTTACTCTCCAGAGCTAAGTTCCGGTCAACCCTTCCCCCACCTCTTTCATCATGCAGTATGACTGATGACTTTTGAGGTTATGACGAACATCATGGCGAGATGCAATCTTCCTTATATTTCGAGGGTACAGCTCTAAAACGATGTTCGCAGACCGGCCGCTAGTTAGAACACCGGACCGAACCTATTGGTAACTCTTTAGGAGGCTTCCGGATAAGCTAGTGTATACTATCTTGCTACCTCTATTCTGACAGACAGTGACTGGAGGGAGTCCGAGTAGGGTATATGCGGGTGGCATTGTCGAGGCCACGTTATGTTAAGGATCTTGGTATATTCTTACTATGTGTACCCCATATCCAAAAATCTCATTACTTCATACAGCATGCTCCCCCCCCCCCACTTTTTTCTTAATATTAATTCACCATGAATTGTGAAACTAGTAGAGTAAGCTTATCTGCGAAAAGATCTAAACGTCCCAAACACTTCCTAGTTCATTTCACAAATATACGTGGTCTCAGTTCTAATCTCAACGACGCCCATTTCCACAAACCCCACTTTTTCTGACAGAATCTTAGTTATCGGTTGATTCAACTACTGCTCATCTCAGTTGCCCAAATTATTCGCTGAATGATTCCTTCCATCTCTAAGGTGGTACTTGTGCATATGTCCGTTCTGATATTCCCTGTCAGAGACTTGGTAATTTGGAATCTCCTCTATTCGATCTTCTCTGGCTTAAAATCTCTCTACCTCATTCTGTCAAATTAATCTGTTATCTCTACCGCTTTCCCAACTCCACTAATCACTTGGAGCTCTTTGATTTCCTCTCTTTGCAACTTGACTTTCTCCAGTCCAACTTTTCTAACAATGAGGTAATTTTCCTTGGTAATTTTAATGTTCACAACTCCAGCTGTCTTTCGTTTTCTAGTCACACCGACCCAGCTGGTCGAGATGCTGAGGCTTTTGCAATTACTAACGACCTTGCACAGATTGTTCATTTACCTACCGGAATACCGGACAATCCTAACCATACAGCCAACATGCTTGATCTTTTTCTCACAAACAACCCTTCTAAGTACACGGTCGAAGTGGGTGGTCCTTTAGGCACCTCAGATCACAACTTGCTGATTGTCTCTTCTCTTCTCCATTGGAGCCATTATCTCATGGCTATTCCCAATCTTGTATTTTTTGGCATTACAAGAATGCAAAATGGGATGACTTGCGAGATTTCTTTTCTTTTCCTTGGTCGGATTACTGTTTCAAAACCTCTGATGTCAACGTTTGCTCAGATCGTGTCAGTGAAATTATTCTTGTAGGAATGGAATCCTTTATTCCACACTCCACTTTAAAATCTCGTCCTTTATCTAAACCTTGGTTTTCCAATAAATGTGCTAAGGCTGTTCATGAGAAGAACGTTGCATATCGTAATTGGCTTGTTTCCAATTCTTCAGTTTCATTTTCTGCCTACACCAAAGCTCGCAACAATTGTAAAGCAGTTATTAATCAGTCCAAACTAGATTTTGAACAGACTAAGAGTAGAAAAATTGCTTCTTGCCCCAGTGGTAGACGAGCATTCTGGTCTCTTGCCAAAACTATTGGCAGCAACTTTTGCCCATCTTTGCTCCCACCTCTGTCAAAACCAGATGGTTCTGTTGTCACTTCAGCCAAGGATAAAGCTGACCTGCTAGCATCCCATTCTTCCTCCAACTCACGTATTAATAATCTTGGTAAAACACCTCCCATCATTCCCAGCACGCTCCATTCAATGCCTCCTGTGGTCTTCCGTCAAAACGATGTCAGAAGGATTTTGACGAATCTTGATACAAAGAAAGCTCCAGGTCCTGATGGTATTTCTCCACTTGTTCTCAAAACCTGTTCTCCTTAACTTACTCCAGTTCTTTGCCACCTTTTTTCACTTCTTATTCCTTCTGCTTGGAAATTTGGTCATATCCAGCCAGTTGCAAAAAGTGTGACAAATCCCTCACATCCAATTATCGCCCCATTGCAATTACTTCTACTCTTTCTAAAGTAATGGAAAAATTAACCGCCAACTCTTAAATTATCTAGAAACCTTCCGTCTGATCACCGATCGCCAGTATGGATTCCGTCAGTGTCGATCCACTGGTGATATTCCGGCTTATGATAACCATTTATGGACAAATTCAATGGAAAAGTTTGGTGAAACACAAGCAGTTGCTCTTGACATCTCAAAGGCTTTTGAGTGTTTGGCATAAAGGTTTTCTAAACAAGCTTCCATCTTATGGTTTTCCAACTGTTTTTTGTAATTGGTTATCCAGTTTTCTCTCTGATCGCTCACTGAGGGTGATGGTAGATGGATCTCTGTCTTCTAACTTCTCCACATATGCTGGTGTCCCCCAAGGTTCAGTTCTTTCCCCCACTCTTTTCCTCTTGTATATTAATGGCCTTCTTCTATTGACTGGATATCCTATCCATAGTTTTGCCGATGATAGCACATTGCATTCCACTTTCCGTTTTGACAAACCTTACCCTGCTCAATCAGCTTCAACTTCTCGAATATCCGCTACCAATTTCTTAAATGCTGATCTCCAGTGGGGCAAAGACAACTTAGTTGATTTCAATCCCTCTAAAACTCAGTCTTGTCTTATATCTCGCAAAAAGGTTTCTTCTGCTCCTATGCTTATCTTTGGTGACACTGACACTCCGATTTCTAGGCAAAATGATATGTCTCTTTTAGGGATTACCCTGACTTCTAATCTCTCTTGGCACAAGCACATTACAAATATTGCTTCCTCTGCATCTAAAAAACTTTGTTTTCTTTCATTCTCGGCGTTACTTTTCTTCCAAGCAGCTGTTCACTCTGTACAAATCGCAAATCCGCCCTACAATGGAATATTGTTCCCACATCTGGGGCGGTGCCCCCAAAACCTCTCTCAGGCTTCTAGATTCCATTCAGAAGAGGGCAGTTAGGTTAATTAATGACTGCTCTCTCTAAGAGAGTCTCTCCACTCACTGTTCCATAGACGTACTGTTTCTGCTGCATGCCTTTTCTACAGATACTTCCATGGGTACTGTTCTTCTGAATTTCCTGCTCCCTCTTTCAAAACAGTCCGAACCTGTGCCGCCACCAGCCAACATCCATTTACTATCCAACTTCAAATTCACAGAACCAACTTTTCATCTTCCTCGTTTATTCATTCAACTGCCGTTTTCTGGAACAACCTTCCTTCCTACGTATTTCCCGAAAATTACAGTCTACAGAAGTTAAAGTCTAATGTCAATGAATATCTTCTTTCATCTTCTCAACCTCCAACCCAACCATGGTACTAAGTAATATAGGTTCAATTACCACTCGTGTTTGGGGTTTTCATAAAAAAAAAATAAAAAATAGGTACACTGAATCACTGCATTCACGTAATTAATTCGATGTCAGTATGGATTAACGTCGTGAGTTAACCGACTTTGAAAGAGGGATGATAGTGGGCGCCCGACGCATGCCCATCAACCTTCTGCCCATCATGCGGAGTCGGTACAGAAATTGCACTATCCCCGTTCGATAATATGAAGAATGTATCGGGAAAACGCCATTTCCGGAATAACATCTCATCATGGACAGTGCTGTGAGCGGAGAAAAATGGTGGATGAACATGGCCGTCGACGTCTGTCTCGCATTGGTTCAGCCAACCGGAGAGCGACAGTGGCACAAATCACCGCCGGCTTCAAAGAGGGAAGTGCCAGAGAAGTCTCCACCAAGACCATCAGGCGATCAATAGCCGCAATAGGTTATGGGAGCCGCCGACTCACCAGAGTCCAATTGCTAACACCACAACACAGGAACCTACGCCTCAACTGGGCGAAAGAACATCGGCATTGGATCTTGGATGATTGGAGACGGGTCTCCTGATCCGATGAGCCCCGTTTCCAGTTATTTCGAGCGGACGGGAGGGTGCGTATCTGGCGAAGCTATGCACCCGCCATGTCAACAAGGAACTGTTCAGGCAGGTGGGCGGTTGGTAACGGTCTAGGCTTGTTCAACTAGCACACATTGGGACTTCTGTTACGTCTAGACGCATCTCTGAACGGTCCAGGTTACATGTCCAGCCTTGCAGACCATCTGCATCCCTCCATGGTCATCATGCAATAGCGGACTCAATGCCTCGCCGTGTGACTGCCTTTATCCGGGAGGAAGGTGGGCCTACCCGTTACTAGGTAGTTATCCCATAATTTCTGTCCACTCAGTGTATATATGCACTTCTTTAGCAATATTATATTTGATACGCAAGGTTTTTTTATGTGATTCAAAGCCAATTTGAATTTTATTGAATAAAAATAATCAGAAAAATCTCTCTCAAAGAAGAGTAAAAAATACTAACAATCACATTTTTAATGTCGGTAGCAAAAGAATAATCGTTATTATCCAAGATGCTAATGACGTAAATGCACTAACTACTAACGATAATCGAATGAACTGATTATAATCTCTGGATTATGCCCATCACTATTAGGTGAAATGTCTTGGAAAAAACAAAAACACATCTGGGGGGGGGGAAGACTTCTTGGAAAAAAGGCACCGGGAAACATCAATCATAAATCCTAGTCGCCACCAACTAAACAGATTGATATTTAATAAGCATATAAAACGTATAAAATAGAAGATGTGAAACTGAAATAAAATCAGTGAAGTCATTATTTTGCCAACCCCGGAGGACTATTTGAAGAAAAATACATTATAACCAGAAGCTTTCAAAGCAAGTTTTTTTGTTTTTTTTTTTTTCAAATCATCATCATCATCATCAGCCATTTTCAATCCACTGCAAGATGAAGGCCTCTCTAGCAACTTTCCAGTTCCTTCTGTTTTGAGCACTGGCCATCCATTTACTACCCACAAACTCACGAATTTCATCTATCCATCTCCGCCTTTGTCTTCCACGTTTTCTTCTAGCTCCTCTTGGGTACCATTCTGTTATTTTCTTAGTCCATCTGTCATCATGTCTTCGAGCTATGTGTCCTGCCCAAGACCATTTTAGTTCTTTAGTTTTGATAAGAATGTCCTTTACTTGAGTTTGCTGCCTAATCCATGTGTTTCTTTTCTTATCTAACAGTCTGATTCCCAATATAATTCGTTCCATTCTTCGCTGTGTAGTTCTCAGCTTCTCTTCCATTCTTTTGGTGAGTGCTCAAGTTTCACTACCATAAGTCATGGTGGGGAGTATACATTGGTTCATTATTTTACGTTTCAGACAAACTGGGATATTGCTATTCAGTATGTGACTATATTTCCTGAATGCTATCCATCCAAAATTTATCCTTCTCTTGACTTTCAGCCATTTATCATTATTACAGCTAATAACTTGTCCCAGATAAGTATATGACTCCACCTTTTCAATTACTGCTCCTTCAATCGTTATTTCCCTTTCTGTGGCATACTTGTTCATCATTACTTTTGTTTTAGCCATATTCATCTTTAGTCCAAAATCCTTACTAACTGTGCATAACTGATTAAGATTTCCCTCTAATTCTTTGGGATCGTGGCTTATGGCCACAATGTCATCTGCAAATCGTAAATGGTTTAGGTACTCTCCGTTCACGTTGACTCCTTTCTGCGACCAGTCTAATCTTCTGAAAGCTTCCTCAAGGGCAGCAGTAAACAGTTTCGGAGATATTGTGTCTCCTTGTCGAACTCCTTTCTCGATTTTAAATTTCCTACTGTCTTTGTCTAGTCTAATAAAGGAGGTAGCATTCTCATATATTTTCTTCAAAATCATAATATGTGGGGTATCTATGCCTTATCTTTCCAGTGCCCGAAACATTACCTTATGCTGTATGGAGTCTAATGCCTTTTCATAATCTACAAATGCCAGGCATAATGGTGTTTTATATTCATTTGCTTTCTCCATTAGCTGTGAAATTAGGTGAAGGTGATCCATAGTTGAGAATCCTGTCCTAAAGCCAGCTTGCTCTTTCGGTTGATTCTCATCAAGTATTCTTTCTAATCTGTTAGTAATGACCCTTGCGAACAACTTGTAGATGTGGGATAACAAGCTAATCGGTCTATAATTTCCAATTTCTGATTTATCTCCTTTCTTATGCAGCAAAACTATGATTGCATTATTCCACTGCTTAGGCGTCACACCTTTTCGAATGCACTTTGTGAAGAGCCTTGCCAGTTTTTGTGTTGTCTCTTCCTCCCAATTTTAACAACTTTTTTTCAAAGCATCAGCAGATGACCAAGAAATAATGATAAAGCACCTTGCTCTGAAACGAGGTGGTGTTAACACCACCATGTGATCACGTGATGGTATGCTAGCACCACAGCTATTCTATGACCGACAACCTTCTGCTTTTTAGACAGTTAGCGCAACATAAGATGGATCTTTATACTACTAAATGATATTTGCCGTTATAAAACGTTAATCTCATTAAAAAAACAATATATTCAAAAAGTGAAGAGCATGAAAATCAGTTAACAGGTCATTTCACTTGTTTATAAAGTTGAAAATTTGCAGTGTTTTAGTGTTTTAAATAATAATACTAAGATAGTACTATAAGACAGATTTTTTCCTCCCAGGCAACTAGCAGAGTGGACATGATCGCGGTCTTTTTACATTATAAAGAAAAGGCATTGATTTGAATCCCATCTAAACATGAAGAACTTTTAAGACTTTTTTCACAAAGATGGCTCTGAGTTAGTTGGGAGAGTGTGCTGCATTCTCCCGGAACCTGGAATTTTTCATCCTGAATACAAACGAAACAGCCAATTTACAGGCATTATAAACCGAACTTCGTGGACTTAGCTACCTCTGCGATAATTCCAAAAGCGCCGTCATATTCTCCTGGATTCTAACTTTTAAGGCTATTTGCCAATTAATTTAAATAAAGAGCAAAATTAAGCTTCTGTTAAATAAATTTGAATGTTCTATTAAAAAGTAAAGAACATGAAGAGTCTTACATTATTTTAATTTTGATAGAAAATTTCAAAACCAAATTCGTCATTAAATATTAAGGGAGTTCAATCTATATCAACCTGCAGTTCCTGATATTCGTATCGCTATAGTTCATACACACTGACCCGAGTAATGACCACTATGATAACATCTGTTTTAATCAGTTGGACTCTATGTAGGTTCCAGTGTTGTTTTGTAGCTAACGCCGTAGCCGGAACTGACGAGCCGTTCACATTCCTCTGGTAACGTCCTTTACTAATTGAACAATAAGCTATTTTTGCATGGCTGCCCATGCTGTCAACGCCATTCTTTCTCTCTGTCAGTAAACCGTCTGCATTCTCTCTCTCTCTCTCTCGATTTGTTATTTCCTGTATAATAGTTGAGAATTCAAGATAAATTATTTTGTGAGTTGTTCATTATCACAACATAACTGTTTGACAATACAAAAAATCAATTAAAATGTAAAATACTCCTATATATACTGCATCATTGGTGAAGAGAACGAAGGGATCCTCTTACCAAGAAAGGCTTAAGTTCTGCAAATTGTAGCGGCTGGAGACTAGGCACCTGCGAGATGATCTGACTGAGGTGTATAAGGCCTTGAATGGGTTAAGCACGCTGATTTCTGATGGGATTCTTCCGCTTGCTCAGATTACGAACCTGAGGGGGTATAAATTCTAATTGAGGAAAGACAGTTGTAGAATAGATGTGCGGAAATTTGCCTTTAGCCAGCGGGTGGTTAATTGCTGGAACAAACTTCCACCTGTCGTTGTGGAAGTTGATAGCTTAAATGAATTCAAGGAGGAACTGGACAAACTTTTAGAGAGAATGGATGTGTGAAATTGAGTCTTTTTTTTTTTTTGGCTGATGTTACATAAGCTCATACGCTTGCTTTCTTGCATAACATGCCTCCATTACTACTACTATCATTAATTTTTCGCTGAAGAAAAGTTTATATTAAACTTTCGGAAATGTTTACAGTATTCGGCTATTTATTTAATGTTTTTACTGAGTTTAAATATTCCAATGAAATGATTTTTACGCATATCAGTAAGTTACTTGATGGCGTAGTTAGTCGAGTGACAGTAAAATACCTGGAGAACTCCCTTCATTAGTCGGTCTCTCATAATCAAGATCTTAGAAAATCCAAAGGACTGCGACAATTGGTATTTTTTAAATCATATCTGTTAAGACAGTTAAGGTATTGGAAATATATAATAATTTCAATAGTAAATTCTACCTAATAAAATTTTGTTATATAAATATTAGTCATATGCAAATTACAACCAATACAGTGTTAATTTACGCTCAGTGAATAATTCATTAGGAATGTACACAATGTGTGTATAATTTCCAGCTGCTTACAGAAAAGTGTCCCTTCAAGTTGGCATCCCTAACAACTAATGCTAACCTCCAGTATATTCGTCATGTGAACTGGATTATTCCTTCAATTCCTGGAAAATGGGCAGAAGCGGGATCTATATATCTGATAATGCTTTCGATTTCAAATGATAATTAAGGGGAAGGTCTAGAGAGTTTCTCGGTGAAAGAGGTCAACGTCACATTGGGCACTACTGTACTATGCAGGACCAACGGCGTTGCAGTAGCCTTATCAGGAAAGTGGGGTGGGGTCACCGCGATTAGATGCCTATGGTAAGCTACGATGTTTAAGTAGGCTCTATCGTCCAGATATTGGACAACTGGTATCAAGTTGCCGTGCCTGCTAACAATTCCAACCAATTAAAGCAATGAAACAATTAAATTTTAATCTAAGAAACTATTACAATTTAATTAATTCTTTAACTAAAAGCTATTTAAAACAGCTGTTATCGCAAAAAAGTGCTATTCGAAAAGCGTAGTAAGTCTTAGAGATGCCTATATTTATGCTTGTTGAATTAAGAACCAGGCAGCCCAATTGTATCATGATTGTAGATCAGTTTGCATCCGCATCATCATTAAGGATGTACCATTGGAAGGTTATCTACATTACGTTCCTAAACTAAACTTGCAGGATATTCCTTCAAGTTTAGTTTAGGGACGTAATCTATTCCCTGAACCTTGCAGGAATATCCTTGCAAGTTCAAGGAACAGATTGTCCTAAAGATGTGATGCCAATATGCTGAGATCATCGGTTCTGGCTTTGGTTTTTAAGCTGCGTATTGCCTTTTATCTAGTACAGGAGTACCGCACATAACTTATTAATACTCAATTCTCAACGAAACAAAGATAATTGTCAGTGGAACTCTCGAAACTAAAATGTTCTTGTTTACACTCCAACACGATCAGAGAATTTACATTAATTATTTTTACAATAAATACAGTCATTAACCGTATACTGCAGTCACGCGAGCCTGAACTACGGTCCACTCAAAAAACTACTACCTCTTGATTCTCTATACCAACTTATCTAATCTTAAGTAAACACGTTAGAAGAGAACAAAGCACACTTCAGACTTACAAGGAATTAATTTTTATTTATACAATATCTAACAATCCATTATTAAAAAAATCTGCCTCCCATCAACAGATGAAATTGAGACATTCCTTCTGGGATACTATGAGGGCTTATTCAGTACCCTGAAGAGACTCTCATATTGGAAAGAATCTCATAATTTCTGATATCTGCAACAAAGACAAGTATCGTGAATTACTTAGCAATACCAATCTTTCCAATAGTGAACTTATAAAAGATCTCTGTACACAATTACCATGCCTTGCACTCAAAAAAGATGACAGTAGATTTCATTAGTAAGTCCAGGCAGAATATAAATATTAAGTATAAGCATTTAAAGTACTGCCATGAATATGATTTTCTTAATTTAAAATTTTTAATACTTTTCCATTGAAATAATTGGTGTAAACAGGCAATTAATTCCTACTATTTGTCCATGATTTTACATAGTAAGTCCAATTGATATATCGTAGATTTGCTTTCACAGTCGGTGCCCAGTATCGTGAATAACATGGGTCTCGTCAATGAAATTTTGCCAATAGCCATTCGATCTGTACTAATGCTCATCCGACTTATGGTGAGGTGGCGAAAGTAAGTTGCCTCCTTACCAAACGTGGAAATCAACACTCTGTACCACTGCTTGTAACCGTGACATTTTTTAGCGGCATAAACATAACCAGAATATTATTCTCCAAGTTAACTGAATGTTCAGAAATGTTATCCACGATGAGCACGGCTTTGTTCAAATTTTTCTTTATAGTAAATCTTAAAGGACACGGAAATTTTGAAGTTATCTAATTCTGGAATTAAGTCGACGTTATCCAGGCTTATCTTCCATCCTAACAGTTTCTTCATATTGTACATAGCCTGGTCTTTACCTTTCGTAATTACACACCACCGGATGGTGCCACAGAACATTATTTAATTTTGTCATCACGTGCTAAGTTAAATACTCGACCACGTCCGTCATAGTTCTCCAGGATGATGTTCTCCAGTATCCAATTGTTTTACTGCTTCTATCACGAAAAGAGATAGCTTTATATCAGTATTTTCACTAGTGACATGTAACCATACTTGTAAGGTTTCAATGATTTGAATACAATAAGCATAACATATTGCATGCTGTCACTATCACAATGTGTAACAAACTGACAGAGAATTGCTAGGTTATTACTATCACATTTGCTATAACTAACTGATATACACTGTTTCTCTCCTTTTTCATAAAAACAATTCCGGGACATCCTTCAATTATTCATGATGTCATTATAGTGGAAACTTGCAACTCACATAGATAACTTTTTTTTTTCTTTTTTTTTTTTTATATTGATGCCGTTGTAAAGAAAAGACTTAAAGCTATTATAAATAGAGGACCACCTGTAGTTACTATACTATACATACACCGACTCTGATACCATTTTGTTACAGATCATATTTTAAGATGGTCTATCCAACCACGTAGCCGAAATGCCAGGCCTCCGTAGCCGAGTGGTCAGGAGCGGGACTGCAGTAGTACCTAGTCTTTGAGTAGCCAGGGGTTCAAGCCCCTGGCTGCTAAATATGGTCGATCTGCCAACCCGCACTGGACCAGACACATTATGGTCCATTTTCCTCAAAATGAAACGTTGGAGGCTTCCATCCTGCAGTGGATTGATAATTGGTGGCAGTTTACCTTTTTTTTTTTTTTTAACTCAATCACGTTACCTATAAACATAGGCAGAGAGTGTTTTGGTTAAGTCATAAGTCAATCCTCTAGCTCGAATACCCTCCACCTCCGGTAATATATCCACAACCATGAGGGGATCCATGGATTCGTGCTTTTATCTCCATATTCTTGCCTGGCCACCCATAAAACTGAAACCGGGATTAAAACCAAAAGATCCCTTTACAATTGCTCAATGTTCCAAAAGATAACTCAGTGATCCTTCGACCTTGCAAGCATTTTATTCTGCTACATGCAGGTACTATTGGTATACAGTTTGGGTTTTGATATTTTAGCTTAGTCCGAGCAATGCCTTAATCGTGCATTGGATAGTTATCCAATCGTGCGTTACGCACGATGCGGTTGCCAAAACTCGTTTCTAGCCAAACGCTTTGCAATGAGTTCTCGATTTTCACTGTTGTAAGCCATTTCTACTAAAAAAATCCTTGATATCGTTGTCTGTGAACATCCTGCCTTGGTCGTTTTAGATTATACTAAAGCCAACGCTCCATGATTCTACCGCCAATTCCACACTCAAAACAGGTTGTTACACTTTCACATCCATTTTCCATTTTAGCGTCGGAAATATACCATAAACTGCATGCATGTAGTTTATGGTATATTTGTGGACTCATGCCTCAGCTATGTATGTAGACTGCTGGACAGTGTACATAATACTTCTTTTTTTTTTGTTTTTTTTTCAATTCATCCCCAAGGATTTATTAGTTTTATTCATTACTATTATTCTTATTATTATCTTATTTCGCTCGTAAGTTGCTTCAATGAGCAGTGAGAAGTAAAGATTTTTCTATAGAATTATAGAATCTTCCCCAACTAATCTATCTCATCATCATTAAAAAAAAAAATAAAAAATACATTTGATGGAGACATGACAAAAGTACAATAGCAATTTACAGATAAAATATACTCAACCATGATTACGTGAAACCAGTAATAAAATAAAACTGAAGTTTATTGAAATGATTTTTGTTAGATTGCTTTGTATTTCCGGAAATGCCAAAAGTTCATTAGCCATAATTTTTCTATGATTTCAGAATAAATTCGCTGAAATAAAATGAAGTTCAGCAAACGTGAACGACCGAGAGAGACCAGTATACTTGCGTTTCCATGAACAATTTGCACTCCTCCCTCTCCTTTGTGTATCGTGCTAGGCCGCTTCTAAACGCTTGTGACAAAAGTGAAGAAGGCTCAAAAGAGTACAGTCACCAATCCTCCTACCAGACTATTTCTCTACAATCATATTCTGCCTTTTCTTTTTACCCGGTCAAGCGTAGTTGTAACACTATGACGCCATCGGAATAGACTACGTAATCCTACGTTGCACTTTTTTTTCAAACAATATATCTCCGCTTATGTGACCTGCCGATATCCATCTTCCAGGTGGTATACAACGGACGGTGAACGCATGAACTATGTCGAATCCCTGGTGGCTACATTGTTGCATAAAAAACAGTTTGCACTTTTAATCTACCTCTGGTGACACACTTATAGATGGGCATTTACCTGGTCCACGTGTTATGAGTCATCTGTAGGCATCCGGTCAATATACTGTATTTATGATACAATCTAGCACAGTTTGTCTCTTAACAGGCGTGGTTGGAATCGGTATACTTGTCATTTTCACAAAAAAGGCATGCATGCCACGAGTAGGAGGTTGGTTTAAAACTTTAAATTATAATTTGGTTTCGTTTCATTCATTCTTGCTTTCATTCTGTTTTTATCCCGGAGCATCTCTTTGCACGATAAGAGAACGATATAACTGACATAGGCACACACGATTTGGAAATATAGTTCCCATTAACCTTGTTTTGTTCATGGAATAATACTTTATTTTCCATTCATTCCCAAAAATTTATTTGTTTTATTTATTATTATTACCTTTTTACTCATAAGTTGCCTCAAGGAGCGGTGAAAGGTAAAGGTTTTTCTCATTTTGTAAGAGGGTCAGCAATTGGTATGCAATTTAAAGTAACGCACGACTACAATGATTATGGCAAATTTGCTTTTCGATTCAAAAACAACAGTGCAGACAATAGGTTGTTAAATATTAAGCCAGATAACAAAATATTGACAGTGCATTAATTTGAACTCTGAGGATGGGAGAGTGAAATACACATAGTATTGCACTCTCCCATCCAGTGTTAATCCAGAGATGGCGGCTACTGCACTAGTAACAGGCGCCTCCGTAGCCAGGTGGGAAGGAGCAGCAGTGCGTAGCACACACTTCTTGATTAGACCGGGGTTCGAGCCCGTCACCACAAAATGCGGAGGATGCGGAAAGGTCAGGGAATGACCACCGCATATCCCCGAGCAATATGGCCTTAGTTGCTAATGCTCCTAAAAACCAAATAACAAACAATAACAAACTGCACTAGTACCAAAGTACCACCTTCTGAAGTCAAGGCACCTGGAGCTGTATAGTGACGTCACACAAGCAATAATTACAACCCGTTAACCATATATTCAAATATGGATATTTTTTCTCTCCAGATGACAAAATCAAATGTAAATAGATAAAATAATAATGTATACATGAAAGTTTCACTGAGGTTAATCTTTTATTTCGTAATTTAATATTATGTACAGCCAAAATTATAGTTTAATATTAATAAATTTTCTGTTTATACTCCGGGACAACCACACAGTAGGAGGAGTTCACAAAATACAGAGAATACAAGAAGCAGCACCGTATTTAACAGATCACGGGCTGGAACACCGGTCACTCAGAGCACGCACTCCCCTACCTGACCACTCGGCTACGACATAGCACAAGTTTTTGTCAGTTGCACTTTAATGTTGCTTGTTGCTTCTTAAAGTCACATGCTAACTTTCAATGAGATATTCATTGCAGTAAGTTTCTACTTAAAGTTTTGTATGAAATCGCACTTCTTTTTATATAAAGTTACAAAACATTCAATATTTCAGATTATTTCTTTTCTTTTATGAATATACAGTACATAAAATTTAATGGAGAGTTTTAATTTTTTTTAACAATTATGTAATTATGAACAACAGTGACAACATTAGAATGACGACATAAGAAGTCGCCTCTATCCACATTTCTGATGAGCATATAATTAATATACAGGTTTAACCTTTTATCAATAACTAGAGCTTTACAAACATGAATCACATCCCTCCATAGACATTCCATGGAAGAAGTTGCGTTCAATAACTATTACTCCAAGAAGAAATCTGACATCACCACTGTGCTCAGCGCTCCTAAAAACCAAAGGGGAAAGTAACCCCCGTTTCTCTACGGTCAATTTTACACTTGGGCGTCCCCCCTTCCCACATGACTTAAGGGAATAGCCCAACCTTTTCAGGCGAACTGCTCTGCACGTAATTATCCCACGAATTTGTAGCAAACACCAAATAGTGTCATCTCCCTACCTTTTAAAGGGAACACCAACCAAACCTCGATTTCCGGAAACTCGCGGTAATCCTAACCACATCTAAAAATGAAAGATAACAGACAGAAATCACCCGTGGACACCCAGATGAAGACCTGTTATGACCCTACCATTGGGGAAACGCAGGATAAGGAGACTAGGCCAGTACCGACCACCTGTAAGAAGAAAAATAATAAAAAAAAGTCCCAAAAATTAGCAGGAAACACGAAGTCAAACGGACCACAGAGACCCACTGAATGCTACCGTCATTGACATCACTGAAGATCCCAAAAAGCCAGAGCACCCCCTTGGACCCAACACTACCAGAGGGCACGGTACCCGATGAAATTCTGATACTCAGAACTGAACTAGAGGACCTAATGAAGGACCAGAATAACAGGGTCACAAAACTGACAACATTAGAATGACGACATAAGAAGTCGCCTCTATCCACATTTCTGATGAGCATATAATTAATATACAGGTTTAACCTTTTATCAATAACTAGAGCTTTACAAACATGAATCACATCTCTTAAGCTTTTTCAGGTCTGCACGAACACAAAATCCAGACATATAAGAACAGGAAGCACTGGTTCAATATTCATGAAACTATTTTATGAAATATTAATTTCGAAACGACAAAAAGAATTTTCCTCATCCAACGGGCTATCAAATTCTTCAGCTGTAGCATCAATTTTTACAGTTCATTTTCTATTCTTAATTTCGATTGTGTCTCAAAAATTTGATGAATGGATAAATATTGTGAACCTGCCATCACTCACGGCTCGCCCTTTTAAGAGGTAATCTTAATTTTGTCCTGTCTTTTCTTCCACTCAGTTTCATTATGAATATCTTCCGTTACAAAATGGAATACACATACTTGAAGAAAAATTAACACATTTTTGATATACTGTACTGCACTTTCATGTCCATTAGGATAATTTACTCTACAGGTGGGTACCATCAAGTGTATACTATTTATTATTATTATAAAAAAATAAAAAAACCACCATTTTCTTCTTTATATGGGATTTTTTCCGCCCCATAACGGGCACTGGTACCAAGTGCATGGGGTGGTTGGTTGTGTCGAATTACTATTATTATTATTGTTACTGCCTGACTATCTTACAAGTGTTCAGGATCGTGGCTTTCTGGAGTTCCATGTAAATGTTCTCTGGGAGGCCTATTGTTGCTAGGTTCTTTACTTATGACGATTTGACGAATAGATAAATAATGTGAAATGTTATTATTATTTTGAAATTAGATGTAAAAAAAGTTAATTCAAAATAACACGTAAACAATAAAAAAAAAAAAAAAAAGCAAGAAATGTGGGAGACAGATCAGTAACAAGCTATAACAGTTTCTTGAACTCATGCTACTGCCTGCTTTGTGTAGGCAGTAGTAATAATACCTACTTTGTGTGACGTCATAGGTATAAAGTAATCTGACTCCAGAGCCTTCACTTCATGGGGGGGGGGGTGACCAAAGGCAGCACTAAGGCTTTCCCAGAATGATACCAAGAGACAACTTGCCGTAATCTGATCCTCCCAAAGACGGCACTACGACAAAAAATCGCCACAAATATAGATAAGGTGTGCCTATGTTTGTTTAAATTGGATTCAGGAGTCCCCTAAGTGTATTCCAGGGATAAATACTTAGGTATGGAAACTAAAGGCAGCCATAGAAGAGCAGTAGAAGCGTTTGTATGAATCTGTCTACTAAATATGGTAATGGTCCTGTATTCTCTGTCTTTTAAACTCTTAATTACAGTCTTAATCTCCCAATCTCTGTCTTGTAGGCTACTAATTATAGTCTTAATCTTCTAATCCTGTCTTGTAAACATATCACAGTCTTTATCTAATTATGTATGTGGCTGTCCCAGAATATAAACAATAAATTTATTTTACATAAATAACCGAGCCCCTCATAGCACTCCTGAAAAGTTGCTAGCTCCTGTAATTTATAGTCCTATCTGTAATTTATGATCCAAATCATATAAACCTAACTCTGATTCTATGGTGGTCACGTGATATTGTAATCATAGTCTTCGTCTAATTATGCAATGTTAATGTTACATTTTCATTACAAAGAAATTGCATGTTTAATTATATTTTCATTGCAGTAATTCACTACCGTCTATTAAGTATTATTTACGATTTATCTCTTCGCCATTCCCATGCCTTTTATAATCGAAACTTCTGGATGCGAGTATGTAAAGAAGAGTTACGTCCCACTAATCTTAAACGACTGGCTCAAATTAGGCGCTATCTTCTTTAAATTGCGTCACCTCTACAAATGACTTTCAATTATTTCAACTTCATGAAATGATGCCATTTCCATAATTTTGTAGCAAGGAAGGAAATTTAATAATAAAACAGTTGCGTCACTTCGCTCTTTCGATCACTGTTAATATCACATATCGTAAACCAATAAGCGGCGAGGTGTAGGAGGAAGAAAATCACACCACTTCCTAGTTTTCTAAACCGACTAAGACCTTGAAACTCAATTTCAAATAGTTATTTTCAAAACGATCAAATACGACAGGCTCCTTGTAGACGGGGAGTGGCGCATTTCATTCCGTCGTGGGCAAAGATGGCAGTTCATTTTATACAAGTTATTTTTTAAAAGCAAGGATTATCTACAAGTGATGCTTAAATATACATGGTATACTGTATATTGGGTGTAGTTTTCGCACATATATCAAGGGATGTAAATTTTTCTAACGCATTTTATGCAAAAAAAAAAAAAAAAAAATGTATAAAAAGTCTGTTCACTTGTAACTACTTGAAATTTATTAAAATAAGAGGAAATCCCATGACCTGTTTACATTACGGCCACTCTCCCATATGGTAAGTAACCTTTCACTTCATTTGAAATTGAACAGTAGTTATGATGACTGTCTTTTCATACCCATGTGGGTTTGAATCTCATTCAGACACGAAGAATTTTTATTCCTTTTTCACTGCATGACCGAGGTAGTCAATCTTAGGCAAAGGCCTGTACCGTTTTCCTCCACAGAAAAATGGAATATATCCATCTAGCAGATTAGAGAATCCAACCATAGAATATACGCAATTTACAGACGCAATACTAGCACTTCATCGCCTTAGCTGCTCTCAAACAAAAACAAAATAACACCCACTGTAAATTCTGTTTGTGGCAGTGATCTAATTGGAAGAAGGAATTGGCAGAGAATGTATGGAAATGAAAAATTCTCGGTTCAAACACTGCGCATCTAAAATTGGCTGTCTTGAAATGTTCACCTCGTTCGTTTTTTATTTTTAATTTACTAAACTGATAAAGAAATTTTTACCATTTCTTTATTCTATAGCAGAGATCAATGAAATTGTGCTATGTTTCAGATTTTATTAAAATCCAGGAAGAAATGAGCGAAGCACATATACAAAAAAGTTAAGTGAATGTTACACTGTGTGGTACACACAGTGAAGTTAAAATATTTTATTTTATGTATATATTTATTATTAATTAATTTGTGAAAAGTTAGTTAGTTGCTTTTCACTTCTATCGAACACAGAAAATGGAAAAAGCCTTATGGGTTTAAGGGAAAAAAAAAAAGACTCAAGCACACCTGAAATATAAAGTAATGCGTAGTCTAAGTTGTTCCGTTTTATATTTGAATGGCATACAGAAATAACTGAAAGGTAACCCTCGAGAAATTAAGTTTGCAGGATCAATTGAGAACTTTAAGGAATCTCTGGTATTCAAAAATACGTTTAATTTTCTTTTATCCCTCAGGTAACACGGTCTGAACTGACAGGCGGAAATTCTGCTTACTACAAAATGACAATCAAAAAGCATTTAAAATGAAAAATAAAACATCCTTTTGATTCTGTGACTTTTAAACGGCATAAGTAACGTTACGCATGAGCAGCCAAATTACGCGGAAACGTGAAGTCGTTATGTCTGCAAATAGTTATTTTCGCTTATAGCAAAATATTTTTAAAACTAAGATTTTGTCTGAAATATAAAAAAACTTGTTATGCAGTAGAAAGAAAAACTTGCATTACTTATTAATTTTTTCTACTTTTTCTAAAAATTCAGCATTTCGCGGTATGAATAGAATTTCTCCTTTACCTTGACAAACTTGATATAAAAATAAAACTCTCATCAAGTTTTGCGTTATGCAAGCATGTACTCCTTGAACTGATTTACATATGAAGATACAAAACATTTTTTTTTTAAATTCTTTTACACGAAGAGGTGTTAAAAACAAGCAAGTAACCTGGTTAGAACGTACAAAAATAATCAGTTTTTCAACTGATTTTATGCACTTCAGTTGGAAAATGGAATTTCGTTTTTCTGAACAAAACTAAAACAACTGTTATTACAGCATGACTCAACATGTTGTTATGACGAGGAATTCGTATCCGGTAACTTAAAAGGGAATGTGGAAAAAGACGCATGGAGGTTCCCCGAAAGAAACTTTTTTGGAGGGTTATACGTAAAGTGTAACGTGTCTTGGAAGCAAACGTACATAGATTCCAATAGAGCTTTGGCACATGTTTCATCTTGAAAAGAAAGAAACTCGCCCACATGGTGTGAGAATAGACGAGAATTTCCTTTGATTTGAAATTATCCCCTTTTAAGGATGATTTCATGCAGTCTACATGAGAAACTCGTTTTAAATGTACAGTACCTGTAAATATCTCTTACACGAAAAGCTTTTTTGGTATGTGGATTGTGAACTGCCTTATTTTATTCTTTACATCAGTATTACGAGCGCCAATTTAATGGATCATGAAAATCATTTTTAATTTCTGTGGGCCACGCGGAACTCATGATTTATTCTATGGGAATTACAACGTAAGGCAAACTGAGAAATCCCATTTGGAAGTTGATGAAACCATTAAGAATAATCCTGAATACTCCTACATTCGTTCTGCGCAGTTTTGAAACAACCATACCGTTTACCTGGCTCTCGTTCCAAACACACTGCTCCAAATAGCCTTAGTTGTTTTGGCGGAAAAGCAGACAACAATCTCTCTCTCTCTCTATTTTTTATTATTTATTTTTTTTTTTTCCGTTTCGCGATATGTGAATGAGTCCAGAGTATTAAAAGCAATCGGATAGAAAAATTGACCACTTTCCCCTACGTTTATCGAGTTTATCGTGGCATCTAAAGTTAAAAGAGATGGGATGCTTTAAATATTCAATGACTAACCAAAAGGTTTCGCTTTTTAATTGAAACTGTACAAAAGAGGAGTTTTTCCCTAATAATTAAAAGCTAATTCCAGTTTCACTTGTCTGGAAGAGAAAAGAAAAAAAACGAGGTGCAGGAGAGGGAACTGTGTGGCAATATTTACGGTGCCGCCCAAAATCCCGACAGCCAGATTTCCGACGGCCAAAATCCAGACAGCCGAAAATCCCGACATACCGATTGTATTTAATAAAACAAAGTTAGAGTCTATATCTCAGAAACTGTTTTTGCAATAAAAAATGTTTTCATGCAATCAAAACGGCCGCTAAAAACATTAAAATTTTATTTGAACACATGGAACGTGTACATTGCAGTTATGCAAACAGTATATGATAATGTTAATGTTTTTTTTTTTTTTTTTTTTTTTTTTTTTTTGGCCGACCGGGCTAGCCGAGTGGGTAAAGTACCTGCCCGGCAACCCAAAGGTCGCGGGTTCGATTCCCGCCTCGGGCTTGGATCAAAGTACTGCAAAAACCTTGGGAGGTGCAATATGGCCACAGAAGCCGATGCGCCAACAACTACCAAATCAATCAATCAATCGTTAATGTTTTATGTCATATTAATGAATAAACAACACACACTTATATATATACTAATAGTATACAATCAGTTCACAAAAACCACATTACTGACAATAATCACAGTTTAATGATATCAAAATCACAGATTAAAATTTGCAAAAAATCATACAAATTATAATTAAACATTTAAGAATTATAATAATCTTAATATACTTCAATAATCTTAATAATAGTTAAATAATCTTAAGTATTATAATAATAAGAAGAAAATAGGATATTTTTTTCGGGGATATTTTTTCCTGTTACGCTTTTCAATACACCCTACCGGCGCCGATGGTCATGCCTAATATACTTGTCAAAGAAATCCGTGAAAGTACAGCTAACAACAAATACCTGTATAATTACAATTTTAGTTATGCTAATGATACTAATGACAAATGTTACGCAGCTGCCAAAATACATTACTCTCAATTTTCATATACCGAAAGTATTCTTATTTCACTTTTTTATCTGTAGCATTTCAATGTTGTACCTATAATTTTTGCTCAAACGCCCTACACAAATACCAAAATTCGACTTGAATAATTACCAGTTAAATGCAATATAATAAAGTAAAATTAATTAAGTCGTTTTATTTGCCGATCGTATTTTAAAACTGTTTGTTTCTATAACAGAAAACATCATCTTCAAATTGAGACAGGTATTTGTCGTTATATATATATTTTTTATAACCTTTCTACAAAATTAATCTAATAAGGTAAATTTTTACTTACTAAAAAACTAACAAATATATAGAAATATATTCATATATTTTTACAATATAGTAGATACTGTCGGGATTTTGGGCCAGACCCCAATATTTATACTTGTATGTTCATAATATATGTCTATAAAGTCAATGATTGTCTCCTTTTATTCGAATCTGAGAACAAAAATTTTGTGGTTTTCTGTTATGATTGCTGGCTGGGCTGGGTTGGATTGTTTAACAATATGCATCACTGCAACAAAGGTCTCTCCAGACGTCAATATACCGTGTCCGTAACTTGCTATGGGTTTGCCGGTTTTGAGGGATGAAAAACACTGCAGCACCTGAACAAGATCTACCTACTCTTCAACGATATGAAAGAAAAAGTTCATTAAAATTCAGTACGTCCAAACGGGAACTATTCGCTATATCTAAAAGAGCATTTGTCTGTGGCCAAATGTTTTAAAAAGAAATCTGAGAAATCGAAATTAAGATCATAAATATTTTGAGAATTTCGTTCATTCCGATATTGATATTAGCATTAGCATTATAAGAGGCATATGATTCAAGAAAGCAAGTTTATGGAGCATATCGATGGTTCCAGTGTTGGTGATCATACTCAGATAGCTGACAAACTGAACGAGTATTTTGCATCTACATTCACACATGGGGAATTCTGTGGGGAAGTGGAGGACAGAAGCTTATTAAACTCTAACAGGAGCTTAATGATTTTGTAATAACTGAGAGCAAAGTAGATGAGAAATTGTTGAAGTTAAACATAAGAAAGGCACCTGGGGTAGATGGGATATATCCAGTTATATTAAAGGAGGCATTAAAGGAAGTAAGCAAACCCTTAACCATAATTATGAGAGCATCCCTGGACTCAGGAGATGTCCAGAGGACTGGAGATGTGCAAATGTATCTCCAATTCACAAAGGGGAATCAAAGGGTGACACAAGTAACTATAGACCTGTCAGTATAACTTGTGTTCAGGGAAAAATAATGGAATTACTGGTTAAAGAAGCATTGCAGGATCATCTACACAAGACTGCAGTAATAATTCAGAGACAGCATGGGTTTGTTAAAGGGAAGCCTTGTCTGACCAATTTTATTGGATACTATGATGTGGTCACAAAGGAACTGAATGCAAAAAATAATTTCGATATCATATACTGTACTTGGGGCCTCCGAACCCGACTGGTCAGGAGCAGGAGTGCAGTAGCACACGCTCTTTGAGTGGACCGGGGTTCAAGCCCCTGGCTGCTAAATACGGTCGATCTGCCAACCCGCACTGGACCAAAGTGGCAGATTATGGTCCATTTCCCCTCAGCATGAATTGTTGAGGAGACTTCCATCCTGCAGTGGATTGATAATGGCTGCAGTTTACCTTTTTTACTGTACTTGGATTTCAGGAAAGCTTTTGATACCGTTGCACATGGACGACTGCTATACAAATTGGATTTTGTGTTGGGCCCATTGTTGTTTTGTATATTTATCAATGATATTGATGAAGGTATATCAGGTTTAATGTCGAAGTTTGAAGATAACATGATGTTTGTTGTTTGTTATTTGGCTTTTAGGAGCATTAGCAATTAAGGCCATATTGCTCCGGGAATATGCTGTTGTTATTTGGTTTTTAGGAGCATTAGCAACTAAGGCCCTATTGCTCCGGGAATATGCTGTTGTTATTTGGTTTTTAAGGAGCATTAGCAACTAAGGCCCTATTGCTCCGGGAATATGCTGTTGTTATTTGGTTTTTAGGAGCATTAGCAACTAAGGCCATATTCCTCCGGGGATATGCGGTGGTCAATTCCCTGGCCTCTCAGCATCCTCCGTATTTGGTGGCACACGGGCTCGAACCCCGGTCTAATCAAGAAGCGTGTGCTACGCACTGCTGCTCCTGCCCTGGTCATCTGGCTACGGAGGCCCCCAGATGACATGAAGGTTGACAGGGTTGTTAATGACAGTAAAGACAGTATGCTATATACACTTGAAGAATTTTTGAAAAATCTGAAAGCACAATATTCTCACTGATATTTAATATAAAATAATAGTAATTTTTGGTGTTTCTTATTTTTATAAATTTTATTTTAATTTATACATCTTAAAAATATAACAATAACCTTCCCGTATGTTTATACAAGTACACCTGCACAATCAAAAAACTCTTTTGGCCACGAATATTTACCTCATTCTGCTCCGTAAAAAAACATTAACACATTTTAATAATTTTTTCGAATACAGTGGTAAAACTAACTACATTAATGATGCAATGAACTTAAACGAGCACAATATGTGTGTGTGTTTAGTAGAAATTACATTAACCACTAAATTCGATAAAATGCAGTTAAATGTGTCACACTGAGGTGGACTAATTAAGCTAGTAAAGAGCATTATAATCATTATAATAAGGATTATTGTTTCACACTTCTCTCAGTCAAGAGAATTTCGTGAGGAAAATATATACAGTACTAGCATTACGACACCCGAACCTATCTCTGGAGGATATGCGTGTTACAAAACGCTTATGAAAGTGTTGGGACTTTTGAAAAGCTACTTCCTGTATCTACCATTCTCTTCACTGTTGTGTTAAAACTCTCTATTACTTCTACTGTCCACGTGATCAACTGGTTATACAGGGCATCTATCAGAAGCATTGCCTTCCACTGTTTCCCTTCACATCTGCCGTTTCGTGCCCACTCTGACTTCCGCTATTGCTTCCGGAGTTACAGGATACCATCCCAGAAGCGGAGAGGAAAAGCATCGCAGCCTTGCATATATTGGTCACTTATACTGAAGTGACAATCGATAATAGTCTTAGAACTAGCTACTTTGATAAACAAATTTTAAACCTGATGAGCGAATTTTAAACCTAAAAACCACGAGCGCGCAGACACGTGCATCCTGAAAATAAATGCAATAAATACATCAATAGGGATGATTTGTTTTAAGTTTGTTAAAAAAAAATCATTACACTGTTATATGGAATGTTAAAAATGGCTACAAAACAGAGATGTATCGACTAACATGCAAAACAGAAGTGTGGCTAATGGCAGTGTTTGACGGAAAAGCTGTACCGTGCTCACACTTCCTCATTTCAAGATCATTTTGACTAAATCAATATATATGCATATACTGATCTGCTCATAAAGTTCAGTTTGTTTCCTACGCTGTGCATTGTCTCAGATTTAATATCCGATACACAGGTCACTAATGTGTATCGTTTCTTATTCGAACAGTATCCGATTGCACTGCTTAGATGTTTAGTTGGTCGTCGCAGGATATTCTACTTAACTGAATTATGACGTCATGTTTGACTGCTAATTATTTGTGCCCACATGCAGTTCGGTGCATAGGTATGTTACGTGTGTTTGTGCTGCCGAAGTTCTGTCAGTGCAAATCAGATCCTATTAACCTGCCGTAGGGCGTCCTACTCTCTCGAGCCTGTTTGGTGACCTTTCTTATGCTTCCCTACTGCATCCTGCAATCAAGTTCTGGTTCGCTGCCTGCCCGTCGCTGTATGCGTGGCCACAGGTACACTTGCTTTGCAGACAGTGCTGCCACCACATTCACATGTGTGAACGACAATCGGAGTAATCTCAGTGGCGATGGCTCAACAAGCTATCTACTTACCGGCCACGTAAGGGGAGTAGTAACTTGGACGAAAGCGCTAGTAAGTGTTGGATGCTTTAGCGCAAGGAAAGTAGCATTGATCTGGATTATGACTGAAGAGTTGTGTAGACGTCTAGCTTTTAATCTCAGGTGAAGACTATTCTTACGATTATCTCTCATTCGGAGGAGTTTAATACGCTTTATCACCTGGCGTCGTGATATTTCCGTCAAGGATTGGCCGCAAGTGACTACCAAATGATAAGGTGCCGCCAGCCTACCCACTCACAGTGTCCGATTACCCTGTTTCTGTTGAGAGTTGACAGATCTGATGGAGTAATTACTGCTGGCACCGCGGAAACTGTGAAATTTGTCACTTCGTCTCCTGGAAGCCGAGGAAAGATAGACGTGTCCCTCGTATCTGCTGGTTACAGGGTACGTAAACATTGTTCCTTACCTACCATATGCATGCACGCACGCTTGTTGATATCACGTGACATTTGTTGCGTCACATTATCGATCTCTCTCTTATTGCACCATGTTATCGAATACTGTACTTCTTTTATATTTACAGGTATTAGCGTTATCTTTAAATGCATACTAATTTATTTTTATTTCTAACACTATTTCATTACAAACACAATGCTTAGAATATTTTTATTTACTTTTTTTTTTAACCCAGCCGCTTACTAGCGAATATGTTATGCCTTCTGGTCATCCATGAGATGACGCCAGAAGAATTTGGGATAAACTTTTCCTCCTCTTCTTCAAGTAAGTGCATTTATCCGATAAAAGCCAAGGTTAGAAAACTTCGAATATTAAGAAAGCTATTGTCGCAAAAAAAATTTGCTTTACATCATTTCCTTATGTTATAAATTCATGCATAAGTTGTATAAGACTGATCCCTCTCTCTCTCTCTCTTACACACACACACACACACACACACACACACACACACGCAAAATAATTCAGAAATCTTCTGAATGTCAAAATTAATAACAAGAATGTTCTTATTAACACGGGTCCGAAAACGACTTCTTCCTGAAACTGTTAATTCTAAAACGTTTACTTTCAACTCATGTATGAACTGTGAAAGAATTCAGAGAAGTTGGTCGTTCTGAGAAAACCAAATCCTCTGCTTATACTTTCACACTGGTGGGACTATTATGTCTATTAGCAAATGTGTGCATGGATCGAGAGTTATATATAAATGCCTAGTATTACGCTGGCGGTGACCATCTAGGTGTGAAACTACGTACGTAGGTATGGCTTCCATACTCCCATAGAGGTAATGCCGAACCTCCGTGGCACTAGTCAATACCAGATGTATAAATTTTCTGTTTATACTACGACACGACAACCAAGTCAGTAGAGTTTACAATAAATCTTCAATACAAATATTTATCGTATTTAGTAGTCACGGGCCCCGGTTCACTCCTGACCACTCGGCTACGTCAGGCTTAACATATACGATTCCCATCGCCCAGTGCTATATTACCATATTGCTTAATTTGGATTCTGAAGTGGGAAAACCATTTTTAGACTGTTGAGCAAAGCACTGGCTTTTTCCCACCTCCTCCATAACCATGATAACCTAAGAAGACTCTTCTAAGACGAGAGTGATTACGATATGTCTTACATTTCGAGGATACAGCTTTAAAACGGTATCGCAGTTCAGACGCTAGATAATATACTGGGCCCAACTGACTGTTTTAGAAAATTTCCCAATAACCTCAATGCCTCTACTTTTACAGTAGTGACTAAAGCGTGTTCAAGTAGCAATATATATATGCAGAAATCACTGCCAGTTGTCACATGTGTAGTATATCTAAATTTTATCTCCCCCACACACAGACCTGAGCGCTAGCAGATAGCACTGTCCTTCCACAGTGGAAATGACCAGAGTTCTCATCCTGTCTCGACAGGTGGAACTTTTATCGGCTTTTCTTTTCGGTTTTTTTTTTTTTTTATTTCCCCACGTGGCTGAGTGAGTTAGTCGGTCTCGGGCGAGGGTTACGTGATTTTTTTCTCCACACACCTTTTACCTCAATGGATTCTGAATAAGCTAATAAATACGATCCTCTACGAAAAGAAATAAACCTTAACAAAACTTCCTAATTCATTTTATAAATATGAGGCTTTATACAATAAAATAAGCAAACTAATTCTGTAAAAAATCATAAAATTTTATTACTAACATTTAGTGGTGTAATAATACCACCTTCAGAGTCCACTCCTTTCGAAGTCCTTTCAGCAATATCATCACATCGCTTTGAAAACAGTTCCGGTCTCCTTTTTTTTTTCAGTATCAAAATAGCTACTGTATCTATTACGTATTTGTTCCTCCACAACAACAAAAAAAGGAAACTTTTGCGTCTTTGATGAGCGCGTGGATTTTGCAGCAGGTCGATGCAATTTCCAATTAGATTAGATTAATTTGATATTTTCGCTCTACTGTTTTGTCATGCTACTGGCATGTATTTTATATTATTTTTTAGTTAAAATTCACATTAATTATATTTTAGGCATCATGTTTGGGGAATTTGCATTATGCTGCCCCTGATGAATGTTTTATATATTTTTTTATTTTACATTTTCTTCGTTATCTGTTTCCAACTATTCTTCATTATTCAAATTACATATATATATATATATATATATTTGTTATTGTTTTGGGCAAAAACAAAAAACCATAGGCGCTTGAAATTGTTCATATCACTCTTTACCCAATCTAGAAAACTACTTGCTTTTCTTGCAAGGTCATTCAGGGCATTGTGGCGGCACCACTGAAAGGACTTCCAGAAAACGGTTTCCGGCAATGTTCCCATGCAGAAAGAGGGTACCTTGTGAAATAGTTCATCATCCAAAGAAAGTGATAAAATATAATTTTTACAGAATTAGTCTGATTAGGTTACTTTGACAGAAACCGTATACGTTAGTTTAATTTAATATCAATATAGTAATTTCCATCTGCAGTCTTCTAAAACCAGCTTACTTTTGCCAATGGAATTTCAATTATGAGTTTTCTCAAGCGCAACTCATCTAATTTAAAATCATAATTATATATTGTGTCTCTATTTGGAAGGTGGTAAAGTACCAAGCTGAGAATCTTAACCTTCAGAGATGTAGCAATCTAGATTCTTTTTTATTCTCTTTTGTCCAAAAATCACTTTACTTCCATTCTATCAAATTCACTAGTTGTCTCTGTCGCTCTATGAACTCAACGAATCGCATAATTTTCCAACTTTCTGTCCTTGAAACTCGACCTTCTCTTCTCATATTCCTCACAGAGAAAATCATTTTCCTTTGTTACTTTTGCCTAATCAGCTTCTTTTTTTTTTTTTTTTTTTTTTGCTTTTTTTTTTTTTAAGGGAAACCCCAAACACGAGAGGTATTTGGACCTATAGTACTTAGTACCGTGTATGGGGTGAAGGTTGAGAAGATTAAAGGAGATACTTGTTGACATTAGACTTGAATTTCTGTAGATTGTAATTTTCAGGAAACACGCATAAAGGAAGGCTGTGCCAGAAAACGGGAGTTGAATGAAAAAATTAAGAAGAAAAGTTGGTTCTGTGAGTGTGAAGTTGGACAGTAAAAGGATGTTGACTGGTTGTGGCACGTGTTCAGACTGCTTTGGAAGAGAGAGAGAGAACGGGAATTATAGAAGCCAATTCAGAAGGACAGTGCCCAGGGAAGTATTTATAGAAAAGGCATGCCGCGGAAACAGAACGTCTATGAGACAGAGAGTGGAGAGACAGTTAGAGATGAGTCATTAATTAACCTAAATAATTTTTATGAATGGAATCTAGAAGCCTGAGAGAGATTTTGGGGGCACCGTCCCAGATGTGGGAACAATATTCCATGGTAAGGTGGATTTGCGATTTGTACAGAGTGAACAGCTGTTTGGAAGAAAAGTAACGCCGAAAGTGAAAAGAAAACCTAGTTTTTCAAATGCAGAGGAAGCAATATTTGTAATGTGCTGATTTCAAGAGAGATTTGACGTCAGGGTAATCCCCAATAGAGATATCTGATCTTGTCTAGAAATCTGAGTATCATCGAAGATAAGCATAGGAGCAGAAAAATCCTTTTTGAAAGATATAAGACAGGACTAGGTTTTAGAAGGATTTAAATCAACTAAGTTATCTTTGCCCCATTGAAGAACAACATGGAGATCAGCATTTAAGGAATTGATAGTGGATATTCGAGAAGTTATTGTGCAGGGCAAGGCTTCTCAAACTGAAAAATAGAATGCAATGTGCTATCATCAGCAAAACTATGGATAGGATTTTCGGTCAATGGAAGAAGGTCATTAATATACAAGAGGAAAAGAGTGGGAGAAAGAACTGAACCTTGGGGAACACCAGCATTAGTGGAGAAGTTAGAAGACAGAGAGCCATCAACCATTACCAGCAGTGAGCGGTCAGAGAAAAAACTGGATATCCAATTACAAAAAACAGTTGGCAAACCATAAAAGAGATGAAGACCGTTATATCAAACACGATCAAGGCCTTTGAAATATAATTAGCAGCTACTTGAGTTTCACCAAATTTTTCCACTGAATATGTCTATAGATTGGTAATATAAGCCAGAATATCACAGTGGATCGACACTGATGGAATCCATATTGGCAATCGTTGATCAGATGGTAGGTTTACCAAGGATGGAAGGTCTACCAAGCTGAGAACTCTTTTTATAAAATGTGGCTGAGTTATTCGATCTCGGGCAAGGTTTACAAGTTCACAGCTCAGGAAACTCGTGTCTTCATCCCAAAAAAACTAGTTAACTGCCAATTATCCTTGGCAGTAAACTAGTCTATTGCAGCGCGACTTCCAATTCTAAAAAATCTAACCCAACCGTTCCGACTTTTATATATTCATAACTTCAGCTGACTCCCATTTATTAACTGTACTGGCCCAGCTAGTAAGGATGCTGAGGCGTTTTCGGTCACCAATAACCTCACGAAAATTGTTTTTTCTTCATTTCCTGGAATACTAAGGTAATCCTAACCATTCACCTATTATAATACCAGACAACGCTATTCAATCACCCCTAATGTCCTAAATATTTTCTATCAAAAAAAAGTAAAGTGCAGCCATTATCAACCCACTGCAGGATGGAAGCCTCCTCAACAATTCATGCTGAGGGAAATGGACCATAATCTGCCACGCTGGTCCAGTGCGGGTTGGCAGATCGACCGTATTCAGCAGTTAGGGGCTTGAACCCCGGTCTACTCAAAGAGCGGGTGCTACTGCACTCCCGCTCCTGACCACTTGGCTACGGTACACAGTTAATGTCAACTATGCTTTGGCGCCTCGACCCAAAATCTCTCTCTCTCTCTCTCTCTCTCTCTCTCTCTCTCTCTCTCTCTCTCTCTCTCTCTCTCTCTCTCTCTCACACACACACACACACACACACACACACACACACACACACACACACACACACACACACACACACACACTTTGAGAATTTTTTTCTGAAATTAAAGTATTGAAGTGTTAAAGTCAACCCCGCTCTTCCGTACCCACAAAATCAGTCTGAAGCTTCTTGACTATATCCAACAGAGCAGTTAGATTAATTAATGATCCTTCTCTTATAAATTCATTCCACTGTTCTGTAATATAGAAATTTTGATGCTACATGCCCTTCTCTAGATACAGTATTTTCAAATTTCTTCAAAACTAATTCGAAAGCATGCATTAAACTAGCAAAAATTCGTTCATGATTCAATTGTAATCTCGCAGGTTCAATTCTTCTTCTTTATTCATTCACTATATTTTTTAATCAGATCACTACCTCAAAAATAAATCACTGGTCTCGCCTCCGGTTTCAATCCACTCACTGTTTCTGAAGTCTGTACTACGAGAACATCAGTTATATGTTATTTACATATGCTTAGTAAGTTTGGCATTTTTAATCTTATCATGAAAGACGCAAAATTCCGCAATCTAATGGAATCATTCGATTCTTTGAATATATATACAGTATATATATTTACAGACGAAATCTATCAGGTCAAATCGGTTAAAAATACAGCAGTCTGTATCGTGTAATTTTAATCTGGTCACTTCGTTACATATAAAATAATAATAATAATAATAATAATAATAATAATAAATAAGACGTGAAACCACTAAACTACTGATACTATGGAAGTTCTTTCTTTTTATCTTACCACTTGACTAAAAGAACACGTTCATATTTCAAGCATGTTTTTACAGATTTTAATTTTCCGTTTTCTAAAGAACTTTTTCAAAATGCTTATCTACATGATTTCAGTGATATCGAGTAGATAAGCAACATTACTGGACTCCCTGAAATGAACACAGAGATACAAAGATCATCAAGAAATGGACACAAACAGAGATTATCAAGGATTAACAAACGAATTTTAAAGAGCTCTTTGTAACGTTGCTAGACTTCTTGAATAGATTAAAATTTTTATGCTTGGATGTTAATGCTAATATTAAAAATATGTTGCTGTGAGTTTATGTACATTGATAAGGATTCTGGTCAAAATGAAATAAACTTGGAATGATTGGCTATCCATGCCATGTGTAGCGTGATAGATAATTAACTTTAAAGTAATAAAAACATTTAATTCCAGGCGATAAACTGACAAAATTAAATTAATGGTTCCAAAGTGTAGTACAATTACTACGAAATGGTTACAACAGTTAATAAGTTACTTTCAACAGTTACAATAGTTAATAAATTAGTTTCAACAGCCAGATAATCGTGTCCTAAATCCGATGGCGTTTCGGAACCTCTTTGGGCTCCGTTATCAGGTTTACAGAGAGCACAAAAAGGGAGGGGGGGGGAAGGAGGAATAATATAATTTTTAAAACTCAAATAACTAAAAAAAATAATTAAAACCCGAAAGAAATACTTATTTATTAAGCATATTCAAATTCATACGCGCATATAATCCAACCACAAACATAGAGCCTTTCTTTGATTGTTGTCTGTCTTGTTTTTAATGTTTCCATTAACAATGTTTCCATGTTCTTTGGAATACAGTCACTGTTAACTTAATACATTTTGCAGGACAGACAGCTGAATCTTAACTACACCATATAAGTCATAAGTCTCATGATGAATCTTAACGACGGACAAACGTTGTGAACGGTAATTTTTTTTTTAATAATACATATTAAAGATACAGATATTTCAAAAACTATTTTTAGTGCATATTATACATATTTCAAAAAGTACCTCCTGCGCGAGTATTGGGTACTACTATATTATAGAAACACTATCATATAAAAATTATAATAAATGAATACTTAAATTTCTGAAATTTAAGTTTATGAAATCAGAAACAAGTACCAGTCGGTAGCAACACCAGTAGGACCACTGTACCTATCATTAACTATTATGACATCACGTAGTAAGCCCCTCAGGCATACTGATGAGGTGAGACCGAACTATAAACTCTGCACAGACATTGAGTAGCACTTCCTCATTACAGAACATTTCCTGCACATTTAATTTAACATATAAAGAGCAACTGAGAACTGCGGACCACTTCACCACAAATGAAACGTTTTCCCCCTTATGAAACATTCTAGGTATTGAGCTTCGCAGTCCCAGTGCATCAAAATTGATATTAAGCAACATTAGATAGTTTATTAGATTGCCGTACGACTACATGGACATTTAGTTCACAAACGTCCTTTTCCTGAACAATAGCTTGCGTGATGGACACTTTCTAATAGTCTCCCTCCTGCTCAGAACCACGTGATACAGATATTGAGTAAGTTACAAACTCATTATTTTCAACCACTTAAGAACATAATAATAATTAGGTATCTAAAGATTACTACAGCTCATTCTTTTGTAAAACAATAAGGAAAACAAATGCTGGTTTCTAGCCTGTTAAATTAAATCTATACGGAATTCTTCATAATGGAGTTCTCTTTTTAAATGAGTTCACCCCTCCTGGGTTAGGAAATTCTCTCATACTTTTCATGAGAAAAGAAGCAAAAACTGTGATAGTTGGTTGGTTATTGTAGGCGCATCAACAACTTATACCATTTTGCGCCGTATATAATTTGTCTGTAAATTGCGTGGGTTCTGTGATCGATCTGCTATTTGCTACAAGAAAAACACAAGTTTCCAGAAGGGAAAAACCATGCTGTCTTCGCCTGAGCTGAGAAATCAGCCACGTTGTGAAAAATGACATAAAAATTCCTTGTGTCATTGACGGGATTTGAACTCAGGTCTCTTCCAGTTGGTGGGGGAGGAGGGTGATAATACCAACTGTGCTACCCACAAGGGGAACCACTCTGCATTATTTTAGTTTAGTGCATTGCATCACCGTAGTCGAGTGTTCAACGGCGCAAGCACAGCCGAATCCATGTGATATCGCAAAATTTGGTAACATTCTTGCAGTCTTTAATAAACAGGAGTTATTTTGAATTTATGGATTTAGCGGTAGGTATATTAAAGGGTAGTCACCAATAACTGTCTCTTAGAACTAAAAATCCCAAGTGCTGCGGATTGACTACGATTAAACTTCTTGAAATAAGAAAAACAGTATTTTTGATTAGCTTTTTTTTTTCCTGTGAATATTAACAAAACGATACTTTGTACTGGAATGTACAAAATTGTAGCTCAGCAATATACTGAACTGTCCAGGACCTATTATATTACACTGTCTCTCCAGGTGAAATAAAAACCAGTTATTTTTCTTCTACACATTAAATCAACATACATACACAATAAATTAACAAGAAGTTCTAAATAGAACTAATGGAGCCTGTTTTAAACTTGTTTCAGGATGATGGATCGAAATCAAATTACCTACATCGGGTTCCCCTGGATCTCCACCCATCTGATGTAAAATTGGTTTGTATCGGACTATAAAGAGTTCTAAAGTCGCGATGCTTATAATTTAAGTGCCCGTAATCTTGTTCCAAGATGGCAGATCTGTCAATTTAAATACCCTAAGAATTCTCCCCCCACATCTCGCATATGTTGACTATGAATCTGGTTTGAATAGGATTGTAAACACAGCAGTTACTAGGACAGACACAAGCACACGTGGTGATTTCATAATCTTACTTTTCTTTTCTTTCGTAAAGTAGGTTAAAAATTAAAATGATTTATAAAAAAATATTCGTCAAAATTTATGAGTAAAACTTTGAGATTTGAACTAGTTACAGTTTTGGAGTTCTCATAGAAATTTCATAGTTTTGGGTGTTTGAAAGGAGGGTGGGAGATTATACTTTTTACACCAAATAGAACATTGTGAAAACGTTTCTATGAAAGAGAAAAAACCGGGTTATTTTACGTAATTAAGTAATTACTGATGCAGTGAAGTTTAAAATATTAAGCACAAATTAATTAAAAAAAAAACGTAAATTATAGATCACAACCTTTATCTGAAATATAATAATTATATTTCCATCGTAAAAACTTGTAAGGTTGCATTTATTCAGAAAGTAGAGCAGAAGTCTTTCAAGATGGGAACTAATGGAACAAAAGAATTATACATACTAGCTTCAACTCTGACTTCCATTTGTACATTTAATGGTGAACAAAAAATTTGTGCTAATTTCTTATAATTTATGTGAGCTACTTTAAAAGAGTTTAAATTGTGGTAAAATGTAAATTCCTATGTTCTTCACGACAGCTATTAGTTTCCTAGGCTACAGCTAGAGTAAACTACAATAAAACATCAAGAGATTTCCTTTTCTTCTTGTTCTTCATTAGATTAGATGCGTTGGTTCCGCATTCCCTTCATCACTGTTGTTCAGAACATACCGCAGGCATGACCACCTGGAAATCGTGACTGACCTTTGTCCATATGTGTAATGGACTAGCGTATGCTTAAAAGATAAACTAGATGGAAAAAAAATGAAGCAGCAACAAAGAGAACACACGTCTTCATTACATGAAATAGGTGAATGCAAACACGTTGTGTGCATGAGTCGAAGGGATGCATATTTACTTTGTTACAAAAAGCCTTTATATTATGGATAGAAATAGTTCAAAAGGGGAAGTCAGGGAGAAATATAATTATAAATCCGCCAATCGCTTTGTTATGGACATGTGTTGTGTCTTATATAGGGCGGCACCCAAACGTTAGTTTCACTCCGCCATAGTGTACACTGCAATGAATAGAGAACTCTGTAAAATGGCCAGAAATGAATATGGTGTTGTGTCTGCACACTGTGTCCCTTGTGTCGTTTTGTTTGGAGCAGCAATCACCAGAAAGGCTGCTCCCTAGTACCTGTCCACGCCACGAGGCGGACCTCAACAGTACGTGTAATGTCAAAAAAAAAAAAAAAAGTCAATCCCAGTGGATGCCACTTGAAACCGTACAAACGGGAGCCCAAACTAGTGGTACCAGCAAAAAAATAAATAAATAAAAAAAAGGAAAAAGTAATTAAATAAAATAAAAATGGTAAAAGGAAAGAAAAATTTAAATTACCGTAAATAAAAAATGAATGTCATAGATACCTTCAAAATAAAATAATAATAAATATTGAACACGAAAAGAGAAGCGAGATGCGGTAACATAGTGTGCATAGTATTAGGGTCAGGCGCCACCTGTGGTTTCCCACATATGCGCCATATGTACGCTGTGAAGAAATACAGTACTACTGTAAATGCCAGAAAAGTGTTATGTGTTGTATATGACATATTGCGTTAGGTTCTGTTGCGTGTCCTGGCATTTGGCCGCAGGGCCCCTGGTGGAACTCCACGATGCCCGCACACACCACTAGGAGGTAGCCAGGCTGCCCATTATTCTCTGGCTTGTCCCCGTTTTCTGAGAGTCTCTTGCCCCGCCATAACGATCTGAGATCAGTTGGTAGTTCTGGAGACCACGTGCAGATCTAGGATGATCCGTCTATACTTTTTCTGTACAAAGTAGGGAGACCAAAAAAAAAAAAAGGTAGAGTCGGGGAAGTACAGAGTGTACGCAAGAAAGGAGCGTGTAGCTAGAAATATGGAGGATGTAGGCGAAGGCATCCTCCAGGTTATCAATGGAGCAATAGGCGCCATCAGATGAAAGGGGAACCAGGGGAGGAGGATAAATAAGACAACAGCAAGAGAGCTGCGTGTAAGTTGCCACTGACGAATCAGGTGGCCCGTAGGCCAGTTGATCCTATCCAGGTTAAGAAAGGTTGGCCAGTTAGGTAAGGATCAGATGTTTGGGGTGTTCCTATTTTGCGTTGGCAATAGGGTGCTTCGTCTTGTGAAGAGGGCTTGTGCAAACTTGGTAAACTCATAGTATAAATAAATAAATAAGATCTTTATTGTACAGTTCACCGGTACACGCAGGTATCGCGACCATACAATACCCTTCACGGCACCATGCCAGGGGTTAACAAACGGCAGAGATAATAAAGGAATTGTAAAGATTAATTATAAGCAAATTATATAATAATAAAAAAAAAAAAAAGTACTCATAGCAGATAACATTGACTTGAAAGGAAAACTAATACAAAATAACAAAAATAACAAATTGTGATAACAAAAGCTTTTCCTCAAGTCCAGTTTTCTGAGAGTCTCTTGCCCCGCCATAACGATCTGAGATCAGTTGGTAGTTCTGGAGACCACGTGCAGATCTAGGATGATCCGTCTATACTTTTTATCATCTATGATTTTAAATAAGTCAGCATCCAGGGATTGAACCAGGTGGAGCTTCTGATAAGGGAGGAACCGATCTTTCAAATGTAGTCTCGAAGGAAGAGCAAGAAGCTTGGGAGTGGAGCGGAGACCACTAGTAGTAGTGGTTTTCTTCTGTGATGAATAAGTGTTCATTTCCTTGAGTTCATTTGTGTTCATTCATCTTGTACACGAGTAAACAGGATGCTGCGGAGGTCCTCATAGTGTTGACAGGTATATACTAGATGGTTCCAGTCTTCTATTTCACCACATGCACAGGGGTTATGAATGATTCCCATGGATGTTAATTTGTGGTTTATTGATCCGTGTCCAGTAATGAGGTAGGTGGTATAAAGACCAGGAGAGAACCAATTTGGAGACTTGGGAAATACGGCATTCACATAAGGTATAAATTTCCTTGATTGGGCCCTTGTCGGTAGCAGTCCATCTGTCCTGCCAAGTCTGAAGTAGTAGGATGGCAATTTGTTTCTTTTCCTGCCTGATTTCATTCAGGTTATTGATGGAGTGTTCAAGAATAGTTGCTGGTATGCCCCTGGATAGACCTGGATAGTGGAGGCCCCTTCGAATAACCTCCAGATCTAGCGGAAGGACGCCCGCAAGAGATGCGGTAACAGGTAGATTAACCAACAATCGTCATGTAACCTAGTCAGGAGAATTGCAATCAGAAGTCTAGTCATTGGAGATAATCAGGAGGCATAGCTAGGTAGCGGGTGTTGTGTAATAAAATTTCAGGTAGACTTGGCCAGGACGAAATCGGAAGACACGTGGTAGAACAGAAGACTCAGTCGGGCTGATGCCAGAATCACATGAAGAAGAGAAACATATATAGTGAACGATGACAGGTTCTGTACAAAGTAGGGTAAAAACATGAACGTTAATCAATAATAAATTCTGGTCGAGGCAGGTAACTATATCATAAGAGACTGCATTAAGTCATAAGACAGATATCCTGACATTATGGAAGCCAGTTAGCTGGCGCCGTCTGTTAAAGATTTCTTTGGCAAATCCTTGGAAGATTTCAAAAGTTTCCTTATTTGTACGTATTTCCTTATTTGAAATTAAATCATGTTCATTTTCAGGCATCTGGAATACTGAATACATCAGTTGATCTTGGATATCCCTTGCATATCGGTGGTGACAATCAGAAAAGATAAGATAAGAATTAAAACTAATGTTAAGGGCTCTGCTCCAATGCAATCAACAAAGTTAACCAGGCAGTGAGCGAAGTTTGTTGCTGATGCTGAAAGGCTTCTTACCATATGGATTCAGGATTATGCTCAATGCTTTGCGCTCTTGAGTTCAGCAATAATTCAAGAAGAGGCCAAGGTTAGCCTTTATAAGAATCTTAAATAAGAGCAGGGTGAAAGTTCTAATGCCATAAATATGTACTTCATTCTTTCAGTATTTTTTTCGACATTTTTCTTTTTGATGATGTTTTGACAAGTCATTGATGCTTTCCTATTAGTCTTTAATAAGTTACATTTACAGTATGGTTGCATGGGTACAATATTATAGGTCATTTTATTTAAAAAAAAAAAAAAACACCTTATCTGGCCACTGGGACGAGAACATCCAAATTTTTAACTTTGCTGTTATGAGAAATATACTTCGACTTGCGATCTCAGACGCGATTTTCAAGAATCAATTGTGCCAAAGTGCGAGGAATGCCTGTACACAGCAGCCGGTTTTTATAGCTGATTTTTAACATACACATATAATGATTTATATAAATTTCCAGATGATCTATCAGGAATGTGTCGGTGACCTATCGGTTAGGAAACATCGATTTAGAGAACCCAACTAGAGAAAAGCTGCTTTAAGTAAGACTAAAAATAATTCTCACCATTTATTAATTACGATTTTACACCAAAGTTTAATCACCTGAGTCTGTTATTTAATTTATCGATTACGTCAAACATAGTTTACTTGGTTTTTATCTGCCTTTTTAAACTAAAAAAAAAAAAAAAAAAAAACACCAGTTTTTATACATCGGAAAGTGATCCACCTGCTGGTGAAAACACAACATTAAAACAGGAAGTGGTTCCCATTCATGGTTCTTGGCCAATAGCGTCGATCCTATGGCTACGCGCAAACGTTACAATATATCTTTTCCTACAGGATGTCATGCATTTTATCACGCACAATATTGTGGTGAACCTTGATGTTTAGTCAGCCAGTCAGATTCGAGGAACCAGACTGTGGCGTCGCCCTTTCATTTCAAGCTAGATATCGCTTGTACGCAGATATCCTACTTTCAAAGTACAATGTGTATTTTTACTTATTTGAATACGGTACTACAAAAAGGTGTCATATGCAGCAATAAGAGCAGAGCGGAAAACAATGAAATATTTAACCTAATGATTATGGTTTTCCGAACTGATGAATGAATGGAAAAAATTGCTAGCATATTATAAAGTTATAAAACTCGAAAGATAGTGTATAATAATAATAATAAACAGGCAGATGGGCTGCTAATGCAACTCATGGGGTGTTGTCAACGATATACAGTAATTTTATCAGGAGGGATAAGGAAATTATTATGCCATCGTATAAAGGCAATGGTTAGTACATATCTTGAGTACTGAATACAAGTCTGGAAGCCTCATTTTAAGAAGATGTGGAACTGTTGGAACGGGCAAGAGAAGAGCAACGAGATTAGTGAAGGGAACAAAAAGGATGCTCTTACCAGGAAAGGCTTCGGTTCTGTAAATTGCATCATCTGGAGACAAAATGGTGCAAGGGGATCTGACTACGGTGTTTAAGGCTTTATATGTGTTGAGTAAGCTCAATGCTGATGGCATCTTACCTCTTGCACACACACGTGGGAGGGCATAAATTCAAATTGCGGAAGAATGGTTGCAGAAAGGTTGCGCGCGGAAATTTGCCTTCAGTCAGCTGGTGGTTAAACTTCCATCTGTTGTTGTTGTTGAAATGGGTAATTTGAATATATTCAAGGAGGAACTAGACAACGATGGGACAGACGGGTGATGTGGGTAGTTTATTTTTTTGGCTGGTGTTGTATAAGCTTGCTTTTTATGCATCATATTAATACTAATAATAAATATGAGAGAGTTAGTAAAAAGTTACAAAATTTTTGGAAATAACTAAAATAAAAATAAAAATAAAACAAGAGAAAATTAAACTAAATTAAAAAATAAACTGAAAGGAGATAATGCAATTAACAGTCATCTGTGGTCCGCTATCCACTTTCATTAATTGAAGACAAAGTTTTATTGTTGAGAAAATCATGTCAATTCAGATGAGTCTTTCTGTGTTAGAATTGAATTATAGAAGTTTCAGCCTAGATTTGTGTTCTGTAATACTTTTAAAAACATATTTTGTATAGATATATTACTAGAGTGTTGCAGAAAATGGTGGTGTTGGAGGGGAAACATGTTAGGTTTTGAAATGCGCTTCTGTAAATGATCGATTTGGAATTGTGGTCCAGTTCAATCATAGGTACCAGTATTCTACTCCTTTATGGCATTCAAAAATACTGAAATGTATTTGAAACCTTTGAAATAGGGGCGATTTTGATTTATTTTAAAGTGATTAGGATCATTCTGTGTTGTTTTTATTTACTTTATTTAAAAACTATTTTACAAAATTAAATTTTAGTATAAATTTACTCTAACATGGAGCTTTATTTAAAGATTCAAAATGATACAAAATTATATTCGAAAAATTTTTCACAAGGCTAGATGAGGTTAACATGCGCGAAGCAGTTCGTACTGTTAAAGAGAGTAGTGTACCTTAAGTTAGGCAGCTGAAACTTTAGAAAGTTCCATACAATACAATCATTAGAAGAGCTGCAGCAGATAGTGAAGCTGTGTATTTTATAAGCAATCCTGGAAACAAACTGGTGTTAATGAATGCATAGAACAAGCTTTTGTGAAATGTTTAATCTACCTATCGAAAAGAGGCTTTAGCTTGACTTCTAGAAACATTAGTAAATATGCATATAATTATACAAATGACAATAGTTGATTAATGAATTTAATAATTTTCAGTAGCAGATTTATGAAATACCAAGACCAACGAACCAATGGCGCCTCCGTAGCCAGGTGGGCAGGGGCAGCAGTGCGTAACACACGCTTCTTGATTAGACCGGGGTTCGAGCCCGTGGCCACCAAATACGGAGAATGCGGAAAGGTCAGGGAATGACCACCGCATATCCCAGGAGCAATATGGCCTTAGTTGCTAATGCTCCTAAAACCAAATAACAACAACAACAACGAAACAATGATCATTTTCATATATGACTCAAGATTCAGATTGATTTGAAACTGATTCTCGTTTGGAAAGAGTATGGAACACTCTCTCTCATCTCTTTAACATCAGGTATCATGGCAACGACCTAGAGAGGCATCAAGTTTAACGGCCGCACCGATAACCACATTGGTGAAGCCGTGTACAGCACCTTTACACTTCAGAAGCATAGCGATGAACAACTTCCCAAAACTCTCCATGCGTTAAAATATTTTTTGTAGAAGAGTGTATTTCAAGTCCTCTTATCAGCCTCGCAAACCTCACAATCATTTGACTGTCATAGATGATTTTCGCCCTGTTAAACATTTGACTGGCCACTCAATTTTGGGTAGTCATGATTTCACAATTATGATTCATGAAAATAGGGAATATCCTTTCAGACTCAATATCATTAACTCTAATAATTATATCAAGTTTGAATATTACAGTGAGTACTATTAATTACAATACTATTCTACAAAAAATCTGATGGAATTATTTTTGTCACTTAACTTTTTGACACCAGTGTATGGAACAAAATGTTTGAAGACAGAGAGATTCAAGATTTTTCGACAATTTTCAGGAATAAAAATAGTTGATCACTTTTTGTCTTATCTTTTATTTTATCTCTGAAAGATTCTATTGGTGTCTAACTCAGATTTAAGAAACAGTTTCTTTAAAAATACTTACAAAGGGTTCAATGAAACTGAAACAAAGTCTAAAGTGACAGTTATTTTAAGTGGAAGGCTGATGTTTTTACAGTTCCAAATCTGGGCTAAACAGTAGTCAAAGTTTGGTAACCTACTCCAAATAATTAAATTATATATTTAATATAGTAAATTTCTTCCTTAGCCATAATTAAACGGTCTATTTATGTCTGGCATATATTTATACCTGAACCGACTTCCTTGTGTCTTCAGCTATTCTATTAGTATATTTGCTGAGTAATTTTAATTTAGTAATTAGCGTAGGAAGCTACTATCACTATAACAGTTGTCTCAGAATTTAGGTTTCTAGTAAGGAAGTGAATGAAAAAAAAAAAAGACATTTCTTGTTCTCTACTTCCTTTTGAACTTGGAGAACGAAAATGGCCTTCTACTGCGAAACAGATTTGCTGTTAGAATGCAAAAGATCGAGTGTTTTCTTTGACAAAACAGTTAAAAAGAAAAATAACATATACGCTTCATTTCTTTCAGGTACAATACTTGAACATACGGACATCGACCTTCGTACTGATTTCCTCTCTGTTTCGCTAGCTTCCCCTTAAGGATAACACTACTGGATTGTTTTTTTTTTTTTCAAAATATTTTGCGAGACGGTTTCATTTTCTTAAACTACCGTGAAAATGATCATGCCTTGTATGTTTAATTTCCAATACTAATTCCTCGGCTCGATAGTTCACAATCATTAAAATTTAAAAGTTTATTTGCATATTTTTGCAATGAAAAAATTATTAAGGTGAACATCAAGCGAAAGGAATCACTGCGTAAATTTGTAGAATATAATGAACATTTTCTTACTTTTATTTCTAATCTAGCCCGCTACCGCAGTAACCTCACTCCTCTGATATCGCACCACTTGATTTTTGACTTGGAAGAGTCCTGAGAGCCACACTATCGTTGTATTTTGCATTTTCAGTGTCGGGAATTTATTGACTGTAACGACGCTCATAGTTAATAAATACTTCGCCCCCTAGTAGTGACACATCGGACTTTTATTTTCATAATGTTTACATGCTGAATCTCAGACTTATGTGATAGAGTTCAACTGAAAAAAAAAACTTCATCCAAAGTGACTTTTGAAAGATGCAGTGGGGCAAGAATACTCAACCAGTGGCGCATCCATCTCCCAAAAGTAGTGCATTTTGTTTCATTGTAAAAATATATGGTTTAATGAAAATAATGTGATTAATTCTGAATTCAACCAAGCCAATCACATTATTTTCATTTGCTTTGTTGGCCTTACACTGTACCATTTGTTTTATGCCATATATGGTTTATATATGATTTACACATATACTGGTCAAAAAACCACAACTCTTTGTATTAAGGCAGTCGCAGACAGAATAAATGCAAATAGATGGAAAGAAAACTTTGACGTAGGGTGATGACGTGTTTCCTCCTTGTTGAGAATAAAGACTGCACAGGCTGTTCGACTGTAATCTCTAGCCAGAATGGGGAAAACGCGTCATCGATCAGACTTTGAAAAAGGTCTTATCGTGGATGCACGTTTAGCAGGTGCCACGATTCAAGAAACAAAAGACATAACTGGTTTCTCAAAAGCATCCATCTCAAAGGTTTTTAATTACTGGAAAGCAAGCATTTCTTCCACATCTCAAAAGCATAAATGAGGTAGAAAAACAATACTTCAAGAGGGAAACCACCGGACTCTAAGGTGGACTGTACGAAAAAATAGGACATCCAGTGTGCAACAAATAACATCTGAATTCAACCAAGCCTAGAATTGCCTTATTTAAACCCATACCATGCGCAGGAACTCAAAGAAATTGGGTACTGAAAATCGCTTGACTGTTCGGAAGCCACTTGTTTCGGAGAAAAACAGAAAATCCGCTTGCAGTGGTAACGAGAACGTGGTGATTGGACAGTGGAACAATGGAAGAGAGTCATGTGGTCAGAAAAATCACGATATGAACCGATGGTAAGCAGAGTGTGGCGAGAACCTCACGAAGCGATGGTGGTACCTGCTTACTGACAACCCAAACATGTGGAGGTGGTGTTATGATATGAGGAATGTTTTGTTGACACGAACTGGGTTCGTTGATACCAGTGGAAGGTCGAACGTCATCCAGGGAATACCTGATATTTTGTATCAGATCTACTGCACCCTGCAACGTTACTTTTATCCCGAAGGTGATGGCCATTTTATGGATGACAATACAACAGCGCATCGTGCAAGAATGGCTCAGAGAACATAATGGATTTCCACCATTTTCCCTAGCCCACACATCAATCTGATCTCAATGCTATTGAGAATGTACGTGGGATATACTGTAAGAGAGCTATTCGGCAACGAAGTCCTCTTCCTTCAACTTTGTCGCAGTTGAACAATAATTAAACTTAGACCAAAACGCACTAACACACCTTAGACTGCTGCTCCGCACACTTGCTGTTATTCGAAAAAAAGGCGGCCCAATTCGATACTGAATAAAGGTTCGTATTTTTTGGCCAGTGTATGTATCAGTATGATATAAAGAGAAATAAATTTAAAAACTGGTCCATCTAAAATAACATATTAGCAAGCTGCTGTTATTGCTGTGAAACATCACAGTGGGGGTATCATTACTTTTATTGTTTTACGAAGTACTCTATCTTATTAAGATGTAATTTTTCTGGTAGCAGATAATATAATGCGAACTTTAAAATTAAAGTGTATAAATGCAGCGAGTGGTTGTCTGGTCCAACTTCCGGACCTTGCATGCAACAATTAATTTGATTTCCAGTGGAGAAAAAAAAATTATCTTGACCAAAACGATTTCCTCGAACAATAAAACCATTTACTATTTCTTCTAGACTCAATTTCTTTGCTTAAGCACACCGCAGGTTAAAGCAATGAATTCCGTAATTTGACACTTCCAGCATATTCGTTGGATATATCCAGGTTCAGCGAAAGCACGTGGCCTGAGTAACAATGTTAACCCGACACCCTTTCTAGAGATGAGGAGCCGGTTGCATTCCGAACTCTGCATTTTTTTTACTGACTGAAAAGACACACCCACATGTTGAATGATGAAGTGATGGCTTCCGCAGGCGAAGCAAAAAGATTTCCAGCTGAGCAACATCTTTTCCTTTCGTTCTGAAAGTTCATTCATATCCCTCCATAATATAAGTAATATAAATATATAACGTAAAAATAAAACGATAACTCTTAGACCGGTTTTGTGAGTGAATGTGATATCAGCACTGTTCATTCTCTCTGGCATCAAAATGCTCTTACCTGCCTGAATAACTCGAAAGAATTGGAACAGGGAGTATGGAGAAGAGGAGTGCCAGTTGGGAGGGGAGAAATACAGGCGAAATTAATTTCACTTTTTATTTTCTTTTATTTTTATGTAGGAGGGTTACGATATGGTCAACGTTAATGTATACAGATGAATTAAAATATTAAAATTAGCAGAAAATAGGTACAGAAACGTTAAACTTACATTTATTTTTGTTGTTTTTATTTCGTCTCAGAATTTTAGCAGTTAGTAATAAATCGAAACTAAATAGGGTGAATGTGAAAAATGATCAGTAAAAGAAAAAAAAAAATAAGCATTACAGTATAGTGGATTATATCTAATAATTATTATATTCAAGATAAATATTAAATAATGCTGGGACAACTTAAAAATTTTTTTTAATATGCCACGCTGCGACAGCGTCTTTTTAACATTAAGGTTCTCGGTAGCATCACCAGCAGCAGCTACAATTTCTGTCAAATGTCAATTAGTTCCTCCAAGAAACAGGCCACAACTTAGTAATTTGGTCACCAACTTCCTTAACTGGGCACGTTGAGATCTAGTACACAGACTAGTGAGTACCTTGGCCAGGAAATGAAGTAGTGTAATACGCTTAATCGTGAATCGTTAAATTCAAAGTTAAAAATACGAATTTACGAAAACGTCAAAGTAATTTCATATGGTTTTCAAGTTAAGGAAACCAAAAGGTGGGCAATAAAGCAGAGACTGATCAAAATGATGTTCCGGAAATAATGGAAACCAGAAAAAGAAAAATCGTATTTCTTATAAAAAATATGATTTTATTTGTTAATATAATATAGCTTTTAGAATCCACATTTGATTCGAACTGAATGAAATGAAATTATGTAGCATCTTCTTTCGAATTCAACAATTCATGATTTCATAATACACATAACACATAAGCAGTATTGAATGCATAGACCTGGCATTTTCGAATGTTTACTTCTTGATATCTCCCTCCCCCCACCACACACTAAATACAGTTACAGCTGAATTGCACTGTTTCGGTTATTTCTTCGGTTAGGGAACAGCGGTACCAGGCATGTTTCATTTATTCCTGAATTAAAAGGACAGGGTATCTCCCAAATGTGTTTCCAACTTTGACCTCTGGTTCATTGACTTGGAATAGCTTCATTACCGTGTGCTTTCGACCTGAACGATGCTTATCAAACGCCTACACTCACTTATCCCCCACTCCAAATCCAACTTTGTCTCCGTATTGTGTACTATCCTCGTTTGTTTGCATATCTGAATGAATGAAATCACCCTTGATCATTTGGAATGTTCCGTGAACCGACAAATCTTTCCCAATAGTTTTGTTGGCCTTCACGTCATCGCTGACGGTGAAATAAAAGAAAATTACACGGAAGAAACGTAACAACTTAAAATTCATAGCTCACAACATCTCGGATTGGTTGGAAAAGAATCTTAACAAAGCTTCAATTAAGTGTGCGTAGAAAAGAAGGCCAAACAATGCAAGAAATTACTTTTATCTTCAGAAACTTTATAATAAAACAGGACAAGTGGAATAGTTAATCCACTTCTTCCGGGCCAGATGAGTATGAGTATAATCTTTATCGCAAATGGTAACAGGGTTACAGAAGACTAATAATCATTATTATACTGTATGTGGTTAATAATGATTATTAATCTCTATGACCGGATTTGTAGACGACAAATATTTGAAGATACCTATAGACAAGTTACCCTGTAGGATCTGATGCGTTTCCTCTAATCTGGGGCTCCCATAATTCAAAAACGGCAAAATTAACTTGGACTATCTACGCCACAAGAGAATAACAACTCAAGTTAGAAACTTCTGAGATTTCTAAAAGGTACTGTAAATAAGTGCATACTAATATCTCTATATGGTTAAGAATAGGTACATTGTAGATGTTGCAACTGTATATAAACTACATACTGTGTATATAATTCTAAACTGCCCAAAAACTAACTCTTATTATAGCTGTAATAACTCTATAATAGCTCCTGGCACTATGCCTGTATATGCTTAATTTATGAATTATTGATATAGTTATTATATGTTGTTGTTTTTTTGTTATTTGGTTTTTAGGAGCATTAGCAACTAAGGCCATATTGCTCCGGGGATATGCGGTGGTCATTCCCTGACCTTTCCGCATCCTCCGTATTTGGTGGTCATGGGCTCGAACCCCGGTCTAATCAAGAAGCGTGTGCTACGCACTGTTGCTCCTGGCTACGGAGGCGCCCAGTTATTATATAACTCTACTATGGTTATGGTTTTATTTATTTATTTATTTATTCAGTTGGAGATCATAATCTCACACCTGGACAGCAAGATGCTAGCGGAGTTACATTAGTCACAAATCAGTAAATACAATAATGATTATAAGACTCAAGAGATAAATAATTAGTGTATAACAATAATAAAATAGAAGGTTTATGAAGTTATGGGAATAAATAAAATAACAATAAATAAATGTATAATAACAAGAGTAATTAGATGAAATTAATTTTATAAAAATGAACAGAAATTGATTAATGTAATTAGTAGGGAAATGGTCTGAGGTCCATTTTGAACTTCACGTAAAAAGTGACCACTGGCAAATCCCAGGCCGAAAAAACATCACATCCTGAATTGGCCCTGTCAGCCGCCGACGCGAGGTTTCTGGTTTGTAGATTTATTCAAACTGTTTCTGGAAGCACTCGTGCTGCGTCAGAATTGAACCACGCAGAAGGTTTCAGCTAGGATTTGTTTTCTGTATTTCTTTTCAAAACATATTTTACTTAGGTCTATTTCAAGGATGTTACAGAAATTAATGGTATTTGAGGGGAACATGTATGAAATACATGTTAGGCTTTGAAGTGCGTTTTGTAGAGAGTAAAGTTGTAATTTTCGTATCTTCTTCTCTTCCCGCTTCATAGAATGTTGTCAATGTCGGGGGCATCCAAAGTGTGTAAGTGTAAAAAAATGTAGAGCGTGTTAGTTGTCAGATGGCCCCAGGGGTCCCCCCATCTCCGCGTTATGTACCACAGAACTCTGTAAAGGCCAGAGGTTTAAAATGCGTATGTTTATGTTGTGTAGTGTCGTGTTCTGTTGTTCCTCTGACCATTTAGTCGTTGGGGCCCTGGTGGGACACCCCGTTGCCCACACTTATCCCCGAGGAGGAAGGTCAGGCAATAGAGAGATCGCTTAGGTACTCTGGCAGGCCCTGCCACCTAGTTTCCAGAGATTTCAGTGGCAAGGGCCTATATATATAAAAAATAATAATAATAAAAACTCGTATATTTAGTTTGAGTATAACAAATTATACTGAGGAAGACTGAGGAAGGGGAAGGAACAGGTAGAGTATGGAGATGATAGAGAAGGCATCCCCAGCAAGATCAGTGGAGACAAGCTCCACCAGGAGGGAAAAAAATGGGGGGGGGGGGCAGAGACAGAAACCCTTTCCTCCCCCTGCCTAGGGAATGGGATTTAAAGTGAACCGGTTTAGGGCACCCAGTTCAGATCGCCAGATGGAGTGAAAGCAGCCAAGCTGTGTGTGTGTCCAAAGTGTGTAGAGTGTCAAATGGCCAGAGGTTCCCCCCATCTCCGCGTTGCTTTCACTCTAGGTGTACCAGTTCACTGGGAAAGCCATAGATTTAAAAGTGTGTGGGTCTTGAAGTATAGTGTTGTGTATCGTTGTTCCTCTGGCCATTTAGCCTCTGGACCCCTGCTGAGGCTCAACGTTGCCCACACTCATCCCCGTGAGGCAGACCAGGTACCCAGTAGTTTAGATATTATTTACTGTGGCAGATCCTGCCACCTAGTTTCCTGAGATTTAAGTGGCTAGGACCTTTACAAAAATAAAATAAAGATCTTGTACGTATAGTGTTGTGTACCGTTGTTCCTCCGGCCATTTAGCCGCCAGACCTCTGCTGAGACCTCTCTCTCTCTCTCTCTCTCTCTCTCTCACACACACACACACACACACACACACACACACACACACACACACACACACACACACACACACACACACACACACACACACACACACACACACACACGTCCTGGATGATGGAAATGTATATATAATTGTATATAAATCTATGTAAGTTTTGTATATATATGAATGTGTGTAAACTGTGTGTATTAATAAATGGAAAATGCTGAGGCCCAACGTTGCCCCACTTTCGCCGTGTGGAGGCAGATCAGGTACCCAGTAGTTTAAGATTTACTTTCAGTGGCTAGGACCTAAAAAAAAAAAAAAAAAAAAAGGTAATAGCGTAGCGTAGCTGGGAAGCGCTAGGAGAGAGCCAAAAATGGTGGTCGAAATGGATTTTAGATTGTTGAATTTAGTTTGTGTGGGGCACAAACTAAATTCAACAATTCTAAATCCACTTGCGTGCAGGTAGAGTGGGGGGAGAGGGAAGACTTGGGGAGAGATACACAGAAATATGGAGCCGATAGAGAAGACAACTCCAATTACAGTGGGGCATGCCCGTGCCTCACCAGAGGAGAAAGTGGGAGTGGGAGTGGCGGGAGGGGGACAGCGAGGCCGCCTACTCCCCCCGCCCAGGGAAGAGAAGGGAAGGCAAGGGAGCCGGCTCAAATCGCCTGTACGGCACATTGGCAATAGCTGCCGGTTGCGGTTGACAGCCAATAGAAAAATCGTGACTATGACAGCACTTGCTTGGTGTGTGTAAACAGCTGACTAAGGGTTATAATATTTCGTGTAACAATGAGGTGTTTCCACGGTGTGATGTTCGGGTTTGCAAATAGAACCGCCGTGGAGATTGTGAAAGGCTTCCTTGTGACGCAATTCAACCATTGCAGGTGCCAGTATTCTAATCCAAGATGGCGTTTCAGGTAGGAGGGCGGGGCAGATGAACAAATTACTTTGGATCTGTGTTCCCGAATGTACCCCCCCCCCCCACCTAGACAGCAGGCTGTTCAGGTGGGAACCAAATGGATAATAAAACTGATTTAATATTATTATAATAATAATTACAGTATTATGATTAGTCAAGGCCCTCAACTATGAGGGGCCTTGACTAATCATAAAAGAGATGCCGGGTCTTCTTGTAAACGGCATAATCATAAAATAAATGCCGGGATTAACTGGGAGGGGGATTAACAGGAAAATAATATCTAGTGGGAGAAAAGTACAGTAATTACAAATGGACAAGTGAAGCTAAGAACTGTGGAAATATACAAATAGCATTATAACTAGCGCTACAAAGTTCGCTGGTTCACCAGTGGCTAACCACAGGATGATATACAATAAGCTTATAGATTCAACCGTAGAATGATATACAAGAAGCTCAGAGATTGAATTGTTGTTAGAATGATATACAATAAGCTCATAGATTGAACCACAGAATGATATACAAGAGGCTCATAGACTGAACCACAGAATGATATACAAGAAGCTCATAGATTGAACCACAGAATGATATACAAGAAGCTCATAGATTCACACAAGATTAGGTTCCGATGATGTTTACATAGTCTAAATCATATAATATACTGTGCACCATGTCGTATATCACAGAAAATATGATAATGGTCTTCTGTCGAGTGAAAAACACTTGTGGCAGTCAATCCACATGCAGACAAACTTTCAATTTCCCACTTCGGACAGAGGAAACCATTAAGAGTGGCCATAAGAACTGAGTCAACGAGGCACAAAGAGCACAAATGTAAACGACTGGCTTTCCAGTAATAACTCTGTGATACCTTATTACTGACTTGGGAGGAGCTACATATGGAAGGGGGGACACGTTCTTGTCGATTATCGCTATCTGAACAAGTACTGTTTAAATTCTACTTCGCTTAGGTTATTCAGGCACCAATGACTGATTTCCATAGTTTTAAATTTCAACATCTAACTCGATGTCTGTTTAATGTCATCAGGCGTTTCTACAGGAATCGTTTCCATTTTATACCAACATTTCGCAGTTGATTTTTAAATAACTACCAACCTCTAACAAATATATCAATTGCTTTTTTCGTGTCACGTTCATTTTCCAAATGAGAAAACCAAGAAGATTAAGAACATGACTTCTATAATGAACTTTTTTATTACAGTATGTCAGTCCACATGGTGTTTAATGTATGCATGAAATGCATAGTACTACACGTGGGAAATTTATTGCATTGTGCAAGAAGTGGGCATTCTTATGTCGATTGCTCATATAGGAATACGACACTAACTTGTGCAAATTGTTTAACTGCAAATCGCTGAGCGACTCATTCTGTCGGAGCGCTCTTTGTCCTTCATTTCAGAAAGCTCTGTAATTTGTTATGGGCAAGACAGATTGTGATAACTTTTGAAAACTGGATTAAGTTGTGTACGGATGTGATGGATTGGAACTCTGTTTTCCGTTTCTTTTTCTTCTTCTCTTTACTCTGTTTTTCGTTTCTTTTTCTTCTTCTCTTTACTCTGTTTTTCGTTTCTTTTTCTTCTTCTCTTTACTCTGCTTTTCGTTTCTTTTTCTTCTTCTTATCTTTTACTCTGTTTTCTTTCCTGTCTTGCTTTATACTTTCTCTTCTTCTTCTTCTTCTTTTTTCATTTTACCCTGCATATATTACACAACTCTAGTGTTTTTCTGATTTGCATGCTGGGTAGATGGGCACGATGTCAAGAGCCAGTTACCAGGGATGGTAACTAGCTCGTGATAGCTTTTTGCGATGAGCTAGACTAAGTGGCCAGTCACTCAACATAAACAATACAACCTGACACTACACTACGATATATTTATGCCACTACGCTGATTGGCCTTTATCTGTACGGCAACTACACACTATAAACGCGGAGTTGCCATAGTTTGATAGGACCTCAAACACACACCAACATATAACAAAAAAGTACTACATGTCAGAAAATCCTATGTAAATAAATCACACTACTCTGTATGAAACAAACTAAATTTAATGGGATGCAGTATCGATACTGCTCAGAAGAGCTTAAATTTGAAATTAATTTTGAATTTTGACAACTCTTCATAGTATCTCTAAATTATAACTATCTCCAGTCAAAAGTCAAAACCCAGCGAATTACAGACAAGGATGTGAAAAAAAAAAAAAAAAAAAGTTTTCCTTTTGATCCTCAAATAACAGAGTAAACATTACCAGAAATAGTAGAAATGGCAATCTAGAAGAACGCATCCTATCTGTCAAGTTTCTTAAAGGGATTTTAACCTAGACCTCTCCAAACTGAGCGACAAATGGCCAACCTATTATGTTGTCCACTATAATCTATGAAATATGCCTAGATCCAATAGCTGTAAAATAGCAGTACAAATTCACAAGTAAACTGAACATTTTCTGAGATATGCGAGAGCACATTATGCACGCTAGTTGTCAATCAGTATTAAAATCCTTCATCTGGGCTATCTGATATTGTATTTATATCAGCTTGTCAACCACTTGTTAAATAAGTCTCAAGTCATCCATGCGCACCAGCTACCATGGTAATCACAGGGAATAGAAAAAAAAAATTCAAAAAATGAGTTTTGACTGATTTTTCCGGCGATTAGTAAATATTTTCAGTTCACGATGTTATAAAAGCTCTAGTCTACTGCTGTTCGGGAAAAGATGTATATTCACGTCAACAAACTTAATAATAATAAACTAAGCTGCATCCCATGAAATATGAGTTTAAAAAAGATATCTGTCACTCCTCAGTGAACAGACGCCTATGGTAGATATCTAAAAATCACTCTCTTCCTCTCACTTCAATTACATAAGAACATGCAGAATTGCACATATTTCTCATAGTCAGTTATATGGGGCTTGTATCTGTTGAATACAATCTGTATATAACTTGAGTGACTATCTGAGAATCAGCAGACCAGTTGGTCGTGTAATGCGACTAATGAACTGGCGACTTCTGTCGATTCCTCGTCATGAAGTTTTTGATACCTGCTATTGCTTTTGCCTTATGCGCTAACAAACCTGCGGACCAACAAAAATAATAATTACCTGATTTCCACCGGTCCGAATGTAGTGAAATTCGGGATGACTAGGCAAATCTTTCTAAAAAAAAAACAAATATAAAGTTTTTTTTGAAAATCCAATCAATAGGAGTTGAATTATTAAATGCAGACGGGCATTCTTAGACCTCTCGCTCTCTCTCTCTCTCTCTCTCTCTCTCTCCCTCTCTCTCTCTCTCTCTCTCTCTCTCTCTCTCTCTCTCTCTCTCTCACACACACACACACACAGCTGGCACAGAAACAATGGTAGAACAGGAAGAAAGACTGGACATATTAATGTACGTATTATTAATTAAAGAAAGGAAGTCAGAAGGAATTGTAGAGTTTGTCTAACGCTACTTTCAATATCGTAGACACGTGTTCTCCACTACCACAATCGTTCATCAAAATCCTCGCGTAAAACTTGTTGGATAGCAGCCACGAGAGACAGAGAGCTGAAGCTGGCGACGACCTTGGCCCGCACGTGTGATAAATGGCAGAGCCATTCGGAATCCTCTGAATGGTAAGCACAGAGGAATGTGATGCCCCTTTGTCACCAGGAGGAGATGATGTGGCAGGAGCAAGCTATATTTAGTTCCGCGTACGACATGCTACTGCTGCCACCGTCAGCCCTATTTGGTGACACGCACCCCTAGTGCACCAGAGAATCTCACTAACTGGTGAGACGGAGCGATAAAGGGGTGTAAACAGGTAACGACGGTGTAGTTTATCGAACGAAGACATCTGCCTGAATTTTAAACCCAGGTACGACCAAGGTAAGTTGTCTTATCCATATTCGGTGACCACTCGTAAACTGTGGCCTACTCAATGAAAACTTCAGTTAGTTGTGGAACCCAAGGAAAGTTTTTATAAGTGTGTTATTATTAGCTTTTGATAATGGTGGGTAGCCATTTTGAGCATTCTTTTTTTCGGGTGAGTAAAAATCAAATGATGGATAGAGCTGAATTTACTTATCCAAATTTATCTTGTTGTTCCATACTTTTCCAATTGGGGAATGCCGACTTATAGCTTCTAAAAGAATACCAAACGCCTACGGCAGTGGTTGCAGTGAACATAAACAGCATGTGGACTGACATACTACAATAAAAAAGTACTTTACTCGTATGTATACTTTCTTCATCGCTGTTTTTTAAATTGCCAATCGCTACTAACATCCTAAGATAAGGAATAAGTGGAAAGAGGCCTTACAGTTAGAATAACTCGCTCCATAATATATGCAAATATTTATAAAGTGAATGTTTATGGAATTAAAAATATACATCAGAGTCAGGATACGAAACTGTTTATCTACGGCACTGTTACGCGATGGCTTTAATTTATTTAACTGAATTTATAATTTACATTTGTATTTTATGTTGGAATAATTTTATTATATGTTGCACTATCCAGAATTACTCTGGTAACTGGCCAATAACTACCTTTACTCGATATAATGCAGAATAATCCAGTTGTCGGAGTGGCCTTCCAGTGCTCGCTCTCTCTCTCTCTCTCTCTCTCTCTCTCTCTCTCTCTCTCCCCTACTTTTCAAGTGTCATAATGAAATTGGGTTATTGAATTCTTGAATTTAAATTATTATTATTAAATCGTTATTAAATATTTCAATAATAATAATTCATTTATTTAATAATTGAGTTATTGTTTAATAAATATATAAATCTGTTTAGCAATTTATAGTAAACCATATATTACTTCGATTTATAAAAATCAACAACTTTGTATGATTATATATTTCGTATTTATGGAAAAATGATATTTCCAAATTAACTGTTTTTCTTTCTGTTGACACAGATGAAGTTTATTAGTACTGATTATACACTAATTTGTTAGACGTGCACTAATTATTTCTCCCAGTAATTTGCGTTGACATTTCTTGAAAGATCACTCATTAAAGTTCTTAACGAAGAATTGAATTTTAGAAAAAGTGTCACAAAAGAAACCTTCCATTATCTTTTAATAGAACGTAGTAGAAGCATACCCCAATTTAAAAAAGTAATTCCCTTACGGATGAGTGAGAAAATGTAGGTTTTTCGTGTTTTTTTTTTTTTTTTCTTTTTTTCCATATTTTTTCATTAGTAGATTTTCTATGCTTCACTCTTGCGAAAAGGATAACAAATCAGAAGTTTGAAACTATTCTGTTCGTAGTGATCTGGATGAAGCTATTTTAATTGATTCGAGTACTTTCTCAACTGTTTCTCAAAGGGCTCAACAGTTGAGTATAAAAATGAACGACTAGGGAGAGAAACTGGCTACAGGCTCTCCATGAGAGTATAATGAGTTTATGCCACTTGTCACTCCTTCGGAGAGGTCTGAATTCAAATTCTCAAAAGCTTCGATCGAGGATGTAATTAGCCAATCTTAAGAGGAAGGAATGGAATTTTTCTTATTTCGGTTTTTTCAGGCCACACAGCATGCAAAACGGCTTGTGAACCACACTTGTGCAGATATAATGCATGAATAACCAACGAATTGTGAAAAAGTAGTCGATGGTCACCACATCAGAAACCGACCCCCTCCAAAAAAGAATCATGAATAAATGAATGCCGGTTACAAAAAGGAGTAGCCAGAGTGATGCTCTGGCTACATCTTTCCGTAGCCAGCATTCAATCATTCATTCATTAACTCCGTTTATGTTTATTAATTATATTTGGTCATATTTAGTAACAAAGATCTGTAGGTGTCAGAGAACTTATGATATTTGTTTGTTTGGGGATTTTTTTGGCGCATGGGCGTCTGTGGCCATAGAGCGCCATACATAGGTTAGTATTTATTTATGGATCAAGAGTCAGGAAACTGATTTTTGACTAGCTAAAGGAGGTGGTATACATTGATCGCTTTGAGAAAGGTAAAAATCTTTGAAACATCTGTTTTATTGCCCAAAAGTGAAATAAGCGTTAGTGGGTCTTCAGTTGTGGCTGGAGTGAAGAGATTCTGGCGTTCTATTGCAAATTTAGTGCATTCCACAAGGATAGGTTTCACTGAAAGCACTCTTTTACAGTGATCACACTGGGGGGTGAATCTCTCCTCTTAAAAGATAACCATGAGTAATATTAGTGTGACCTATTCGCAGATGAGCTAGTATTACCTCCTGTTGTCGAATTGCACTGAGGCTTGAAGGTCATTGCTCAAGATTTGGCTTGATACTTCGAAGCTTATTTTCGAGTTGGTTTTGTCATGTTGATTGCCACTGGTACATGCATTTTTCCTGTATTATTATAAACTTGATGTGGAACTCTCCACTGTACATCAGGTGGTAAGTCGGCTGCTTTTGCAGCATTGTCCGCTAATTCATTTCCTGGGATTCCCATATGTCCTGGGACCCAACAGAAGTGTATGGTTCTTCCAAGCTCAGATAAGGAATATTGATAAGGCACATCTACGAACAGTGCCTTATCGATAGTGTTTGGAAGTTGTTCAGCAATGGTGTTTATCGCAATTATAAAGAGTGTAGCACTGAGTACAGAGTCCTGGGGAACTCCTTCTTCTTGAAAAAATAGTTCGGACAGCGAAATTTTAAATCGAACCTGGAAAGTTCGCTTGTATAGGAAGTTGCGTATGAAAATCGGGAGATGGCCCCGAAGTCCATGGCGATGTAATTCGCGGAGTATTCCATACTTCCCCGTGGAATCATAGGCCTTGCTGATGTCAAAGCAAACCATTACATGGTGTTCCGATCTAAGGAATGCATTCCGAATGGAATTCTCTAGTCTTATTAGTATATCTAGTGTTGATCTGTTTTGTCAAATGCCGAATTGTGCAGAATATAAGAGATTGAAAATTTCAAGGTACCATATCAGTCGACGGTTCACCATCTTTTCGAGAATTTTGCAAAGGCAACTGGTCAAGGCAATGGGTCCATAGCTAGTAGGGTTTGTCGGGTCTTTTCCTGGTTTAAGGAAGGCAAGGACTGTAGCGTGGTGCCATTGTTTAGGGAATGTGTCTTCCCGGTAGAGCCTATTGAACAGATCAAGAAGTGACTGCAGTGATTCAGCACTTAGTTCCTGTATCATCGAATAACGGATATTATCTGGTCCTACAGCGCTACGCCTAGATGTTGACAAGGCTCTATGTAATTCGTGGATAGTGAATGGTAAGTTATATTGTTCTTCTGCTTTTGAAGAAAAGTTTAATTTTTGGTTTTCTGAATTTGCTTTGAATCTTCTGAAGGCTGGTAAGTAACTTTCTGTTGCTGATGTTTTGGCAAAAGTTTCCCCTCTTATATTGGCAATTTTGGTAGGGACAGCAATGTTCTGCCCTCTCCATTCCATGATAGGCTGATGTGTCGTTTGATATTTACCACTCATTTTTCTGATTGTTTTCCAAATTTTATGTGTGGGAGTTGCTTGATTGATGGTTGAAGTGAAGCGAATCCAAGCGGCCTTTTTATTACTGCGTCTAACATACCTCGCTCTTGCTCTAACGCGTTTAAACTGAATGAGATTAGCTGTGGTTGGATAGCGCCTAAAAGTATTCCAAGCTTTATTTTGGTCTCTTTTTGCTGCACGGCATTCGTCACTCCACGTCCAGATTTTTGGGTGTTCAGGTAATTTTGAGGAGGATTTTGGTGTAGCTTTTCCTGCTGCATGTAATATAGTTTTTGTGACATATTCAACCGCTTCCCTGGTTGGGGATTTTTGTATACTTTCAGGGTCCAGTTTAGCTAATTTTTTATACATTTCCCAGTCTGCTTTATCAATTAGCCACCAAGGAATTCTAGTAAGATGATAAGAGGGCTTATTCAGTAATTCAATTGTAATGGAAAAATGATCACTATGCAGTGGATCATTGTTTGTCGTCCATTTTAGAGTAGGATAAAAAGTTGCTGAACAGATAGAAAGTCTATTGCAGTATATGTTCCGGAAGGAAGGTGAACATAAGTAGGTGACCCATCATTTAGAAGGAGAAGGTTTTTATCATATAAACATTTTTCAATTAGTTTTCCTCTTTGGTCGATATTGTTGTTACCACATAGCGTGTGATAACGATTTAAGTCTCCCAGAATGAGGAAAGGTGTGGGGAGTTGAGCTATGAGGTTGTTTAGATCATTTTGTTGGATGGAAAAGCTTGGTGGAATATATAAGGAGCAGATTGTAATATGGATGCCAGCAGCTACACGGACCGCTATTGCCTCGAGGGGAGAGTTCAGTAAGACCTGTTTGACAGGAACATATGGGTTTGTTATAATAGCTACACCACCATGTGCAGTATTTTGGTCGGTTCTATCTTTTCTAAAGATATTGTAATAAGACAGTTTTGGTGTGTCTTGAGGTTTGAAATACGTCTCTTGGAGGCAGAGACATAGTGGTGTGTATTTAGAGGTAAGGTCGTAGAGGTCATTAATATTGGCACGGAAACCACGACAATTCCACTAAATTATTGTATTCATTGTTTATCTCTAGTTAGACTTTCCGAGCGTTTTCTTGGTGCTGAGGTTCTCTGTTTTTCACTCTTGTTTTTATCTTTCTTTCGAAAGTAGGGCCTTTCTGTTTTCCATGTCTTCTTCTACAAAAATGTGTAGGACGGGGTCATCTGTGGGTATTTCCTTAGTATCCATTTCCTGTTGGTGACCAGAAGTTACGATTTGTTTTTCTTTGCGTCCTTCGTCCGGGGAGTGGAGATTTTCGATTGGTATAGAAAATGGCGTATTGACTGCCTGAGTTTGAGTTGCATTGTACAGTGTTTTTACGTAGTTCGAGAAAGATTCTTTTGGGGGTACTGTTATTTCAGTTTGCGATGCGGTTGATTGGAATTTTTTGGTGATTTGAGCATACGTAGATCTATTTTCAAGGGTTGGTGGTGAGATGATTCGCTTTGCTTCTTGATAGGATACATTATGATTGGTTTTATAAATCTGAATAAGTTTCTCAGTTTTCCAGCAGTCGCATGTTCTAGCGTAAGCGGGATGATCTTTTTTGCAGTTTGGGCATATCGGTTGGGGTGCAGTACAGGCTTCGCAGTTGTGTTCAACTGACCCGCACTTTGCACAAGCAGGAGTTCCCCGGCAAGCTGTCTGGGAATGTCCATACTTCTGACATCAGAAACACCGTAGCGGGTTTGGAATATAAGGTCTGACATTACAGACCAGATATCCAGCCTTAATGGATGCTGGGCGATGTGGTGTATTAAAGGTCAAAATGAGATTGCGTGTAGGAGTCAGAACTCCTTCTTTTCTGGTGGAAATTCTCTTGACTTGTATAACGCCTTCTTCTTTAAGTTCTTCAAGCATCTCCTCTTCGGACACATCTATTAAATCCCAGTCAGAGATCACCCCTTTAGAGGTGTTCAGTGATCTATGGGGTGTCACAGTAACTGGTATTCCAGCAAAGAGATTAATATTCAAGAGCCGCTCTGAGTGTTTACTATTAGAGGTCTCGATCAGAATATCTCCTGACCTAAGTCTTTTTACAGACTTAGGAGCTCCAGCTCTGCTTTCTAATTCCTTTTGTACTCTAAATGGCGAGATTTTGCCAATTGCATTTTCACCAGTGGAGTGCATGATCAGGAAAGCTGGAGTAGGATAGATGTCAGAGTCAGTTTTCTGCCGTTTTGAAGTTCCTGCAATAGAACTATCTTTCTTTTTTTATGTCTGGGGTGCATCTGGCAGCCCAGATAAGTCCGAGTTTGATTTACTCATGACGTGCTCTTTTTGGCCCCTGGAGATTATCTTTTTCTCCCAGGTTACCAGCCCCGCCACGTGAAGGCAAGAGCGGTGCCACCTAGTGACCCAAGCGAAGAGAAGGTTAGTATTAACGAAAAATAAAAAAGGGGATTAAAGAAAGGTACTTTCCTTTCTGGGTTATATAATTTGAAAGATCTATCTAATTATAATGCTCAAGAGTTAACGGACTTGCGAAACTCAGGAGAAACGTATTTACAGTAAAGCGTATCAGATAATCACTATGAAAAGGCGCTGTGGTCACTAATATCGCTTGGCACTCAGGGCTAACTAGAATTATTCAAAATCAGGATGCTCACAGAACTACAAAAGGGAGAGAGAGGAAAGAATCTCTTTTTTTTTTTTTTTTTTTTTTTTGTAAATTCATGCGAAGTTGATGTCAAAATGGCGAACTATTTAGGAAAAGAAATATAATAATTTGAAAGTATACACTAAAAAAAATGACACTGAAGCTGCGTGAAGAACAAGAAGTTCTTAGCAGAACTAATGGAACTTATTTCCGCTTCTTTCAGCATGGTGAATAATGGAACCTATTTAAACGATGTTTCAAAATGATGATTGCAAATAAAATACCCTCGTCACACTACCCTTAGACTCCATTTCCCATGTAGTGTGAATTTAGTTTTGGATCGCTTAAATGCAAACATTCGTGGCCGAGTGGTCAAGCGACAATATAGTACCATAAGTGGGTTCACCGTGAGTCGAGTCAACGTGATCGCTAAATACTGTACTGTAATAATATTCTTGTATGTTCTATCTGGTAAACTCCTCTTACTCTAATTTGTCCTCCAGGAGTATAAACAAAAATTTATTTATTATTATGATTCGAGTAGCCACCATATTTTTTTCAAGATGGTCGATCGAAACAAAAATATCCCCGTCATGACAAAGCTACGGGCATCAAATATTTGAATATTTATTCTTCCTGATATTAAGTATTATTTGTAATATTTTCTGTGGTATATCAGTTAAAACTTGTACTGTTAAGAGACTTGTAACAATGGATAATGTACTATCCTCCGTGACAGCTTTGTCAGCACATCACCATCTGCCACTCATTTATAAGGATCTGAGTTCAATTATTCTTTTAATAGTACATTTTATAGTGAAATGGTAACGATTGTGTACGTAAATCAATAGTAAATTAATATTAATGAATTAATTAATGCTAACAAATGAAAGGGATAATATTCACAATTTATGCAAGAGCACATACAGTACATGCAAGGATGACAGCTCATTTTTCATTTAAGGTAATTTGACACTAATTGACACTGTTGTGAGCTGCTGAAAGAATTAAGAACTTCAACAAATATGTAGTTAGTCCTGAGACAAATTACTGAGACGTCCTGACATATACAGATAATACGTAACTGGGTGACAGCGTAAAAGCTGCGTCAGCATGCACACTGTTCTATATACACATAGAAAAGAAATCTGCAAAACACAACTATCTGACATGCGAAGGCTAATGTTTCCTCAAGGTTTCTGGGTCGCTTTCAATTGTAAGATTTTTGAATGATAAGTGAACCATTTTTTGTCACTATTTTTTGCTTTGTATTAATTACAAGTGCTACTTCTGACATTCTTCCATCAACGCAAAAATATGCTACTATTATTGAAGGACACATTTCCAGAAACTCCAGGAACATCGGTGGAGTAGGAGGTCCTAAAGAAAGTGACAAGAAATTAATCACTGAAAAAAAAAAAGAAAGAAAGAAAATAAAAGAAACTTCTTTCACGCTGTCTGCATGTGTCGTCAGCGTTCACGCATGGTTACGAAGGTACAGACTGGCGTTGTTGGGATGCATTCCTATTACCAAAAATATATATCAGACGAACATGGTGAACACCCCCTCTTCCACTTGAAACTGCAGTTTGAAGGACTTCGTTTCGCTTACTGGCTTGACATAATTCCCACTAAGCAATCCTTGCTTGCTCTAGTAATATTCGAGGAACCTTCTGCAGTGTCAAGCTTGCCACTCTATTCTTTTACTCGCCGCTCTCTAAGCCAGAAATAAAGCACTTTTAAGTTCTAAATAGTACCTGGTTATGTTTAGCAACCAAACATTACTTTTGATTTATTTTAGCTACAGAAAATAGATAGAAAGAACTATCTCTAAATTGTTCCTGACAAATTGTGACTTAAACAGACAATTCATGGTGTCTCTACGTGATGAGCGAAGGATCCAAACCAGCCTCGGCATGGAATCGACTTTTTTTATTTAAAAGACGGACTAAAATTTCACATAAGAATATAATCTTCACAATATCAGTGGAGTGCACGTAGACATATATCGAACGAAAATATCCATCCAGATTTTTTTATTTAAATCAATTCGAGGTACAAACTTTAACCCAAAAACTTTAACCCAGGAAATTACGTGAACCTACTGCATCAGGAGTAAAAGAAAAAAAATAATAATAAATCTAAAATATATGTACATAAAAACAACAATTATTATTATAAATAATTATAAACATAATATTAATATTTCATTAGAATTTTTGACGAAGTTAGATTTAGAAAGTCGATTTTGGAAATCATTTGCTGGAGACCACACTGGATTTGTTGAGACTTCATCTTTGGTAGTGATGAGCATGAGCACAGAGTTCGTGTATTCAGAGCTCTGTCAGATGATACGCCTCATGAAGAATGGCTTCTCTGTATGCCTCACTGGTGCAAAATTGTTCACTGTCTACGGAAAGTTGGTTAAATAAGTTTTATTTATTCATTTATACAAACCTACCTAACAGTGACGTATATTTAGGATGTAGAGAGTTGTTGAAACATAATAAACATTTATGAAGTAGAAATCCATGGGAAAAAATGCCTTGAAAAAATTTCAAGTTTGAGAGTCTGAGATGTGGTCCGCTAGGTCGACCAAATGAGAAACCAGACACCGAAAAGTCAAGTAGAATTAACGCCAGGTGGCTCCGTCCAGTCAATGATTGTTAGCTTGCTATCATGATAGATTGATATCATATTCCCTATGATAGACCACTGGACCACAATTAGTAAGATGTGTATTCAAGATATCTAATATCAGATTAGTACACGAACGATACGAATCTCTCAGAATAGTGTGGTTTTTCGAGTAGACTGATCGGTATTACTACACACGTAGAGGAACATATAATACTTTCTCAAGATAGTTTGCTGTTTACAATGTAAAAATAAAGAGTATAACAATCTTCTGTCTGGGTATTTTCTCACAACTGAATGGTGGGGCATAATTCTGCATTCATGTGGATTATCACCTGGGTCACGCAATAACTATCCAACTACTATTTGACATAAAATATATTTGTTTTGTAGTAAAATTTGTTAAATCATGATTAACCACTCGCTCTAAAATCGGTTGCTATGAACCAACATATATAATGTTGAAAAAATGGGTAATCAAAACAAAAGTTACATTTGTTTAGTTTTAAGCTCATGGCGATATTTAGAGTTCATTTATACAAGTGTCCATATAGGTGAATGCGATTAGCTTACTATATTTCATGCGAACTGTAGTCCTGCAGTTCTGAACAACGCTGTTAAAGTCTACAACAGTAATTTAGCTGTCGTCTCAGAGTATCATATAACTGCCAGGCTTTCGTATAATTATAAAAAGCTTAGGTTTTCATTTATTTCAGTATGTACTATTTCATTAATACGAAATAGTAAATTTTTAAATTACTTTGATAATGACCAGACAGTTTAATCAGATAATCACGCTCCGTCTAGGAATCAAGATATCTAATATCAGCTTAGTAAAGGAATGGTACGAACTTCTCAGCATATTAAATAACAATGGTAATACTTTTGTTCTATAAGAAGACTATATTCTTCAGCTCGGGTGAGCCGGCATAATTTTTTTGGGATGGCATTCGCCGTCAGTATTATTCTACACATCGCAGAATAATATTTTAAAATAATTTGTATTTTTCGATTTGTAGAATCCTAAACTCCGTAATTTGAGAGAAAAAATTATGTAAAACCTAACTCACCTAGCCATACCCTACATTTAGCGGCGCTCCCAGTTTCCACAACTAAATAAATAAACAAATTTTCTCTTTATATTCCCGGACGACCAAACGGTCAGAGGAGTTCACAAGATAGACAGAATACAAGAAACAGCACCGTATTAAGTAGTCACTCAAGGCACGTGTACTTATGCACCCGCGCGCCTGACCACTAAACAATAACATCTGTAAAACGGTGTCGAATATTACAGGATGCAACCGCAGTGTGAAAACGAAATACGGAACCTATTTTTCTGAAAGAGACACAGAAATCTATTTGACGAATTTCATAAGATTCTTAGGACCTAATTGAGAGTCCCTTAGTGTTTTCGAAAGTCAATTTTAAAATCTATATTGTAAGAACAAAACGTCAACGGCACAATGTAATATTCTTGCCAACATACTGGCATCTGACACTCGGGCCTTCGTCGAACCACTTGCCTGATGTAAATATTAATTAAAGAACAAGCGTTGTTCAACGGACCATGTTTAGAAAAGCTTTACTGTAGGTTAGTGCGAAACTGGCACACAACTGCTTCCGTGTGAGTTATGTGACAGTCGCTGGCTTCCCAGGTCTGTGTTCCAGCGAGATCGTGTGTCCAACAAACTGTACAGTGACATTAGACACAGAAGCATTTGAGAGGTCGAGATCTCTGGCAATGTCTCTCAGTCTGGCTGCAATTTAAATGTTTAATTACCATTCCACTAGCATACCGCGAAGTATATGAAAACTTCTCATATAATAGAACTTTTTTTCATATGCTGCATGAGTGTGAAACCTCAGTTAAATATATTTCATATTGTTTCAACAGTTAATTTGAAAAGTCTTGAGACAATTAATCATGAATATGCTCGTTCACAAAACATCTGATTGCGTGAACGAACAAATCTATTTTTTATACATCTGAATTACTTAATCTTTCGGTTTTATAGACAGAGATATAGGGTAGGCCATGACTTCGTGGTTCGCACATATTTGAGGCTGATCTCCATTTAACACTCAGTGTATTATTTTTCCCTTTACTCTTTGAGAATGCTCGACATCTCTTTAAGTTGGGCCTTAGTGTCCCAGATTCGAGCCCGAATTATTGACCCACACACAAAGAATCCATCCTTACAGGTGGTGAACGTGTAAGAGTAGCGATCAACCTCACTGTTCAGGCTAGAAAGAGAAACCTATCCTGATAAGTAAGAGTTACAAACAACCAACTGCCCTCCAAGGTTAGTGGTTCCAAATTAAGAAAGACAGAACTTGAACCTTTGGGGTCCATGACCTTGCTGTTTAATCCTTTGAGAAGCATAATGGGCTGTTCAGGTAAAAATAAAAAAGCAACCGCAAGATATTACTCTCTCAGAAGGAGAAAGTACGGTGCTCTTGTAAGATAACGATGGCTCAAACACAGTACCATCAATTTCCTCACCTAAAATTCTCCCTGATCAAATACATTTTCTGATGCAACCTGAAGCTTTATCGAGAAAATTTTCAAACCTTTCCCCGTTTAAAAATTCGCATATTTCTTCAGGAATACGATATAATAAGATGTAATTTAGTCATCTCTCTCTCTCTCTCTCTCTCTCTCTCTCTCTCTCTCTCTCTCGTGTGCCTGACGTAACTAGTGTTCAGGAACGCGAGTGCAATAGCACACGCTCTGGGTGGACCGAGATTTAAGCCCGTGACTGCTAGATACGATTAACTGATTGATTTATTGTAAACTCCATTGTAGTATTCATTTATTGTAAACTCCACTGACTTCGTGGTCGTGCCGGAGTATAAACAAGAATTATATATAAACAAAAATTATTATAGCATCCTACAACTGTTTAAGAAAAATAATGTGGTAGACTGGCCCTTTTTCAGTGTACTTTAGTTATACAAGGTGTGACTATTAAATAACGAGACTGTTGCAATGAAATAAATATAATGAAATATTTCATACCTTATAAGTTCCGAGTTGAACTTTCGTTCAGGTGCCATCCTACATAAGATATTATACTATACATATACCTTATAAGTTATCCTCTTCAAAATTGCCTTGGGCTTGCACACACACACACACACATATACACCTGTTCCATTTCTGAAAATTATCTTCTGTAACTCAGTTTAGGGAAGAGAAAAAGTCACAAGGGGATAGGATAGGTCTAGCGAGTAGGGTGCATGTTCAGACACAGGGATTTGGTGGTTTTTTTTTTTTTTTTTTTTTTTTTGCCATAAAATGGCGAACAGAGAGCCTGCTGTGTGCTGGAGTATCAAACCATACTTCCACAATCAAGTATCTTCCTTCGAATTTTTTCACGCAGCCCTGTCAGAACTTCAATGTACACTGCTCCACAAAATTAACAGAACAAAATGCTTTTCATGAATAATTTATTGTGAACAGTGTCAGCATCAGCGACTAAGGCCATGTTGCTCCGTGTATACTGTCCGTGTGTTCTCTTAGATTTTCTGTTTTGTTGGACGAAAAACCAGAGTTTCTGGGAGAAAAAAACATTATACCCTCGCCTGAGACCGACTAACTCAGTCATGTTGTGAAAAAAGCCCATAAAAATTCCTCCCGTCGTCAACGGGACTCGAAGTCAGGTCTTTTCCATCCAGTGTGGAAAGAACGGCGATTCTACCAACTATGCTACCCAGCAGGGCAATAATATTGGTAAATCATAGTTTAATTTTATATTGCAAATGTATTTAGAGATGTATGCTTCTGTTAAAAATAATACTGCGTACTTGAATTTCTTCCATCTCCTCTGATCTCCATTCAACATTCAGGTACAATATTTAACCCTCGACTCATTAATGTTCGACTTTCTCTATAAGTCGGACCTTGGTTTTTTCCAGCTATTCAATTTTACTATAATAGACACTCTTATGAATAATTAGCAATGCGTAGAAATTTCCGTCGAATAGAAATTGCTACATGCATTGCCATTCGATGATTCAGGAGTAGATTTTAACAATACAGTGGTACAACAACAGTTAAATGCGCATTTCAGATATAGCTGTCATGTGATACATATACAGAAATGGAGTTACCAGTACTCATTCATGTTGTTATATAACCAACAGAGAGAAGGATGTGAAATTCACTTTGAAAAACAAGGTCCCCAGAATAGCATACGGATGCTAACAAGGGTAAGACATCATTGAGAGTGTGCGAAAGTGAGGTACGACCTTTAACTAAAGAAACAAGGTCGTCAGACAGAAGAACCTTGTCTTTAGGCCTGGCATACTTACTGTAGGAAAGGGTCAGGAATTATGTGGCATTAACAGGTTTCTGGAGGTATGTGTCCGTAATCAGTAGCTATTTATAGCAAATATTTCACTGTCACAGGTTTAATTGTTTTGGACACTCTTCTTTCAACAGCCTGTTACATAAGAACATTCCTCTTACTTTGCCCCTTCCGTTATATCATATGCTGTTATACAAAATGCCAGTTTTCTCACACAGCTGGTAAATAAAGCGATGAATGATAGAAGCAAATCCAGGTTTTCTCTATAAAACCTGGAAGAAAAGGTGATTGAACATAATTTATTAAGCAATATTAATTAAGCAAATATGAGCCAATTCATGTATCTTCAACATTGCTTAATTCAACTTGTGTACCATCTAGTATCCATCTTGTGTATTACTATTAAAGAGGTTGTTTATGCATGGGTATGGCACTTCCATCATTTCTACTACCCAGGTAGTATGAATGCATCGTTTATTCATATCTCGTATTGTGAACACCTTCACAACGAGTTGCCTAGGTATTGCACTACTTCCAATAAGTAACACTTCTCTGGTAGAGAAGACTACTGTTACTTATTATCAAATGGGCACCACCACCCAGACGGCACCGTTAAGAAGCTAGTTGACTTCATCATCGATGGATGGGCAGGTACCCTGCTGCAATAATGACAACCCAGTTATGAAGTATAACTCCACAATATGAGAGATGCTTGATGGTGTGCGTGGTTTAATGGAAAAATATTTCTTGACTGATGTCTAAGAGTATGTTTATTCCTGGGTATGGCACTTCCATCATTTCTACTACCCAGGTAGTATTAATGTATCGTTTATTCATATCTCATATTGTGAACACCTTCACAACGAGTTGCCTCAGTATTGCACTACTTCCAATAAGTAACACTTCTCTGGTAGAGAAGACTACTGTTATTGATTCTCAGATGGCACCGTTTGAAATATGGTATGGGATAAAGATCTCTGTTATCCTCATACTATCCCTATTAGACTTAGGAAAGCAAAAAAGATGTAGGAAGGCGAGGAAGAGGTGCCGTCGAAGGAAGAAAGGGACAGTTACTCCACCTCACGCCACTCAAAAACTCATAAATTCCTAGAATAGGCAACGCTTCCCCAGTAGAGAAGATTGTTGTTACCTATTCTCGGAAACTCCGTGGCCATTAAGGCTCTCCTCCATACGGCACCGTTTCGGAGCTTATTGACTCCTTATCAGTGGGTGGGCAGGTACCCTGTTGTAATAGTGCAAACCCAATTATGAAGTATAACTCCACAATATGAGAGATGCTTGTGGTGTGCGTGGTTTAATCGAAAAATATTTCTTGACTGAATGTCTAAGAGTACGTTTATGCATGGGTATGGCATTTCCATCATTTCTACTACCCAAGTAGTAGAAATGATGAAATTCCCCAAGTAGTATGGATGCATGTTTATGGATGTTTATTCATATTCGAATAAGAAGTGTTACTCGCACACAATCAAGCATCTTTCATATTGTGGAGTTATACTTCATAATTGGGTTGTCACTATTGAAACAGGGTACCTGCTCACCCACCGATAATGAAGCCAACCAGCTTCGAACCGGTGCCGTCAGGGGGTGCTTTATGCTGCCCGGAGTTTTCGAGAATAGGTAACAACGATCTTCCCCACTGGGGCAGCGTTACCTATTCGAGGAGTCTTTGAGTAGTGTGAGTTGAAGGAGTTAGTCCCTTTCATTCTTCTACACCGTTTCTTTTCTTCTTCCTTTCCTACTATAACTTTCCCTCTACTTTTTTGCTTTTCTAAGTCTAATAGGGACAAGTAGATAGTAGAGTTATTATCCCACACATATACAACCAGCTTCGAAACTGTGCCGTCTGAGTGATGGTGCCCATCTGAAAATAAGTTAACAGTAGTCTTCTCTACCAGTGTTACTTATTCGAAGTTGTGCAGTACCTAGGCAATTCGTTGTGAAGGTGTTCACAATATGAGATATGAATAAACGATGCATTCATACTATCTGGGTAGTAGAAATGATGGAAGTGTCATACCCATATATAAACAACCTCTTTCATACTCTTAGACATTCAGTCAAGAAATATTTTTCGATTACTAGTATTATTATCATTTATTTCCACCAGAATAGTCACCCTAAACATAGAAACTAGTCAGATATGCTTATTCATATATTTATATACACAATGCATATACATAAAAACATATTGCTGATTACAATACATATTATATGCTAACAATGATAGCCGAAAAGCTATTTTTACACTATAGTTGAAAAAATACACTGCTAATGTCACATAAGAATTAAGAGGACTTTGTGCCAATCGAAAGGGAAGAAATATCCCTTGAAAGAAATTATTTTAACCGGTTGCTAAAATAACTTATTTTATTTTAATGTGCTGTCGGCATTTCATAAAACCTAAAGCAGTTATTTTTACTCATTAAGTGCCTTTTCCACAGCATTTCGGCATCCCTATAACTATTTATTTTGTGATTTATCTACAATGTCAAAGACAGCCTATCAAATGGAATCGAGTGCATTTTGTACAAAAAAAAAAAGAAAAAAAAGTGATCTTAAATCATCCGGATATACAAAACTAAACTAGATGACGAACTGATTAACAAGCCAAATTGGTGGACGAATCTGTTAACAAAGCTAAACTGGTACCTACTGTTCTAAAATTTTGTTAAAAGAAATCCTGGAAGATAGAAGTTATAACTGTAGATAAACTCTGGGTAAAACGCTGAGGACAGTTCTATTTGACATCTAAAATTAATGCTTTTTAACTCCGAGTACACTTGTGACCTCGAGATACATTCAACTGACACCTTCAGGTCCTTATCAGAAGGCCGTCACCCATACGTAGTAATCTGCAACTTTGCGCTCCGTATGCCACTGATCGCCCGCTACACAGTACTGTTTTGCCGCCTCGTGACTCACTATGCATCTGATATTCTGGACTGCATCCATGCTTTCTACTGCTCAACTTTGCCAAGACATTCTTGGCAAGAAAGCATCTTCCGTCCCAGGCGTCTCGTAACCTGTTTTTACTGTGTCACAATAAACTTTACAAGAGATTTACAAGCATCAGTTCTTCCCACTCATGGTTAAATAGATGTATTCTAAAGCGATGCCTGATGCTGCATCTTTTTTATATGTTCTCAATTTAATTAATATTAAAATTATACCCATGAAAAATTCAAAATGCATACTGCACTTCTTTGAGAATATTATATTATTTGAGAAAAGTATATTATAAAAAATAATAAATTTTAAATACTATAGTTGAATAATTTGATAGTTATTCATATAATACTGGTGATAAAATGTTGAAATATCCATAAACGAATGATTCACTCAGTCGACCTCGGAAAGAGATTTTAAAAATTGCATATTTCAGATATAAGTAATATAGACATATACAAGTAGTTAAGATCTTAATCTTGTATAAGTGATTATAAGATTCCTGTACTACACTAAATATTGTACTAAACTGATAAATAAATAATTAATTATAATATTCACTGTTTTGGAAAAGCTAAACAAGATATTTAAACCGTAGTCAGTGATGCCCCTAATCATAGCCATCAAACATAAATACTGTATTAACTCCATTAAAAGTAATATTCTCAGTACACTGGAGTTAATAACGTAGTTAGAAATACTAAACTACACTGCGAACCTTCAATGGCGCAGTGGAATGGCAAATAGGAACCTCTGAGGGAGGAGCTAATTCTTGGTTTTCAGCACTATGCCTAAAGGTCATTAACAATAATGGTGATTCGATACTGCTTCACTATTGATCCAAATTACTGAAACCGAACTAAAGAAACAGTGCCACTTTTTTTTTTTTTATGTGATATGTTTCGAAAACACAAACTTTTCGTTCAGCCTACATTTCGGAACACACGCTACAAATTGCCACTAAGCACACATTTCTACAGATATACATAAAGAATACTGAGCGGATTGCCAAAAGAAAAAACATCTTATGGGCTCATAGCAATTATTTAAATTTTTCCGTGGGATAAATGCTTATAATAACCAAACAACGACTTAGAAGATATGTATTTGCGCCTCTTCTCCTCGGAGATTATTTAAGGTTCTCAGGGTCAAACCGAATGGCGCCTTCCTGTTGAAGGTATAAGAAACACAGAAGGCCACGATTAGAAATACAAATGGCAAATTGGGTTAAATTTAGCTACCATTGGAGAAAAAGTTATTTATTGCACATTTACTGGATAAATTTAAGGTAGTTAAATGCATAATATATAAAAATTTTATTCGCATAACATTTAGTATTTTAGTTGCCGAGATGTTTCCAATAAAAATATCTAATACACACTTTATTAGGTACATCTACTCTTTTCGTGAAATGGCACGCTCTACATTAATAGCATCACGTGGTCGTACCATGCCATACAAGGACAGGTGGCTGGATACACATAAGGTGGTGGTTTTTTTAAGAACAAAGAAACGTAGCCGAGTGGTCAAGTGAGAGTGCATAGCACGCGTTTCTTGAGTGGACCGGGGTTCAAGCCCGTGACTACTAAATACGATAAATATTTGTATTGACGATTTATTGTAAATTCTACTAGCTTGGTTGTCATGCCAGAGTATAAACAGAAAAAAAAAGTTTTTAAAGGCTAAAAACTTAAGGTTGCTGTATGCGCGTAATTCAAAGTAAGAATGGGCAAATTACTGATATTTTATATAACATATAAAAAAAAATCAGTAATGTATTATATTACTGATATTTTATCCTTCATTCTATGTTTTAACGTAATATGAAAAACTTACTTTCCAAACAAAGGAACTATATTATACAGTATCATAAAATGTCTCGGCGCCTCCGTAACCAGGTGGGGAGGAGCAGCAGTGCGTAGCAGACGCTTCTTGATTAGACCGGGGGTTCAAGCCCGTGACCACCAAATACGGAGGATGCAGAAAGGTCAGGGAATGATTACCGCATATTCCCGGAGCAATAAGGCCTTAGTTGCTAATGCTCCTAAAAAAAAAAAATAATAATAATAAATAATAATAATAATAAAATGTCTCCCTATTCGAATAAAGTTTAAGACTGTGCAGAGCATTACATAGACCAAAAAAGCAACAAAAACAGAGAAAAACTTTTCCGTAAAGTCTAAAAACAGTCAGTTTATATAGACTTCACGGAAAAGTCTGCAAATTGACTGTTTTAGACTACGGAAAATGTCTTTGGCCTGCATTCAACTGTCACTTTTAATTAGATCATATAACAAAGAACTCTAGCTTTGACACGGTTCACTTCGGAAAGGAAGAGATTGACTAAGGAACGTATTCAAATCTGTCTGTCCGTTCCTTACTATCGCGATAAGGACTCCACTGTAACGTGTTTTGTTTTTTGTTTTTTTTTAATAAAGATACTTATTTATCAACTAACATTTACTGCTGCTAACACTCGCGACATGTGCACATTCTTAGACTAAAATGGTGTTCCCTCATGGGACAGGAAATAGTTGCCAATGCATGACGCTATACAAAAGCGAAAGAGGAAATGTAGCCTTCCTGATTTTTTGACAGGTCAGAAAATAACATGCAGATATACAGTGACAGGTCCGAAAAACGTGTCAGACTAAATGAGTTGAAAGCAAATCAGTGAGCTGTAGTGTAGTGGCATTCAACCTCGCTGTTTCAAGTACCGCTTACATTTTAAACTAAAACACCCTATACAGTAGTACATCTTTATATTTTACTTATTTGAAAGTCATTATTCCATCAAATGTTATTTATATGAAAATATAATAGATTTTTCCTTCTTCCAACGTATTCTGTTGTAAAAAGGAAAAACTTTAATATTTCGACGTACCCTACAAATTTGGTTAGTTGCTTGCCAGGGGGGTTACGCATAAGATTTCTTTAGTCATTGTGTGCCAGTTCTTGCATCGTCTGTACAAGTGTGTTAGTAGATTGATTTGCAGGCTGATAAAACAATAATAACTCACTGGGAAAAATCTATTCTCTTCTTCTAACATCAGTTAACAGCAGTCTCATTTTTGAGGCATTTGAATTTCTCCAATCTCGAAGGGATTTGGACCCAGACCTTTTCATAGTGACTAATGGCAAGTCCCTTATTGTATACTGTCACGGAGGACATATCCCTCGGAAAACATCGTCTATATCCCATCGGTATAGAAACGGTAGTCACCTCTGACTACCGTTTCTGTAATGAACCGTACGGATGAGCTGCAAGGCGCACTTTTTTTTTTTTTTTTTTTTTAAGTCAGTATTTTGATATTCCCAGTGAAAAAATAAAACAGAATACCAGGATGTACAAGACTGGATTTCTTCTTTTAATATTATTATTATCTAAGCCCAGTGCAATTACTGACAATCCATAAAGAATTTAATTAGGCCTTGGACGTTAATGATATGTATACTCTTGTTCAGTGAAAAAAATATTCATATTTACATATCCCAAAACTTCGGTCTGGCGTATGATATTAGAAAGTATTCGGCCTTCCAATAAAGCCTTCAATGACTAATTCTACGTTTGGAGTAACAAGAATTTATCTGTGAACATCGTACTTTTTTTTTTTTTTAATGAAATGCCTCTCACTTACGTGATGCAATGTACTGTAGTTAATTTTTCACTAAGATACAAACCACTTGCTGATTTTAAACGTTGAAAAAAAAAAAAAAAAAAAATAGTGCATGCTAGTTATTTCCCAAGGAATTATTGCTAGTGTCATGTTCCCAGAGCACACCGGAAGTTGGCGACCTTCACCCGGTAGAAGTTTTCCAAGCTGATGAATATTTCTCATCTTGAATTTATTCCCTTCTCCCTTAGGGTGAAAGCAGCCTTTCCTCCACCTTTCCTCATGTACAAAGATAGCCAAAAGAACAGATTTTCGCACGGTCTGAGATTGTAACACATCAAAAATTTTATTTGTTTACTGCAGTACTTGACAATGAAGAGTAGATAAAATTCATCAGGAAAACCTGTCACCACTGAAAAGATAAAATCGATAAACCAACGATATAAATGTCTTTAATGAACTCCTTGAAGTGTCCCATAAATTTTGAAGTTGTATTTGAGTGGTCTGATAACTAGTACATAATAAAACAGCCACCGTAGCCGAGTAGTCAGCGCTTTGAGTGACCGGAGTTCAAGCCTGTGACTGCTAAATACGGTGCTGTTTCTTGTATTTTCTCTACCTTGTGAACTCCTGTGGTCGTCCCGGAGTATAAACAGAAAAATTATTTATTTTATTTTATTACATATTATTAATGGCACGCATACTTTAATAAGTAGAGACATTATTTCATTAAAATGCAAGAAAGACTCAACATTTATAAGAAAAGCTGTATTATTTTAATAAGCAATGCACTTGAGAAGTCGCAAAGCCGAACAAAGCCCACAATAAATTTTATTTTAATATCTTAAATTTTCAAATATAGAACTATAGAGTAAAACCTCACTAATTTGGATCGTCCTTCTCGACAATATAGTGGTTTCACCACTTGTAACTCATTTGGAGCGGTCTGGGTTTGAGTCCCGTCGACGGCTGAAGGAATCTCGAAGTCCTTTTCAATCGAAGCTGCTGTAGTAAACTGATCCTAGATGTAAAAAGTACAGTTTCCCTTGGAAGGTTTTTCAGATGTTTCAGCCCGCACAACATGCAAATCAGTCCGGACACACGCACACACACAATGTATGGGCTATGTGCGCAATATGGTCTAGGTCAGGGGTTCACAAAGTGCGGCTCGTGAGCCATTTGCGGCCTGCGAGCTTTTTATATGCAGCCAGCGACCGTTTTTTTTTTTTTTTTTTTTTATGTTATGTTATGTATAAATGTGAAAAAATCCTTGTTCAAATTTTATAGAATCATAAGACTTGTGTACGAACTACAGCGGAAACCGGTTAATACAAACTGCACAGGACTTTCATAAATATTTCCTGTTAACCGAATTTCGTCGTAAATTTTTTTATGACCGATTCCAAGCATGGAGAAAAACAAGGGAACTAGGCATATAGGTGGGGATTGGTTCGCAGAAAATAATTAGTTAACCGGTAGGTACTGCGAAAATCCCAACTATCACAGTCGCGATAACAAGATGAGCCTGCAAACCCTTCTTTTGAAACTATTCTGGCCCAACACAAACCACGATACTTATTCTTTCATGCGAGGATGGTAACGATATCACAGCATTTTAACCCGATATACGGCTCACCCACAATTTCTATCGTCGTATTTTCATCAATATTGGCCCGATGATGAAACAGTTTGTGAACCGCTGGTTTAAGTCGATGATGCGCCTTAACCTCTACATTTGATATACAAGTTCGGATTACCCGATCCTTTCTGAAATTTCAACCATTAATTGGCTAATTAACTATTAACCTTACGAAGTACTCTGGAAGTATTCTGATTTAATCTTGAGCAACTGGAAGTGAATTTCATTTGTGCATGGTGAAAAGTGAGAAAACAATGAAACGATAGCAGTTGCGAAAAATAGAACTGAAAACGCTTCTAGAACTTTAAGTGCAGTTACAAGTTATGTATATAACCTGAGCAAGAGTAAAGGCCGAGTCACCCAACTTAATACAAAACTTTACTATGGTTCATTCATTCAATGTGAGCATTCTGCCCAAAGGCAGTTCCTTAACTCCCGGGGAATTATACAGACTGATGCCATGGTTTGCAGCCTTTCAGTCTAAGACAGAACCAGGTTCTGTCTTAGATCGAAGGAATTTCTAATGTTTTCTTTTTTAAGCCTAACATGGGTAAATATTACGGTACCAGTTAAGTTACAAAGTTCTGAAATTTCTGATACCGTATTCCATTGAACTGGCCCAATACAAACCACGATACTTATGAAAGTAAAATTATTTTATATGATACGCATTATACATGGATTTATTACTGGAATACGCAATTTTTCTATGGATACCGACTTCACGATGTAAAAATAAAAGCTTCGAAAACAAACAAATTAATTAAAATATAATTTAAAATGTGGATACTGGTCACTAGACAGTGGTCCAGAATTTTGAACTAGCAGGGTGATTAATCTAGGTTAATTACAATTATTTTTGTCACATTTTCCATGGATTCCCACCCGAGGAATAGACTTTTTAGTACTAGATATTGCTTTTGATAAATTTTTAGTGAAAATATGATTCAAAATATTAAAAAACACCATTTACTAAGAGGTTTGCTGATCCCAAAATAGTTCTGAAATCATTCAAAGCTTTCCGTAATGCGATTTATGAGAACAAAGTAATATGTATACTGAATATTAAATTTTCAAGACGACGTCCGGGACTTCAGCTGGTAGAAATTACAGATCGGGGTATAGAAAAATATCAGAGTATTTTAATTTTCCTTAATACAAATCAGCATGTAAACATCCAGAATTTCTTCGTTAGTTAATTGCTGTTGTGAGTTAACATTCTGCGAAATTCAGAACGCACATCCGTTAGCCCGAGTCAAGGCTGGATTTTCTGGATAAATCTCCTAGTGCATGCCTAGAGAGAGAGAGAGAGAGAGAGAGAGAGAGAAAACACACAATTAATAGTCCCACTGTCGACTGACTCAGGAAACACAATCTGTAGCCATTACCACCTCATTCCACGCAGCCATTCCTGTTGCTGTCGCAGTAACGATGACATCTTGCTGACTGAAGTAACCGTTTTTGTTTCCTCGTGGTCTAATTTGTGTCGTTTCCTTACTTTCCAGACCGAATTATTTGACTTCAGCTGTCTAGTGGGATATTTACACGAGTGTGTATGTCTTTCTGACATGTCGTTATTGGGTCCCTTCTTCCGGGTTTCTAGAATTACCAGATGATCCTGGCATGACATTTGGTTGCACATCATAGTTTTCAGGTGACAAATGATGGCTGGTTTACTTTTAAATGTAAACAAAAATTCGTTTTATTGCTGCAATTTGTATAGTTTGTTCTCTTGGTTATTAATAATATTATAAATCTCTTTGGATGCAATATTTTAGAGCGTTCACACGCCATTTAAGAAAACCGGATCACATCCAAGAAAAACTACAGCAAATACCAAAATAAGCCTCCCATACATGTTTCATGTTGATAAGCACTAATATAGAAGTAATACTATCTGCTTTACGATATTAATTCAATTACTATCAATCACATATCATCATCATTATATAATTCCCCCCATAATAGAAAAACAGCCTGGATCCGACCTTCAGTTGTATTATTGTCATTCTCTGCATTTTTAATTACTACGTAAACTAAATACCGAGAAAAATCCAAATTCAAAACTGGTTAGCCTTTGATACAATGGATCCTTAGTATCAAATTTACTACGCAAGCTACGCAGCCCTTTACCATTGCGTCACCAATATCACTTTAAAAAAATACTACGAGCTCATAGCCAATAAACCAACGGAATTTATGAGATACTTTATGGTTGTCTTCCCACGTTCACCATTGTCGTTAACACGAATTTAACCGGCCGGGCAGCTGGTGGACCACAATACAGCTATTTAACTGCTGTCACACATTTTAAATTAGCTATTGATGTTGTAATGACCGTATATTGCGAGTTCTGTTCAACTGGTCTTGGCATGTTTCACTTTTTTAAGTGATCGTCACTTTATAATTCTGACCTGGTTTACAATTCTAATGTGTTCCATTAAGACGAGTATAATGACCGAACTTGTTCATTTTCGGAAGTAAAAATAATCTGATTATCACATCTTATTATAAATAAATAAATTTTCTGCTTATATACTCCGGGACGATCACAGGAGTTTATAAGATAGATAGAATACAATAAACAGCACCGTATTTAGTAGGGTTTTTTTTTTTTTTTTGTTAGTTGTTGGCGCATCGGCTTCTGTGGCCATAATGCACCTCCCAAAGTTTTTGCATTTTACTCTGATCCAAGCCCGAGGCGGGATTCGAACCCGCGACCTTTGGGTTGCTAGGCAGGCACTTTACCCACCTGGCTAGCCCGGTCGGCCCGTATTTAGTAGTCACGGGCTTAAACCCCGGTCAGTCAAAGCACGTGTAATTATGCACTTTGCGTTTGACCACTCGGCTACCAGGAAACACAATCTGTTGACTGATTCCTGAGATTTTCTCTCTTTAAAAACGCGTTATTAAACACATTGTTCAGACACAGGATCTGATAATTGTATCCATTATCACTGTTCTTCCTCCTTTTCTCAACTAGAGGGTGACTTGTAATTAAATATATTCCTTTGAGATATTCTCGGAAAATAAATCTGAATTTAAAATGTCTAATCAGCAGAGGTCATCAAACACATCATTTCTGGACTATGGTAACCCAGATGTAGGCGGTGTAACCGAAACGGGTTGGAGCTACCTTCGTCCTTCTCTTCTAAGCAAAGTAAAAGTTGGTTGTTGTTGTGTGTGTGTATACGCACAAGTGAGCAGTATGTCTTTGAGACTGCTGCAAAGTAGCAAGATGTACTGTGCATCTCACGAAGCAGGTTGTCTGCACTGTTTTAGTAACATTTTTGATTTAGTACAAACTAGTCAAAGCGATTGCCATCATTTCATCGATGCATCGAGATTATGTATATATATACGTAACTCTTTGAAGAAAGTGTTGTTCAATCGAAAGTGTGTTCAATCGCAACTAGCGATTGAACTTGGCGGTGCCCCATTATGAATGAACCAAATGTATACACGACCAATGGTTTCATCTAGGATAGTGTTTTTCAGATTTTTCGAGCCACGTACTCCTTAACGGTGATCTATCCGCACAACGTACTCTTATTTTCTAAAATTTTGGGTTAGACTATGATGTTTAACTTTACTTTTTAAAAACAGGTTAGTGAATTACTCTCAAGTTTTCCTTATACATCCATCAGTATGCATACCAACAGCAGACAACCAGCATTCTACCATCACGTATAATATTTACACTTATAAGACGACCAAGCAGCATTTAAAGACTACAGATTCAGGTCAGTCCGCAACTAACGAAGAAGAACTGCTGCAGCATTCGTGTGTATGTCTCCTATATCCAGATATGAAGATAATGGCAAGTTTGAAATTTTAGCACTTATAAAGCGCAATTTGTCCTTAATATAGGACACTATTCGGAAATCTAAGGTTGAGTCTGATACCAAAAAATTGTCATTATTATGTGAAATCTCTGCCATCGTCGTGAAAGATTATCAAATCTTTCACGACGATGGCGGAAGTGCTCCTATAATTTTCGCATAATAATTACAAATCTGAAAGATACACAACGCACGTGATATCCAAACACCTGACAGTGATGCGATGCCTGAGCATATAGTACACGATTGGATTTTCCCTGTAGTTTGGAGCAGAGTTTTCATACTGCTTTTCCCGCAGAACCCTTTTGCGAACTAAATCTTCCGGAATCCTAATACGGGTCAATTGACAAATTAAATAAAGAACAAAATCAATGATAAAAAATTATTGAATATTTGCAGGGCTGCAAGGTTTCGTGGGACTCTGGAGTCCTGCAAATATTTAGTGTTTTGGAAAAATTTAGTGTTTTATATTTCTGAATTCGTTTTAAAATATTGCTGAAAACTCCCTTTTCTACGGTACCTTCATCTCTCTCATCGAAAAAATATAATAACAATAAAAACAAACAAATAAAATAACTTGTAAAATCAACTACTGACACTTCTCCCTAACTCGTTCATAAATGACGATCGATATTAAAAGTGCAAATTTGGTTGTCGATTGATGTTCCGTGACTGCTAAATACGGTGCTGTTTCTTGTATTCTATCTATCTGTGAACTCCTCTGGCCGTTTGGTCGTCCCGGAGTATAAACAGAAAATTTCTTTTATTTTATTTATAATTCCTGTCAAAGAGTCCCCTTCTGTTTACTCTGACCAAATTACCACACCGTTATGTCCGCCACTGCGAGGATGGAGGGGGGGGGAAAGAAAGAGCGGAAAGTTGGTTTGGATTGGTTGTTAAAGAGCACAGGAATGCTCGTTCGAGAACCTTGTGGGGGGAAAGAAGTTTAGCGACCTTTTGGAAAGCCCACCTATTGGACATTTTCGACTCAGTTTTGTCAGGTGAAATTGTCTCCCAAAGGAACCCTTCCTCAGTTATTAGTATATGTGTATCTTTTCCTAGGAGATAGGATAACGGCCACTAACCCGTCATGGCACGAATTGTATGAGTTGCGATACGTCACTGTACTGTGGACGGTGATGATACACAGTTATAGCGATATACAGTATGTCACAACTGAATTAGACTGAAACCCGGGGAGCTGACTAAGGAGGAACAACACTTGAATGTTCTCCAACCTCGTCTACATACCTCTGTTCCTGCAGCACAGTGCACCGGCTCGCTGCAAAAGCCAATTCAGCGGGAGAGAGCAACAGATGCATTAACAGGTTCAGTAAGATCAAGATTTCTCTTCCACATCCTTGGAAAGGTGAACACAAATTTGAATACAATCAAGTTATTAGTTCTTTCTTCAGAAGCTTTTAATTAGAAAAATTTAAATCATGCACATCTTACATTTATAGCACTTGAGATCAAACCATTGAGAGACATACAGAAATTAGTCTGCTAACCAAGAAACAGTTGTGCTCTAAAGCTGCAATGCTTCAAATTCTACAAGTAAACGAATATTAAGAAAGATAGAGAGAGATAATTAACACGTAAAAACAAGATCTCAATAAGTAACGTAACGCGTAAAAAAATGATAAAAAATTAAAATAAAGAACGGTTTACAAATATTACAATCTTCTTTCTCAGTTTAACTCTCAAAGATTGAGCATCACTTCAAATATCTACATGCAAGTGTAGGTGTGTGCGCATAAACTACGCGTGCGTAATGGCCTTTAAGCGAACTACGGGACTAACCTTGGTCCATTTCACAACTATTAAAATTAGCTAAAATATTTAATTAAATAAGATATTAAGCTCATATCCCGAGGTGTCATATTTTGTCATATCAAAATAAATCTCCTTTATACACTTTGCTGTCATCTGAAAATGCTGAATTTATTGGGAAGGGGGGGGTAAAAATATTAAAAACGAGGGTTAAAATGAATTATTATTATTATTATAAACCTCATTTTATTTCCACATCAGTGTGCACCCCTGAACAGCCTGGTTCGGCTAGAAGGGTGTACATTATGTAAATTTCAGTTGATTATATTGATTGGAATTGCAAAAAATCAAAACAGATTGAAATTACACAACAGAATCAAAATAAATAAATAAAATAATAACAAGTAAAATAAACAATAAAAAACACAACGGTGAATCCTGAAGAAAATTGTTTTATACGACCGCAAATATAAGCGAAGATCTCATATTCCACCTGTTCACTAGAGCCAAACCACATACCAACAGGTAGCGAGAGTGTTTAATATAAAATAGGACCTGCTCATTATTTATATTTTGTTAAGTCTACAGAAATATGTTGATGAGAGAAGAAAAACAAGTTTGGAACACCTTGGTAAGTAAGTCACTTTATTGCCAGAGAATTGTTCAGAGAATTTAGGCCAAGCAACGGGGTAGTGACACAGTTCCTCTAGGAATGTTGGACGTGAGGTTACTGCTTCATGAAAACGGATGATGTCAAGGCCCTGACTTTTAGATGGAGATATTCTAGTTAAGAATTCCGGAAATGACATTATTACTCAGTTTTTGTTTGGCTTTGGACAAACCCATTAATAATAATACCCGCACAGTAACTGCTGAAACCAGTCGTAACACAACAGGGATGTATCTTTAAATATCTCTTTATGTTTTCTAAAAAAAAAAATGACCGACTGTTTATGTAAACAGCTGTTTAAATCTTATAGGCCTTGGAGATTTTCCTTGGAGATAAGATTAGCAGTATGAAACGTTCGTGGTACAATTCGTAAGTTGGATCCGTTACAAGAATCTGGAAAATTTTTAAAAGAAAAAAAATAATGTTTACAGAGATGGGTCCAGTTACTGTGCACATCAAATATTGATTCTTTCACTGTTTTTATGATAGATATAAATAAAACACATATAATTCCATATTCAAAGCTCTCTCCCCTGCTCATTGGAATATTATTTTCTAAAACGAATTGAAGGCATGTTTTTGCTTACTAATGTTGTATGTGACAATTCCTGTCGAGTTGCATTACTTGGCGTTTTCTGAGTTTGTATTATTCTGCTGGGTAGGCGAGTAAGAAACTAGAAATAGTCCACAGGGTGTTACCATGAGCTGGTTACGTGTATTCTTTTATTGACATGCCACAAACAGAGCCGGCCAAAGATTGTTTCTAGTAAGCTGGGGACAAAAATGGCCACAGTTGCGCTTCGTACCCGCAGGAAGGAAAGATAACGGGGAGGGGGATTTTTTTATTTTAGTTCTAGGACTTTTTCTCCTATGGGAAGGGTGGGGAAGAAGATTGTTGGTTTGGTGCATGATATCTCGAATATTCTTTTTTTGTAATAGTTTAATGATAACATCAATGTGATGCTTGAGCAAATGGGCTAATGGGTTCATGAATTCATTAAATCAGTGGCATCAAACATTTTGATACGGAAAGACCGGGCACACATTCTTAAACAGTAGGCACTGATTTGTAGCTAATTATACTCTTATCTCTGACTTGGGTAGAAATCTATTCCAGAGGGGACTCACGAGTTGCTACCTTTCGATTTAATTATACACATCAGCTTTTTATAATGATTTTTTGTACTGCATGTGAGCTTTCATAAAAATTGACAAAATGAGTGAATATCTTTCCTGGTTAGAATGCATCAGACGTACTACATAGGCCTATGTAGTTTGCATAGCTTTCGTATTTCTTTAGATATTAATATTTACAAAATGATGCAAGTAAGCTTATACAGAAGCAACAAAAAAAAAATACCCATTTCATTTGCCAATTCCTTCTAATAATTTGTCCAATCCTTCTCAAAATTATCAAACTACTCACACCCACACTTTATATCAACACATTAACAGCAACAGTTAATTATTTTAAATGTAACCGGTTGCTGGCTCAAATTAAAAGTAATCCAACTCCCTCCCCCTTTCATTCCCCTTCCCTTCCGAGAAAGAGTACATTACTTTCGTCCGATAATCCTCACCCTAATCCTTATTTCTGGGACAGGGTGAACGGGGAAAATCTCCCTTTCAAGAAGTCCAATATCTTAAAAAATACCGAAGCTGAGCTTCTTGAAAGGGAAATTTGCAGCCCTTTTGGATCGGCAACTCGCATGGTGAGACGGCAAAAGGGCGACCATATGAGGAAAGGCTTGGCAATCAGGCACTTCAGAGGTGACCTGATTGAGGTTAATCAGGCTCTGGGAGGAGTTAGTAAAATGAACGAAGACGGAATTTTCACTGTTAATAGAGAATTCCAGACTCGGGGGAATAAATTCAAATTACAAGAGAAGAGATTTAGATTAGATTGTAGGAAACTTACTTTTAGCCAGCGAGTCGTTGATTGCTGGAACAGGTTGCCTTCACAGGTAGTGAGCCTGACAGTTTGAGTAAATTCAAAGGTCAACTGCCAATGTAAGGAGGGAAGCAAATAATTTGTATTTTCTTATCTATTCGGTTTTTTTTTTCTTTTCTTCTGGCCAGCAAAAGCCTATGGCTTCCTTGCACTATATGGCTATCATTATATTAGTATATATATTTTCGTCTGGGAATCATTTTCTACTTGGGAATGGGAGATGAATAATTTTTTCCATTAACAGGTAAATTATTGACCATACATAAAATGTCACCTGCCGTCTTGACCAGGACAAAACTCTATAAATAAGATAATTTATGCAAATCTCTCTTAATAGGATTAAACTTTATAAATCCCCCCCTCCCAGAGAAGTTCCTTTAAATTCATAATCCCAGCTTGTCCAGCCAGCTAAGAAAGTCGCAATTTGTTGCCTGAATGCCTTCAGGCAACATATTAAGTTTATCATAGCTAACAACCCAGGAGGTCTTCACTTGCAAATTACATAACCAATCAGCATAGAACACGACTTATATAAAGCTATACGCTTTTGCCCATGTTCCACAAAATCTCATTCAGGGGTATATAACAAGTTTAATATAATAAGTTCGGTCCAAAGTGCAAGTTTCCTGCAAAGCAAAGATAGCTGGTAAGAGGTTTTTGTTATTTGTTAAAATACCGAAGTATAAAGTGATTAAAAATTATTTAAATTTCAAAATTAAATGTATAAAGACAAAAATTAAAACATGTTCAATTTATATTACTTTAAAAAATAAAAGTATTCCTATAACTCACAATATATAACTTTATTATATATATTACTATAACTTTAATTTCTACTAGTGGTAAAGACCGACATAAAATGTCGGTCAAAGACGATACTAGCCAGGGACAGCTGAGTTTAGTACCCTAAAAATATACACAAAATAATTAATTTCGGTCGCTTAAGAGCCTCAAGCAAAATATATGAGTTTTATTTAATAAAGTATTAATTCATTAGTAAAATAAAAATTTATTGAGCAAAACAAATTATTTAATAAAATTCACGTACACAATGAAAATTTACTTTTCTGTCATTTCGAGTCATTTAAAAATTACGAATAATAGCTTTGTTTTAACTATATTTGAAACGTCCATTAATCAACATGTCTTTTAACAGTTCATAATATGACAGATAAATAGTGAGAGTAATTACCTTTTGTTACTTTTAATTACAATTTATTTATTATAATTTTATTATAATTATATAATAAAATACTAATGTTAATTTAATTATTACATTAAATTTAACATACTTTTATAATTAAGTATAATTAATTTTGTTACTTTTAATTTAATTGGTAGGGTATCTTGACACTCAGACAGCAAAATCGTAACTTGCCAAATGTAACCTAATCGCTGCATTAATTTGCCGCATTAGTTTCATGGTATAATTAGTGTTCATTTTTTCTACACAATAGTTTCAGAGACAACCACGTGTGCCCTTGGAGTAAAGGCACAATAATTTAAAAATTATATTAAGTATGTTTGTTATATTGAGTTCTATGTGATCTGATGATGGGATCCGGCAAAATTCCTAAAACGTCAACTTTATAAGTTTAGGAATTAGGTCAAAGCTCTTGATAATTAATAAACTAATCTGCATTATCCACGTAGTAAAAGAGCGGTCCAGTTCAAAAATTAATGCACGATAATTGTTCTCTGGGACGGGATTTTTTTTTTTTTTTTTTAGGCAAGACGCGGCTATCTGTTTCTCTGTGAATAACGGTTATAAATAGTACATGAATTTCTTGAAAAATGCCATTAGGTATTTGGTTACTACTCGCGAAGTTTTTTTTTATTTCTTGTTAATCAAATTATTGTTTTACGCTACGAATTTTTTTAATTCATATTCAATTCAGAAATATGAATTGAAAATACAAGTCAAAAAGTTGTAGTTTGGACAGCCGTGATATTAGCTATCAGTACTATTCATGCCTTCTCCACTGACTTTATAAAGACATATGGACTAATTTCAGCTGTACGTTTTGTCATGAACACGCTATTTTCTTAACAAATACTGACGATCAGCAAGTGAAAATCCATCCTGCAGTATGAAATAATTTTTCTTCAGATATTTCCAATTCAGTTTCATATTTTCAAACTTTTTTGAAAATATGAAACTTTGGACTCCACCCAATACCGTCACCCAGAATAAACTTTTCTTCTGGAGGAGAGGTGGCACTTATGTGTAACGTAAAACTGTCTCAAGGCCAGGAGAATAAACTTCCATTCTCAATGCCTATGGCTCAATCATAAAGCCATAAAATTTCGTATCATCTAAAGAGTTTTAAAAAAAACCTCAGTGAAAGTAGCTCTTCATTACTGCTAAAAAGGAGAAAAATTTTGCATTAGCACCTGTTATGTTGTCCTACAAGTGCTGAAACTAAAGTTTCCGACACAAAATTTGATTGACTATGATAGAACAGCCGACGTTTTTTATCGATTTGGTTACAACTTTTTCGCTTTCGCATATGATTGTTATCCAGTCATCGTTAAGTAGAATCCAGTTCAGTCATTACTTGGGGAAGAAACCCTTGAGGATACTAGGTTGCTGTAGCAACTCTTTTTATCGATTGCATGTAGAAGCTTCGGGTTCAAATTCCGCAAGAAACAAAGATGTTTGTAACCCTTATCTTCCTATAACCTGAACGCAACTTTCTAGAACAAGGCACAAAGAATCACACACACACACTCTTTCATTTACCATTTTGCATGGAATTTTGTGTAGGATCTATATAAGCATATAAAAAATATAATTTAAATTTATTAAACTCGAGCAAGGAAGTATTATTAAATAAGAAAGTTTAATAAAATACGCTTTGTCACGTGACATATTTCATTAGTTTATTGGTATGAAAAGGACAAATGGATATAATTAGATCCAAACAATCCCAATAACTAAATAAAACTAGCTACTTTTCGAATTTCTATGTTTAAATCCGCCGTGAGGTTTGGATTTTGGGAGCATAGACTTCTCCTACACCAAAAATCCGCCGACCGGGCTAGCCGGGTGGGTAAAGTGCCTAGCAACCCAAAGGTCGCGGGTTCGAATCCCGCCTCGGGCTTGGATCAAAGTACTGCAAAAACCTTGGGAGGTGCATTATGGCCACAGAAGCCGATGCGCCAACAACTACCAAATAAAAAATAATAAAAATCCACCAAAAATCCAGGCCTCGGGACGGATTTCAACGGAGACATTCGAAATTAGCCAATATTATTTATAATTTTTTCCCAAGCGCACCAATAAACTAGTTAAATATTTCACGTGGAAAAGCGTCTTTTTTAAAACTTTCTTGCTTAATAATATAAAATCATTTCCTTCGATAATGAATCCTTTTTGTTTCTAATGTACCTGTTATACATTATTAAAAAAGTTCTTCGAGTTCGACATTAACCAGAATTTAATGAGTTAATTTTTAAAGTAATTGATGCGCTTGCGCAAATGACTAACTGGCATTATAAATCTTGCATATTATATGCACCACGATAACAGATGAAACAGTGGTGTAATGGATAAAAAAGCTTCGTGTTTGTTGTTATTACTTCGAATAAATGATCAAATCCAGACCTAGGCATTTTGTCCCAACAACTTTTGGTGGGGAATATGTAACCGTGAAGCAAATTCACTGAACTTCAATAAAACTAAAACTAAATTCAATAAACTAACCATTTAATGTTGAAATGGTACTTTATTTTTACTTTTATATTACTCATATCTTTAATTTGGTAACAAAATAATTTTGAAGTTTATGTGCGCTGATAAATGTTAGGTATTGGTACAGCTATAAGCTTAATAATCTTTAAAACAAAATCTGCATACAATGCTTTAAATCTCATCTGGCGGTGCGCTGGATTAGGCTAACTTGTTATGATATGACACTAACTCCTAAAACTTAAAACTTGTTTCGATTTCAAGTAGATCTCGCGGTTTACTTTTTTTTTACGATAAGAAATAAGCACTCTCTAACTCTTTTCTATCTATATTATCTGTAAATATTTTTAAACTTATCAAATATCTATTATTCCAATATATTCGTATGATAAAATAAAGAATGAAAGTATATTAAATTAATTAAATCACTTAACTCCATGTTTTCGAATCAAAATTTGTTTATTCAGTCTAACGTTGACAAATCTTACATCCAGAACATTCAATACATTAAACTAATTGCGTATTTACAGACGTAATTTCTCAGCCCACTTTAAGATTTTTTTATCAAGTTAAAAAAAGTACTGCCTTCAGACAAAGATGAAAGAAAACTCTTCTCTTTTATCTCTGTCTGATGACAAAAACGAATATAGTAATATTCATTTTTGTTTAAACTTGATAACATAATCTCAAAGCGGATTAAAAAATGCAATCTATAAATAAAGAATTAGTTTAGTACATATTACAGAGCCAATAAACAAATTGTTTCTTTCAAAACATAGTGTTTTAATTAATTGAACCTAATTTCAATGTGTTAATTCAAAGATTTTTACTACACATCAAAATAAGTACTTCTCCATGGTTTAATATTACAATACAAGAACGAAGAACGAAATATCCAGAGTAAATATGACTTGTTGGGGTGGGGGAAAGACTGTGAGAGCTTTTCCCCCATTTCTATTCAGTCAAATAGGCTATATTTCCCCTATATCTTCATTTGAGTACTAAGAACCTACTGGCCTGTGCAACTCAACGGCACTTATAAATCCTGGATCTCAACAGAGCATAAAGATGACACGAAACATGAAGTATTTACAGTACTACTAAGAAATCTGGCTGTACATATTTTGCAAAGTCAACTGGATAAAATAAGAGTCAAATTATGTTATAGGAAGATTAAGTGAATTCGAGTTAGTCAAAAAAAAAAAAAACCGTTTAGTCATGTCTCTATTGGTTTACGATGAGAATTTTTATCCTTGAATATAGATTATCTGATTGTAGAGTTTGGACATTCATAGGAGCATTTGTTCTTTAATATGTTTATACTGATTATATAACACTCTATAAATACTGATTAACTTTTCGTTTATTGCGAAGAATGTACAACCAGTTATCATCAAGTTAATGTTCTGTAGAATATATACAGTACAGTAGTTCATAAAAAATAACGAAATCATTAATTATATGTGTTGCAGTGTAATAAAAATGCTAGAATTTACAACACAGAAAATTATTCATAGAATAAACGGCGCACATGTGCATTATCCACAATACTCTAATATCCGAGGCCTACTAAATTTAATTGCGTTGATTATTCTAAATGGCATGGTTTTAACATGCCAGACCTTACTACTTATTTCAAACTCAGATTTAATGTACACCGGATAGCCCAATATGCATCGAAATTGAATATGAAAGTTGCATTTCTCAAAAAGCGCTCGTACCCAATTTCCAGCAAATACATACGTCTGGGACGGATATGGGCAAATTAAACATTGCTGTGAAACGTCGGTAAAAATGTATACGATAAGGAAATGCTGAACAAAACTTATCTGAAACTACCTAAATGAGCTAGATACTGTCGTGGCCTTAACCCTGTGTGTGTGTGGGGGGGGGGGTACGAGAATAGGGTCGTCTCCACAACAATACCGTAACCCATAATAAAAGTATTCTTTATGTCTTGTCTTAATAGTGACATTTAAAACAGACAAGTTTGTGCCATTTGTCCATAGGGCTCGGATTAAACTTCAGACCAAGTTTACTTCCCGTTAGACAAAGTAGAGTTTATCCTACCTGCCAACTGCACTCGATCGTTTAGTATTAGTAGTGGCATATGATGCAAGAAAAAAGAATATAAAGTATCAGCCAAAAAAAAAAAAAATCACCTGTCCATCCCCTCCAATATTTTGCATAGTTCTTTCTTGAATTTATTCGAAGTATCCACTTCCACAACAACAACAAATGCGAGTTTGTTCCAACAATGAACCACATCCAGCTGAAGGCGAACTTCCGCACATCTATCCTGCAATCATCCTTCCTCAATTTGAATTTACGCCCCCCCCATGAGCGTAGTCTAAGCAGGAGGAAGCATAACATCAGCATTTAGTTTGCTCAATCCATTCAAAGCCTTAAACACCAATCAGCTCGCGAGTGCTTAGTTTCCAGACGCTACAATTCGCAGAAAGGAAGCCTTTCTCGGTAAGAACACCCTTTCTTTCTCGTTGTACTTTTCTGCACCTTTCCAGCAGATCTAGATCCTTCCCACAATGAGACCTATATGCAGTACTCAAGATGCGGCCTAAATGTTGTACACTGGAATAATACATCCTTATCTCTGCTAGCAAAGTTCCTGTACATCATTGATGAGACCTTCTGATAAGCTGTCTGCATTGCTCCGAGATCTTGATATCCCCAGACTACACAACTTGACTACACAATTATCCCCAGATCTTTTTCTTCATTTTCCAAAACCCTGCGTATAGTACCATATAGTTTGTACATTAATCTTGGATTACTGCTACTCATATACAGTATCTTGATTTCTTAAACTTCAACTGCCATTTCTCAGCCCAACTGCCTAATTTTTCTAGATATTGTTGCAGTAACACTTGATTACGCTGACAACCTTTGCATCACCTGCAAACTTAAAATTAAGCCAAATATTTCCTCATCAATATTGTTAATAAATATAGAAAACAACAATGGGCCCAGTACTGAACCCTGGACACTCTGCTAATACCATTAATCCACAAAAAGCAATGTACATTAATAACCACTCTGTCTTCTCCCATTAAAACCATCCCTTCTTTACCTATAGCAATAACTTGCTCTTAATGTCACACTACTTCAATTTATACCGCATTCTTTTATGTGCAATCCAAGTATATAATATATCAAAATTAAGTTCATTTGTTACTGCATTGCAGTATCCAATAAGATTGGTCAAACAAGATGGTTCCTTAACAAATCTATGCTGTAACTGCAGTATAAATATATTCCTGTCTAGATGATTCTGTATTACTTTTTTAACCAGACTCTCCATTATTTCCCCTGGAATAGAAGTTAAACTAACAGGCTTGTATTCATGTCATCCTCTGATCCCCCCCCCCCTTTGTGAACTGGGGATACATTTGCACATCTCCGGTCCATTGGGACCTCTCCTAAATCCAAAGATGTTCTTGTAATTACGGCTAAAGGTTTTCTTGCCTCTTTGCTGCCTCCCTTAATATAATTGGATAGGTCCCATCCATCCCAGCTGCCTTTTTTATGTTTAGCTTCAATTTCTGTTTCACTTTCCTCTCAGTTATCACAAATCAATTAGTTCCCTGTTAGAGTTTGGTAAACTTCTGACATCCCCTTCCCTAAGGAATTCCTCATGTGTAAATGTAGATGCAAAATACCTATTCAGTTTGTCAGCAACCTGAGTGGGATCATCAACAGTTAGACCACTGACCTCAAGTTGACCAATGTGACTAAACCCATTCCTTCTACTATCAATATAAGCAAAGAAATTTTTATTGCTTTTCTTTGCCAGAGACTTCTCACAATATGCCTTTGTTTTCCTAATCTTCTTTATGACTTGATTGCAGATTAGTTTATATCTACCACCTGATACTTCGTATGCATTTTAATTCTTTGTCAGAAAGTCTCATCTGACATCCATTTAGGTCTAAATCTTGAACAGTATTTCTTATTTGGTATGAAAAGGCTAGTAGCTTCTATCATTTTTCTCTGAATGCTTTCCATTTAGAATTTACTTTTGGTAACATCATCAGTTTATCCCATAGCATGGAATTTAAAAACTGCATGAGACCACTGTAGTCATTCTTACGAATGCAAAAGCCCTTCCCTTTACCCTTGACATTAGTTGTCTTCAAGGTAAATCCCAATCAGTAAACTGTGATCAACTGCCACTCATTGGGTCTTTTACCTGCAGATTCTTAATATATGAAGAATCACTGCTGATAATCAGATCAAGAATATTGCTTCCTCTTGTCTCTATAATATGCTGCTGTTGAAAACAGTCATCCAATAAATCCACAAAATCATGATAGTGTGTGTGAGTGAACAATCCACAAGTTCCACTCAATATATGAAAAGTTGAAATCCCACATTCTAATAACAGGATGTCCATCTTGTTTATAAAACATTTTAATTTACAGGCCCACTCTATTTCTCTGTATAACTGTTTGTTATAACCGTTAGTCATTGCACCTGTAACATGCTTACTCTCATTTTCATTTTCCCAGTACTTATGTCACACGAAACTGACTTGAACATGTCACCCATGTCGACTGGATTCACTGCCTTAAGATTTAATATGCTTTTTAACTAAGAACATAACCTCAAACACCCTCCTGTGCTTTCTGTGCATATTGTACTCCCTGTTCGAATTCTACATCTCTTATGTCTGAGTGACATCATGTCTAACTGATATTCCTATAATGTATGCATTTAATTACTTGATCAGTACTTCAAATTTATTTACAATGCTCCTAGCATTAGTGTACTTGCAAGTATACATGCACCTGTTCTTACTCTTAGTTACCCGAATACGGTCCATGTATTTACTTCTTCCATGATGATCCATGGCAGCACTTGAAACCCCTGACACCTTGCTTTCCAGGTTGCTGCATGTTTCCACAGTAACAGTTCAAGATTCCCCCAATTTCTCCTCTTAAAAGCAGAGACCATTCTTGGAAAATTTCTACCTCGTGAGCCCTGCTCATCTCTCCAGGACCGAACTGATTGACAATGCTCTCAACATGTACTTCCTCATATCGTGTCTGGGCAGAATTGCAAACACTTTCAAATTTAATCTTCAACTCAGGACTTTTTCCCAACATCGTCCTAGTACCAATGTGGGCAACAATATCACCTTCCATGCCCTTAAAAGATGATATCTGCTCTACAACATCATGTACCTCCCCCCCCCCCCCCGGCATACTTTGGTCCTTTTCCACCTATGCTGTTTGCTGGGCTTCCCCAAACAAAACAAACAATTCCGCTCAGCACCCAATTTGAATATTCAACAGAAATTGCACTGACTTTGAAACAGCCATCTACATAGTAGTGTTTAAAATTGTTTGGCTAGAAGGTTTAATAACAGGATGTCCATCTTGTTTAGCCCAACTGTAGTGACTAAAAATTCAAACCTGTGGACTTAGCAAAGGAATACAAAGGTCAGGACTAGGAAATCGGTAAATGGCTTCGTATTATTTATTATTATTTTTCAAAGATTTTCAATAGACATGGGACTTAACGAGATTCAACTTAGTTTTACAGAATAATTGTGGAACTTCAGAAATGAATTTGGTAACAGTGTGTGTGTGCGCATGTGACATGAAAGCATCATTAATTTATAGCTACAATCAAAAATGATATGTTCTTCCATCCCAAATTATTTCCCTTTCTTTATACTGCAGAAATTTGAACAGTATCGAAAAACATTCATTATTTAGTAAATTCATATGCATAGATGACGATTCCAAATATTCGCATCATGTAGGCAGAAAATGCCATACATCTAGCCAGGACCAAAAAATGGTTGGTTTCGTTTCTTTTCACTGGCCATTCAAATAATAAATTTTATAGTAGTCGCCCTTTTTGTTTATATGTATTTATTTTTATATTTATTAATTAACTTCTTGAATTCCAAACAGTGAACAGAAATCATCAATATAAAAATTCAAAGCTGCTAAAAACCAAAAATGTTATTGGCTAGTAAAAAAACAGCGGGTTCAAAATGAATTAAATTTCAATTATTTTAAAAATGAACTGAAATTTTCAATTCGTTTTGGGCCAGCTATAAAAATACACAGATATTGCGATTTAATTATATAAAATTTTAAACAGGGAAAAGAAAATTAATGCATCTTTAATAGAGTACAGTTCATAATTTCGAGAAATTCCGATTCCTTTCACCTCATGAGCTCTGTGCTCATGAGGTGAAAGGAATCAGAATTCGTAAATAAGTAATACGCGAATACGTAAATAAGTACATTTTTAAAGGAAACAATACATATGTATATGGTTCTGGATTTGTGACTTGTACAGCCTCCTATAAAAATTTTTCGTTGTAATCCTCTGCAAAAAAAAAAAAAAAAAAAAAAAGCATTAGCGCCGCTATTCACTAGTAAAGTAAACGTTTACCTTAAAATCCGTAGCTCCATCTTTCGCTCCTTAAACTAACCCGAACCTTCCTGCTGGCATTGATGAAATTTGGTTACCTTTAAACATAAAAAAAATAATAATAAAAAATGTTAGCGAAATCGTTATTAATTTTTTCCATAATTTGTGTAATTCTTTTAAATTCTATTTATTATTAATTAATTGGAAATTAATTCTTTCAAACTGAAAAAAATGGTCATGTTCCGAATATACACTCTGTAAAAAAGGGAATCACCTGTTTTACACATATTTGTAAATAAATAAAAATAAAATAATGTCACTTTAAAAATAATCTTTGTGCGGCGGTTTCTGATATCATCATCAGAGCATTTTTCAATGTCGAAAGGTAATGAATGGCAAAAATATGACCTGAAAAATTATTTCACTTAAAGTATTACAGAAGGGAGTATCACCTCCGGACTATAAAATGCAATTTTATATATATATATTTTTTTTAATATAATTGGGGAAAGACTTTTTTTTTCTTTTTTGTTTTTGAGAAAAATGTGTCTTACAGTCCAAAAGTACCGTAAATAGGGACTGTTTCATGGCCAAGGAAGATCTGATTCTACTTCTTCCAATTGTACCTTAAAAATAGATCCTTACAGCGATTTATAGAAAAACTGAAATCTTGCCTAATTAGATTATAACTGAACTGAATTATAATAATATTAGACATCGTCTTGATGAGTACCTACTACAGTCAGCGCCACCTTGATAATGTTCTTAAGGTGACGCTGTTACAGTGGGCGTCGATTCGCGTAAAGGATCCTGCCTCTGTTATATGGGAAAATGGACTTAAAAGAGGAAGATACCATTCTCTATCGTCAGAATTCAAGAACTACAGAACTATTTTTAAGTGTTTACTAATACGGTAACTCTTCTTTGAAGTTTAGTATTTTTCTTGCAAATATAGAACATGTAGTTAAGGTACAAAATTCTAAACCTAATTTAGTTTAAATGGCTAAATAGCAAATTAGTTTAAATAAATTAGAATGAATAAATTATTATTCTCTTATTAAGGATTTAGATCACATTCCATTTCTTCTATATATAACTGAAGAAGTTTTACAGAATAATTTATTCTGTGGAACTTCAGAAATGAATTTGGTAACGGTGTGTGCGCGCGCGTGACATGAAAGCATCTTTAATACATGTAATTTATAGCTATGATCAAAAATGATATGTTCTTCCATTCCACACTATTTCTCTTTCTTTATACTGCAGTAATTTGAACAGTATCCAAAACTTTTTTTTTTTTTTTTTTTTTCCCACAGTTCTTGGGATGACAGATGACAGTAATTATGATTTGATTTTTTTTTTTTTTTTTTAATGCTGTACAGTATTAAGAAAAGTCCTGGAATTTTTAAAACATCTAGATTTTCTCATTTATGAAAACTTTTATGCATCAAATGTCTGTCAATCCCTTCCGCCATCGATGATAAATCTGTTTACAGTGATTTATAGAAAAATTATTAATTTCTTGTAATAAGAATCCATTCGAATTCGTTCTGTCTTTTCAATCCCTATCCCCCCTCCCTTTTTTATTTTGAAAATTTAATTCGTATGTTGTTTAAAACGAATTCTACACTGACAAGTCCTATTACTGGTTTTACTCTTCTATTCCAAACCCTCCTCATAAAAAAGATAAGATACAAGTTGGTAAGATAGGCAAGATACCATATTAGCCGTTGTAACCAAGTTGTAATTAAGGGTACGTAAATACACGTACTTTGAGTGACCGGGGTTCGAGCCCGTGACTGCTAAATACGGTGTGCTGTTTCTCTGTATTCTGTGAACTCCTCTGACCGTGTGATCGTCCCGGAGCATAAATTAAATTTCATTAATAAATAAACTTTATTTATTAATGTTAATAAATTTCAGTTCCAATTTGAGACAAGCCGTAGATTGATTCCAACGCCTTAGCTGGTAAGAACCCATCGGCCACCTTCAGTCTATTGGCCTTCATCCTCAGGGATTTGGTGCCTCTTAAGCCAGATGGCGGGATGTGCCACTCACAAAGCTTCTGGTAGCTTTGTGAGTGGCACATCCACGGTGATGATATCACTCCAATCATTATCTTGATTGTAGTTAGTATTTTCCAGGCAATAATGCCTGGTAAACGCTGTATTTTCAGTGTTCAGCAAGCTGCATTGTCCTTAACTGATTTCACTAAAGATGGAGGAGATGGTGTTTATTGTTGGCCCACTTCAGCAGCCAGTATTCAGTCGCATATATTCTCCTAATGTGGGTAGGGGTGGCTGATGCCCACAATTCAGCACCATACAATATGGCCGAAGACACTGGTGTTCTTATATATCTTGGGGTTTTCGCAGTTTGTTTCAGGTGCACGAGGTGTTGTTTGGTTATCCAACGTAGATACTTTAATCTCTTTACAAGCACGTCAACATGGGCCGTGAACGTAAGTTTGGTGTCAAATATTATTCCCAGATCTCTATTAGTTGGATAGGATAGGTGTCCCATTTAGTTCTGGATGTACGAGTGTAGGTAATTTTTTGAGAGAGTACACCATCATTATAGTCTTCTGTGGATTTAGAGCTAGTCCTAATTTATCTAAGTATATTAATATCTCCATAATCTTATGATTGATCTGGTCACACACTGTATTGATTGTTAGACAAGGCCGGTTGGATGGTCGTCAATATCTTAATATCATCTGCGTACGTGTATACATCATCCCTACCCTCGCAGAACAGGATCATCATTGCGGTAAAGAGGAGTCCGGGTAAGACACCACCTTGCGGAACTCCTGCATGGACTGGTCATCGGAAGATCTGACTGTCTGTATGCAAATAAATGGATTGCCCAGTTAGTAGGGACTGCAGGAACTTCAGCAGGTTTCCTTTTATTTGGAAGGCGTGATGCAGCAGACGTAGTAGGGCATGTACATCGGGACTATCGAAGGCGGCCTTTATATCAGCATATATTATTGCAACTTCATTTCAGGCTTGGAAAGCGTTCAGTATCGCGGTTTGAGCTGTAAGGAGGTTCGTTATAGTTGACCTATTAGATATTGCACCTGTAAAATGAATTTGTTGAGGCTGACTGGCCAGGATCTGACATGTCAACTTTGGGAGTAGAGCTTTCTCCATTATTTTTAAGAGATTCTGCCTTGTGTATCATTTGACAGTTTCATTTCCTGAGTAGAGTTTGCTTTAATTTAAACAGGATAGTTAAGCTCGTGTTCCACCAGGCTCTCGATCTTGATGAGATCCTTAAAAATTTCGAAACCGCAAATTCTGCAACAGAGTTGATCCAACTGGTTAAGAGAGATGTTGCGAGTAATGCGTCACATGTGAGTAGGCAATTCCATGGGGCGTTTCGGGTCCAGAAAGGCTGGCGAAGTCACAAGTCGGCTCTTGCATTTGTCGTTATCATTGAAGTCAATGTAGGGTAGCATTAATAGGGCAGCGACTGCACTGTGATCAGATAGAAAAAACATTTCTGGAGGTACATCAATTAGACATTTACCAGAAGACAGAATCAGATCTAGCCTATTTTCACCTCTTGTAGGCTGGTCATTGATAAGAGAGATGGAGCATGGCTGCAGCCTATTTTCACCTCTTGTAGGCTGGTCATTGATAAGAGAGATGGAGTATGGCTGCAGCCTATTTAACATGGTGTCCAGCAGGTTATTGAGCTGGGATGGAAGATTGAAATCTCCACATATTATATGGGTGGCTGAGAAGCCTATATCCGCTAATATATATCAACAAGGGAGAAAAATCGGATTTGTAGTTAGAATCCTATCAAACTTACAGCTAGTTATACTCAATAAAGCCTTTTCGCTTTATATGAAAACGAAAATTATAATTAGAGTCTACAGAAATTCAAGTTTAATGTCAAGAAGTATATTCTGCCTTCTCAGCCTTCATCACATGCACGTTACTGCACTAAAGTACTATAGGTTCTAATATTCCTCGTGTTTGGGGTTTTTCATTTAAAAAAATGAAAACGTAATTAATTAATCTTTACAAGCAATTTTTGTGAAAATTTTTCTTTTTTATACCATTAAGAATTTTTCAACTAAAAATTCGTTACGAAATTGTTTATGAAAATTTTCTTAGCTATCAGGAGAGACAGACTTGTACACAAAACAAATCTTGCATCTGTTTTTTTTTTTTTTTTTAACCCTTAAGCAAGTCGTCTGGCAAAACTTGAATCGAGTTTCTTCCGAGATCTGCTTAGTTTTATCATTTTACTATCAAACGATCGAGAAATGGAAAGTAAATGCCATTAAAAATGTTTACTTTAAAAAAATTATTAACTATTTGGAAAGTTCTGAAACGGGGCCTCTCCATAATACACATTACGTCGAATTTCTAGCTAAAACGTTGCTTTGCTTTGCTTTTTAAATTAGTAACACTCTTCGAATAAAGCATATTTCATTCTTTTAAATCGTTTCAAATTCCTTAATTTCATAAAATTTCGGGGCATATTGTTTTCATTCTGTTGGAAAAATAAATCTCCGCGCTCAGCCATCATGTTTTTTTTTTTTTTTTTTTATCTTCCTTGTAAATAATACCATATCTACAAATAAATTCCAGTCTTATCATTTCCTATTACAGAAATGATAAAGCAGCCAAGGTTTCTCATCCAAGTTATCTAAGTAGACGTAAGGTAAAATAATTTAACCTGTTAGGTTTTTTTTTGTTTTGTTTTTTTGTACAAAAATACAATATCACTATGTATACTAATAACGAATATCGAACTAATCTCATTATACGCTACACGTTTTACAAAAATTATTTAAATATTATTCAAAACAACTGTATCAAGTGTGCGTTGAGCATTTGCAGTAAGAAAAAAATATATTTATCATTATGTGCTGTTACTGCATACGTATCAAGCAAGACCTAAGTAAAACAGTAAGCCTATAGTGAACGTGGTAATTAATTAACGAGAATAACTTACCTGCAGCTGCAATTATCAACTTATATTTTATCAGATAACTAGAATTAACTAGAATAAACGCAACTTTCAGACGTAAACGTTAATTTAGCACGAAGATGACTTAGTGAAAACTAAATAGTCAGAATTAAATGTAGCACTCACTCAACAAGCAAAATAAAAATAAAATAAAGTAATGGCGATGGCCGGACGTCGTTCACCAACAAAACAATATTAATTGTTTACACTGCCACCTACACTTTGGGCGACTTCTCATAACTTAAAGGTCGCCAAACAGAGTGGGTGTAATATCACAAGCACTGATTCGTTACATAATGGAATGTCTGTTATTCAATTCTGTTTTTCTGTCTGCATTGTGTTCAAGGCTTTCACGCCTTTAGTGACTAACATTAGTGAGTGATTCAAAAGTTGGCTATTTCCTTAAAGGATACACCGCAGCAAAAATTTAAAATCATACATAATTCTAGGGGATGGCGAAAAATCTGATAATTCTGAAAAGAAGATACTTTTCAGTAAGACTTTTCGCTTTTAATTATTACATAAAAATGTATATAACTGAGATATTATTTTTTATTTAAAATTATAGTAATAAGTAACTTATTACTATAATTATAGTAATAAGTTATAAAATTATAGTAATACAAAACATTTTGGGATTATTAATTTTCAGTAAGGTCCAAAACTGGAATTATTGCTGTAACACTTTCGCCAGTTTCAAAAGAAAGTTCACTTTGAACATATGTATGTATATCGTACACTGAGAGACAATTGCTGCTCCTATCTTGTTGTTTATGCAGCAGTTTATCTCTCCTTTAACATCTTGCTGAGTGCAATGGTAGCATCTTAGGTGTATTTCAATGCATGCGCGAGATGCGGTCACGCGATAAAAAACAGCGTACCACCTTGACTGCTCAACCCATAACCGGGTAGTTAGGTCTGTGTGCTCGCGATGTGTACGGCTCTTGAGTTACAACAGTCTCACTGTATGAAGAAGAAACAAGTCAAAAGTCAGTTTCTGTACTTGGTGAGGAGACTGGTGTTTTCAGTGATAATGGGCCACCGACTCAGTAGCAGGAAGTAAACAGGTGGTATTTTCATATGAAGAAAAGTTTCATTATCAGCGGTATGTTTTTTTTTTTTCTATTTCTATGTGTTAAGGTTGTATATATTATCAAAAAGTGGCCTACAAACACAGCGGATGCCTTCTCATAATCCGCTGTATGAATAATACTGTAAATTGTAATTCTTTCAGATAGCTTGAATTTTAGTTGTTCGAAACCAATTATTGAATTTCTAAAAAGACTTACTTTATCAATTAATTAATTAATTAGTCATAATTAATCTTGGAGTCGCATAAAAGCAGTAAAAAAGCGCGTGACCGTACTTTAACCTTATGAACTGAACCAATTAAAGCACAAAAGGATATATTTCGAGAATTTTGTACTTTCTCCTGAAATCTTTATTTTTTCGTCTTATTTAAAAATGACAATATATGTAATGCCTAATTTGTAGCAAAAATAACAAATTCATAGATGGCACCAAACTCTTGTATAGTTAAGGGATACAGAGGGATGCAATTAGTGCCTTTGAAATGTTTATGGAAAGAAACCTGTAATAAAAGCTAGTGTCAAATAAATTGCCGAAAGAAACTAGCTAGTGTAAAATAAGTTGCGCAACGATATTCTTCCAAACATGCATCTATTCCCTAAAGGGAATGGTTGCAGGTTGAGGGACCTATCGTTTTTTATCTACTGTTGCGTCTTTGTAGCATGTACTGGTAATATACAGAAATAAATAAACGAAAATAAATAATCTCTAAATTTACAGCCATGAGTATAAATTTAGGGATTAATACTAATCTTCTACAAATGTGTACAACATGTTGCTTTCGTAAATCTTACATTTTTGAGAAATTACAGACCGAAACCTCACATATTTCGCGACCCAAGCTGTACACATTTATAAAGAAAACCCGCAAAAGGATTTCATAAACACAACAAAAAACCAAAACTAGATGGAAGGAAAAAATATTAGGGTTGAAAGGATTATGCACTCCGGGAGCCACTTCGTACGCAGAACCACACTCACTTTCTTGCAGTGTCTCTGTATCTGTTTCATAGTTGAATTTCCTAATTGGAGTAATTACTCCAATTAGGAAAGTCAACTATGAATTATCTTTGGTGTCAGATAATCAAAAGTACTGACAATTTTGCTTTTAAAAAAAATAATAACATTTTCTGGCGTTGTTGTGAAAAGAGGTGCGATGCTACTATTAATAGTAATATGGAGAAACTAGTGTAAAAAAAAAAAGGAATTATCTTCAATACAGATCACTCTTATAGTTATGAAAGGCATTTCAACAGCACGGAAATCCATTTATACGGAGAGGAGAAAAATTGGACTGAGTTGAAGAAATAGGATTGATTTGAGTATTTGCGATGAATTTGTAAGGACTATAGGGCTTTAGACTTCAATAACATTTGTACGTCGAATTTGAAATTAAGTAAATGCCCGTATGATGTAATTTCAGTTTATTGGTTAAATTTAAAAGATTTGAACGCTCCTAATGTTAAAATTATGCATGGTTCCAAAGTATACATTTTAAAGACTGCAAGAAAATAAACAATTTTAATTTAAAGATGTGTAATTTTACACATTTTTCTTTAATTTTAAAGCTAATTTTTTTTATTTCTTATTCTCAATGTTTAGAATAATGTATGAGTTATCAGATAAGACAATATTCTGTGGTGCTGTGAATGCAAATAAGTTTTTTCAATCTTAGTTAGTATGATTTTGTTCTAATCCAAAGTTATTTTGTTTTTTTAAGTTTTGTTTTTCGGATGGTTTACTTTTTACGGGTTACGTTCACCAGGAATAATTATCGGCTTTCATACAATAATCTGATATAATTTTATTGTATGAAATTGTATTGTATACAATTTCATACAATAAACTGGTAACGGATATTGCTGTCCGAATATTTTGTTTCATATACACTAAAGATAACGTTCAACCTTAAATATGCATGATCTCAGATTAAATTAAGAATAAATGCTTAAAATCAAATCAGAACTTCAGATCAGAACTAACTAGTCTCCTAATATAATACACGTATTAATTATGTAGAATAGTTATTAACCACAGCTAACAGATTTTCTGTCTTAACAGCAAAGAAATAAAATCATAACGCATGAGCAGATTTCAAGTTTCAGAAAATGAATCATTAGATTCACTTCACCAGAAAAGGAAAGGTTTTCACTCACGCAGTGCCCTTCCGCAACCTAGACATGTTTCAGCACTCTTTTTTTTTATTTTTTTTTTTTATTTATGTGAAGTGAGTAATCCGACCATTCATTTTTGCTCTCTTTTGAATAAAAACATTCTGCTTGCACGTGGGGTTGACTATATATAAGGAACCACAACTTACTCTATGATGCAAACGCGTTTACATATCGTCATGATTTATAATAAACCTGTTTACATCACAGAGCTTACTGCGATTTCACTTACCTGACCGTCCATTTTCACGTGCTGTATACTATTCGCTGTAAAATAGTCTAATGATTCTAATGTTACTCCTTTTCAAAACGTGACATTCTTTTGATATACAACATAGTTACTATTGCTTTTCTGTGTAAATTTAACCATAGTTAGTTATAACATCATACTTTTTATGGTTTATATGAAATTAAAATGCTAACCCTCTATTTGTATTTTGCTATAATGTACATCAAGTCACCTTTTTGGTCATCATTTAGTTTTAAAATGAACAGAAATGTGAAACGAAAAATTACACATTTTTAAAATTTCGTTTTGGGGGTGGGGGCTGCCAATCACTTTTATGTAAGTAACCCTGAATTTACGAGATTATTTGCATTATGACAAAAATTAAGTCATAATTTTATTTTATTTTATGTTTTTTTTCCTAAGCAATTAAATTCCACTTTTCTAAATTAAAGTCAGAGAGCTAAAAATCATCCCGATCTATAACCTGGCTATAAAAATTGCTGGTTTTCGAACGTTCTGAGCGTTTCTCAAACACGATCCCTTACTATTAATCGCACTCTTTGATCCATTAATAATGGTTTCATTCCAAAATGAAAATAAAATACAATGTTTCTTCATATATTTTATTTTTAAGATACTTTTAGCTGAGATTTCACAAAATATCTGAGTGCAGTTTTGATGTATAGTGGAAAAAAATGTTAAAAATTTGTTGGGAATTAGATCATTCTTGTAGTTCTCGATTTAATTTTAAAAATTATAAAAAATATAAAAAAATCCCCTACTTGCTTTAAGTAATTTGGGAATGGTCCCTTAAGCGAGTTTTTTTTTTTTTAACATAATAATCTTAGCTAAGTATTAAATGATTTTAATTTCTACTAAAGTATTGAAGTATTTTAGAAATCCGTGAATCACATATGTTTTAACATATTCTAAATTTATATTTAGAATATGTTAAAAAATTAAAGAAATTTATCACGATTTCAAATTTCCATCGTATCTCAGGGAGACAGTTTAGGTAAAAGACATTATAAAAGTAGAAAGTAATTTGTTTTTGTAGTCCTAGCCTTATGCTAACACGCAATTTAGAATGATCTTTATAATACGCACTAACTTACTTCTGTGGACATCTTACCTGTGGTGAAGATAATTTACGAATCAAGTGGAATGATTTAAGTGAGTTAGGATTTCTAACAACTCATAGTTATAACTCACCCGAAGGACGTCTACCAATTATGAGCGGAAGTTTCCCGCTGATTAACTTAGATACGATTTTTTTATTATTATTTTCCTACTGTGAGATGGTGTTTACTAGATCAGAATTTGTTCAGAGAAAGGAGGCGATTATAATGGCTATGCAGATAATATGACAATTAAACTTAAAATATAGGAATATAACAAATTGAATATATACATTCATTATCTCAAGAAATAGAAGACTTACTATAGATTATTTTCAGATGCTAATCTAAAAGAACCCATGCTCGTCGTGACTCAGCGAGGATGCGATTACGATCATTGTCCTACTACCCTATGTGAAAAAGCCAATGAAAGTTAATCCCATCGAGATGAGGTGAACTTTTGTTGGCTTTTTCACACCGAGTTTTTCGGGATGGAAAACTTGAGTTTCTTGATTCGGAAACGAGTTTTTATTAACGTTTTATTTTAAATTAAAATACGCTAATGGCTCACGGCTTTGTGAAATAATGCAAAGGTCAGCTTATTGGAGTGCTGCTTCCACTCGGTTTGGAAACTTAATTTTTATAGCACTATAACTGAAATGGAAAATTAAGGAACTCAAACTTGATAAATGTTCTATATTTTATAGCACCATAACTGAAATGGAAAATTAAGGAACTCAAACTCAAAATAGCAGTAGTTTATTTAACAATAAACTACTACTATCATCATATTTAAGACGAAACTTTATTGGTTATTGTTTGTAAATGCACTTTTTAGTTGATTGATACTATGAAATGAATACTTTCCATGGTAAAATTTAGATATAATGGAAATTTGAAACCGTAATAAATTTCTTTAATTTTTTTAACATATTCTAAATATAAATTTGAGTAAGTTTTGGAGAAATATAAGTGCGGAATCTGTTTCAAAACTTTATTACTAGAATATTAAATTAATTTCTTGCTTAAATGTAGATATAAATTGATTATTTTTATGAATTAAATACACAGTTTGGGAAGAGAAGAAAATTACAATTTGATCATCCTGAACCGTGGTAAATGTCTGCTATTGCGTAAATGACAATTTATTTCTTAGCAGAAATAAATTTTATCACTAGCAAATCATTTGATTGTGCTGCGAATCACCGATTGAATGTAGCAAAATATGTTGTGAAGGTGATACACCTCTTTATGTGATAACAGCCTATTTAAAAATTCTTTGAGCAGTCTGTGGAGCATTGGCTGTATAATGAAATGTAATATGGGTATCGTATATCTTGACAACTATTTTGCACGTATAATTGCCTCTCGTACATGTTTCTAAAAGAGAAATTGCAGCACATGTAGTTGAGTTCAGTCAGTTAGAAAAAAAAGATTGATTTACGAGGGCACATAAGCCAAATACCATGTTCAGAAAAAAAGACACGTGAAATGTCATCAATTAGTAGCTGTCTTTTGTGGCTACGTCTGATACAGTTTTGTTTTACTTTTAGCGTGTCTGCATCATGTCCACAGGCATTTTATTCTGCTTCTCACTTCTGTGGTCAAATAGATTAGGCGTAGTTATCCATTTATGTAGCAAGTTGCCAACAATCACTCTTATAAAAAAGAAGTGTGTTATATAGCTATTGAAATGGATAAATAATTTTTTTTCCGGTTTTCAAAATTACTCTAGTTTTATTATTGAGACTTTTTTAGTATTTTTTATTTTTTACATTTTCTTTTCTGTTTTAGTTTGAAAAGTTAATATTTTTTCAGAATAGAAAATTGTAGATTTATTAAAAAAAAAAAAACAGTTTTTTGGACTTCGATACCAATCAGAGTTATTAATAAACTTTATACAATAACTTTATACTTTTAACAAAGTAAGCCCACAACTGCCTTCAGCAGGGTATACCAAGGTGCCTTCAGCAGGGTATACCAAGGTATTTAAAGTTCCATCATTAACCTGATAGTTTCAGGTACATATATCCTTCTAACCTCGATTGTTTGTACAATTCGATGACCATATGATAAAGTGCTAACAGAAGAATATCCAGTCTTTCATGAAATAGTCAAAAACAATGGTACCATTGTAATTCTGGTCAGTTTTTTCCCTCCTTTTGTAAATGCATTCAAAGACTATCTTCTTCCGCATCTTCTCTTTTAAATGCATTCAAAAGACATATTTGAAAATTCTAAGTCAATTAAACACAAATATTTTTTTCGCAGACTTTCTGAAGTATTGTTTATAGTCTAATAACCAACCTCCTTGGTTGAACGCTGAAAATGTGATCTTCCTCAGCGGTTCTTAACCTTTTGGGTCGCGAATCAACTGTGGGCCTTGTTAAAATCTGGGCAAAATATTTTTAATAAAAGCACGGGGATCACATTATATTTATAATTTGGATCTGAAAAAATTGACAGAAGTCAAAACGATAAATTTTTTTGTCTCTAAATACATCTTCTAAATTGATGGAACTTAGTCCCCCCCCCCCCTTTTTTTTTTGTACAATTTAGGTGAGTCGCATTATAAAGAAAGATTGAAAACGCTAATCTACCGTCATAATGTATATATATCATATCGTTGGTGTATGAAGCTATTATTCTAAGGTGAGAAAGCTAAAATTACTTGTTCAGTTCAGTTCAGGTTGGTTGTTCAGTATAAAAACAATACATATTCTAGTATGGAAACATTTCGTTTATTATTCTATTTTTCTGTATTTTTTTTTTTTTTTTTTTGGTTTGTTTTGAATTTTTGTTTTATACTGATATAATCAGTGGGACCATAGACTGTATAAAACGAGAAAAATTCATCTTGCTATTTAGACCTTTAGCTTTTCGCCTTTTGTATGTAAATCTCTACAAGTCAGGTAGGGAACAATCTGCTTGCCTTGTATGTTCCCTCCTCTTTTACAATTTGCACGGAAACAGCTAGACGCGTCCCTTCTCTCCATCACTCCATGCTCCCTCTTTCAATTAAGAACATTTGTAACTTCCTACAGTTTCTTATTGTTAATGAATGAAAGTGGGCGGCTATATTTAACTCAGCACGAAATAACTTGATACTTTCTCAATAATTCACCCTTAAACTGGGTTAGATATGCAAGCTTTGAAATTTTATCTTTGCAGATCTCTAAATTAGCTGAGTTAGTAGCATTGTTAAGGGAAAATACTAAGTTTGAGGTTTCGTACCATTTTCGTTTAGCGACCTTACGGATCATAAGCTTTCATTTTATACAGTAGAGAATTAAGAGAGATGAGCTAAGAAAACATATTAGCTATCATGGCAGAACTGCACCATTGACAGTTAATTCTGATTGTCCTCATGACCAATACATCGATTGATCCAACGATCAATATATTGTTGATTGATATCTGGATTAGCAATAAATACGTATATATAAAAAAGTTTTATTTCCGCCTACAGAAAATATTTAAATTCATCAACTTTTCCACACTTTGGGCCTGTTAGTCGCTTTTTTTTTTTTTTTTTTTTTTTCCTTCAGGAAGCCCGGGATTTTTCATCCAGCAAAATGTACAAACTACCATGGAGTACATCAAATGCCTTTTACAAACGAGATACACATGACATTTCATGGCTTTAGTGTCCTTGGAACATGTTCTAAAATAGTTCAGCTCAATCCAATATTTTATTAGAGATTTAGAAAAAATATTTATGTTAAAAAATAAATTTAACATATTTCTGCCTTCAAGGCAAAAATTTCAAAGTATTTAAAAATACTTTTAAAGTTGTTGTTTTTTTTGTGACTATATAGGACAATAATTCAGGGTGATGAGTTTCTATATTCTTTTGAAAAATGGCACTAGTGGAAAGATCCGAGTAGAAAGTATCTAATCAACATGGTTTTTTTTTAATGTCACTTTGTTTTTGTATTAGTTGCTACAGTACAGGCTGTACGGAATGTCCGTGAATGTATAGTGCAGAGGTTCCTAAACTTTCTCGGTTCACGGTGCCCCTGGGCCAAAAGTAATACCTAACACAGTAGTTTCCGACCTTTTTAGTAATCCGATTCTCTCTGTGTATACATATAATATTAAAAAAATATAGGTTATATGATAGCTGTTATAATAATATAATTATAAACAAAATTACAATTCATAATACAAATTATATATAGTTATATAATAATTTTATTTTTATATAGAAGTACTAAATAAACATCAATTATAGATCATCACAAAATTAAAAATATACCGTACAACGGATACTGTACACCTTTTTATAATGAAATAAATATATAAATTTTAAAAAATAAGTTTAAGTAACATAAACTCAAATTACATGGCACCCCTGGAATGTTATGGCGGCACCCCAGTTGAAAACCACTGGACTATAGTGGTTTCACCGCTTGTCACTCGTTTGGAGCAGTCTAGGTTCCATTCTCGTCTATGAATAGAGAAATTTTTAAAAGTCCTCTTCCACGGTGGCTGTAGTTAGCCGATCCCAGATAGAGGGAGTAGGATTCCACCTTATGAGTTATTCCAGGTTTTTCATCGCGGCCAAGAACTACAAACATGATATACAACGGCGCAATATGATCTAAGTTGCTGATGCGCTTAAAACACTACTACAATAGCTACAAACACTATGTACACCATGCACTACAACTGCTAATAAGGAATCTTTATTAAGGTTTCTGAATGGGTAGTGGGAAAGTAAAAAGCATGGAAATACTTATTTTATTATGCTTTCGTATTTTTCATATGAAAAATTAGATAGATAATTAGATGGAAGGTTGGTTCAAGAGAGAAAGGCATAAGACGGGTAAAAAATGGACAAATAGGATGAGAGAGAGAGAGATTGATGGAATTGTTATTATATTACTGAAAAAAAAAACAGTCTGAGTAATTTTGTATTTTCTCTGCTAATATCTAATCAGATACTGCAAACTTTAACAAGTTTGTAAAATGAAATATAAATATCCGTTTATTGAAGAATTTTAAGCAGAATTTAAGACCAGCTAGCAGTACATTCTGTGGAATGTTGAAGAACGTATAGTAACGGCATCAAACGGTCTGTTTATCTCAGACATAGAAGTCTTGGTCCCTTTGTGAATTCGAGAGAGAGAGAGAGAGAGAGAGAGACGAAGATATCAGTTCCAAAATCCGGTTGTCTGAGTTCCCAGACGCCAGATTTTTTGGATGTTTGGCAAGAAGAACAACAGTCCTACCAGCACCTTCTTCATCTAATGAGTAATACGATTAAATAAGAAGCCTTTTATTATTTCTTTCGCGTCATGATTAAAAATCTTCTCTAATAATAACATGAAGAAATTCAATTATTACTCTAGTTCCAAACTTACATGAAATACTTGTATAATATCATTTTGGGGATTTGAAAGTCAAAACGTGTATTCCTTTGAAAAAATTAACCAAAACAACTTTATCTAATTACAGCTAAATGCTATTGAGGTTGCAGAAAATAGAGGTTACATATTATTTTACCTTGTTTAAATATAGATAAAGTTGTTCCGTTTTATTTTTCTATTTCACAATTTCTTAATAAATATCATTATAAAAAAATCCGAAGGAAAAAGATAGCTTTTCTATTACAAAACTTCCCAACAACTCCAGTTTCACGACTGAAGAAACAATTTAATGTGTGAAAAAGTCTTGTCTGACTGTGTATCTATTTCTCAACCTATTGGACTTCCGTTGTGGTGGCCTGGATGGATTTGTGTAGGTGTGAGAGCCAGGTCAAAAATTTTGGAGCTCCGCTTTAGGAGATACTGGCAGACTGATCAAATAGATTAAAATTGTAATAAAAAAGGGAATTTTTCTTTACATCATTGTAAAAGTGTGTGTAATTTTCTTTACATCATTGTAAAAAAGTGGATAATAAAACAATCAATAAAAGCAATCGAATATTAGAAATTTAATGCGGTACAAGTATAAAGACTAAAGAGAATTTTAAGTCTAGAATGATAGACAAGTCTCAAGTTCACTTCATCATTAGGCCTGTTGTACTCAGACCTTTCTCATTAAAGGGGACTTAAACCCTCAGGAGGTGGGGTGAGGACCATTAATGTTTTTCTGATGTGCACGCTTTTTTTTAATTGGACGTGTTACTGAGCTGGATGTAGGATGAATAGCTCCGAAGAGGGAGAGAATATTGCTAAGCAAATACACAAACCGAATTCAGTACTTGACAAATCGGGAAACACGTACCCAGCCATTTCGATTCTTCAGAGTTTATTTATTTCTGATGATTGTAATTTCGAAACCGAAAATTTCGGCTTCGGCTTATTATGGCATTCATTTATTAGAGGCGAAATTCGGCCTTAGGTATTCCTCGACAGTTACACAAATACGTCATGTAAATATCTAATACAATTCCATAACAACCAGCGAAATTTATACTTTCTTTTTCCGACTAGTTTCTCTGCGAAAAAAAAAAACACGAATTCACGAAGGTGAATGTAAAGTGGAGAGAGAGAGATGTGGATGTAGTCGTGGGTTTAACAGCCTTTTTAAAGCATTACTCAGTGAAAGATGTTATCGTGTCACAGTGCTCAAGAGCAACCCAAATTGTTTATCATGTCTTACCGGGCAAGGCCGTTAACTCATTTTAAGAAACATGGTTTGTTGATGCTACTGCTAGGCAGCAAGCCAGATGAAAGTAATCCCGCACATCTTGGTAATTTAGCGAAAAATAAGTTAAAGAATTATATGTCGATAAAAATAGCATCTGACTGTTTGTTTTTGCTTCTTAGAAACTAAAGCTATGAGACGACAGTAAAAATTGCCTGCGTTTTGTAGTCGGTTTGCATGTTTACTAGAGTGCAGTGACGAAACTATAATTTCTGTCCACCTCCCACTAGAATTTCGAACGTCCTACATGATCTGAAACAATCTTATCAACCATCCCCTTTGTTCCCCCTTCCTCAGTGGAGGATCTGGCGGTATGATAGTTTCGCCGCTGTCTTCGTGGATGAGTGCATTTGTATTCTGCCATCCATTTTGGAAAACCCGAGTTGTCTGAATTAGAATTAGAATTCTGTCTGTGATTTAAGGAAGTTCCCGAATTTTTCTCAAGCAGAATGACTTAATTGATCTTAGGTGAAGGTATAAAGTCACCGGATTTTCTCTCAGACTTTTATTTATTTATTTATTATTATTTTTTTTTATTTGAATTTGATTTGTCAGGGTAAACCTGAAGAATTAAATTTAGTTGTTGTATACGTGTAATTTACAAATATTCTGGCCCATCATGGCCCGAGTTGCCTTAGTTAACTTAATTCTGCCTTATTTCAGAATCTCCTTTCGCTATACGTTTAGGCATTTTAGCATTTTTCAGTAGTGGCCTCTGCTGATCTAGTAGTTTAAATTTTTTTTTTTTTTTTTAATTAGAACATTTAACTTTCCACAATATTTAAATGAGTTAGACTTCTACCTAATCGGTTTAAATTCTTTCATCGTCTGACAGAAAAACCTTTTTTTTTTTTTTTTCTTTTTTGAATAAATACTAACAAAAGCCCACAAGACTAGAAACTTGAGTCGATGCCATGGTATACTTTATCATCCTTCAACCAGTAGAGAAGAGCTTCAGACCTTGCATACCTAGGTTATTTGCTGTATGTACACAACGAAAACCAGTTTTAAAGTTGTACTTCGCTTTGTTCTTGACTTACCAGGACAGCTATATAAAGTTTAATCATTTATAACACCGATTATAAATACAAAATAAACTCAAATCTCAAATAAAAAAGATGTTTTATTTTTTTTTATCGTTAGCGTGGAAGGGTCATGTTATTTGGAGATAAACACTTTATGGTCGTGCCTGGTTTACAACTATACTGGTCTTCTCTGTGGATGCAATATATCATATCTCTTTTTTTTTTTGTTTGTTTGTTTTCTACTTATGGGAGCTATTTTATTTACATAAAATATATAAATAAGTGGCGGTAGCAGCCCTACCTAAAATGCGTGTTCTTCTTTCAATAGTCAAGAGAAAGAGCGGTTCTTACATGCTACTCTGTACACAGCCCCGTTGTAAAAACTGGATTCATTACAATAGTTGCAAATTTTAATCAATTCTCTTTACTCTTAGTGGTTTGTTGAAGTCATTAAAATTATATTTCCCATAAACAGGAAGCCAAACACGACTATATACAAGATGACTACGATTAGCACAGCATCAGTTTTTGTAATATTCTCTCACGATCTCGCTTATTCTGTCTGTCTTCTTAAACTAGATAGAAAAAAATGTGGTGCAGCCTTTTGGCTGTTTCAGATTATTGTATTTTCATTTAAAAAAAATATTGATAGTCACGTATGTAATAGCTAAAACTGCATTTACAGTAGAAGAGTTTTGAACATTAGCGAGAAGCTACATTGAGAGTCTGTTGTCTTATGGTATTGTCAATGTTCGTAATGCTTGAGCAACTGCTGGATTCCGATAACTGGTAACAGATAGAATAGTTTTTATTCAACTTTGATTTCGCTCGAGGGGACATTTCTGTGCTTCAGTGCCACTTATAATTTTCTTATTCACATTTCTAATATACAGTTCTCAAGTTCATTGGCCCCAAACAGTTTCCCAATATAGAAATTGAGCTAACTTCTATTTCTGATATTTTCACGGTCCATCTGATTAGCCGGTCTCCCTAGCTGTGTGTGTGTGTTATTTCTCTTTCGATTATGGTAAAATAGGACTAGATGGAGTATATGTGAAATTAAGTGCCTTGTACATTGTAATTATGTTGTCATATGGTGATAGCATCGCACCGTATACTTTTCTTTTTTTTAATTAAGGAGTTGGAGCCGCGAATCGCGTAGTTAAAATAATACTTTATTTCGATCACTACACCAGTGATCAGCAGAATAAGCTGACAATTTATCATAATAATTAGTGAATCGCGAGTGAATAGTGAAGCGAAAAACATATGATTATATTTGGCACCTAGGAAGAAAAGATTGAATGAGCATATCTTGATCCTTCTGGATTATATGCATATAAAATAAAACAGAAAATATAATGTCTAACTGCATTTGGAATGACTATTGTATTCTCAAGTCAGTACTATCTTTTGTTATGTCATTTAGTGATATCACTTTGTAAAAGAATAGCCCAGTCACTTTCTCTGTGACTTCTTATACATGCTATATACCATACGCTATATTTTTTGCTCTCCATTCTATTTAACATGTCTGTGTTCTCTGAAGATACACATGATACGTAAGAGGGGATCAGATATATTATATATGTCTGATTCCCCTCTTTTTAGCCATAAGATAAATAATAGTTTTTTATGATGATTCTGTAATTAAATCTTCATGCGAACATTCTAGGAAAATTCCAGAGACAGGGTCATACCTAACTAAGATGATTACATTATACTTCTACACTGCTCGACAAAATTAACAGAAAACGTAATGTAACTCGTGCAGCTTGCGATGAAGCTGGACAAAATTTGTTTTCGTGGTGTACCATAGAATAACGATGAAGTGAGGAGAGAGTGAGAAACTTCGAACAGGTATAAGGGGCATTTATAGAAGTTGTATAAGAATTACCAAAAAGGTGACATTACAGAAATTCGTACAAGATATTCGAAAATATAGTCACATGATATCAGTACGGCGTAAGATTCCCTCTAACCGCTAAACAGGCTTGACAACGGTTAACCATGTTCGATATAAGCGTGTCTATAAGATTCTGCGGCAACAAATCTCATTCTTCTACCAGCGCAGACTTAGATCACCAAGTGAGCGAGGAGTTGGCTGTCGGCATGCATTGCGACGCCCATGGGCATCCCACACATGTTCGATCGGATTTAAGTCTGGTGATTGTGCTGGCTATGGCATTCGTTGGATATCTCCAGTTTCAAGATATTCAAGCACTATTGTGCTTGAATATCTTGAATATCAGCGGCATTGTCGTGCATGAAAATTAAATCTGGTCCAACTGCACTCAAAAAAGTCGCACGTAGGGTTTGAGGATCTAGTCTCGGTACCTCTGTGCAGTAGATTAGTTATCGGATGCAGCCGTTGATCATTATTCCCTCCCACGAGAACACCGCCTCCACCATAAGTGTCCCTTTCTCTGTTGTTGGAAATATGGTATCGGTTGTCTCCAGATGAAATATAACGTCTAGGCTTAAACGGGACTCATCAGAGAACAGAATTGTACCTCATTTGTTGGGGTACCAAGTCACATGTTCATGGCACCAGTTTCGATGAGATCTGCGGTGATTTGGGGTTTATGAGATACAAACCACTGGCTTCCCTGCGTACAGTCCACTTGAATTGAGCCTTCTTAACACAGTCCGGTTGGAAATGTCCTGTGGCCGCAGCAACCCCAAGGAACAGTTGATGACAGGGCATCGTAGGGTTCAGTCTTGCTGTTAGGGCGAGATAGCGGTCTGTTCTGGTTGACGTAGCCCTCGAGCGACCTTGGCCAGCTCTTCTTGTAATGATTCATGTCTCTTGAAATTGCTTCCATAGTGCCAAGACGACACTACATGACACATTAAGCAACGTGCCACCTCCGCCTGTGACTGCCAGGCTTCAAGTCGTCCATCTCAAAGAATCATCTAAACGACAATGACTTGCCAATTCTGAGTACTGGAAGTGTGGCTATCCCACTATGTAAGCCAAAAACGGAAATGAAGTGATGTGGTCGCAACCCGTGTTTTTACATGCATGAATAATTTGCATAATGTGTTTCTCTGTAAGGTGGTGTTGGTCGATTTCTATTGGATACTAGGAATTTGCATGCCAGGATGCCTATTATATCAAATATTCGCTTTCGGCGACACGTTATTCATGAAAAACCTTTTGTTCTGTTAATTTTGTCGAGCAGTGTAGTATGGTGTCCACACTGATACAGATAGACGGACACTGTTAACTTGCATGCTAATCAATAAAAAAATATATATATTTTTTGGATTTTTTAAAAATTACAACAAACACTGAAATTCATAATACTAGGGCTTAATGTCAGACAACGTTAACTAAAAAATTGCATTTTGGTTTTGAGACAACTTTAGTTTAACTTTATACAAATAATAATGCATATCATGTCATAGAAATGTATTGCTCTAGTAGTTTACAAGTTAGCTTGGGCTATAAGCACATTTCCAGTAAACCAAAAAAATGTCAAATGACTTTTTCTTGGTTAATTTGAAAAACGTTTACTACAAAATGATTTTGTAGTTAACGTTGTCTGACACTAAATCCTCGAATAGTCCCCTTTCATAACAAAAAAAAACAAATGATATTTTTAATGTTACGATGGCCCCTACTGCTTTTAGTAAAGGACTGTTTAGTTTAATGCAATTTTTATGGAAAATACAATCCTTGTGTACAATATAACATGCATTTTTCACACAGAGTTTAACAACATTACGTAAAATTTGGCCCAAGAAGTTCTGCTAATAAATTCCTAATTCAAGAATAATTCAGAAACATTGTTATAACAGCTTCATCCTTCATGTTCCATTTATCTTTTAAAGGAATGTTCTTAATTCGGTGAGTACAGCACAAATTCAGCGTATTTTTGTAACGTTAGTTTTTCTAAACATATTTCGAATCATAGATTTTTTCCAAATATTTTCAGAAACTCACCCTTCCCTTCCAAAATACACTCGTCTCTCTCTTTCTCTCGTTTCCGGTACAATGCTCATCCTAAAGATATTTTAGTAAACTCCTTTTTTTTTATATGTCTTTATGCTATCTTATTTCTCTTGTTCTTCGATCATTTTTAAGTCCAATGTAAAAGAAAACTATTCATTGGACTTGTATTTTTATTTTAACACTGTAGGGTGCCCATTATCTACTCGTGAAGGCAACACGCTTCAGAGGGCGACGCTCCTAGTTATTATATGCTTCACAAGGAGTGACCTAGTTCTTTACAGTTTAACTATGCTTGTGTCCAATACACTGTGACTGCACGACTGATAGCCATAACAAAACATTATGTGAACCAATCAAATTCCACAACACTAACAGTCTTCGCAATTTTTTTTTCTCTTTATCATCAGACATCGATATTCTTTGCTTAAAATCTAACTAAAAATTGAAAGATAATTTCCTTCAGCGTTTCCTGGACCATTGTTCTTCGCACACAGCCTACATGTAGAGTACCATTAGTGTCAAGTGCTCCTTCTTTTCTCCCGTGCCACTTATTCGACATTATCCCCAGATATGTATGACTGAACTTTTTCTAAACAGTGGGTTCCATTGTGTTTTGGTATTGCATATCGGTGTGCCAGTTTCAGGCTTATCATGGAACTTGCCGAAAGGCAGAAAGAACAGCTTCTCGCACATACATATAAAAAATATATAAGCCTCTTTGTCATTGACTTTCTTTTCATTGCAGTATACAGTACATAGATTATTACGGCGTAGATAAAGGCCAGACTAATTTGTTCAGCGGTCTGTATTAATTCTTTGAAATCCTAGAGGGGAAAATGCTTCTGAGATTCCTATGTTCACTATGTTGGAATGCGATTTTGTTTCTCTATTCACATGCAGCCTACGTGAATATCGAAACGTAAAATTATACGAATGCATGAGACGGATTTCGTCTGGAAAGAGAAAGGCACCACCAGGTGTCACTTTATTACAAAGCTTGCTGAGATAGTTACATCGGAACACACGAAGTAAAAATAAATCAAGAACAAAATATTACGAATTTACGTTGGATTACAAACATTAATTTAATTTTTTTAAAATAATTTATAAAATAAGATTGATCAATAAATGAATCTAAGTCGTAATCATTAATTAGTCGTAAGCACTTGCTTTTAAAGAATTATTTAAGTTTCTTATACCTTAAATTTAACTCAAACAAATACTACATATAAGGCCTGACGTAGCCCAGTGGTCAGGAGCGAGAGTGCATAGCACGCGTTCCTTGAGTGGACCGGGGTTCAAACCCGTGACTACTAAATACGATAAATATTTGTATTGACGATTTATTGTAAACTCTACTGACTTGGTTGTCGTGCCGGAGTATAAACAGAAAATTTATTTATATCTTTCAAAGATACCTGTAAAAATATCAGATAATGCATGTTTGGAGTTATTATTAATGATTTTACGAATAAGCTCTGCTTCTGTATTGCCACATCGATCTTGAAAACAGATGAGAATAAAAGATCTATTTCTGTAGAGTTTTTCTTCACACAAAGAAAACGAACACCTCCATCAAATCTAAGTACTTTTGGTGTTACGATGCAATCAGGCATGAAGGTTGCCATTCAATATAAACAGTTGACGCGGAAGCGTATAGTATGTTATCAATGATTTACTTTACCTTTGCCTCTAGGGAGAAGGAATTTATAGTCCTATTTGTGCAACTCAATAGTGAGGTCACATTTGGAAATATTGTGTGTAGTGTCTAAAGACAGACATTGAACTTACTCGTCTGAAAATAGCAAAGGATGTCTATATGAGGAAAGACTATGAAGATGTGCGTCATAGAACTTGGAAAGGAGGCTGGACCTGATTGAGGCGTATAAACCGATGAGAGGGAGGCAAAATTAAAGAGTAGAATTTTCACATTGAAATGGAACAGAAAAAAAAAAAATAATAAATAATAAAAAAAATAGGGGTGGATAAACGGAGCTATTGGGGAAAACTAATAGACTGGATATTGATCACTGGAATACTACGTTCATGGGTAGTCGACGTTGAAATTTAAGCGGTAACTGGGTCGGTATCTTCTGGCGATAGGTAGAATATTATAGAAGCAGTGCAATTTCTATAGACAATTGTTTCTTTTTTTTGCGTGGGGGGGGGGGGATGTGGTCTAAACCAAGCTTCTTTGCATCTTTTGCCCTTTTTTTTTTTACCAGGAGTTTATATGAAATTCAGGTGTGGCGGGTATTCAGGTATATGAAATTCAGGTGGTCGAGGTGACACAGAGGAATGCTTTCCCCTCTGTGTCATCAGGCAATACTAGGTGGTAGATGACTCTCATCAACCGGTGCAATACCACCACTTTGCTTATTGGAGGCTTGAAGTGGTGAAACCCATGTTTAGTCTCTAGAGCTAAGTTCCGGTCAACCCTTCCCCATCTCTTCCATCATGTAGTATGATTGATGTCTTTTGAGATTATGATGAACACCATAGCGAGATCCAAACTTCCTTACATTTCTAGGGTACAGCTCTAAAACGGTGTTCGTAGGCCGGCCGCTAGTTAGTACACCGAACCGAACCGAACCTATTGGTAACTCTTTAGGAGACTTCCGGATACAGCTAGAGTATAATCTTGCTACCTCTACTCTGCCAGATAGTGACTGGAGGGAGTCCGAGTAGTGGTATGCGGGGGGACATTGTCGAGGCCACATTATGTTAAGGATCTGAGTATATTCTGACCATGTGTACGCCATATCAAAAAATCTCATTACTTCATACAGCATGTGTTCCCCCACTATTTCTTACTATTGAATACACGATAAATTGTCAAACTAATAGAGCAAACTTATCTGCGAATAGATCTAAACCTCCAAAACACTCCTAGTTCATTTCACAAATATACGTGGTCTCAGTTCTAATCTCAATAATGTCCATTTCCACTTACAGTCTGCCAAATCCCATGTACTTTTTCTGACAGACTGTCAGTTATCGGTTGATTCAACCACTGCTCATTTCAGTTGCCTAAATTATTCGCTGTTTGATTCCTTTCGCCTCAAAGGTGGTACTGTACTTGTGCAAATGTCTGTTCCGATATTCCCTGTCAGAGACTTGGTAATTTGGAATCTCCTCTTTTCGATCTTCTCTGGCTTAAAATCTCTCTACCTCATTCTGTCAAATTCATCTGTTGTCTCTACCGTTCTCCCAACTCCACTAATCACTTGGAACTTTTTGGCTTCCTTTCTTTGCAACTTGACTTTCTCCAGTCCAACTTTTCTAACAGTGAGATAATTTTCCTTGGTGATTTTAATGTTCGCAACTCCAGCTGGCTTCCGTTTTCTAGTCACACAGACCCAGCTGGTCGATATGCTGAAGCTTTTGCAATTACTAATGACCTCGCACAGATTGTTCATTTACCTATCGGAATACCGGACAATTCTAACCATACAGCCAACACGCTTGATCTTTTTCTCACAAATAACCCTTCTAAGTACGCGATCGAAGTGAGTGGTCCTTTAGGCACCTCAGCTCACAACTTAGTGATTATCTCTTCTGCAACAGAGCCTTTATCTCATGGCTATTCCCAACCTCGTGTTGTTTGGCATTACAAGAATGCAAAAAGGGGTTGACTTGCGAGATTTCGTTTCCTCTTATCCTTGGTCGCATTACTGTTTCAAAACTTCTGATGTCAACGTTTGCTCAGATCGTGTCAATGAAATTATTCTTGTAAGAATAGAATCTTTTATTCCACACTCCACTTTAAAATCTCGTCCTTTATCTAAACCTTGGTTTTCCAATATATGTGCTAAGGCTGTTCAAGAGAAGAATGTTAAGTGACTTATCGTAAGTGACTTGTTTCCAATTTTTCAGTTTCATTTTCTGCCTACACCAAAGCTCGCAACAATTATAAAGCAGTTATTAATCAGTCCAAATTAGATTTTGAACAGGTTAAGTATAGAAAACTTGCTTCTTGCCCTAATGGTAGCTGAGCATTCTAGTCTCTTGCCAAAGCTATTCGCCGCAACTTTTGCCCATCTCTGCTCCCACCTCTGTCAAAACCAGATGGTTCTGTTGTCACTTCAGACAAGGATAAAGCTGACCTGCTAGCATCCCATTTTCCTTCCAACTCATGTATTAATGATCTGGGTAAAACACCTCCCACCATTCCCAACACGCTCCATTCAATGCCTCCTGTGGTCTTCCGTCAAAAGGATGTCAGAAGGATTTTAACGAATCTTGATACAAAGAAAGCTCCAGGTCCTGATGGTATATCTCCACTTGTGCTCAAAACCTGTGGTCCTGAACTTACTCCTGTCCTTTTCCGCCTTTTTTTTACTTTCTTATTCCAAAGGTGTCTTTCCTTCTGCTTGGAAATTTGTTCATATCCAGGGTGAAAAATCACTCCCATCCAATTATCGTCCCATTGCAATTACTTCTACTCTTTCTGAAGTAATGGAGAAATCAATTAACCTCCAACTCTTAAACTATCTTGAAACCTTCCGTCTGATCAACGATCGCCAGTATGGATTCCGTCAGTGTCGATCCACTGGTGATATTCTAGGTTATTTTACCCAATAATGGAAAAGTTCGGTGAAACACAAGCAGTCGCTCTTGACAACTCAAAGGCTTTCTTTCGCGTTTGGCATAAAGGTCTTCTAAACAAGCTTCCATCTCATGTTTGCCAACTGTTTTTTGTAATTGGTTATCCAGTTTTCTCTCTGATCACCCACTGAGGGTGATGGTAGATGTTTCTCTCTCTTCTAACATCTCCACTAATGCTGGTGTCTCCCCAAGGTTCAGTTCTTTCCCCCACTTTTTTCCTCTTGTATATTAATGACCTTCTTCCATTAACCAGAAATCCTCTCCATAGTTTTGCTGATGATAGCACGTTGCATTTCACTTTCCAATTTGAGACACCTCGTCCTGCTCAATCAGCTTCAACTTCTTGAATATCCGCTACTAATTCCTTAAATGCCGATCTCCACTGGGGCAAAGACAACTTAGTCGATTTCAGTCCTTCTAAAACTCAATTCTGTCTGATATCTCGCAAAACGGATTCTTCTGCTCGTATGCTTATCTTTAGTAATATTCTTAAGACACCTTAAGAATATTACCGTATTTTGTAATATCATCGTGGACTAGAGCACGTGGCGTATCTTTGTACTTAAAAGCTGAAGTAAACATTGGTAATTTGATATTTAGAATTAAATATTTAATTAAACATTGGTAATTTGATATTTAGAATTAAATATTTATGGGGGTCAATGTCTATAATAACATTAGAATACATTCATTAACCATATAGCCCACTTTAATCAATAAGAAAAAGAATACAGTCATTTACCGTATGGCCGTTCTTTTATCTTAAGAAAAAGAATATAATAAATAATCATATGACCCGCTAAATCAATACAGACATGATTATCTATTACGTATCCGGAATTTGGGGAAATGCTCCCCTCCCTTCAAATCCACTTATGATGTTTATTTTAGTAACACTAAGACAAAAAATTAGTAACGCTAAATTGTATTAAACCTTTTTCGGATATCTGACATGAACATACAAAATAAGCATTAATGGTTAATCAATGCGGAGCTTTAGATATTCTATAGTATCCAGTGCCGGACCAACGTATTTTGGCGCCCCTTTACTAAGGCTATATACTGTGTGTATATATATATATATATTTTTTTTTTTTTCATGATTTGTAAAATTTGGAGCCCCTTAAAGAATGGCGCCTCGGGCAAGGGCTATGTAGCCCGTACCTTAATCTGGCACTGACTATTTCGATAACAATTTGATAGCAGTAGTCTGGTTCTTCCGTTAGATGTCGCTATCTGGTCCATGTAAACATTTTTTAAACCATGCCTCTTTGGAAAATGAAGTGTAACATAAAAAAAAAAAAAAAAAAACTAAGCTTTTCATAGAAAAAAATTAACAAATACTCAGTATTTGAATTAGATCGGAACGCACATAAACACCGTTCTGGTTGATAAATTTACTTTTCTAAATTAAACCCAAAGTATTCCGGTTGTTAAAACTTCCAAAAAAGCGTTTTTTTTTTTTTTTTGTTGTTGTTGTTGTAAGTTTAATGTTTTCCAAAACGACCATCACTTTGGAACACAGTTTTTAAGATACTGGAGTTCAGATGAAACTGAGTTTGCAAGAAGGTTTCGTGACAGAAAAACAAATTTGTTGGGAATAATTGCAACATGTATGCCATGTTTGGTTTTTTTTTTTGTTTTTTTTTCAGTTTACAGAGAAGCGGTCCAGCTCGTTTCTTCCGTTCTTCTGTCGCTGTGCAATTATTTTTCACTGATGTCTCACTTCTGTTTGTAAACAGCTGTGTAAGACAAGTAATACTACTGGGAGCGATTTAAAGTTTATTTTCTTCTAATATTCATTTATTGTTTAATATTAAATTGAATACTTGGATCTCTTATTTCAATAGAACAAATAAGATCAGTAGACCACGGGGTTTATTCGTGCTGATTATTAATTACTGTGGTCGTATATGGTAGGAAAATATTTTCTGAAATGAGAATATTCTACAACAAAAAAAAAACAAAAAGAAAAACGAATCACTCAGAATTATCCATCATTATTTGTGTAGCAGACTGCTCAGAGTTATTACGAGTAGAGTAGTGATTCTCGACTGTGATGTTATGGCACTGTAGGACAATGGAAGCTTCTTAAACGCAAAATCAGGGAATTGCCATTTAATTAATAGCAATTTTTCTTTAGGGGGTAAGGTAACTCGGAAACAGCGTTTTTAATTCCAAAGATTTTTCGCGTGATAAAAAAAAAAGTTTAAAAATCGTTGTACAGCAATTAATCAACGCAGTGCTTCTCCTCATCTGGTTGATGGAGACCTCCCTCACTGGGGAGGGGGCGGACATCGAAGATTACCCTTGGAGGATCGCAAAACACAGTAGTCAATTAAAAATACAAGTAACAAAACTTGTTAGGACTAGTTAGGGAATATTTTGGCTGTCTGAGTTGCCAGAAGTAGAAGGCGGCGAAATATTGAGCTAAGAGTTAATGTATTTTACCAGTCGAGATATACTGTTATCCATTTTATTCGTTACTTTTTGTGAAATCTGTCATATAAGATCAGCATCTGAGTTATTTAACCCTAAACCTGTACAAAAATATCTAATCCCCCCCGCCCTTTATTAAGATCCAATGTGAACAGCTAAATGTATTCACTTTCCTCAGAAGATATTTATGTTAATTTCATCCAGCAATAATTCTTTTAGATTGGTTGCTATCACTTCATGACAGTATGTTGTGAACCTTTTCCTCAAGTGTTACATAGCTAATCAGCTCCCGTATAAAGCACCGCATGCAGGCTTTGTATTTCGTCACATTCAGTTGCTGCCGAAGGTCAAGGACCATAAAGCCAGCTAGGGACGTTGACTCTAATCTTCTGAACACGGCTTCCTACAGGAGTAGTTCTTGAACAGATAGCGCCACTGTTCCTAATCGCGTATTATTACAGCTCTTCATAATCATTAAATCTTGTGCCATCACTGAAATCAATGGACAGCAATATCTGAGAGTCATTTGCATCTCAACTTATAAAAATTCCATTAGTATATCGCTTGAAAAAATATTTTGTGCATAGCGCGTTAATCATGAAGATGCAAGCTCCTTAGCGAAGGAAACATTAGCAAATATGAATACCATCAAGAGCTAACGTGGAAATACTTCCTGACTCTAGATAAACGCAATGTGAAATACAAAATATAGTCCTATTTGTAAAATGGCAAGTGAAAAAAATTTAACGTACTTCTCGCTAATGAAATATTGGGCATTGTTCGTTTTCTGATTGCCTTACTTACGAAATTTAATTTAATTTCTTCAGACTCAGTAACTCGACTAGTCCTACATATATTTGGGGGACATAGTCACCGTCCACTTCAGAAGGTGATGCGAATATGTGAACTGGTGATTCAATGTTTTCTGAAGTTTTAGAACCTGGCTCCAGACTCTTCTATTAACATTCCATAATTTGTGGATTCAAGTTTAAGAATTTGGATGTTTCATTGCTAGAGCGAGTATTGTTTCCATTTCTTTGTAACTTTTGAACTGAAAACATTTGGGATACGATGAGTACTAAAGTCTTAATATGGATAAACAAAACATCCTCTTGTACATAGCCATCCCGTGGTGATTCCTTTTGTGAAATAAACGGATAATAATAGGATTTTCCAGTTAATGTTTATTTGATGTTACATGTTCAGATTTTTTGAGTGTTTTTGTTATATCTACCAGATACCCAAAGTATGAAACTTCTTCTCTACGAACAGCTACATCTCTTCTCTTTAAAACAGTAAATCCCTTTCAGTATCATTCACCGCTGACCTGTCATATCTCTGAGTGAGCAATTTCGTTTCCGCAGTTTTTATCGATATAATTTTAAAAATTTTGCAATTGTGTAGAGTTTTGGAAGGGTTCAAATTGACTGCCGACACCACACATCCCTCCCCCACATACACACGTTCATTACAGGATGCATTTTACTGCTTTAGTTTATATTACTAATTCTGATGTCTAATTCGCTTCAGAAATAAAACAGTCTGTTTTAGTTCATTATAATAGTGAGAGTCGCGATTCATTGTAATATATTGAAGTTTAGTTTCAGTTTATCAATCAATCTCACAAGTTGTAAGAATAAATCCATTACTTTTACGGACCTGTTTGGTGCACGCCCGTGATATAAATTACTAATTGGGGCGTATCCACATTTGTAATCCAAACAATTAAAAAAACAAAAAACGTTTTTTTTTTCACCAAGTTTAATCAATATATCTTCAAGTGCTGTGTCGGCAACTTTCTGCACGTGCTACTTCTGTTTAAATGCTAGAGTAGATTAAATACAAAAACATTTGTTTGATTTATTTTCACTAATCGTTCATTCGGGGAACCACTTTTTTTTCTTTAATTCACAGCCACAGTGCGTGAAGCCTAAATGATAGCAGTGCAATTATGTGCTTTCATAAATCCGTTTGGGAAAAGTTGCTCCACCTATTGCTATGCTACCATGAGAACAATTAAGGATACTGATTACCTTCAAAGGCAAATGATCAGAACGTCCTTAAAACCTGCAAACGTGTAATACCACTTTCAGCCATGACTCATCATACATGAAGTGCAATCACATCATTTAGGGATAAAAGTGGCAAACTATCATGCATTTATGGAATGTTAAAAAGCATACCATTTTTTCTAATATGGATATATACGAGGTTGATAAGTTTATAGCTGTTCGTAAAAGGAAGTCTGTATTTTTGGTGCTTATATGTATATATTTTTTTCAATAATTAGAATTTTTTATGGGGCAATGATATATTTATGGAAATGATAAATACACTAGGGCAATCTGCCCTATCGATTGTCAAAAATTTAAACATAGTCGAACCAACATCGATAATGACATGGTCATGAATGATCAACGATTGACTGTAGGAGAAATAGAAGCTATGTTTCCATTGAATGGGCGCGAAACATTCTGTCAAATGAATTAGGTATGATAAATGCTTCATGCAATTTATTCCGATAATCAGAAATGTCTTCGATTCAAAACAATAGAACAAAATATAATGAGAAAAAACTCTTTTCTCGTTATTAAGCAGATCCTGAACTTTCTGACCAGATATGTAAGTGCGAATGAAATATGGTTTTGTCACTGCCAGCTGCAATTAAAAAATGGCTTACCGATTCATCATGTACAAAGGAGACTAAATGAGGTCCCCCTTCCACTGGCACTCTTCTGGGATTTGGAAGATAAGGTAATTATCTTTCGAAGGGGCATACCACCTTGATCCAACGAACGATCTTACCAGTAATCCCAATTTGCTCTAGTTTACATAATAGCCTTTCACGGGAAATCGCATTAAAAGCTTTATTGAGATCAGAGTAAATAATGTCAAGTTGTTTCCTGCATCCGACTATGAACTTCTTCATAGTAATAATTAAATAGATTCGTCAGACAAGTTTCTCCTTCGCGACTTATGCTGTAGGCCATTAAGGATACCATTCTTATCGAGATACCCTTAGCCACAGACTCCATGATCTTTCTCACCAATGAAGTCAAACTTACTGGTCTATAGTTGCCCCATAGGCCAGTGACTTTGTACTCACGCACCTCCTCTATGGATATTGGGAAGGTATTGACCCTTCTCCAGTCCAGGGTGGATCGTCCTGGAGTCTAATGATGCTTTCCTTAACATCCCCAATGGAATGTTAATATTTTTCTCATCAGCATTGGCCTCCATGCCGTCATAGGTCTACTTTTTCTTTTGCTGACATCTTTTATCTTCATTTGCAATTCAGATTTTATTCAATATCACATATTCAATATTTTCATCTATTGTTGCTGCACTATGTCTGGAGTTTTCAGTGGAAAAAATAACAAAACTATATAAATGAGAATCAGCAAACATGTACCTAGTACAGTATTAATAAACATTTTACTAGGTATGCGTTTGCTTATTCTTATTTTATTATTTTTTTATCATTAAAATCCGTAGCCATTGTTTTTTAAATTCAAACAGACATATGTATGTTAAACTTCTTACTCTCTGTAAATTGTCCTCTAAGCACTGGTAACTGGTTGGTCATCAGCAAAAAGAGATCTATTGTTAGTTTGTTTCCTATCTTATCGTTAAATTGTAGGCCTTATTAAAGTTTTGAGTAGTAGTGGCCACTGGTAACTTCAACTGCTATTACCAAAGTAAAAAATAACTTTGTTTTTTCAGTTAGAACGTGGAGCTTCCAAAATATTTAAATCAGATAGAGGTCTGCCTATGTACTTAAAGTACAGTTGAAATATATTCACCGTTATCCTTATTTTTTATACCAAATATTATACCAAACACCTTAAAAATATTATTATACTGTGTTTTATATTACTGCTGATTAATGCTATGAGAGAGGAGTACACAGAAGGATGCTATCCTCGAAGAAAGAAAAAAAAAAAAAAAAAAACCTGAATAATTTTCTATAGGCCACAGCAGTGACTGATTCTCTCTCTTACATCCTTAGCGTTATAGGTAAAAACATTCCACCTCCTTTTTAAATCTGGAAACATATCGAATAATAAATTAAACTATATATTTTCTGAAAGCTTGCCGTCTATTGTTTTTCTATTGAAAAGCATGAGTGCTACCATCTCAAAAGAATGCTTTTGACTAGCGTAACAACACACACACACACACACACACACACACACACACACAAGAGGGGACTTTCAATAAGTCATATAAGATACGTATCCACCTCAATACAGTAAAGTACAGAAGAACAGAAAAATTAAATTAAAACGTGAATGTAACCAAACTGGAATATTGGGCCATCGTCAATTTTTTTCAAAAGAAGGGAATGTAACATAAGTTATTCATGAACACTTGAACACTTATAATGTTCAATTTTTTTCAAAAGAAGGGAATGTAACATAAGTTATTCATGAACACTTGAACACTTATAATCCCAATTCCCTTCAGAAAAAACACCTCTGGACATCGATTTTAAAGTGCTCACGATCTCAAGGAAGCTGCAAATAGCATTTTCAGAGACCAGAACAAAGACTTTTTTTTTTTTTTTTTTTTTCGGTTATTTCTGCCACTCTCAAAATGGAGGACTTACATTTGAACCGAGGGGGGGGGGATATATTAAGACCAGAAAGATTAAAGTCTGTTTTTTTATTACCGAATAGATAACTTTTGAGTGCCCCTCGCGATAATATAATGTTAGGCTTTTTCCTTTCATTTGTATATTATTTCAAGTGGTAATTTCTATCAAAGTTTATATTAAAATAATTCCTGTTGGTTTTCGTTCATGTAACTGCATAAATGAGTATGATACAAAGTCATTTATGACTGATTTTTTTAATATTCTGTCAGTTTTTCTCGTCATTCTTTCCTCATTGTCCATCACTCTTGAACATATTTGTTTCATATCCAGGGGCATCATAGAATGAGTAAAATAAAAGCATCATAAAAATAATAAATCTTGTCCATTCCACCTTACACTATTAGTCTATTAAATCACACGAAACCACTTAACCTGTTAGCCTTGACCAAGATTCGTAATTGGTTTTGCTTTCATCTGTATTTAACAATTCTTCTGCATTGCGCGATAGTGTCGACATCTATCAACGTGTTTGTGATATATGGTCTACAATGAACATGTCCTATATATTGGTTTTATTTGTAGAAGTAGAACAAAGCAACAGCAAACATAATCGTGCGGTTAGCTAATGAATAATACAAAAAAGATGCGAATTCAATACAATTTATATCCCTTAAGAAATGTCAATAATAAAGTAAGCTGCATGAAACTAATACTAATGATCATTGTCGTTACCTTAAAGAAAAACCTGTTGCAGAATGGAAATATAGAACGGACTGTAATAAATTTTTAATTGATATTAAACCTGTAAATAATTATCCTGTAGATCTATCGTACATTAAAATCTACTGATGTAGACAATTTACAATGTAATAGTCGAATAATAAGTGATTTTTAAGTTAACAAAGTATGTATAAGGCAACCTGACATTTTATGCTGTTTCATTTAATTGTTTAATGTCTTATATCACTTAATGTCAATTTATTTCTGTAATATATCTGGTTGTCATCATCTCTGTAAGTGTTAACTTTTGGCCGTGAAGGGACATTGCAGCACGCTCCAATCTTGTAACTTTTACTGCTGATTGAAGGTGGTGCAATAAACGATTTTCTCTCTCTTTCTCTAACTATTTGCGGTTTGAATCCTTTTTGAGATGCTATCACGTAGTCCTGACTTCAGAAAATTGATTTGGAGTGTAAGGTACTTTCCTAAACTTTCCCCCACTTACTCCCGGTATATTTACCACTGATTCAGAATCACTAATCTAATTAATATGAAATTAGAAAAAAAAAGTTATCCAAATGAAAAAATCTATTTTTAACTGGAAAACTGTTTAACCTTAGACGATGATTGCATAAATACAGTACTGTGTTCAAGTTATAAGTACCCCAGCCAGGGACAGGGTGAGGCATTTACACATAAGCTAAACAAGCTACAGCTTAGGGCCTCGCATTACAAGGGGCCTCACACCATCTTAAAAAAAATCCTTTTTTAATATTGTCACAGGTGAACTGTAAGAGAGAGAAGGGCCTCATACATCTTTATAGCTTAGGGTCACAACAAGTTTAAATCCGGCCCTGGCCCCAGCCCCTAAAAAGACTAAATCATTTTGATTAGAGGTGTAGTTTTCAATGTCCAGTCTCACGCAATCACAAAAATATTTCAATTTCGCTCATTCTCTGATCAAGTGGCGGTTTGGCATTCATATTGGATTCATCCGATGTTCTTTCTCGAGATTGCTGTCCATCTACACAGTGTGGAAGAGGCCTAGGTTTGAATCTCGTTAAGGTGGGAGTAATTTTTAATGGGCTGTTTTTCCACCTGGCCGAGTGAGTCGGCCTTAACGATGGGTTCACGGTTCTCTTTTGGCGTATCGAGTTTTTCATCCAGCAAAACAGACGGACCGACCAGAGAATGCAGGCACACGAAATTTATCGTTCACATAGTCTTAGAAATAAGTACTGTAATTCCTAATTTTTTTTCTATTAGGAATTATAGCACTTATTATTTTTATATTATTTAAAATTTTTTCACTTCTCCTTTATAAAAGTTCTTAGTAGAATTCCTACCAAGGCATCAAAGATGGAGTACGATGAGATTTCTCAGATTATGACCAAACTTACCTTTTGAGGAAGTACACAGTTTTTGAATATATCTTTGAAAATTAAGATATGCTGACATCGTGAAAACAGACATAGGTTTACAATATGTTATAAGCAATATGTTCAATTTTGTGCAGAGCAAGAACCGCTAGTAAAAATGAGAATTCACATTCGTTCTTCTGGATGCCATTTATACCTTAAAAAATATAAATACTATGTTGCAATGTGAGCATGTTTGATTTTTTTCCCCTCTTTACTTATTACGCTATAAAAACGGAGTTTAATTTGATTAAACAGATTTTTATGGATTTCTTTTAAATTTTCTTTAATTTAATTATCTTACATTTTCTTTCTTGCAGAAATACCCTAAACGAACACTGAATTCACAACGAAACCCTCATCGACCTTAGTCATGCCAGCAACGACAAGATATTCAGCAACATTTGATCGTACATATGAAGAAGAGCATGCGCGACCGCCTGCAGTTTCACGATCAAGATCTCAGAGTTTATGTAATGGCGGATCTACTAATTGGAGCCACGTGCGATCCCCTTCCTCCGACAGTATAAACAGTAATGGTGGGGGTGGTGGAACCAACAGTGGGCACTCTTCCCAAGTATCTGGAGAGAGTACAGAACAAATTGCTACTCGTAAAGTACCTAGCTCAGCTACCAAACCTGCTCACAACCCCCTACAGTTTGTAAAAGTGGGAGCGTCACCCCTATATAAACAGGTAAGCGTTGCTAGATAAAACTTAATATTAATTGAGACAATTATTAAACATAATTCCATTGTTATTCAGCTTAATCTTCAAATTAAGTTATAAGTATAGTGGTGTGCAAAACTTAAGGCCCAACACTATTTCTAAAGGTTACAACCACAAAATCTTTACTTAAGGTACTCTTTACTGATGAGAGTAGATTCAGTCTCAGCAGCGATTCTGGACGTCAGCTAATCTGGTGAGAGGTTGGCACACGGTATCACCCCGCAAACATCACTGAAAGGGATTGATATGACGGTCGAGGTGTTCTCGTCTGGGGAGGCGTTATCTTGGATGAACGTACACAACTCCAGATACTGCAAGGTGGTACTGTAACCAGTTCACGCTACTGTACTGAGGTGATCCTTCCCCGTGTCTGTTCCGAGGTGCCATTGGACCCAAGTTCGTGTTTATGGATGATAACGCCACACCCCATCGCACTGCAGCTGTTGATATGCTTTTGGAAAGTGAGGACATTGTTCGTATAGATTGGCCTGCCCCGTTCCATCGATATAAATTCCATCGAACACATATGAGACGCTCTGGGGAGACGCCTAGCGGCACGTCCACACCCACCAGAAAATTTTCATCAGCTGAAGATGGCGCTGACAGAGGAATGGACGATGTTACCGCAAGAACTTATCAACAACATTGTTCTAAGTATGGACAGGCGGTGCAAAACCTGCATCGACATTAGGGGTAGCCATATCGCCTACTGAGGACCACCTCTTCACTTTGTTCCATCTTTGGCAGTGATGCATCTGTATTATGGCAGCCAATGCTATGTTGCCATTTTTGAATAAAGTTCCTCTGTACGTTTTTGTGTCGGTGTTGTTTCCTTCATCATTTCTGTACTTCACAAGGTTCCTTTGGTATGCTTTTCCCATAGACAGGCCACTCCTATGAGAAACTACAGGTGAAAAGCTGAATGGCCCTTAAATTTTGCACACCAGTGTATATACATCATAAAATATAAAACTTGGATATTTTTTCAGGCCGAAGAGCAACTAAAGAAAGCTAATGACGTGAAGAAAACAACGCACCATCGAAAGGAAGAGGAAGAAGAATGGCAATCTGTAAGTAATATGATATATAATTTTTATTTTTATTGTAACGAATGGGCCTGGTGTACTTGGGTTCATGGTTAAGAAAAATATACATACAATGATAACCCAGTTTAATATAATATAATATCATTATATTATATTAATATAATGATATTATATTATATTAATATAATGATATTATATTATATTAAACTGGGTTATCATTGTATGTATATTTTTCTTATATAATTTTTACTTACTAGCAGTAATGGAAAATTGTAGGTCCCTTCCCTTCAAAACTGAGCGTTGAATAAAAATGAGCCTCTCAAGGCACAAGCTCTCTTTAAGACTAAAGATAGCCCCATCTATAAATTGGCGGCCCCCCAATTCAAAATCTGCAGAGCACTCTGTCACGCTGATACATTGCTGCAAAAAAGGAGGAAAAATACTTGGTGTTTATTGAAAAGCATCATGTAGAACTGCTAACAATTGTTTTTTTTTTTATAAATAAACATTATTATTCCATGATTATATGCAAATTAATCAATTACTTCAATATTCTTGAACTAAAAAGAGGAGGGCGGGTTATTCATCTTGTAGATATCAAATACAGTTTGCAATGGATGTGGAAATTAGTAGAATATTTCCAATAATGCTCATTCCTTGTCAATCCAGGAGCTGTTTTAACAGCCCTGACGAGAAACAGTAACCTCTCGAAATGTCGTAAAATTGTTTATGCGTCATCGCATGATCACATGAAATATGTTCAATTAACTTTGTAACGTTTTCAATAATACAGCATAATCTTTATATGGTGGATTAGTGTCACTTAATGTATTTAATATCCATAAGGAAAATTTACCCTATATCCAATTCACCAATCAATTGCTCAGTATACTCCTTTTTTTAAAAAAATCCACTTTGTGATTTCTGTGCACAGCTTTCTTTAGAATGCTTTCAGGTTTTCGTCAGAGGAACTCGCGCTCAAACTACTTGCATTTTTCGACCTGATGATAGAATCCTCAAATGGATTTGGAAATGCAGCCTACTAAGCAGTTGTTTGGCAGTGGTGGTGTAACTATAAAATCTTTATCAGTCATGCCAAATCACTCATAGGGCCCGCGATCGAGGACCTGCCCGTATGGTAGTTTCACTGCTTTTTTTTTTTTTTTTTTTTTTTTTAGTGAATTCAATGTATTAGAAAAGGTATTGGAAAGTTTCCTCTGTTTAGGATTCAATATACCTAAGCAATTTATTAATGCATGTGTGTAATAGTCTTCTTTTCTATAAGGATTCTCCAAAAGGTACATAAAAAAGGACACTTGGATTCAACGCTTTTTACTGCAGAGTCGAAGTGAAGTGTGTATTTTTTTCACACTTCACTCGTGAACAAATTTTCACGAGCTGAAGATGGCGCTGACAGAGGAATGGACGATGTTACCGCAAGAACTTGTCAACAACATTGTTCTAAGTATCGGCAGGCGGTGCAAAGCCTGCATCGACATTAGGGGTGGCCATATCTCCTACTGAGGACCACCTCTTCCCTTTGTTCCATCTATGGCAGTGATGTGGACATGTGTTTTTGTAAACGGCGGCACCTAGAACATCTGTTCAACTCAGCCTCGTATCTCTGTGAAGGACTGTATCATTACAAATGGGCCAGATATGTGTGTGACGGAGGTTTGTGTGTATTATGTGTGTGTTCTGTTGTTGTGTCTGGCCGCTTGGCTACCCAGAAGCATCAATCACCTGGAGATTCTGGGTACTCGTTCACACCACGTGGGCCAGTCCCAGTAATGCACGTACTGTCTCAAAAGAGACTCTGACCACCTGATGTTGCTAGCAGGTAGGCCAGGATCCTCTGGGGGCCCATTCCAGAGGGGCAGACAAAATAGAAAAAAAAAAAAGCCACTCGTGGTGCAGATTATGGGGGAAAAAAACCACCCGTGGTGCAGGTTATGGGAAAAAAATAAATAAAATAGTAAATAATAATAATATAAAAAAATTGTGAAAAAAAAATCAAAATAATAATTTAAAAAAAGAAAGAAAAAATGTATCACTGCCATCATGGTAGGCCGACCGGGCTAGCCGGTCGGCCTGCCATGGGTCAGAGTAAACGGGCTTGGATCAGAGTAAATGCAAAAACTTTGGGAGGTGCATTATGGCTACAGAAGCTGATGCGCCGACAACTGACAAAAAAAAAAAAAAAAGTATCATGGCAGCCAGTGCTGCCATGATACTTTTTGAAAACCTGATTGGTCCTTAAATTTTGCCCACCAGTGTATAATAGTTTGTCCTTCCATTGTGAAAAATGACTTGGTTCGGATCCTTCAAAGCGGAAAGAATTTTTATGTCCTTTTTTTTCACACAGAGGCCAATTAGTCGTTTTCGCGCAACGTCCTCTGATTTTACTCTAAGAACTAGGGTTTTATTGCGGCATAACAAGAAAACCGACCATATAATGCACGCAATTTACAGACAGATATATATGATGCTTCATACACTTAGCTTCTTTGGTATATACAAATAAACAACTTCTTCCATACATGAGACATCGTAACAGTTCTTCTCTAGGTATCTACACCTTTGTCCCAACGGAAACCAGTGATTTGAAGCCCTTCAAAAAGAAATCCCAAACATGTAACTGGTTAACAATTAGAAACAGATAACCACTGATAATTATTATTCTTTGAATATATTAAATGGTGCTAGGCTAGTCCTTGGTAACATGCCATTCACTATGTTCTGTTGATAACACATCATTTGTGTCCATAATTTATTGATTTTTATTATGCGCATTGGTTCATTTACGGCACACTTTCCTGACTAATTATTTGCTCAAATTATGAGCTTACTTTCCTCTTTGTTCGGATAAGAGCTCCATTCTTATATGAAGATTACATTCTTTACCAATAGAAGAGCTTTTCTCTCTTAGCTCATTACATATATTACTTTCTTAATAACTACATGCATGCAGTATATCTCTATATTAATTCGATGGCTTTTATCTGAACTTTACTTTCCATTAAAATTGGCTTAACGGCACCCACGCGATCTTTAAAAACCACATCAAACAAACCATCTGGCTGTCACACCCGCAGTGTAGCTACAGGCGTGTTGGTCTGACATAAAGTTTGTTTGCCCAATAGGTGTTCATTTATTTTACAATTGAGAGTCTGAGAAAGAAGGAAGCTTTTCAGAGACAGTGTCTTCAAACCAAGTCGCTACTGGCGTTGCAACATGACATGACATGATGCATTGCCATTCTGAAACAAAAAGGGCACCGCCGCCCATAATATTGCCACAATGTACGAAGAGCATGCATAAGTGTCCAGAATGTCAATATACCCATGACATTCATTCTTCCAGGAATGATGACCAATGTTCGAAGCAGTGGCGTAGCTACCATGTAGGCAGACAAGGCAAGTGCCTCCGAGCCCTGGCCGTCTCCTCTTTTTGCAATTTTTATTACTTAAGTAGGGGCCCGAACGTGTTCTTTGCTTCCGTGCCCGAAAAAGGGTAGCTACGCTACTGGTTCGAAACCTAGACCACGAGAAACAGCCCCAAACGGTGACAGCACTTCCTACAAACTTCACAGTTCAGTAGACACACTGGTAATTAAATAATTCTCTTTGGACATTCACCAGACCCCCAAACAGTGCCGTCAGATTGAAAACCGTTTATCGTAATTAGCCACTCCACAACACAACTTTACACATGCAAAGCTGTATTATGAAGTGAAACTTAATATTGTTCTAGGACCACATGTTAAGTTTGATGTGTACTACAGCTCTTTCACAAAATTGGATGACAAATCTCTCCCTATGTATCATTCTTGTAATATCAATTTCTGTGGCCCTCCTGTCTTCTAGTTGACAGTGTTTAATGAGGAACAGGGGGAATCTAAATATACCCTTTTCAATGCCTTTGGTCTCTTTCTGGCAATTTTCCGAGGTCTACCTAGACAATGACAGCTAGATCTACCCATCTATTGCAGTATCATGACGTTTCTGTTTGGTGATTATGTCAGTAATCTTCGATCTAGGACGTTGCAGTTTTGTTGCACTGTCAAAAATAGATTGATTGCTAATATGGCATTCTATGACACTTCATTGAAAGTCGGTAATGGTTAAGTTTTCCAGATATTATTTGGCAATGTAAAAAACGTTTTATGAGAATTACCCGAGAACTACCTCATTCATCCATGTGTATTTATGTCTATAAATTCCGTGTGTTCTTTGGCCGGTTTGCCTCTTTTACTGTACGAAAAACTCGAGTTTCAGGGAGGAAAGAATCTTGCTGTTCTCGCTTGAGACCGACTAACCCAGCCACGTAGTAAAAAAGAAAAAAGAAAAAGCCCATAAATAGTTCCTCGTGTCATTGACGGGATTCGAACCCGGCCTCTTTATAATAATTATTATATTATAATTATATAATAAGTGAGCATTCTTTTGGCAATTTAGTATGTATACCTATAGACAATGACAAGACCGGGTGATACCATTGTCTATAGCAGTGGTTCGCAACGAGTCCAGAACATTGGTAGGCCACGACCCTTTTCAAGTGAGATTAGGAAAACTTCATTGAGTTCGATGGCAATTATTTTTTAGGTGTGCCGTAAATATGAAACTTTTAACTTAACGTGTAAATTGAGTGACAAAACATGCCCTTTAGGCATAGGGAACCATTGCTCTATAAGTATAACTCCTAAACACTGTGACCCTATGAGGCGCCTTTGTGCACAGTTTTATTAGATCTCCCCCTTCAAAAAATAGAATAATAAATAATTGTAGATATTTATAATATTTCGTAATGAACACAAAACAATATAAGTTTAAAAACTACAAAAATCAAATTCAAATCAAATTATTATATTAGGGTTTCCCGTAAATGACTACATAAACCCGTATTTGTGTCTGTAAATTGCGTGTGTTCTCCGGTCGATTTGTCTGTTTTGCTGGACGAAAAAACCCCAGTCTCTGAGGGGGGGGGATCTTGCTATGTACGTCTGAGACCGACTAACTCAGCCACGGAGTGAAAAAGTCCATTAAAGTTCCTCGCGTTATTGACGGGATTCGAACCCGAGCCTTTTCCACCCGGTGAGGGGTGGACGGTGACGATACCACTGTGCTACCGCGCAGACAGTTTAAAAACTACAAAAATATATTTTTTCTGGTAATTTTCTGGCAATTTGCCATATGACATGATGCATTGTCATACTGAAACATAAAAAGGGCCCCGTGGCCCATAATATTGCCATGTTTTTCTTAATTAATAGCATAACCCCTCCTCCCTTCCTATCCCGTCTATGCTTTCTGTACACATTGTACTCCCCAAATTCGAATTCTTATGAATGGATTGAGCAAGCTCAATGCTGTCATGATTCTTCCTCTTGCTCAGACTTCGCACATGGGGGGGGGGAAGCATAAATTCAAACTGAGGCAGGATGGTTGCAGAATAGGCATGCGGAAGTTTCCCTTTAGCCAACGGGTGTTTGATTGCTGGAGCAAACTTCCATCTGATGTTGTGGAGGTGAATGGCTTGAACTGTTGGAAGGGATTGTTAATTTTTTTTTTTTTTTTTGTTGATGCTCTATGAACTTGTTTTCTTGCATCATTTGCCACTACTAATACTAATATAATATTGCAACGAGTATTTTCTTTTTTTGTTTGTATATTATTTTTTCTGTTTGTACCCCGGCCACATTAGGTCAAGGAGTTTACAAAATGGAGAAACAATACAAGAACACTAACGTATTAGCAATCGTGTGGGGTAGAACCACATTCAACTCAATAAGAGTGTTACTGCATACTAGTGTTTGGTCACTCGACTAGTAGTGTAAACTTCATTTCCAATATTCTCATTGATGCGCAGTAATCAGCCATTTCACTATTAATGAAAAGGAATAATAACTATAAATTATTTCCAAAATTTTCTTTTAGTGTTCATGTATTCACTTATTCTCGCCAATATTTATGATCCGTGATTATTATTAATAATTTCATCGAATGAATCCTTTAACGCAGTTTAGAGATGGCGCCATAATCGTTTATACTTCTACAAAGTACATGGCGTTTATCAGCGGTTATATGTGTAAGAAAAGAGAGTTATATTTTAAGTTGTGGCTTTCATTTAGTCAGCTTTATTAGTGAGGTTACATGTGGAGGAAGAAGATGGAGAGGGAGTTTAATCAATTAACCTAAGAAATCGACATATAAGGCATTAGAGGAAAAGGTGGTTTGGTTTTCCGTTTTTTCTCTTGTTTTCTTTATCAGCCCTAATGCTTGTGGAAATTCATAAATAACATGAATGGCAGGCTCTTCTGATTTTAGCTGGAAAACGGTAAGATCCCTCGTGTTGAGATATCAGAATGGTGTTATTGTATAACAGCATTCTAACGTTTATATAAAATAGTTATATTTGTGAAATTTGTTTTATGTTTTTTTTTTTTGTGGGTGCCCCTTTTGTCAGGGTGTACCTCTCCATTGCTGAGCTCAGTGGGGAGGACATAGAAAAAGAAAATCAGCTACAGATCCTTGGCTCCCCTCGAGATTTGCGACACCCCCCCCCCCCCTTTACCGCTGCTTTTTAAAACAATACGCGACAAGCCCTTGTTTTCTCACTCCCGCCATTTGCTCCCCCCCAGACGGTGTGATAATTTATTCATTGCTGGTTGCTGGTCTAATATCCTTTATGATAGAATAATTTTACAGTAATAAGAGAAGTTTATTCTTCAGTTAAGGTATGTTTCTGTGTTGTCTAAGGATGAAAACTAAAGAATGGAGAGGAGAAAAATAAGGGCATCATTATTTTGGATATTTATATGTAGTTTAATGGGAGACAAGCCAAGCCACTGTTATAAACTAATGATGACTCCCTTACAATAGTAATGTTTATGACATGCCAGTAGTTATATGTGAAGTATACAAGCCATATTGTAATGAATTTATTTAGTACTAGTCTGTAACTCTGCCCTTAGTGATGGAGCAATGCCAGTTATGCAATTTTTGTGCCTGTTAACATTCTTCTGTAAGGAAAGAATTTTTTCTTAAAAATGGCTATTGAACATATTAAGTTGTTCTATAACAAGGTGCAGAATATCAAAAAGACTGCCTAAAAGATAAATAAATACACTTGCAGTGCCAAAATTGCCACACATAGGTAAGAAGGGAACATAATCTGGCAATGACAGATGATTAAAATAAACTTTCCTATTCTGTGAACTGAAATATTTATTTAGTAGAATGGAAGTGAGTGAAGTAAACCTCAAGCATTTCACTTTGGGAAAATTGGAAGCATTAGAACATATATTTATTAGAACATAGGACATATATGTAACAAAAAAGATTTAGCAGTTTCAGGCATTATTATTGAATTTTTCATTTATTGAAGACAATGAAGTTTTCTCTTTCACTGTATACAGAAAAAAATGGTTACAAGATTGAAATCAAGTTATTGAAATGAACAGATTCTCAAATGCTTTGGTTGTTTCTGAAATATGAAAAATAATTAATTCCAGATAAAATTCATTACAAAGTCATTGTGACAATAATACTTCTGTACAAAACAAAACAGAATAAACACTGCCTAAGGTTTAAGTACAAGCCCTCCAAAATAAACAATTCTTGAGAACTGGGTTTTTAAAAACTTGTGCTTGAATGCTATTTGGTAATATTGTTCTTAAAAAATGGCATCACTAGTAAAATAAACATTTTTTGTATTTTTATTGTTTGGGTATTTATGTTATTTTAAAATTTGGTTTACTATTTTTTTGTTCTCTATTTCTGCTATGGATATTTATTTGCTGTTTTTCTCCTTTAGAATCTAGATAACTGGAAATCAAGGCGACGGAAACTCTCAGAGCATGTGATTAGAAGACAAGAAGAAATGCGACAGATTGAGCAAGAGGAGCAACTTTGGCTGCAACAGAAAAAAACAAAAACATTTTCTGAAATGATTGAAGAAAGGTAATGAAAATTTTCAGGTTTAGATTCCTTTGTTTTTAAATGCTGTTCACCCTTTGTTTTATTGCCATATGGATCTGATGAAGGCAAGTGAACAGTTCTGTTGTGCATTTTTCTTTAAACATGTATTTTTGTTTGAAATATTTCATAAAAATTGAACTGAGTATTAGTGTGTGTGTGTGTGTGTGTGTGTGTGTGTGTGTGTGTGTGTGTGTGTGTTAATACTCAGTTCAATATATATAGTCATATAGACTTAAAATGTAAAACTGTACTCCCATTGAAGATTGTATTTTTTAACAATGGATGTTGTGCAAAATTATTATCAGCTATTTCTAGGCTTGGGTAGGGTTTTTAAAAAACTTCATGTACCCTGGACTGATATTAATAAGGATTTGTATTTTATTTTATTTATTTTTTTTTTTTTGAAAAGGGGGGGGGGGAGCAGAGATTTCCAGACTTTTTTTGGGATTGGAAGGAATGACTATAGATAAGTTTGATAATTGGATGTTCTTCCTGTGGTGACAGCAGCACCAGAAGCAACGGATAAGCTGTAGGAAAGAAAATTTTATCTATCAAAAGTGGTTAGATGTTCAGTTCAAGAAAGAAAACTTTTTATAGCCATGATCTCTGCATTTTGACTAAGTTTAACCAGAATGTGGTGTAAAATTTGTATACTGTGACAATAGCGGGAATTAAACATGGAACTCTAATTGCCAGCTGGCTAATACATTGTATTAGCCTGCTGGCAATTAGTTTCCAGATCCCTTGAAATTGTTATGATGATTATTGTAATAAATGGTTGAGAGAGGATATGTCATCTAAATGATTGGAAGCAAACTAAATGCAGCCAGTGTGCAAAAAGTAAATAGTAACATTTTTTACTGGTTCTCTTCTGACCTTTGCTATATCAAGAATAAATGGAAATTTATATAGTTTTACTACGTATATGAAGTGTGGCGATAAAGTTCCCTGACTGGTGTTGTTGTGATCAGGCTTGATGAGTTTGAAAATATGTGGAAGTGGTGTGTTGTTGTTCAAACTTCCTCCAACAAATGGTGGTACAGAGATTGTCCAGTTGGCTAGCAGGTTGCAAGTAACAACCAATTTCATTAGCATCATTAACAGTCCGTGTCATAATTTTGCAATTGAGCAACAAATGAATATCAGATTTTGCTTTAAACTAAAACATCTGTAACAGAAGTGTATGAAATGTTAAAAACTGTTTATGGCAATGAAATGTTAAAGTTATACTAGTGTGTTTGAATGGTACGGGTCGACCATCACTAATTTGGCAGCGTTGGGACCTGTGGGGTTCCGGATTAGTGATTTTGCCAGATCACCGGTGGTTATTTTAGCACATACAGTTTACCCAACAGCTAACCACCTCCTTCTACCTTTAATTAAAACGTTGACTGCCAAGCCAGTTTAAGAAAATTCTCCAGGGGCCAAAATATATTTAGCAAATAATTTGATTAGTAATTCCAAAATAAATATTGTAATGTCAGTGTTGTTGTTTTTTGGCTTAAAATATATAAAAAGACTTTTTTTATGTTGCATATATGTGGCCGATGTGGCCCAGTAGGTTACTTTATTTCTTGAGAAGCCCTGTTGGCCACATAGGTGTGATGTTATTATGGCATATATATGAAGGTCGTTTGTGATTAGTTTATTGCACACGTGGCGAGCACTGCAATAAAACTAATTGCAATAAAATAAACTCTCAAAATTCACAAAATTTTTTTCAGTATTGTTAGAGATTTTGTGAAAACAAGTTCATTAGCGTGCTGTATTATCCATCATATTGTTTTGTGTTTTTTTCTGCAAGTTTGTACAAGTGTGTTGTTAAAAAAAAAAAAAAAATCTAAAAAGGAATGGCTAAAAGAAAATTAGTAAAATAAGAGGAACTGAGAGAAATTGCTAGAATTTACAATTAAGCAGAGTTAAACTTCTCACAGGACACACCGCTGTCGAGTTTTTTCAGAAGTTTAACTTTATCTGTTATGAACAATGTACGGTGTTTGTGCTTTACACCACAAGAGGCACTTCCTTTATGCATTGGAACAATGGCTGGGGCTAAATGTGAGCAGGTTATAATAATAATAAATGCAGAAAAACAAGTGGGAATGGCTTGCCAGTGTTTACGAGTTCACGCCAACAGCTGATGCTGCAACCAACGCCACCAAAACAGTAGCGGCAGGTCGGTGTGCCAACCCTGGAAATTTGAAATTACGTTCGCGGAAATTATGTCTGAATTACCGGTGGCCGGATTAGTGATGGTTGACCTGTATAAGCAATTCAAAGGTGGGCACTTACTTCTTGAATCATCACTTTGTGATGATTCAAGAAGTAAGTGCCCAGCAAACTCTCGAATTGAGGACAGAGTTGCAAAAGTTCAGAAAATTGTGGCAGTGGGTCATCGTTTCACCCTCAGAATAATGGTTATGAGTTGGATACAAATAAGGAGACAATTTGTTAAATTCTGCATGAAGGTATAGGGAAAAGGAAGATCTATGCAAAACTTGTTCCACATAGCCTCATAGATGACCAAAAGCAATGAAGAGTGTCATCAAGAGAAGACTTCATCCAGAGTTTTCAAGGCAGTCCTAATTTCTTCGACTTTTTTGTAACTGGCGATGAGTGTTAGGTGTTTTGGTATGACCCGGAGACAAAGCGCCAGAGCATGAAGTGGACTTCAGAATCATCACCAAGGCCTAAAAAGTTTAGTTTACAGAAGTTCAGGATCAAGATGATGCTGATCCTGTTTTTTGACAAACTGTGTGATCCACTAAGAATTTGTATGTGAAGGGGAATTTTTATGTAGAACAGAGCCAATGCTGTGTTCTACATACAGGTGTTTCAGAGACTACTGAAGTGGATTTCCCAGGTAAGGCAATAATTTCAAGAGAAAGGTAGCTGGTTCTTGGCGCACAACAGTGCTCCTGCCCATTCTTTACTTGTTGTGAAGACATTTTTCATGAAATATGGCAATGTACAGATCAACCATTCACCCTGCAGTCCCAATTTAGCACCAACAGACTTCTTTTCTTCCTCTTCAGTCAGGTGATGAATAAAAATAAAACTTTAAATCAAAATAAAACCATTTTTCAGCTCCTTCACTTCATGTTCTATTATTTTATTGTTCAAGATTAAACTGAACATAAAAATTGAAATATTATTGGATCTAGTCCTGATTTCCCATAATACAATTCTTTCCCAACTTCTTTCCAACTCCAGAAAATGAGGATAATTTCGAACAATGAAAAAATGAAATTAACGGATCTAAAAAATATATTTTTTAAATTAATATGGATTGACTTGTATTTTCAAGTGCTATTGACGTTCTTTTTTATATATTTGATAATTAGAGAGCTATTAAGTGCTCGATAATTGCTATATTCTATTATATTATGAATCAACAGGGATTACCTTTATTTTAGTTATAGGAAGCTTCTTTTCCAACCAACTCTCCTAAGAAGCTTCCTACGAGAGTTGGAAAAGAAACTTCCTATATCTAAAGTAAAGGTAATCCCTGTTGAGTCATAATTTTTTATATATATATAATGTACAGTACATTTTATATATATATATATATATTTTTTTTTTTCTATATTATTTATTTCTATTTATTTTTATTTTTTTATATCTATTTCTATATTATTTATCAGAGCCCAAAGAGCTAGAGCATTTAGTTTGTGCCTTTTTCCTGGTCAAAGTGATGACAATGAGTGGGCATCAGCTGCAGAGAGGATTCAGAGAGAAGATGATGATGAATCTCGTAGCAGGCTTGTACATAATGAAAATGGTGAAAGTAAAAGAGATAATGTAAGCAAAGCCTTTTTTTGATTTTTCTATTTCTGTAAGAGTTGTTTTAATTTATTTCAAAATGAATTTTTTTTAACACTTATTAAGCTATTAATGATAACCACATAGTTATTGAAATAAATCCCAATTTCGGGATGACATTTGTCCAGTGTAAATTTGGGGTATATTTATTCTACCATATTTTCTATATGAATTTTACTATCCAAGATAGTTAAGCTCATTTTGTGTGAATACTAATGTAACATATTGATGTATTGTGAATCCCACTAGCATTTTGCTGTCCCAGTGTGAGACACTCTCTTTAAGAGAATAAATAAATATATAAATAACAAAAAAAAAAGGAATAAATAAATTTGATTGCTTGTTTTTTAGATAGCAAAAATTTAAAAAAATTTTAAATTTTTGGGCTACATTTTCATAGATCCAAATGTTTAAACTTTGATGTTAAGTTTGACTCACTAGACATTTTTACATTTAATGGTCTAGTGTACTGTCTACCAATGAATCAGCTTTAAACAGCTTCTTGTTATTAATTTTGCCAGACTTCCTTCTTCCATTATAATCTCTACAAAAAATGAGTATTCCTCATTTTATTCTGAAAATTGCTGACGTTATTCAGATTTTTTTTTCTTAGTTGCTTGTTATCACCTTAATCAGCCATGGCCATGATCTGTTTATCTTATACAGTAGGACCTCAAATTTCTTATCTTTTACTGAGATCTCTGTTAACTGAGCCAACCAGCTAAAGCCAAAAAGAGAAAACAGGTAGTACAGCATGAAATGTTAAAAGTTCAGTTCGTGTTGTATTGCCCATTTTATCCCAAATAAGCCAGAAATGAAAGATTTCACACCAATGTTGAAAAGATTTATATGACTGTATGTGTGTGGGTGCTGATGAGTTGTGCCAATTTCACTTTTCAAATTGGAAAATATTAACACTTAGAATCCTAATATTTGAACAAAAACTAACATTAAATATTTTCTCAAAAATATATCATATTTCATTCAGGACCAGTGATTAATTATGAGTGCTATGAATCAATCAGATCATTAGCTGTGATTTATCTACTCGAACTTGTTATTGCCGGTCAGGGGGGAGGGAAGAGAGAGAGAGAGAGAGAGAGAGCGAGAGCGAGCGCAAATATTAAGCATTGCTAGGCTATTAAGTTTTTATACATTTTTATTAAATGTCATAAAGTGTAAATTTTATTAATTTGGTACATACTACATTTACTGTATATTTTACATATTCTGCTGTACTGGGCGTTATTTAATAAATTATTTTTAACATTTTATTGCAATAACTGTAAGTAATAAATGCTGTGCTGTAATACATGAATTCCAAACCCAGATAAGGGAGAGAGTGGGTGGGGGTTGGGTGGTTATTATATTAAATTTTTGTTATGCAGTCTCAGTTCTGTTCATTGCAGATAATTGTGATCCCACTTTACAGCATTGTACTGTACATTATTTAATAAAAACTATTTTAACATTTTGTTGCAGTTACTATAAGTAACAAATACTGTGCAGTACTAAATAAATACCAAATCCCTATAAAAGGTGTTGGGTTGGGGAAATTAGTTTTTTTTTATGCAAAATTCCTGTTATCTGGGGCATTTTAAGATACCAGAAGTTAAATTTCCACCACCAAAACAGTTCATTTATTAAAATATAGATTAGCTACATTTCTGTATTCTGCTTTAGAATCCTGTAATTAGATGAAAAAGATGCTGAAATAAAATAAAAGGTAATTATTAGTTGAGTTTGTGTCGTTTATGGTTTTTTTTTTGGTAAGAACAAGGTAATAGTCATTGGTAACCATGAGTTTGAAATTTAGGAGCTGTGTAATGACCATTTGTTTTTATTGTTTGAATTTTATTTTCTAATATAATGCCCCTTTTGGTAAAAGATAATCGTTTTTTTTTTTTTTTTAATAGGAATTACGGTAGGTCATTTTGAAAATAAAGAATATATACTATTTTATTGAAGAGATTTGCATTTTTAGTAATATTTTATAGAATAGATGTTTGTATTATTATTATTATAGTTATTTTATTTGTTTTAAAATTTTTTTTTTTTTATGTTAAAAATTTCTGTATTGTATACTTTCCAGGAAAACAAAAAAACCTATCGTGGAAGAGCATCAGTTCCAAATATATCTTATTCAAAAAGTGCTGATACTATTAAAACTGAAACGTATAACAACTGTGAATCTTTAAAGCAAGAAAATGGAATTCAGAATGGAGAATCAGCCATTAATTTTCATAATCATGCTGGTAGTCCTCTATCTCCAGATTTTGGAACAGAAAAAGGAAGAGAATCGTCAAGTGGATTATATACAGACTCTGGACTGGATAGCCTTAGCAGTAGTCATAGAGCAGGAGAACCAGTAGATAGTGGATCTGACTTTAGCCAAGATAGTGGAAGTAGTTTGGAAGGTGATGATGTTATTGGACTAGTCACGACTGGCACAGAATTACTTGAAGAGTTTAGTTCTAAAGGGTTAACAGTTTCACAAATTGAAAAACACTCAAAAAATCAGGTACTTGTTTTTTTATTGTAACAAATGTATTAAAAACATGTTTGATTTTGTTTTTGGAACACTTTAATTTGAGTTAGCTCTGCCCTTTTTGGAGGCTTTTCTATAGAAAATCAAAAAATAAAAAACCTTACCTTGAAATAACTAATAAACTGCAATTCACCTTTCTTTTTGAAAGGTGGATTACAGTTTACAAAACTGGCTTTGTGCTTTTAAAATCGTTTTTTTTTTTTTTTTTTTTTTAAATTTAGGTATCAGTTTAGGCAAATATCAATAACTGAAGTGTTCATGAGTACATATTTCGCTATCTTCTGAGTGCATATCTTCGCATGTTTTTTAAGTGAAGTTGCAATTTCGCATTATTTTCTATGGTCCTGACTGACGTTATTTTTATTTATATATTTTTTTGTTGTAAACAGTTATCCTGTTAATTTTATTAGGACCCATGTCCTTAAGCATTGATGCAGCTGATTTAGAAGATAAAGAATCATTCCATATGGTTGTTCCTGCCTTAAGGTCTTCAGAAATGAATGTTTTAAATATGACAGAAATTGAGAGTTAAGCCTACTTGCCTCTTCAAATGGGAAAGCTTCCATCCTTTCTAGGGTCTATTGATACTTTGTTATGCACCAAAAAGTGAAGAAGTATATCAGTTGGTAAGAGAAGCTTGAGATATGGGGGGCTGGGGTGAAAGCTTTCACATTTGGCAATATGACTAGCAGAGCCACATACTCCTGATTTCATGATTCCTCAGCATATAAGGTTTTCATTGGCCCTGCCTTTTAAACAGTTATTACCTTGTGACCTGTGTTGGGCTTTCGTATAAATATGGAATAATAAACAAGCTGTATTTATTATATTAGTGGTTGCATGGTTGTTAGTGTGAGAGGTTCACAAAATTAGAAGTTTATTATGTAAGCATTTACAGAAATTACTTCCACGTCTGACCAATCATAATGTAAGTACTATAAATTAAAATATATTCATTGATGGCAATATTGTAGTTATTATTTATTTATTTATTTTTATTTTTAAGATTTCATAAGCTAAGTGAATGCATGTGCTGATTTTCATACTGACATATGAAAGAGGGTTAGGCAAGCATTGGTCCACTGGATATGAATGGTGTAACCAGTTAATATTGAAAACTGTTCAAGTGGATGACAAGCAAAATAAATATTTACATCTACATTCACCTGTGAAGATGCTTTTAGGGATGAGAATACCAGAATACAAATTTATAATGGCAACTGAAGTTTAACATTGACAAATGCACAGTACTGCTTATGGATAGCAGTAACCCCAACTGTTCAGTACTACACTCAGGGTAGTGGAGAATGAAAAAGACCTTTGGGGTAATTGTGCAGTCAAATATGAAGTTTTCAGAGCAGTGCAACAGGCTGCCAGAGCAGTTTGTGGGGTCTTGTCAATGACATACAGGAACTTTGCTAGCAGGGATAAGAATGTGATTATCCCTTTGTATAAGGCAATGGTTAGGCCACACTTTGAGTACAGTATACAGATCTGGAGGCCTCATTTTAAGAAGAATGTAGAACTGTTGGCAGTGCCACACCAAGTTATTTTCTTACTCCAGGCAAAAAGATTTTTTGGTGCCTCGGTTACTAAGGATATATATATATTTTTTTTCATGATTTGTAAAATTTGGCACCCTGGGCAAGGGCCCTGCTAGCCTGTGCCTTAATACGGCACTGGCTGCTGGAACAAGTACAGAGAAGGGCAACGAGATTAGTGAGGGGATCAGAGGGGTACCCTTACCAGGAAAGGCTTAAGTTCTGCAAATTGCAGCATCTGGAGACTTTTAGGCATCTGCGAAGTGATCTCATTGAGGTGTATAAGGTGGTTTTGAATGGTATGCGCAAGCTCAATGCTGATGGGATTCTTCGTTTTGTTCAGCTTATGCATTTGAGGGGCTTAAATTCAAATTGAGGAAAGACAATTGCAGAATAGATGTGTGGAAATTTGCCTTTATCCAGTGAGTGGAATAAACTTCTGGAACAAACTTCTATTTATCTTTGTGAATACATTATCCCAGACCATGAAAATATTTGCTGTTTTCTTAATAATTGGCTATATCATTTGTTCTTAGGATTGGAAATGGTTGCTATATTGTGGGAAAAGATGAACTTGTGAAAACCATAATAGGCTGTGAAATACACATGGTCCATTGTCATTATTCACATATCCTAATAAGCCAGACCTGACACTGTTTAAGAAAAATGTCAGCTGTAGTTAACCCACAGGTAACAACTGCATTCACACAAGCAATGTAAAAAGGGGAAATGATGAATGCTTAAAATAAAAATGTAGCAGCATCCTGAGTTTAAAATTATTGGTTTTAAATTAGATTACATTAAATTTTAAGTAGAGAATCTGTACCAATTAATTTATGATTATTTATGCAGATTATCTAAGATTAAGCTTGCTCTGTAGTGTTGTTCATATTATTTGAACAATTGTTTTCATGTAAGGTGTGTGCCAGTTGAGTTTTAAAGAAATAATGGTCCCATTGCTGTTCCAAGTTGGAACTTGGCATGCATGAAGTCTTTAAGGTACTTAATAAGAGCTTAATTGATGGTACTTATCTCAATTGATCTGCTTAGTTACATGGTATTGAAGTAGAAATGAAATTTAGAATAAGTTAAAATAAATAAAGACTTAATTGTTAAAATCCTGTAATTAAAATTTGCTCAAGGAAGAAGAAGTGCACTACCTCGTCCCTGGTTGTTATTTATAAAATATTAATATGAGAGCAAGGGGAAACCAATAGTCACAATGAGTGACTTTCGTGAAAAACATCTTCGGTTAGCAATGATAGGAGAAAAGGAATTATTTATTTAAAGAATTCCTATGTTCCCATAATGCATTTTGAGACATGTGGGAACTTTATGTGCGTAAGGTTCCAGACTGGTGAGAAGTTGGTTGGACGTTTCGTGTTTAGAATGTTAAATTTAGTGTTATGGTGACACCATTCTATGACAAGCACCTCGTGTTGGAAGATTTTGTAAATTAGGAAGATTTTTCTAATTTAATAATTGCTGTGGCTGAATCGATTAGGGGATTGTGGTTGTGAGAGTGCACGTGTTGTGTAAGTTTGGTGCAGGCGTGAGTAGTTCTGAAACTATTATGGTGGTAATAAGCATGTGTATTGGAAGTTTTTTTATGGTTTTGGAAGTTTTACGTTGGAAGCACTACCGCAAAATATGGCACCACAAAAACTTCCAATACGTGTGCTTATTACCACCATAATAGCTTCAGAACTAATCAAGCCAGCACCGAACTTGCACAACACATGCACTCTCACAACCACAATCCCCTAATCGGTTCAGCCATCGCAATTATTAAATTAGGATATAGGTTACAAAATCTTCCAACACGAAGTGCTTGTCATAGAATGGTGTCACCATAACACTAAATTTAACTTTCTAAACACGAAGCGTCCAACCAACTTCTCACTGGTCTGGAACCTTACGCACATAAAGTTCCCATGTCTTGAAATGCATTATGGGAACATAGGAATTTTCTGAATACATAATTCCTTTTCTCCTATCATTGCCAACCGAAGACGTTTTTCACGAAAGTCGCTCATTGTGACTATTGACTTCACCTTGTTCTCATATTAATATTTTATAAATGACAACCAGGGATGATGTAGTGTACTTCTTCCTTGAGCAAATTTTAATTACAGGTTTTTAACAGTTCTGTCTTTATTTATTTTAACTTATTTTAAACTTCATTTCCACTTCAATACCACGTAACTGAGCAGATCAATTGAGGTGAGTACCGTCAATTAAGCTCTTATTGGTGTTATTATTATTAAGTCGATTAAATAACGGTCATTAAGAAGCTCTATAAACACAACTAAGTCTTTAAGGTACTTAACCTGTTTGTAAACTTTAATAGCAGAGTTTAAATTTTTTATAAAATTTCAAAATGTACTTGACCTTGAAACTTTTGTATAAGTTTCAAGGTCAGATGTTACTTTAACTTATAAAAATAAATACCCTTTTTTTTCATTTTGATTAATTTTAATTAAACATTAAAGATATTAAAATTTTATACTACATATAATTCTAAAATTTTGTGCTATTTCCAGATTTTAAAGTCCTATAACTTTTGACCTATTTAACCCCAGGCATAATATAGCATATATATATTATAATTTCAGTTATATACATAAGTCTTGAAGTCTGATAATCTTACCAAGTTTCATGGAATTTGAAGAGCTTTAGGTTTTGAGCCTTGTTGGATTGACATGGAATTACTTGCATATAAGGGCATCTCAAAAGTATGTGCAAAAAAAAAAAAAAAAAAAATCTGGTTATATTTTAGGGCCTAAAAGGAAAAAGCCATATAAATGTATGTCAAAAACAATCTTTATTTCAGAGTTAAAGTACTACATTAAACTTTCAAAAACAAGCGTAACAACTCTTAATTTTTAAAGATCACATACTGATTTTTACAATAATTATTCAAAGTGACATCTTCACACTTGAATGCAATCCTTAGTTTATTGAATTATTGACTGCCAAAATTCTATTAATTTCTTGTTCTGCAATATCCAGAATTTTCTTTTCACATGCCAATCTCATTGATGTGCCTCTCCTGATTATTTCAGTGGAAATGATTCACCAAAATAGTTGAGGGGAGGGGGAGATTCACATTGGATGATGATGTTGACCAAGCAACAAAGCTTTCCTGAGCTATCCAAGTGAATAGACAGCATTGAGGGAGATGACCTTTGTTTGTCAGCTGAAATGAGTGAGTGCTAAAATAAAGAGGGATCCTGGCAAAAATCTTTCAAAAGTGCCTGTAAGCTAGGCTAGTCAGTAGCTGTAAAAGAACATGTTGCCCATTTAACTGATCACCAGCAGCACAGCACAACACCAAATATTAATGGAGAATTGTTCTTGATTGGCTCTTACTATTACACTCTGCCAATTTTCTCCATCTGACTCATGTAAAATGAAGATTCCATCTTGCACAAAGCTAATTTCAACAGTTAACACTATTGGGCTCTCAAAATTAGGATCTTGGGCATGACAGTGGAGAAACCATTGATAGAATCATTGTCATTATGGGCTGCTGGAGTTAATGATTACACTTTCTGCAGGTAAAAACAGTACTGTTGTTGTTGTCAAAGAATGAACAAAACAGATGTGTGGAGAGCCCATAAAGCAGCATTAATATGCCAAGGCTTTATCCATGGATCTTCTTATACTATAGTAAGTTCTTCCATGGTAGCTTAGTTGGCACGATCACTGTTTGTGTCTCATTTTAATTTCCGTCAACAACTGGAGGAATTTCTAAAATCCTTTTTTGAGGCTGTACTCCTGACATTGATCTCCAGTGGAGGGAGTAGGGATTTTTAGAGATTGCATCGTTTCAAACAAATGTACAGTGTCAGTGTCTTATTTACTACTGTTCCCTTCATCCTAGATTTAAAACAGGATTTCAGATTATTGTTATGAATCACTCTCATGTGTAATAATTCCAAAATAAAGAATTTTTTTTGACACATATCTATGTAACTTTTCTTTCTTATTTTGGGTCCTATATTGGCCACATACAAGAATTTTTATTTATTTATTTATTTTTTTTTTTGCACAAACTTTCGAAACACTATACGTATACTTCACAAGTGCACTGATGTGTTCTGTTATCACCAACAAGAATGTTTCAGTTATCTGCCATTCCATGTCTAGCATATACCTCAAAAAATTAGTTCTCAGATGATCTATATATTCATCCCCAGTATATGTGCTTTTGTTTAAGTGATTGCAAGTGTGATTTTATAAGTACAGGTTTTAAAAATATAGCTTTCACTATATTTACAGAAGGTAGATGGAGTGGAGTTACTTTTTAGGATACGTTTAAGACCAAAAGGAAAAGACTTCGGATTTACTGTAACAGCTGGGAAAGATAAAGATAAGACAACTGTGGTGTCTCATGTTTCATCTGGTAAGGAAAAACCTAATTTACAAATATTCATGTGAGCAATTTTCTTATTCAAGCTTCATTTCATATATTGATTATGAAAGTAGAACTGTCAATATAATAATTTTTGTTATATGACTACCTGACACAGTTAGTCATATAACAAAAATCCAGTTATTGAACATTATTTTAGGACCACTCCTTAAGCATGTACCGATCTTAAATTAAAACTTGGTGTATTGCATGATAAAATTAAGTCACTGGAGAAACTGATTCCTTCAGCTTCAGTAGGTAGAAGAAATCTATTTTGCAGAGATGGATTACATTTGAATGCAGCTGACAAAAGGATCTTTACTGATGAGTAAATGCCTTAGAGATACAAAGCTGAGACCAACAGGAATTCAAGTATCTAATGACTTGTGAGTGATGTGCCTCTAATTTTGACCTAAGTATAAAATGGCTTAGTGCATACTACCCTGGTTCAAAGGATTTAGTTTTATTAGGGAAATGAGCAACATCTGTTGTAAGAAGGATAGGTAGACCTGGATATGTCTGCTTGGAGCTAAATTGATGATTTGACAAGCAGGTTGTTAGTTTTTAAGAGATCTATAAAGAACATTATTATTCATGTGTAAACTAATGATATTAAATTACACACCAATTGGAAACTGTTGGAAAAAATGCCAGGCAGCTGTCTGGCCATGACAGGAGGAATTGTGTGCCAAAGGCCTTATGGATTAACTGAACACTTGAGGGACTCTTTAAGGCTTTTGTATGGTAATTTTTGTCAGTTTGAGTCACTCCAGTAGGTAGAATGTATATATTTTGCAGTGACAGAATACATTTGAACATTGGTGGTGCAAGGGCCTTTGCTGCTTTTCACAGCTGGTGTGAGGATTGCCAATGGAATATTGAAGAGACCATAAGGATTCAGGGAGTTGCTAGTCAGGAGTGAGGGAATAGAGGTAATACAAATACTGCATACGAGGTGTGACAATAGTTTCTGAACTAGTGGTGTTACAGGTATGTTTGAAAGTAAATGGAAGTAGTGTGTTGTAGTTCAAACTTCCTCCAACAGATGGTGGTATGGAGAGTCCAGTAGACTGACAAGTTGCAAGTAACAACCAGTTTTCACATTCTGTGATTTTGCAATATACCAACAAACGAATATCAAATTTTTCTTTAAACTGTGAAAATCTGCAACAGAAACATAAGAAATGTTAAAAACTGTTTATGGTGATGGAACATTGTTCTACCTACCAGTTGTTGTTGTTGTTGTTTGGTTTTTAGGAGCATTAACAACTAAGGCCATATTGCTCCGGGATATGCGGTAGTCATTCCCTGACCTTTCCGTATCCTCCGCATTTGGTGGTGATGGGCTCGAACCCCGGTCTAATCAAGAAGCGTATGCTGCTCCTTCCCACCTGGCTACGGAGGCGCCCTACCTACCTACCAGTGTTGTTTGGTATAAGCTGTTCAAAGACTGATGCAAGGATGTTCGCAATGGCCCAAGAAGTGGGCATCCGTTAACCTTTTGAAATGAGGATAGAGTTGCAAAAGTTTAGGAAATTGTGGCAAGATCTCGTCATTTCATCCTTAGAATCGTGGCTGATGACTTGGATATGAATAAGGAGACAATTTAGGGAAAAGAAGTGCTGTGCAAAATTTATGCTGTACAGCCTTTGGGATGAGCAGAAGCAATGAAGAGTGTCATCATGCAGAGACTTCATTCAGACTTGTCAAGACAATCCTAATATCCTCGAATGCATTGTCACTAGAGATGAGTGTTTCTGTATGACGAAGAGTCAGAGCATGCGGTGGACTTCAAAATCATTACCAAGGTCCAAAAAGCTTTATTTTACAGAGGTAAAGAAACTTTTGGGCCTTGATGAGGATCATGACAGTGCTTATCATGTTTTTAGACAAACGGTATGATTCACAAGGAATTTGTACCTGAAGTGGAGAGTCAATGCTGTGTTCTATGTACAGGTGCTTTGAAGACTATTGAAGTGCATTTCCTGGGTGGAGCCACAATTTCAAGAGAAAGGCAGCTGGTTCTTGTTGCATATCAATGCCACCACCTGTTCCACACTTGTTCTGAAGACATTTCTGATGAAAAATGGCATTGTACAGATCAACCTGCCTCCCCTTCACTGCAGATCTAGCACCAGTGGACTTCTTCCTCTGTTGCAAAGTGAAAACTGCCCTCAAAGGAAAGAGATTTCAGGATGTTGAGAATATAAAGAGAAACTTAACCACTAAACCGAATATCTCTTTGAATGCCTTTGCTGACTCTTTTCAGAAACTTTTAGAATGGCGTTGCAGATTGAAAAGAAACACAATAATTGAGGAATAATAAAATTGACATTGATGTCACTGTGTTAGATATATTTCATTTAAAAGGCTTGACTCTGCCATAAGTTATACAATGCACACTCATTTGTATGTTAATGTTAATCATGAGGGCTTCATATGGGCAATTCTCTTGGATTAGAGAGGCATCAATGTATTGCCAATCCATAAAGGTAGTCCAAAGAGTGAAGTGAATAATGATAAACTGGTCAGTCTGACTTCTGTAGTGGGGAAAAATCATGGAGGCAATGGTAAGAATGCAATACAGGGTCCTCTAGATAGGGATAATTTTCTCTAAGGAACTTGGATGCAAGAAATAGCTTTGACATTTTTATTTAGTTTCAGCAAAACATTTGACTCCTTCCGGGATCAGAGATTGCTATATAAGTGTAAGCTGAAACATGTTGGAATCACACGTAAGATCCTTAGACAGATTATTGGATGGCTGCATGACAGAGGACAAAGGATTATAATTAATGGTTACTCTTCAAATTGAACTAGGGTTGAAAGTGATTCATGGATTGTTGCTTAGATTATTCTGTTTCTGATTTTCTTAACCCTTCCATTGCTAGTATGGCATCTGACAGATGCCACTTTTTTCAGTATTTTCTTGTTATTTTTTAAAATTTGTAAATAAATCAAATCCTCACATGAACATATGCTTCCCAATATTCTCTAACTAGTTATGTAGTATTTTCTGTTTTATTTCAATGTACTATGAAATATGAGACATTTATTTATTTTTTTGTTTTGCTCTTAACAGAAGCCAGGCGAGCAAATAATTTTTTTTTTTTGGCAGTTCCCATTCCCATACAGCATCTGTGAGACATAAGGAACAGGTGTCATAGAGCTTTGGTTTTATTGGCTAAATGCAAATGGCTGACAAAAAAAATAATAATAATAAAGACATTTGCATTGTGTTTGTATTTCAATCCAGTGGATCAGTAACCTTAAATTCTCAAAAAGACAATAAAACCTGTCTCTATTATTATTATCTTTCTTCTCCTAATGTTTTTTTACCCCATCACACAACAGGTGTTGGTACCAGGTGCATGGAGTGGTTGTTATGTTTGGTTACTATTATTGCTCTAAGACTATCTCTGACCAGGTGTTCAGAATTGTGGCTTTCTGGAGTTCCATGTAAGTGCTGTCTGGGAGGCTTATTGCTGCTAGGCTGTTATGGAGGCTCTTTGGAACTATGCCAGTGGTTGGCATGATGATTGGGATGGTCAATACTTGTTCTGTATGCCATATTTCTTTGACTTCCTGATCTTTTCCTTGTATGTTTTCTGGAGGTTGCCGGGGCATTGGGCACCACAGTGTTGATCAGATAGGTAGCCATTTCCTTCTTGTCGATGAAAGTTATATCTGGTCTGTTGTGCAGGATCATCTTGCCTGTCATTATGGTGCAGTCCCATTATAGTTTGTGAGTATGGTCTCTAGTACAGCCTGGGGTTTGTATTTGTAATATGGTACACTTTCTTTGATCAACTGGTATTTTTGCGTTAGTTTCTGATGTATTATCCCAGTTACCTGGTCATGTCTATGAGTTTACTCCATCTGGATGATGGCCCCACATTCTGCAGTGATGTGCTCGATTGTTTCTGGGTCCAGATGGCATCATCAACATGTGTCATCTGTCACTCCAGGGTCCTTGGCAATGTAGTTCCTAGTGTTGATTGCTTGGTCTCAGATGGCAAGCATGAATCCTCTGATCTCAGGAAGAGCCTCCTATTTGTGAGCCATGCATTCAAAGTAATCTTTTCTATGTAGTCATGATGGAGGTCATTATAGTTTCTGCCTTTATTCCTTCTGTCTATGTGATCTCCTGCTTGAGGTTGAGCAGGAGACCACGTGTGGCATTTTGTCTGCCTTACTTAAGGCTGAATAGATTAGTGCTGCATTTTCCTGGAAGCAATCCTTCAGGTTCTTAATTGCCTTCTTTTGTTCAGTGAGATCTGTCAAACCCCTCCTTCTTTCCAGATTGTGGTCAGTCTCCCAATGGCTGGCTTCAGGTGGTATTGGTGACTCTTTGTCATCCTTATCCTGGCCAGTCTCATACTTTCTTCCATGTCACCGTTGGTCCAATCAGTGATCCTGAAGGTGTGTGTTAGTACTTGGACTGCATAGGTGTTTTTTTGTCTCTGACATGTTGTCTCTGACCGCATTCCTGCTATTATCTTTGATTTTAGCAGGCTTTGCAATCTCCAATGGTATTTCTCAGTGAGACACGCCTTGAAATCCTTGTGTTCTAGCTGTTGAGCCTGCATCATCATCAGATATTTGTTTCTCTCTGTCATGGCTTCAGTTTCTTCACCAGTCTTCAGCTGGTAGTCTTAGCTAATGGATTTCTCTGATTCAATCCATGGGTCTTGCATTTGTTTAGGCCAAATTGCATCCTGATGCCAGTGCTGAACTCTTTGGTGTTCCAGTTTAGCTGTTGGAGTTGATTTTCGGTTGCTGCATAGAGTTTGATGTCATCCATATACCTTAGTTGAGAGAGGATGTAGGTGTACCTCCTTTCTTTTAGGGTATATCCATACTTCCTGGGCGCATTATAGCCTTAGATGCTAATGCGCCATAAAACCCTAAAACAAACAAAACCATACTTTCTGTTGAACATGGTGGACAGAGAGTTGAGTGCTAGACAAACACAGAAACATAGTGGGTTCTGGGCATCTCCTTGGAAGGTTGCTCTTCTAATGGGAATTGGTCTGGATGTGATATGTCAGCTTTCATGGTCCTCCATTTCACTATGGTTATTTCTGGGAGGTGTGGCAGTGTTGGACTTTCTAAATCTTCAGTGTCTATCAGCCAGCTATGGGGCACAATCAAAAGTCCTGTGGTAAATCAGTGTAGTCTGTGTACAGATTGCAGTGTCTCTTGTAGGACTGCTCCATAATTTCTGTGTCAATAATCAATTGATCCTTGTAACCTTTACTCATCTGCGGACGTCCCTTCTGCTGCTCAGCCATGATGTTCTGGCTCTCAAGTGATGTGGTATCTTAGTCATGTAGCTGGTTAGGATCTTGTACGTTGTTGGGAGAGAGGTGATCGGTCTGTACTTAGCCTTGTTTGTGGTGTCTTTTTCCTTAGCCTTTTGATAAGTGATTCCTTGAGTCACTGACTTTGAGATTATGTTAGGATGCCTTATCATCTGGGTGAATTGATCCGCTATGTGTCTGTGTGCATCTGAACCTGTACCTGTAGTTGTGGATGTTATCTATTCCTGGAGTTCACCAGTTGTTATACTTCCTGATGGACTATTATACTTCTTCCTTGTGAATCTTTCTCAATTTGGTATCTCTTATATGCCCTTGGTTTGCTTCTGTTCAAGGTCTATCCAGCAGGCATAGCTCTTATACCTCTGCAGGTTACTCCAGAACTTGAATGCTTTCTGGTCAGGGGGATCCGTTGCTCTCCTCCTCCTCTTGTTCAATGTTCCTGTAGAAGCCTCTCTGGTTGTCTGTTTTTCTTTGGGAACTCTCCCTGTATCAACAAATTAAAAAAATCTCTTACTGAATGTCATGAGGTTCCACTTGAGGGTGTCATGGTATTCTTTGCTCTTCTGATTATAGGTCTTATATTTACTGTGGATGTTGTATTTCTTGAGCATGTTCTTTATTTTTCTGATCAGCTTCTTCTTTACCCCATCGGTACTGAATCAGTTGGCCTATCTTCATTTCACAGCAGAAGGTAAAAGAGCTAACTTCTGCTGTAGCCATCTTTTCCAGGCTAGTAGTTCCTTGTCTTTGTGTTTTGTTTTCTGTTGGTCTCTAATTTCTCTTCAGTTCATCCTGATGGCTGTTACAGTGACTGTACAGATGGTATCTAGTGTGTCACTTTGTTGTTGTTGTTGAGGTAATTTAGTGTTATTCAACAATTGATGTTTTCTGTCACTTCTCTTCTAAATATTGCAGCTTTGACTATTTCCACTTCAGCTGCATTTGTACTTCTTGTATTTGCTGTTCAGTTTTTTTTTTTTTTTGTTTGTTTGTTCAGTTATGTCCATATTCCTCATTCTTTATAGTTGGTTGGTCATGCCCTGCTTGATTTATTATATTTTTTTTCCAAGATTGCAGGAGCTAACAGGTTTTTTTTTTTGACGATGATTAGTCTTTAGTCTGCTATTCACTGTTTGGTGACCTGAACAAGCGGGAACCATTCCAACTACTTAGTGTTAAGTTTCGTCCTGTACATTGTCATCTCGGCCTTTAGTTTTGTTATTTTGTAATATGCTCACATCATGAACCTATTCATTTCGATGCTCCACTTCTTGCACTGGCTTTTTCTTCCTGGTGGTCACTAGTGCAGTTGCATAGGAAGCACTTTCACGTGGTTATGCTGGGTGGTCTTGCCCTTCTCTTGTGGTTGCCATATGGGGGACAGTGCCACTGCTTCAGGAGACTGTCTCCTACTCTCACTTTTTTGGACCGACCCCTCTGCCTAAGGCCTGGATGCAAGTGACTTTACCCTGCACCACATTCAGTGCAGTTTGTTCAATATTTCTACTTCTCATCTTTATCTAGCTATGCAGGTGGACCTGTTCAGCTTTGGCTTTTGCATTCAGTGGTGGGTTGTAGTTATTGGGAGCGACACCAAATAGTGTCACTCTCTGCCTCAGCCATTGCTTTTGGGGAGGTAGGTCCCAGGAAGTGACTTACAAATTTTTATTTATTTATTTATTATTTTTTTTTTCATATCAGGATTCAAACTTGGGTCCATCACATTGTTGGTCTGCTGTTCTAACCACTGGTCTAATGCACCCCTTAGTATCATTGTTATTGGTTTCTGTGTTTCGTTTTTGTTCAACAATTTTTTGAATGAGTTTAGTAGATCCCTCTTTACAGTTCCATTATAATTATAGTCATTATAATTATAATTTTCTTTAATTAAAACAAAAAGGGGTGTCTTGCAGAGGCTGTGCTTGCATAAAACCATGTTTGCATAAATTAAATGAAGGGATATAGGGAGTGGTATCAATTTTCTGATGATACAAAGTCTGAGAGTGATTAATGATCAGTGACATACAGCATTCTTTCAGAACAAGTTAGATAGGTATCAGGTATGGGCACATAAGTGGAAACTACAGGAAAGGATTTTGGGAGTTATGATTCTTTCAGACATGAAATTCTCTGTGTAATGTAGACAGATATCAAGGTGGTTTTGTGAGTCTCCTGTCTATAATTATTCAAACATTTGCTTTTCAGGATATGGAGCATTATATTTCAACTCTACAAGGAAATTGAGATCTCACATAGAATGCTGTGTCTGGGTATGGAATCCACACCTAAGAAAGGATACTGAGCCTCTTGAATAGGTCTACAGTTTGGAAATTGGTGAAATAATGAGCACTTCAACCTGCTTGGTGTGTAACCTGCATTTAATTTAAAGAATTACAGATTATTCTCAGACGCTTCATGGTACTTCTGGTATGACTTCTTCGGTGGCTGTAAAAAAAAAATTTGGGTTCTGCTTTTCACAGCTGGTGTGAGGATCGCCAATGGAATTTGAAGAACATCTCTGTTCTAATCACAGACAGGTACAGGAATTGCAAACTGCACAAAGAATCATTCATTATTGGCATATCCAACAATATTAACTGAAACAAATGTATGCAGACAGACATTAACCACATGCATATTTCCAAGAGCAGAGTATTAAAACAGATAAAAAACAAAAACAGAATAATTTTTAAATTTTCAATATTTAATTTTATAATAAATATGAGGTTTATCTCAAAAATAAGGTGTACTGTGCATGTGCTCCTCACTCTGTACACCTGTGCAACTACATTTATCAGGACAATAATTTGAAGTTTAATCTCAACATTAGTATGCTTGAAAGAGAGTTCCTGCATTGAATGTTCGTGTAGAGGCTTTTAAAAATGGTGATATTGTTTCAGATCAGATAACTCTTTCAAATCAAAGATCTTTTATCAGAATTGAAACTTTACATGGTCGAATGCAAACACAAATTTATAAGTTGTTGTGTGGAGTGTGTGATGAGTCAACAGTAGGTTGTAGCACAATTTCACATTGGTCTCCAAAGTTTCAACATCAGAACAGTGTTGAAGCCCAGCAATGTATTCATGTAGACCAAGAACATCTATGGACAACGCATTGGCAGTTATTACCACCATTTTGGAGTAAGATTGACATGTGATCCGTGAAGAAGTAGCCAATGAATCGAATAGTGAAATCATCTATTTACTAAATTTTAACTGAGGTTTTACAAAAATGACAGGTTACTGCCAAATCAGTTCCACATTTGCTGTCAGATGAGCAAAGCATAAAGAAATTGCAATGCAGTTAATTGTATCTTACTGACAAGAAAGTGAAAGTTTAAACTGCATTATTGCCATTGATGAGATGTGGACTTGCTGTTTTGATTCTGAACTGAAGTCACAGTAAGCTCAGTGGAAGCATTCATCTTGGTGACACCTCTCTAAATGTCACCAGCAACAATCGAAGGTGAAAGAAATGGTCAGTGATTATGAGTGGAATTATTGCCACTGATCATGTGCAGCTTGGTACTACATGATAACTTAAGGCATCATATCACACAGCTTTGATTACAAGTGGGAAACATTGCATCACCCCTCCATATAGTCCGATATGAATTCTTGCAATTATGATTTTTTTCCCCAAGCTCAAGGAACAATTGCATGAATATCTGTCTTTAGAAGCATTGAGTACAGCTGTGACCCAACACATCAGACAGCTTAACTTTGGCAGACAGTTAAACGGCATTCAAAAATTATCTGAACATTGGAAGTATTCATAGGGCATGAAGGAAACTACATTGAAGATTTTTAATGTAAATTTTATTATAAAATAAATTAATTTTAAATTAACCACTTTTGTATACTACTTTTTGGATAACTCTTATTTGAAAAATATTTAAACAATGAAGCAACAACTCTCCCATAATCAGTTTCTATGGCAAGGATGAGGCATCTGTTTGGAGAATGATTGCATGATTAAGTGTAAATTATTTGTAGATGAGTGAACCTTGTCTATCTTGAATAACTGAGTTAAATTCCATGTAAAAGTTTTTTTTTTATTATTATTAATTTAATACTTACGTTGGGTAACCAACCTCTCCTCCATTATTCATTATTTAGATATAATGACTTTAATACGCAATATATTAATGTTTTTCTACACTTTTGTTCTTCTATTACTTACTGATTCCTATACATAACTCATAAATTGCCTTTCCTGCAATGTGTATTCAACAAGTTGTTAATTGTTGAAAGTTGCCTCCATAGGTAATAGAGGCCTCCAACATAGTTTTTTTTTCCTGCTGATGCATCAAAAGCCTCAGACTTCCTTGAACTGTATGACCAATATTAACTCCAAAATGATGTATAAAACATTTTTATTATGTTTTGTTTGTTTTTACTAATTTCTTCTAGCTGTCCTTCCAGACATTTTGCAATTTTTAATTTTCAAGTTGATTTTAAAGACAACCTAGTTATAAATAATTAATGTTTATAACTGGAAGCTAACAAAATTTGAATTCCATTTATTGTTTCCAAGAACTTTATAAAATATCTTTTCCTTGCAGGCAGTCCAAGTGAATTGGCTGGTTTGCAGCCAGGAGACCAAATATTGTTTATTAATAAGAAGAATGCAAGATATCTTGGGCCTGAAGCTGTTAAAATTCTTGTTAGTGGTTGTCTTTTAGCTGGTCAGGTTAATGTATCAGTGTGGAGGCTATGTTCACCTTGTGAGTAACATACTTCTTCAATTTTAAATAATGATCATTGAATTAGGTAGTGATGAAAATAACTTAGTGAACAGCTGAGTTAATTTTAGAGTGTGTATTAACCAATATTTTTTGAAAGGATCCTATGTGGGTACCTAATTATAATAGTTAAAGGTGAGAAAACCTAATTTTATGCCATGTTAATTGTAAATTTGCTTTCGTTTTTTTTTTTTTTTTTTTTTTATGAAACCCCAAACACAAGGGGTATTAGATAACCTATAGCACTTAGTAGCGTGCATAGGCTGAAAGTTGAGAAAGTGAAAGAAGATACTTGTTGATATTAGACTTGAACTTCTGTAGATTGTAATTTAAAGGAAATACATATGAAGGAAGGTTGTTCCAGAAAATGGAAGTTGGATGAATAAACGATGAAGAAAAGTTGGTTCTGTGAGTTTGAATTTGGACAGTAGAAGGATACCGACTGGTTGTGGCAAATGTTTGGATTGATTTGGAAGGAAGAGCAGGAATTTTAGACTCCAGTTCAGAAAAAGAGTGCCCATTCTATAGAAAAGGCATGTAGCAGAAACAGAACATCTAAGAGACAGAGAGTGGCGAGACTGTGCTAGAGATGAGTCATTAATAAATTCCAGCTTGACATACCTGAGAGAATGTCTGTGGCAGCCTCAAGCACCCTCAAGTTATCTGGTTCCTGTTATTAGTACTGTGGAATGGCCCAATCCAGTGGGATTAGTACTGTGGAATGGCCCAATCCAGTGGGATTAGTACTGTGGAATGGCCCAATCCAGTGGGATTAGTACTGTGGAATGACCCAACCCAGTGCTATCCAGTAATCAATAAAAAAATTTTTTTCAAGTGTTGTTTTCAGAATACAGTGAGGCAAAGTGTCTTCAGGCCAGGGTGTGGAATTGGTATAAAGTTGGCATCCTACAGTATATTTGAGAGAAACTGATTGATTGTGGACTAATATAACATCTGTATGTAAATTCTCCAAATCTTTGTATTTGTGGTATACCATTGTACATTCAGAAATGTCAAATTAAAGCAATTTTTTTTTTTTTTTTTACTACATATTTGATAGTACTAGGATAGTTCAGTTCACATTTATATGTTATACAGTTGACTCTCGATTTTCCGGGGTGGACGGTAAAAATAAAATCCCGGTTAATCCAAAAATATCGAAAAATGTTCAGGAATGTACCTAAAAAATATGCTGATGGATAAAAAACTTACCTTGCATTACTCTTGTGTCCAATACAATGCTTGCATAGGTATAAAAACATATCTATAGGTAATGATGTATGCTTGCGTTGGGCGCCAAAGTCTGCCGATGGTGGTGCACAATAATTTTCACAATATTTACAAGTTTTGTTTTAACTTAAAAAGTCTATTGATATCTTAAAAACATGTTTTTTTTTTAAATTATATTTTAATTTTACAAAAAATAGAAAGAGATCAGTTCACTTAGAGAAATAAGAAAGTATTGAAGATTGTTTGTTTTTTTTCCTTTTGCAACTTTTTGCCGAATGTCGCATCGAATATTTCTATTTCGAATATATCGAATAAAATCATCTTCTAATTTTTTGTGACAATATCATCTACTTATTCACAGTCATTACTCTCTGCTAAAGCTGAATTGCTCCAATTTATACAAAAATCATTCATTTGGAATTTTATCAAAAAAGTGTTGGTTAAAAAAAATATAAAGAATAGAAAATCAACTTTTTATTATATCCATCAGCATTTCATTTCTCTCCTCTGTTTTCTCATACGATAAGGGAGAGGCTACTAAATATGAATCATTCTTTATTTAACATTGAAATTATTCTTTATTTTATATATAGTACCCTATTAATTTACACTGTGGTATAACAATTGGTAATGTGATTATTAAAATCCTTTAATAGTTCAGCACTGGATTTTAGATTTGAGAGTTTATCATGTTTTGTTAATGTGAAGATCTTTTTTAAAAGAAAATTCTGATATTGGGAAAAGTACCTGGACTATTCTGTTCATTGTGTTTTTACAGTTAGTAAATTTTAAACTAAATATAACGTTATCCTTAGTGCACACGCAACAAAGCAATAAGTGGTGCAAAAAGTAGAAAGGATGCAGAACTGCTGGAATGAGTACAGAGAAGGGCAACGAGATTGGTGAAGGGAACAAAGGATTGCTCTTACCAATAAAGGCTTAAGTTCTGCAAATTGCAGTATCTGGAGATTAGGCACTTGCAAAGTGATCTGATTGAGGTGTATAAGGCCTTAAATGGTTTGAACAAGCTGAATGCTGATGGGATTCTTCCTCTTGTTCAGATTACGCACCTTGAGGGGGCATAAATTCAAATTGAGGAAAAACACTTGTAGAATAGATGTGCTGAAATTTGCCTTTAGCCAGCGAGTGATTGATTTCTGGAACCATCTGTTGTGTATGGTTTAAATAAATGCAAGAAAGAACTGGACAAACTTTCGAAGTGAATGGATGGGTGAAATGGGAAGTTCTTTTTTTTTTTTTTATATGATGCTGTATAAGTTTGCTTTCTTGCATCACATGATTCTACTAATGCTAATGCTGTACCTAGGCAATTTGTGGTAAAGGAGTTTGCTTTGTCAGAAATGCTAACTTCATTGTGATAGTTGGTGTAGTTTAAAATTTTCTGTCTGAAAAAAATAATTATATGGAATAGAATAGACTGTGTGTGTGTGTGTGTGTGTGTGTGTGTGTGTGTGTGTGTGTGTGTGTGTGTGTGTGTGTGTGTGTGTGTGTGTGTGTTAACTAGGCTATATAGATCTTGTTTCATTAAATATCATGAAATATAGTGTCTTATTTTTGACTTTTAAATAAAATTTGTTTAGGTAATGGCACTGATGATGCACATCAGTCTAGGAGTGCTGTTAATCCAGAAGAAAAATGTAAAAATACAAATGCTGCTCCTTTGCCTGATGCATGTAGTTCTTTATCTGTAGATAGTAAAGAAAATGGACAAAGTACAAAGTCTAAGCCTGTAAAGAAACCTCCACCAATTCCCGCCAAGCCCAAATTAAAACCTAAAGTTTCCAAAGATAATAAACAAAAATCAGACGCAAATGTTGAACTTAGCAATAAGGAATTATTGGAAAAACCTTGCCAGTCATCTAGCAAACAAAAAGAAAAGAGTGTGGAATCAGAAAATGAAATGTTTGTTGATGATTTTGATGACCATGAAGTGTTGGCTAAAAAATCACTAGGAGAAAATTCAACTTCATCTGTGAAAAAAACTAAAGAAGTAAAGTCAAAATCTCCAAAAGCAGGTGGAGAGGATGAGAACATTCTCAAGAATAAGAAGAATTCGGCTCATGTAAGTCAGATTAAAATTAAACACTTGATTATTTTGTAATAAATTTTCTGATTTAATAGTACAAATTTTTTTCTAGATCTTGAATTTACTGCTGAATTCAGTTTGGCATTATGGTATTTTTCTTTGTTGGTAAATAAAATTTCAGATTGGTGATGATAATGCAGTATTCCTTAATATACAGTGAAACTTCCCTTTAACGGACAGCCACGAGGAACGAAAATGTGTCCGTTAGAGAGAAGTGTCCGCTAACAAGAAGTCTGAGGGAGAAAAAAAAAAAAAAGAAAGAAAGAAAAATCGTTAAACGTTTAATGTAAAATTAAATTAAAATATATACAGATTTTGAACAATATTTTTGTAAATAATATACATACAATTGTGCTATGCATATTATGACTTTATCTTAAGAAAAATACATACAGTAATCACTTATTTTCTTCTGCACCTTCTTCCGGCTGATAATTTTGTTTTCAACATTTGTTTGGAGTGAAGAAACCATCGAAAGTCCTTCAGTATCTTCTTCAGCGGCGAAAAACATTTTTAAACGATTGATTTGTATGAGCGCTTCTTCTATTTTCATCGGTGGTTTGTCGTTAATATGTTCTTCGACAGAATGATCTCCTTCCATTTCTTCATCCTCATGAGGAACTTCTTGAAAAATATCGATGATGATGTCGTTGATATCTAGAGCACCACCTTGTGTAGTGAGGTTTGAGTCTATATCTTTGTAGCCAGGGTCACTTGTAGCAGAAGTATCGTACATTATCAATAGATGTTGAAGTTCTTGTTCTTCTTGGTGCTCCATATTGCTGTTCACAACTTCAATTTTTGCGTTTGAGAAGCCAGACTTTACAAAACAGTTCACGACAGTTTGTTTTCTAATTGTGTTTACTGAAGAGGAAATCCATTGAATCGCATATAGGATGCTGATTTTCTTTGCAAGGTCACTCGCACATCGTTCGTGTTTGCAATGAGATGTCTTAAAACATGTTTTCTGTAGTGAAGTTTAAAATTTTTTATTATCCCTTGATTCAAGGGCTGACACTCTGCAGATGTGTTTGGTGGCAGAAAAATGATTTGAATGTTGGACAATTCAATGTGCGGGTGAGATGCAGCATTATCCATGAAAAGAATGAGTTTTCTGTTTTGACGAATCATGTTTTGGTTAAAGTGGCTTATCAATTCGCTGATGATATCTCGTGTCATCCAAGCTTTTTTATTAGACTTCCAGTCAACATCCAAAAGATTCAACTTTATGCCCTTGAAACAACGAGGATTTTGTGGGTGCGCGACAAATTTGAAGTCCAACAGTTTTCGGGAATGATTTTTGAACCTGATCATTTACGTGTTGCCAAAATTGTTTGAGCAGTTCATTTTTTTTCTTTAGGATGTCGCTTACCTGCGTCTTCCCGATTTTGAATTTTACAGCGAAATTGCGAACACTATTTTTTTGCCGGTCATACGCATTAATGAGTTCGACTATCTTTTAAAGTTAAATGTTTACGAGAAGACATTGTGCACTTCACACGACACTGAACAAAACTGAAAACTGAAACTGAAAAGACGAAAGGCCGACCATATTCCCCACCTCCCTGCACACACCGAATTCATCAGAAGTTTTACACGTGCCTTAAAATTCTTGAAAACGGGTTTAGAACCGCGACGTAAACCTTGATAAAATTCAGAGAATCGGAAATAGAAAATAAACACACGATTGAGGCAATATGTGGAAGAAACGTTCCTAGAAAAAGGGCCGTGAGCTCGCCCGCTGTCCGTTATGGGGAGATCAAATTAAGTGCTAATCTAAACGAAACAGTGCAGATTGCCTGTCCGCGTCCGTTACAGAGAATGTCCGCTAGACAGAAGCTGCAAACACGTTAAAACCAATGGAGGTGAGTTGGGGAATTTGAAAATGTCCATTGTAGAGAGATGTCCGTTAGGAGAAGTTTCACTGTATACACTATTTGTGCACGTCATTACACTAGAATATTTAAGTTTATTTTGTAAATTCAATAAGGATAGTGGTATTATTCTTCTGAATTCTGTATATAATCAAACCATTATAAATCAACAGGGATTAACTTTATTTTAGATATAGGAAGCTTCTTTTCCAACTCGCTAATAATTCTTGAGGATGGCGATATATATTTTGTAAAGCAGGTGGGACATCTTCCCCACTGTCAGAACCGTAGTGTTCAGACCGTCCGGTCTCAACAATGAGCGCTCATGACTGCTGTCTACAAACACCATACTTCTGGCAGCATGGAAACCATTACTTGGATTGGCATAAAATTAGATTTTGAGGTCTAAACTGTTTAATAAATATGGCCGATTATTTCTTTCGGTCCATATATCATCAAACCATATTGGTACTGGGTAGTAGTAGTAGTAGTAGTTCTGGAGGGAATAAGTGTATGGTATAAACCTCAATAATTTGGACTGCCTTATAAAAAATAGTTTAAAATCCATTTATATAAAATTTTAAATTTTCAAATTTTAAAAATTAAAAATATTAATTAAATTTTTAAAAATTTAAATTAAAACGAGAAAACTTTTTTTCTCTCATTAGTATTTCAGTTGCTTATAATTTTCAAACCTGCCAATCGTGAAACCAAATTTTTTTTAAAAAAGTGAGGTAAATGTTAAGAGTGCTACAGAAAATTTGAAGATGTCATTTAGCATTTGGTTAAGCAGTTTGAAGAATAGGTAGCCTAATATAATGTTTGAATGGCATGCTGGATAGGTGGAGTACTTTAAAGTTTTTGATTAAGAGATGGCCTTCTTGACCAGTGGAAAGGTCATGCTTACTGTCCCTCCATATGACAACTGTCAAAAGGGGGGGTAGCTTAGCCAACATTAGAAAGGAATGCTTGCATAAGGTTTAGAAATGGATATCAGTTGAATGTGAGCTGTACTACCGAAAAATCTACCACTCTGACTTATCAGCATTCCTGTTAAAAATGCAGTTAAATACATCCTTTTAGTGACATTATCATTAACATTTAATGATGCCATTATGATTTTAATAATTGTGGTGTCATCATTATCAGCTGTCATTGAATTTTCAGTATGTAAAAATATGTACTGCCATCGATGATCTCCCAAACCTTTAATAAGTTGTAGCATGACGTATATGTTTTGAAAATGGCATGTTAATATTGAGGACATTTAATTCTAATAAGATGGTACAAGTCTTGTAATACACACAAACTTTCTGAGGGACATTTAGAAACAGAGTGCTCTCAAAAATGTTCCCTAAGGTTCATTCATGTTGGTGGTATTGCTTGGTCACCCTTGTCACAAATTGGGTACAGAAGAAACTTATTGATATAAATGCCTGAGGGGTAATATTTCAGAGACAAAATTTTTATATCAGTCAATTAAGCAAAAAAGTGCACTCAATTTCCACAGAAGTTGGTTCAGGTTGCACTTTGGAATTTCACAGCAATGTATCATTGGACAAAAAGACTGTATTGAACTTAATTTATTATGGGGACTCTATTTTCATGTTTACTGTTTCCTTTAATAAAAATTTTATAAAATTACCACTGATTGCCTTCATTTTATGCACAAATTAAATGATCTAATTGCCCTATATATATTTGTGATTTGGATTTTTTTTTTTTTTTTATATACACTAACCTAATTACTATTGATTGCTTTATGTTATGTTAACTTATAGAAACTGATGTCCAGTTATTCTTTTTCAGTGTGCCTCACGTGCCTAAATTTTGTGGTAAAATCTTGTTCTGAAATATTTTTTCATCGGTCCTTTTCTGTTCTCATGGATATTACTTCACATTCTCTTCAGAACATTTCTTCAGTTACTGTTATACCTGTCATCTTTACAACATGCAGCTAAGATATCCACATACTGTATTGCATTCTGTTTTGCTGAAGTGAGCATGTTTTCTTTGGCTGTCTGCTAATATATTACAGCTTCTGCATGCTGAATTACTTACACAACTGTGACTACCTCATTAGTAGTGCCAAATTTACTCCTTAATATTTTTCTCTCTTTCATATTTTTCCATTCCCATTTTCGGTTTTGTCTGTTATTTTATATTATTTTTTACCATAATTTTGTAATAGTTAACTGTCTTAAACGTTATTAAAGTTGTGCATGTGAATATCAAATTATCAGACCTGGAGGTTAGCCATAACTTAGAACACATTCAGCAATTAACGTTTTGGAGGTTTTGCATTATACTAATGGCCTTACCAAATAAATCTACAAAAAAAAAAAAAAAAAACACCCCTAGATTATGAAATAATTGAACAACTTATATTTAACTGTGATCTGCAAGTTTGCTTTATAATTTTTTTTTTTATAAAAGTTAACTATTATTTTTTACTGTATGAGAAATGGTGATATTTATGCCACATTGCTAAATTTGACATAAAAATTTAACATTACAACAAAAAGAGTTTGAATGGCTAACATTAAGTTTCACACTAACTTTTGTCCTTATTAATTCATAACTGTGATAGTGAATGAAATTGATATTAAAAATTCCTTGTGTAATATATAGTAATACTATTGCTATTACTACTTTCCTTGGTGTTGCTGCTGTTCTGCCTTAGGTGAATATATTGTCTGCATGCCCTGTTGAAGTGTCAAACAACAGTCAAGAGAATAATGCAAACTTAATATCACGTGAAATATTAGTGACATGTGCTGAACCAAATGACAGAGAAGTTGCCACTTTTGAACTTTGCAATCAGCCTAGTTATCAAAATGAAACTTCATTGATATGTGACAGCAAAAGTTCTAGTGCAGGGAATGTCAAATTTTCAACTGAGAAATCTAGTGAATGTATGGAATATGGAACTGCACAGGAAGAAGAGAATGAAGGAAAAGAAAGTTTTGAAATCAGTCATAGAAATCAGGTCTCATCTATTGAAAAGGTAACTGAGGAGATGGAAAGAATGATTCTTGAGCAGTTAGAAGAAGAAGAAAGAAAAAAAAATAGTGGTGTCCCTCAGGTGAGTGTATACTTTTATTTATTGTAATAGAATATACATTACTGAGTATTGTTTCTCTCTTAAAAGATTGATATGTCATAGAAATATCAATCAAGTTAAATATTACCTTGCGCAGAATGTACTGAGTCATATTGGGTTATTATATCGCTGTCTTTGTTTTTTATGGTGTTTCAGCATCTATGTTTTCTGTACAAGTGAGCATTTGCAGGCTTTATATGATGTGTATGAACTGAAAACCTGGATAACTCCCAGGGAAAATGTGTTCCCTCCTAATCACATATATTAGTGAAAGAGGCTTTTAAGAATTCCTCCATTTTCCAGTGGGACCTTAACCCAGAACTCTGCAAATGAGTGACAATTGGTGAAACAACTATGTTATTTGTACTGTATTATATTTGCGTATCTCAACTTTTATTTTACAGTTTATCTGAAACAGCAAAAAAAAAAAAAAAAAAACTGCCAAGATATGGTTGCTTCTATAAATTTATGTTGCGGTGAATCAGATGTGGTTTTTTTTTTTTTTTATATTTGTGCAACTATGTTGGTAAAAGCAGCTATACACTTTTTCCTGCCACCTTGCAAGCTATGAGAACTGATTCCTAAAAATACAAATTTTAGTAAGTAGTTACATTTGATGATTTGAAAGAAAACTTCCAGCTCGCCAACCGGGCTAGCCGGGTGGGTAAAGTACCTGCCTAGCAACCAAAGGTCGCGGGTTCGAATCCTGCCTCGGGCTTGGATCAAAGTACTGCAAAAACCTTGGGAGGTGCATTATGGCCACAGAAGCCGATGTGCCAACAACTACCAAAAAAAAAAACTTCCAGTATAGCAAGTGGCTCTATCCAATCATTTTTAATTTGTGTTCTATAAAATATTCTTGTTTAATTAAGCTTCTAGTCTATATTTTTGCCCAGCTCCATATCATTATGATATAATTTTTCAGGAGATTCTGAAGTATTTATTATAAGGAAGGGGTTGGGGTTTGTGATTTCCTTTTGCTCCCATATGCTCCTTGCACATGTGCAGTGCTGCATTATTCAAACTACCATTGGGTTTGCTTTATCTGGAAAAAAAATGTAAGTTTTTTTCCCTAAGTTATATACTAATTAATAATCATGATAATTAAGCCTTTTGATTAGTTGTTGTTGTTATTTGGTTTTTTAGGAGCATTAGCAACTAAGGCCATATTGCTCCGGGAATATGTGGTGGTCATTCCCTGACCTTTCCGCATCCTCTGTATTTGGTGGTGACGGGCTCGAACCCCGGTCTAATCAAGAAGCATGTGCTACGCACTGCTGCTCCTTCCCACCTGGCTACGGGGGCGCCTTTTGATTAGTGAAATTAGTGAAGATTTCGCTAACCTTACTAATCAAATTTAACGGATGATTAGTGAAAATAGGCAAACCATTTCTCCCAGGTGTATGCATGCATGCCCACACAACACAAAGGTATATTATATTACATTACAATTACAATATGAGGGATGGTCATTTAATTCACAGACTGTTGCAAGATCTTATCTTAATTGTCATCATCTGAATCTTCTGTGGATTTTTCCTTCTCGAAATACTTTACATACCCTTGAACTTTACGTACTTTTTCCACCATCATACCCATGCATTAAATGCTTCTTAAAAGCCATTTTTTGAAAGACTGCGAAGTGCTTCCATTGTGGCTCTGCAAGCATCATTATGTCGGACGCAAAATGCTTGCCTTTCAGAGCTTCCTTCGGACGTGGAAAGGAGGAAGAAATTACACCGGGCTAAGTCTGGTGAATAAGGGGGATGTGGCAGAACCTCGGTACCTATGATAGTGATCACTGGCTGCACAATATTAGCCATATGGGGCCTGGCATTGTCTTAATGGAGAAACCACCTTCACACCAAAACGTTCAGTCATACCGACATATGGCCATCCTACCAAGAAACTCATTACCATATGCTTCATTCATCTTTTTAACTGTTTCCAATGCATTTTAACCCATCTGACACATAATGAATCATATATTGCTGTTTAAGCTGTATGTCTGACATAATACACTTGCTTCAAAACAATTGTCAGTGATGCATGGCTAAAAAAAACTCTCCATGCAACACTAGCTCAACAAGTACTGGCATGTGCACACAGAAGTGGCTCAGTGGTAGTTACGGAAGGTTTGTGCGGTAAGCAAGATCTCGCACCAGTCTGCGAATTAAATGATCACCCCCTCATATTTTAATTTCATGAAATGAATGAAAATATATTATAAAAATAGGTTGCCTCATTTTGCAGTAGTTATACCCATGAAAGGATAACATAATTCTTAATAACTGCAGTGGAATACACTAACTGTATAAACACTCAAACTTTATTAACATAAATTAAAATAGAATAATAATAAAATGAGACAGGATAAAACTTTGATGTGAAAATAAATTACACTGACAACTGTAGATTTAAAAGCGATAAAATGATAGATAAAATTAAAATATACAAAATATTTACAAATTAAAGCGATAAAAGATAAAACACAGTAGCTTTCAAAGGTACCTACCTCCTTTATCAACAGTGAAACTTGACTGTCATGGCACATATTACTGAAGAAGCATAGGAATTATCCTCCACATGTGCTTGAAGACCAGAAATGGCTTGGAAGTGTGCCAGGTGGAATTGTTCATCCCATCCAAGGATTACAGTTTCAAAGAGGAATGAATACAGACTCCCCTGTCTCTGTTGATGGGTATTATTTTAGCCAGCGAGTTATAAATTACTGGGGGGGGCGCCTCCGTAGCAAGGTGGGAAGGAGCAGCAGTGCGTAGCACACGCTTCTTGATTAGACCGTGGTTCGAGCCCATCACCACCAAATACGGAGGATGCAGAAAGGTCAGGGAATGACCACCGCACATCCCGGAGCAATATGGCCTTAGTTGCTAATGCTCCTAAAAACCAAATAAACAAACAAAATAACAACATAAATTACTGGAATAAGTTACCTACATGGGTGGTAGAGGCTGACAGTTTGGGGAAATATAAAGGTCATCTGGATAGTACCTTTGGGTGAGGGAAGCGCATAGGATGATAGGTTTAATTTCCTTTTCTTTTATTAATTATTATTATTTATTTATTTTTTTTTTTTATCATTGTTTTATTCGGGTTTTTTTTTTTTTTTATCGTGTTATTCGGGGTTTTTTATTTTTTTTGGCTGGTGCAGCATAAGCCATAGGGTTTCTTGTACCATGCGGCCATTACTAATACTAATTATGTTTTGAAGAACAAATATGCAAGCTCTCGAGCCATTTCCCTGTTCCAGACGATGGTATTGTGAGCTGTGATCCTGCTGATGTTATTTAAGGATGTGCCTTGACAGTCAAGTTTCACTGTTGATAAAGGAGACAGTTGCCTTTGAAAGTTATGGTGTTGATTTATCACTTTTAATTTGTAAATATTTTGTATATTTTAATTTATCATTTTATCGTTTTTAACTGTACAGTTGTCAGTGTATTTTATTTTTATAACAAAATTTTATCCTGTCTTATTTTATTATTTTATTTTTATTCTGTTATTTTAATTTATGTTAATAAAGTATGAGTCAGAACTTTCCCAACCCCCAGAGGCCTATTTGAAGAGAAAGGATAACATTACGACATCTGCAGGAAGTAATGCTTCACTTGAATTCCAGGATTCTCCTGCAATCCAATGCGTGTTTCGGGAGTCCTTTGTTTTTCTATTTAAAAAAAAAAAAAAAAAACAGCTAACCCTTGTGTTTAGGCCTGTCTTTGGTTTACTTTTATTGATGTTTGTAAGTAAAAATGTACATGGTACTATATCCTTTCTCTTGTTCTGATCCTTTTTAAAATTCATCAGATACTCCATATTGTAAACTAAACTAAGTTTGCACGAATTTGGTTTCATTAATATCTCAATTCTCAGGTCTCATGACATGCTTCAATGTGGAATACAGAAACATTGCTAAATTTTAAGTAGTTGTACTGTGTGGGAGTTTAACTTAGTTATTGCAATACTTAATGCACATTAAAATTCACTTGATAACAATTCATGTGGTTTAATTAATGTTGTTCATATTCCACATAAAATTTGCTTTAATTCATTGTGATTGTCTCTTAATACAGTGGATTGCACATACATTTAATCAGGCCCACCTGGTAGTATCCAATAACTAATAACAAAATTGTTTATAGCTGATGTTTCAATTGTGCTATGGCAAATTGTTGTCAGGCCAATTTTGGGATGTCTTCTGTAACATATAGTTATAATATATAAGTAAAACAGCTACATTTGTTATCAGATTACAAATTATAAGATTGAATTTAAATAAAATTATAAAATCTTAAATCAGTGTTTGAAGAATTAGACAACAAATAACTAAGTGTAATACTTGGGGTTTCAGTTGCACGATATTTAATTACTAACCACAGAGAGGGGGGGGGGGAAGTGTCCCCAAACTTCCTTTACAACAACAAATGTTATTGTGTAAACAAAGTACAGTAATACCCCGAAGTTACACGATAGGCGGGTCCGACGAAAATCACTTAAGTTGAATTCGCGTAAGTCGGGGTACAACTTTGCATGTAAATACATATAAATTTTGTTTAATTGGGACCAAGGACTAACAAAAACACTAGTTTAGAAGAAAAATATTTAATAAAATTGCAGTTCTTTATACATGTTAATACAAAATATGTATTAAAAAAATAAATGAGTTACGTAAAAAAGTTATTTCAATGTTGATGGCTTCATAAAATCTAACAAATTCGTCTGACGACATAGCGCCTTCTTTTTTTCACGCAGAATTTCCTCGTAGCAAGCTAATAATTTTTTTATTCCTTGCTTTGTAGCTATAATGCATTCTTCGTTGGAGTCTTATGTTTTCTAAAATTTTTAAGCCCTTTTCAATTGAGCTGAGACCTTCTGTCAAACTTGCAGTTGTCACGTGCTTTTCTGGTGGAACTGGGTCTGAAAGTGTCGGATACTTCAGTGACGTTTTGCTCATGCATCTCTATGAGCTCATTCATTGTCAGCTCCTGACTATGTGAATCCAACAGCTCGTTGACATCATCACCATTGACTTCCAAATCTAATTGCCTGGCAAGATTAACAACTTCTATCACATGTGCGACATGATTAGTTTTTGGCGTTGTTTTCATCTCATTTTTGAAAAAAATGGACAAAGTTTCTTCCAGACACCATTAAATGTTTTTTTGTGAATTTCATCCCAAGATTCTTACGGCATCTAAAACATTGAATTGTTTCCAAAAATCTTTAACAGATATCTCACTATTTTGTCTCATAGCTTTTGTCTGAAATGAACGCCTCGTGTAGTAAGCCTTGAATGTTTTGATGACTCCCTGATCCATCGATTGAAGCAAGCTGGTTGTGTTTGGAGGCAAAAACAACTTTCACATGTGGGTCGAAATTAATTAGGGTGGCAGGAGGGTGACTGGGTGCATTGTCAATAAGAAGCATCACTTTAAATGGAATCTGTTTAGACTTGCAATAACGTTAGACTTCGGGTATGAAGTGGTGACCAAACCAGTCCTCAGAAACAGAAGCTGCCACCTTTACGATTTGACCTCCAAATCACTGGTAAGCTAATTTTAGATATACACCAAACGAAAAAATCAAGAACCGCGTAACTCCGAGTTCGCGTAAGTCGGGGTATTACTGTACTTCATATAAACCTGAAACTGTTACCAGGTGATAGAGAATACCTTCAAGTTTTTATTCACCAATTGAAAAGCATGTGCACCAGACATGGTGGCATAATTACAAAACTATAATCATTGCAGAATTTATCAACCCCACGCACGCTCTTTAATGAGTTGCAATCTGCCACCAAATTACCTATGGGGGGGAAGGGAAAGGCATAGGTTGTCTATTTCCTTTTCTCTTATTAATTATTTACTTTTTTTTAAAATTTTCTTTTTATTATTATTTTTTTATTTTTTAAAATTTATTTATTTATTATTATTTTTGGCTGGTGCAGCATAAAATATAACAAATGCCATATGCTGCACCAGCTTCCTTGCACCATGTGGCCATTGCTAATACTAATACCACATTGTGGTATTAGTATATGTGTGCATAAATTTTGAACATGGTTTAAAAATAAGCCACCAAGTAGATCTATCTACAGTACTTCAGTGATAAAAAAATTTAAAGGGTGTGTGCGTGTGCACGCACGGTCATCTTGGCCAAGGTGGTGGCACAAAAGTCAGTGAAGGTTCAGTAGAGCTAGTTTAAGGAAGTTTTATGCAGAGCACTGGTAAATTTGATATGCCATTTGTGAGCTTAACATGTCAAGGTCAACAGCATTTGATGTATTATGTCACCGTCTGAAGATGAAACCATACAAATTACATCTAGTAAAGAAACTGTTGATCAACAACAAAACTGAGAATGGAATTTGTTGGTAAATTCTGCCATTATTGCAGTTTTGCCATTATCATGCAGCATACACATTTTCCATTTAGTGAATAAAAACTTGAAGGTGTCCTTTATCATCTGAATGATTCAGGTTTGTATTATGTGCCCTATTCACACAATAACATTTCAGTTTTGTAAAGGAGGTTTGTGGATACCTTCTAGGTGCATGTGTATTCCAACATCTAGTAAAACATAGTGAACTAATTGACTACCTAGCTATGATTGAGTTTCCACTTTGGGACTTCATTATGAGGCCAAAATAAAATACTAAACTAAAGGTGTCAGTTCTGAACTGCTCCTGCTAACAGCAAATGGCAACAGTTGGCATTAGCTGTATGCTAATGTGATGCATAATAGATAATGCCACCTCTGAAAGCACTTACTTTTGACGACACCATTTTTTTTTTTTTTTTTTCCCCTTTGTGAATTTGATTTATCAGACAATATCACTCTCATCTAGCCACTAAAAGAGTTGTTGAAATGTGTAGCATTTTAATATAATGTTTCAGCATGATTTTTATGGTAAATTGCTGTTAATTTAGTTTTTCTGCTTTGACCTAGTTTTGGATTTTTTGCATTAGGTTTCTTATTTATTGCTAGGTTTGTATATTTATAAGCCTAGGAAGCTCTTGAATTTGAGTCAGAAAAAGGGAACAGAGTGATTTGTAAAGCCCCCTCCCCAAGATGGGGAAAAATTAGTAGGATAGTTTATGAAGTTTTTTAATAAGCTCTTGAGTCATTAAACTGACAAAAAGACAGTAGAATGATTTTCACACTCTTGAAAAGAAGTTTGATAGCTTGTTTTTCTTGTTTCCATTTCAAACACTGGGACTATTATTGGAGTATTTTATATGTATGATAAAGCTGGACATAATTTTGTGATTGATGTGTCACTTGCTTGTTTGGCTTTTACTTTATATGATTTGATGATCTCTACATGCAGCATATTGCAATGATTTTTGGAATTGCATATGACGTACACAGTTTGCAAAGATGCCCTTGTCACCCTTACAGAATGCAGTTTCAAGATTTTTGAATTTGTGAATCGATAAGCCAAAAGAATACAATTAAAATATATGATATAATAAAGGATCATCTGACTGGGCAGCACCTCAGAACCATAATGCATCAGCTTCTGAAACAAACAAGGGTCAGTCATATCATTTCAGTAATTTTATTTATTATTATTTTTTTCCTGAAGAAGTTTCCTTTGTAGGAAATCAGTGGTACCTTCCCTGCTGTTGGTTTGGATGCAGGTACCTTGTGGTCACTGACAATATGCCTTCTCCTCTTCCCTGCTCAGATAAAATCCTGCCTTGTTCTGTCATATATTTTGATTGTGTTCTTTTGGCATTTCGTTTCATAAATCCAAAAAACTCAAAAGCATGCGCCACAAAGGAGACAAGATTGTCTCAGCAAGCTGTTCTAAATTCATTCTTTCTATTTCAGTCCATTGCAGTGCTATATGAATAGATCAGATTACTGCATATTTGTTCAGTTTGCATGCACACTTTTGAAATTGATAATCTGTATGCTTTAGATGGTGTTATATTCCTTTTAAGACATTACTGAGTGCTTATACATGACTTTTGTATTTAAGTTATAGGTCCTCAAGGATAAACCTGAGATAGTTCTGGAACCTAACCACTGTTCTACTATTACATAATGTTCCCCCTAAATGCAGGTTCTTCGTTTGTGCCTTCCAAAAAATGTACCTACCCCTCTGCTCCAATTAGGAAGGGCAACCTGTTGTGTTGCTTTTTTTGCAATTAATATTAGTATTAATAGGGGCAACTGATGCAAGGAAAATTATTACAGGAGATGGATGTATTGCTACTAAGTATATGAATTATTATTATTAGATAAATTATAATTTATCTAATACTTAAGTTTATTCCAGTAGTCAGTTATTATGGCTGAAAGTAAATTTTCTCACAGCCATCCTTTTTCACTAAGCCTTAAACACTTCAATCAGATCTTGCAAATGCTTGATTTTTAAGCACTGCAGTTTGCAGAACTGAAGTCTTTCATGGTAAGAATGCCCTTTTCTGTCCTTGACTAATCTTGTCACTCTACATCCTTCTTAAAATGTGCTTCCAGACCTGTATTCAGTATTCTAAATGCAGCCTAACATTGCATAAATCAATATGATAATCACCTCCTTGACCCTGCTGGAAAAATTTCTGTATATCATTGGCAAAACTCCATGAGCTATCTTAGCTGTCTGCACTACTCAGAGAATTTCATATTAGACTGTATAATTACCTTTCTTTTATTCTTCACCACCTTGACCATGGTACCACCCAATTGCTATATTATTCTGGGATTACTGCTGCTCATATGCCGTACCTTGCATTCAGTGCCACTTTTTAGTCTATTTCCTAATTTTTCTTGGTCTTGTTGCAGTAGTGTGTCATTAACTACCTTGCTAACCATTGTGTTATCTGCAAACTTAGAAAATACAGAGGAAGACTAGATTGTAGAAAGTTTTCTTTTAATCAGTAACTTGTTGCTTAATGGAACAAGTTGCTTCCTTAGGTTCTAATGTCTATGTGAACAGATAGAACACAATTTGTCTATTTTCTTATCTATTTTTTTTTTTAAATTGGTACAGCAAAAGCCTGTGGCTTCCTTTCAGTTGGCTATTGCTAATACTAATATTAAAATAAGCTGATATGCCTTCATCAATATCATTGATAAATACTGAAAGTAGTAAAGTGGTTTTTTTTTTTTGATTTGGTAGTTGTTGGCGCATCGGCTTCTGTGGCCATATTGCACCTCCCAAGGTTTTTACAGTACTTTGATCCAAGCCCGAGGCGGGATTCGAACCCGCGACCTTTGGGTTGCCGGGCAGATACTTTACCCACTCGGCTAGCCCGGTCGGCTAGTAAAGTGGCCCAGCATTGAACCCTAAAGGGTGCCACTATAACATTAGTCCCAAGCTCATTAACCTCTGTCTTCTGCCCTTCCACCATCCTTTTATCCACAGCAATAAGATGCCACAATGCTCTAATTTATATGGCACATATTCACGTTGTATGTATTTATGTGGAACAGTAAAAAAAGTTTTCTTGAAATCTAAGTATAGTATGATGTTAGAATTATAGCTAAGGGTTGCTTACCTTTTTTTCTGCTTCTTTTAATATAATTATATAGATTCCATCAGCCTGCAGGTATCTTATTTGCTTCTACTTTAGATAATTTCTCTTCCACTTTTTTCTCTGTTATCATCAAATCATTTAGCTCCCAGTTATAATATATGTATTTCTCTTATTCCCAGCCCTAAACCTTCTTCATGTGTGAATGTTGATGTGAAATATTTATTCAGTTTGTCAGCGGTCCGAATAGGATGATCAAATACTTATGCCATTCCTATCCAGTTGGCTACTCTGGTTCATCCTTTTCCTTCTAGTGTTTACATAAGCAAAGAATTCATTGCTACTTTTCTTAGGCAGAGACTTCTCATAATGGGCCTTAGCTTGTCAAACCATTAGTGACTTGGTTGCAGAGTAGTTTGTGCATACTGTGTCACCTGATAATTTATAATCATCCTATGCACTTTCCTTGTCTACCACTAGTCTCATCAGTTCACCTGAAATCTACTTAGGTTTATCTAATCCTTGAACAGAACGCATAAAAAACTTTAGTAAAGAACTTTGGTATAAAAACTTTAGTAGGATCTGTGATTGCGTCTCATTTAGAATGCTCAGTAGGTAACATCATCAGTTGAAAAGAGCTTAAGCTATCTGAGACCATTATAATCACTATGAAAATCACCACATGGAGGAACTTTCAGAAATTTATAGTGCATTATTATTTTACAGCTTTCCACAGCACCTGATGTCCATGATATTTCATTAGACCTAATGCAAGGAGAAGAAATTTTTGTAGATGATTTTGATAGCCCTCCTCGACAGTTAGAGCCACCTAAAGAGAAGCCCCCTCCACCCCCACCATCAGATGAAGAGAAACTAAAAGGAAAGGTATGCGGATCGACAGAATGAATAACATTTCTATTAATTTGCTACATCTTATATTGTTAGGCTAAATATGCAACCTGCAAAATAGATCTGTTATACATACAATTAATGAATTAAAATTTAGTTTATTCTCTGCCTTTAAATACATACTATTATAGCATAATTCAAAAGTAGCTTTTCAAGCTTTAATTTTGTGTATTTGAAACTTAGTAAAACATACAAAGCTTAATGTCAAAGCACCGAATGAAATTTATGGTCTTAAAAGTTTTTATTCCTGATGATAGCAGCTCACTGACTACCACCATCAACGAAACACAGAAATAAAGAGAAAAGGGTGGTGGTGTGGGAAGGAACACAATGGCATATATTAATCCATCAGTCAATGTGATCAACATTGACTGATTGATTGTATTTGATGCTGTATAGATTGATGGGCTTTCTATGATCTGTGATGGAAGAAAGTTTTTTTAACATATCAGAATATGTAACCCCCTGTGGTTATTTTATCCCACCCCAGTGAAGAAATATGGATTATAAAATTTTGTGTGACTGAGAGCAAAAAACATGTGCCTTTGGGGCTGTCATGCATAAAAAAAAACACCAGCATGTGGTTTCTTTTTTTTTTTTCTTTTCTTTTTTTTTTTTTTTTTTGTTATTCACTAGTTCGTTTAAGTGAAAGTCTTTACTAAAGATGAAATAGACGATGAAACCCCTCATCATGCTGGATTGCCAAAATAGCTATAACTTCAGTCACATCATCACTTGGAGGGTGGCCAATGACTTTATTGGCAAAATCATTTACATTAGATGAAACTCTGACTCCATTCGGTCATTCTAATGATGGGAATTTGTATTATAATTTTTGAAATGGAATCCATTAATTTTTGTGTATACGTGACAAAGTGCATGATGTATCTATTCTTAAGTTAGTCATTGGTAATAATATGAACAGAAACAAAAGCATACACATTGATTCCAACTAAGTTCATATTTTTAAGAATAAGGTATTATCTTAGATGTAAAAGGAAACCGCCTCTCTGCATTTCCATTCTCCCATCCCATCAACCTGAAATGGTCTGAAAGAATTAGGCAAAAACAGATGTCTCTAAGGGCTTATCCAGGTTATAACTGAAATTGGGACTATAATTCTTGTGATTAGTCTCGGGAGTGAGGATATGAAGGAAGAGTAAGGATAATCACTCAAGTACTTCAGGAGTTATCCTTGCTGAAGTTGTGGCATGTTAATTTATAAGATTTTATGTTCTCTACACAGTGCTAGAGGACTTTAGGTTGCAATGTTGAGATATTTTTCTTAAAACTTGATGTTGTTATTTAGCACATTAGTATCTAAGGCTATATATTGCACTGTGTATTACTACAAATGTGTATTACAGGCATCTGGGGTGGATGGAATCTATCCAGTTATTTTTAGGGAGGCAGGTAAGCAAACCCTTAGCCATAATCAGGGCTGGACGTTGCCTGCCTGCAAAGCCGAAATGGGTGCCCTGAAACATGGCAATTTATTTATTTATTTTTATTTTTGTCATAATCATGTGGAAAGAATTTACAAGAAAGAAATTAAATTACACATTTGTTCTTGAAAACATTTTATTAATTAAAATTTTAATTTTTTAGTTTTGATATTAACAAAATTATCTATAATATTCTTAATGTCTAAGTTTTCACATATATCATTTTCACTAGCTATTAATGCTAGACTTTCAAGCCTTGTTTGTAACATACTTATTCTTAAATAAGTCTTTATTTAAGTTTCAAAAACGAACTCTCACCGCTTGCTATACTAACAGGTATAGTTAATAATATTCTTAAAACAATTGCAAAATTCGGAAAAGATAAATTATTTGACACAATATATTTAAGAATATCAAGAGGATTTTCAATTTTTGAAGTATCGTTTCAAAAAATATCTGTATAAGATTGTATCTCGTCAAAGAGTTCCATGGCATTTATATCTTTATTGTTACCATCTTTCAAAAGAATTTCTAAGTCATCGCAGTTTTTTCTTAACTCTTCATTATTAATTTGGAAAAGTCTATACAAAAAACTAAAATTATCAACGTGAGTTTTAAGTTGTTCAAAACGTTCATTTAACGAAGTCCATGCAGTATTCAAAAGTGTATAAAATACATTGACTTTAAATTTATTTTCTGGTGTTTGTGGCTGTTCATCAGGATGTTTGTATTGAAACTGACATTTTTCTTCCTTTGTTGAACTTCTAAATACAGATTTAAACTCTGTTTCTCCATCCACGTCTTCACTTAGTTGTTTTGCTATTTCAAGAACTTTTTTATAATTTGTATGTAATCGATATTCTGATATGAAGTTTTTTAAATTTCCAATGGATCTTAAGACTAGTGATATATTCATATTTTTGTCCTGAAGAGCTTTACTAACTGGATTTATTCTGTTAAGCAAATTGTGCCAAATTATTAAAGAGCAGATGAATTTATAGTCTTTGATTTTAAGACGTAAAACTTGTGCTTCATTTTGAATTTCTTTATTGAAGTTGTCATTATTTAAAAATTCAAAAAGCGCGTCATAAATTTCTCCTAATTGATAATGCAGAGGGCGAATTGCTTTAATTTTGCTTTCCCAACAAGTTTCCGATGGCTGTTTTAATGTTATATTTGATATAACTTTCAAAAGAATTGTCCAATGCTTTGGAGATGATGAAAAAAAAATTATATATTTCTTGTACAGTTGCAAACAAACTAATTGTATCTGCATTTACTTTTGCTGTATCATTGATCATTAAATTGAGTGTGTGCGCAGCACATGGAACGTGGAAAGCCCGAGGATTTTTAGTTAAAAGTAAATTTTGAAGCCCATTTTTCTTTCTCTTCATGTTTGCTCCATTATCATAACCCTGGCCTTGCATGTCCTCAATAGGAATGTTCCATTTGGTCAATTGTGCAGTTATTGTCTCGAATAAAGTGTGGCCTGTAGAATCATCAACACTTATAAACCTAAAATTATCGAATAATATTTGGATTCTCGAATTGATAATAAGATTTTATTCCTTATTGCATTACCCAACGGCCCCAAGTGCCAAGCGATAGTTCCTAAGTGATCTTTCTAGTGCGATTTTCCTAGGGCGAGTACTAGTGCTTAAATAATCCCTCCACCGCTTGCAACGTTACTGCTTCCCTCGCTGAGCAACGTCACTGCTTCACCGCTAGCAACGTTACTGCTAACCCCGCTTGCAACGTTACTGCTATCGCTAGCAACGTACTGCTCTCCTCTTCTGCTGATCGCTTGGTCACTGGTTGGCACCGTTCCTGCCTCCACGTGGCGGGGTTGGTAACCTGGGAGAAGGAATTACCTCTTCTAGGGCTAAAAGGAGCAACAATGGATTGTGATGCATATCCACTGCTAGAGCCCATGGGCTCCAGACCTGTCAACTCTGATTCAGGGCATGACTTGAATCGTCCGAAGAGACAGCGGACTGAAAAACAGTGCAGATATGCCAGCATTTCTAATAATGCACTCATTATCCACACAACCTTTGCACTCATTATCCACGCCCAACCTTTCTTGTTGGCAAGTTATCGCCATTTCTAATACAGAAATGCTTAGAATCGGTTGTTGGATCTCCTAAAATGGTGAAGCGTCTCCAATCTGGAGACCTTCTAATTGAAGCTTCCAAGCCAAGTCACTCAGAAAAATTGTTAAAATTAGCAACTTTTAACAATATTCCTGTGTCAGTAACAGCCCATAACATTCTGAACACCTCTAAAGGAGTTATCAGCAAATGGGACTTACTAACTTACTAATGGGACTTACTTATTAAACGTGTCTGAGGAAGAGATCATTCAAGAGCTTAGCGAACAAAAAGTGACTCATGCATGGAGAATTATGACAAAAAAAGATGGCAACCTATTACCAACCAGGTCCATTATTTTGACATTCAGTACTCCGAATCTCCCATCTTCTGTAAAAGCAGGTTACTTAAACTGTAAGATTCGACCCTACATCCCAAATCCCATTCACTTCTTGAAGTGCCAGAAGTAAGGCCATTCTCAGACGGCATGCCGAGGCGATTCTGTGTGCCCTATTTGCGGCTCCAAGGAGCATTCCCAAGGAGACTGTACAGCTTCCAATCCCACTTGCCCAAACTGTAAAGGAAGCCATCCTGCATTTTCTAAAGCATGTGACCTTTGGAAAACAGGGAAAAAAATCCAGAAATATAAAGTGGAGCATAAAGTCACATACCCTGAAGCAAGAAAGCAAATAATGCTAACCATGCCTAGCCGATCATATGCATCGGTCACCCAAAATAGCCGCTCAGCTGCAACCCAAACAGATGTTTCCATCGAACTGAATATTTCCTTTGCCACCTGGGCCAAAACTGTGCTAACATACAATAAGAAAACTACAGTCAGTGAGACCAGCAACACCCCAATCAGCATCCCAACTAATGCTATATCAACCTTGCCCGAAACAACAAAATTAGCTACTATTGAAAACCAGAAGAAAGTGAAACCACACATTAGCAACATGGAAATGGAGGTTCAGTCAGAGGATAAAGAGACAGTACTAGAGTTATATGCTAATGATACCATGGATACAGGACGCCCAACCTTTCCCAGAAATGAAAAATTAAAACTAAGCAGACAGAAACCTTCTCAGAAAAAACAGTCAGATCAATCTTCCTCAAATAAATCCAACAAATGAATAAATTCCTTCAATGGAACTGTAGAGGATTATGCAGTAATATAGATGACTTGAATGATTTACTCATACAAACTAAAGCAATAGCTGTATGTTTACAGGAAACCTTTTTATCACCACAAGTTTCTCTGAAAATTAAAAATTATACTATGTTTAGGCGAGACAGGGATTCCCACACTCCTGCTTGTGGTGGGGTGGCTATTCTTATCAAAACTAACATACCGTCAAGACGTATGTTAGTTTTGATAAGAATAGCCTCTAACTACAAACCTCTTTAGAAGTTGTAGCGGTTCGGATAGCAAAGAGAATATCGTTAACCCTTGCATCCATTTATATCCCACTGAATTATCCTTGCTCCCAGACTGAACTTGACAATCTTATCACGCAACTGCCACCTCCAGTCTGTTTACTCGGCGATTTCAACGGTCACCATCCATTGTGGGGATCTTCCACCATGGATAGGAGAGGCCAATTAATAGAAATATTCCTGGATAACCATAACCTGACACTGTTAAATTCTGGCTCTCCAACTCATATCCAACTACCTGCATCTCTTTTTCCAAGCATGGAATGGTTAGTGCTAAATGATCCATTCACAGTGACCATTTTCCTATCATCAGTTCAATTCAAACACAGACGGTGTCATGTCCTAAAGACCGTACTTCTTGGAACTTTCATAAAGCAGACTGGAAAAACTATTCAACTTGTGTTCTACTTGACAAACTATATATACAACAAAAACATATTGATGACGTAACTGATCACATTACAAGCCATATATTATCTGCAGCAGAAATTTCCATTCCAAAATCCAACCAGAGCAAGCGGGTACACCAAAATCAGTGGTGGAATGAAGAATGCTCCAAAGCGAAACGAGGAAAAAACCGTGCCTGGAACCAGTTTCGCAAATTTCCAACTATCGCCAACCTAATTATGTACAAAAAACTCAGAGCCAAAGCATGACAAATTAGGAAGACAGCAAAATGTGACTCCTGGATTAAATTCGCCTCAGCTATTAATAAAAATACTGACACTCGAATCATTTGGAAAAAAATTCGAGCCCTCAATGGGAAATTCCTACAGTTGCAGTCTCCGATAATACAATGCAATGGGCAGGACTTATCCTCTCCTATCGACATTGCAAATGTTTTAGCCAAATCTTTTTATAACATTTCTGCCTGTTCCTCTTATGTGATCTCCTTTCAACGCAGTAAAACTGATTCAGAACGTCATAAGTTTAATTTCGCAACTAGACTTTCACTTCCATATAACCAGCTGTTTGTTTACTCTATCTGAACTGAGAGAATCTTTGAGCAAATCTCCGAACAGTGCAGCAGGACCAGATGGCATTCACTACAGTATGCTGAAGAATCTGTGTGAAGCCGATCTTGGAACACTATTACTCTTTTATAACCGGATCTTCTCAGAAAATACGTATCCTCTGTCATGACGTCATTCCTATATTTGTGCTATTCCAAAACCAGGCAAAGATCCTTCTCTAGTTGAGAATTACAGGCCAATATCATTGACAAGCTGTTTGGGCAAAATCTTTGAAAGGATGGTACATAAGAGGCTCACCTGGATTCTAGACTCCGAAAATCTCCTTTCTGATCACCAATATGGCTTCCATAAAAACAGGTCCACCCTAGATGTATTTGTAAAAATTGAATCCAACATTCGTAATGCCTTCGTCAGAAAGCAACATCTAGTGATGGTCAACCTGGATATTCATAAAGCATTTGACACCACGTGGCGTCATGGTATTATTAAAGATATGCATCAGTTGGGGCTGAGAGGACATCTTCCTTTAATAATTCAGAACTTTTTAAAATTTGCGTACATTTCAGGTCCGATATAAAACAATGCTGTCAACATTTCACATTCAAGAAGAGGGTGTCCCACAGGGTTCCATATTGAGTCCAACCCTATTTGCAATTAGGATCAACAATATTTTGGAAGAACTTCCAAAAATGATTGAAGTATGCTGACGATCTTACCATATCCTGCCAAGTGCAAAGCATGAATACTATCAAAAGACAGCTACAAATTGCTTTAACGAAAATTCAATCCTGGACCTTACGAAATGGATATCATCTTGCTGAACAGAAAACCACTATCACTCATTTCTGCAAACTTCGGTCACTTCATCCTGATCCAGAGCTAAAGATAAATAACGTGCCAGTTCCTCTTGCTCACACTGTCCGTTTCCTTGGTCTGATACTAGACAGGAAACTGAACTTTCAAGCACATGTGGCCTATCTTCGAACCATCTGCTTGAAGAAATTAAACATCCTCCGGTGTGTGTCATCCCTGTCATGGGGCGCTCATCGTCATACCCTCATCCATCTTTATAGAGCTCTCATCAGGTCTCGCTTGGACTATGGCTCTCCAGTATATGATTCAGTGAGGAACAGTACTTTAGATCGACTAAACGCCATCCAGCACTGTGCTTTGAGAGGCACTCTAGGCACATTCAGAACCTCCCTGGTTCAGAGCCTGTACGTCGAAGCTCATGAACCTCCCTTACATCTTTGCAGAAAATCATTACTTCTGATGTATGCTGCAAAAATCCGTAGTCTGCCTTCTCATCCTTGTTGGAGATGTCTCTACAGTACTGAATGCGAGTCATTTTACATCAGTAAACCTAATAAAAACCGACCTGCTCCACTTAGATTTAAGGAACTGGCTCAATCATGGAACATAGAAATCAGCAATATATTTCAGGACAAAACACCACCAGATCCACCCTGGAAAAATATCTGTGCAATATATGATGACTACTTTCAACAGTGGGGAAAGAACATGCTGTCTCCTTCCAATATCGCACAGTTACATGCAACTTACTCTCTTTCTAATTCAAACGCATGTGAAATCTATACAGATGGATCAAAAACCGAGACCCAACTAGGTGCTGCTGCTGCAATCTTCCCGTCATTTAGCACTTCTGTCTCATTGCCAATAGAATGCAGTATCTTCACTGCTGAGCTCTATGCTATAAACTTAGTTCTGGATCACAGTATTGAACATCTAATTCCGTCTGCTTTAATATACACTGACTCACTCAGTGCTGTCTCTGCCATAAATACTAATACCAACTCCTCTCGCTCTGTAATAAAACAGATTCATTCTAAGTTACTTGCCTGTAAGGAACTGAACCATGCTGTGACATTCTGCGATCCCAGGACATTCTGGAATAGCTAGCAATGAAAGAGCAGATCATGCAGCCAAACAACCAGAAACCACTATTTCGCAGACTTTTCAAGTTCCATATACAGATTACAAACACATTATCCATAAAGCATGTTATAACAGCTGGTCATTAATCTGGAACGGTTATCCAGGAAATACCAAATAAAACCAGAACCAAAGCTGTATCGCTCCAGCTTCCAAAAAAACAGGCGAGATGAAATAATTTTAGGAAGGCTAAGGATTGGGCATACTCACCTCACTCACCTGTATCTATTAATTAATGACAGTGCTCCCCAATGTACATCATATCAAGTACAACTGACCATTCACTATTTGTTAGTGGACTGTCCCCACTTTCAAAATGTCCGCTTAAACACCTTTAAATCAGTAGCTAATACACAGGCATCAATAAATTTATTACAAATTCTGGGAGATGATTCTAATGAAAAAGAACTATTTACTTTCCTGAATCGTATAGGAATATATCACAAAATATAGTTATCACAATTAAGCTAATATTTCATATTCACCATTAGAATGACAATATGGCCCTAGCAGCCTATGTGTTGTTAAACCCAACAACAACAGCAGCATTACCCAACATTTCTATTTCATTTTGACTATCCTTACTCAAACAGTGTACGCTGTTGTGTTTTTGAAGGACTCTTTCAATATGATTTTCCATAACAGGATCAAATTTAGCAAATAATTTCACTAATTTTAAAAAGTTTCCATTATTTTTGTTATATAATTTATCTGATGATCCTCGAAATGCTAAATTTTGACCACCAAGGAATTTTATTATTTCTTATTAACCTTATTAAAACATTTATCCCATGTCTCTCCATATTGCTCCTGACAGTCGATAGTACTTATGTTTTTAAAATTTTTATTTAATTATTTCCATTTTAAGAAGTTTTTCATGAATTGAACTTGTTTCATGTCTATGTAAAGTTTTAGATAAATTTCCCCAATCATTGTACGAGACTGCTAGATTCAATAGATGCAAAAAGCTTACAACAAAAGCAGAATTTAAAGATTCAGAATAAATTAGCCATGTTCTCGAAACGGCCTCTCCATTTTCCATTCTTTGATTATAATAAACATCACTAAATTTACGTCCATTGATATCTCTTGGATATTGTATATTTTTTTTTTGAGTAAGTCTCATTCGAGTTAAAACTACTCGTAATTTATCATTAATTTTTGGCCATTTGCCTATATCTTCTAAATTTTCAGAAATTAACGACTTGTCTCTCTTGTCAGTTACTTGTTCCAAGTGTTTCTCATTTAATTCCTGCGTTTGACTTTTTTCTTCACCAATTACATCATTATAAGAGCTTGTTGATGACCTGGGTTCGTCAAAATCGATTTCTGGTTTGTTTTGCTGGTCTGTATCATCAGAAGAATTTTTAATTTTTTTAAGAACAGTATTAAGAACTCAGACTTGTTTTTGAGCCAGTGCTTCTTTTGCAGCTTTTCGTTTTCGATTTTTTGCACCAGATAACTTTTTCTTCGTATCCATTTGTTTAATTTATTTTTGAAAATAAACTGAAATTTAAGAAATTAAATTTAAAATTTTTATAGTAATAAATAATAATCATTTTTTTGGGTTACAAAATAACTTTTGAAAAAAAATAATAACGGTCAGCTCTATATTTGAATTTATTAGAAGAAAAATAAAACCTTTATAAAAACTCCATAATTACAACAGGTAATCGATGATATAATTAATAATAATACTTACCAAGAGGAACTGTTTACAAGTACAAATATGCAGATTTTAAATGCCAAATGTAAGAACACTTCGAATAATTCGTCTTTATTTCACCACTGTCTTACGAATACTGTTTGATTAACAAGAGTGAGTGAATCATACTCTTAGCCACGGGATGAAATGGACCATTATAGCTGTCAATCTTAAAATCCTATTCTGCTGATAAGAGCCGAATAGGACTTCCAGCACCCTCCAGCAGCAAAATCAGCACAGTAGTAAATGATATCTACTACTTATTAACAGTAACCAGAGCAAACGTAACTGAATTTTATTGTTTTCATTTCAAAATAGAAACCATCCCCGTGAAACGGGCCGTTATAGTTGTCAATCTTAAAATCCTATATCACATTACACCTGGTTAGAATCGTTAGAATTACTTACATTGGCGACATGACGATTTCACAGAGTTCTGCACCGGTTGAACCAGGCCAAACGACTACTAGCGCTTCAGCGGAATGACACTTTAAGGTCCTGTAGAAAATACATTACGGGATAGGGTCATTGCACAGGGCTGCTCTGAGCTGAGCGAAGCAGTGCATTTGCTGCCTAAGAAGGCACGTTCATGACAATCTTAGTGGGAGAAAATCTGATCTATTTTTATGCAGAATATGTAAATTTGCAGCAATTATATTGACTTACCTAATTATTATTACTTAATTTGTTTACAAAAATTTAAAGAAAGAATGAAACTTCATACTAACACTTCCAAATGGCACCCATCTGCAATGCAGGCCTGCTTCCGCCAGCCTTGGCCATAATTACTGCGAGCATCCTTAGATTCAGAGGATGTCCCTATGTGCAAATGTATCCCCAATTCATAAAGGGGGATCAAAAGGTGATGTGAGTAATTACAGAGCCATTAGCTTAATGTCTGTTCCAGGGAAAATAATGGAATCATTGGTTAAGGAAGTAATGCAGGACCATCTGGACAGGCATCCAAGTATACTGTAATCGCAGCATGGATTTGTTAAGGAGTGGTCTTGTCTATCCAATCTGATAGGTTAATATGATGCAGTGACCGAGGAACTGGATGCAAAAACTAATTTTGACATCATATACCTGGATTTCAGGAGGACTTTTGATACTGTTGCACATAAAAGACTGCTGTACAAACTGGAGCAATCTGGCATTAAGAGCAAGTTACTGCTATGGATAAAGGGATGGTTAAGTGGAAGAAGACAAGAGAGTAGTTATCAGTGGGCACTGCTCTTTGTATACTAATGCTACTAGTGGATTTCCCCAGGTTCGTTGTTAGGCCCATTGTTGTTTTCAATATTTATCGATGATATTGATGAAGGTATATCAGGCTTAATGTCTAAGTTTGATACAGAGGATGGCAGGGTGGTTAACGACAGTAATCAGAGTGAACTACTGCAACAAGATCTAAGAAAATTGGGTCAATGGGCTGAGATATAGCAGTTGAAGTTTAACATTGAAAAATGCAAGGTACTGCATATGGATTGCAGTAACCCCAGAGTAATTTATGAACTGTATGGTACTCAGGTTACTGGATAATGAAAAAGACCTGGAGGTAATTTTGCAGTCAGACATTAAATTCTCTGAACAGTGCAGATATGCTGCCAGGACAGCTCATGGGGTTTTGTCAACAATATACAGAAACTTTGCTAGCAGAGATAAGGGGATTATTATCCCTTTGTATAAGGACATGGTTAGGCTAAATCTTAGTTTGTGTGTGTGTGTGTACAGGTCTGGAGGCTTCACTTTAGGAATGATGTAGAACTGCTGGAACAGGTGCACAGAAGGGCAAGCAGACTGGTGAAGGGAACAAAAGGGTGCTCTTACCAAGAAATGCTTCAGTTCTGCAAATTGCAGCTTCTCGAGACTAGGCACCTGTGAGGAGATCTGATTGGGGTGTTTAAAGCCTTGAATGGATTGAGTAAGTGAAAGAATGTTAATGGCATTCTTCCACTTGCTGAGACTACGTGCATCAGGGGGGTATAAATTCAAGTTGTGGAATAATGTTGCATGATAGCTGTGCAGAATTTTGCCTTCAGCCAGTGGGTGGTTAATTGTTGGAACAGGCTTCTATCTGTTGTTGTGGAAGTTGATGGGTCGAATAAATTTAAGGAAGAATGAGACAAATTCTTGGAGGGTACGGATGGGTAAACTATGTTGTTTATTATTTTTTTTTTAGCTGATGCCATACGAGCTTGCTTTCTTGTATCATTTGCCATTACTACTACTATAGACTGAAAATCCCAGAATAACTCATGATGGGGGGGGTCCTACTCCCTCTGCCAAAGATTGGATAACTACAATCCCAAAACCTTCAATCTCCATTTAAACTCAGACCTCTCTAAATGTGTGACACGTACCAAAACCACAATGCTGTTAGGTTGACATCATAGAACTAGTCTGTAACCTACAAAACTATAGTCACTTCCTAATGACCTAAGTTGGTGCTTCTTAATAATGTTTAAGTATACTCTGCAGTTTAATAATCGTTTTTATAGTAGCAATTATTAATAGTATTTATTAAACCATGTTAATGTTATAGTTGTAGCTTTATTGTGTAAAAAGTATTACATTAAGAAAGTTAAACTCCCACCCAGTAGGACTGTCTAATACTTGGCAGCTAACTTTGTGAGTCTCATCTACCCTATAGTTTGTAATAACCACAAAATATTTTCTGATTAGCACTAATGACAGAATTCAGTGTGAAATCCAGGAATGTTGCCAATTATACTTTTTATACAATAAAATGCATTTCATAGCAACAGTTTACATGGTTTAATGTTGTTATTCCCCATTAATTTTTTTTTAAACACAAAAGTATTAGAACCTATAGTATTTATTACAATGTGTGAGTTGGAAGATGAAAGAAGGTACTCGTTGACATTAGACTTGAATTTCTGTAGATTGTAATTTTCAGGAAATACGTGTGAAGGAAGGATGTTCCGAGAGCAGAAATTGAAGGGATAAATGAGAAGAAAAGTTGAACAGTAAAAATGTGTTTGTTAGTTGCAGCAAGTTTTCGAACTGGTTTAGAAGAGAGGGAGAATTATAGAAGTCAATTGAGAAGAACAGTGCCCATGGAAGTGTCTGTAGAAAAGGCATGCAGCTGAAACAGAATATCTGAGACAGAGTGAAGAGAATTTGTAAAATATGGGTCATTAATTAACTAACTGCTCTCTTTAGAATGGAGTCTAGAAGCCTGAGAGAAGTTATGTGGGCACTGTCCACATGTGGGAACAATATTCCATGGTGTATTTAAAATTTGTACAGAGTGAGCTGTTTAGAAGAAAAAAAAAACACTTTTTTAGATGCAGAGGAAGCAGTATTTTTGATGTTCTTATGTCAAGAGAGATTAGAAGTCGAGATAATTCCTAATAGAGAAGTGTGATCTTGTCTAGAAATCTGATTGTCATCAAAGATAAGCACAGGAGCAAAACAATCCTTTTTTGTGAGATATGACAGGATTGAGATTAACTAAGTTATCTTTGCACCACTAGAGAATTACTTGGAAATCAGCATTTAAGGAATTGGTAATGGATATTTGAGAAGTTGAAGCTGTTTGTGCAGGGAAATGTTTCTTGAACTGGAAGGTAGAATGCAATGTGCTGTCATTAGCAAAACTATGGATAGGATTTCTAGTCAGTGGAAGTAGGTCATTAATATACAAAAGGAAAAGAGTGGGAGAAAGAAGTGAACCTCGGGAAACACCAGCATTGGTGGAGAAGTTTAGAAGACAGAAAGCCATCTACCATCACCTGCAGATATGAGAGAGAAAACTGGATACCCAATTACCAAAAAAAACAGTTGGCAATCCATAAGCTGGAAGCATATTTAGACCTTTATGCCAAACACAATTAAAAGTTTTTGAAATGTCGAGAGTAACTTCTCAAATTTTGCCAAACCTTTCTATTGAATTTAACCGTAGATGATTAATATAAGCCAGTATGTCACTAGTGGATCAACACTGATGGAATCCATATTGGCAATCATTGATCAGATGGAAGGTTTCAAGCTAGTTTAGGAGTCGGCAGCTAATTGATTTTTCCCTTACTTTAGAAGGAGTAGAAGTGCAAGGAGATGATAATTGAATAGTAGGGATTTGCCACCCTTTTTAGGAACTGGCTGGATATGAACAAATTTCCAAGTAGAAAAGAAAGTGTAAAAAAGTGATACAGAACAGGAGGAAGCTCAGAAGCACAGGTATTGAGAACAAGTGGAGAAATACTATTAGGACCTGGAGCTTTCTTGGAATGAAGATTGTTAAATTACTGACATCCTTTTTGGAGAAGCCATAAGAGGTATTGAATGGTAGGAGTTGGTTTACCAAGGTTATCAATACAACAGTTAGAAGAAAAGTAGGATGCTATCACGATCTCAGCTAAAGCTTTATCTTTAGCTGAGATGGTGATAGAACCATCAAGTTTTACCAGAGATGGGCAGGCAAAAGTTATGCCCACTAGCTCTGGTAAGAGACCAGAATGCTCAACTGCCATTTGGACAAGAAGCAAGCTTTCTATTCGGCCTGTTTGAAATAGAGTTTGGTTTAATAATAGCTGTTTTACAATTATTGCTGAGTATTAGTGTAAGCAGAAAATGAACCTGGATATTTGGATGCAGGCCAATTGCAATAATCAACATTCTTATCTTGAACAGCCCTAGCACATTTATTGATTAACCAAGATTTAGATAAAGGACAATGTTTTAAGGTAGAGTGTTGAATAAAGGATTTCATCCTGCAAGAATAATTTCACTGATGTGATCGGAGAAAACATTTGACATCAGAAGATTTAAAACAGTAATCCAACCATGAACTCCAATGTGTCTGTGCTACTTTCAAACTTCATTTAGTTACAAAATTTTAATGTTTTTATGCATGTCTATAAAAATTAAATTTTTCCAACAGTATGAAAATATGATTAAAAGTTAGAAGTAACCAATTATATTTTATCAAAAAAATGAGGGAGGAAAACAAAATTTCACTATTGGATTTGAATCTTATTTCACAAATATGACAAACACACACATTAGCTCTGCACTATTGTTTTTCGTGTCTATCCAGTTAGGTGTTAAAATGCTATATTTCTATATGGTTCCTGCTGCAATTTCTTTAATTTTTAAACTATAAAATTAAATGTTTTTAATATATTTTAGAGTAATAATGCTTTGCCATTTTATAGACAACTTCACTAGTGCGGATTAATTCCACCAAAAGGATAAAAAAAGAGTTGTGGAAAAGGCGCTCAGACTTTTTGGGAATAGAATCAGATGAAGCAGCAATTGATCCTGGTAAGGTGTTTTTCCCTTTCAGAGTTTTAAATAACTTTAACTTAAAATTACGTTACCTTACTTTATAAGATCATCTGAAGGTAAAAAGATTATTGGAGTTTTGGTTCAATTAAATATATAAGTTAATAAAATTGTTTGAAGTGATGAATCCATAAGAAAGAGGCATAACCACACATTCATAAAATGACAATGTGGGAAGAATAATTAATGACAGGAAAAAGAACTGGTTTTAGTTAACTGCAGACAAAAAAGAAAATGGGTGCAACAATAAATCAGATGAGTGAGTCTATCAGAGCTGTCTAATAGAGTTCAACTAAATATTGGCTTTATTTTTTTTTCCCTCTCTCCTTTTAGCAAATTTTTGTTCATGCTTCATTGGGTAAATTCTTAAAAGTGTGAAGAAAACAAGTCATCAGCAACCTCTGCTTCAGTCTTTTTCAAAATAAAATTGACAATATATTCATGATGAACCAAAAGTCAGGATACACATTAAAAAAAAAAAAAAAAAAATCCTGACACCTTTTCTAGCTTTCTCAGTTAAGCACATGTGTTGATGCACATTATATGTTATTTTTCTCCACCTAAGCAGTGTAACTGAGTTTTTGAAACTGTGAATATCTGTATGCCATAGTATTTTGTTTGTTGCTTTCTCTTATTTTTGTTTTCTTAATTAGATAACCTAATTTTTTTTTTATTGAACACCAGCTTTGTAACCCTAAATCCAAGGGTCATTATATCTAATAATTAAAATAAACAAGGAAAAAAAAAAAAAATATATATATATATATATGGACATGTGAAAAAAATTTAATTTCTGCATTCCTGAAGCATTCTTTATGGCAGTGGCTTTGCTGCTTCTCGCTTGTTTGAAGAAGTTTGTAGTCAAATCCTGTCTAAGTTGGAGGGATTCTGAAAGGCCTCTTCAGTTGAGGCTGTATTTAGCTAATCTCAGGTGAAAGGAGTAGGGGTTTCCCGTTTATTCTGGGCTTTTCAGTGTCTACACGTCATGCAAATTGTGCCTGTAGGCACACACACACACACACACACACACTCTTGTACAAACATGCTAATCTGGTGCAGTATGGCTTATGATGCTCATGCATTGTAAAATTAACTTTGCAAAAGCATTTGGAATACTTGTAGACAAAATTGGCTGAGTTAGCCTATTCAGTTTTCCTTATCTTTGTGATCTCAGGGGTAATGCAGGCTTCTAAATGAATCATTTCTGTTTATTTCTTTGCTTTTGTAGTAGGAATCTACTCCTATATATGAAATACAAAACAAACAGTTTGATTGACTAGTGTTAAGATGTTAATCAGCATCACAAATATGTATGTAGATCTGTTTTTTATGTGTGGGCTCCTGGGATTACCTATATGGATCTATGTTTTTTCAAGATTGTTTTAAATACATTTTAAATAATGCATCTGTTATGTACAAATTTAAACTTGTCCAATATGTGATGACATCATAAAAAAGCTTTGAAAATCTTAGGGGGGGGGGGATATGCACCTGTTGACTATTGTTGTCTTACAGTATTGGCTTACTAAAGCTGAAATTGAAGAAATTCTCTGGAATTCAGATTAGGGAATTGAAATCAGATCACGAAATTGAATTAAGTGATACATAAATAGATGAAAAAAAAAAAAAAATGAAAATTTTATTTTTTAACCATATTTTATGATTTTTTTTTTTTTTAAATTTAGTTTTATTTTTGACAGTAATCAAAAATAAAACTGTTGGGCAATTGTCAGAATAATAATAAGAAATTAACATTTAAAAGCATTTATGTAAAAATTTTTCATTTTTTGGCAAAATTTTATACAAAAACTCACTTATCAAAAACTGACTATAGGGAGCTACACATGTTTGGGCAGCTCACTCAAGGCAGGGTTAGTATAAAAAAAAAATAAATAAATTTTCTGTTTATACTCTGGCATGACAACCAAGTCAGTAGAGTTTACAATAAATCGTCAATGCAAATATTTATCGTATTTAGTAGTCACGGGCTTGAACCCCGGTCCACTCAAGGAACGCATGCTATGCACTCTCACTCCTGACCACTGGGCTATATTCAGATTTCTTCCAAATTATCTGACTTTTTAAAAAAGTGGAAAAATATATATATATTGATTTAATTGTTTTATAATGATCTTGACTATTTTTCACTGTTATCAATTTATATTAGTTGACATTTCTAAGGAATGTTGGTGTATGTCTGTTTAATATTGTTTCTCTCCACATTGTAATTGAGTTTTTGCTGTTTTAAATATATGCATACCAATTTGTTTTTTTGTTGTTTTCTGTTATTTTTATATTTTCTTAATTAGATAACTTCAGTTTTCTTCAATAGATGAACAGTGTGTTCCACCACCGCCTGCACTTGAGGATATCCTAAAGACAGAAATGGAGCTAGAGAGAGAAAAACGATTGTGGTTAGAACAGCAGTTAATTCTAAAACATGAACTTCTGAATGATGAAGAAATACAGAGAAAAGAAAAAGAAATTATTGAAAATCTAGAAAGGGAAGAACAGAAAAAGCATAATTTTGATGGAGGTTGGTAATCCTTATATTGCAGTATTAATTTAGTTATGCTTCTTTAATGGTATTAATGATAAAGATACTGATAATTGAAGATCACTATTTCACCATTAGAGGCACAACATTAAGGAGTCTGACTTCCATATTGGAAGATATCACTTCCTTATGTATATTAGGTCAAGATCCCGATAGATTTTGGTTTGCGAGTGGTGGGGAATTTTTTTTTTTTTTGCTGGGAAGTATTGCCTGTAATAAAGGCCTAACTAACTGGCTAGCTGTTGTTGTACTAGCAGTTGTTGGATCGCCTATGGTTCCATGTTAACTATTAACATGGGATCAAGTTAATAAAAATATAAAGTATAAAATAGGAAGGTGACTTTCTTCCACATGGCCGTCTCTCTGCTACTTTCATACTAAAAGAATGCCATGGGCATACCCATTTCTGTGGTCTAAATAACAGTTTTGCTTTAAGTAGTCATGTTAAGTTATGGTTGTCCTAAGTTAATAATTCAAGTAAATCAAATAAATTTTATTAACTGTAATTGTTAATTTCTGGTTAACTTTAGTTTTAAAATTTGGATTATTATTAGCTGAAAACTGGGATTGAGAATTAAGCCTGACGGGTATGCATCAGAGTTAATATAAAAAGTATATAGGTATTTACTTGTGATCAGTATGGCTGTAGGTTGGTGCAAGAAAGGATGTGCAAGTTGCCTGGGAGCTGCTTTATAGGAGGCCGGGGACCATCTGGTCTGATTTGTTGGTTGGTCTGTTTTTAATCATAATATATGTTTAAGGGAGGGTTAATTTATGATTGATGGTTAGGGATAATGGTGAATACCTATATTGATTTTTAGGTAATTGCAATTTTAAGGATTACATTTTGGTGATTACAATTAAGGATTACAATTTTTTTTTTTTTTTGTAATGTTATCTGCTGGACAAGGGCTGGTATAACCTTTCTGTAGCATAACATCCCGTGTATGCCCAGTCGGATAACTATATACATATTACATACCCCCCTTCGGTGATTTTAACTTTATGGTGCTTTGGACTTTATTATAAGCTGTAGGCATGGTGTAGCGTGTTAGCTTTTGTTGTTATTTGTATCACTTTTGTTATCTAACGTCAAATATTCAGCAAAATTTGTGCTAAGAAGTGTAGGGATAGTTATGGGGTTTAATATAGTTGGATCAGCATGAGAACTGCTATTATAGTTATTGTTGTATTAGGGGTTGAATTTGGATGTCCAGGTTGCAGTGTGGTCAGACAACGAGCCTTGTCTGAGCGCAATGAAGCTGTGGGTCTAATAGGAGCCCAAACAGTTGCTCTGTGACCCTATAAGGGTTAGAGTTGGGGTGATGTAGGGTTAAATTGGCTTGAATGGCTTCTTTAACGTTAGGTTAGGTAAAAAAAAAAAAAAAAAATTCCCCCACCACTTGCAAACCAAAATCTATCGGGATCTTGACCTAATATGTCAATGCGCATATAATGTTTAATTGTTCATCCTATAATAGCATCGAAACAAATATAGAACATTGGCTTAAAAGTAGCGTTCAAAAAAATATATACAGGGTGTCTCAAAAATACATGCCATAACTTCAGGAATGAGTTCCTCATATGTAGACAATAAAAATATTTTATATCAACATAGTTTCGGAAATGCTTGGTTCTCGAGTTATTAACCGAAATGTCTTATCTCCCGCAGGTGATTTCCTTCATCACAAGGTACTGACAGAATCTGGGTGGTTTTCCATTCCGACCATGTACTCAAATCACCAGCAAGCGGATATGCACTTTATGTATGGTTTGGCGGATGGCAGTGCTCTGGAGGCTCTTCATTTGTACCACGAAAGGTTCCCAGAACGAAAATGTCCAGCCAGGAAAACGTTTGAAGGTATCCATTGCTGCCTTTGTGAACGGGGGGACTGTTACACCTTGTGCTGCCGACAGAGGAAGACCAAGATCTACGACTCCTGAAGTAGAGGAGGAGATTTTGGATGTTGTACATGCCACTCCTGGAATCAGCACACGCAGAATAGCAATGCAACTGGCTGTTCAATGTTTGACTATTTGGAGATAGTTGCGAGAACACCAACTGTATCCTTACCATCTGCAACGGGTACAGGCCTTGTTACCAGCAGATTACCCTGCGCGTGTAATGTTCTGCCAGTGGTTCTTGCAGCAGTGTGGTACAACTCCTCACTTTCCTGCCTTAGTGATATTCACAGATGAAGCACAGTTTACACGAGACGGAATCCAAAACTTTCACAGTCATCATGTATGGGCCGAGGAAAACCTACATGCAATTCTTCCATCACATCACCAACAGAAGCCGACCGGGCTAGCCGAGTGGGTAAAGTACCTGCCCGGCAACCCAAAGGTCGCGGGTTTGATTCCCGCCTCGGGCTTGGATCAAAGTACTGCAAAAACCTTGGGAGGTGCAATATGGCCACAGAAGCCGATGCGCCAACAACTACCAAATCAAAAAAAAAAAAAAAAAAAAATCACCAACAGCAGTTCAGCCTCAACATCTGGGGGGGGGGGATAAGTTATTTGGGCCCCATGTACTTCCAAACAAACGCATAGGGCAGGCGTACAGAAACTTTCTAGAAAACAACGTGCCTGATTTCTTGGACGACATGCCACTGATCATTCGTCAACAAGCACACTTCGTGCACGATGGCGCTCCCACACATTTCAGCCATCTAGCTCACAATTACTTGAATCGAAGGTTTCCTTGGTCGGTGGATAGTTAGAGGTGGACCAACTGCCTGGCCTCCATGCCCACTGATTTAAACCTACTAGATTTCTTCTTGTGGGGTCATTTAAAGTCATTGGTGTATTTGACTCTGGTAGCTGATGTGGAAACTCTCCTCAATTGAATTGTGGCAGGTTGTGAGACAATACAAAACATGCCAAGAATTTGGCATCATCTTCGCAAGTCCGTGAGATATCGATGTGAGGCCTGTATTCAGGCAGAAAGTGGACATTTTGAACAATTACTATAAGGTGATGTGAACAGTTAAGTGTCATAGATAGACCTTCAAAACTCGGAAATCAGCCACTTCCAGAACTATGTTGATATAAAATATTTTTATTGTCTGCATATGAGGAACTCATTCCTGAAGTTATGCTGTGTATTTTTGAGACACCCTGTGTGTGTGTATATATATATATATATATACTTCATGTAATTGATAACATTAATTGAATTATTGCAATTCTACTACTAAATGCAGCATTATGTCTCACTTTATTGACATAAAGTGAGAGTTAAAGTAATTTTCTGCTGTGCTGATTTTGTTCATTGTGTCTTTATTAAATTTTTTTTTTAGTTGTAGTTACTGCTGCTGCATGAGGGACTCTAACTGGTTAGTGGAATTTTTCTCACAGCTCTTGTAGATGTAATTCAGAGACAAACTGACAAACCAGGAGAAATCACAAGCAACATGATGGAAAATGTAAGATCATTCTGCTAGGAAAAAGATTGGTGGGGAGAGGGCTGTGTGGTGTGTACCAGTAAGAGGGTCAATGGAGGAGCTCACTATGCAATACAGCAAGTAACTGCCAGTCCAATTCTAGCAGTACAATAATCAAACTCTCCACTAATTTAAGGTATAAGAGAGGTTGCCCATGGGAATACCATTTTTTAATCCAACACCACAAGACAACAATTTGCAACCATTTTAATAGACCAATGATGATTTGCAAAGTCTTTGGTCTAATGAATAGTGTTGTTATCAATCTCCAAGTGATTGCTGTAATCCCTAACTTTGAGGTCAAACAATTAAAATTTATTTTCCCCAAATTCATACCAGTTTAGGGTAATTTTTTTATATTGTATTAAGTAAAGTAACAGAACATTGTTTCAATTCAGTAATAGTACATTGTTTATTAAATCTATATTCAGTAATAGACTCTTGTTTAGATAACAAAATATATTAGCCTTCCATACAAATACTTAAAATTAAATTTGATTTTTCCTTCCACATAGACCTCTAATAGTCTTATATGTAGACTCACATATTGCTTCAACTGATGATAGAGATACGAATTGCCTTTGTTTTCTTACTTGCAGAAATAAGAAATTGAAAGAAGAATTCTTTCAATCTTCTTATTATGAATAAGAAGATTCATGATACATGATAAGAAGATTGAAAAAGTATTGTACCGTATGTTTTGTCCAATGGTTTAATTTATATCCTTATATTATGATAAATTTTCCATGACAATATAGTGGTTTTACCACTTGTCCCTCATTTAGAGAGACTACTTGGTTTCTCCAAATGGAATTTGATTTGTGCTACTGGATTCAAATTCCATTGGAGGCTGGATGAATTTTTAAAGGCATATCCTGTTGGTTGTTTCAGCCATTCTCAGATGGGAGGGACTAGGGTTTCATCTGTGAATTATTTATGGGTTTATCAGTCTGCATGATTGTAGATCGGCTTATGAAAACACACATGCACACAGGGCACAATACACTGGCATAGTGTGGCCTATGATGCTGATGCATCATAAAACCAACAACACTTGTGTGTACAGATACGCATTTTGTATTGAGAAATTTCTTTAATAAGTGCAAACTGAATGAATCATCTATGATGCAACTTTCAGAGTTTCTGCAATGTTAAACAAAATACATTTGCCACATAAAGGCAAATGAAAGTTCACCACTTAATCTGTTATATTCTCCTTTTGCAATTAACTTTTCTCTACTCTGGTAAAAAAAATTTATAAACTTTAACAATAAGATGAACCTTAACAGTGCTACCATTGGTAGATATTGTTTTCTTTACAAATTATTTATACAAAAATGGCATGAAAAAATTAATTAAAATGACATGAAATGAATTTACATAAAAATGACATGAAAAAAATTTGTTGCTCTCTCTCTTGTGCACTTTCTAAACTTTTATTTTTTATGCTGGTAGGCGAAAGAAGAATGAATATCCAGCAAATTGAGCATCGTTCAGTAATCAAAATTTTGATTAAAGATGGCAGAAATGCTAAAGAAATTCATGAAGGAATAACTAGTGTGTTTGGGTAAGTATCACCCAGTTATGCTGTGGTTGTAAAATGGTCAGTGGAGTTCCAAAAAGAATGGTAGTCAGTTGAGGATGATCCAAGGTCTAGTTGGCCATCTGAATAAATCAGTTCTGAAATGATTGCTATCGTTGAAGAAGGAATTTTAGAAATCAGAAGAATTGGAATGTCCAAATTTGAAAAAGTACTTAACATTTCCCATGGAAGCATTTTAACAATAATACACATGGGCACTTGAGGATGTCCAACATTTGTGCAAGGTGGGTTCCCAGAAACCTTTCCATTTGTGATAAACATTATAGGATGGAATCATCAAAATAGAATTTAAAATTAATTTATACTAATCCAGATGGATTTTTAATCCATTTGGTGACTAATGATGAAAGTTGGCTGCATTTTTATGATCTTGAATCTGAATTAGAAAGTATGCAGTGGAAGCACAAGGGATGCTGAACCCTGGAAATGTTTCAAACCCAATCATCAGCTGGAAAAGTGTTGACCTCAGTTTTCTGGGACAACAAATCAGTTAATAGCAAAAGAATTGTTAATCAGTCACTGCACCTAAAACTACAATAACAGTGGATTCTTGGAACTCATTTTAAAGGTGATGAAGAGTTAGTATTAATATTAGTAATGGCTGCATGGTGCAAGAAAGCCTATGGCTTATGCTGCACCAGCCAAAAAAAAAAAAAAACACCGAATAAAACAATGATAAAAAAAAAAACAAAAAAAAAAAAAAACTAATAATTAATAAAGAAAAGGAAATTAAACCTATCATCCTATGCATTTCTCTCACCTGAAGGTACTATCCAGATGACCTTTGAATTTCCCCAAACTGTCAGCCTCTACCACCCATGTAGGCAACTTATTCCAGTAATTTATAATTCGCTGGCTAAAATAAAACTTCCTGCAGTCCAATCTAAACATCTTCCTCCCGTAACTTGAATTTATGTCCCCTAGTTCTAGCATCATTTATAATCTTGAAAATTTTATCCTCATTCATTTTATTGATGCCTCTCAGAGCCTTAAACACCTCAATCAAATCTCCTCTAAGGTGTCTAGTTTCCAAACTCTGCAACCCACATATTCGAAATCTTTCTTCATAAGGATGCCCTTTTGCCGATCTCACCAAGCGAGTTACCTGTCTTTGCACCCTTTCAAGAAGCCCGATGTCTTTCTTTAGGTGCGGTCTCCATACTTAAACACAGTGTTCCAAGTATGGTCTAACAAAAGCCTTATATAATGGGATTATCACTTCCCTATCTCTACTTGCAAAGATTCGATAGAACACCATGGGCCTTCCTTGCAACCTGTTTACAATGCTCAGAGAATTTCATGTCTGACCGTATCGTAACACCCAAGTCCCTTTCCTCCAGTACTGGGTTTAGTTGAACTCCACCAAGTGAGTAAGTTATTTTGGGATTACTGTTTCCCAGGTGTAATACCTTACACTTTGTTGGATTAAAGCATAGCTGCCATTTTTCTGACCATTCCTGAAGTCTATCTAGGTCTCTCTGAAGAAGCTCAGCTTGACAGTGATCATTAACTACTCTACCAATTTTAACATCATCTGCAAATTTAGACCTCACGCCCTCTATCCCTTTATCAATGTCATTTATGAAAATTGAAAACAACAGTGGTCCTAATACTGATCCTTGGGGAACCCCACTTCTTACATCAACCCAATCTGAGGAATAGCCATTTATCACAACCCTATGCCTCCTGCCCTGAAGCCATCCTGATATCCATCTAAGGATTTTCCCAGTGATTCCAACCTGTTCCAGCTTATAAAGCAACTGCTCGTGTGGGACTGAGTTAATTCAGCTGTGAAGCCTGATTTGATGTTCAACCCAAAGATTATTATTATTTATTATTTATTTTTTTTTTTGAAGGATTAAACTCTTTGCAGATTAAATCCAATAAGTATGGAACTTTGGGGTGAATACATCAAAAAATAAAAACAAGTATTTTGTACCTATGGCAAAGTCAATGGATTCTTCATGCATGGTGGAAACAACATAGGCTGGTAGCAGTGGTGTCATGATTTTGGAGATATTTTGTTGTGAATTCCTGGTGTGTGTGTGGGGGGGGTGCAAAGAAATAATAGTTATGGGTTACCTGAAATTAGTGCAGATCAGGTGTGCCTGTTAAATGCCTGTCCTGATATTATTTTCTATCAGGATAGCATGCCATGCCACTGGGCCAGAAATGTGAGGAATATTTGGAAGACTCGATCCTTAGCCCTCTCATGAGATCCAGCCCAGTCCGACATTAATGGAATGAATGTGTGTACATAGCTGTCCAATATGTAATTATTGGCCCCATCCCACAGTAACACAAGTTGTGATACATTCTGTAGATGGTATAAGATTGTATTTTATTCTAATTAGGGGATCCATGTGTGAGGCAAGGCTGCTGTTTGGGCTTGGAGAGGTGCAGTATGCTGAAAGGTAAGTATTCACATTTTAATGACACATGAATATGTATATACTCATTGAAATAGCAAAAAATATTACAAATATCCTCTCCAACCTGGTATCCTGTCTGGGAGTCAAGATAGTTTCCTTTCAGGTTTGGTACTGCATGTTCATGCACATTATGGTTTGGTATTACAGTACTACTGATTCTTAAGTAGAGATGCAATACCATATTAGATTATGATAGAATGTAAAAGACTGAATTGTGGAGTTGCTATTCATGTTCACAAAGAATGGTTAAATATTAGAATATTACATCGTGAACTTTTTAAAATCATCCATTTATGATTGTAAGGAAATCAATTTGGAAACTAATGTTTCCAAATTGAACCAAAAGTTTCTCCATGACTTAACTTATTTTCAAAACGAAAACCTTTATGTATTGAAAATTAGGAACATTCAGTCAATCAAATTTTTATTCCAATTTTGATTTTAATTGGATCATTATAATTTTATTATTTTGTGATAAGATTTTTGATTCCATATAAAAAAAGAAGTAACTGGGCTCTTGATGATGAAGTAATGATGTGTAGTATAAGTTATAACCTGATTTTGGTGATTAAAAAAAAAAAAAAAAAAAAATTGTGGTTTTATGTGCTAATTCTTTACACTTTCAAAATAAAACTAATAAGATCTATGTAAATAAATTTAAGCCTATTCACCATTAAAATTCTAAAATTACACCATGGTAGCTTTCAACAATGGCTATTGTCAAAAGCTTCTGTGGTGTTTCTCAGCCATAACTTTTTATAACCTGTAATTTCAGACTGTAGCATGGAATAACTTATACTACACATCATTAGCATAAACCCAATGATTCCTTGAATAACTTAGAATGTTCTTTCAGTATATTTGTGGTTACTTTGACTTAATTGCTTCTGATATATTAAAAAATAAAGTTAAAAATAAAAGTTCACTATTATGATCAGAAGTATTTGGATGCACACACTTAAAGGCTTTTAATTCAAAAACCTATTACATAGTAGGGCAACCTCCTACTACTGTGTTTGTATGACAGCCTCAACTCTCCTGGGCATACTTTCTACTAATTTCTTGTAGGTGTCATTTTAATCATTCATCTCTATTTCTTCTGCAGATCATTTGCTGTAGACAGTGTAGAAGACATGGTGCTTTAGCAGCAGCAGTCTAATTTAGCACCGCACTTCATTCCACAGAGGTTCAGTGGGGTTGAGGTTGGACTCTCCCCAAGCTGGAGAGTCCAACTTTTTGACATCATTGTCCACAAACCAGTTGCATATGACTTTCACTGTATAATATGAAGCATTATCATGCCGATACAGGGCTTCTTTCTGTAATACTGCTACAGTGTAGGTAGTGTATAATTCTCCAAAACATCTAAGTAAGTCATCGGCTTTGTGGTTTTTGGCTCAACCACCAATACTAAACCAACTGAAAAAGTGGCATACCATTGCATAACTGCAAACTCTCTGTGTAGTTTGAAGTTTTATGATAATCTAAGATGTCTTCCATTTTTTCGGTAAGATTAGTTTTCTTCTAGTTTTTTGTTTTTTATCTTCTGCTTACAGACTTACTGAATTTAATGATATGTGTGTAAAAGCTGACATTAGGTGACTGCTCATGTTTTTCTGAATTTTGTGTGCAAGGGGTGATCAATTAATTCACGGAATGGTGCAAGATTTTGTTTACCATGCAAACTTTTCATAACTTCTGCTAGAGGTGCTCTCCCTGATTGCTACTGAACAGACTCTGTGCGTATTCTAGTACTTATTGCATGGAGTTTTTTAGCTGCATGTCACTAATGATTGTTTCGAAGCAAGTATCATGTCGGACATACAGATTGAACAGCGATATGTGATTCATTATTGTGTCAGATGGGGCTTAAATGCATCAGAAACAGTTAAAGAAATGAATGAAGTGTATGGTAATGAGTGTCTTGGTAGGACAGCCATATTCCAGTGGGGTGCCTCCGTAGCCAGGTGGGAAGGAGCTGCAGTGCGTAGCGCACACACTTCTTGATTAGACCAGGGTTCGAGCCCGTCACCACCAAATATGGAGGATGTGGAAAGGTCAGGGAATGACCACTGCATATCCCCAGAGCAATATGGCCTTAGTTGCTAATGCTCCTAAAAACCAAGGCGCCTCCGTAGCCAGGTGGGAAGGAGCAGCAGTGTGTAGCACACGCTTCTTGATTAGACCGGGGTTCGAGCCCGTCACCACCAAATACAGAGGATGCGGAAAGGTCAAGGGAATGACCACCGCATATTCCCAGAGCAATATGGCCTTAGTTGCTAATGCTCCTAAAAACCAAAAAACAAACAAACAAAAAACAAGCTCCTAAAATCCAAATAACAAACAAACATATTCCAGTGTGAAGTGATTTCTCCAAGGCAATGCCAAGTCCCCATATGGCTAATATTGTGCAGGCAGTGATCACTGCCATAGGTGCTGAGGTTCTGCCACATTCCCTTTATTCACCGGACTTAGCCCTGTATGATTTCTTCCTGAAGAAAGCTCTGAAAGCTCTTCGTGTCTGACACAATGATGCTTGCAGAGCCACAGCGGAATCACTTCAGTCTTTCGAAAAATGGCTTGCAAGAAGCATTTAACATGTGGGTATGATGTTGGTAAAAGTGTATAAAGGTCAAGGGAGAGTATTTTGAGGAGAAGAAATCCACAAGATTCAGATGATGACAATTGAGATAAGATCTTGCACCAGTCCACAACTTAAACTATCACCCCTTGTACTATAAATCAACACCACGATATATGAAATCTGTATAAAAACATGGATTATATATTACAAAATTTGGATGCCACCTCAGAACAGTTACTGATGTGGCATCCAACTATTATCCTATGTCATAAGTTTGCAAGTTCTGAACTGTGACCCACACTTGGTTTCCTGCATACTGCTGTGGAAGGCATGCTCTTGAGATTTATATTGGTATGTTTGAACCAGTACACATGCATGGGGAACTTCTGGAACAATATACAATATTCATGGAGGGGTGTCCAAATGCTTTTGGTCTACACCATATATGGTAGATTTCAGATGAAAGCTATGATCTCTATAAATACTTAACATGCATATGTATTTCCATTGCAGAAGAAAATGAATTTTTTGTGGATGCAGAAAATATTTGTACTCAGAATGAGAAAAATAAAAGTATGCCAGAGCTACATAATGAAGAATGGATGACTGAAAGGGAATCTAGGTTAAAAGAAGAACATTATATTAGGATTAAGAAAGAAGAAGAAGAACTGAATGAAAGGGAGGAATCTATTAAAAAACAGGAGGTAAGCATAGAGTGATTAAAGTTGCATGTTTTATTGGTATTGTTTGAAATGTATTAATGTCACTTTAAAGGAAGATATGCTATTTGCAACTAATTAAAACATTTGTTACATTTGAAATATTTTCAGCATGTTACATGGCATTACTATATAACTAAGCTGTTTATCTCTCTAAAAGGTAATTTTTATATAGATTACTGTGTTTTCCAGTGTATACCACACACCTTTTATCTGAAAAAAGCCGCTGTAAAATTTTGTTGCATTGTGTAGGCACTGGTAAACAAGATCACTGGTTAGTAGAATCAGCCACTTTGTAGAATCAAATTTCAAAAAACCAATTCAAACATAAAAATTCCCTACGCTTTCATTGTTTTCATATGTTCGGTTATAAGAATCAGTTTTGAATGCCTTTGTGATATTTTTCTAAAGCACATTTCTGGTAGTCACTACCATAAAACAATAAAAACAAATTGCAGTTTCCGGTTTATTGGGGTGGGTTTTCTGTTATAAATGGGTAGTAAACTCGATCTTATTGCATTTGCGATAATACCAATAGCTGTAATTCTGCGGGTTTTAACTTTATTATGGTGAAATGTGTTTCCCTTTCCACGAAATTTTCATTAATAATATAAAAAACACAATTTTTTGGAATCTTCTCTTCATTCCTATTTTTTAAGCTTTGTAAACTTGTTACTCCGTATCTCACTTTCACGTATTATGTTAGTTGCAATTTGTGCCATGTGCTTTATTATTGATTGCTTATCTTTTTTATTGTTTTAATTTTTACAACCCAAAAAAAATATATCAGTGAACAGAAATATCAGTTAGTTAGTATGTACATATCATTAATTAAGCAATGTAAGTAAGCATAAATTTATTTTTAGTTTGCTAACCTGTAGAAAATATTCTTCCAATTTTCACATATCATTTAATTTTGTTAATTGGTAAGGTAATAAAGTATAAACTTATGCTTTTTATCTTTACTTTTATAGCCTGTGGATAATATCCCTCCTATTTTTGCTTATTATAATCGCCGTTTAATAGATTTAAAATCCAATTCGCAAACCTGATCACAATGACCGGCACTTACTTCATTCACTTATAATTACCATTCACTTATCATATAGTGAATAGTATTTTATTATGAAGCGTTCATTGTAAAGTGATTTGATCATACAGTGAACCAATCATAAAGTGGGGGTCCACTGTACCAGGTATGAACTGGTTCTGCCCATTTTTTGTTTTTCCATTTGTTCTTTCCTTGGTTTTAGGGGATTAAAGATAGACAGCCATTATGTGTTTAAACTGAAGTTTTACTTCCATGCACCAATTTGACAAAATACATTATTCACATTGTGACATATTTTTTGATACAGACCACTGCCATCTGAAGAAAAATTAATAAGCTTAAAAACAGCTGTCTTGCAGTATGTAAGATTTTTAAATGTTTAGCAGATTTACCTTTTCAGATGATACCATACAATTTTAAAAGATAATAACAACTTAAGCAGAACTGTGGGTTTTTATATTTTCTTATTTGTTTGTAAGATGAACATAACTTCAACTCTTAAGTTTGAATATTCAGCCTCAGTCTTTGTCAATAGCAGAAAGATCTCCATGATCATGAATGCAGTAAAGCATACTAGTTTCATTGAATTGCAGGGGGATATTTCAACTGGAAGACAACAATGGTGATGGACAGATGAAATTCACGAGTTTGTGGGTAGTGAATAGATGGCCATTGCACAAAACAGAAGAAACTGGAAAGTTGCTGGAGAGGCATTCATCCTACAGTGAAAATGGCTGATGATGATTTCAACTGCTGAGTTGAAATAACGCCCTACAATCCTATAGTATTAGAATCAGCAGACTGTCAAGACCTCATGTCTTGTGGGTTTACACAGTAGGAGAATACCAAAAATGATTTCAGAGTTTTGAATCACTATGTTCCCACTCACACTTATTCCTTATGTCCTCTCACTTTATGTCACCCATCTTCCTGTTTCTCCAACATAGCTTGCCCTGAAGTTTGAGACCTTCACATTATAAGACTCTTGTTCTTGCTGTAAAAGCTACAGAAGTTTTACTATCCATAATAAAAGCTTGTGCACATTCTACCTGATATTTTTTACACCTGACGATGTAGGAGTAAAGGATATTATTGTTGAAGAGCCCTGTAATACCTGGAGAATACACCAGAATCATAATAGATGTTTTGAGCTGAGGTTCACTGTCTTCCAAATGGAACAAATGCACTGCAGCACATCTGATATCACTATCAATTATGGTTGATGATAACTGCAGTGCATGAGATCTTACTTCACTATCTGCAGTTCTGTTTGTCTCTTTTCCTAAACACTGCACTGAGAGAAAGCTCTACCATGGGCATCCTGTGAAGGGAATTCTTCTGTTAGAAGTGGTGCGCCAACCTGTAATTCCAATCCTGCTTGTCTCATAACCACTTTTCTGAATATTGCTGTTCGGTGCCAGATAAATGCTCACATGAAAAATACCCACACGGAAGAATGCTCACATTATTTTTAGTTTACAAAAAACAAATTACTTCATATTTCAAAACGCAACAAAATGTTGAATTTATATATTTTATTTTTACTTCTATACGATGTATTTTAATATAACTTTTGATATAAAACTTTTGATTTTAATATAAAGTAGAATATTTGGATGTAACTGTTTGTAAGGGAAATTACAGGAAATAAAATGTTCTGGTTTTATTGCAACTAAAGCCATTTATTTTATTTATAAAAATAAATTATTTTTTCTCTGTCTTAGAAAGCGAACAGTCAACACTTTTTGGTTTTTTGCATGATATTATTGGATACAGGCTTGAGCATGATATTATTAATTATATTATTAAAATTGTTTGTGAGGCACTTTGGGACTACTTCTTTAGAATAAAATTAACCCATCACAAAAATTTTGAGGAAGATATGTAGATGATATTACAGCCATTTGGAGCCAAGCCATGACCTTAGAAAGCTTGCAAGAGTTCTTCTGGAGCTTCTGTTATCCAAGAATATCAGAAATGATTCTCAATTAACCAAAATAAGGATGATAAAAAATAAATAAATAATAATAATAATAATAAACAAAAAAAAAACAAAACAACAAATTAACAATTTGCTCTAAAACATGGTTTGTTTTATATATTTTAATTAATTAAATATTGCTGCTTACTTCCCATGTTTATGCCTTTCACTCAACATTTAAGTAACACTGTATTAGTTAACTTTATATATATATATATATTTTTTTTTTTAACTAGTCAGCAACCATCCCAGAATTCTATTTGCATGCGGATCAATTTGACCCTTTTTTTTTTTTTAACAGAATTCTGTTTTATCCTTTTGAAAATGATTAGTTCACACAGCTTATGAAGATAAATTCATGGCAGTGCAAATATCCTTTTGATTATTCACTTTTCAGGTCTTGATATTATGTCTAGTTTTTTGTGCCATGTTTGATAGCTTCCTTATTTTGTTGGTTTTACTAATAGCAAAATCACATGTTTTGGGCTCATAAATTGTGCACAAAATAAAGATGTTAATAGGTAAAAATCACGTAGAGATCACTAGATGAAGATTATGTGAACGTGATTTCAGTGAACATTGTGGACACTATGCAAAGCTCTCTGGCAAACCATGACGTTTTATGCTCACACAATTACAAATGCTAGCCTCATAAGAGTGAAAATTGAATTCATTTAGCAAAAGAACAGTTGTGTATGCATGATTTTTATGAGTTAAAACTCAGGTTGCTCATTTAGTGAGGAATGAGTATACTATACAGTGGACCCTCGCTTTACGATGGGTTCACTATACGATCAAATCACTTTACAATGGACTCTCCATAATAAAATACCTTTTACTATACGATATGTAGTAAGCGTGGGATACTGCCATCACGTTTGTGAATTGAATTTTAATTAATTAATTCTATTAAATGGAGCTTAAAAAATAGGAATGAAGAGAAGATTCTGAAAATTTATTTTTGTTTTTTATACGATTTCAGTGAAGGGGGAAACACATTTCACTATAATACTGTAAGGTAAAACCCACAGAATTCCAGTTATCAGTATTATTGCAAATGTAAGATCGAGTTTACCACCTGTTTATAATAGCTTGTGCTAACAGAAAAGCCCAATAAACTGAAAAGTGCAAATTGTTTTTATTGTTTTATGGTTGTGACCTCCAGAAATGTGCTTTAGAAAAATATCACAAATGCATTCAAAATTCATTCTTATAACAAAACATAGCAATAAATGGTGAAAGTGGTAGTGCATTTTAATGATTTGAGCGGCTGATTCTACTAACCAGTGATCACTGGTGCCTACTTATTTCGCTCTACAGTGGCTTACGATTGTCTCCGACTGGACCACGTGGTCCTTTGTCTCAGCCAATAGCAGCATTTGTAAACGTGCTGGGCATGTGTTTTGTTTTCGTATCCTTTAGTTCAAGTGATATTTTTTTTGTGCTTACTTTCCATAAATTTACTGTATTGAATTCTTGAATGTACAACATTGCATAATATGGCCCCTAAAGAGTGCAGTAAGAAGAAAATTTCAATTAAAATTGCGCGAATATGGTTTTTCACAGTCAACCATTTCTACCATAGTGAAACAAAAAGAAAACCTTAAAAAAAGTTAAAGTAAGTGATGAATCTAACACAGTCCAAAAAAGGCAGAGAACTGATTGTAGAAATGGAAAGGCTTTTGTTGCTGTGGATAAAAGAAAAACAAATGAAGGGTGATACAGTTAGGACAATACATTTGTAAACATGCAAAGCAGATTTTTGAGGACTTAAAGACTAAAACACCTTCAGCTAGTGATATGCGATATGGGGGCTTTAAAGCCAGCAAAGATTGGTTCGGCCGTTTTAAAAAAAAGGTCCGATATTAAAAGTGTCATAAGGCATGGAGAGGCTTGCAGTGCTGATCAGGAAGCAGCTGAAAACTTTAAGGTGGAGTTTCAAGAGCTCATTGAGAAGGAGGGGTTACCTTCCTCAACAAGTCTTTAATACAGACGAAACGGGCCTCTTTTGGAAAAGGATGCCTAGGCGAACATACATCACAAAAGAAGAGGCCTCATTGCCTGGTCATAAGCCTATGAAGGATAGGCTTACTCTGCTATTAGGGTCCAATGCCTGTGGTGATTTTAAACTTAAGCCAATGTTGGTTTACCACTCAGAAACTCCCAGAGTGTTTAAACAGCAAAAGGTCATACAAAAGCAGGTTGGGTGTCTTTTGGCGATGTAACAAGAAGGCCTGGGTGACAAGACACCTCTTCAATGAATGGGTATTTGAAACGTTTTGTCCTTCAGTCAAAGGTTACTTAGAAAAAAACAAACTTCCTTTAAAGGCACTGTTAATTTTGGATAATGCTCCAGGTCATGATCCCCAACTTGCCCGATCTCTGGAGGAGCAATTTAACTTCATTACTGTCAGATTTCTCCCACCCAATACTGCCCCTCTGCTTCAGCCAATGGATTAGCAAGTGATTGCCAGCTTTAAAAAAATTTACACAAAGAAGATGCTTGCGAAGTGCTTTGAAGAGACTTCAGGAGACAGAGCCATCACCTTAAAGGAATTCTGGAAGACCAGGTTTAACATCTTAGAATGCGTACAAATGATTGTCAGTTCTTGGAATGAAGTTTCAGCTCGGTGCCTCAATTCAGCCTGGAAGAACTTATGGCCTTCAGTCATCCATGATTTTGAAGGATTTGAAGTTGAAGGTGTTCTAGAGCAGGAAATTATCATCCTTGGTGAGTCCTTTGCTCTAAAGATTGATGCGGCAGATATGGACGAGTTAATTGCAGACCACGGAAGGGAGTTGACAACAGAGGAGCTCCAGGAATTAGAGCAGATGGGTGAGCATGACAGTGGAGATGAGGAACATGAGGAGGATGACTGTGTAGCAACAACTCAAGAAATTAAGGACATGTTTAATGTGTGGGATATTGTGAAGAGGACACAAAGAAAAAAAACCCAGATATTGAAACCACTGAAAAAATGAACTGCAAATTTGAAGATCAGGTATTAAGTTATTTCAAGAACCTTCAAAAAACAGTGCCAAAAGCAAACCACTTTGGACAGTTTTTATACCATGAGTAGCAAGAGGCAGTGATCGGAAAGAACACCAGATTCTGAAGGTAGTCCTGATATCTTGATGGTAAAAGATTCTCTTCCAGCTCCATCACTACACCACCATCGACACAGCTTTTCCAATGTAAGTTAAATGAAAATTACGTTTTTTGTTTTTTTTTTTTTTTTAATGTTTATAATTATCAATTATCATTTTAAACAACATTTTTTTGTGGGGGAGGGAATAAATAAAAATGTGTGCACCATCAGCATTTTTTATCTTTTTTTCTTTTAACTTGTATCATGCTCTACTATTTATTCCGGCATATAAGACGCACCACAATTTTAGGGCAAGTTATTTTTAGATAAAAGGTGCCTGGTATACACTGGAAAATGTGGTATTCAGTATTCTATATAAAATTAATACAATTATAAAAATCACCTTTTACAGAGATAAATAGCTTAGTTATATATCGAAAATTTCAACTTCCGAGGACTTGGAACGAATTATCAAAACAGTGTGTTATTGGGTTCACATTACGATATTTTCACGATACAATAATGTATCTGGAACGAATTAATATCATAAAGCGGGGGTCGGTCCACTGTATTTCTCTACATTTTCTAAAGCCTTTGTGTGTACTGGCATAAGTTAATGAACCAGTCATTTTTCTTTTTGCTGCATTTTGCTTTCATTGTTGTATTTTGTAAATGCAAACCATGTGTAAAGAAAAAGTGAGATATCTGAAGTGAGCTATAGAATGCAAGAAATAAGCATGTTGCTCATTCTCCCTCCCCCTCCTCTCTCTCTCTCTCTCTCTCTCTCTCTCTCTCTCTCTCTCTCTCTCTCTCTCTCTCTCTCTCTCTCTCTCTCTCTCTCTCTCTCTGTTTTACTACTTTTAGGGATTAAATTATTACTTCAAGTTAAAATTTAGCTGATATTTTAAATTACCTGAATTATAAAACAAGCAAAACCAAATCTTCTTGTTTTTGATCCTCTTAGTAACTTTGACTTGTCAATCACTGTGAGTTGTTATCCAATATAAAGTTGACGAAGTTTTAAAAAAAGTAAATTCAGAACCTGTTTATATATCTATCTGTAATTCTGTTGTGCACTTTTATGCAATGAAAATACATTAAAACAGTTCTCAAAAAAAAATAAAGCTTCTTGCTCTGTTCGTCAAGTTATTGGTTAAAATACTGATTTCTATGAAAAAGGATTACTTTTTATGCTAATATATGCTTTTTATGTATCAAATCTGCTTCATTATAATATGGCACTTTACTTATAGGCATCTGACTGTCATCAAGCTCCTGCTTCATGCATGCTGATTACTGCTAATAACCTTCCATACAATTGTAATACTCGCGAAGCACAATCTTTTGCTGTTTCTAATGAACATATCAACTATTCAACAGTGAATTTAACAAATGATGACTCTGCTGGATGGAAAGGTATAAATTTTTGCTTTCAGCCATCACCATCCCCTCCACAGGCAATTAATAAGGTAATATATCAGGTTTTATTATTATTATTATTATTATTTTTTTTTAAATAAGTAGACATTTTCTGGTTTATAATTTCATAATAATGAACTAATTTCTGCAGACTATAAGAGAGAAACTTCACATGCGTGATTAAGGTAACTTTTTTTTTTTTTTTCCTTTGCTAGCTAACACATTATTTTTTAACCCAGCAGCAGCCATGCCAAAATGCTATTTGCATGAGAATAATGTTTAATAGAGAAACAAGTTACAGCTGAAGTGAACAGAGTGGTTGAAGAAAAAACAAGAGAATTAAAGGTCTTTTATGATTTTAGCAAAGCAAAATAACTTTAAAATACAGTTTATTCCATTTCATAATAATATTTTTATTTCCAATGTACTGTGTGACATGCACCAATCATTAATTTGATCAAACATTCTAGAATGCTATTCTGGTAGACAGGTATGCAAGAGAACTCTTAAAAAAAAAACATTGCCGCTCAGACTGACCTCTGCATGCATGCATTTCAGTGAATTAACACATTCTTTTATATCCTATCATATATGTGTTCAGTCAATTTAGCAATATATAAATTTCTGGGAAAAATTAGAGGTGCCATTGCAACTATCTGATTTTCACTGATGATATCAAACCTAACTGATAACTGTAATTGATAGTAACTGTAGTAATCATAAGCAGGTATACAGCAGTAAAGTTATCAACACATGAGTGTTGATAATGTTACTTCTGTGTACCTGCTTACAGTTCACAAGGCAATCAGCTTGAGTATTGGCAAGTTACAGCCCCCCTACTATTGACATAGTCAAATTGGTGTATGAGGTCCACTTTCATTTGATGGCCTTCAAAAATACCAAAAGTATCAAGCTGCAAGCGCGCGCGCACACACACACACACACACACACACACACACACACACACACACACACACACACACACACACACACACAATTCAACTTTCAGATGGTGATCCAGATAACCCTGAGATAACAGTATTGGGGAAGAAGAGACTTCTCTCAGAGCACTTCACTCTCCCCTAATAACAATCATTCTCCTTCACCATCACCACAATTTTCAAAAACAGAAACATCGTAAATGAAAATTGATCACTTTTTGATACATAAAATTTCATTAGCTTAACTTTGTTTTATCTGTATTATTTTAATTTAATTGGAAAAAAAGAGAGAGAGAGAGAGAGAGAGAGAGAGAGAGAGAGAGAGAGAGAGAGAGAGATTCCACAGGTCTTTTGAGATCCCAGGTCTCTTAACTCCCATAATTCTTCCCATAAGGTCTTAAGTTCACCATTGCAATTTGTTGTGGATTTTCAGGAACAAAACCCCCATGATTGGCATAGGATTACTGTACTTCAAACAAAATTAGGACAAAGCACAATTTACACAAGAAGAGTAAATTGATGATTAGTATAAGAAGTATAGTGAAAATAATTTGAAAGAAAGTAGAACAAATGTAAAAAATCCGTAAAACTACATTATTTTTTATGTAGTCTTATGGATTTTCGGTTACCTAATATGCTGGTTTTTTTGGGTTTTTTTTTTATTAATTTTATCATTAAGGAAGAGAATTTACCAAATGCATCCAGTAATATATTTCCAGTATATTAGAAAATAATAGTAACTTACACAAGATTGTCCAAAATATGAGAATGGAATGGCATATTACTCTTTTTTATCTTTAAATTTTTTATCTTTTTTATTTTTTTATCTTTAAGCCATTAAAGATAAAAAAGACATACATGTCTGTGGTGCTGTAAGCAGCTATTTTAAATTTCTTCAGTGCTCTTTAAGTATTTCTTTGTATAAAGAAGGAAGTGCAGGATTCCATTTTCAGTCTCATCAAGAATCTTTGAGCACTCTTGGAGGTTGTGTAAACAGATAGTGGATGTGCTCATTATATTTAATTTTTTAATGCATGAATTTTGCAATTTATTTGAAATAAGGGTGGATCTGTGTTTATCCAGAGAATCCTAATTTGTTAAATTTACTGAGCTCTGGCTACTTTGTTATAACAGAGGGAGGAATAATGTAGTAATTTTGCTTTATTTCCACTATATTTTCTCAAGTAGCAGATTTAAACATGGGTATGGTTAAGTAGTTTCTTAGCCCAGAAATTACTATACCTACAACACAGCATCAGCTCTTGATACAGACTTATTTCTGTGAAATTTATCTTAAATTAATTCATATAAATGGGTTGGAAAAGGTCTTAGTTGTATATAGTGAAGGGCAAACCAAGTTTACTACAAAATGTATCGATCTTACATTGCAAAGCAAGTCATCACTGCAAATTGCCTTGGTAATGAAGTTGGACTCGATGCATTTTGTAGAAAACTTGGTTTGCTCTTTGCTTGTATATCAATTACTCTTTGCCAATAGTTGGCAAAACAGCTCTCCAGTTTTATAGCTTTCATTTGCTCTGAATTTACTTAAATTTGAGAAATTGACATTGACACCATTACCTTTCTTGGTCTTTTTATGCATTCACTTTCAATACTTATTGAATGTTAGAGGCTATAATAATGATAAACTAAATGTTAGTTTACAACAGACATGGTTAATATTCATTTGGATAATATTCACATGGTTAATAAGCATTATGGAAAAAAGTCCAAAATACATCTGGGAAAAATAAATATTAGTAAAAACAAAAATGTGCAGTGAAAAATATAGCATTATACTAACACTATAATGTTATTACATACCAGTTGCTATAAATACATTATTGAGAGGATAAAGCTTAAAAAAATTCCATCCCTCTTCAGTACTTGCTATATTTCCCCCCCCCCACAATCTGTGGGGAGGAGAAATAATTGGTTATGTTCTTTTGTTTAAGAAAACTGGACTGAACCTGTATGTATGGGGGGAGGGGATGCTCATTGTTTGACATTATCTGAAATCTGTGGTTGGTGGGAGATTCTTGTAAACAGCAATATAGCTCTACTTAGGAGATGTATATTACTGTAAAGTAGAATTTTTATTTTAAGTACTGGTACATGGCCAAAGCAACTTATAGTGACTTGCTTTGCAATATCAGATTGATCCTATTATAGCGAATTTGGTTTATTCTTTGCCACATACAGAACTGTTGCCAGCCCATGTGCAGTGTCTTTTACTTGAATATACTGAATTAGTTAATTCAACTTAAGAGGAATAATAATCATAATGTGAGGTGGTAATTAAGCACAATCAAATATATAAGAATGGTAAAACTTGGAATTTCATGACACTCATCTTTACCAAACCATATCTAGATATTGTAGAAATGTTTCAAATTGGTATTTTTATAATGAGATATGAATTTGAAATTAAATTTAAAATAATTAAAAACATTGCCAAAAAAGGATACTTTGGCTTCTTGGATTGTATGTATGTTGTAAATAAAAGTAAAGAGAGGATAGAGACGTATCGAAAACTGAAACTATGTGCAAATTTTCAGCATCAGCAATCATCTACTTGGTAAAGGAGAAAGCATAAAATAGAAAGGTTTTACCATTCATTTCAATTCATTAATCAAACACTTTTATTAATGCTTTTTTCAGGTAAATATAACTTATACTAAACTTTTAATGAGGTACGATTGCAAGTTTCTCTTGCATGTAATTTTATCATATTTTCAGTTGCACCCTAACAGTTCTGAATTCACTACTCTGCTATTTCTACTTGCTCCCTTTCATTGTAATTTTTTTCATTGTTATAATTCATATGTAAAAAAATTAGTTTTTTTTTGTGTTGTTGGTGCGTCGGCTTCTGTGGCCATAATGCATCTCCCAAAGTTTTTGCACTTTACTCTGATCCAAGCCCGAGGCGGGATTCGAACCCGCGCCCTTTGGGTTGCCAGGCAGGCACTTTACCCACCTGGCTAGCCTGGTCGGCATATGTAAAATAAGAAGAAAGGAAAATTGTTTAAAATAATATCTCCTGATTTTTTCCTAAATAGTCTGAGATAGTTAATGATACAAATTTAGCATGTAATTTTTACTTTTCTTCACTCATTTTGACAGTTTCCTAAATTATATGTTTTTAAAGATTATAAATATTTATAATATTTGTAATATATAAATTTTAAGTCCTGATTTTTTTTTTTTTTTTACATTATTAGGAGATTCTGAGACAAGAGCAGAAGAAGCTTCAGCAAGAGCAAGTTGCTCTGCTGAGACAGCAAGAGGAATATTCTCATCATATTTTACAACAGGAACATTTGAAAAGGAATTTTAAAAACTGTGATTCTGGTATGTGGCAAGGCAGTATATAAGTCTACTTTAAATGAATTGTGTTACTAGTGAATATGAAATCTGCAGTATAGTAAAACTCCATTATAATGAAACTGAGACCAATTTGTTTGACTTTGTATTAATTTTTTTGTTAGACTTTATATTAAATTTTTGTTAATAATGAGCGTTAGTGTTTCACGACATTGTTTTACTCTGCAGTGCTGTTAACATAGTTAATTTCTTCTGTTTGGTATACAAGTCCAGCATAATTAAATAAAATTTAAAATTAAGGATTTTTTATCGTGAATTATAGGGAAAAAAATGGTTTAAAAAAACAAAACTTTTTGTAAAATTGTTTTTATTGTTTTATGGTAGTGACCTCCAGAATGTGCTTTAGAAAAATATCACAAAGGTATTCAAAATTGATTCTTATAATGGAACATATGATAACGATGAAAAGATAGTGAAATTTTCATTATAAATTGACCTTTTAGAGGGATAAATAGCTTAGTAATATAGCGAAATTTTAAACTTCCAAGGACTTGGAACGAATTACAAAAAAAAAAAAAAAAAAAACACAATGTGTTACTGGGTTCACTTTATATTTTCACTATTTTTTTAAGTTTGCACCGGTTGGTAAAAACTTACGCAAAGTCGAATTTCTGTAAGTCGGGGAGTTTTTCTACTCTGGTGCCAGCCACCAAGGTCACAGGAGACTCTGGCGCCTCCGTAGCCAGGTGGGAAGGAGCAGCAGTGCATAGCACACTCTTCTTGATTAGACCGGGGTTCGCGCCCGTCACCACCAAATATGGAGGATGCGGAAAAAGGCTAGGGAATGACCACCGCATATCCCGGAGCAATATGGCCTTAGTTGCTAATGCTCCTAAAAACCAAATAACAACAAATAACAACATCACAGGAGACACAGTGAGTAATTTTATCCACACTGTATACTAAGTATTGTACAGGCTGGTGGCGAGTCAGTGATGCATGCTTTGGGAATGTTTTAATAATTATGAAGTGGATCCCCTGCTTGAAATATCAACCACAGTGGATCAGACTGAATGTACAAATATTCTGGATGATAATGTTGTAACCTTTTCTGCCTATTTGAGGAACATTCATGATTTTGATACTCCTGTATGTATTTCAGAATGACAACTCTCTGGTTCACTAGGCTGCTACTGTTTTAAACTGGCATGAATAAATGGTAGAGCATTTGAATTGGCTGGCCAAGTTACCAAATTTAAATCCTGTATAGAACTATCTCGAACAGAAAGTGAAGACGCAACAGCATCTAAGAAACGTGAATGGATTATGGATTCAGTTGTTTTCAAAATGACCCAATATTGATATAAGCTATTTAAGGGGTCTAGTTGATCCCTACCAATGAGAATTCGAGAAGGTTCATGCTGAAGGAGGAAAATACAGTGTGGTTTTTTTTTTTTTTTATCCCACATAACATTTCCGCCTCACATTTAATTAGCTTCTGCTTTCTACTGAATGCATATATTTAGCATTTCCATAATGCTGTTGGTTGTTTGATTCTTGCAAAGTTGGTTTACTTTTAATTTTTATTATACATGTTTAGTAAAGCTTTTTTAATCAAATACTGTTGTCTATGCAACAAACAAGTGAAATGCTGTTTTACTTCTTAGCAGATGATGAGGTTAAAGTTTTTGTTTTGATTTCTTTATTAGAAATTCTTTTTAATATCACTTTTCTTCCTGACAATGATTTTAATTTTATAGCACCACAGGAATCGTCTGGTATAATAAAATCATCCTCACTTGAATTACTACAAGTGAATACTCAGGAAAATGAGATTCTTGCTAGTCATTCTCAACAAAATGGTATTTCAGTTAGTTCTTCAAGGGAGAAAATTGGTAAGTTACAGATGTATACATATATCTTTTGGACAAAAATCATAAGATCTTTGAATGTCTTATATGAATAGTTAATTAAGATAATTTATTTGATTTGAGGACTAATATGTAAGAAAAACACTTTTTTAATGTGAATATTTTTTGTGGAATTTGTGTATAAATTAGTTCTTTTGTTGCATCTTTGGCAAACCTACTACAAGTATGTTCGTGTCAGACGGCATCTGGGATTTCTTCCATCTCCATTATCACACATTCCAAAGAATTGAGTGATAATGACCTCCTTAATATCAATCAGCAACATGCGTATGAAGATTATGATTGCAACAAGGAAGAAAATGCATCAACGAAGGAGATCACTTGAAAGAAATTCCAACCTACTACAAGTAGTGATATATATCTAACTATCATTGAAAACTAAGATTAAATAATGTAAATTTAAAATATTTCTTTGGAACCAAATAAATTACAGGGAACCTTTGCTTTATGCAATTCCAATTAACACGTTTTTAAATTGTCACGGTTTATAAATTGTTACCAAAATTTACTTCACACAGATTAAAATTCACTTAACACAGTCGTTTTCCAGATAGTTGCTCAATAAATTGCTAAGAAATTATTTGTGAAGAAAATAATCATAGTTTTAAAGCTTTGTTGCTTTTGTGAAGAAAATAATCGTAGTTTTAAAGCTTTGTTGCTTTTGGATAATGCCCCTGGCCATCCCACTACAGTGGGTGACTTATGTGAAGGTAATATTTTTACCACAGAATTTTACAGCTTATGGATCAAGGGATCATTGCAACTCGTAAGGCCTATTACCTGAAAAGAACTTTTGAACAGGCAATTCAAGCTGCAATGGGGTAACAAGCTGATTACACTGGTAGAGTTCAGGAAAAATTATAGCGTTAAAAATACAATTGAAAATATCCATGGGTCATGGTATCAAGTGACATTGAGCAACATGAGAGCTGTGTTGAAAAATCTTCTGCCTCATTGTGCAAACAGTTTTGTAGGCTTTAGTCAGCAAGAACTAAGCGTTAATGAAGTAGACACCGCAAATGTTTCGGAGTTATTAGACACACATTCCAAAGAATTGAGTGATAATGACCTCCTTAATATCAATCAGCAACATGCGTATGAAGACTGATTGCAACAAGGAAGAAAATGCATCAACGAAGGAGATCACTTTAAAGAAATTCCAAGAATTGCTTCGTACTTCTGATAGTTTAAAACAACAACTTATGAAATCTGACTCTACTTCGATTGCAGCATGCAAGTCCACTGAAACACAGACAATAATTTGAGCTGCTATAGTGAGACGTATGCAGAGAAAAGGAAACAAAAGAGAGTGCAAACTACTTTGGACAAATATTTACTACAGAAGTAAATTAAGTATATGAACTACATAATAAACTGAATTGTTTCAAACATCTTTGTTCTCCTTTATGTTTGCAGTAAAAATTTAGTAAAAATTTGGCAGTTAAAAATTAAAAAAATTTAGTAAAGATTTTGAAAGCCTGTTGGATGAATTATAGTATTTTACATTGGTTATTATATTCAATTAACACATTTTCACTTAACACGGCATCTTCACAGGATACATTAACCCTGTAAAACTCCAGGGGCTCACATCATGGATATCATGATGTGAGCCCCTCGAACACATCTGGATATCATCATTCTTCTCTTTCTTGGTGATTCCCTTCTACTTTAAAGTTGTTTCAAAAACTTTTCTTTTGCTTCATTTTCTTTTGATGTGGATTGCAATAATTTTTCTTATCAGTAATTTTTACAGTATATATATATTTGCATCATGTTAGGTTTCTTTTGATAATTATTTTATTTTATTTTTAACATAATGACTGCTAGAGCATTCATTGGTAGCCTCTTTTTGTTTTCCTTTTTCCAGTGGTTGACAGCTGTAAATTTATTTAAATTATAAGCTGTCGTATTTGCATTGGTTGCTATTAAGCCATGTTTGTTTTATCAGTCATCTGTTAGAGAGAATGTGGTGAGAGTTAATTTATTTAAATTATAAGCTGTCATATTTGCATTAGTTGCTATTGAGCCACGTTTGTTTTATCAGTCATCTGTTAGAGAGAATGTGGAGAGAGTTACTAACTATAAAGTATGGTACTAACATTAAGTTATTTTATTAATTCCCTATATGTTTTTCAGATCAAAATAGTTAAATTGTTTTTGAAAGTTACTAGTTTAAAACATTACTATTTATATCAATGAATTTATGATTTGCTTTATTTTCTCTTTATAGATGGAAGCCATGTTTTAGAACAAGTAAATCAGTCTATACCACAGAAATCTGTAAATTATGGCTATGTACCTAAGTCGAAGGGTGTGCAAAATAGTCAGTTTCGAAGGCAAAATGAAAAGGTAAACTTTTATAAGTAAAGAAATGTTGGTGTATTCTTTAAAAGGCATTCTTTTTTGCTGGTAAATACTCATTGCAGAAGAAATGCACTAGTTGGTTAAATTATTATTGTCTTATTATTTCTCTGTTATAGCCTTGCTTATGTGGGATAATAAAGAAGCTTCAGTTAGTAACAAAATAAATTTAATATAACTCTGATGTTTCACAAAGAATTCTGTGAACTATGTGATATCGGTTAAATTTTTCAAAAAGTTCCTTTATTAGTAACCAGTCAATCCCAACCAATCACCTGCTGGCCGAAAGCAAACTTCTGCAACTATCCTTTCTCAATTTGAATTTATGCCCCTTTGTATTTGTAGTTTGGAGGACGAATGCCATCAGCATTGAGCTTATTCACTCCATTCAAGGCTTCAAACACCCTCTGTTACAGAGAAATAGCAACAAAATAATAATTTAACCAACAAATGCAGTAAAAGTGAATTTTTTTTTGGTTTGCAAATTAAGCATAGATTCTAATTGATTTAAGGTCTGGTCCTAGAAACATCAAATGCAGCCCTGACAGCACACAGTAAAGGGAATGCAATGATATGTGATATAAGATAGAAAATATGATATTACAGGAAATATCTGTCTGGAACATTACAGTGATTCTTGTTGCAGCCAATAATTGATCAAGTCCTTGTGTATCATACATGTAGGATTCAATATGAACCACAATAGGGATATTCTTATCCACTTATAGTAATGGAAGCTGCTATCTATATATTAATACAGAAAACGTTTTCTTGAGACAGCTATTGTGAACGATAAGCCTAACCAATCAGGCTGAAAGTGGTCTCAAATTGAAGATATTTCTTCCTAGGTGTGCAGAAAAATGGGAAAGTATAAAAATTCCGAATAGTTTTATTTTACAGAACAGGCCAGTTTTGTCTACTAGTGCTGCCTACCTTAGCGCCGCCATGCTACTCTGACAGCAAATTCATCCAGAATCATTTAAGGATCCGAGAGATTTAATATGTCACATTATTGGCTTACTTAGTGAAAGGTGTGTTCATTAGCATTAGCATTAGTAGAGGCATTTGATGCAAGAAAGCAAGCTTATGCAGCATCAGCCAAAAAAAAAAAAAACCCACTTCCACTTCACCCCTCTGTTCGTTCAAAATACCTGTCCAGCTCAGCCTTAAACTTATTTAGGCTATCAACCTCCACCACAAGGGATAGCAGTCTGTTCCACCAACCAACCACCCGCTGGCTAAAGGCAAATTTCCGCACGTCTATCCTACATCTGTCTTTCCTCAATTTGAATTTATGCCCTCTCAGGTGATTTTTCTGAGCTAGAGGAAGAATCCCATCAGCATTGAGCATGCTTAAACCATTCAAGGCTTTATACACCTCTATCAGATCACCTCGCTGGTGCCTAGTCTCCAGACACTGTAATTTGCAAAACTTAAGCCTTTCTTCGTAAGAGCACCCCTTTGTTCCATTCACTAATCTTGTTGCCCTTCTCTGTACTCGTTCCAGCAGCTCTACATCCTTCTTGAAATGAGGCCTCCAGACCTGTATACAGTACTCTAGGTGTGGCCTGACCATTGCCTTATACAATGGAATAATCACCTCCTTATCCCTGCTGGAAAAATTCCTGTATATCATTGACAATACTCCATGAGCTACTCTTGCAGCCCGTCTGCACTGCTCAGAGAACTTCATATCTGCCTGCACAATCACCCCCAAGTCCCTTTCATTCTCTACCACTGTCAGTGTAGTACCACAGAGTTGATACGTTGCTCTGGGGTTGCTTTTTCCCATGTGTAGTACTTTACATTTGTCAATGTTAAACTTCATTTGCCACCTCTCAGCCCATCTGCTCAACCTTTCCAGATCCTGTTGCAGCAGCATAGTGTCAGTAGTGTCCTTGACAACCCTGCCAACCTTTGTATCATCTGCAAACTTGGACATTAAGCTTGATATACCATCATCAATATCATTTATAAATACAGAAAACAATAATGGACCCAACACTGAGCCCTGAGGGACTCCACTAATAACATTAGTCCACGATGAGCAGTGTCCATTGATTACCACTCTCTGTCTTCTCCCCCTCAACCACCCCTTTATCCATAGCAGCAATTTGCCTCCAATGTCACACTGCTCCAATTTGTGTAGCAGTCTTCCATGTGCAACAGTATCAAAAGCCTTTCTAAGATCCAAGTATATAATATCAAAGTTATTCCCTGCATCCAGTTCTTTTGTGACTGCATCATAGTATCCAATCAAGTTGGTCAGGCAAGACTTCCCCTTAACAAAACCATGCTGTGTCTGAGCTATAACTGAAGTCTTGTCTAAATGATCCTGCAGTGCTTCTTTAACCAGTGCCTCCATTAATTTTCCTGGAACAGAAGTTAAGCTCACAGGTCTATAATTACTTGTGTCAGCCTTTGATCCTCCTTTGTGAATTGGGGTCACATTTGCACATTTCCAGTCTATGGGTACCTCCCCTGAGTCCAAGGAAGCTCTCATAATTATGGCTAAGGGTTTGCTTACTTCCTTTGCTGCCTCCTTTAATATAACTGGATAGATCCCATCCACCCCGGGTGCCTTTCTTGTGTTTATCTTCAACAGTTTCTCCTCCACTTTACTCCCAGTTATTTCAAGATTCTGTAGCTTACTGCTAGAGTTGAATACACCTCTGGCATTCCTCTTGCTGAATAACTCCTCATGTGTGAATGTCGATGCAAAATATTCATTTAGTTTGTTAGCTACCTGAGCAGGATCATCAACAGTTGACCCATCAATATCAAGTGGACCAATCTGATTCATCCCCTTCCTTCTAGAGTTTACATAAGTAAAGAACTCTTTGCTGTTTTTCTTTGCATCCCTTGCCAAGGATTTCTCGTAATCTGCCTTCGCCTGCCTAACCTCCTTTGTAACTTGGTTGCATATCAACTTGTATCTATCATAGGCTTCTGTGTCATGTGTTAATTTGTAAGTATCCCATGCATTTTTCTTCTCTGCCATATGCCTCATTAGTTCATCTGACATCCATTTTGGCCTAAACCTTGAACAATATTTCTTAGTTGGTATGTAAAGCCTAGTAGCTTCCAAGATAAGTTCTTTGAATGCTTTCCATTTTGAATTTGCTGTTGGTAACATCATCAGTTGGTCCCACTGTATAGAATTTAAATACTGTCTCAGTCCATCGTAGTCGCCTTTACGGAAGCAATAACCCTTCCCTTTACCCCTAATGGTAGTTACCTCTTTCAGTAAATCCCACTTCAGCACACTGTGATCACTGCCACCTAGTGGTTCATTTATCTGCAGATTCTTAATGCATGAAGAATCACTGCTGATAATCAAATCAAGAGTATTACTCCCTCTAGTTGCCTCCCGAACATGCTGATGTAGAAAACAATCATCCAATAAATTCACAAAAGCCCTGCTAGTGTGTGAGTAACCAGCCCCCAAATTCCAGTCAATATCTGGGAAATTAAAATCTCCCATTATAAGACTCTCTGATTTACTGGCCCACTCTATTTCCCTGTACAGTTCCTTATTATACTCATCAGAGTCATTAGGCCTATAGCACACTCCTACTCTCAATTTTGATCTCCCAATGCTTATGTCACACCAAACTGACTCAACACTGCACTGTCCAGCGATGTCGACTGGCTTCACTTCCTTGGTTTTTATGTGTTTCTTAACTAATAGTATAACCCCTCCCCCCTTCCTATCCTGTCTATCCTTTCTGTAGACGTTGTACTCCCCAAATTGCATTTCTGCATCCCTTATATCTGTACATCCCTTATATCCCTTATATCATTGTCAAGCCTTACATTTTAAGTGTGTGAAAAAATCTGGGATCATTTTATTTTACAGCGGAATATGGAAATTTCAGAAGGATTGATCAATGGTACAAGACTTATAGTTAAAGTTATGCATCAGAATTGTTTGCATCTAGAAATAATAACAGGAAAAGCTAAAAGAAAACAGATACTCTTACCACGTGTAGATTCGACTCCATCCGATTCGACTTTGTTGTTCTTGTTTAAAGGACGGCAGTTTCCTATTCGGTTGGCTTTTGCGATGACTATAAATAAAAGTCAAGGGCAAACGTTTGATAGAGTCGGAATTTCGCTTACTAACCCTGTATTAATTATGGCCAATTGAAGTTTCCTCAGATACAAGAAATGAGAAAGAATTCGACACAAACTGGATTACCTGCTCACAACTAAACACTGACTAAATTTCTTTAGGACAGCTAGAGAAAAACTGCTACCAATTGCGAAATTTTTGCAACAGGTACAGCTAGTTTTATAGTGTGATACTAATTGGCAGGCTATTAGACAGTATTTCAGTGCCCATTAATTGCCATTAGTTGCTATTTGTCAGCATAACTGACCTTTTATTTTTGTATTTTTATTTATTTTATTACACTTTGCTTTTTTCATATTTTCCTTGGTATTTCCTTCTCTTTCTTTCCTTTCCGACATATTCTTCCTCCTCTGCTCCCCATTCTCTGATCTTTGCCATGTGTGCCACCTTGTCTTGTTTTTGTGGATGTATAAAAGGCATACAACAGTCATAGTTAATAAGAACAATTACAGTCAAATTAAAAAACATATTGAACAGCATTTACCAGGACATTTAAAAGTTTGAAGGCTGTCTTGGTTATTGTACAAGAAATTTGTCTTATTCTATCAATTTTCTGTTGTAACAGGAATTACTAGAATAAAAAAGAGAGTCAACAAATATTAGAATATACTAATTGTTCTTGTTGTTTAGATTGGTTCAGATTTGACGTGGAAAAATTTTGGACTTATGCATTCCCCCATAGATATAAATGAGTGTCAAACGGACCCTACACTATCAGTGTAATAGCAGCCATGAAGGATGATTTTATTTATCATTTCAGCTGACGACCTCATATGGAATAATTTCAGTATTTTAATGCAGCAGATCTCTACATTTAAACATTAGCAAAGTGTTCAATGCATAGTTAATGAAACGAGATAGATTAATAAACAAATAGAAATAATGTTGCATAAGAAACTGAATTACAGAAAGTGTATTGCATAGTTGATATCAAAGCAATAATGTGATGTTCGGATCTCTAATTTTCTTAGAAATGTAATGTAATATTTTCTGTTGATTGTGTCTGACCTTGTGGAATCTAGTGAGTGCAAAGAATACCCAAGGAAATTTAAGTTGCAGTGGACATTTGTTTCTTTCATTTGTCTCCCTCCCATTGAACTTTCTTGGGTCTAGTGATGGATGCCATTCAATAGATTATTATTTCCATGCAGGTTAAAAACATGACATACTTCATTCCTTGCAATAATTCATTATAAAAATAAATGCCTCTTTTTCCATCTGGATAGAAACAAAGATACAGGTGCACTGGTGATCGTCTTTTTCACTGTCAGACAGAATTTGGAGTTCCTGACAGGATGCAGTTTTTCCTTCTCCAAATATTCTATCAGAATAGTATAAAATGTATCATAGCTGATGCTAACTGCACATGTAATCACTCACAAGTTAGCCTTCTTGTGACAGTATTCTGGATTTTTTTCAGTAATTCTTTCAGATGTGGTACATTGGGCCTTCCGGCTGGGGGGGGGGGTTCCTCTTCAACACTGGGTCTTGCTGTGAAACCATGATGAAATTATGTTTCCAGAAAGATATTGTATCTCTGTAAAGAAGAATATTGATTGACGAAATCTGTTGCAAAGATTGGTGGATTTCACATGCAGATTTACCTTGTGCTTTTTCAAATTTTTCACAAATGTTCTCTACTCTTCTTGATTAATTCTGTTCATATAGCTATTATTGTGTCACTGTTTTACATTTGTTGCTCGCAGCCTGCAACAGAGAAAGTGATATCAGTGAGTTTGTCAGTTTGTATTCCCTAATATTCAACAAAGTGCCATATAAACATATTTACATTACATATATTTTAGGAAATATTGAGGGCCGTGTAGAACTTATTGATTGTCCCTTGTATTACAGTTTAATTAGATTTTTTGTGCAATTAGAAGGGCCTGAAGATGTCCAAAGATATATCCAGATATAACTATTTGTTTACAAATTATTTTAAGTGTAAATATCAAAATTTACATTAAACTGATCCAGCTAAGAATGCAGTTTTGTGTTACCATTCATTTATACTTTTGGAGCATTTTCAAATAGAATTTTAAATGAATTCTATTTGAGAGGTGATTAATTTCTATGCCATATTGGGGTTGAAAGCTAGGTTCATCATTGTAATTCAGAAATAAAGAACTTATTGATCGTATGTGGGTGTTTATTAAGTTTTGAAAGTTACATATATTTAAATCTTATTTTTAGTTTTCTTGCCACTGTAATTGTGGTTTCTTGAGTTTTTGAATAATAGCACAATAGATTTTTTTTTTTTTTTTTTTAATTATGGTTAAACGTTTCTGTGAAATGCAGGAAAGTAGTAAGCATTTTTCAATATAAAAAGTTTTTTCGTGCAAAAACTTTTAATGATTGTTTTACATTTCTTTATACTTTTACTTTATTGTTGCACCGTTCTAACATTGCTAAGATTTCATTTTATAATGAATGGTTCATAGTGAACCAGAACTTCACATTGGAAAAAAAATTGTGCCAATGGCACCATCTCTAGTGGAATTCTGTTAAAAAGAACAATTTTAAAACTTACCTGACTGAATCACATGTGTAATTAATATGAACATTAAATTTGTATTACTTTCATTAATAATATCAATAGGACAAAAAGGCTGCTTTTTTATTATTATTATTTTTTTATATATAGTGATATTTAGAAGGGAAGTGTAGCAATCACAATGATGCAACATGAGACAACCCCAACTGTTAATTTTTTTATAAATAATTCGTAATAGTTTAAACTGCTGTAGCCAGCTAGAAAATCAAACTCATGTTTTTATAATTCTAAACCTAAACATGCCATATAAAAGAGGTAAATGCATTGCATTTACCAGTGTAGTTTGTTGTCTGCTGATCAATGTTAATATTTGTTTACTTTATTTATTTTAGATACCTGCAATGAGAAGACAGTCAGAACCCTCCTCAGAAAGTAGGTATAACCAAAATCACTGGTTAATTCAAGAAGCTGAAATGAGAAGAATAGCTGAATACAAAGAACGGCAAAAGGTGCCTCATGCTAGTGAACATAGAGCTTTTCACCAAATTCCATCCTATCAATCTCGTCCAGCACCACCTCATCCTCTCCCACGAGGTGGGCCAAAAAACTCTAGACCAGTGCACATGCCTCCACCTCAAAAGGCTTGCAGTTTTACATCACTCTCATATTCATATCCTAAAGATCAACAGTGGACTTGTGATAATCCAAAAACATCCAACAGAATGAATGTGAGTCAATCTAAAACAAACTTTGCTAGTTACAGGCAGGAACCGTTACCTCTTCCATCCACAAAATCTAGAATTGTACCTTTGCACCAAGAACAAGTGTTATCTGTTAGTGGTAGGAAAAGGTGTTCTCACTGTGGAAGTGAACTGGGTAAGTTTTAGTTAATTATTCATTTTTGTGATTTTATTTATTTTGTATACAGGGTACTATGTAATTATTGTTCCTCAGATGAAAACAAGTAAAAGTTCATGTAAACATAGATTCTTAACTCTTTCATTATTGAAATAAAAGTTTTGTGTGCAGCTGCAAATCTTCAGTGTATTGAATTTGCATGAAAATTCAGTAAACTGAAAATTGCAAGTGTTGTAATATAGTAGTTAACAACTCTGAGTAATGATCTCATTAAACAGTAGTTATAAATGTGGAATAATCTAAATTTTATTCTAAACATTGTTACTTTTCAGTACACAGTTTTTTTTTTTTTTTTTCCTTCAATTGTGAGTTGGCAATTGTTTTTCAGCCAGGAGTCCATGCATTGTTGCTTGGTTTGTAGGACATGAATGGCATGAAGTTTGTTATTATTTACAGCATCTCTCTTTTTGGGAGGGGTGGGGAACAGTATGACTGCAGACAGTTCGTTATTAAATTATATATATTACAAGAAGTATAAGAGATCTGCAGCTCCAGAAAGGTTGAGAACTATTTCTTTTTTTTTATACATTTGCTAAAATGTAAACATTCATACAATTAATTCAAAGAAAGCCTAAAGGATATCCAGCTATAAAATAACAGCTTTATACATAAAAATATCCTTGTAATCAAATCATTCCTAACCATAAAACATTTCTTACTCCTAACTTCTTTCTTGACTATGACTAAGGAAGATGGAGCCAGTCTGGACACTGAAGGACTACATCATTATTATGCACTACAGAGGGAGGACATCTGGAATGAATTTTTTTTGAAGTTGCTTAAAACTAGCATTTTCAGGGACCCTCACTACAGTTCAGTTCTTCTGTATGATCTCCTGCATGGAGATCGTAAACAGCAATTGTAGGTTTTGCAAAAAAGAAAACCTATGACATTGGTGGTAGTTCATCTTTTTTTTTGAAGACAAGTGTATTTATTCTAATAGAGTATTCTGCATTCTGTTGGCTACCTTACCAACCAGATATAAACTCATCATTTATATGTATGGCTACTTGAAAAGATATTAATGTGACAAATTATCACCAGGACTTATGAAGAAGTCAAGGTGCCTGTGATGGAGTACCTACTACTCTTTCTGTGAGCAAGTCATAGTGCTGCACCAAAGTGTATGTACAAGTATGTAGGAAAGAGGACACTCTAAATATGGAACTGTATCAAAGTGTGTGTGTGCATGTGCATGCGCACATTTAGATATATATCAATTTTATCAGTTCCCTTAAAACTCTGTATGTGGAATATTTTCTCACTTGCTGCCAATTTATCTATTTTATTTTATATATAAATTGTCATAATGCTATCTATAAATATGCCAGCCATTTCCTAAGAATGGTAGGAATGCTTTACATTCTTAGCCAAGGCTTTCCTTGGCTAAGAATGCAAAGAAAAGAAGTAAAGAATTCTTTGCATTCTTTTACTTCTTTACAACTAGAAGGAAAGGAAAGAAAAACATTGGCTCACTAGATATGAATGGCATAACTGTCGATCCTTTTAGCCTGCTGACAAACTGAATGTATCTACATTTTGCACTTACATGGGAAGAACTTTTTGGAATGGGAACACCAGAAGTACACCAAGGTATAACTGAGAGCTAATTGGTTTTGTGTTGAAGAGAAGTTGCTGAAGCTAAAAGTAAATAGGGCATGTGGAACCAAGGGTTCCACATGCTACAAAGTAATCCAGTTATATTAAAAGAAGCAGCAAAAGAGGTAAGCAAACCTTTGGCCATAATTATGTCATCCTTGGATTCAGGAGAGGTTCCTATAGATTGGAGGTGTGCAAATGTCTCTCCTGTGTACAAAGGGGAATCAAAGGGTGACATGAGAAATTATAGATTTGCAAGTTTGACTACCGTTCCAGGGAAAATAATGGAATCAATAGTCAAAGAAGTATTGCAGGATCATCTTAAGAAATTGAGTTATATGGATATCACAGCCTGTGTTCATTGAGAGGGGATTCTCTCTGATCACCATAGTAGCTAATCTGACCAAACAGATTAGCTGCTATGATGCAGTAAAACACATGCAAATGATCATTTTGATATTGTATTGTTAGATGACAGTAAAGCTTTTGACACTATTCCAGAGCGACTGTCATACAAATTGGAATGGTGAGCATTAAGGGAAGTTATTACTATAGGTAAAGTAATTGTTGAGTAGTACAAGGCAGAGGTTGGTTATAAATGATAACTGCTCTTCTAGAATTAATGTTATTAGTAGAGTCCCTCAGGGTTCAATGATGGGTCCCCTTGCTATTTACAATATTGAAAGGAATATCAAGCTTATTGTCTAAGTTTGCAAATTCTATAAAAGTTGACAGGATAGTTAATGAAAGTAATCAAGGCATGCTACTACAGCAAGAACTGAAAAAACTAGACGGACAGGCTGAGAAGTGGAAATTGCAGTTTAACATTGATAAATGCGAGGTACTGTATATGGGCAGGAATCCCAGAATAACATACCTACTAATTAGGTTGTTGAATGATATTGTAAAACTTAATGCAAGTGGAGAGTTTGAATAAATTTAAGGAAGAATTAGTTATATTATTAGAGGAGATGGACAGATAAGATGGGCAAGGTGGTTTTTTTCCCCTTCCCTCCAGGAAAAGTATAATATATATATATATATATATATATATATATATATATAGAGAGAGAGAGAGAGAGAGAGAGAGAGAGGGGGGGGAAGAATATAGAGAAAAGTTTCTAAGAATAAAAGATCTGCATACTTCAGCATATAAGTCAACTTTGAAGAACTAAGAACTGAAAAATCATAAAATTAAGGTGACTGTATGCTAAGTGTAAAGCCTTAAACTTGAATTCATAGCATATGCTCAGGATTACAAAGATGTGAATTCATACCAGTATATTTATTACATATGTATATTTTTACACAAATATACATTGTTGCTCATATTTTTAAACTGAAGAAATTGATTGCCTTCTTCATCAGTCAAAAAATTGCTCATGAAATTCATCAGGAACTATGTTTTTAGGTTTACTTTTTGAGGTCTTAAAACTTTCAAGATTGTCAGTTTCTTATAGTATGCTTGCTTTCATGTTAAAGCATTATTTATTTATAGAAAAATCAATTTGCAGTACATTACTAACCAGACAACAAGGAATAGCTTGGTTACATACTCAAAATTTCTCATGTACACATATACAGCATCAATGAGAGTGATGTCAAGAGGATCTGTGTCTCCCTCTTTCTTTACAGTTTAATCTTCAGTGTAATAAAATGTCACAATGTGAACTTTTAAAAGAAAGAACAGAAATAAATAAATTAAAAAGTAGACAGTGGTTTGTAATGTGGATTTTATTGTAATATAATACCACTACTTAAGATGCTAAAGATCATCCCAAAAAGAAAAGCAGAGTCAACTTATACGTTGAATATATGATTAGGCATGAATTTTCAAGGCTAAAAATAGAAGTAAACTTCTACACCAGAATATAGGGTAATGAAAATTTGCTTTGCTTAAGCTTAGGTTTTGGAATGAGCTTGCTAACTGTTAGTGAATATTTTACCTTTTCTAAATTGGAGCCATATAGATTTTTGGTTTTGTATAATAAATTTATAAGAAAAAAATAAAACTAAGAGGTCACAAAAGTTTGTTTTCTAATAATTAGAATATTTAGGAAATATTTTTTGTTCTTACAATTGCAATATTTATTTATTTAGGACGTGGGGCAGCAATGATAATTGAATCTCTTCAACTTGTGTATCATATCCATTGTTTCCGCTGTTGTGTTTGTCAAGCCCTCCTAGGTAATGGATCCTGTGGAACTGATGTTCGAGTTAGAAATAATAAACTTCACTGTCAGAATTGCTACAGCAATGATGAAGGTATATATATCTTGACTTGTGTATTATATTGTATAGCATGAATGTAACTAATTAACTGATAGCTCAATTTTCTTTCTTAAAATTATATATAGGTCATTAGTTATAACTTATTTATAACTGTTTTAATTGGGTGAGTTGACCAAACATGACAGTTTTTTTTGTCAGTCTTGACTCTATTTTTAATATATGCATTATGTTTCTGGAATACAAATCTGTTGAATGCTGAAATGATCAACCTATGTTTATCAGTGCAAGCCCCAAAGCTTCCCTCTCTACCTCTATTCATCTTTTGTGTGATTTTCAACAAGGAGACACAATATCTCCGAAATTGTTTACTGCTTCCCTTGAAGAAGCTTTCGCAAGATTGGACTGGTCGCAGAAAGGAGTCACTGTGAATGGAAAGTACCTAAACTATTTACGATTTGCAGATGACACTGATCATAAGCCACAATCCCAAAGAATTTGAAGAAAATCTTAATCAGTTATGCAGAGTTAGTGAGGATTTCGGACTAAAGGTGAATATGGCTAAAACAAAAGTAATGATGAACAAGAATGCCACAGAAAGGGATATAATCATTGAAGGAGCAGTAATTGAAAAGTTGGACTCATATACTTATCTGGGACAAGTCATTAGCTGTAATAATGATAAATAGCTGGAAGTCAAGAGAAGAATAAATTTTGGATGGATAGCATTCAGGAAATATAATCACATACTGAGGAGCAATATCCCAATTTGTCTGAAACGTAAAATAATGAACCAATGTATACTCCCCACCATGACTTATAGAAGTGAAACTTGAGCACTCACCAAAAGAATGGAAGAGAAGCTGAAATCCGCACAGCGAAGAATGGAGCTAATTATATTAGGAATCAGACTGTTAGATAAGAAGAGAAACACGTGGATTAGGCAACAAACACAAGTAAAGGACATTGTTATCAAAACTAAAGAACTGAAATGGTTTTTGGCTGGACACATAGTTTGCTCAAAAACATGATGACAGATGGACTAAGAAAATAACAAAATGGTACCAAGGAGGAGCTAAAAGAAAATCCAGAAGACAACAATGGAGATGGAAAGATGAAATTCATGAGTAAAAGGATGGCCATTGCACAAAACAGAAGGAACTGGAAAGTTGCTGGAGAGGCCTTCATCCTGCAGTGGATTGAAAATAGCTGATGATGATGATGATAGCTTAAATAAGTTCAGTGCGTTAAGTGCTTATAAATATTGAGATTCCAGCTGTTTAGGGATATATATGTTGGTGGTTCCCCTCATATTTCATTTTAAAAAGAAGTAGACTTGCATTTTGTACTTCAGGCTAATGTGATATTAATATACAGCTGGGAAATATTGTTTCAGTAAATGAGACACATTTGAATTTTAAGTATTTAGAAGATGACAAAAACATCCCTCCCTCTCAAAAAAAAAAAAAGGTGGGGGGGGAATACCTTGCTAGACCTCCACGTGTACAAGATCTATTTGTGCAAATTATTTTTAGATATCTGTTTTTTTTATATGCAGAGCTAAATACTAGTCATACTAATAACTATTGGTCCTTAATACTGAAAACCTGCCATGCTGTGTGGACATCTGGCATGCAGTTGAATGAGAAACAGTGCATTATGTACTTGCTTGGTCCACTGATTTATGCATGTTGAGTTTGACCTGCCGTGACATTAAAATTGTCATGGCAGGTCTAGTCACCATCGAGCATCCCTGTTGTAAGCACTTTTTCTTTTAACCCATATGTACTGTTTAAAATTGTTCTATTTAATTTCTGCACCTAGTAAAAATTGCAAAAGTACAACTATGCCCGGATCCATGAAGGAGTAAAGAAAGATGATGAGCTTGGAGAAGAAGCTTGAAATTATCTCATGGACTGAAGCTGGAGAAAGTGCATTGGCTATAGGAATTGCACTTGGAATCAACATATTGACACTGCGTGCCATTCATGCAAAGAAGGAAGGAAAACCATTAAATATATGCAAAAACTGTTGTTAATGCCTATGGAATTGCTTATTGATGACATGGATAGAAGATAACAATCAAAAAGAACACCATGGCTAATGAAAACATCATCAAGCAAAAGGCCATAAATATCTTACAGCACTTGCAAGTTTAAGTTTAAGAGGGTAGTGGCGAAGTCCTGGAGTTTTTGGCAAGTAAAGGATGGGTTGACAAGTTTTGTGATTGCTATAATATGCACAACATTGTTTAGTGGCAAAGCTGCAAGTACCCACCAGTCTGTTGCCAGCTGATATCCTGCTGATTGTTAAATTTAATCCAGAGGGTGGGGTTACTCACCAAAGCAGGTATTTAATGCAGACGAGATGGGTCTATACTGGAAGAGAATTCCAGCAAAGACCTTTATTTCTAAGGAAGAAACAAAGGCTCCAGGATTCAGGGTCTCCAAAGATTGGTTAACTTGGCTATTCTTTGGAACTACAGAAAGAGATTTTAAGTGCAAGCCCCTTTTAATTTATAAATCAGAAAATCCCAGAGTTGGAGGGTCAATAGCCAAGTGTGGATGATAGGGCAAATTTTTGACAACTGGTTCATAAAGGACTTTTGCCCAAAAGTTGAATGATATTATAATTGAATTTGCAATACAAGTTAATTGAAAATTTCCCAAGTCATTTGCAACACCTGGAAATTGTGAATGAAAACGTTGAAGTTGTGTTTTTGCCCCCAAACACTACTTTGATTCAGCTAGTGGAACAAGGCATCATTGCCATATTTAAAAAATTATATTTAAAGTATGTGAGGGCTTCATGTATACGAGGGTTACATTCTGGAGAATGGAACCCTTGTTTACATGACGGGTCTACTGTACTGAAATCCACGTTATACAAGCTGAGCATCATTTTGTTTTATTTTTGGTAGAACAGAATCTCGGGTCTGTATATTAGATGTGCATAATCAAACGATTAACAATTGAGAGATTTCAATAATTGAAATAAATGATTAGCAGTTACTGAATGCTGATCATTCTATTATATCATTCGAATGATATAATTGATTGAAAAATTTTGAATGATAATATGTCAGGTTTATTTAAATTTTATTTTTGGAAACAACTAATTATATTTTGACCTTTTTATATGTGCTAATGTGGATATTCTCCTCCCCCCAACATAAAAGATCTTGGGATGCAAAAATTTTCAATAGTTATTACTGTGTTTTTACATAGTAAAAACAGTAATAACTTTTTGTTTTAATTGTTAAAATTTTTCCTTTTTCTGTAAAAAAAAGTTTGTTATTGTTTGTTATTTGGTTTTTAGGAGTATTAGCAACTAAGGCCATATTTCTCTGGGATATGTGGTGGTCATTCCCTGACCTTTCCGCATCCTCCGTATTTGGTGGTGATGGGCTCGAACCCCAGTCTAATCAAGAAGTGTGTGCTACGCACTGCTGCTCCTTCCCACCTGGCTACGGAGGCACCTATAAAAAAAAAAGTAGATAAGAAAATACAAATTATATGCTTCCCTCCTCACACAGTTAACTATCCAGTTGAACCTTTGAATTTATTCAAACTGTCAGCCTCAAGTACCTGTGAGGGTAACTTGTTCCAGCAAACTGTTGCTGGCTAAAAGAAAACTTTCTACAATGTAATCTAAACCTAAACCCCTTAATTTGAATTTATGACTCCTAGTTCTGGAGTTCTTTATAACAGTGAGAATTTCACCTTCAGTTTACTAATCCCTCCCAGAGCTTTATAAACTTCAGTCAGGTTACCTCTGAGGTGCCTGGTTGCCAAGCTCTGTAGCCCGCACAGTTTTTCTTTATACGGTCTCCTTCTGACGATCTCGCCATTCAAGTTGTCTGTCTTTGGACCCTTTCAATAAGCTCAATGTCTTTTTTTTTTTTTTTTTCTATATAAAATCAAAAACAGTTTCAGGTGATTAAAAAAACCCATAAACAAAGCAAATTTCAAATTCTTCTTTATTGAGCTAGTCATGATTTATAAAACTCCATGCAGTATTTAAATGACACTGCTTCATTGTTCAATCCAAATAGTAATGTTGTGGTGATGAATAGTACTTAAAGGCCGGCAAATGTTTTACGGTTCATTATGATGGATTTATGTGTGGGGGAAATGAAAATTTATATAGGATAAGAAAATTATTGGAATGTTACTGTTTTTAATTTTACACATTCAATTTTTTTTACTGTTTACTTATAAAACTTATCTGCTTAATTTCCAGCTGGACTAAAATTTAGCCAAGTGTGAATTAAGATGGGTCCCATTAATAAAAGAAAGAACAAGAGAATGTTTGTCATTGTACTAAATATTTTCAAAGTGATTATGCTGTGGAAAGCTGCATGACATTATAAGTGTATAAAGATATGACCTTCAGAGCAGTGTGTATGTGTATAGTGAACAGAAGGTTTTATTATGTTCATATGTGATTTATCAATTTTAGTTTTATTTTGGTTATTAATTGTTATGCATTTAAATAACAGTTAGAGCCATATCCAAAGCAGGTGATCTATAGTTTATAATATTGCAGGTAGAGTTATAAGTGCAATTTAGAGAATGCATGAAGCACTTATTTCTTTAACTAAGGAATTAAGTGTATCTGCAAAGATAAAATATAGGCCATCCACAGATGTAATTATGTCAATAGCTATTATTTTAATGTAAATAAGACAAAAAATAATTAGCAAAAGATTAGCTTCTAGAACTGATATTCAGTAAATAACACTATTTTATTAGTAGTAGTTGTACATTTTTTCAAGAGGATGAAAAAAAGATATTCAATTCCTAACTGTTTTAAGATTCTGATTTATGGCTGATGCTGAACCTCAAAGTACAAGTTACAGAGAAGTGTATATAATTTATAAATTATTGTATGAAATCTTTTTTTTTTTTTTTGCTATGTTCTGTACTCTGTGATATTTTTTTTTATATGTCAAGCAAGTTTATTCTGACATTTAAAGTTTTGCTGTGATGGAATTATTAGGTTATCTGTGGAGAAAATATATGTAAATGTTGAAAATAATATATATTGATAAAATTGATGTAACTTCTATTTTGGAATATTTGAAAACAGAAGAGAATTGTGAGGCATGGGCTTCCACAAAGTATTAATTAAGACTTTATAAATTTGCCTAAATATCTCTAATATTGAAAAATGAATTGTTGATTTGTGAACATGAAATGGTATTGTATCTACATACAACGAAAGTTTAATTTTTAGGAAGCCATTTGTTTTCTGGTATTATTCTTAATATATATGATTATTGCATTTTTTGCATGAGACAGAGAGAAAATTATTCGTATGTTAAAAGAATGTTTATATTTTAAATGAATATTTTTTTTTATAAAATTCTAAATTATACCATTACCAGCTTTTGATTAAGACATACTAGAAATCTGTTATCGTCAAATAGTCTTAAAAGATTTGTTGACTTTATATCTTTAAAAAATTCACACCCAAACCAAATCTTTACTCTTTTGCTTCCACTTAATAAAATAATTAAGTTTAAAATAAGTTTTAAACTTTTAGATTCTATCTGAATTTTAAGAAATTGGTTTTATACTTATACTTCTGACACCATTTGTGACTTTACATCGCCAGTTTGTTTTACAAAATAAAGTTGGTTAATGTATGTTGTTATGTATCAGCATTTCAGAGTTATACAGTTAGGATTTTGTACATGATACAGTACATTATGTTAATATTTATATTAAATATTAATAATTATATTAAGTGGAGGTAAAGGTAGTTGCAAAATTAAAATACAAGCTCTTGCTTATGTTCACTTGAAGATATATAAGAATCTAAAACTGAAATTATTTCAGATGTGCTTCTTTAGAAATATTGTTATTAAAGTTTTTTGAGGCTCGGCAAACTTTAAAATTGCTGTTTAATAACACAGTGTAAAATTTCAGTGCAGGATGTGATGCCTCATTAGTCACCACATTTTGTGCACATTATTTTAATGAGGTTTCTAAAAAAACTTGAATATAAAGCCTCTAAATCTTTCACAAAGTATATAGTAAAAGAACCAAAAATTAAGATGGTTTAAAGTGAGGTAAGATCTATGCAAAAGCAGAAGTCCTAAGAATGATTGTAATTGCTCTTTTGGCATGTTTATTTTTTCACAGTATTTATTTCTAATGTAGATAAAACATGAATTGTATATGCTCACATTAATACCTTGCCATGTAAGAGAGCAACTTTTGTAGAAATAAAATCATAGTTTGTTTGTATGTTTATTTTTCAATTTACTTAGCTACAGAGTAGTTTAAAGTAACATTACTTCTGATAATGACAAGCAAAGCAAAGAAAAGCAGAATCATTATGCTGTTTAGTGTGATGTTTCCTACATATCATTCCATCCATTTTCAGACTCAGAGTGATTTACTGCTGTCACTTAATGGCAAGAACTTTTAAGTCTCTTCAGTGGTGGCTGAATTTCTCTGGGAAGAGCTATAGACTATTTCTCCCAGAAATTCAAGTCCTTTATCTCAGAAAACAGGCAAATCAATAATGACAATAAAATACACATAATTTGTAGATATGACATATTGATGCCTTGTGGCTTCATTGTTTTATGGGCTGTTTAAACAACCATAAGCAGTTACTTCATTTATGTGTGAAACTAACAGGTTACCTGTTCTTTACTCAAGTTTCTCCATTTACCTGTTTTCTTCCACAGTGTAGTGTACTTCCTGTATCATCATCATTCCAAATATGAATCTTATAGTGTTTGCACATATTCATTGTTTACTGTGTTTATCAGTTCTCACACATTGTTTATTTAAAAGTACATTGTCTGTAAAATAGTCTTATTTTTACAAATGTAAATTGATTCCCCCCTTTTAATTGACTTGTCACAGTAGTCTCCCCATTTTTTCATTCAATAACACTGGTCAACATGTAAAATGTTATGAAAATGAAAATACCCAATCTTGATTAATTTTATGCTGCTGAACACGAAATCACATTAAAATTTTGTCAATTGGCTCTTGTTTTCAAATTACAGTTGAGGGTCTCGTATTAGCGAGCTACTCTACATTATCAACTGCAACTCATGGCAACACTGCAGTTTCAGTACCACCACGCTCTTATCACTCGATCAGCAACTGTTACCTCATTTTGCATCATGTGATATGTTGTCACCTCAAATGAGTCTTCAACTCTGTTACAGAAATCCTTGTATCTTATCGTACCGATCACACTCTTATCACATGATCGCTAACTGTCACCTCGCTCTGCATCATATGATAAGTTGCCACCTCAAATGCGTCTTCAACTCTGTTGCAGTAATCCTCGAATACGGCTAGGTACTGGGTGATTTGTTCTCAGTTAACGGTTGTTCTCTGTGATTCCTACTTTTTTCCACAGTACTCGTGTTGTGTAAGATTAATACGCCCTGTAATTGTATGAATAGTCCGGATGACTTCTGTTATATATGTGAAGAAGTCACGTTAGCTTCAAAAAAGCATCCCTTAACTCAAGCCATAAAAAAGGCCTATTTCTTGAACTTTGGGTGTAAAGTAGTACACTGGTGGTGTGCAAAACTTAAGGACCAATGCTATTTCTAAGGGCTACAGCCACAAAATCAAATGAAATAGCCTGTGGCGATTTGCATAACTGGCTGTTCAGTAGAAAGCTGGTGCACATGCAAAAATTTGAATCGTGATGAGAGGGCTTACATACACAGATAAAAGCAGCAGTTCAGCGGTTAAGTGCAAATTACCGAATGGTGAGCACAATTGTTACTTATGTTCAATTGGTTTCATACAGTGCTGCAGACAAAGAAATGGCCAGTAGACAACATCTGGATAACTTTACCTGGGGTCAAATATTGGGAAGGTCGAAGTGTGACTGCAGAGTTCGGTATCGCCCATAGCATTGTCGGCCTTCAGAACAACGTACGGCTGTTCGAAGGACCAGTGGTGGTCATGCATGAAAAACAATGCTCTCCGATGGGCAGGTGTTAAAGGGAAACAGCGTACTGGCCGTTGGGCAAACGGTACACCTTTGTGGAGTCGCCTGGCCACAGTAAACCACGATATCCTGCATCCTGTCTAGCTGGTTTGCAATGGATTCCGCTGTCTGGTGTCGGTCCCTCTTGGCCTGTAGGAGTATATAGCGGCATTGGGCATTGTTTTTCGTAGATGCCATTTACAGTGGTGCATCGAACACAAGGACTGGACAGCAGTGCAATGGGGTAAGGTACTCTTTACTGATGAGAGCAGATTCAGTCTCAGCAGCGATTCTGCCCTCTCACCAGCTAATCTGGTGAGAGGGCACAAGGTATCACCCCGCAAACACCACTGAAAGGGATCGATATGGTGGTCGAGGTGTTCTCGTCTGGGGAGTTGTGTACGTCCATCTTGGATGGACGTACACAACTCCAGATACTGGAAGGCGGTACTGTAACTAGTGCATGCTACAGTACTGAGATAATCCTTCCCCGTGTGCATCTGTTCCGTGGAGCCAATGGCAGCTCAGAACAGATGCACGCAGGGAGGATTATGCTTTTGGAAAGTGAGGACGTTGTTTGTATGGATTGGCCTGCCCGTTCCGCCGATCTAATTCCCATCGAACACATGGGGTGCTCTGGGGAGATGCCTAGTGGCACGTTCACACCCACCAGAAAATGTTCAACCGTTGAAGAGGAATGGACAATGTTATAACAAGAACATATCAACAATAGACAGGTGGTACAAAGCCTGTATCGACATTAGGAGTGGCCATATCTCCTACTAAGGACCACCTATTCCCTTTATTCCATCTTTATCAGTGATGCATCTGTATCATGGCAGCCAGTGCTATGTTGCCATTTTTGAATAAAGTCCCTCCGTACCGTTTTGTTTCCATTATTGTGTCGGTGTTGTTTCCTTCATTGTTTCTGTACCTCACGAGGTTCCTTTGGTATGCTTTTCCCACATCCTATGAGAAACTACAGATGAAAATCTGACTGGTCCTTAAGTTTTACACACCAGTGTAGTAGTAGTAATAGAGGCATGTGATGCAAGAAAGCAAGCCAATGAGCTTATGTAGCATCAGCCAAAAAAAACCAATTTCACACAACCATTGAATTTATTTCCCCCCCCCCCCAGGTTCATAATATGAGCAAGCCGAAGAATCCCAATTTGCAGAACTTAAGCCTTTGTTGGTAAGAGAAACCTTTCGTTCCCTTCACCAATCTTGTTGCCCTTCTCTGTACATGCTCAAGCAACTCTACATTCTTCCTAAAATGAGGCCTCCACACATGTACACAGTACTCATGGCCTGACCATTGCCTTATACAAATGGATAATTACCTCCTTTTCCCTGCTAGCAAAATTCCTGTATATCATTGACAATACCCCATGACCTACTCTGGCAGCCTGTCTGCATTGCTCAGAAAACTTCATATCTGACAGCACAATCACTCCCAGGTCTTTTTTCATTTTCTACCACCCTAAGTGTAATACCACACGGTACGTTCCTGTGGGGTTACTTCTACCCATATGCAGTACTTTTCCTTTGTCAATATTAAACTTCATTTGCTACTTCTCAGCCCATCTACCCAAATTTTCTAGATCCTGTTGTAATAGCACACTGCCATTACTGTCATTAACCACCCTGCCAACCTTCGTAGCAGCTGCAAACTTCGACACTAAGCCTGATGCACCTTCACCAATATCATTGATAAATATACAAAACAACAGTGGGCCAACACCGAATCCTGTGGGACTCCATAGGGTTCGGTAGCAACCAGAATAAGAACTGTGCTCCACACATATGCTGCACTAACTGTTCATGAAAACTCAATGTTTGGCGAATCGAAAGGGATGTTTTATGCCTTTCGCAGTGCCCATGATATGGAGGTAGCCAACAAATCACGTCACAGACTTGTACTTCTGTATAGTGCCTCCTATTAGAAAAGGGATGACAATGAAGAAAAAGTGGACAGTGATGTACCCAATATATATACCATCTGCAATTCGTCCCTTGCCTCACAGTGAAGTACTACCTATTCCTGAACCACTTCCTTTCACATACCACCCAACGTGATATTCACTTCATATTTTGTAATCCATAATCAACAGCATGTGAAATGCAAACACTTATTTCAGGCTCCATGATTCAATAAATTAAACAATTGTAATATACTATCAGTGCTTTCATAATGCAGTTTACGTATTTTATGGATTTCAATAAAATTTTAAATATAACACACAATTGCAAATGCATCCACATCTATATGCAATAAATTAACCAAAGTTATTATAGTGGCATCATTATATTACATCTCATATTGTGAAAACCTTCACATGAGTTGCCTGTTTGGTTTTACTTCAAATAAGTAATACTTCCCCAATACAAAAGACTATTGTGACTTATTCTCAATGGATACCAACACCCAGATGGCTGTTTCAGAGCTATTTGTCCCATCGTCAATGGGTGGGTTGGCACCCTGATGGTATAACAACAATATGAGAGATGCCAAATAACTTGTCTGTAAACTTTTCCACAGTCTGAGGCTTTAGGCCCTGAATTTTTATTAAATATATAACACATATTTAACATTTTTGCTATTATTGATATAATAAGGAAATAGTAATATACAGGGTGTTTCAATTAAACGTTTCAGAACTTCTAAGAGGGGTAGGGTACATCCTGACAACTCGAAATCATATAGCAATGTGGGGTCGGAAATGCTTTCCTGAAGCGGTGTTGTACACAGAAGCACCATAAAGAAAAGAGACCATAAGTGAGAAATCGTTTTAATAATACATGAAAAGAAGCAAAAGGTACATGGATTAAAGTAAGTGTTCGAAGTTTCTTCCACGGGCTACAATGCACGCCTCACATCTCCGACGCATGGACATCCGAACATTCTGGAATACTCCAGGCGAATTTCGAATTTCTTCGGCAGCTACTGCGATTCTTGCAACCAGCTCCTCAGCATTGTCAACAGGGGTGTCATAAACTAGCGATTTCATATGACCGTGAAAATTCCTTCACAAGGGAAGGAATTTTCAACACGCATAACAACCATATCTGGGCGGTCGAGAACCCGCATGCAATACGACGTCGTGCAGCACAGATTCGATTTTCGGTCAATGTATGGGCCGGTATTATGGGAGATCACCTCATCGGACCTTACCTGTTACCGTGTCGTCTAACCGGACCTATCTACTTGATCTTTCTGCAGCAAGTATTGCCACAACTTTTGAGAGATGAACAGATTTCTGCCTCGACGCAACAGACAATGTGGTTCCAACACGATGGAGCCCCTGCCCATTATAGCGGAGATGTTCCGAACCACCTGGATGTCACATTTGGTCAACAGTGGATCGGACGTGGTGGTCCCGTGCGTTGGCCTGCTCGGTCACCCGACCTATCATGTCTTGATTTTTATTTCTGGGGTCATATGAAATCGCTAGTTTATGACACCCCTGTTGACAATGCTGAGGAGCTGGTTGCAAGAATCGCAGTAGCTGCCGAAGAAATTCGCCTGGAGTATTCCAGAATGTTCGGATGTCCATGCGTCGGAGATGTGAGGCGTGCATTGTAGCCCGTGGAAGAAACTTCGAACACTTACTTTAATCCATGTACCTTTTGCTTCTTTTCATGTATTATTAAAACGATTTCTCACTTAAGGTCTCTTTTCTTTATGGTGCTTCTGTGTACAACACCGCTTCAGGAAAGCATTTCCGACCCCACATTGCTATATGATTTCGAGTTGTCAGGATGTACCCTACCCCTCTTAAAAGTTCTGAAACGTTTAACTGAAACACCCTGTATAGTTTGAAAACTGAAACAACTAAAAAAAAAGAGGAAATAGCAGTGAACATTATGCACGAACACAGAACATTTCATTTTTTTGCACATCTGCCTTATTGCCCATTCATTTCTTCATTCAGCACATGGTGAAAAATATAATATCCAGTACTTCAGCTAAGCATAGATAGTTTATCTGATATGTATTAAAATAAATGATTACTGAATGAAATTTATATACAAAGTTGTCATTTTTATGATTTTTTTAATTTTCAAAAAATTTTGAAAAAACTTGCTCCTCAGATTGCCCATGCAATACTTTTAACTTTTTTTCATGAAAAAGGTTAAAGACCTTTTTGATCTCAGATAGAGGGAGTAGAGTATTTCTCTATTAATTATTCTGTGTTTGCATGTTTTTTTTTTTTTTTTTTCCAGCCTGCACAACATGAATATCAGCCAATAAACACCACTTGTAGATGATGATGCTCCACAAATTTTCCAAGAAGAATAAAAAAATTCTTCTTTGGAAAGGAGAGACTGGTACTATACTTTTGCGCAGAAATATATATTTATCCAACTCAAAGTTAGTTTCTTTTCAGTGACCCTTTAGTCTGCTTACTGATGCAGTACTTTTGCCAATATAGTAATATAAAAATACATGTACATGATATATATTAAAAATTTTCATGCATTTTTATGTGATTAACTGCTAATAAAGAAGAACTGAACCAAGACAGTTTTTAGTTATCAATAAAACTCTGTTTAATTATTCAACCTACACAAAATTCACTCGTAAATACAAAATGTAAAGATAATCATTTCAAACAAATACAGAAGTTTCAATATCCTAATATGTAATATTTCATACATGAGAAGAAATTTAAAAAGTGGTCATGATAAAATCCTGAAAATAATCAGACAACAAAATATTGAATATGCTTTTTCTGATGAAATTATTGTCAAAAATATGGTTCTAAATCATATTCAATTATGCTTAAAATGACAATTTTTTAATGCATTTGTACAAATGCCCACAAAAGATTTTTTGGTGGTTTAGGAATATAACTTAAATTGTTGAATACTCATAAAAAAAGTATTTTGTATATTTTATTGTTTTTTTATAAATTCTAAGTTGCACAACTGCTCCCTCTTGATTTCCCTCATCAACTTTTAGGAACACTGGAATAATCAGTTTACTGGATAGACCAGTAAACTGCTTATTCCAGTATACGTGAATGCTTCATGTTTATGATCATGAAGTATGACAAAATGCAGTAGTCATTTCATCTTGTGAAATTACTGGAAAATGAAAGTAGTTCAGTCAGAACATTATGTGCACCATTTCCTTATTTCATAACTTATTTGCAGGCAATACATTTGATTGTAATACAAAGTTGTTTTCAGGGGTATGTCTCCTTGGGTTGGATGTTGTGTTTGCACTGTTGGGTGAGCACTGCTTTGTCTTTTCTTATACTGTACTTTTATTTTGAATATTTGGTGACTTGGTAAAAAAGGAGGAGAACTGCACCTGCCAAGTTCAACCTTAACTACAGCAAGAATTTGTAGTATTTGATATGTGGGTTAGTGTTTTCTTTTTTCACAAGTCTCAGTGATGTTACCACATTGGTCCTTACAGTAAAATAATTTTTTTTTTAAATTCCTTGAATGTTTATTTGGATTAGTCAAACTAAATTTTGAATAGTTGAATTATGCTACAAAAATAATGCCTCCAACTATAGTATACAATGGAGGAAAAAAATTCTATATATATATATATATATAATTTTTTTTTTTTAATGAAAACCCCAAACATGAAAGGTATTGAACATATAGCTTCTTTATATTCTATAGTTTCTTTCACATGTATTTCTTGAAAAGAAATACATGTGAAAGAAACTTATTCCAGAAAATGGAAGTTGAAGGGATAACTGAAGAAGAAAGGTTAGTTCTGTGAGTTTGGAGTTGGACAATAAATGCATGCTGACTGGTTGCATTGCATGTTCAGATTGGTTTGGAAGGGGGGGGAGAATTATAGAAGCCAATTCAAAAGAACAGTACTCATTGAAACATAGAAAAGGCATGCAGCAGAAACAGAATGTCTATGAGACAGGGTGGAGAGACTTTTTAAGAGAGGTAATTAATTAACCTGACTGCCCTCTTTTGAATGGGGGGTCTAGAAGCCTGAGAGAGTTTTCTAGGGGGGACACCACCTCAATGTGGGAACAATATTCCATGGTAGGGTGATATGTGTGTGTGTTTTTCTAACATTGTTTAAAATTTTCAGAATACAATAGTTCATTTCAGATTTTGTGCCAATTCCGAGATTAGATGATAGCCAACTATACATGTGTGAGTCGGTACATGTGAGTGAAAAATAATACAAGCCAATAAAATTTAATATGGAAGTACACTTTTATGGTGCAACAATGTGTAAACAGGGTAAAGTATGCCATTTCTGAAATATGCAGGCTAGCTCATGCATGCCTGAAAATGTCCGGCAGGAAACACTCATAATGAAGCTCACTCTTCCAAAAAAGCATTTGATAACTCAAAAGGACTGCTGCTCTCAAGGCCCAGTTAACAATTTCACAACCAATTTAAATGACCCTTCTCTGCAATGATGTTGGGGGGTCATGGATCAGGGGGTTCTTAAATTGATATATTAATGCTAGGTTTTTCAAGTGTTAGCAGATAATTTAGATCTTTAAGCAGTCATAAATTTCTTTCAGTTTTATTTATAAAATTAGTTCATGTATCTACACCTTAATTGATCCATTCATTTTAAAAGGTACATGCAATGAAGTGGACACTCATAGACAATCAGTGTGCAGTAACCTTGAATTCATCATATATTTCTCCAGCCTCTTACAAATCAGAAATCATGGGCCATCTTGTATAAGGATTATTCCCCCCCTCCTGTACTTACAGGATACAGTTTGCAGTGGCTATTGTCTTCCTGTGTTTCGTCTTGGCTGTTACAACCAGATAATGGGCACTGTTAGTTTTATGACCTTCGGTTGAACTGTATCTCTTCAAAATACAGTTCTGGTTACTTATCTTAACAATCTTGATATCACATTTGGGTTGTGATTCAGAACTTTTCTAGGTCACCTGTGATTGGCCTGTTTGCATCCTGTCAATTCACTTTACTGTAATGAAAGATTCTGTGTACATGATCCTATACACAGAATCTTGTGGATTCTGTGTACAGGATCATGAAGTACTGCTCAGAGGTTGTTGGTAGTAGTGCACATTCAGACTGCTTTCTGTTTAAAACCACCTGTATTTGCAAATAAGAATGCTGTGCATGTGTTTGTCTGCATCATCTGTGTTACTTGATCCATGCATAATTTCAGTTTGATTTATTTCCAAAGAGTAAGCTTGCAAATTTGATATAACCAAAGGACAACTTTTGTCCACTGCTGCATAAAGGAGTCCAATAGATTCATTTTTAAATATACTGTCAAGAACCATTGAAGGTACCATGTGGTTTTTATACTGTTGAGAATAGATATGTGTTAAAAATAAATAGTCCCCCCCCACTTGACTTACACTGATCGGTGAACTTCAGTATGTTTTGACATAAATGCTACTTTTATTTTCTAGCAGTGTTCAAGTCCAGGAAGAAAATAGTTACATTGGAATTTAAAGTTAAAAAATATCTGACCAGTCTTAAAAATTTTAATCCTTTTGTGGACAGATTACTGTCACTTACCCAGGGCACATGACCATATTTAAATCATATTTCATATGTTGCAGATTATAACTATGGTTCATGTATAGCCAGTGACTTATACAAAACCCTGTGTAACTTTTTTTCAACAAATCAAATTTCAGTGAGAAAATTTGTGTGCTGTATAAATAAGTATTTATTATTATTATTATTATTAGCCAATATGGTGCAAGGAAGCCTGAGGCTTTTGCTGCACCAGCCAAAAAAAAAAAAAAAAAATTGAGGATTTGTTTGTTTGTTATTTGGTTTTTAGGAGCATTAGCAACTAAGGCCATATTGCTCCGGGAATGTGCGGTGGTCATTCCCTGACCTTTCCGCATCCTCTATATTTGGTGGTCACGGGCCCAAACCCTGGTCTAATCAAGAAGCGTGTGTATTGCACTGCTGCTCCTGCCCACCTCGAGGAGTTACCCTATAGTTACCCTTGAGAGAGAGAGAGAGAGAGTCAGAAATAGAAGGGAATCGCAAAGAATGAGAAGAACGATGATATCCATCTCAGGACCCTGGGTATGCCAAGCCCATACTCACCAGATGTGAGCCCCTAGGTATGTTTTTGCATTAGTACTGGCAAATGATACAAGAAAGCAAGCTTATAATGGTATTAGCCCAGAAGAAAAAAAAAAAAAAAACCAGATGGAAGGCAACCTTCCATCTGTTTTTTTTTTTCTATTCTATAACCATCCTTCCTCAATTTCAATTTATGACCCTCATTTGTATTATGTGACCAAGACGCAGATGCCACCAGCATTGAGCTTACTCAATGCATTCAAAGCTTTAAACACCTCAATCATATCTTCTCACAGGTACCTAGCCTCCAAATCCTGCAATTTGCAGGCCCAAACCCTTTCTTGCACTTTTTTGTTCTCCTCAATGATCTTGTTGCTTTTCTCTGCACCTGTTCCAATAGATCAACGTCATTTTGCATATGAGGCTTCCAGATTTGTATGCAGTACTCAAGATATGTCCTAACCATTGCTTCACATAACAGGATAATCACCTTATATCTACTGGAAAAATTCCTGTATATCACTGACAAAACCCCACGAGCTGTCCTAACTGCCTATCTGAACTGCTTAGAGAATTTCATATCCCACTGCACAATTACTTCCAGGTACTTTTCATTCTCCACTACTCTAAGTGCAGTACCATACAGTTGATATGTTATTCAGGGATTAATGCAGCAGTACCTTGCATTTGTCAATTGCCACTTCTCAGCCCATCTGTCTTAATTTTTTTAATTTTTTGCAGTAGCATATCCTAATTACTATCATTAATTTCCCTGCCAACATTCATATCTGCAAACTTAGACATTAAGCATTATGCCTTCATCAATATCATTAATAAATACTGAAAACAACTGGGCAGAGCACTGAACCCTGGGGAACTCAAGAACGGTGGTTTCCATTGATAAACACTCGTCCTCTCCCACTCAACCATCCCTATATCCATAGCAGTAATTTTCCCCTAATGCTCCATTGCTCTAATTTGTACAGCAGTCTTTTATGTGGAACGTTATCAAAAGCTTTCCTGCAATCTGTGTATGATGGGGAAAATTATTTTTTGCATCCAGTTCCTTTGTTACAGCATTATAGTATCCACTCAGATTGATCAGACAAGATCAATCCTTACCAAATTCAAGCTGTGACTGCATTCCTGTCTAGATGATACCCTGTATTCCTTCTTTAATCAGTGATTCTACAATCTTCCCTGGAAAAGAAGTCAAGCTAACAGGTCTGTAATTGCTCACGTCACCCTTTGATCCACTTTTGTGGATTGGAGATATAGTTACACAGCTCCAGACCATAGGGATCTCCCCTAAATCCAAGGATGCTCTCATAATTATGTCTAAAAGTTTGTTCCTCTTTTGCTGCTTCCCTTAATATAACCAGATAGATCCCATTCACTTCCTTTCAGTTATCACAAAATCATTTAGCTGCCTGTTAGAATTTGATATACTTCTGACATTCCTATCCCTAAAATATTCCTCATCTGTAAATGTAGACATAAAATATCTATTTAGTTTGTCAGAAAACCTGAACAGGATCATGAATACTTAAACCATTCATATCTAGTGGACCAACCTGATTCATTCCCTTCTCTCTATTATTTTCACATAAGCAAAGAAGTCTTTGCTACTTTTATTTGCATTCTTTGCCAGATACTTCTCATAATTTGCCTTAGCTTGCCTAACCACTGACTTGATTGCAGACTAGCTTGTATCTATTATAGGCTTCTCTATAGTAGATAATTTAAATGCATCTCATGCAATTTTCTTCTTTGCCATGCATCTCATCAGTTCATCTGAATCCATTTAGGTCTAAGCCTTGATCAGTATTTCTTAGTTGGTAAAAAAAAAAAAGCTTGGTAGTTTCTATAATTACAGCCCCGAATGCTTCCCATTTAGAATTCACTGTTGATAACACTATCAGTTGGGCCCACTGAATAGATTATAAAAACTGTCCGGAGCACTGCAGTCACTTTTGTGAAAGCAAAAGTTCTTCCCTTTGCCCTTGGCAGTAGTTACATATTTAAGTTCACCCATATCAGTACACTGTGATCACTATCACTTATTGGTTCTTTTATCTGCAGATTCTTAATGCATGAAGAGCTGCTGCTGATAATCAGATCAAGTACTGCATTCTCTCACTGCCTCTCAAACATGCTGTTGTAGAAAACAGTCATCCAATAAAACCATAAAAGCCTTGTGTGCTATTGTGTGAATGACCAACCCACAATCAACATCTAGAAAATTAACCCCCCACCTGCCATTATAAGACAATATGATTTACTGGCCTGCTCCATTTGTCTGTACAGTTGATCGTTATACTCATCACAGTTGTTAAGCCTATAACACTCCTGCTCTCATTTTTGTTTTTCCCTGCTTATGTCACGTCAAACTGACTCAACATTGCATTGGCCAGCCATGTCGTCTGGGCACATTGCCTTAGATCTTATATACTTCTAAGAGCATAACTCCTTTCCCCTCTTGTCTTGTCTGTCCTTTCTGTACACATTGTATGGCCCATATTAAAATTCTGCACTCCGTATGTCTGAGTAACACCTCATCTCTGATATATTCCGTAGAATGTCCACATATGATGACTTAACCAGTACCTCATCAAATTTATTTACTATGCTCCCATCATTAGTATACATATGTAACTGCTTTTACTTTTAGTAACCTCTAACACAGTCCATTTAGTTGCTTGTTCCATGATGACCCCTCCCCCAGTAGTCCTTTAAATCTCCATCTTGCTTACCAGGCTGCTGAACATCCCAGTAGAAGTGCAGAATCACTTACACCTCTGCCTGTGGCTGCTGTTAACACTTTTACTGCTGGCTTTTTGCTACAACCGTTTTGAGGGGATTGAGTCAATCTGGATTGGAAAGGGCAGAAACATTTTTGGGCTTTTTTCTCACTAGGACTGACTTAATCAGCCTCCAGTGAAGATTGCTTGACAAAATTATCAGGTTTTTCTTCTGCCAAATTGGAAGAAAAAGTTCTAAAAATAGGATGGTTTCCCTCCAAGTAGATTAACTGAATCCTTATTTGTGTTCATGGAGCAGTGAAAGTATTAATCTGGTAGTCTGAGTATCCTCTTCAGGACACTGCTTGATAGCAGCATCAGCAGTGGCGTAGCCACCATGTAGGCAGGCAAGGCAATTGCCTCCTACATTAGGGGGCCCCGGCATCTTTGGCTGTCTCCTGTTTTTGCAATTTTCATTAATTAAGTAGGGGTCCAAATATGTTCTTTGCCTCTGGGCCCGAAAAAGGGTAGCTATGCTAGTGAGCATCAGCAAGTATTCTTGCACCCCTTCTATTAAGTGTATACCATCCCTGTAAAATCTCTTATTAACAAGCATAGACCAGTGGATCTGGCATGGAGCCAGATCCACTGGTCTATGCTTGTCTTTGCCAGATCCTACTCACCAGTATTGTGAGTAGGCAGGTATAACAGCATAAAAAAATTGTTCTGTTTAGCACATAAAAGCAGAATGTGCTTACAGAATAATTTTGGGTAAGTGTGGGGGGGTGTCTAACTCCACTCATCTCCTGAATATACCCTTGTACACATCAAACAATTACACATCAAAGAACCACTTGAGACAATGGAAACAATATTGCCACTCTTGGTTATGTAACAGCATTTCATTAGCATGTATTAGCTCAGCATTCATTAAACTTGAAGCTAGTCCCAAAGGCAGGTCTAAAAATAAATCAAAGAACAAGCAATCTAATGGCAAGTAATTATTCAGACAAACAACGATAAAAAAATTACAACTGCATTTTGCATTATTGGGAGTGCACTTTATGGTGTACTCACAATAATGTACAATATAATACTGCAAAATTAATAACACACTGGAAATTTATATTAAAATCCTGAATTTCTGTTAAATATTGGCCTACACTGAAGCATGATAATTAGGGTAAGTGGGTTGTTCCATATAATAAAACAGTCCTTATAGTACCCATTTAAAAGATAAGTATGCTAAACACCAAAAGAGGAGCTTTCAAAAAGCAAGACAGTGTAGTTAAAAATATAATTATTTATAGGCATTATTAAACTCTGAGCATTGAGAGCCAGCACTAGCCCCAGAATCTCACTGGGTATACTTTTCCCCTCCAATTCAGTTTTATCCTTGGAATCTGGTTTCATATAATGTCCACATCTGGGTCAGCTGACTTGCCTACCTTTTCCCGCCACTTCTCAATACCCCTGATTAAGTTGCATTTTATGCAGTTTTAATGGGCTTCTGTTCCTCTTATATGAGTATCATTAAAATACAAAGAAAATAATGTTTTACCTTGGCTAGTATCTAGCTTATCGGCCAAGGTAAAATATGTTCTTTTCAATAGGCAATTCAGTAAGTTGGAATAATGTGAAATTCACACTCCTTCATTTTAAAAGGTGCAGGTGAAAATGTATCTTCTTTGTTTAATATTAGGACTCTTTACAATACAGTGATAATGTCTTCCATAACTGCCGATAAAAAGTTATCTATGTAGATATAAAATTTCCTTGTGTGTGTGAAATATTTAGCATATTTAACAATGTATCTAATTTTCTACAACAAATTCAAAATATCCACTGATTATTCTTCAGATACTGCTGCTTTCCCAACTGCTTATGCTGGCTCGTTCTTCTGGTCTTGGGGTGAGGGCCTTACAGAGATTTGCTTTTATTTGGCAATGACCCTCACTATTGGCCACAAATAATAATCCATTTTCACATGTACATACTTGATATACTTGTCTGAAGCTACTGTCTCGTGGGTACGACCAAGACGTTTGTAGATTTTTCATTTCTAACTTTGTAGTATCCAGTGTGAGCTACAAATAAAGGGATATTATAGAAAAAATAACAAGATGAATTGCATGAAGTAATCATATACCAATTAAAAAATGCACACACATAAATTTAATGGAATTCATTCATTTTGAAAATCAATAATAATCAGCTCTTTCAAGAAACCAATAGCAAATTCTGTTGATTAAAAATGGAAACTTCAAATATACTGTCATATCAATTTATTAAAGAACCTGGCATGCTTATATATGTACACCTCAATCATATGTAAAAAAAAATAGCCTGTGGCATGCTGGATCATGTAGCATAACAGAGTTGATGGAGTTGTAAAAAGTATAACAGTAGCGTAGGAAAAACAGCCAACATCAGCAAACTCACTAAAAGCATGATCATAGGCACTCGTGCAGTGGGAATATCATTATGAGCTGGAGTGGAGTTCACCTAAGTTATCAGTACATACATTGTTTAGGCTCTTCAATGAGTGACCAGTATGGGGAAAAATTCAATGAAAAGAGGCTGGTCAGAACAAAATACTCCACAACTGGGACTATAGATATTTGGCCTGCTATGTGTGCAAAAATCAAAAGGCAATGCTGACAATCACCAAAACTGCCAACACCAGATGCCAGGCAGGAATCCAGTTTCCAGCACATTATTCAGGGAACTAAGAACAATGGAGCTATGTAGCTGAATGGCAACTTGCAAGCTTCTCTCGAGACAGAAGATGGCTGACAAACAAGTCATATGGTCAGGGTAACCATGGTTCACAATTTTTATCACTAACAGATGCATGCCCACTGTTCAGGCTGCTTTGGACATTTCTGTGTGGGAATGTTTTTGTGGTTTGCCATCATAGATCCTCTTGTTATTCTGGAGGGTTTGTGGCTTGGAAGTTTGTATAAACCATTATATATATATATATCCACCCTCTAATACAATACCACAGCCTACAGGGAGTGACTTCCACAGGAATGGTATACAGAACATTCAAGTGATATGCAAAATCTGCCATAAACCATGTACTTGTTAGATATGATTTCCATTGAGGATAATCTGAAACAATGTCTCATTAGGCCTTAGCAACCAACAAATCTGATGGATTTAAAAGTTGAATAAGATTGGAATACCATTACCAGAGGCACCTGTGCACATCTAGTTGAAGTCATACCATGCATGATTATTGCTGTTGTTGATCATGCTAAAGATGGACATATGCAATTAGGTACATTCGTTAATATACATGTACTGTATTCATATTTTTGTTTGTTTTTAGGTGCATCAGTGACTTAGACCATACTGCACCATTATGTATTATGTCTGTGTAAGTGTGTGTTCTTGGGTCAATTTCATGTTATGCAGGCTGAAAACCTGGAATAACCCAGAGGGAACCATACTCCTCTGCCTGAAATCAACGAACATCCTTGATTGAAGAAGTCTTTAGAAATTCCTCTGGTCACTGATGGGATTCAAACCCATACCCATCCAAATGAGTGACAAGTGGGAAAACCACTATACTGTCACAGAGGACAATTATTAGTAGGCAGTGTATTATGTCATGTGGTGTGAAGTTATGTTATAATAGACACAATACAGTTCAATGCCAAGTCCATGTAAGTTATTTTAGAAATGTATAGCATCTATCACAGATCCGTAGTGAAACAGGGCAATTACCTAGAGGACTGCAAGGCTGTTCTAGAAGTGTGGGAGTGAGAAACAGGATCAGCTATTGTGCTGAAATGATTATTATTTTTTTATTATTATTATTATTAATTTACCATAGTGAGGTTAATGGTGTAATAATTGTAATGTTTGTGGAAGCTTGTTTTATACTCCTAAAAGTAGTTAAATCTTATTAGGAGCCACATATCCCCAAATCAACTTGTGTACTTGCTACTGTTCCTATGCTTACTTCAGTTTCTTATTCTGTTCAAAGTAACGGGGAAAATACTTTTATCCTTGAACTAATTTTATTTTCACTTGGATCATAAATTAGACCTGTGTCTTGGATATCACAATTTATTGCATTTTATGCAGTACAAATTATAAATGGGTTCTCTCTCAAAAGCTTGTTTGTTAAATTTATTGTTCTGAATGCATTTTCACCATAGAAAAATTTTATAAATAATGGTTAGGTTGTCAGAGTAGCCCAGAAAAGTCTGTTAAATCCATAATATAAAATCAGGGCCCATTTAAGCACTACCAGACCTAACCAAATTTTGTGGGGCCCTACTGTAGCTAGGGCTCAGGGCTACAGCTGCCATAAATGAGTCCTAGCTAAAATACTACACTACATTTGTAATGCAAAATTTAATAGAAATATATATTTAGAAATAGCAGAATTGCATTTAACCAAACAAGAAGCCTAAAAATTAAAAAACAAATACTGTATATGCACTGTTATAAACACAGTTTTTTTTTATTTCCATAAATGTGATGCAGGTAGAAATTTCATCTGAGCCATGAAAATTCTTACTACTGCTCCAAAGACAAATCGCAATAATTATTTTATAACATGAGCGAGTTAATAACCCATTAATAAATGTTATTTAACAATAATGAAACCTCTCAGAAAATATGAATGGCAGAGATGCAGTGGGAAAACTACCATACTGGCAGGTCTGCCATCATAGTCCTCACCACCGGAAGAATCAGGAGGCCCGACATCTAGTTTGGTATGGCTGTTAAAGATCATGTGGTGACTAATCAGAAATCTAGCAGGGGGAGAGAGAGACTATAATTTATAGTTTTTTTTTCTGCACAAACTGAACTTTTCTGCCAGCACTTGTCTCTTCTTGCTCCACCCCTCACAGATGACTGTTTTTGGTAAAATTGCTATTATGCATTACAAACTTGTGTGCCTACTGGCCAGATGTAAACGTATCAATAAATTTAATTATAGTATGATTGTGTTCTTTAAATACTTTTAACTTGAAACCCTCTATTTATATAATACATCTAACATACAAAGGTGAAAGTTACCGATATAAAAGATTATACGTTCAGTGATCACTGAATTATGACCAACTCATCCATAATGGACTTTGCCACAGCTTGAGTATAAAAAGCTGAACAGCTTCGTATGCTAAAGCGGTGACAATTTTCATCTGGTTGCGAGTCAAAGTGATAAATATGCATAGCAGAGATGCAGTGGGGAAACTACCATATTGGCAGGTCTGCCATCACAGCCTCACCCCCACCACAGAGTCAGGAGGCCCGACAGCTAGTTTGGTATGGCTGTTAAAGATCACGTGGAGACTAAGTTATGGGATAAGAAAAGGTGTCACGGAGTTTCAAAAGGGCATGATTATGAGATCTCATGTGTTGGGTGCTTCCATATCAGAAATGGCACGTTGTGTCAGTTGCTCAAGGCTCACTGTAGTTAAGGTGTATGAAGGATGCCGTTGAACTGATCTAACTACCTCCCACCAACAGAACTGAAAAGGATTATGCAAGGATGTTCACTGTGAAAGAAGGGTGCAGCACATTGTAGGGATTCAACAGCACATCACTGTGCAACAGTTGATATTACAATACAATATGGGAAATGCAAGAACAATCTCCCAAATTACAATGTGCCACACACTCAGATGTATCGGGTCTCACAGCAGACAACCCAAAAAGACACCCTTTCCTCACTGCTGATCATCGCTGACAGCGAATGCTGTGGTATCAACATGCAGGTTGGACACTGGAGAACTGGAAATGAGTGTGCTGATTGGATAAGTCCAAATACCTGGTGTAACATACTGATAGATGCCTTCATGTGTGGCTCAAGCAACGGCAGCCTATGAACTCATCGTGCATGGTGATCGCTATCTAGGCAAGTGGTAATGGTTGCAAAATATGGGGCATATTTTGGTGGAAAGAACTAGGACCCTTGATGCATATGGACCCATCATGCATGGTGATTGCTATCTAGGCAAGTGGAAATGGTTGCTAAATATGGGACATATTTTGCTGGCAAGAACTAGGACCCTTGATGCATATGGACCAACGTTTCACAGGTGAGGTCTACCAACAGCTCTTAGGGAGACCATGTGTGCACTGTGGTCGTGTTGCATTTTTTCCCTTGGAAGATCCTGGATAGTAACAGAATCTTCCAAGACAATAATGCACTGTATCATCAGGCCCACACTGTGCTCGAGTGGTGAAAGCGCAGAATTAAACAATAATCAATAGTTAAAATTGCCTATGTCTCCCACCACGACCAGACGACGACTTAAAAACTGCCAGGATAGCAGTATTCTGCGCCCTTACAGAAACCCGATATGACAAAACCGGATTGACCTGGATAACCCCCCCCCCCCCCCAAGGCTATCCTGTGTAGGAACCTGGGGCCCACAGGTTCCTACACAGGATAGGAACCTGGGGCCCACACCAAATAAGTAACCACATGGGGGGGGGGGGGTGCAGGCAGCCAGGGAAACAAATTAGCTGAAAAATATCAGTAAGCTAGTAGCAAGGGGATGCAATGTAGAATGAGAATGAAAGACACAATGAATAGGCTGGACACTTGAGTGAAAGAATGAATTAGGAATTATAGTAAAAGGGAATAAATATCAGTTTTGGTAAAAGAAAGAAAGAGTGACCCAGCACGACGGAACGAGAGAGTGGATGAATATTATGGTGAATGGGAATGAGTGGAAGAGCAAATGTAATTGACCGAAAGAATACAAAGTTAATAATAACTTACATTACTTTATATATACTAACAACACAAACACTAGCACTGTATTCTCCCCTGGCCTGCAAAAACTTGCAGCTAGGCCTGCACCACAACTGAAGAATAACAGTAAGTTGAGCTACCCAGACAGTGCACTGCAGAAAGCAAGAGTTGAACAAATGAAATGAATACCAGAAGAATGAATGAGGGAGTGTGTGTGAGAAAAACACACCATAAATGTTACAGTAAGTACACACTAACCCTAGTTTTAATCTTTTATATTCATTCTTATTTAGCTTAATTATTATGCATTAGTATTTAAATTTACATTACACACCATTTCACCCCCTGGTGTGTGAGAAAAAAGATGAATGAGTGAAAAAAATATATACAGGGTGTCTCAAAAATATTGGTACAAACGTTTAAGGGAGGTAGGTAACATCTAAAGGAATGTGAATCGCATAGGAACCCATAACCGGAAATGTCACAGGAAAGTAGTAGCAGAGGCGCACAAGAAGCAGAAATGACACAAGACAGTAATTAGTGGCAAACATTTATTTGACATAATATTAACAATGGAGTTTGAGATGGATGCATTTCATGATGTTACAACAGATGCTCGAAGGTTCCACCATGAGATGCAATGCATGCGTGACACCGACGCAGAATGGATTGGCAGACACGGTTGAACACACCTGGAGTTTCTTTGACAGTAGCAGCAGCGCAGACGAGTCTCGCCACGAGATCCATTTCAGTCTCCACAGGCGATTCATACACGATAGATTTGAGGGCCCACCACAGAAAGAAATCAGGTGAGCATGGGGCCAGGCAATGGGTCCACCACGGCCAATCCATTGATGCCCAAAACGCCTGTTCACGAATGGTCACGGAGACACCTTCCATAATGGGCAGGCGCCCCGTCATGTTGAAACCAAATGTTGCGTCTCACATCTGCTGGAACATCGTCAAGTAACCCTGGTAGAACTTGTTCAAGAAAGATCCGATATTTAGCGGAGTTCATGCGATATGGTAACAGGTATTGGCCGACTAAGCAGTCACCGACCATACCTGCCCACAGATTTATTGCGAAGCGATGTTGTGCCACATGGGGGGGCGCACACATGACCATTGTGCTGATTAGATAAACCTTCCCGAGTGAAATACGCCTCATCCGTGAACAAAACATAGGCTGGAAAATTCAAATCTTGAACACTTTCTGGGAGAAACCACTGTGCAAAAGCCACACGTGCAGGATGATCTTGGGGGAGCAGTAACTGAACCCTTTGGAGATGAAAGGGGTATAAGGAATCGTCATGCCAGAAACGCTGTACACTGCAATGAGACACTCCTAAGGCAGAGGCAACTGCATGTGTGCTGGTAGTAGGATTATTCTCGATGGCATTCAACACACTTTCTTCCATGGCGGGAGTTCGTGTCGAATGTGGTCTTCCCGCACTACTCCTGTTACCTCTAAATGACCCATAATCGAACAAATTTTGATGCACATGCGCAAGCAAATGGTGGTCCGATACATGTCTGTCTGGGAAGCGTTCTCCATAAATTCGTTGAGCAGCTCGTCCATTGCCCTCTGCTAATCCATACACTAGGTGCATGTCTGCCAGCTCACAGTTCGTATATCGATGCATGCTCTTCGTGTGGCGACTACTGCTTGAATGAGTAAACCAGGAATTTTCCCTCTCGCGAACTGATGAACAGCGCCGTCTACCGACTTACGGTGACGTTTCCAGTTATGGGGTCCTATGCGATTCACATTCCTTTAGATGTTACCTACCTCCCCTAAACGTTTGTACCAATATTTTTGAGACACCCTGTATACACACTGAATTATGACCAATTACCTAATACTTCGTAGGTCCTCCTTTTGCCCTGAGTACAGCAGCTATCCAAATTGGCATTGATTCAACAAGATGCCGAAAGCGTTCGGGAGGTATGGTCAACCAAGCTGTATGTAATGCGGTCAGTAATGCAAGTATGGAGGTGACTGGAACATCCAGATGCCTAATATGCCTTTCCATAGCTCCCACAAGTGCTCTATGGGATTGATATCGGAGGAATTCGGAGGCCAATCGATATGCTGGAAGTCAGAACTGTGTTCCTCAAACCGTTCCTGCACAAGTGCCCAGTGGCTCGGCGCATTGTCATCTTGAAAGTCACCATTGCCATTCAGGAAAAAGTGTAACGTAGCGGGGTGTACACAGTCAGCAAGCAGTTGATGATAGTGGAGACCACTTATACATTTTTTCACATGCACCAGGGGTCCAAGTTCCTGCCAGTGAAACATGCCCCAGATCACACAACTGCCTCCACCGGCCTGCACTTTTGATACCATGCATGATGGATGAAGAGCCTCTCATGTTGTTGACGCCAAATCCCTATACGACCATCCACGGTGTGGAGTAAATAACGTGACTCATCTGACCAGCACACCTTCTTCCAGTCTTATAATGTTCAACTTGCATGCTCTTTGCACCAGGCCAGTCTTTTACGCCGATGAACCTTGATTAGGAGGGGATGCCATAGGGATTGTCTGCTGGTATATCCCATACGTTCGAGCGTGCGATGCATGGTCATGCTAGATATTGTTCCGGGTTAGCCCATGTTGTTTTGGGTAGTCAACTCTTCAACAGTGCTGCGCCTGTTCGAGTACGAGTCGTCGGACCCGGCGCTCACCTCTAACATCAACCTTTTGCTGACCTTTGCAGTTTTGCCGTTGGGTCATTGTTTGACCATTCTGACGCCAGTCCTGGTACACTTTAACTACGGCAGCTCTCGAACACCCCACCAGTTCAGCCGTTTGGGAAATCGAGGCACCAGTTTGTCTAGCACCCACAATCTGTCCTTTATCTAAGTCCTATAAATCCTTCCTTTTACCCATCACGATCGGAATTTTACTACCTACTGAACCACTGACACCTTATCTATGCTACGTAGGTTGACTAACTTCGCACTCTCGTACCTCACGTGGTCAATGGGTCGTATTCAATTTTCACAGGGGTGGTCATAATTCAGTGATCACTCAGTGCATATGGGCCTTGCACGCCACGGAAATCCTTGGAAATTAGGTTGCAGGGCCTGCCAGAGTACTTAAATAATCTACTGGGTCCTGACCTGCCTCCTTGTGGCAAAGTGTCGGCAACAGTGCAGTGGGGTCCAACGGCTAAATGGTCAGAGAAACAACAGAACATAACACTACACAACATTCCACTCCCCATACACCTTTAAATCTCTGGCCTTCACAGAGTTCTGTGTCACTCGTACAAAGAATACAATGCGGAGATGGGGGAACCTCTGGTGCCATCAGACAACTAACACGCTTTACACTTTAGTGTGCTCGAGCGGTCCATGAAACACAGTGAAGATATCACCCATCTTGATTGGCCTCCATCGCCTGACCTGAATCTAATTGAACACCTGTGGGATGTTTTGGATGGGAAGTGAGGCATATGGACATACAACCATCATCTGTTCCGATACTGGAAAGCCTTGTAGGCAGCATGGCTGCAGATCCCAATGGATTTCTTCACACATTTAGTGGAGTCGATGCCTGGGCGAATAGCGGCTGTTATCTGTGCAAACGGTGGTCCAATACAGTATTAGGTAAGTGGTCATAATTCAGTGATCAAGTGTTTCAATCCCAACAATGGCAACAAGTACGGTAAAGTCTGTAAAATCTGGTATTTTACAGTCCAGAAATATCAAGAAAGCAATCTGGCACTCATATCAACGATCGAATTTGTCTTAAATAACCCATGAAAAAAGAGTGACATTTCTTTCTTTGTAAGATGCTTGCAGGACTTTCTTGTCCTTTAATCTGTTTTTTTTTTTTTTTTTTTTGACGGTGGGGTGGCAGCGGGATTTAAACTGTATGGACAACGCAATGGTCTTAATTGTCCTCTGTGACAGTATAGTGGTTTCATCACCACCTGTTAATTATTTGGAGCGATTCGATTCGTCTGCGCGGTAGTACAGTGGTATTAATACCGTCCTCCCCACACCGGGTGGAAAAGGCCCGGGTTCGGATGACGCGAGGAACTTTAATGGGCTTTTTTTCACTCCGTGGCTGAGTTAGTCAGTCTCAGGCGTAGATAGAAGGGTTTTTTACCCAGAAAACTGGAGTTTTTCGTCCAGCAAACAGACAAATCGACCATAGAACACACGCAATTAACAGACATAAGACACAGCACTGCAGATGAATTTAATTATTCGGGTGGCCTAAATATAATAGTTTGGTTTTTTTTTTTTTTTTTTTTGGAGGGATTCGATTCCCATCAGCGACTGGAGGAATTCCTAAAGTCCTATTTAAGGTTGTATTTTGTCGATCTCAGGGGAGGGAGTACAGTCCCCTCATGAATTATTCCGGGTTTTTCAGCCTGCAAAACATACAATTCGACCAGTGAACACACTTCTACAGATATAAGATATGCTTGGGCGCCGTTAACATAATTTATTTTTTAATGGCCTTCTCCAGTAGAATAAACTTACTTTTGCAACGTACTACTTTAAAACAGATAGCTCTCAAAAAGGATATTTACAGATTGTTGTGACAGTCTTTTTCAAGAATAAACTGGTCTCTCATTAGACAGCAGGTGGTCTTTAGAGACAACACGCAGGTAAAACAGCAACAAAAAAGTTGTTCGATGTGAGCTGCCATGCGGTACGAGAAAACAGTTTTCAAAGTTGCGATATAGCTAAAGCTATCTGTTTAAAGTAGTGCAATATCAAGGAAACTTGTTACAAAGACAAGTTTTTCTGCTGTAGGAATTGAGACCATTGTATTAAGCAGCATACAAGATTTAAACAGCATGAAACCATGCTGTTTAAATTCTGCTAAGCAAAACAGATGAAATGACAAGACAATCATAAATGTTTTACAAATACGGTATAAATAAGTTCAATTGTTTGAGCTTAATATTTATTAAAATGTGTCTCCAAATCTGCTCAACCACTAGGTAAGACTCTAAATCCGGCATCTCTAAATCCCCGAGGGTGACGGAATTTAAAGAGTTGACTGTGTTTCCTGTTGTGCAGTCAACTTGGCCAACATCTAATGAAAACAAAAATAAGTTGCATTTAGAAAATGCGTGTGTAATAATGTAAATATAATAATGTACAACGTGGCATTCCGTTTCATGTTTGTTGAGGGTTTTATGTGCATTAGCAACTTTAGGCCATATTGCGCCGTACGTAATATGCCAGTAAATTGCGTGTTCTATGGTCGATTTGCTGCGAGAAAAAAAACAAAAAAAAAAAACCATACTACCCTCGTCTCAGACCGACTTTCAGCCACGTGTGGAAAACACCCATAAAACTTCCTAGCACCCTTGACGGGATTCGAACTCGGGTCTTTTCCAATTTGGTGTGGGGAGGGCAGTGTTTATGCCGACTGTGCTTCCCACGAGAGCTTGAGACAACGGACACTTCACTCAAAAACGAGACGATTATGTTAAAAACGGAAAGTCTGGTCACCCTAGGTTAAAGGTACCCATCGGAAGTACTAATGTCTATACTAGTGCTTTCACTAGTACAGATATTATTATTTCTCAGTCTCTCGAAAACGTTGGTTGTTAAACTTCTTTCAATAATTTGTAGTAACACTTGTTTCTTGAATTCACTGCGTCCACTTTGTCTAGCTTGGCGCGGCTGAACTTCCTAGTAAGAGATTCTGAGAATGTTTTCTCTATCTGGCATTACTTATCCTGCTTCTTGCATGAGATTCTTCGTGTTTATACAGGTGGAGAGATGTAAATGCGTGCAGTGAATTACGACTCTGGCCATCCCTTGAGATACGGTCGGAAGTTGAAACACATGAAAAAATATTTACTCAGTGCTGCGAATTGTCAACTACTGTCTTTTGGACAGCCATAGTTTCTTCCTATTCAATAAACATTACGCTTTCTCTTTTAATCTGTAGCATTTCAAATTTATGTGCTCCTTCAGGTTATGACAATCGGGAAATAATAAAAACATCCTTTAAACTTAGACACATATTATAAATGTATACTTAGCAATTTATTAGGAACACCACTTCTTCTGCTTAAGAAAGCGAAATTTCCTTTACGGCTTTGTATAAAGGCCGACAGTTGATATCTTAGCCAGTCATAAATATCGTTTGTGACAATAAAAATGCAGAAGCGATGTAACCTAACAGAATTAAATATGGAAGAATAGTAGCATGACCGGCGCAAGTTTTACGCAATAGTTAACATCGTGGCGTGTTCACGTACTGCAGTATTAAGGCAGTAGAAGAACAATTGGGTGCATTGCACCCAGGAGCGCATTAAGGTCGACTGAGGCCCCGGGCGCAGAAGAAAATATTGGGCCCCCTTAAGAAAAAGAGAGACAGGGAAAATAAAAATACATGTTAATCATTTTTGTAAATAAATAAAAAATATTATGTACTATTAATGTTTTATTTCCAATAAAATTTGAATATAATATATGTATAATATAATTAATAATAACATAATCACAAAGTTTTGAACTAATAGTTAGTAGTATTTAGGTTCAGGCGCCACCGGTGGTTTCCCACATCTGCACGAGTTTTGAACTAATAGTTGAACATATTATTATAGTTGAACTAATATGTTTAACTAATTTGTTGGAGTTGGGCCCTTCAGAAGTCGGGGCCCCAGGGCGCGCGCCCGGTGCGCCCGCCGTTAAATCCGCCTCAGATTGCACCCGGGCGCCCAAGTTCAAGGGGCACCTGAAAATGTGAAACTTACATACACATATGAAGAAAATTTTAAAGGGGCGCCTGACGATACCGATCCCATTTACATCACACCAATAGCAGTTAGATATGGCAATCGTTAATACTTTTGTCAAATGTGACATACAAGATTATCCGAAGTGACTATGAATGATTTCGTTATCCAAAAAATAAAGTATGGCTACGAAAGTCATAACAAAGGCAGACAGGGTGCCGTTTTTAATTTAATTTTAAATAAAATGGAAATTAAGTTTTTGGTGTCTATTAAGGAAAAATTAATTTATTATGAAATCAATAACAAAAAATACAATGCATCTTTTTTTTAAAAATGTTCTTGATAAAACTAGCCAAAACTGTCACGGTAAAAAAGACATGTTCAATTTACCCACATCAAAATCTAATATCATAAATGAGGAAAAGGAAGCATTCAAACAACTCGAAGAACATACAGATGACAGAATTACTGTAAAAATAAATAAATTAATTTTCTGTTTATACTCCGGCACGACAACCAAAGTCAGTAGAGTTTACAATAAATCGTCAATACAAATATTTATCGTATTTAAAAAGGCATATCAAAAGTGAAATTAGAACACAGGAAGAAAACGATCAAGGGAAACAGAAGGAATGCGAAACACAGGAAAAGGAAGACAATGATAACAAAGACGACCAAATATCTGAAAAAACTCCATACCACGAGTGAAATAGAAATATTAGTAGAAAACGATAAAAAAAAAAAATAATAAAAAAAAATTTGAGCCAGAAAAAAACAGCGATGGTATTGAAACAGCAAAAATTCATAAAACCAAAGTTCTGTTATAAATTTACTACAACGGAAAAAAAAGAAATCAAATTGCAACTAATAGGCGTATAGTATGCACTCTTTTTGTATGCGCTTTTGACAATACAAAAAACGTCAATATTTGCCGTTAAGTATTGAGTGTGATTTATCATTACAGTTAAATTACGATAAATTTATGGAAAAGTTCTCATAAAAAAAAAAGTAAAATTTTTAAATATATATTTTTTTATTTAAAACTTTCTGCCTTTTGTATATCTCATTTTTTTCTTTAATATTTTATTTATCATTTTTGCAGTTTATTTTGCTTCACATATTTATTTCTGTTTGTGACAGAAATAAATAGTCTGTGACAACCTAAAGGACATGGTCCTTGAGGTTGTCACAGACATTCTCTCAGATATGCCAGACAAGATGTACTTGCTACCTGGGAGTCTAAAACGCTGATGGAACTGATATTCGGGTGACACTCAAGTCAAGTGGACCCAATTTCGGCGAAGTCCGGATGGTCTGTGACAGCCAAATCCTCTGCTTGCACCTTCACGATGGTGGGACTGTTAGTAATCCTGGGTATAACCTCCATGCACAAGTACATGGTGGGTGACCACCCAGATGTGAACCAACTTAAGCAGGGGTCGAGGTGTGGTGCCCACACCACATGGAGGAATGCCGCGCCTCTGTTACCAGGCAGTACTACGTGGTAGATGACTCTCATCAACCGGTGCAATACCACCACTTTGCTTATTGGAGGCTTGAAGAGGTGGAACCCATGTTTAGTCTCTAGAGCTAGGTTCCGGCTAACCCTTCCCCATCTCTTTCATCATACAGTATGATTAATGACTTTTGAGGTTATGATGAACATTGTGGCGAGATCCATTATTCCTTACATTTCGAGGGTACAGCTCTAAAACGGTGTTTGCAGGCCAGCCGCTAGTTAGTATACCGGACCGAACCTTTTGGTAATTCTCTAGGAGGCTTCCGGATCAGCTAGTGTATAATCTTGCTACCTCTACTCTGCCAGATGGTGACTGGAGGGAGTCCGAGTAGTGTGTATGCGGGTGCCATTGTCGAGGCCACGTTATGTTAAGGATCTCGGTATATTCTTACCATGTGTACGCCATGTACTTTTTCTGACAGAATTTCAGTTATCGGTTGATTCAACTACTGCTCATCTCAGATGCCCAAATTATTCGCTGTATGATTCCTTTCGCCTCAAAGGTGGCACTTGTGCATATGTCCATTCTGATATTCCCTGTCAGAGACTTGGTAATTTGGAATCTCCGCTCTTCGATCTTCTCTGGCTTAAAATCTCTCTGCCTCATTGTGTCAAATTCATCTGTTGTCTCTAACGTTCTCCCAACTCCACTAATCACTTGGAGCTCTTTGACTTCCTCTCTTTGCAACTTGACTTTCTCCATTTCAACTTTCCTAAAACAGTGAGGTAATTTTCCTTGGAAATTTTAATGTTCACAACTCCAACTGGCTTCCGTTTTCTAGTCACACCGATCCAGCTGGTCGAGATGCTGAGGCTTTAGAAATTACCAATGACCTTGCACAGCTTGTTCATTTACCTACAAGAATACCGGAAAAGCCAACACGCTTGATCTTTTTCTCACAAACAACCCTTCTAAGTACACGGTCGAGGTGAGAGGTCCTTTAGGCACTTCAGATCATAACTTGGTGATTATCTCTTGTCTAATGGAGCCTTTATCTCATGGCTATTCCCAACCACGTGTTGTTTGGCATTACAAGAATGCAAAACGGGATGACCTGCGAGATTTCTTTTCTTCTTTTCCTTGGTCGGATTACTGTTTCAAAACTTCTGATGTCAATGTTTGCTCAGATCGTGTCAATGAAATTATTCTTGCAGGAATGGAATCCTTATATCCTTCACTCCACTTTAAAATCTCGTCCTTTTTCTAAACCTTGGTTTTCCAATAAATGTTCTAAGGCTGTTCAAGAGAAGAACGTTGCATATCATAATTGGCTTGTTTCTAATATTTAGTTTCATTTTCTGCCTACACCAAAGCTCGCAACAATTGTAAAGCAGTTATTAATCAGTCCAAACTAGAGTTTGAACAGGCTAAGAGTAGAAAACTTGCTTCTTGCCCTAACGGTAGCCGGGCATTCTAGTATCTTGCCAAAGCTATTGGCTGCAACTTTTGCCCATCTCTGCTCCCACCTCTGTCCAAACCAGATGGTTCTGTTGTCACTTCAGCCAAGGATAAAGCTGACCTGCTAGGATCCCATTTTTCTTCCAACTCATGTATTAATGATCTTGGTAAAACACCTCCCACCATTCCCAACACGCTCCATTCAATGCCTCCTGTGGTCTTCCGTCAAAAGGATGTCAGAAGGATTTTACGAATCTTGATGTTAAGAAAGCTCCAGGTCCCGATGGTATTTCTCCACTTGTTCTCAAAACCTGTGCTCCTGAACTTATTCCTATTCTTTGCCGCCTTTTTTTTTTTTTACTTTCTTATTCCAAAGGTGTTTTTCCTTCTGCTTGGAAATGCTCATATCCAGCCAGTTCCTAAAAAGGGTGACAAATCCCTCCAATCCAATTTTCGTCCCATTGCAATTACTTTTACTCTTTCTAAAGTAATAGAGAAATCAATTAACAGCCAACTCTTAAACTACCTAGAAACCTTCCGTGTGATCAACGATCGATCGCCAGTATGGATTCCGTCAGTGTCGATCCACTGGTGATATTCTGGCTTATGTTACCCATTTATGGACTAACTCAATGGAAAGGTTCGCTGAAACACAAGTAGTTGCTCTTGACATCTCAATGGCTTTCGATAGTGTTTGGCATGAAGGGCTTCTAAACAAACTTCCATCTTGTTTTTTGTAATTGGTTATCCAGTTTTCTCTCTGATCGCTCACTGAATGTGATGGTAGATGACTCTCTGTCTTCTAATTTCTCCACTAATGCCGATGTCCCCCAAGGTTCTGTTCTTTCCTCCACTCTTTTCCTCTTGTACATTAATGACCTTCTTCCATTGACTGGAAATCCTATCCATAGTTTTGCCGATGATAGCACATTGCATTCCACTTTCCATTTTGAGAAACCTTGTCCTGCTCAATCAGCTTCAACTTCTCGAAAATCTGCTACCAATTCCTTAAATGCTGATCTTCAGGTAATTCTCCAGTGGGGCAAAGACAACTTAGTTGATTTCAATCCTTCTAAAAGTCAGTCTTTTCTTATATCTCACAAAAAGAATTCTTCTGCTCCTGTACTTATCTTTGGTGACACTCGGAATTCTAAGCAAAATGATATCTCTTTTGGGGATCACCCTGACTTCTAATCTCTCTTGGCACAAGTACATTACAAATATTGCTTCCTCTGCATCTAAAAAACTTGATTTTCTCTTTTGCTCACGGCGTTGCTTTTCTTCCAAATAGCTGTTCACTCTGTATAAATCGCAAATCCGCATATGCCATGGAATATTGTTCCCACATCTGGGGTGGTGCCCCCAAAACAACTCTCAAGCTTTTTGATTCCATTCAAAATAGGGCAGTTGGGTTAATTAATGATTCATCTCTAACAGAGTCTCTCCACTCGCTTTCTCATAGACGTACTGTTTCTGCTGCATGCCTCTTCTACAGATATTTCCATGGGCTCTGTTCTTCTGATTTGGCTTCTATAATTCCCGCTCTCTCTTTCAAAACAGTCCGAACACGTGCCGCCACCAGCCAACATTCATTTACTGTCCAACTTCAAACTCACGGAACCAACTTTTCATCTTCCTCGTTTATTCATTCAACTGCCATTTTCTGGAACAACCTTCCTTCATACGTATTTCCTGAAAATTACAGTCTACAGAAGTTCAAGTCGAATATCAACAAATATCTTCTTTCGTCTTCTCAACCCTCCAACCCAAGCACTGTACTAAGTACTATAGGTTCTAATACCTCTCGTGTTTGGGGTTTACATAAAAAAATTTTCGTAATTATGTACGTATTGCTGGTTATATTTTTAACATACTGTATATGATATCATATGTATGTAATGAACAAAAAACTTAAAAGTACTTACTATATATTAATAAAATAATCATTTATAAAATAGTTTGTTGTTATTATTTACATATTTAATATATTTTTTTGTAATACAGGCATATACAGATATTTAGGCACCTCTTATTTAAAACTAAAATTAACACATAGGTTAGCATTACGCAATTGGCGCGTTGTTTTATGAATGAACCTGCTGACAAAAAATCTTGGCTACGCTACTGCATAATAGTGACCTTTCATTCCACAGCTGCAACGCAACCCCAACAGCTCATTCCTCACTTTGTCAACTATTTGCAAAATGGTTGTTATTGCCGTGGAGATGAATGGCAAATAATGGATATCAGTCCTTTCGTTATACCAAAAACCATGAAATAAGTTAAATATTCTTCTTGTTTTTAGTTTTTACTAAAGTATAAACATACTTTGCCTTCTGTGGCCTGTATTTTCATATCCTTGAGACAGCTACCAAAAATGCCGCCAGCACGAGATTCGATCTGAACTTCGGCATCTCCACGGATGTTGACTGATCGCAGAGGCGACTCGACCCTTAAAAAAATAAATAAACTTTATTAACTATTATCATATACATTTGTTGTTTTAATAATCATTGCAAAATCATTCAATGAAAGCAGTAAATACGTACCTTTTCTAAGACTATATTACTGAAGTTGTTATTTGATTATAGGAACATCGGCGACTAAGGCCATGTTGCTCCTTTTATACTGTCTGTAAATTGCATGTGTTCTGAGGTCGATTTTCTGTTTGCCGGACGAAAAACCCGAGTTTCCGGTAGAAAAAACTATTCTATCCTTGCCTGAGACAGAGTAACTCAGCCACGTTGTGAAAAAAGATCATATTACTGAAGTATCATCATCATAATGTTTACTGCTACTAAATGCTTCCAGATCCGATAAGCTTATTCTCACTTTTTACTTATTCTTTCAATCTTCAATCGGTTCCTTATTTATCTCTTACAGATTGTTGGCCATTGCCCACTTAGCCCCAGCAATATTATTTTTACTAAAATCCTATTGCACGATTCTCATCCTCGCCACGGAGCGACGACCTCCACTATCCGGCATTCTAAAAACATTCTTCAATAAAATGACCATATACATACTTACTACTCTCGATCTTCACGCGTAGCACAGTTGTATCATCACCGTCCTTCCCACACCCGGTGGAAAAGGCCCAGGTTCAAATCCCGTCAATGATGCCCGGAACTTTTATGGGCTTTTTTCACTCCGTGACTGAGTTAGTCGGTTTCAGGGGAAGAAAGCAAGGTTTTTATCCGGAACTCGGGGTTTTTCGTCCAGCAAAGCAGGCAAATTGACCAGAGAATAGACGCAATTTACAGACCCAATATACGTGGGTAATTGAATTAATATTTTAGGTGATCCTGATATAATAGTTTAGTTGTTTTTTTCTGCCCTCAATATCTAGATATATCTAGACCAGTCATGCACTCAACAGTCACTTCTTCATATCTCCCGATCCTTATCCTTCTTCATCTCCTCAGGCCCATCTCTATCCTTTGGGCTTCTTCCTCTCAGCGTTTCCCTCCATCATCAATTCTTCACTTCGCAACGGATGTCCAGCCCAATTTCTCTTCTGTCATCTGATCATTTCAATCAAAGAGCTCTTCTCAAAACCTCCTCATTTCTCACTTTATCAACCGATTTTCTATTTTCCTACTCTATACCTACACTCAAAACTTTACAGTCTTTAAATACCTTCTATTCTCATTGTCCATATTTCTCCTCATAAAGTACTATGCTTCTTAACAGATATCGTTGTATGAATATTTTCCTTAAACCAATTCCTAATCTCCCGCATAACATTCTTCTTCAACAAAATATATAAATAAAAAAAAAAAAAAAAAAAAAAAGAGGTAAACTGCAGACATTATCAACCCACTGCAGGATGGACGCCTCCTCAACAATTCATGCTGAGGGAAATGGACCATAATCTGCCACGCTGGTCCAGTGCGGGTTGACAGATCGACCGTATTTAGCAGTCAGGGGCTTTAACCCCGATCTACTCAAAGAGCGTGTGCTACTGCACTCCCGCTCCTGACCACTTGGCTACTATAAATAGAACACTTAAAAACACTTAAAATTTAATATCTTATCCCGCACTACTCCGCAGGCTCTTCCTCATCTTAAAAACCAAATTCACATATCTAAGGAAACAACGATATGTCTTTCTATCTTTAAAAATATTTGGCAAAAAACATTCATCAGTCAAATCGATTAAAGAAACTAACTCACACCTTTAAATCAGTAGATCGTACGGTCCTTCCGTATATGTATACGTGTTTCAATGTCCACAACTGTACATCATCCTGCAGAGGTCCAGAGAACTTAGAATCGCAGCCAACCCATGACTTATAACAATTATTGATTGACATACTTCTAGAATGAAAATTTACCACATCACCAATTATGCCAACTCTTGGATAAAAACAAAGGTAATCCTCCCGTTCTCCGAATAGTCCCATTTTTCTTTCACAATATCAGATTCCCTCATATCATTGAATCTCCTCTTTCCATATACATTGCAGCCCAGAAGGAATGATTGGAATTGCATGCAAATCAGCAGGCGAATGAGCCTGTAAAATGGCCAGATATAAGTATAGTCTTATGTTTGCGAAGTGTGTGTCTTGCTGTGTTGTTCTGTTGTGTCTGGCCACTTTAGCTACTAGGGAACAGCGATCACCAGGAAAGGCTGCTCCCTAGTACACGTCCATGTCAAGAAGAGGCGGACCACAAGAATACGCGTACTGTCAAAAGAAAGTTTACGCGTACTAACAATGCCGCATACACTGGAGGAAAGAACAATTCCAGTGGATGCCAACAGATTCCATACAACTGGGAGCCCGGTAGTACCAGCAAAAAAAAAAGAAAAAAAAGAGATAAAAATAAAAGGTAATAAGTAAATGCAAATAAATAAAATTAAATTTAATTAACAAAAAACGTAAAATAGAATAAATGAATGTTGAAAATATATTGGAAAGAAAAAAAAAGGACATCAGGAATATTGAATAGAGAAGTGAGATACGGAAGAGGTAGATTTGTCATGTAGCCTAGTCATGGGGTTGCAATTAGAAGTCTCGTCGTTGGAGATAATCAGGAGGCAAAGCCCTTGTTGTGAATGACCAGGACGAAATTAGAAGACATATGTCAAAACAGAAGACACTCAGTCGGTTGATGTCAAAATCGCATGAAGAAGGAAAAATATACATTGCCAACGATAGGTTCTGTACTAAGTAGGGTAAAAACATGAACGTTAATCTAATTAAGTTCTGTTCGAGACGACTGATAACTATATCATAAGAGACGGCATTGAGTTATAAGGCAGATATCCTAATAGTAGGAAAAACAGTTGGCTGGCGCTGTCTGTTAAAGATTTCTTTGGCAAATTCTTGGAAGATTTCAAAAGTTTCCATATTTGCAATTAAATCATGTTCATTTCCAGGAGCAAAATGTTGAGACATAATTGAGATCTGTTGCCGAAGATCGTGGTAGGTTGGTCAAGAATGAATCACGTGTGTCTGTCCTCGATGCTACCGCATAAGCAAGAATCTGTAGAGGTGAGATTAAAATGTAGGAGCTTCGCATTCAGTGATCCGTGTCCTGTTATTAAGTTTGATGTGCTGAGACCGGGGAAGAACTAGTTCTGTAAAATGTTCGAACTGGTAAATGAAATGTCAGGTATAAACGACTTAGTAACAATATCTTTGGTAGACAAGGCCCCACCTGGTTGCCAACAATTCCTGAGAAAATTCGAACATTTCTGTTTTTCTTTCTTTGGGTCAATTGTATTGACGATAATATTTAGGAAGGTAATAGGTATCCCTTTCCCAATATAATAGCAGAGACCTTTATAAATAACATGAATATCAGCGAGTGAAGTGGTTGCGATAGCTTGTAGCGCCGGTGTGGAGATTATAAGGCATGTACTTGGCAAGGCTAAGAGAAAAGGTCTTTGTATAGTTTCCAGTGTAAGCGTGAGAGAAAAGAACACAAACCACAAATGCTAAGTTAAGTACACACTAACCCTAGTTTTAATTAGTATTTAAATTTACGCTACCCATCATTGCATCCCCTCCTGGTGTGTGAGAAAAAGATGAATGAGTTGAGTGAAATAAAAAAAAAAAAATTATCAAATAAGAAAAAAGTATAAAAAAAATAAGAAAAAAGTATAAAAAAAAATAAGAAAAAAGTATAAAAAAAATAAGAAAAAAGTATTAAAAAATAAGAAAAAAGTATAAAAAAAATAATAAGAAAAAAGTATAAAAAAAAAATAAATTAAAAAAAAAAAAGAATGCAAGTAGAGTGAGAATGCACATTACGAATGAAGTAAATGTGTGTGTCTCCCCCCCCTCACCTGGTAGGTTCCCCACTGCCAGCTAACATATCCCACCCCCAGAGCGGGATGGGCAGCTGGACCTTCATACCGGATTCGACACTCCTTGGACATGACACCGACGAAGACATTCTGCGGCTTTGCTGCCGACACGCCATTGGCGATCCGAACTGGGTACTCTAACCTGGTTCCCTTTAAAACCCCATCCCCAGGCAGGGAATGGAGGAGACGGATCTCTGTCTCCTCTCCTCCCTGCCTACCCCCCATATTTCGCCTGGTGGGGCTCTTCTCCACTGACCTCTTTGGGGATGCCTACTCTATCCGTTCCTATTCTTCTATCTGTTTCCTCCCCAGTCTTCAATCTCCCCCCCCTCTCACTAAATCGACCGAGTACACCCCTTAACAATGCCGCCAAATTATAACCAACGTCTAAATTCTACCGGTTTTGTGCAAATCTCTAAGATATCTAACACTATCAGCTTTTATCTAGCGTTACATGTCTAAATTTAATAACATCAAAATTTTGCCCGACCCTATTTGGCCTTTAACACATCTCTTTAGTGTTCAACCCTAACCGGCGATTTCCTAACAGCAATCCCATTAAGCATTAATGTCAAATGCATAAACTTTTTTTTTTTTTTTTTTTTAAATAGGCCCTAGACACTGAAATCCCAGGAAACTAGGTGGCAGGACTGCCAGAGCAAATTGTTGTGATACTGGATACACCCGGCTAGCCTCCACGTGGCAGGGTATTGGCAACGTCGGGCCCCACTAGGGGCCTGGCGGCCAATAAGCCGGATAAACAATGGGCACAACATATCACACTGCACAGACACGACCCACACACTTTCAAGTCTCTGGCTTGACAGTGTACTGTCCTCGATACAGCGAAACACACGCGGAGATGGGAGAAATCCCAGGTGCCTCTGACACGAACATACCTTATACCTTATAGTTTCCAGTTGGGATTTTACAGTTAGAAGGCTGGCCCTTTGAAACCAAATATAGAAGGCAAATGATAGCATTGGCATAAAGACAGTACGATACAAGATACAGAGAACATTGTTTTTTAGTCCCCATTCACTCCTAGAAATTCTGAAGAGCACTGTTGTAAAGTCTTTAAGCTATTGTATATATATATATATATATCACGTCATGGTTAAGGAGAAGCCAATCATTTAGGATTAAGTTTCAGCCTGCAGAGAGGAGTCAAGAGTTGGATCGTCCTGAGGGAGGAGTCTGTCTAGTATTTTATTGACAGTATTGTTCCAGTTTAAAGAGTCTCCAGTATTACATACTGTCTTGGTCAGCCAGTTCCCTAAATTTCTCCCCCAAAGGGCACTATTTTTTGGGGCTATGATTGGACGCTATCTATAGAGTCACCAGCAGCCAGCAAAGACCACGTATTTTCTACGGGACCAGGTGCAAGAGGCCTGGGTGGAAATAACGCAGGAGTCTATTCGATACCTGTACGGCTCAATGCCGAACTCTTAGCTCAATGCTTCCGCAATGGTGGATTTACATAATTTTCATTTGTCTATTGTAAGCATCATTTCGTGTCATTAAATGTGCTCATACACACATTAGTGTCTGAAACGTTTATAATTATGTTCCTTAACTCCTTGGCAATCATACTCTCTGTATTCCTGTTCCTTCAGGGTGCTGCAAATTCAGTGTCACAGAGATTCTCTTAATCTGCCCGATTAGAAGTACAGTTATATGGTACTTCTAATCCGAACATGTCTCAATCCTCACAACCTGAACTGACCTGAAACTTCTGTCATTACTTCAGATCTTTCTTCAAAATCACTAAATTAATGGGGACATGAACACGTAGGACCTGCAAGGTCCTAAGTGGTCCGGCAGGCTCGGGTTAAACCCAATAACACGGAGAAAGCGCAAGATGACAGGAAATCTTAGAAATACGAGGGTTTTTTTATAAGTTTCCGGCCTGACAAGGAAAAAATTTGAATAGATGAAAATCCTCTTAGTATGTTGTTACCCAATGTCTCATAACATGTTGTGCAAAATTTCATTCATCTCCTGATAGTAGTAATTTTTTTTACAGGTCTGAAGTGACTATGGCGACGCAAAGTATGAGTTGTTCCAAAGTTGAGAAGAGAGCCGTCATCAAGTATCTCTTCTCCAAGAAAATGGGAGCCAAAGAAATTTATGACGAATTGAAACAATCAATGGTCAAGGAGTTCCCTTCATACAGCACAGTGAAATCGTGGGTGGCGGATTTCAGGAGGGGGAGAACAAGCACAGAAGATAAGGAAAGACTAGGAAGACCAGAAAGACCCAGGACTGAAGTGACTTGGAAATTGTCAATAGTGTCCACAACCTGATCCTTGCAGACAGGAGGACGGGTCTGCAACGTGTAGCAGACACCCTAGGCATCAGTTTGGAGTGGGTGCATGAAGAATTGTGTATGAGAAAACTGTCTGCCAAGTGGGTTCCCAAACTCTTGACAGCTGACGACAGGAGGAAAAGAAGGGACTGCGCGAAGGCACTTTTGGACCGTTTTTAAAGTAGTGCAAGTAATGTTATTCAACGAATAGTAACGGTTGATGAAACACCATTGTACGTGTATGATCCTGAGACCAAAAATCAATCCATGCAGTGGCGCCATGATGGATCACCACGACCCAAAAAATTTCGCAGACAGAAATCTGCAGGGAAAGTGATGGGTGTGATATTTTGGGGATAATACTCAGCGAATACCTGGAAAAAGGCACCACCTTGAATGCTAAACGTTATGTGGTCATGTTGGACAAATTGCATGCCGCTTTGAAGGAAAAGAGGCGGGATTATTATGTTTTCCAATCTCAAAATGCACCTCAAAGGTACTACATTTTGGTACACAAGAGACGTTATATCAGAAGTAGAGGGGTGGTTTGCAGACAAAGACAAAGACTTCTATTACCATGGAATAGAATTGCTGCAGGAACGGTGCGCCAAGTGTATCAACCTGGAAGGGAACTACGTTGAATAAAATGACATTCATTTGCAACTGGCACCATGTTTTCTTTCTGAGGCCGGAAACTTATCAAAACCTCCTCGTATTGTCGTATGTTTTTATTTATTTTCACACAATTTCTTTTTGTCGGCCGATGTTCAGTGCCTCACTTGTTCGGCCTACGAGCGTGGTGCGAACCACGTATCTAATGCTTTATATTAATTTAGTTATGATACAGACGGAATTAATAAACAGATCAAAATTTTGCAGTTATCGCAAAATATTTAGAAAAGTGATCAGATATAAATTGAAAAGCTAGTAACCTGTTATAACTTGGGCTCATTTTAAGGAGTGCTTGGGTCAGGGAAGTATTTTTTAAATAACTACTCGACAACGAAATTTTTAAACTGAAGTTAAAGTTTCAGAGTACATAATAAGGAGCAAAAGCAACATATCAATATCTAAAAGCAGAAAAACGAAAACAAAATGTGAGTTTCGAAATGTTTCAAAATGCTTTTAAATTATCAAAAAAAATTATGGCATAGCCTTGAAAAGTTAAGCGATTCTCAATTAGGTAATGGATTAGGTAATGGATTTTTAGAAAACCAACGACATACTCGCACGATCTAAAAAAAAAACATCTTTTGAGTGAGGGTAATTAAATTTCCGTTTATACGTAGCGACGGCCACATGGTTGGAGGAGTTTACAAGATACAGACAGTTCAAGAATAGAACTGTACCTTGAGGCTTTATGGACATCCGAACATGCGTGTACGAAACTATATATACCTGCACACTGAACGCTTGGTTACACTAATTTTAATTGCAATAAAAAATTAATAGCTGTTGTTTAGATTTAACTGCATAGACTTAAACCATCCCAGATGCATCTAAGGATGAAGACGTGTCTGAGGGCCTTTTGGGACATTCAGGGCTGCCTCTCAACACTAGCGCCATTCAGGATAGTACTGGCCTTGGTGCCAGTAGGTGAGGATATAAAACGTCTAAGGTGGTACGGTTTCAACTGAATGTGATCGGAAGTGCCAGCTCTACAGTGAAAAGTGGTCTACGTAAGATCTGTTGTACAGCCCACCCCATCCACAAAACAACTGGCAACGTGAATGTTTTATTCACATTTTTTGAACTGATAGATACATGACCGGGATAACAGTCTCAAAAATGTTATTATTTTTTTTAAATGCCAATAAGATATTTTTGACGACCACTACATCAATGGAGCTTACAATAAATCATCGACACAAATGTTAATTGTATTTAGCAGTTACGGGCTTGAACCTCGGTACACTCAAAGAGCGTGTGCTACTGCACTCACGTACTTAACCGCTCGGCTACTTTTTTTTTTTTTTTTTTTTTTGTGGTATGATGTGATCAATACACGAAGGAACCAGTTTTTTTCCTGCTTCCTTCGTGTATCGTGGCCGTGAGATCCAACCGGATAGTATGACACCATCGTGATATCCAAGCCCGAGGCGGGAATCGAACCCGCGACCCTTGGGTTGCTAGGAAACACTTTACCCACCCGGCTGGCCACTCAGCTATGTCAGGCTGTAACAACGTGCTATCTAATAACAAGTGGCTATCTAATAGCCACTTGTACATTACCTATGTTCTTTCTTTGAGACTTTTCTTTTTCCTCTTGTCGGTGCAGGTTGGGCTTCCTTCCCGGCTAGGGGAATCTTTCTTTCAAAATTACAAGCCTTCGGGCTTCAAAATTTTACTTCTTCAAGCTCTCTCGCTTGTTAGATTTTCCAACTAGTGTTTTCCTCTTTCCTATTTCTTCTTTTTCCTGAGAGAGTGTTTGCTCTCTTTTCTTCTTCTACTTTCTTTTCTCCCACTTTCTTCTTCCCATTCCTTATTTATTATTACAGGGATTCCACTTGTTGGAATCCCACTTGGTGTAATTTAGATAGTTCCTGGAGCGCCTCCACGTGGCTAGGGGCGGGAGTCGGGACGCAGGTAGATTGCTCCTGCCTAAGACTCCAGGGCCGGCAAACAACAACCATCAAAACACACACATATACTTACACACACTTGCCGGCTATAAATAACCTACAGATGCTACAGCGGTATACAGGGGTAACCCTAGAGGCTGCAATCAATACAAGAATACCTTGTCCCCTTGTAACAACGGGCCTAACAACGGCTGTAACAATAAATTTTATTTATTCATTTATTTTTATTTTTTTATTATTATTATTTTTTTTTAACACTACGGGATTTTTTTTTTTTCTCCTCTGGAGTGCCCCCCCCCCAGAGGAATCTGGCCCATCTTTTGCCAACATCAGGTGGGTCAGAGCTCGAATTGAGACAGTTTTTAAATGTCTCAGTTCATTATCAACAAATGGTCAACATTTCTATTTAAAGCAATGTAAGTTACTTACTTGAGGTCACGTGATGAACCGCCTCTTACTAGATTGGTTTTCAGCGATCCTTCTAGACGAAGACCTCCAGATTCTGTTAATGATATACATTTCGAATATAACAAATTGACAGAAAGAGACAAATAAAATATGAAATTACGCAAATTTTAATAGCATTTATTTTTTAATATTTTGCAGGTCGAGAAAAAAGCCACATACAATATTTCGAAGAATTTTAAAAGCGATCTGACCGAAACCTAAATACAGTATATTAGTAAATAAATATCAAGTTATCTTGGTATTTGTTTATATAACAAATTTACTGGAATTACATAAATATCATTTATATGTCAGAAACTTTCGATGATTCTGTATAAGTTCGCTATGCTAACGTTAATTTTTAAATTGCTAGATTTCAAAATACTTTAAAACTAATGCATTGTAAATTAAAACTAATGCATTATAATGCACTATAAATCCGTATGACCCGGAATAGTGTCATTAGCGTCACACACACTTCACAGTGCATTCGAGCGAAATGCACTGTGAATTCTGCAGCTTCACAGTGCATCAGTATTCCTTCACAGTGTGCACCAGAACACCAAAATCCAAGGCTGGATTTTGGTGTTCGTAACCTCGCACACCAACCGAAAAATAAATAAAATGTCTGTTTATACTCCGGAATGATGATACGTTCAGAGAAGTTCACAAGATACAGAGAATACGAGAAACAGCACCGTATTTAGCATTCATTCATTTATTCCAGGTGTGTACAAAGCATGTGTACTTATGCACCCTCGTGCCTACGGGTGTGTTGATATTAGGATCAACGATCAAAAGATGGACAGAGGAAGAGTGAAGGTAAGTCACATGGCCCGATGAGTTCCGATTTATTTGCGCTTTTTAGCAGCGATGGCAGAGTGCACAGTACAGGTTGAACTTTCGAGTACAACCTACACTGTGCTGCCACTTTATTAGGTACACTTACCCAGTAGCGTGTTGAGCCTACTTTAGCCTTCAAAACCGACTGAATTCGTTTATGCATGGATTGAACAAGATGTTGAAAACGTTGTGCAGGAATGAAGTGTCATGCAGACATCAGTGTGTCACACAGTTCTTTGAGATTCGACGGAGGCGTAGGCATGCAGCGAACAGCCCTTTCCAGCTCATCCCAAAGATGTTCAATAGGATTGAGATCCGAAGAACTGAGCGGGTCACTGCAGCAAACAAAAGTTATTCTCATGTTCTTGGAACCATTCCATAGTGATTCGGGCTTTGTGCACCGGCGCATTATCCTGCTGGAAGTAACCATCTGACTGAGGATAAACTGTCAACATGAACGGATGCATTTGCTCAGCAATGATGTGGCATTCAGACGTGAATCTATGGATATCAGTGGACCCAATGTGTGCCAAGAAAACATTCCCCACACCATAACACTGCCCCACCACCTTGCACAGTGGTCGTCAGACATGACGGGTCCACGGATTCGTGTTGTTTTCGCCAAATTCTGAGCCTCGCATCAACACGATGCACTAGGAACTTCGATTCGTCAGACCAAGCAACTGTTTTCCAATCCTCGATAGTACAGTGCTGGTGTTGCTGTGCCCACAGGAGGGGTGCTCTCTTGTTCTTCATTGATAACGAAGGTACGCGATGTGGCCGACTGCTGTGTAGCCCATTCGCAACAAAGTGCGACTAGTGGTCTGTTGAGATATTTTGTTCTGCACACCAAGGTTGTATTCTAACGTGATGTGCGACATTGTGGCCCGTCTGCTTGCTTGCACAATTCTAGCCATGCTCCTCTCATCAACAAGCAATTTTCTTCCACAGGAGTGCCGTTTAAAGGATGTTTTCTGTTCGTTGCACCATTCTCGATACACCCTTGAAACTGTGGTGCGTTAAAAGTTCAGAACTGCCGTTTCAGAGATGCTTTGTCCAGCACATCTTGCACGTACTACCATGCCACGTTCGAAGTCCGTTATATCACGCTTTTTCCCCATTCTTGCTACGGTTTGTACGCTTAATTGATACTAGAAAGGTTGCTGCTGCATTTATATCCACAAGTGTGGTCATGTGACTTGCAACGTTGTGGGGCAAACCCATTTTTGTACACAGCAGGGGTGTACTTAATAAAGTGGCAGCACAGTGTATACTTCCTGTAGAACCGGTATTTAAAAAATATACTTCAAGATGGCAGTGCAGCCATCCAACAAGACAAATGTGTGAAAGAGTGGTTTCACGAAGAAGCCTTCAAGCATCTACACTGACTACCAAATCTTCCCATGTCAATCCCACTGGGCATTTGAAATGCTACAACCTGTTCAACGTGTGTAACAATCAACTCCAAGGTATTTTACAACCAACCCTGCATTGGAGTTGGTTGTAACAGTTTCCGAAAATTGTTTTATGAAAATTATTGCATAGAAACAGTTTCCGAAAATTGTTCTATACGAATACAGAAAGTGTAAACAAATATTTTTTAAACAATTGTAACGATGTTAAAAATAAAACTAACACTGTATTTGACGAAGATGTACAAAATTTTTAAAAAAAATGTTATAACTATATCCTGTTTTCCTTATATACTTTACTTTTTTATTTGAAAAAAAAAAAAAAAAAAAAAGCTAACTGTACAATTAATTGCAGTATAAAAATATGCTGTTTTTCATAGCTTCTTTAGTTATTCAATTACCTAACTTAACAAGGAAAATGCAAGTTATTGTATATGAAATAAAATATTTTCCATAATTCGCTATCTTTTACTTACCAGATACCACCATATTGCCAGCCGCCACCACTACTTCATTAGGATCCACGTGGAACAAAATATTTCCCATAGTTCCTCTCACCAAGAAATAACTGCTGATGGATTCTAATCCAGCTTCACCTAAAATAGAGCAATGTATAAATGAAAATTTTAAAATTTAAGCAACCATATCTATAAGGGTAAATTCAAAGCTGACCGAAGTTATTTTAGCGCTTCAGGCTTTAACACATTATATTTCTGGTTTATAGAGGATTTTCTACCCGCCAGGAAGCACGACATTTAGTTCGTAAAATTTTACTAATGTATGAAACGTATAAATCATTGTATCGCTATACTGTATAATGGTATTAGTAAAATTAATAAATTAATAGTAGATAATAGACTATTAATAAATGTAAATAGGAGCTCTATAATTAAAAATAAAAGATTAAAAAGTAAGAACCTTCACAACAGTTGTCAGCGAGATACCCTCACATCCATCATCATTACAAAAGGAGAGCTCATCCAGGCCATCAATAGTATCCCACCAACATCATGTGCTGGATTTGATGGGATCTCACAATTTATCCTTAAGAACGTAAGTGTTTACATCATACATCCGCTTCTAGAATCCTAAATGGAATTCTCACAACTCAAAGTTTCCCAACAGCCTGGAACCAATATATAGTTTGGGAAATTCCAAAAACACATGGAGCTACCTCAGTATCACAGTTCAGGCCAATTATGAAAGCATCATGCATTCTAAAAGTTATGGAGAAGTGCTTTCTTCCCATCTTAACCAACCAGGTTCTCCCATGCAATTCACAATTTATCCATTATGCACTGAAACGCAGATCCACCATCACCAACCTGCTGGCAACCACTAACACCATTCTGGAGGCTCTACAAGACAGGGAGGAGATGGCAATTGTGTATCTAGATATCCAGTCTGCCTTCGACTGCATTGACGTCCAGCCCCTCCTTCAGCTATGTGAGGAGGGATACTAGATTAAAGGAAATATGCTTGAATTCTTAAAGTAGCTTCTTACTACCAGGGTTCTTCACCTGACGGTGAATAAAAAAATCCTTCACTAGGAAAGTCAGTGTAGGTGTTCCCCAGGGCGGAGTTCTGTCTGGGTTCCTCTTTACTGCTGCCATCCACCCATTCCTATGCCAGGAAATGGATTTTCTCAGCTACGCAGATGATTTGAAGCTCCTCTATCGGATCCATAGGACTGACCAACCTGAGAGTGCTTCTGACACCATCAACAACAGACTAAAATCTCTTGTTACGTACTTAGCACAGTTCTCTCTCCAGATTAACCCAAATAAATCTGCACAAATGGTGTTCTCACTCAAATCGCACCCAACTCAACTAAACCTGAAAATCCATGGAACCTCCATCTCTCCAGTAACCAAGCACAGAGATCTCGGAGTCATCTTTGACTCTAAGCTCAGCTTTACACACCATGTGGCAGATATTCACAACAAGGTCTGCCGATCCAGGTGGCTTGCCAAACAACACCTCCTTCATGTCACAGAGTCCCAGTACACCATCCAATATATTTACCGGTTTCTTCAGCCAGTCATTACCTACGGATCTGAAATCTGGGCGTCGGCAGCAAAAACCACGCTAAAAACCATCTCATCTGATGAGTACTGGCTTCTTCGGTGGGTGCTCTTCAAGCACAAGCTTCCACCCCTCACATATACTTCAGAAATGACAAAACTTCTAAATTACAGAAAAGTCTCAGAACGGATCTTCACCATCCGCTTACTCGTCACCATTAAAATGATAGCGGGAGAAATCAACACGCCAAGTTTTTGGCAGATTTGTAATTGGAGAATCCCCCTTTAAGGGCCCTCCCTTCTTTACAGTCTCTGGCGTGGGGGCTCAGGAAGGGCGACAGATTCCTGCCAATGGAGATGCTCCAAAACGTCCAAGATATGGATGCTGACTACAAGAAATTCATTGAGGACAAAGTCTAGAGAAGACGTATCATTAGGGAGCAGCTCTCATCTTCAACCGAGTGACTGTCACTATTTTTCCTTGATTGGTTTGTTTATATTGCAAAAAAAAAAAAAAAAATCTGTTTTCATGTGTTTACAACTTAATTTTTTGAGTTTTAGTTGTTGTTGTTATTTGGTTTGTAGGAGCATCAGCTACTAAGACCATATTGCTCAAGGGATATGCGGTGGTCATTCCCTGACCTTTCCGTATCCTCCGTATTTGGCGGTCACGGGCTCGAACCCAGTCTAATCAAGAGGCGTGTACTACACACCGCTGCTCCTGCCTATAATAATAATTAATCTTATAAAATCTCTTTAATTTTTCAAAAAATTTTCGAGAATAACATTTTTCAAAAATTTTGCTTTTGGAAAAATGGATTGTGCTTATTCAACTACGTATTTGATTCTTTCCAAAATCTCGCGCTGGGCCACAATTTGCAGTTACGTCTCTGAATGCTATCCGCGAGGGGTACCTACTAATGAATTATGAATTTATTTGTAACATATTTTGCCCTTAGGCTCTTACTAATATATTAACAAATTCAACAGTCCACTGAAGTTCTACGTTTAGTATTTTGCCAATTAAAAAACCTGAAATTAAAAATGAATGGGCTAAAATACAACGGATTCCCTGTGCATGTTTTGTAGACTCAATGCCAACGATTGCTGCTATGCTCGCTAAAGGGAGAATAGTTTCGAAGAAAACAGCTGATTACTGGATTTATAATTTAATCATATTTTAAGATTTATTTTCAGTATTTCACTTTCAAACACCGTTAAGAATATTATAAAAGTTACCTACTTAAAGTTAATTTATTTCTGACGTTCCCATGCATATCTTTGGCAATGATGGATACATTCCTCACAGATTCAAACTTCAAAGGTTGATCCTATAAATGAAATGAATTCACAGTTAAAGAAAGATTGAGTGTTTTAAGGAAACATTAAAAAGGTTTCGGAATATTATAAGCTTTGCGTTTATTATTTTAATTATTACAATATATAATCATAATCTTTCATCATGATAGTTTGTGTAATATAATTTTTGATGCCCCGACTTAAATATTTTGCAGCACTATTTGTTGATACTCATTAGAATAGAAGAGGGGAGGGACGGAGAAGGTTGGCAGAGAACCTCCGTAACCAGGATATATTTTGACTGGAATATTTCTAATACCGCCTTCTTTTAGCATCCGAAATACAGGGTTGTTATAATTAAAGTATCCCTACGTAGAGGGCCCTGGAACGAGTTCTAAGGCTCGTACTGAAGAGAAATTTGGACAACAGGTACAATAAAGAATGCGCTCGCCATTTATTGAAAAGAAAAATTAGTTACGAAATTTGTCACTATACGGCGCTGTGGCAATACAAATCACTTGAACAGCGCTATAATTGTTCAATGTGTCCTTCATTTTGGTCAACAACAGTTTCCATTCGAAGTACAGCATTTTCTACAGCAGAACGTAACATGTCAACTGGAATAGCCAGCACATGACGTCTAATGCTATCCCTCAGATCTGCCAGAGTTTGACATCCTTCCCGATACACCCGGTTCTTCAAAAAACCCCACTACCAGAAGTCGCATGGCAACATCCCTTCATCCCGTTTGAAACGCCCTTTTAAAGTTGGTGCAGTCACCAACGGATGCAGAACTAAGATCTTTCGATGGACTCGAAGGCAGTTTTTTCTATAAAAGTGATAGTGTTAGATCCACCACGAGTATAAAGATTCATCGCATGACGCTAATTGCGTCATGCGATTAATCATTTCGTGTCGCATTTTCGTGACGATTTTTGTCAATCCACAGAAGCAAGTTACTCCCATTTGAAAACTGCCTGTGGTGCGCCTAAAGAAGTTTTTCAACAATAGCAAGAAGATAAAGTTATTCTATTCAGTAGAATACGAATTCAAAGGTGATCACATTTAGAAGTATATTTTTTTGCTTATTAAAATAAAACAAGGTGTACAATATTACGAATAGAAGAAAGATTGTGACTTTACAAAATTTACTGTTTCTTTAAATATATTGCGAAGTAAATTTTGGTCATATAATAATTAGCATATATAATTAATGGATTATAAATAATCAGGTGAAAGCTTCGCCTCATAGATGACACCTTAACGATCAAATTAGTTACACTTGTCTTTAATGCATGCTGACACTATTTGTTATGCTCTTACCCTAGGCGACAGAATATCTCTGGCGTAAAGGGTTTCAACGAACTCCACGTCACTGGAAACTCTCACACCATCTTCGGCAATGGAAAGTTTTCCGGGACCTTCCTAAAAAAACAAGAAAAAAGTGACTGTATACCCTTGCTTTTGCCAGACAGCTAATGAAACAAACAGAAATCTTTCAGTTATTCCAAGAAAGAGAAAGAACCGAAACAAATTTCTATAACAAATGCCACAGTATTTGAGTTATATAAATGAAATTGGAAAAGGATGGTTGCAAGTAGATGTGCCAAAATTTGCTTTCGGTCAGAAAATAATATTATTGGAATAAACTTCCACCTGATTGTGGAAGTGAGTAGTCTGAATAAATTTAAAATTAAATTAAATTTTCTGTTTATACCCCAGGACGACCAAACGGTCAGAGTAGTTCATAAGATAGACAGAGTACAAGAAACAGCACCGCATTCAGCAGTCACGAGCTTGAACCTCGGTCACTCAAGGCACGTGCACTTATGCACCCATTCGCTTGACCACTCGGCTACGGCGGCCGTTATTATTGGTTGAAATGAGCAAACAAAGTGGGCATTTTTTAAAATTTATTATTTTTTTTTTTCGTGGTTGATAGTGTATTAGCTTGCTCCCTTGCAGGAAATTTTATGGAAAAAAGATGGGCGAAAAGTTTTGAGCGTTTTTTCTTCTTTTTTTTTTTTTTTTTGCATAGTCAAATTAGTTGTCTTGGGAAAAGGTTGCATGTTTTTTTCTGCTGCAAACTTGAGTTTTTTATTTCTCAAAATAGCCAAATCGACATGCAATTCAAAAAGACATGATATACGAGTGCCTCGTGGCCTTAGTTGCCTTGCAATTCGGCAAAAAAAAAAAGAAAAAACCTAAATCCTAAGTACTTCGCGGGCAAACAAAATATAGGATTTGTTTGTTTGTTTTAGAGTTTTATGGCGCATTAGCATCTAAGGCTATAATGCGCCAACAAAATATAGGACCAACAAACATTATTACAATTATTGATGAAGACGGTAAAAGAGGGACGGCAACAACTCTAGAGCAGCGGTTCCCAACCGGTGATTCGCGAACCCCCAGGGATTCGCGAAAGTGTTCCAGGGGATTCGCACTAAAAATTCTATAATGGGGTCTGTTTAGATTTACATAGGTAAATTGTTGAAAACTACAAAATATAACTAAAAATAAACAATAAAGTAAAATCAAATGAAATAAAATGTAAAGAATTGCCAAAGAAAGAAACCACATCTCCCACAATTTCTTATAATTAGTTTACTATCTTACAGTATATCATGTTAAATAAATATGTTTTCTCTACTAAATTTTTTTTCATTCTCAAGGACCATTGTTATGTACAGGTACTTTTTTTTTTTTTTTTATAACCTATAGTACTTACTACCGTGCATGGGTTGAAGGTTGAAAAGCAGATACTTGTTGACATTAGACTTGAACTTCTGTAGATTGTAATTTTCAGGAAATACATAACAAGGTTGTTCCAGAAAACGGAAATTGAATGAATAAGTGAAGAAGAAGAAAAGTTGGTTCTGTGAGTTTGAACTTGGACAGTAAAAGTATGTTGATTGGTTGCAGCACGTGTTCGGATTGCTTTGAAAGAGACAGCGGGAATTATAGAAGCCAATTCAGAAGAACAGTGTCCGTGGAAGTATCTATAGCAAGGTCTATGAAACAGAGAGTGGAGAGACTCTGTTAGAGATGAGACTGTTGAGCGGTAGCACAGTGGTATCGTCACCATTCTCCCCACACCGCGTGGCAAAGGCCCGGGTTCGAATCCCGTCGATGACGCGAGGAATTTTAATGGGTTGTTTTCACTCCGTGGTTGAGTTAGTCGGTTTCAGACACAATAAGTATATGGGTAGATGTAATCATTTACGGGTGAACCTAATATCATAATTTCAATTTTTTTTGTTAGAAATGAGACATTAATTAACTAACTGCACTCTTTTGAATGGAATCTAGAAGCCCGAGAGGAGTTTTGGGAACACGGTCCCAGATGCGGGAACAATATTCCCGGGTAGGCCAAATATGCGATTTCTACAGAGTCAACAACAGTTTGGAAGAAAAGTAACGCCAATAGAAAACCAAGTTTTTTCGATGCAGAGGAAGCAATATTTGGAATGTGCTTTATGCCAGGAGAGATTAGAAGTCAGGATAATCTCCAAGATCTTGCCTAGAAATCGGAACGTCATTGAAGATAAACATAGGAGCAGAAGAATGTGAGACATAAGACAGGACTGAGTTTTAGAAAGTTTAAAATTAAGTTATCTTTGCCCCATTGGAGAATTGCCTGGAGATCAGCATTTAAGGAAATGGTAATGGATAATCGAGAAGCTGTTTGAGCAGGGCAGGGTTTCTCAAACTGGAAGGTAGAATGCAATGTGCTATCGTCAGAAAAACTATGGATATGATTTCCGGTCAATGGAAGAAGGTCATTAATATAGAAGAGGGGGTGGGAGAAAGAACTGAATCTTGGGGAACACCCGCATTAGTGGAGAAGTTAGAAGACAGAGAGCCGTCTACCATTAACCAGCGAGCGGTCAGAGAGAAAACTGGATACTCAATTACAAAAAACAGCTGGCAAACCATAGAATGGAAGCTTATTTAGAAGACGTTTATGCCAAACACGAACGAAAGCCTTGGAGATGTCAAGAGCAACTGCTTATGTTTCACCAAACTTTTCCATTGAATTTGTCTAAAGGTGGTTAACATAGGCCAGAATATCACCAGTGGATCGACACTGACGGAATCCATACTGGCGATCGTTGATCAGACGGAATGTTCTAGATTTTTTTTTTAAGCGTTTAAGCGTTGGCGGTTAATTGATTTCTCCATTTTTTATAAAAAAGTAGCAGTAATTGCAATGGGACGATAATTGGATGGGAGGGATTTGTCACCCCTTTTAGGAACTGGCTGGATATGAGCAAATTTCCAAGCAGAAGGAAAAACACCTTTGGAATAAGGAAGTGAAAAAAGCGGCAAAGAACAGAAGTAAGTTCAGGAGCTCAGGTTTTGAGAACAAGTGGAGAAATACCATCAGGACCTGGAGCTTTCTTAGCATCAGATTCATCAAAATCCTTCTGACATCCTTTTGACGGAAGACCACAAGAGGAATTGAATAGAATGTACTGGGAATGGTTTGAGGAGATTTACCAAGATCATCAATACATGAGTTGGAAGAAAACTAGGATACCAGCAGGTGAGCTTTATCTTTGGTTGATGTGTCAACAGAACCATCTGGTTTTGACAGAAGTGGGAACAGAGATGGGCAAAAATTGCAGCCAATAGTTTTAGCAAGAGACCAGAATGGTCGGTACCATTGGACAAGAAGCAAGTTTTCTACTCTTAGCCTGTTCAAAATCTAGTCTGGACTGATTAATAACTGCTTTACAAAGTATAAATGATACTTAATAATAAAAATTATTATTATGCTGTGTCGCTTATAAAAACGTAGTACTGGAAATATTTTGTAATAAAAATTGAGAAATATTATACGATTTCAGAGCATATAGGCTTAGTGGTTCGCTTTAAAAATATTATGTTGAAAGGGGTTCGCGAGTCAAAAAAGTTTGGGAACCGCTGCTCTAGAGAATTTCTCCAGAGGATCGGATCAGGGTTAAATACTGTTCGTTTTTTAGGACCATTAAATACTTTTCGTCTTAGATAGTGTGAATCAGAGCTGTAATACTTTCGTCTTTTAGGAAAGCAAACCAGTAACTTACGGAAGTTAGATCCAGCAGCTTGATAATCCAGATGGTGAGAGACATATTGACCACTACCACCACCAACAGTAGCACCACAAGCATGTACAAACATCTCTTCCTCCAGCCGTAGATCCCGGGGGGATATTTTTCAGTTAATCTGAGCACGTCGCTGCCTGGAACAGATCCGTCCTGCGTAGAAGAGAGTGCTGCCTGAGCAACCCCTCCGTTACACGTATGTGATCCCGTAGTTGATAAAGTCGGAGTGACCAGAGACATCCTGCAAAACAATATTAAAAGTCAGCGAATATTAAAAATTTAGATTAAGAAAGTTTACTCTTTCTTATAAATACAAGTACAGTACAAATATTTTTCGTAATTATGGACTGAGTGGCGCACTTTTTCTAAGAGAAGAATATTTTAGTGAGTTCTACTCACTATTTTTTTATGATGGCCGATTTTAAGTTCTTTGGGGAACTTAAAATTTACAATTAGGAATTTTACGTTTATCTGGGAAAACAAACTTAATTTTATTTATACTGTATGTCTACCAGTCCAAACAAAAAAGCCCCTAAAACCAATATTAAGTTATCCTTGAAATCATACATAGATTGATCATTTAATTCGCATAATTGACCCACCTTAATTTTAATCTTCATCTCTAAGGTTTGCCCGTGCTCTCTCTCTTTTGCGAAATAATCTAAAAAGTGCACCATCCATGAACTAACTTGTAGAAGTACTCCTGAAGCCATTTTTTGATAAGTGGTTGTTTTGACTACAGATTCTCCACCTTCTTTAATGCGTCTGTGTCGCCTCAAACTTGCAGATTTCTTCAAACACTTGTCTCCATAAACCTCTGACATTTCTCTCACAGTCTCTGTAGCACTCACACCACGTTGAACACAATAGCGAATAGCGAATAGCAAAACGCTGCTCATTCTTCAAACCTTTAATTATGCAGCTCACAAAAGGTTCATATTTACATGTAAATTAAGGCTACACTAACCAGGCATGTCAGAACTTGCAAATGTATTAGCATATTCTTGGATATGCACTCTCCTGCCATCTACCAACAGATCGCAGGAACTTGAGTGGTTGCACAGTGGCACTGCCATTCCGTGAATTAAATGATAAGTTTGCATAACTCTGGCAAACTTTGCATAATTCTATATACCGCATATTGCATTCATTGGACATCTTTATCACCAGATTAAAATTGCCAACTGCAAAACTTTTCGATTTTCAGCATCTTTAAAAGAATTTGTCTACAGCAGCCTTTATGCAACGCATTTCAAATTTTTAACTTTAAAAGTCTGAACAAAGATCAATATTCGAAGATACAGTACTGTACTTTGATCCTGTTTAACTCGAAATCGGGATTATACTTATTTACTGAACTCATTAAGGCTGAAATAAATTTCTGTTCACAATACGGACTTCCTAATTCTTAATTCGATTTCGTTAAGTAAAAATACATTTGACATTGTTACTATTTTGTTGAATTTGATATTTGAAAACGATCTAACTTAAATAAAAGTAATTTATTTATTTTGATACCTTTCCAAGCAGTTTTGTGTTTTAGTGGAAGGCAGCATAAAGAACACAAAAGAAATTTCCGATTTAAAATTTTCTGTATATTTAACCCATAGTCTTATACAACATAAACTATAGTTCACCGCATTTCTAATCGCAAGTGTTGAATATTCGCAAATGTATACACTACAGAAAAATACAACACACCTTTTTTTTTTTTTTTTTGGTATAGTTCAGCAATATTTTTTGACATGTTGCATTGTAACAGACCAACTCCCTATTCTTTTCCCTGATGGGCGTCAACTTTCTTGCATGCAATGCAATTTCAACTTCTAATCGATAAGTAATTATGTATGCTCTGTCACATGAAACGATTGAAGGTGGTACTATGACCAAAGATTTCCCCAAAGGAAGAATATGAAACTTCATCACATGGTCTTCCTATTTAACATACTCGTACATAATTATGTTTCTGGTCAATAATGTAAAAATTCCTCGAGGTGGAGTGGGGACAATGCATATACAGACTACAGTAATTATAAATCCCATTAATTTTTCATCTCCCCTGGGTATTCTACTGATTCCTATTATTCATGTGCACCTTTCCTATTATTCACTTGCAGTCTCCCCTTCCCCACATTCTATTATTCCTATTATTCATATGTAGTCTCCCCTCTTCCATATTCTCTATACGCTAGTAACACCACTGCATGCTCACATAATTCTAATTTACAAATTTTAAAAATATATAAATAAATAAAATAAATAAATACGAGTAGCGTAGTAAGGTACACAGGAGTCCAAGCAAAAATTCGAAAAGGGCCGTCTCTTTTTCCGGAAAATCAGGAATAAAACTCGTCTCGTAAAAAATGGTATAAAGGCTAAGATATAACTATTTCATTTAGGCCTAAATAAAATCGGCATATCTCATTGGGGCTCACATGTAGTGAGTATGGGCTTGGCACACCCGGGGTCCTGAGCTGGATATCATCATTCTTTTGTTCCTTGATGATTACCTTCTACCTCTCTCTCTCTCTCTCTCTCTCTCTCTCTCTCTCTCTCTCTCTCTCTCTCTCTCTCTCTCTCTCTCTTTCCTCTCTCAGAGTAACTCAGAATATATATTTTTTTTAATTTGGCTGGTGCAGCAAAAACATCAGATTTCCTCATTGTGGCTACCCCCCCCCCCCGAGTGAAACTGATCCCATTAGTTATCTTTCCATAACCGTACTGAATGCTGTCGCAAAGATATTCGAAATTAATTCTTAACTATTCCAGTATCTACCTTCGTCCTTTTAGTCATAACTACAGGCTACAGTTCCTTCCTAAATATTTGAGATAGAGAACTAGATCAGCAGTTCCAGGATTGCGCGAATCTCCATACCGCTCGTTAATAACCATTTTGCTGTATAGAAGTAAAATACGTCAAGTAATAATATGATGCAAGGTATCATATTATTACTTTAAAAAAGATACGGTTAAATATAGCAATCCGTATCCCTCATTCGTTTTATCTATTTCATCAAAAGATTGATTCAGTCTTCTTTAAATCTACATAAGCTTTCCGGTCCCAAAGATGTAACTGAACAAGATATGATAAGAGATGGTGAGAAAAAAACAAACAAAACAAGCTATGGAAGAATATGGCATTACAGAAAAAATGGCTCAGCGTTAAGGAACTAAAGGAGCGGATTCGTAGTGACCTCAAGACGATAAAAATTGTTAATGGTATGTTTTTGTCTTCTATTAAAAAACATTTTATGTTATTAACAATAAAAATAAAAGTAAAACAACGACATTAATACATAAAATCATTTTTCTAGATCTTGTTGCAGTAGCACATTACTGTCATTAACCACCCTTCCAACTTTGTATTTTGTGCAAACTTAGATATTAGATATAATACATAAAATAATCACAAAACAGTACATAAATGATTTAATGATTCTATGATAACTGAGAGGAAAGTGGAACGTAAATTGTTGAAGCTTAACATAAAAAAACGCGCCTGGAGTGGATGGGATCTATCCAATTATATTAAGTATAACAAGAGAGACAGCAATGGAGGTAAACAAACCATTAGCTATAATTATGAGCATCTTTGGATTCAGGAGAGGTCCCTGTGGACTGCAGATGTGAGAATGTTTCCCTAGTTCATAAAGGGGGATAAAGGGTGAGAAGAGTAATTACAGCTATCAGTGAAGAGTAATTACAGATCTATTAACGTCTATTCCAGGGAAAATAATGGATTCTTTGGTAAAAGAAGTAATGCGGGAATACCTAGAGAGGAATGCAATTATACTGCAGCCACAACATGGATTTATTAAAGGGCGATCTTGTCTGACCAATTTGACTGGATACTATGATGCACTAACAAAGGAATTGAATGAAAAAAATAATTTTGATATGATATACTTGGATTTCAGGAAGGTTTTTGAATTTTTCTCATAAAGAACTGCTGTGCAAAATAGGGCAATGTGGCATTAAGGGCAAGTTACTGCTCTGGATAAAGGGATTGTTGAGTGTGAGAAGACAGAGAGTGGTTATTAACGAATTTGCTCTTTTCGTGGAATAATGTTATTGGAGTCCCCCAGGGTACAGTGCTAGGCCCATTGTTGTTTTCTATATTTATTAATGATATTGATGAAAGTATATCAGGCTTAATATCTAAGTTTGCATAAATACGAAGTTGGCAGGGTGGTTAATGACAGTAATATGCTACTGCAACAAGATCTAGAAAAATTAGGCATTTGGGCTGAGAAATGGCAATTGAGGTTTAACATTGACAAATGCAAAGTACTGCACATGGGTAGCAGTAATCCCAGATTGATGTACCAACTGTGTGGTGCTACCCTCACGGTAGTGAAAAATACTTGGGGTAATTGTGCAGTCAGATATGAAATTTTCTGAGCAATACAGACAGGCTGCCAGGGCAGTTCATGGAGTTTTGTCAATGATACAATGAATTTTGCTAGCAGGGATAAGAAAGTGATTATCCCATTATATAATGTAAAGTTAGGCCACATTTTGAGTACTGCATACAGTCCTGGAGGCCTAATTTTAGGAAGGATATGAATCTGTGGAACGGGTGCAGAGAAGGGCAACCAGATTAATGAAGAGAACGAAAGGGTGGTCTTACCAAAGCAGGCTTCAATTCTGCAAACTGTACCGGAGTCTGGAGACCAGGCACCTGCGAGGTGATCTGATTGAGATGTTTAAGGTTTTGAATGGATTGAGCAAGCTCAAAGCTTATGGCATTCTTCCTTTTGTTCAGACTACACACATGAGGTGAGGGGTATACATTTAAATTGAGGAAGGATGGTTGGAGGATAGATAAGGGTGGTTGATTTTTGGAACAAATTTCCATATCTTGTTGTAGAAGTGGGCAGTTTGATTAAATTTAAGGAAGAATTAGATAAATTATTGGAGGGGATGGATATGTAGACATGTATTTTTGTAAGGGAACGCCTAGAACGCCAGTATCTCTGGCGAACAGTACCACTGTAAAAAGGCCAGATATGTGAGTAGTGTATGTTTGTGTGTATTGTGCTGTTGTGTTGTTCTGGCCGCTTGGCTATCCGAAGCACTTGTCACTTGGAGAGATAATTCTGGGTACTTGTCCACACCACGGTAAGGTGGGCCAGTCCCAGTAAAGCTTGTACTGTCTCAATTCGAGACTCCGACTCACCTGATGTTGCCAAAAGGTGGGCCAGATCCTCTAGTGTAGGAGAAAAAATCTCTTAGTGTAAACAAAAAAAATATAAAGAGAGAGAGAGAGAGAGAGAGAGAGAGAGAGAGAGAGAGAGAGAGAGAGAGAGAGAGAGGTGATGAGGGAGTTTTTTTCCCCCCGATGACTGATGCAAGGTTTAATAAAGACTTAGGACAGTGAAGTCGGTATGAGCCGCAGAAGTGTGTGTATATTCCTTACCTATTTGATAAATAGGGAATTTTCTAGCATCTGATGTTTTCTTTTAGTTATTAAGGTAAATTCGATTTTAACAGATTGAAGAAGACAATAAAGTTAGCATGAAGCACAGATACGTATATTCTTTCTCCGATTGATATAATGAAATCGGTATTTTCCAGTATCTGACACTTTCTTTTACTTAGTAGAACAAATTCTTAGTCAGTTAAATGTCATCAAACTTTTTCCCTGTGATAAACTTCAACCAAATAAAACAGTTATCTGAAACCGAAAAATGTGCATATTTTAAATTAATACAAGTCAATAATCAATAAATAATTTTAAGTGTTAAATGTATGAGAGAATTACTTGATTCACAAGAATCAAGTAATTCTCTCAATTACTTGATTATTAAATGCTTTTTAATTATTATTAAAATTATTTATTAAATAGAGGGATATAAGGGGAATTAAATGTTTTTTACAATAAAATTTCATAAAGGACATATGAATAATATGCCTCAAGTTTCACAGCCTTAATAAAATACACGATGTATTTTTTATACAAATATTTTTTGCTTGAGAAATAACTTTTACTCCCTCTGGCTTGCGAGCCATTCAGAGAATGAGGTCCAAAAGTGCTGTTGTAGTAACGGGATTTGCTTAGAATAATACGATGTTTATCATTTATATTGTAACACAATGGTTATAATCGCTATCTTTCCTCATTCGAATCTCCCCTTTTTGGGGAAAAGGGGGGGGGGGTTCGAACCCAGTCAACGTGAGGAATTTTTAGGGACTTTTATCACACCATGGTTTAGTCAGTCGGTCTCAGGCGGGGATAACAAGTTTTTTTTTTTGGTCCAGCAAAAGAGCAAACCAACCACAGAATATGGAAGAAAACTGCGTGTATTGTCTGGTCGGTTTGCCTGTATTTACTGGACTATTTACAATATAAATAAGTCTTTATATTGCAAATATAAATTTATATTAACAAACAGAACTGCTGTTGTCTATATTTCACTTGCAATTAATGAGCTTATATTTATAATCTGAAATTTTTTTCTAAGCTACAATTTAAAATTTTTCTTTTATTTTCTTAGAGCCAGACAATATCTAGTTAAGACTAATGATGATTGAGGCTAAAAGTACAAGAACAACGAAACCTTCTCTAATATTAGGAGCAAAATAAAATAGTTACATCTCAGTACTTTCAGTTGATTTGGTTATCCCGTCAAGGCCGGAAATAAATGATGCTACACATAACCCTATGTGTAAATATTCAGAGAGAGAGAGCTCAGTTATCAATCATATCACAAGTAAATTCTTATACGCAGCTCTATCTATTCCTGAAATTAACTGTTCCCCCCCCATCTCTAAATTTGTTCAGTCATTCTCTGTTTTTACTGTGTCACACTAACTTAAACAGAATTATTATCGCATAATCTCCACTTTCCCATTTGCTCACATCTTTTACAGACTGAATTTTAGTATTAGCGACCCATTTATTCCTTATCACCTGTTTTCACCTATAGCATCCAGGTATCTTATACATTATTTTATCATTTATTATTCAATGTTCTCAAGGCATCTTTCATATTTCAAAGCAACTAGCAAAATAAACTACGCATTTATTTATTTATTATAATTTTTTTTTGCCGTTTATGTTTATAAACCAAAACATTGTTTTCTATTGGATTTCTGTTTGTATAATTACGAACATTTATATTCGAATTATACTCTTCTACCACTTTAGTGACATCAGAATACAATTATATTCACTAAAATCAAATTACTTACAGAAATACTGGCTATGGAAATATTGTTCAAAACCTTGTTTATTTAAGCTTTCTGTTTATCATTTTTCTGTGCATTCTGATTCCCGAATTTCACTGCATATCCGAGGGTCAGCTTCCAGTACGCAGGCGCAGTACAGTGGATGTTCAAGCTCTCACAGGCAGTGAAGGAAAGCAATACAACCAAAGCTGATTCCCCAGGACTGTGTGAGGCACGACGGAGTGATTCTAGTTTCCACCGTGCCTTGCGCCTTGGTTGTCATGGTGATGAGGACGAGGCGAATAGCATTGGGCGCTGTAGAACAACGTCAAACCAGACAGTACCTCCAAAGGGTATTGCCATTATTCCAAGTGGTTCTCATGAAGAAATCAACAGTGGTTCTCATGAAAAATTTGGCATACTGACTTGACCAATGCGACACCTAGTATTTATAATTATTCGTTCCCTTTTTAAATATCTAACATTTTTTCTATAAAAGTCTGTCTGAATGCAGAAATGTGTTTACTATACACCAAACGTATACATTTCTTATCCTTATCGAATTAAAAAAAAATAACATATATTCGATAATATAAATAACATAACGATCCTTTTTAGAGTCCAGAAAAATAATCGATTCAGCTGTATAATTTCACTGTTATGGCAATCAATACAACAGGCGTTTAGTTACACTGAATCGTGCTTTTCTTCTTATGGTGTTATACGGATTCCAACAAGTAATATGAGTATCTGTGATCAGGGGCGGTCCTAGGACTTTCTAAAAGGAAGGGGGGGGATAAAGCAGTGTTTCGGGGGGAATCGTTAAACTTTACCATCAAGTAGCAGCCAAAAAAAAAATCCATATTATTTTGATCATAAGGGGAGCTACAGCCCCTCTAGTCCCCATGTGGGATTATCCCCGAATGTGATCACGAACGTAGCCCACCTAATACATAAAAATAAAAAAAGTAAAAACAGTACCTACTATATTCATAATCCTGTGTTGTAAGAAAATTTTTTTTTTTTTTTTTTTGGTATTGGATTCCTACATATAAACTAACTATATTACAAAAATACTTCTGTTATAAAAATAGTCTTGATTATGTGAAGAAATTAGCGTAATATAGTAATTTTTTTCTGAAACTAAAACCCCTAAATCTATTATACTGTACATTATTAGAACGACACATATGTTTGTTTACGATATTTGCTTCCAGTTTTGCATTTACAAAGATAAATCACATATCTTTCAAGAAGACTCAGGTCAGGAATCGAATTTTTCATATAAATTAGAGTTTAATGAGTTAATTTTTAAATACAAGAAAAAGTAATTGATGGGTTCGTACAAATGATCGACAGTGTAAATCAGGATAATATAAGCACAACAGGTGAAGCAGTAGCGTAATGAAAACTTTCATGTGTGCATCCTTTACTTCACGTTAATAGGTGATCAAACTCAGATAATAGTAATTTTTTTCCCTCTTTAAGTATTCTTTTCACAGGAAAATTGACCGAAGTGATATAAATTAAGAATCAAGAAACTGACCGAAGTGATATAAATTTAAAGGGGAATAAAAAAAAAAAAAAACTTGTCACAGGAAAGGGCATTTACCAATTACATAAACTAACAACTGAAAGTTAAGCTGAAATCTTATTTTTGACTTTCAAAACCAACCTCTATGGCACTCTGCAATCCTCTTGGATCATAAATATTATAGATAAGTCGATAACAGAATCCGGCATACCACTGAGTAAAGTAAAATGACTACTCTATATACGTGTTGTAGCAGTACTAAATGTGTAATCATAGTACTAACTCTTAATGTTTATAAGACTCATCTCATTCTCAAATATCTTTATCGGTAGATTTTCCAAAAACATTTATTACCAAATTAAATATGATTTTTTAAATATTATTATAAATTAAAGTTAAACATTATTGATCAATTATGGCAATTGATATATGTAGGCACAGTATCCCATTCATGTCGGGATAGCCTCTTTCTGTATATAGCTATGAGCACAAAAGGTTTGTTACTTAGTGTACCGATTTCATATTGTGGGGGATCTTCGTCACGAATTGCCTTGATATTGCACTACTCTAAATAAAAGGTATTGCCACAATGGAGTATATTGCTTTTATTTTAAAGTGTAGGTCCATTCAGACCCAGGTTTCGACTCTGATTGGAGTCTTATTGGTGGGCAGGTAGGAATTGTGAAGACCAGAGTAACCCAGTGATGACATATATTGCCCTACCATTAATATCCGGGCACCTGCCTTTAGACAAAAAAAAAAAAGAGCTTTTATTGTGTCATTTAATATTTTCTGCTGAAATATTTTGTTTTTATGACGGCCTTCAATCTTCGCAGCATACTCTCAACCAGCTTTTTATAAATGTTAGGTGATCTGTTCCTCCACTCGGCCTTTTACACAGCCACCAGTTCGACCTTGTTCTTTGGGCGATCTCGACGTGTTACTTACCCGACTAATATATCCCAAAGATGCTCGATAGAATTCAGATCAAGCCTCTGGGCTGGCAAATTCAACTTTTCCACACCCATATCCTCAGAGCACTCTGTTACGACCCGAGCAGTATGGCATGGCGCGTTGTCTTGATACAGTTATGGGCATTCCCCAAAGTATTGAAATAATGCTGGAAGCGCATAATTCAGGAAGTGCATAATTATGCTGGAAGTGCATAATTGTTCAGGATATCCTGGTATTGCACAGCATTCATGGTTTTGTCGATAACGACTAATGGGCCCAAGCCAAACCATGAAAGGAGCCTCATACCATGACACTGCCTCCACGAAACTTCATTGTTGGGAGGATACAATCAGGAAGGAACTGTTCCCCTGTCATTAGCCACACCCAGGAACGGTCATCAGACTGGTAAAGAGCGAACCTTCACTCGTCTGTCCATAGGACTGTTTTCCACTGCTCTATAGTTCAGGATTCGCGCTCCTTACACCATATTAATCGGCGTCTAGCATTTATTGAGGCGATCAATTCTGTTGAACTGTTGAGGTATTTCTGTTGAACGTGTCATCTTGCATGTCCACTTTTGCAATTGTCTGTTCGAAGCCCAGTGTGCATATTTACAGCAGGTTCTGTGACGTATTGCATGCATAGGACTTGTTTCCCCCATCCATGGAGGAGTGTCCGAATATTAATGGTGAGATGCGAGTCGGTGCTGTAAGTAAAGTACATTGTTGTCTAGGGCAAAAGTTTCATGCTATGAAATATAGGGCACTGCGTCTTTGTACCCGTTCCTGCCACGAGGAGGCGGGCATCTATTATTTCGTAATGTCACAACATGGAAATGAAATCCCGCACACACACCAGGGGTTTGTGTAATACGAGTGAAATCAGCACATCCCGTCCACTATCAATAAGTAGGCTTAACCTGAAGTTAATATTAGTAGTGTCAAATGATGCAAAAAAGCAAGCTTATGATAAGGCATCAGCCAAAAAAAAATCCAGTTGCACCTATTCATCCCCTCCAACAGTTTGCCTATTTCTTCCTTGAATTTATTCAAACTATCCACTTCCACAATATCCGACGGTTGTTTGTTCCAGCAATCAACCACCTGCAGTCAAAAGGCAAACTTCCGCACATCTATTCTGCAACTATCCTTCCTCAATTTAAATTTATTCTCCCAGCATGTGCATAGTTTGAGCAAAAGGAAGAATCCCATCAGCATTGAGTTTTCTCAATCCATTCAAAGCTTTAAGCAGCTCAATCAGATCACCTCGCATGTGCCTAATCTCCAGACACTGAAGCCTTTCTTGGTAAGAACACCCCCTTTGTTTCCTTCAGCAATATCTTGCCCTTCTCTGTATCCGCTCCAGCAGCTTTACATCCTTCCTAAAATGAAGTCTCCAGACTTGTATGCAGTAGGCAATTATTCCATTGTACACAATGGAATAATCGCCACCTTATCCCGACTAACAAAATTCCTGTATATCATTGACAAAAACCCATGTGCTGCACTGCTCAGAGAACTTCATATCTGATTGAACAATTACCCCAGGTCTTTCTCACTTTCTACTACCCTGAGTGTAGTACCACACAGTTGGTATGTTAATCTAGGAATTACTGCTACTCATGCGTAGTGCTTTACATTTGCCAATGTTAAGCCTCAATTGCTATTTCTCAGCCTAAATGCCTAATTTTTCTAGATCTTGTTGCAGTAGCATACCATCATTAACCACCCTTTCAGCCTTCGTATAATCTGCAAAATTAGACATTCGGCCTGATATATCTTTATCAATATCAAGAAAACAACAATGGGCCCAGCACCGAACCCTGGGGACTCCACTAATAACATTAGTCCACGTAGAGCAATGTCTATTTATTACCACTTTTTGCCGTCTACCACTCAACAATCCCTTTATCCATTGCAGCAACTTGCCATTAATGCTATACCGCTCCAACCTGTACAGCAATCTATTATGTGGAACAGTATCAAAAGCTTACCTTAAATCAAGTATATGATATCAAAATTGTTTTGCATCCAGTTCCTTTGTTACTGCATCATAGTATCCAATCAAATTGTTCTGACAAGATCTCCCCCTTGACAAACCTATGCTGTGACTAAAAGTGACTGAAGTATAACTGCACTCCTGTCTAGATGGTCCTGCATTACTTCTTTAACCAGCTACTCCATTATTATCACTGGAACAAAAGTTAAGCTAACAGGTCTGTAATTACTCATGTCACTTTTTGATTCCACTCTGTGAATGGTGGGAATACATTCGCACATCTCCAGTCCACGGGGACTTCTCCTGAATCCAAGGATGATCTCATAAATAGGGCTAAGGGTTTGCTTACCTCTTTTGCTGTTTCTCTTAATAGAATGGATAGATCCCATCCACCCCAGGCGTCTTTCTTACTTTTAACTTCAGCAATTTCTTTTCCACTTTCCTCTCAGTTATTACAAAATCATTTAGTGGCAGGATTTGATAAACTTCTTAGCATTCACTCCCCTAAAGAATTCTTCATGTGCAAATGTAGATACAAAATACTTATGCAACCTGAGCAGGATCATCAATAGTTGAACCATTGATATCACTCTCTTCCTTCTGGCGTTTACATAAGTAAAGAAATATTTGCTATTTTTCTTTGCCAAAGATTTCTCATAATCTGTCTTAGCTTGCCTAACATCCTTAGTGACTTGATTTCAGACTACAGTAGTTTATATCTACCATAGGCTTTTGTATTATCTGATATTTTTTATACATCCCATGCATTGTTCTTCTTTGCAGTGAGTCTCATTAGTTCATCTGACATCCATTTACGTCTAAGCCTTGAACGGTATTTCTTAGTAGGTATAAAAAGACTAGTAGCATCTATGATTATTTCCTTGAATGCTTCCCATTTAGAATTTGCTGATGATAACATCATTAGTTGGTCCCACTGAATAGAATTTAAAAACTGAGCCCACTGTATTCACCTTTATGTATTGATTAATCAAGTAAAGATTAATTAGGTTTAATTATATAAATATTACTTCTCTGAAACTATAACTGTCGGGTAAAAATGCAAAATATGCTACTAACATTAACAATGTGCTGCTCTCTTTGTGCAGTCATGATAATGTGAGTACGTGACTACACAACCTAGTCGTTGGCTCTTCTTATTATTAGTCATATGGTGCAAGGAAGCCTGAGGCTTATGCTGCACCAGCCAAAAAAAGATTTGAGTTACCCTGAGAGAGAGAGAGAGAGAGAGAGAGAGAGAGAGAGAGAGTCAGAAGTAAAAGGAAATCACCAAGAAAGAGAAGTGTGCCAAGCCCATACTCAACAGATGTGAATCCTGTAATAATAAGGCCAAATGATGCGAGGAAGCGAACTTTTTTATGCATCATTCAAAAATAAATAAATAAATAAATAAAATAATAATAATTAAAATAAAACAGAATCTTCATGCCATTCCCACTGAGTATGTTATCGTGCCGGAATACAATGTACTGTCAAGTTCAATGTCTTTAAAGTCACAGCGCTATGACTACGTTATGACTGTAACTTAGAGCTTAAGTTACAGTCATAGCGAAGTAACTTAAATAAATACGCTATGACTGTAATTTAAAGCGTTACAGTCATAGCGTATTTATTTCAAATAACTAAAGTTGTAATTTAAATTGCTATCATAATTTTATGAATAATATATCGCAATTTTAATGAATAATATATCGCAAATTATATATCGCTATTTATACTCCGATATGGCCTCAACGAATTTCATAGCTTAATTTTACCTTTATATTACTTGATATACAAGAGAAAACATAGTTTAATGGGCATTTTATTTATTTTATTATTATTATTTTGACTGCATCGGAGCTCAGTCTCATTATGTGAATACTGTACTCGTAGCCACGTACCTAAACCGAGTGTCCAATTAGCTTATTGATTCTTATTTTACCGTTAAACATATGATTAATTTCTGTCACATTTTTTTTTAAAATTATTTCCCAAAGATATATGAAAAAAAAAAAGAAGAAAATGAGAGTGAGAGAGAGAGAGAGAGAGAGAGAGAGAGAGAGAGAGAGAGAGAAACTGGAAATGAGACAAATAAAGAGATATTACGAAACAAGTAATTCACTACAGGAAATTACCTACAAATTAAATTATACCTCGATTAGGAATTAAACTATACAAGTATATCCCATTTAACATGACAGAAAAATCATGCCGAGGAACAGGTATCTGCTTAAGGAAAAATTGATTAAATCTGCAAATCAAAATGAACTTATTTACCTCACAATCAACATCAAGCTTGTATATGTAGTAGCGTAACCTGGAGATTTGCCGCTTTTAGCCAACTATCAAAACTACACCTTTACTTTTTATTTATTTTTTAATTAAATTATACTTATATCAAAATATTAATTAATTAGAATTATTTTCATTAATATAATTAATTAAATCATAAAATAAAATAATAATTAATAAAATAAAATAAAATAATAATTAATATAATAAAATAAAATAATAATCATCAAATAAATTAATTATTATATGATAGTTATCTGAATGTAATGTAAAAGACTGTCGTTTGTATAAAAAAGTCAGACTTTTATAATAATTAATTTTAATATTAACAATCGTAATATATAAAATAAATTATAAATTAAGTGATTCTTCTTAAAAATTTATTTACCGCCTACCGAAAATAGAAGACTACCGCCTGGACTATATTTTCCAACCACTAGTTAAGCCACTGTGGATAGATCCTTTTACAATGAATTACTGGAGAGGGAGAAAAGTTCGGCCTTGCAATTTGTAGAACCCAAAGAAATATGCGGACAGTGAGCAGTCTGAAAAAATTAGCTTTAGCATTAGTAGAAGCATATAATGCAAAAAAGCCAGCTTATATAGCATCATCCAAAAAGAAAAAAAATAAAACCCCTTTCCATTTCACCGATCCATTCACACTAAATGTTTGTACAGTACTGCGTTGAATTTATTTAAGCTATCAACGTCTACAACGACAGATGGAATCAACCACCCGCTGGCTAAAGCCAAGTTTCCGCACATCTATCTTACAACTGTCTTTCATCAATTTGAATTTATGTCAACTGAGGCGACTAATCTGGGCAAGAGGAAGAATCCCATTAACATTGAGTTTGCTCAAAACCATTTAAGGCCTTATACACTTCAATCAGATCAGATCACCTCGCAGGTGCCTAGTCTCCAGACACTGCAATTTGCAGGACAGTAAGAGCCTTTGTTTCATTCACCAATCCCGTTGCCCTTCTCTGTATTCGTTCCAGCAGCTCTACATCCTTTCTAAAATGAGGCCTCACCTGTATACAGTACTCAAGGTGTGGCCGAACGATTGCCTTATACAGGGGATAATCACTTCCTTATCCCTGCTAGAACAATTCCTGTTTATCATTGACAAGACGCTATGAGCTACTCTTACAGACCGTCTGGACTGCTCATAAAATTTCATATCTGCCTGTACAATTATCCCCAGGTCCTTTTCATTCAATACCACTGACATTGTAGCAGCACACAGGTGATACGTTACTCTCCGGTTACTGCTTCCCATATGCAGTATTTTACATTTGTCAACGTTAAACTTCAATTGCCATCTCTCAGCCCATCTGCTCAACTTTTCTAGATTCTGTTGCAGTAGCGTACTGTCATTAGTGTCATTAACAACCTTGCCAACATTCGTATCGTCTGCAAACTTGGCATTAACTCCACCAATAACATTAGTCCACGAAGAGCAGTGTCCATTGATTATCACTCTCTCTCTCTCTCTCTGCCTTCTCCCACACAACCATCTCTTTATCCACAGCAGCAATTTGTGCTGAATATCATACTGTTCCAATTTGTACAGTAATCTTCCATATGGAAGAGTATCAAAAGCTTTCCTGAAATCCAAGTACATGACATCAAAATTATTTTTTGTAACCTTTGTGACCACATCATCCAATCAAATTCGTGAGACAAGACTTCCCCTTAAAAAACCCATGCTGTGTCTGAATTCTAACTGCTTTCTTGTCCAGATGATCCTGCAGCGCTTCTTTAACCAGTGCCTCCATTAATTTCCCAGAACAGAAGTTAAACTAACAGGTCTGCAATTACTTGTGTCACCTTTTGATCTTACTTTGTGGATTAGGGTCATATTTGCACATATCCAGTCCATGAGGACCTCCCCCTGAGTCCAAGGAAGCTCTCATAATTATGGCTAAGAGTTTATTACTTCCTTTGCTGCATCCTTTAATATAATTGGAGAAATCCCATCCACCCAGGTGGCTTTCTTATGTTTAACTTCAACAATTTCTCCTCCATTTTGCTCTCAGGTATTTACAAAATCATTTAACTCCCTGCCAGAGTTTGATAAACTTCTGGCATTCCCCTCCCTGAATAACTCCTGTGTGAAAGTAGATGCAAAATACTCATTCAGTTTGTCAGCCACCTGAGCAGGATCCTCAACAGTCGAACCATAGATACCAAATGGATAAATCTGATTCATCCTCTTGCTTCTAGAGTTTACATAAGTAAAGGCTCTTCACTGTTTTTCTTTGCATCATTTGCCAAAGGTTTCTTGTAATATGCCTAACCTCCTTTGTGACTTGATTACAAACCAGCTTATATCTACCATAGGGTTCTGTGTCACCTGATAATTAATATTCATCCCATGAATTTTTCTTCTCTGTGTCGCGTATCTGATTAGTTCATCTGACATCCATTTAGGCCTAAACCTTGAACAATATTTCTTAGTGGGTATGAAAAGCCTAGTTGCTTCCAAATTTAATTCTTTGAATGCTTCCCATTTAGAATTTGCTGTTGGTAACATCATCAGTTGGAGCCACTGTATTGAAATTAAAAACTGTCTCAGAAACTGTAGTCGCCTTTATGAAAGCAAAAAACCTTCCCTTTACTTCTGACGGTAGCTACATATTTGAGTAAATCCCACATCAGCAAACGGTGATCACTGCGACCAAGTGGTTCCTTTATCTGCAGATTCTTAATGTATGAAAAATTACTACTGATAATCAGATCAAGAGTATTACTACCTCTGTTTGCATCTCGAACACGCTGCTGTAGAAAACAATTATCCAATAAATCCACAAAAGCCTTGCTGGTGTGCGAGTGACCAACCACAAGTTCCAGTGGTTATCTGGGAATTTAAAATCCTTCATTATAAGACAATCTGATTTACTGACCCACTCTATTTCTCTGTACAGTTGTTCATTATACACTGAGTGGGCAGAAATCGTGGAATACCTACCTGGTAACGTGTAGCCCACCTTTCGCTCCGATAACCAGAGGAAATCGTAGTAATACCCTTGATCTAATTATCAGCAGTGATTATTCATGCATTAAGAATTTGCAGATAAAGGAACCACTAGGTGACAGTGATCACAGTGTACTGATGTGGGATTTACTTAAAGATGTAACTACCATAAAGGGTAAAGGGAAGGGTTTTGTTTTTGTAAAGGTGACTACAGTGGTCTCAGATAGTTTTTAAATTCCATACAGTGGGATCAACTGATGATGTTACCAACGGTGAATACTAAATGGGAAGCCTTCAGGAACTTAATCTTGAAGGCTACTAGGCTTTTCATACCAATTAAGAAATACTGTTCAAGGTTCAGGCCTAAATGGATGTCGGATGAATTAATTAGGCTCGTGGCAGAAAAGAAAAATGCATGGGATGCATATGAATAATCAGGCGACACAGACGCTTACGTCAGATATAAGCTAGTTTGTAATCAAGTCACAAAGGAGGTTAGGTAGGCGAAGGCAGATTTCGAGAAATCTTTGACAAAGGACGCAAAGAAAAACAGCAAAGAGTTCTTTACTTATGTAAAACAGAGAAAGAAGGAGATGAATCAGATTGGTCCACTTAACATAGATGATTCGACTATTGATGATCTGGCTCAAGTAGCTGATAAACTGAATGAGTATTTTGCATTTACTTTCACACATGAGGAGTTATTCAAGGAGGGGAATGCCAGAAGTTTATCAAACTCTAACAGGGAGCTAAGTGAGTTTGTGATAACTGAGAGCAAAGTGGAGGAGAAATCTTGAAGTTAAACATAAAAAAGGCACCTGGGGCTGATGGAATCTATCCAGTTACAATGAGGCTGATGGAATCTATCCAGTTACAATGGACTGATGGAATCTATCGAGTTACAATGAAGTAGGCAGCAAGGGAAGTAAGCAAACCCTTAGCCATAATTATGAGAGCATCCTTAGAGTCAGGGGAGGTCCCCATGGACTGGAGATGTGCAAATGTATCCCAAATTCACAAAGGGGGTTCAAAGGGTGACAAATATTTATAGACCTGTTAGTTTAACTTCTGTTCCAGTGAAAATAATGGAGTCACTAGTTAAAGAAATGATACAGGATCACTTAGACAAGACAGCAGTAATAGTTCAGACACAGCATGGGTTTGTTAAGAGGAAGTTTTGTCTGACTAATTTGATTGAATACTATGATGTGGTCACAAAGGCACTGGATGCAAAAAATAATTTTAATATCATATCTTTGGATTTCAGGAAAGCTTTCGATACTGTTGCACATGGAAGACATACGAATGTACGTCTTCCATTTCCAGTCTTTTGTACGAATTGGAGTGCTATGGCATTAAGGCCAAGTTACTGCAATAGAAAATGGGATGGTTGAGTGGGAGACGGCAGAGAGTGGTAATAAATGTACACTGCTCTACGTGGACTAATGTTAATAGCGGAGAAACCCCCCAGAGTTCGGTTCTGGGCCCATTGTTGTTTTGTGTATTAATCAATGATATTGATGAAGGTATATCAGGCCTAATGTCCAAGTTTGTAGATAATACAAAGGTTGGCAGGGTTGTTAATAACAGTAAAGACAGTGTGCTTCTGGAACAGGATCTCGAAAATTTAGGCAGATGAGCTGAAAAGTGGCAATTGAAGTTTAACATTGACAAATGCAAAGTACTCCATATGGGTAGCAGTAACCGAAGAGAAATGTACCAACTGTGTGGTACTACATTCAGAGAGGTGGGGAAAGAAATAGACCTGGGGGTAATAGTGCAGTCAGGTATGAAGTTCTCTGAGCAGTGCAGACGGGCAGGGAGAGCAGGTTATGGAGTTTTGCCAATGGTATATAGGAATTTTGGTAGCAGAGACAAGGTGGTGATTATCCCTTTGTATACGGCAATGGTCAGGCCATACCTTGCGTACTGTATACAGGTCTGGGGCCTCGTTTTAGTAAGGATGTGGAGTTGCTAAAATGAGTACAGAGAGGGAAACAAAATCGACGAGAGGAACAAAGGGGCGCGCTTAGGAAGAAAGGCTTAAGTTCTGCAAGTTTCAGCAGCTGGAAACTAGGTGATCTGATCGAGGTGTATAAGGCCTTGAATGTTTGAGCAGGCTCAATGCTGACGGAATACTTCCGCTTTCTCAGATTAAGAAACTGGAGGGGCATAGATTCAAATTGGGGAAAGACAGTTGAATAGACGTGCGGAAATTTGCCTTTAGCCAGCACGTAGTTGATTACTGGAACAGACTTCCATCTGTTGTTGTGGAAGTTGATAGCTTAAATAAATTTAAGGTTGAACTGACAAACATGTTGAGTGAACGAATGGGTGAAATGGGAAGGTCTGTTTTTTTTTTGCTGATACTGAATAAGCTTACTTTCTTGCATCATATTCCTCAACTAATGCTAATGATAATAAGGGCAGTCACAAGGCGAGGCATTGAGTCTACTAAAGTTCACGAAAGCGTTTCACAGGTATTTGCATCCCTGTTTGCTGCACCGCTGTCCATAATTCCGTCGCATTCTTGGGTGGATGATCTAAAGCTCGAACGGCCCTTTTGACAGCATCCCAGAGTTGCTCCGCTGGGCACGGGGAGGCCATTCTATGGTTAAAATCTGCGGAATACTATTCGTACCATGTTTTATTCACCACGGCTCTATGGGCAGGCGCATTGTACTGCTGGAAGAGTCCACTGTCCTGTGTCTGCACGATGACCATGAAGGGATACAGACGGCCTGCAAGGATGGACACGTAACCTGGACCATTCAGAGATGCGTCTAGACGTATCAAAGGTCCCAACATGTGCCAGTTGAACATGTCCCAGACCATTTCCAACCGTCCACCTGCCTGAACAGTTCCTTGTTGACATGACGGGTGCATAGCTTCGTGCAGTTTCTTCCAGATATGCACCATCTTGTCCACTCGAAATAACTGGAAACGGGACTCATCAAACCTGGAGACCAGTCTCCAATCATCCAAGATCCAGTGCTGATGTTCTTTTGTCCAGTTGAGGAGGTATAGAGTCCTGTGTTTTGTTGTTAGCAATGGGACTCTGGTGGGCTGCGGCTCCCATAACCTCTTGCGGCTAGTGATCGTCTGATGGCCTTGGTGGAGACGTTCTGGCACCTCGTTGAATTCGGCGGTGATTAGTGCCACTGTCGCTCTTTGGTTGGCTGAAACAATTCTAGACAGACGTCGACAGCCACGTTCATTCACTACCTTCCCCGCCCACAGCGCTGTTCACAATGAGATGTTATTCTGGAAATGGCGTATTGCCGATACACTCTTGATACTGTCGATCGAGGATAGCTCAATTTCTGTACCACTTCCCCGATAGAGTGACCCATGGGTCAGGCATCCATTATCATCCCGCTTTCAAAGTGGGTTAACTCACGACGTTTATCCATACTGACATAGAATTACCGTCTACCTGACTGCAGTGATGCGGTGTATCTATATACCTGCCAAGCGGTGGGTTCATCCACTAGGGATAGGAGTGATAGCGTCGCATTGCTCAGGAACCAGGTATTCCATGAATTCTGTCCTTTCAGTGTACTCATTAGAGTCAGTAGGCCTATAACCAGTGGCGTAGCTACCGTTTAGGCAGGCAAGGCAATTGCCTCCGGGCCCTTTAGGGGCCCGGCGTCTTTGGCTGTCTCCTGTTTTTGCAATTTTCATTAATTAAGTATGGGCCCGAACATGTTCTTTGACTCCGGGCCCGAAAAAGGGTACCTACGTTACTGCCTATAACACACTATTACTCTCAATTTTGCTTTCCTAGTGCTTATGCCACACCAAACTGACTCAACATTGAACTGTCCACCCATGTAAACTGGATGCGCTTCCTTAGATTTTAGGCGTCTAACAGCATAACTCCCCCTCCCTTCCTTTCCTGTCTATCCTTCGTGTACACATTTTACTCCCCAAATTTCAGTTCTGCATTCCTTATATCTGTGTGACACCACGTCTCTGAAATCCCAACAATATCGGCCTTTGATGTTTTGACCAGCACCTCAAATTCATCAAATTTATTTACCAAACTCCTAGCATTGGTGTACACACAAGTAGACATGCAACTTGTTTCTATTCTTAACTACCCTAACACAGCTCATGTATTTACTTGTTTCGCGGTGGTTCCCTGAAGTCCCTGAAATCCACTTCACCTTGTTTTCCAGGCTGCTGTCCTTCCAATAGAAGCAGTGCAAGAATCGCTTTCACCTCTGCCTCGGCTACTGTTAATCTATCAGTCCGTGTCCCCCCCCCCAAGCTAACAGTTTTCCTACCCAACTAACGCTGCCTCGATAGCAACAGTATCTGTAATTTTCATTCTACACAACAGCCAAGTTGTTAATCTATTCTTGTAGTATCGTTAACCGCATTTAAGTTTTTATAAGATTTAGTAGTTATCTTCAATTTTCTCTTATTATTCTGTGCGCACTTCGCGGTTAGATTTTTGTCTGGCAAATTGCATATTTAAATTTTTTTTTTTTTTTTTTTTGTCAAATGTAGCGCGGGAACAAAGGTAGCAAACTCGATCGCCGTGCTTAAGGCCGTGTGGTCAAGGAGGGAGTAACAGACGGCAGATTTTCCAAGCTAAAAAAGTAAAGTGACCTAAAATAATTTTCAAATAGATTTTCCTCAATAGTTAGTGAAGATGCACAAAAAAGGCGTATTTTCTGGTTTATACTCCGGGACGACCACATGGTCAGAGGAGTTCACAAGGTAGAGAGAATACAAGAAACAGCACCATATTCAGCAGTCACGAGCTTGGTCACTCAAGGCACGTGTACTTGTGTACCTGCACCTGACCAGTCGGCTACAGCGGCCGTAAATTTTTTGTTTGTATTCCGGCACGACAACCAAGTCAGTAGAGTTTACAATAAATCGTCAATACAAATATTTATCGTATTTACTGGTCACGGGCTTGAACCCCGGTCCACTCAAAGAACGCGTGCTGTGCACTCTCGTTCCTGACCACTCGGCTACGTCAGGCCTGTTTTCTATTGCTTATTGCATAGAAAATAATCTATCAAATATATAAACAAACAAACAAAAAAAGAAATAAAATTATGTCTTACTTTTTTGTATCCTATTTTGCTTTCACGTACCTTAATTTTTTTTTTTATTATGACTAGGAATCGTAAAAGCTAGTAATGATTGGGCCTCTCTGAACTTCTGAAAGAGCCTGATTCCGCAGGGTAGTAACGAAGACAGTTGTATGTAGTGGTAGCGAGTTGAAATGGTAAGGTAAAAAGTTATCCTGTGCGAAAACTCTTTGTGCTTGCGGTACTCTGATCTGGACAATTGTCATGAAGCTATTACATCTGAGGACTGTTCTGGTAGACTACTGAAATTGGCAGAGAGAGAGAGAGAGAGAGAGAGAGAGAGAGAGAGAGAGAGAGAGAGAGAATCAGAGTGTGCGAAAAAGGTATTTCCTGTCAGACCTCATCAAATACTCTCAACTAGAAGTTTGGAGAGACCGCAGAAACTGATAGTAGTACATAGATGATAGGAAAACACATACCATTGGGTTATCTCAGTGTATTTTCCATTACTAATTAATCTTAAACTTGAAAGCCACATCAGTATTACAAAGATCATTTACATGGTATTAGCTGTAATATTAGAGTATTAATAATGACAAATAATGCAAAAAATCTTACAAAGTATCAGCCCAAAAAATAAAATAAATAAATATATAAAAAATTCTGACTCACCTGTCTGTCACCATACTTAATTTGTGGAGGTCTTCCTTGAATTTATTCGAACTATCGACTTCCACAACAAGAGATGAAAGTTTGTTCCAACAATCAGCCAAACGCTGGCCGAAGGCAAATTTCCGCACATCTGTCCTGCAACTATCCTTCCTGCATTTGAATTTATGTCCACACATGTGCTTATTCTGAGCAAGAGGAAGAATCCCATCAGCATTGAGCTAGCTCAATCCATTCAAAGACTTAAACACCCAAGTCAGCTCATCTTGCAGGTACATACTCACTAGACACTGCAATTTGCAGAACTGATGCCTTTCTTGGTAAAACCAACCTTTTGTTCTCTTCACCAATCTCGTTTCCTTTCTCTGTATCCGTTCCAGCAGATCTAGATTCTGCCTAAAATCAAGCCTCCAGACCTGTATGCAGTGTTCAAGATAAGACCTAACCATTTGCTGGAAAATGGGATAATCATTTCCATATCCCTACTAGCAAAATTCCTGTGTAACATTGACAAAGCCAATGCACTGTGCTGGCAGCCTGTTTGCACAGCTCGGAGAACTTCATATCTGACTGCACAATTATCCCATTTCATTTTCATTTTCCACTAACCTAATTGTGATACCACTCAGTTGGTACCATAATTGCAATTAACGTACAGATAATGTGGTGTGTTACCACTACCCGCATGTAGTACCCTGCATTTGTCAAAGTTAAACTTCAGCTGCCATTTTAAGTCCATCTGCCTAATTTTGTAGATCTTGTTCCAGTAGTTTACCGTGATTACTCTGATTAACTACCCTACCAACCTTTGTATCATCTGCAAACTTAAGCATTGAGTGTGATATACTTTCATCAATATCATTAATATTATCGAAAATAACAATGGGCCAGCACTGAAACTTGAAGACTCCACTAAAACCATTATTCCACGAAGAAGAGCAGGGCCATTAATAACCACTCTCTGTTTTCTTCCACTCAACTTTCCTTTTATCCCTAGCAGCAACTGCCCATAATGCCACTCTGCACCAATCTATACAGGAATCTTTTATGTGCAACGGTAACAAAAGCTTTCCTGAAATCCAAGTATATGATATCAAAATTACTTTTTGCACTCGGTTCCTTTGTACCGTATCACCAGTGGCGGCTCGTGACTCTGATGTTTGGGGGTGCTGCGTCTTAAAGTTACATTAAATTGCCTTGGTTATAAGACAAGTAGACATACATTAAATTATATGTCATTACACAGTAATAATAATAAGCGGGTTAAAAATATTACAAAACATTAACTAGACATTTACCATTAATAGACCTGAATTCTTATTTAAAAACAAAATCCATTCTTCGGTTTTTATTTGTTGAAAATAGATTAATAACTTTTTCATTCAAGTTTGGTGCACTGTTGACCAAGTTTTTCTCTATTGAAAGAATTTAGCCTTTCCTGATTCATAGTGCTCCTTAAAAATGTTTTTATTGTTTTTAATGTCGAATGGCAGCGTTGCGGCTCTGAAGTAGTCATCGGAATGGTCAAAAAAACTTTTATGAGTTTTGTTAGTTCATCAAGAACTTCAGCTAGATTATTTTATGAGATAAATTCCAGCAAGTCAGTTAATTTGCAATAATTGTGTAGATCATGTGTACTATAGAAAACTTGTAATTCCGTAAGAAATTTTTCTCTTTCAATCATGGAATATGCCTCGTAGTCTCCTGTACATCTTCCATGGGCATTTTCGTAAAAGAACAAAGTTCTCCTTGTTAAACAATTTAGCAGCAATTAATTGCTTTGTAAAAGAATATCTCTCGCCTGTGTCAACACTTATACAGGGTGTCTCAAAAATACACGGCATAACTTCAAGAATGAGTTCCTCATATGTAGACAATAAAAATATTTTATATTAACATAGTTCCGGAAATGTTAGGTTTCCGAGTTTTGAAGGTCTGTCTATGACACTTAACTGTTCACACCACCTTATAGTAATTGTTCAAAATGTCCACCTTCTGCCTCAATACGGGTCTCACATCAACGCCTCATGGACTCGCGAAGACGATGCCAAATTCCTGGCATGTTTCGTATTGTCTCACAACCTGCCACCATTCGATTGCTGAGAGTTTCCACATCAGCTACCGGAGTCGAATACACCAATCACTTTAAATGGCCCCAAAGAAGAAATCTAGTGGGTTTAAATCAGTAGGCGTGGAGGCCAGGCAGCTGGTCCACCTCTACCTATCCACCGACCAGGAAACCTTCGATTCAGGTAATTGCGGGCTAGGTGGCTGAAATGTGCGGAGCGCCATCGTGCATGAAGTGTGCTTGTTGACTAATGATCAGTGGTGTGTCGTCCAAGAAATCAGAAATCAGGCATGTTGTTTTCCAGAAAGTTTCTATACGCCTGCCCTGTGAGTTTGTTTGGAAGTACATGGGGGCTAAATAACTTATCACCAACTCCCCCCGCCCCCCCCAGATGTTGAGGCTGAACCGCTGTCGGGGATGTGATGGAAGAATTAGATGTGGGTTTTCCTCGGCCCATACATGCTGATTGTGAACGTTTTCGATTTCGTCTCGTGTGAACTGTGCTTCATCTGTGAATATCACTAAGGCAGGAAAGTGAGGAGTTGTACCACACTGCTGCAAGAACCACCGGCAGAACATTACTCGTGCAGGGTAATCTGCTGGTGACAAGGCCTGTACACGTTGCAGATGGTAAGGATACAGTTGGTGTACTCGCAACACTCTCCAAATAGTCGAAAGTTGAACAGCCAGTTGCATTGCTATTCTGCGCGTGCTGATTCCAGGAGTGGCATGCACAACATCCAAAATCTCCTCCTCTACTTCAGGAGTCGTACATCTTGGTCGTCCTCTGTCGGCAGCACGAGGTGTAAAGGTCCCATGTTCACATGGATACGATGGATACCTTCAAACATTTTCTTGTCTGGACATCTTCGTTCTGGGAACCTTTCGTGGTACAAAAGACGAGCCTCCAGGCATTGACGTCCGCCAAACCGTACATAAAGTGCATATCCGCTTGCTCCTGATTTGAGTACATGGTCGGAATAGAAAAAACTACCAGATTCTGTCAGTACCTTGTGACTTGCGGGAGATAAGACATTCCGGTTAATAACTCGGGAACCAAGCATTTCCGGAACTATGTTGATAGAAAATATTTTTATTGTCTACATATGAGGAACTCATTCATGAAGTTATGCCGTGTATTTTTGAGACACTTTGTATAGTCGCATACTTCCTTCACTTCAATCATGAGCGTTTTTGAAGGATTTTCACAGTACATTGAATTCCTGATTTTTAGAATGGCATTCTTAAAGTTTCTTATATATTGATGTATTTTAACTGCCTCAATTTTTCGAGATTGCATTTGATTATAAATAACTTCCACGTGAGGCATTATCTGATATAAAAGTTCTAACCAGAACTCGAATTTTTCATTACACAAGATGTGCAAAATTCCAGTTTCTTCTGAAATCGTCTTATCTGCGTTTGCTGTGGCTTGTACTTCCTCGATGCACTTTTATAAGGAGTAAAATTTTCATAAACGCTGTTCACGGTGCGTATATTGAAGAATTGCCCGACCTTCCCGTACAACATTTCCATGTTGTAGGGGTAGGTCGGGTACGTATTTTTTGAGTACGTATTTCCTTCGAGGATTATGTCTAACTGATCTAGAATGCACTTCGATATTCCGTCTACCGTTTGGTTTTCAGGAGTGAAAAAACGCTCAAAAATGTCTCCATTCAGTTCATATTTCAGAACAATTACCATTTGTATATGTTCTGAAACATCTCTTGTGTCATCAGTCATGACAGCTACGAATGAAACTTCTTTAATTTCTCTTTTAATTTCATCCCGGCATATTTGCAACAAACAGTCAAGAATATCATTCTGAATAGTTTTTGAAATGCCTTTAAATGCTGCATTACTTTCTAAATGGTTATTTAAATTGGAATCTAATGTACAGGCTAAATTTATTAATCCTCTGAATACTCCTGGATTTTTAGAATCGTCTTTTTCGTCATGTCCACGTAAATGAATTTCAAACTGTCCACAAAATTTAATGCAGTCTATTATTATTATTATTATTATTATTATTATTATTATTAGCTATATGGAAGCCTGAGGCTTCCTTGCACCATACAACAAAAGCCTCAGGCTTCTTTTCTGTTGTTTGCAGATCGAAAGTCTGTAGGTCTCACTACGCTGTTCTTTAATATTTATGCTTCCTAAAAGCAATAGTGAAATCACATTATTTATTTGTTTCTTTGAACTCTCATGTTTTAGAGTGTTTTCTTTCATTCTGTTTATGTTTGTAAAGCCACTTTTTGTCCACGTTAAGTCACTTCCAAACAGTAAACATGGAAAACAAAACAAAACAATGCATTTTTAACTTCACAACCACAAAGCCAACTTTTCCTTTGGTACCATTCAGTTTTAAAACTGTCAATATATTTCTCTTATTATTACTTATTACCTGCTGAGAAATTTGAATCTATGGTGTGAGGTGGCCTTCTTTTTTAATCGCATTTTTTTCTTGGAGAGATAATTATGATAAACTAAGTTGCTGAAATTTATTCACTGTCATGCGATTTACTTAATGGGGATGCACGGACGCCATCATCGAATCCAATTTCACAAAATCGTGTCGTAGAAATAATGTTTTACTTACACATCACCTTATAATATAACTTTAACTTAGCAAGTTCAACCTCAATTCGCAATTAAGCTGTAATCACACATAATTACACTGTTGAATGTTGAGTATTGACTTAACACTGATATTATTTATATATATATATATATAGGGGCGAGAGTGCATAGCACGCATTCCTTGAGTGGACCGGGGTTCAAGCCCGTGACTACTAAATACGATAAATATTTGTATTGACGATTTATTGTAAACTCTACTGACTTGGTTGTCGTGCGGGAGTATAAACAGAAAATTTATCTATATGCGGATCCTGTTAATAAAAATATTCATTGCGTTGCATTGTTCTTCACAAAATCTCATATAACTCTGTTCATTGTATATCTAGATTGAAATAGCTGGTGGTGCTACAGTGCCTATGGATGAGCTGCCCCTGATCACAGTATCCAATCAGATTGATCGGAGATGGCCCCCTATTAAATGCTGTGACTGCAATAAAATTGCATTCCCGTCCCATTCTTTAACCAGAGAATGCATTATTTTCTCTGGTTTTTAGGCATTATTCATGCGTAAAAAACATTGATTGCGACATCACTTGATTTCAGTTTTTTGGCTTGCTCAGTGGGATAGCTACATCTCCAGTACTCAGGATGGCAAGTCATTATCGTTTAGATCAAGGGCTCCCAAACTACTGACTCCCATACACATATTACTTGATACCCCTTCTGAACGTTTCGCGGACCCCATTTTGGGAAACATTGGTTTAGATGATTTTTTGAGATGGATTTGTTGGGTGACTTCAAGCCAGGCAGTCACAGATGGAGGTGGCACATTGCTTAATGTGTCATGCAGTGTTGTCTCGGCACTATGGAAAGTTTTAGGAGGCATGAACCATTACAGGAAGAATTGACCTTGGTCGCCTGAGGGCTACGTCAACCAGATATGTGGTGGTCATTCCCTGACCTTTCCGCATCCTCCGTATTTGGTGGTGACAGGCTCGAATCCCGGTCTAATCAAGAAACGTGTGCTATGCACTGCTGCTCCTTCCCACCTGGCTACGGAGGCGCCCAGCAAGTGCAGTAACAGTCAGAAGACTCCTCTTCAAAAATGGACTTGTAGCCCGTCGTTCTAAGAAGAAGCCCCTCTTCACACAAAAAAATGAAAAAGGCCCGATCAATTTGGTGTAAGAAACATGTCAAATGGACTCCCCGAGCAGTGGAAGTCAGTTATTTTCTTGAATGAGAAGGAATTCAACCTGCATGGCTCTGATGGGAGACAAACGATTTGCAGTAGATGTGGTGAAGAATACCATCCTGACTGTATGGTGTCTACAGTGAAATTCCCTACCAGCCAAATGATATGGGGGTCATTTCGTATCGCGGAGTAGGTCACCTGCAGTTTATAAAAGGTTCCGTAAATGCCAATGGATACCTGGCTATATTGGAAGGCAAATTGCTGCCAACCATTACAGACCATTTCAACCTGCCAGTAACTGCACCTTTCTGGACGGCTCTGCTCCTTGTCATTGAGTGAAAAGTGCAAGTAGGCACTCCTGTAGTTATTTTAGCTTAATTTCTGCATTAGAGGTCCGACAGTAATGTGTTTACATCTGTTACAAGTGAAAAAATGGTTGAAAGAATGGTCCATTACAACTCTTAGCTGGCCAGGAAATAGCCCAGATCCGAATCCTATAGAGAACTGTTGGCATCGTGTGGAATCTGCAGTTGCCAGAAAGAAACCAAAAACCCTTCACAAACTTCAGGAATCCATAATTCCTGTTTGGAACCATGAACTATCAGTTGATTATCTTCAGAAATTGACCTTGCCAATTCCTCGTCAGTGTGCTGCTGTCATCAGGGCCACAGGCAGTTCAACTAAATATTAGTATGCACCTGGTGAACTTTTCATTTTGTTTTCCACTTAAAATGATAAACTGAGGGCTTCTAATAACATTTCAGCCATAATTGTCTTGTTATAGCAAAGTTGTTGTATAAAGGTTGCAAATGCTCATTTTGGAATATTTTGAGAGCACGTGTCAAATATTACTTAGCTTTGCCTTAACTATTAATAAATATCTTTTTTTTTATTTCTATATTTGATGCTAGTCATCAGTGTAACATACCATCACGAGAAATTGTTAGAAATGTCAAATTCCTACATGATACTTTCTTTGACCAGTGTATAAGCGGATATTAGAAAATGTGCTTTGAAGTAGGGGGGGAGACATTGTCAGTTTGTTATAAGGCACTTGCTCAAGAATTTTAGCTAAGAGTAGGGCTGTCTTTCTTATTAGGAACTGTGCTTAGGGCCTGTTAAAAAATAGGGGCCCAAAAATATAGTTCAAATAGATTTCAGCAAAATATTTAAATAAAATAGATTTCTAAGGTAAATTGTTTTCCAACCTGTCTTCATTTTTCTGTTAGGAAAATTAATGTCATCAAAGCTCGTTTTGTAAGTGAATGCCTTTTTTTCCCCTTTTAATTTTACATTAGAGTTACCCGAGATCAGCTTCAACCCATTTATATTTTGTCCATAAAATCTCTCTGGTTGTTATGTCTGTTTTGCTGAACAAAAAAAAAAAAATCCAGTTTCTAGGTGGAAACTTGCTATTGTTGTCTGAGACTAACTCAGTCAAGGTGGGAAAAGACACATATTCCTCGCATCACTGACGAGTTCCAATTCAGACCCTTTATACCCAGTGCCGATAGGATGGTTCTTGTATCCACTGTACTATATGGGGGGAGTGAACTGACTGCATCCTCATCATGTATTATGTCCATAAAATACCTGTGCCATCTTGCCAAATTCCCTGATTTCATGAATGAAAAAAGTTTCTCAAAGAAAAAACCTTTCTTTCTTCACCTGAGACTATGGGGTGAAAAAAAAAAAAAGTTTTGCTCATTAACAGGATTCAAAGCAAGATTTTTCATCCCGTGTGGAAGGAGTGGTTATAATCAGCTACCTGCAAGGACACAGTATGATAGTGCTAGAATAAGTGCTGTATAAATAACTTCGATACCTTTTTAAAGAAATGCCTTCAAATTTCTTTAAAAACAAAAAAATTAGATTCAATATATTTAATATAAGGTAGCCTAGGCCTCTAAATGAAGATAACTTAGGACCTATGAATGCTAAAGCAAGGAGCCCTAGGGCCTATGACCACAGAAAAACTCTGCTAAGGCTCTTCCAATTTAAAATAATCTGGTGATATGTAATTAATTCAATTAAACTATTTAGTCTCGTAAATTTTATCAAACTATTTTTTAAGGACACAATCCCTAAAAAATTAAAAAGGGTCTTGCACAAGTGCCAGTGAACTCCCTCAGTACACCCATACTCTGAAAGCATAACCAATGCTACCCAATTTTGCTTAATATTAAATGATTAAGCAACTTGTTTGAAGATAATAAAGCACTCAAAACTTATGTTGATATTATTTCTGAATTGAAAATATGTATATAATGGGAATAATGGTTTCGTGGCATTTTCTTACAGCTTCTTCAATGACAGTGGTCTTTGTAATATCACTGTCATAATAACTGAAAGTTATTGTGACCAAAAGCTATCAATGAACAATTGTAAGAAAACGACCTTTTATTTGAATTGGAAATATGTAACGAAACCCATTACGTACATATTTCCAATTCAGAAATAAACATAATACAATGTCTTGAGCACCGTATAATCTTCAAACAACAGTTTACTACATATGCCGATCAAGGCTTAGATTAATTTAAGCAACTGTTTGTAAAAATATATTTAATTGGCAAAACTTTGAAAAGGCAATTTTATTCAGAGCCATTAAAATCCTCATCTGTCTTATTGCTTGCACATCAAATGAGTAATCAGTGCTAGAATGAACTCATTTTCGTTATCTGATTCCTAAAATACAGTGGTCTTTAGCACCATTCACGGCATTACCAACACATTTCAATTTGACATTAAATGGCAGCCTTTTTCTACGTTTGCCCTTCCTGAGGTCATGAAGTGGTCGCAAAACTGAGGTTAAACAGCTTGGTAGGATGCACATATCCATGGTTAGTAGCGTGCACATTTTTACATTTGTTCCATCTACCTGGTTAGTTACTAAGAACTATAATAAAATGTGTCCTTTTGTGTCTAGTTGTTCTTACCATTTTATTTCCTTTAACATTAATCCTCTTCAAAGTCAAGTCAAAGGAATCTTTGTCCACATCAACTGATGATGTATTTTAAGGAACAAGTCCTCTTTATATTTTAAAGCTTTTGGCATATTTTTGTGTGAAAACATAATGCAAGTACAATATACTTGCATTATGTCTGCAACATAACATATGTTTCAGTACTTACAGATAAAGCAAAGTTCTTGTATCAGCCTGTTTTATCAACATATTAGGATCCATTCTGTAGTTCTAGAAATGATGATTGAACTTCTATCTTTGGTCTAGGCAATTCTTTCAGCACGTGTTTGTTTTTCAGTCCCTTGTGATTTTTTAAGAATTCAAAATTACATGCAGCTTTACCATTATTTTTCTTAATCACAAAGCTGCATCAGCCTCTGAAAGATTAGTATTAGCAATGGCAAAGGATGCAAGCTCAGCATCAGCCACAAAAAAACACCTCATTTGTCCATCCCCTTTAATAATTTTTAAAATTTATTAAACAATTATACATTTTTAAATTTATTCAAACAACCCTCTTCCACATCAGTTGGATGTTTGTTCCAACAATAAATTACTCTTGCTGTATTTTTGCACATCTATCCTGCAACAATTATTTTTTAATTTATGTCCCCTTAAGTGCATTTTCCTGTAATTAACCACCCTGCCAACCTTTATACCATCTTCAAACATAGACAATAAGCTTGATATGCCTTCATCAGTATCATTAATAAATATTGAAAACAGTAACAGCCCTGCAATGAACCCTCATGGATTCCACTAACAACATTAGTCCAAGAGCAGTACCCATTAATAACCACTATCTTCTGTCACAGCTGTAGTTTGTCCTTAATGCCACACTTCGCTCCAATTTGTACATCAGCCTTTTATGTGCAACAGTATCAAAAGCTTTCCTGAAATCCACATGCACATCCAAAATTATTTTTTGCATTCAGTTTCTTTGTTATTGTGCAGTATTCACTCAATTTGGTCAGACAAAAATCACTCCTTAACAAGCTATGCTATGATTTTTGCATAACTATATTCCTGTCAAGGTGATCCTGTAATACTTGTTTAACCAATGACACCCTTGGAACAGAAGATTACAGAACTGTAATTACTCACATTTTCAATCTATAGGTACTTCGTCTCAATCCAAAGGTACTGTAATAATTATGGTCAATTACGGTTTACATACTTATTTTGCTGCTTATTTTAATACAATTCCATCATTAAATCAGTCCCAGGTGCTTTATTTACTTTCAGCTTTATCAATTTCTTTTCCATTTCCTCTATTATCACGAAATCATTTAGTAAATCCAGTTACAACTTGGAATACGTCTGTTATTCTCATTCCTAAAAATGTGAATGTAAATGCAAAATATTTATTGTTTGTTGGCATCACTGTTATACCATTTGTATATAGTAAGCCAACATAGCATCCCTTTCCTTTTAGTGTTAACATAAGAAAAGAATTATTTGCTACTTTTCTTTGAATTCTTAGCCAAAGATTTCTCATAATTTGCCTAACCATATATATTATTGATCTGAGTGCAGAGTAGTTTGTACTTACAGTAGGTTTGTTTTCCTTGCTGATTTATAATCATCACAGACATTTTACTTCTCTTCAATTCAATTCCTGTCTACTTTTGGGTGAAAGTTATCAACATAAATATCTAAGTACTACTATCATCAATAAGAAACTTTAGAAGAAAACGTTACAATAGCTATAATTCTTCCATTAACATGCAACAGATCCACTGTTTACGATTAGCTATTGTTAAGTTTTTACATGAAAAGTGGAAATTCCAAATATCCATAATGTGCAGTTGCTAAGATACCACTGGATTATGTTATATCAAAAAGTATTTCTTCACATCCATTAATCAAAGCCAAGTTGAAAAACAGCTCTTATGCGTTATGAACTGCTTCAGGAATGAGTCATGGGTATACACTGAATTTGATACCATACACTTCCTTATCTACAGTGAAAAACCATTTAACGAAATGTATGACTGCCAACTGCTTTAAAGATTTTTTGCTATAAGTATTGGTGATGATGATGTTTAAGCACTAGTGGCTGGAGAGATCTCCAGGACATATACTTAATTAACTTTTATGTTTCTGTAATATTTTGATAGATTTCATCTTGTGGACTTTTCAGAGAATAGATTAAATTTGTGACCAGCAAAAGGTGCATGCCGTTACTCGTTAAGAAAAGGAGAAAAACACCAAGACCACTACATCCCAAAGAAGGAAAATATTTGGCAAGATTGTAACACTTTGTAGAGGGCGATGCAGACGTTTTGAACAAATACGGAAAGTTAAAAGGGAACCAGCCTTGCACTTACAAGTTCCGATGATCCACAACCACAGAATAACAAATCAAGTAGTTTTGTTAAATTTCACTTTACGCATTATATTTTCATTCTACTCGACAATTACATATTTATCAACCGAGAAATTACAGACACTGCTTAGGTCAACAAATTACAGAAAATTTAAATCTACAAAAGATTAATGGTAAATATTTTTTTTGTTTGATGTGTATTGCTTATGTAGAAAATTGATAAAGCAGGTCCCTGTTTCTATTTTGGCAAGTTAAGTAAATAGCATCCATCATCTTGCAAAGCTGAATAAGCTAAAGCAGCCTTTTCCTTCCCACAAGTAATCTTCCCCTTTAACTTTTTATCAGCTGATCCCTTGAAAAATATCTTAAGAGTTTTACTATTATGAATTATTTTAGCACAATATTAATTTTGAAAAAAATAGTTTTTAATCATTCTTCTTTTAGGAAAAATTCCAAAATAAAATATAAAAGAATAATAATAAAGGGGGAAATTCTTGTTATTTCTTTTTTATTAACAAGAGTTCAGCCACAGTTTGAAACCAAGTACTAAATTTAACAGTAGCATTTTCTTAATGCATAAATACATTTACATAATCTTTATTTTGAAACCTACTAAGGAATACAGAAATATAAATATGCATGCAGTTGTAATTATAATTTGAATGAAAGATTCCCAGATACAAAATGTGGGTATAATGCCAATCATCTTGAGCCTTTTCTATAAATGTGACTATACTAGAAAATACTGTTTCGATACATAATAATATATAACATTTCAAAATAATCAAATTAATTAAACCTAATCAGCTGTTTCAAAAAGAATAGTGCAAATACATTTCTTGGAAAAAATATGTACAATATATATATATATTTACACATTACAATAATAATAATAATAATAAAAACGCTGCTGCTGATGAATACCCAGCAGCAGCAGCAGGGGTTTTAATATGGACTAATAATCTGCAATTCAGCAATAACCTTATACAATTCAATTATTAGCCAAGGATAGACGTTATTTACAAAAACATCAAGAAATTTCACTGTTGAAATACTACAATGCATGACTTAACCAAACAGATACATTATTGAATAGAAATGAACAACAGAATTTTTTTTAATGTTGTCAAAGTTCATTTCTAATTGTTGAAATTATCTTCAGATGCTTTGTAATATTCATTGTCCCTAGAAACTTCAATATACTATCTTCCTGTAAGGGCCTGTGGTTGCCTTACCCCTTCAAGTTTCTCAAAGTGTTTCCTTGCATTTTTCACATTGATTTGAGTTACAGCTGAAGCTACAGAAAGAGAAGATCCAGTTATATTAAAAGATAAATATATTTATATTAAGTTGACACTTATGGCATTGCAAAACTGATTTATTGATTATAGAAGAACACCCTACATTGCAATCCTTCACTGGAAGTCATCCTCAGTGGATGTTTAACATTAGCAAATAAATACACTTCTTTGAAACATGAGAGCTATAACAAAACCATTCACATACACTTTGAATATTATGACATCTCTTGAATTCACGAGCTGCATTAAATAAGTCATTGTTTTATCGTGAGTATATATCCTATTGGTTTCTGAAATTTCATAATTAATTCTTTCAATGTGAACATCAGTTATGAAAGAGCACTTGTTTTTATTCATAGCATGAATAAAATCCTGTTACACCTATTAAAGGATTATAATGGCAAGAGTAGCATACTGGGTTAGCTATTTCTATCCAAGGATAGAAATAGCTAACACAGAAATAGAAATTGGTGATTGTCTCTTCTCCAATGGAGCCTTTATCTCAAGGCTATTCCCAAACTTGTGCTGTTTGGCATTACAGGAATGCAAAATGGGATGACCTGCCAGATTTCTTTTCTTCTTTTCCTTGGTTGGATTACTGTTTCAAAACTTCTGATGTCAATGTTTGCTCCGATCATATCAGTGAAATTATTCTTGTAGGAATGGAATCCTTTATTCCACACTCCACTTTAAAATCTCGTCCTTTATCTAAACCTTGGTTTTCCAATAAATGTGCTAAGGCTGTTCAAGAGAAGAACGTTGCATATCGTAATTGGCTTGTTTTCAATTCTTCAGTTTCATTTTCTGCCTACACCAAAGCTCGCAACAACTGTAAACCAGTTATTAACCAGTCCAAACTAGATTTTGAACAGGCCAAGAGTAGAAAACTTGCTTCTTGTCCTATTGGTAGCCGAGCATTCTGGTCTCTTGCCAAAGCTATTGGCCACAACTTTTGCCTATCTCTGCCAAAACCAGATGGTTCTGTCGTCACTTAAGCCAAGGATAAAGCTGACCTGCTAGCATCCCATTTTCCTTCCATCTCATGTATTAATGATCTTTGTAAAATACCTCCCACCATTCCCAGCACGCTCGATTCAATGCCTCCTGTGGTCTTCCGTCAAAAGGATGTCAGAAGGATTTTACGAATCTTGATGCTAAGAAAGTGCCAGGTCCTGAACTTACTTGGTACCTTTGCATAACTTGGTAAGGTTACATCTTTAGGAAGAAATTTTAGACGAATAATTATAGCTACAATGATGGGAAAGATGTTATCTGAAAGATTAAGTTATTGTGAGGTTGGAAAAACAACTTCAGAGTAATTATTACATTCCTATCACTGCAGAAATGTTAAAAAAAATGCTTCTTGCCATTTGTTGAAAACAGTCTGGTTTTATGCAATCAAGCTCATTCAGTCATTGTTGGCACACAGTGATGAAGTACATCATTATTAACTGAATAGCAAATGACTAAATGCCACATGTTGCTTAGAGAAGAAAGTCTGATTAACATTAAAGGACTTATATTAGGAGTGTTTTCATGAAAGCTGTTAAAGATTTTTTGTCTGTGTATATTTATTACTTCAATGTGGGTAAATTTAGTCGAGTAAAAGTGGTTGAATAAGTGCACCATCACTTGAAAATCTTCTCAACTTTTTCAGCAAAACTCCAGAAAGACTAGACAAAGAGACAGTATGTAAAACAAGTCTACGTAGAGCCATCTTATCAGAACACACTAGATATTCACACTATACATGGGAAACATCTGCTACAGCTGCTATTAATGAATATCCAAATTTTCTTAATAAAGAGCTGCTAAACAATGGATGAGATTTTAATTTCAATTTAAGGACATTAAGTAAGGCATGGTGCAGTAAAAACTTATGCATATGCATATTTTTATTTTTTGGGATCCTATTTTGCTTTTTATTACAAAATGATTTGGGTACATTAGCTACCCCAATGACTAACTTTTATTAACCTTAAAATTTGTGTGGTCATACTATGTGTTCGAAATACCGCAGTGATTTTTGAAATTTTCCCTAAAAAAAAGGCATCCAATAAAACCAAGTTTCAGTACTTTTCAGAGGCACCATGAAGAGCAGTTAGGTGAAAGTAAAATATTCCACTAAATTAATCCTCTGAAAAAAAAAGTCAATTTTTTTAAAATACCATAATGGCAGTAAGAGAAAAAATACCTAACAGTAAAAAAAAAAAAATTGCAGTGACCATTTTTGGGAGATCAGCAACATTTCCTTGGAAGTATTCCCAAATTCCCAAGATTTGAAAATGAATTTTAAAAGAAATCCATAACTTTGTCATAACTGTGCAAGATGAGTTAATTTGGCTTCTTTTGTAACTATTACTTAGATCCAACAAGCAAGGAATTTTGTTCAATATTGCATGGTGAGAAGGGTTCAAAATTTAAACCCTAATTTATAGAAAATACATTTTTCGCACAAGACATAATTTAGTGCAATAGGCAATGAAATCAATTTCTTTAAAAGAATAAAGGAGGCACATTAGGTAACCAAACAACTGTATCAGATATAGAAATAATGTGAGAGAGTGAGAGAGAGAGAGAGAGAGAGAGAGAGAGAGAGAGAGAGAGAGAGAGAGAGAGAGAGAGAGAGAGACTGAAAATATGAACTGCTTATTTGGGCATAAATTGTTGTTATACTACAGACACCATTTAGCAATATCAAATTCCTACCTGGTATTTTGGCTCTTGTAGGTTCTGAAACAATGCTAATGTAGTGTAGAATAGAATAGTTATTATCGCAGAGTATGTGTATTTAATTATTTATCTTTTGATGGAATTAACCCATGAATATAATAGCTTATTCAAAGACATTAAGAAATTTATCTTCTCTACAAAAAATTCTGCACATACTGCCTTCAGAGAAAAAAAATATATATAACAATTTGAGATATATATTGATTTTCTTTGTAGTTCAGTACAATATGAGGGGGTATCAAAAAGTTCGTACCCTGACCTAGATAAAACATCAGTAGGTAGATGCCGTTTTTAATAAGTTGTCTACATATTCAATAACTAACATGTGAAATTTCATTCTCGTAGGTGATCGTACACCAGAGATGGAGCTCGGAATCTGAGGAAGGACGCTATAGTTGACAAAGGAGTATCGAGCAGTGATCAAGTTCCTGCATTTGCAGGGCAATAAAGCTGAGGAATTGACGAAGAAATGAAGGCTGTGTGGAGGCAAAATTGTCCATCTAATGATAGTGTAAAAAAGTGGAAACAGGAGTTCCAGTGTGGTCATACAAGTGTCTTTGAAGAGCCAAGAGAAGGAAGACCATCAATATCCACAGACAGTGAAGTTGTAAAGGTTGAGCAGCTGGTGCTGAGTGAAAGAAGTGTGACAATTCATTTCATTGCATATGCAGTGGGAATTAATTATGGGTCTGCCCACAGCATTTTACATGACCATCTGCACATGTCTAAGGTCTACATGATGGGTTCCAAGATTGCTGACACCTTTGCAGAAGCAAAGTCAAATGTAATGTTCTCGCCAACTGTTGGATTTGTGTAATGCAGATGTTGAGAACTTCTTTTGATCGGTTGGTGACAAATGATGAATGCTGGGTGTACCAGTATGATCCAGAGACTAAAGACATGTCAAAGCAGTGGAAGCACACCTCCTTCCCACCTCCCAAAAAGGCAAAGACCACTCCATCTGCGAAGAAGGTGATGTTTTGGGACAGAAAAGGGGTTATCCTGATAGATTACCTACCTCGTGGTTCCACAATTACTGGAGAATGCTACAGAAATCTTTTGAATGCACCAGCTCACACAGCTGTTGCCATCACCAACTTTGTTACCCAGTGCAGCTTCGAACTACTGCAGCACCCACCCACCCTATTTTCCTGACCTAGCACTGACAGACTTCTTGTTTCGAGAAATGAAGAAACCATTGCATGGATGCCGCTTTGATTCATCTAAGGAAGTCATCAATGAAGTGGAATCGTGGTTTCAGGCAAAAAAGTGCATACTTCTATGATCAAGGCATTAAACAACTGATCCAGAGATAGGAGAAATGTGTTACTATTACATGGAGAGTACATAGAAAAGGATTAAAGTTCCTGTGAAGTTTCACCTTTCTAGGGCTATTATTTCAGTAAGGGTACAAACTTTTTAATTCCCTCTCTTACTGTACTGATCCAGAAAAGTCTCTTCTTAGCCTGTTTGGTCAACATTCTCTGATAGGTAAAAGTCTGTTCCAAATATAAGCAAGTATCAAGGAAATGTTGCTCAGAGGTGATGGATTAAATTATACAAGGCAATTAAAAATTACTTTCATACATTTATTGTGACGTAACCAGTGAGCCTAATATCATGTAATATGCACCAAATGTTAGAAAAAAAAACTCCAAGTTTCATACCTTATAAAGTTTCAATGTTGGTACCCCCCTCCTGTCACATGGTACACAAGTCAATAATCAAATCCCTGTTTATGATTGCTACTGCTGTGATGATCTGTCATCTTAATTATTCCTGAATATCATGTGGCAGGATCTACACATCCTCAGAAGGAACTTAGACAGGATGAGATCTGGAGACTCAGAAGGCCAACTGAAGGACAGGTTAGAAGTGGCAGCATGTCCAATCCAGTGGAGGTAACTGCAGATTTTGTAATGAAAATGAGGTGGAGTGCCATTCTGATGGAAAATGTAGTCATCCACGTCCTCCTCTAACTGGAGAAAAAGCCAGTTCATCAGCATGTCATGATCCAGGCAATCATGTTTTCCATGAAGAACAATGGGTCGTAATTTTTTTTTTTTTTTTTTTTTTAAATGTTCCTTGTCAAGCAGTTCCAGTAGTCTTCCCCAACTCTATGTTGCAAATATTGACTCAATGCAAATGCTACAAAGGCTACAGAGTGCATGTTTATTGTGTAGTCTTCATTATTTTGGTCTATTATTCCTCTGGCCTTGGCCTAGGGAACACCACATTCCCCCTAGTTTCCATCCAGCACCATGGGCAAGTGGGCCAGAAAGTAAGGCGTGAAAGGATCTCTAGCTGGAGTGAACCCTGGGCACTGCAAGAGCTTGCCAGAGAGGCCCCCAGTAAAAAAAAAAAAAAAAACTCTGGAGGTTTTATTGGAAGAGAGTATGAGTTTGGAGAAATGTGAAAGTAAAGCGGGTGGATGATAGAAGGACATCCACCAAGAAATGGCAGATAAAAAAGACAGAGGCATCCCTGTGAAGAAGACCATCCTCCACAGGAGGAGGGGGGGGGCTATTAAGAGCAGGAAAAGATTTAAAGGTAAGTTTTCATGTAAACCCCAAACATGAACGGTATCAAAACCTATAGTACTTAGTAATGTGCATGGGTTGAAGGAGATGGGGAGGGAGGGGATGCTGGAAACTTTGTTCTGGTGACTAAACATTGGTTTCACCACTTCAAGTCTCCAATAAGCAAAGTGATGGTATTCCACTGGTTGATGAGAGTCATCTACCACCTAGTGTTAAGTATTAGTATTACATTACAGTGGAATCTTGTTAATACAAAGTTCAAGGGACCTAAATTTTCACATTTTGTAATAATGAGGTCCCCCAAAAAGTGTCAATTTTACTGTTTTTTTTTTTTTGCACAATACTGTATATCTAAGAATAATAATATCAAAAATAAATTAATAAAAATAAAATAAAAACAAAAGCCTTGTCTAACAATACAATAATAAGAATAACATATTTTTTAAAGATTTTATTTTGTTTGTAAGATAAACTAAGAGAAAAGCAATATTAACGGAAATGAAAATATCGTACAGTATATATTTTGATATATACAATATTTTAGTTGAGTGATTTAGAAATTCTTGGCGCAAGAGCTACTGCAGCTAAAATGCACCTGGAAGGTTTTTTAACAGTTTTTTTGTTTTCGTATTTTGTTGCGAATAGTTTCCAAGAAGTCACGGAGTGACTATAGCTTACTGCGAAGATTATATTTGTTTTCATATTAGATTATAGAAATTTATTTCTCTGAGGAACTGAAAAATGTCTGCTATGTTTTTTCTATCTTCCAGTATGGTTTTGAGAGCAAGAAAGTGATGTTTGGTTATCAACTCTTTGAAGCAACTTCGGCACTCACCTGTAAAAGCTGGACAAGTAATCAGTACATGTTCTACTGTTTGTTGTGTGTGACATATAGGACATAGAGGGGGATCTTCTCCTCGTAAAAGATGACAGTGGCTGAAATGAGCATTTCCTATTCTTAACCTTGCAAGTATCACTTTGTCATGTCTGTTTTGTTGTTTGCTGGATTTCCATGGCTGCAGTAAACTTTTCATTTGGTGAAATTTGTTATTGTTTATAACTTGCCATTGCCGCTGCCATTGGTGTATCCTGCTATTATGAATAACTTTTTTGTAATCTGCGGGAGGTATGGATTCAGGTGTGAGAATGTTGCTGTTGGCTTCCTTAGCAGCTTTGTCTGCTTGTTTGTTACCATATATTCTGACATGACTTGGGATCCAGCAAAATCTTATGTTATGACCTTGTTCAAGGAGCTTTGATACTAAGCATTGAATTTGTTGCTGCAGTGGGTGTTTATTGGAGTTGACATTTTGTATAGCCATCATGGAGCTAAGGGAGTCAGTAAAAGTTATACTGTTTTGTGAGCCTGAGTGTTCGATTTGGTTTAGCACTAACATTATGTATTGCAGTTCTGCAGTATAAATGCTGCATCTTTTTGGGATGTGGTGGCATCAGATGTGTAAACTGCCACTCCCACATGATAATCAGTTTTTGAGCCATCTGTATATAGGAAGCGATGATCTAAAAATTGTGACTTGTAAGCAGCATGCAGGTGCTGATACTTGATCTGTTGAAGGAGAAATCATATGTGGGCTGTTTGATGATCCATGGTGGTGTAGACTGCTTCATCAGTGGAGTTATTGTTTATATTATGGAGGTTAAGATTTCTACTGAGGAGAAGGTTTTTTAATTTCATGCTCGCAGGTTTATTGATTCTTTGTTGTTCCCATTTTGGTGTAAAGAGAATTTCCTGTATGGGGTGATCTGGTAGGGATTTTATTTTAGTTACACAAGAAAGTAATTGATTATGTCTTCTGATTTGTAGTGGAGGTTCTTGGGCTTCCACATACAGGCTCTGCAAAGGCGAAGTACGGAAAGCTCCAAGAACTATTCGGAGTGCACAGTGATGTACTGGGTCAAGCCATCTCAGGGTCTCGCCGAGTCAGACTGGGGCACCATAGTCTAACCTGGAATGAATGAGTAGGCGATATAATCGTAATAGTATTGTTCTATCTGCTCCCCAGGATATAGCGGACAATATTTTAGTATCACAGTAAAAAGAATTACAATCTTAATATAAAAGGAGACTTACAAACCATTAACTTTTTAATAAATTAATCTAATTTACAGAAAGAATCCAATGTTGTTTGCACAGTTTTTGTCCTATATGCATTTTTAACTACAGCACACACGTTACCAAATGCAATAGTTGTTTCTTTATCAATGTTACTGCAGGCCAACACATTCTCTATTATGTTCAAGCGTTTTGGGCATCTTTTTTTTAGGTGGCAGTGTGCATGCTTCTTCACTTTCACTGTTGCTGGTAACAAAAACATTGTTTTGTTTGGTACTCAGCAGATCTTCTGGTGTTGGCATTGCAGTGGTAGCAGCAACTTCATCATCCACCTTCATAAATTCTTCAAATTCGCCAACAAAATCCATATGCTCCTTCAAATTCCTCCATTTCTCACTGTTGCTATCACATTTGTATGCTGGACCATGTTTTTTGATGATGTTCTCTCCAAAGCCACTCTTTCTGAAGCAGTTATTACACTTGATGTAATACTTTCCCAGGCAATTATAAGATTACGGATAGCATCCAAGACATTCCAATTTGGCTGAAAATTGTTCCCTCCTTCTATGTTGCAGATCAAGTACCTTATCAGGCAGGTTCTATATCCTCTCTTGAGGTTATAAATAATGCCTTGATCCAGTGGTTGCATTAAACTGGTGGTATTGGGAGTAAAAACAACAGCCTTATATTTGTCAACTTAATTGTCTCGGCAGAATGTGCTGTACAATGGTCTAGAATCATCAAAATGATTCCTTTTTTCTGAAGCCATTCTTCTGTCCAATTTTGATAACCAAGACTGAAAAATTTTGACAGTAAGCCAAGCACTTCTATTGGTCTCATAATCACAGGGAAGTTGGTTAACTGCTTTAAAACATCTTGGCTTAGAAAACTTACCAATCACAAGTGGGCATAGTTTTGTACTGCCATCCGAATTGCAGCATAACAGAACAGTGAGTCTTTATGTTTACTTAATTTTCCACCACGACAAGACTCTCCTCGAACAGCAAATGTTTTGTCTGGCAGCAAATTATAAAATAAACCTGTCTCGTCAAGATTAAAAATATCCTTGCCTCATATTTTTCAAGGATGGACTGTACAGAACACAACCAGTCTGTAGCCTTTTCTTTGTAGACTAATCCAGACTCAACCGCAAACATTTCGCGAAACAAAGTTATTTCTGTCTTTAAATCTTTGGAGCCAGCCACCGCTGCATTTGAAGTCACTAATCCCATGTTGCTGAGCTAGATAATTTGCCTTTTCTTGCAAATTCAGACCTAATATTGGCAAATTAGATGCACACATTTGTTGGTACCACTCAAAAAGTGCGCGACACTGGAGCAGCAATGAAAAACAGGAAACGAATGCACCACGAATTCGTTTCCTGTTTTTCATTGCTGCTCCAGTGTCGTGCACTTCAAGTCTTTTCGGTTTTTCAGTACTGTAGTTAAAGGGATGTTATTCCTTTGCAATGTCCGTTTTGCTTCTTTCCATCCTATCAGCCTCTTGTATAATTTTTAGTTTTATTTCCAGGCTTAACTCTGTCCATCTTCATTTTGTCGCCATAACACTGCTAGATAAGATTTAATATAAACAATAGACATAAGTTCCGTGATAAAATGACACAAAAAATAGATTGCTGTATACGATAGCAAAAGACTCTTTGAACTGGGTTAACAATTACAACTGACCTTATTCCCGTGGAGAGCGAGGGAGTCCATGTAAACAACTTAGAAAAACTTTTTATTCCTTTGTTAATTTAACAACTAATCCTTCAGAAAGATGTTTTTCAGAGTGCACTTGACATTGTAGTTACCACAAGCTGCTTTTGTTTACACAAAGCTAATTTCTAACAAGTCAGCGCCATCCTTCGGGAAATAGGGAGCCAGGTGGCCGGGGGGCAATAATCGGATCGCTCTGCCAAGATTTGTATTAAACATACAAAATGGCAATACAGTAAACCCCTGCTATTCGCGGTATCTGATTTAATATAAAATGAAACCTAAAAAAATGTGAATTTTAAGGTGCCGTGAACATTTTCTGCCATAAAAAAACATGGGCATGGCTAAAATTATCTTTCCCGGTCAAAACAGTGCTCAGTGGGTGGAGGAAGAGGGGTGACAAAATTGCAAGCGTGGATGTTTCTCGCTAATCCTTGTTCAGTATGTGTTATGCACTTGTCATGGAAGGTTTCGTCGTTTGCTTTTAATTTATATGCTTATAAATTGAATAAATTTACTGTTTTTCGGTGTAAAACAAACTTTTTCGAGTGTGTTAACGGAAGAAAGTGACTTTATTGTGGACAAGTTCTTTCTAACCCGTACAAAAATATGGCTACGAATAACAAGGAAAATGTGAAAAGATCAAAGAAGGTGACGACATTAGCGAATAAAATTGAGTTATTAGACAAAATTTCTAATGGTGAAAGTGTCTCCTCAGTGGCAAAACATTATAAAATCAATGAGTGAACGGTACGATCAATCAAGAAATTGGAAGAAAAAAATCCACCGTTGTGTCCGTGAAAACACGTTAATTGCTTCAAAAATTTTCTCTGTAACTAGTGATGTTAAATTAGAAAAAATGGAAAAAGCTTTAAATCTGTGGATAGAAGACTGAACTCAAAATAAAATTCCGTTAAGTTCACTCATCATTCATGAAAAGGCAAAACTCCTTTATCAACACTTTAGCAAAACTGGTGAGAGCACTGGCGGAATATGTTTTTTAGCTAGCAAAGGCGCTGGTTTGAAATTTCTAATAAATATTACATTTAATATTAAATTGTTTCTTATTTTCATTTCAATGCCATATGCTTGCATTTCACTATGTACTGTTTATGTACATAGTCATATTATGAAGGTACATATAGTACATACATAGACAAAATTTTAGACTAGTTTTTCTTATATATTTCATACTTTGGAATGGAACCCCTTTATTACTATGGGAGCCATAACTCAGTATTCGCGGCATTTCTCAGGCACATAGCCCCGCGAATAGCAGGGGTTTACTGTATTTATTTCTCACGGGGTGAAAAAGAACTTTGTAATACATATTAACCAAATTTTGTAATAAACGAATATATTTACATAGAAAAGCCTATCCTTTCACAGGGGAGTGGCACGTACTTCATATAATTGAGTACTTTGTATAAACCGAGTTTGTATTAACGAGATTTTACCGTATAACTAGTTGTACCTGGTGTAACATATGCCATCTTTCTGATTATGGCATAAATAGTTTAATCTAGATCTTTTAGTCTTCAACATTCTTGTTTAGCGGTGATATAATTCTACAAAAATCACCTGTGGGATATATGCATATGTCTCTATTTGCAGGTGGTACTCAGTCTTCTCCAACAAATATTGCAGCAACTTCCGTTTTGGATGTAGGTGCATTATATAGTCTCTTATCAAGTCTGGGGCTTCTATAAATGCCACATCCATTGTTAGATTGGCCTGCGTTATTTGATGCATTTGTTTATATGACTCGGCAAATGGGTTAACTTGTCGCAGCACCTCATCCAATTGTTGCATTACTTCGGCCATACACCCTTGGTTTGATTGTTTTTCAAGCCATTTTGTTGTTGCTTCAGCTGAATCGAAAATATAAAGTTGTCCACATCCTGGTTTATTTGTCTTTTTTTGGATATAGTGGTGAGAGCAAATGGTAAATCTGGCAGTGTATTCTAAAACAGTATGGACCATTTCCAGGCGGTGATTTAATCTCTGTGCCCGTCAATGCGAACGCCATTGCTGAGTTGTACTCTCTTATATGTTCTCTGTAGTTATTTTCTTCACATGTATCCCCTGTAAGAAGCTCTTGTAATAGAGTTGGTGTCTCAGAAAGGGTCAAGTGAGACGTTCCATCATGACAGCATTTAGTGTATTTATTCGATGTGTTTAACTCATGTCCCCAATATCTTGCATTGCAATACTCATAGTTGTAACACATATTTCCAATGTCATGCTCTTCCACATTAATTACAGCTTGTTGATTATTCACATCCTTAACTTCTATTTGATTAGTCCTATGGCATTACAACCATCTTCTCATTTCCAATCTTGCTTCTCTTTCTTCAATGTTTTCTGTCCATCTTCGTAGTCATGGAGTCTTGTTTCAGTCTCAGTCTATTAGACCTCTCCCTCTAATGTTTCATTAGCATTTCTTCTACATTTTCTCAAAGTTCTTACATACTGTTCAGCCACTTTTACACTTCTTAAAATCTAGAGTGGTTTATTAAAATTGAAGACAGATAAAATAAACATATAATGAGAGCTTTCAGACATAGGTTGCCTTTCTTCAGTCAAAAAACATTAGTCAAACAAAAATTAATAAAGAATGCCTGATATGGTGGTCATGCGAGGTGAACCACGTGAACAGGTGCTGGCAACAATTAGCACTTGGAAAATTTGGGCAGCATACCCAAGCATTTCACACATATATATATTGTATTATTAGTGCTATTTTATATTAGTACTAGTAGTACCGTGCATGGGTTGAGGGAGGGGATGTTGGAATGCGCGCTCTCTCTCTCTCTCTATATATATATATATAATTACTTTTTTTTTTTTCAGGTTTCATATAGAGCAACTCCTCACTTTAATGACAGTGTACATTGAATTGGGTTTAAACACGGTATAGGGCTTGGTAACGTAAATCGCCTCAGACACTATTTATTAAAATATAGTCACAATAAAGCAGAGCACTAGAATTTTCTTAACACCCCGCTATCAGCTATCACACGTATAGGACCAACACAAGAGTATTCTTACGGTGGCAGGATAGAGTAGAAATCATTTGTGCCTCGAGCGACAGTATTCAAGAGCTCTTCAGACTTCGAATAAACCAGTTTCATCTGCCACTATACAACAGAAAAATTTAAAGTTCTACTCTACATAAGTGCTAAAAAAAAAAAAAAAAAGTACAGTTTCCTTTTCGAGAGTAGGAATTCGATTTTGGCCATTAGTCACAGAATCATAAAATATTTTGAGCATTCGAACTGTGTTTTTATTGGTTAGAATACTTATTGTTTTAGGAGATATTACCTGAACATGATGTGCTATTGGCACCTATAGTATGGACACACTCTGGACATTGTTACTCACAACAGGAAATCTGTTTGCATTGTGCAAGAAGTGAACATTCTTATGTTGATTGCTCATTTAGGAATACAACAACAACTTGTGCAAATTGTTCACTGTGCAACTCATTCTCTCCGAAGCACTCTTTGCCCTTCACTTCAGAAAGCTCTGCAAAGCAGCTAAATAAATGCCTCAAAATTAATAGTAGAACCCACCAGGCAAAAAATTTGGGTTAGAAGGTGGGAAGATCGCTGCTATTGGTTAACTGTACATTTAGTTTAATCCCACACTGACCAGACCAACTGCAGCCAGTTTCAGCAAATCTCACACTATGCTGCATAACATCAGCAAGCACCCCCCACTGCCATAGTTAAGTTTGGGCAGGCCTGTTAGAACAAACAAGCACACTCCACATATATACACTGGTCATTTACTCAGCTGTCATGCAGAAATATATACTTTTTTTTTGACATATATTTAGGTGGAAAACAACAATTAACATCAACAATGACTTCCTCTCACACATTTATCTTGTTACATCCATCACCATACATTCAGACAGGACAATGCTCTCCTAGATACAAACATGTTATTTGCCTTCCATGTACACGTTTTCTTTTAAATCCCAAGCATTTATTTGGTCGTTGCATAGTTCACACACATGATCTTCCATTCATATCACATTTTGAAACGTCAAGCTGCAGAATTTAGTTTTTAATACTTTTTTAATGTATACTCAGAGTGTACATTTACACAGTTAATTTACATTCTCAGACACACATTTAATCTCTTCACTTGTCGGAGCACTCTGAATGCACACAAAAGATACACAAAAATTTCTTCTTTTTATATGTACAGATGTTCCCACTCTAAATGCATTCACCCACATATAACAGAAGGATATACCCTTATAATATATACTAAATTCGTTCATTCACAAGGACTACACATGCATTCTTTCGACAATTTGGCATGGCACATGTGAAAGAGAGCTCTGGCTGAACTCTTGCTTTACTCAGACCTTGCATCCATTAAGGCAGTATGAATGAAGGCTATACGAACAGCAAACAACATTCAATCACCCATTCATTTACTTACATACCGACTTTCTCGGCAGCCACAATAATGAGCTCCAAGTGGACTTGGACATTCATTAAAACCTTATTTTTCCTTATTTGTTTACATTCACACACCACACATACTCATTCATACAATCTACGTACATACTAGTAATAATACTATAATTATGGAATTACATCTCATGTTATTTCAGTACTACATCATACACCGAGTGATCACTGAATTATGACTACTCCTATAAAAACTGAATGCGACCCGTTGACCATGTGAGGTATGAGAGTGCGCAGTTAGTCAACCTATGTAATACAGATAAGGTGGTTCAGTAGGTAGTAAAATTCCGAGAGTTATGGATAAAAGGAAGGATTTATCGGACTTCGATAAAGGACAGATTGTGGGTGCTCGACGAGTTGGTGCCTCGATTTCCCAAACGGCTGAACTAGCGGGGTGTTCGAGAGCCGCCGTAGTTAAAGTGTACCAAGACTGGCGTCAATATGTTCAAACAATGATCCGATGGCAAAACTGCAAAGGTCAGCGAAAGGTTGATAGAGGTGAGTGTCGGGTCTGACTACTCATACAGGCAGCACTGTTGAAGAGCTGACTACCCAAAACAACATAGGCCAACCTGGAACAATATCAGGCATGACCATACGCCACACGTATGGGCTATATCAACAGACGACCCCTATGACATCCTCTCCTAACCAAGGTTCATTGGCATAAAACACTCATCTAGTGCAAAGAGCATGTAAGTCGGACATTAGAAGACTGGAAGGTGTGCCGGTCGGATGAGTCATGTTATTTACTCCACACCGTGGATTGTCGTGCATGGATTTAGCATCAACAACATGAGGCTCTTGATCCATCATGCATGGTATCAAAAGTGCAGGTGGTGAAGGTAGTTGTATGGTGTGGGGCATGTTTCACTGGAAGGAACTTGGACCCCTGGTCCACGTGGAACAATGTATCACTAGTCTCCGCTATTGTCAACTGCTTGCTGACTGTGTACACCCCACTATGTTACACTTTTTACCTGAATGGCGATGGTGTCTTCCAAGATGACAATATGCCGAGCCATCGGGCACTTATTGTGCAGGAATGGTTTGAGGAACACAGTTCTGACTTCCAGCATATCAACTGGCCTCCGAACTCCCCCAATATCAATCCCATTGAGCACTTGTGGGACACTATGGAAAGGCATAGCAGGTGTCTGGATACACCAATCACCTCCATTGTTAGCTGCATTACACACAGCTTGGTTGGCCATACCTCCCGAACGCTTCCGAAATCTTGTTGAATCAATGTCCCATCAGATAGCTGCTGTACTGAGGGCAAAAGAACCTACGAAGTATTAGGTAGGTGGTCATAATTCAGTGATCACTCTGTATAATATAATATTATTTCTCACATTTACATACTCATATTAACCTGCACAAGTATGTACTTACTCATTCCCACCCACCTTCCCTCACATACATACATACACACTCAAATACACACATTTTCTCCACCACATTACAAACATTTCATGCAGTTTACATAGGACAGGGAATATTCTGACATGCTAGGGTCATCAGTCTTCCTAACTTAGCAGATGTGGGGGGAATTGTCATGAAAAGTTTGTTTGGGGGGGGGGGGGGGTTGGTCTGGGTAGTCATAATTTGGTTATTTCTTCTTGTCTCAAAGATTTTTTGAGTAAAGTCTGAGAAGGCCATGTAGTGTCTCCCCTCAATGATGAGGAGGTGTACTCATCTCTATGTATTAGCGGTCTAGTTTGTTGTCATTATATATATCAGTGGGGATGATAATTCGGACAGTCATAGAGAACATGCACCCAATCCTCATCAGCACCACAGGTACACTGGGGTCCTGTGTGAGAACAAGCTGACATAATTTAGCATTTAGGGAATATGTCCTGTCAGCAAGAAGGTGGTATGAAGGCCTGGGACAAACCAGAGAGGGGAGACTAGGGTTGCCTGTGGAAGAAGCCTCCTAGCGACTTCCCCCTTGCTGGTCTTCTCCCAATCTGGTTTGCCAGAATTAAGAGGGAGTCCAGAATTATCTTTCTTTCTTGAGGTCACTGTCTAGGTCAATACCCAAGATGTCAGTTGGAATCTATTTCTTTAACCTATAACTGAGGTCTCTTCCAATCACCTCTAAGTCAAAAGGAAGTGTAACAGCAAGCACCTGAAGTGCAGGCATGCTTAGAGTATGGCAAGCCCTTGTGATTGTTAATAAAATGATTCAATGGATTGAATTAAGTTTGGCTCTGTTCTTCGCTAGAGTTGCTCTAGTGAACCAGGTGCTTGCACCATAGGTGATACTGGGAGGAAGGCCACTTATAAATAAGTGCAAAGATCTTTCTTTTTAAGTCCCCAGTCAGCACAGCTAATCCTTTAAATTATACCAGCAGTTTTGCACTTTTCTGGCAAACATACATGAGATGGGGGTGAAAAGTTAATTTTTGATCACATTACTGCTAAATATTTAAGTTCTGATACCAGAGCTATTCTTTTGCACGAAATTTTAATCTGAGGTGGTCTTCTTAAATTTAATTTACCTTTTAGAAGAACTGATTTGGTTTTACTATTTAAAATTCCTGTAGGATGCTTAATGCTAAGTTGGCATGCCATTCAAGAATAGCTCAGGTGTTTGCTTTAACCAGCAGACAAGGTAGTCTGCAAAAAGGTAGGTGACTTTGTCAGTTGGGCCAATAAAAAGCAGGGACACAGGACTGAACCCTGGGGGCATCCTTTGTCACTTTTCGGGTAATACAATGATAGCTAGCCTTAACTGAAACCTGCCTATCACTAAGGTTATCTTTTATGCATTTATATAGGTTTAGTAGGTGAAGTCAGCAAAGTATGCTAGGCCACCATAGTGCATCAAAAGCAGAGGCAAAATTTATGCATATAGTAAGCAAGTTTCCTGTGTGATACTGGCAGTGCTCATTATATAATTCATGGCATCCTCCATGGATGATTCCTGGCTTGAATCAAAATTGTTTTTTGAACTTTAGGTTTGCACTCATGTAGTGGTCATCAAGGCAAGATAGGATCATCCTTTCTTGAGCAAGACTGGTAATAAGGCAATGGGTCTGTAGATGGTTTTTCCAGGTTTTTCACAGATCTTCCATTGGGAAATGACACAAAAGACGTTCACTTTTGGCAAATCCCATTCATGCTCCATGATATGATGCAGATTTTCAGTGCCCTAAATGTGCACACATTATGGTGATCCCTTTACTGCTTGAGTGAAATGTCACTTCACCAATGAAGATCAGGTGGGTTACAAATTTGTCATCTTCCATGTCAACTTGCATCTGTATGGAAAAATCATATCATTTAACTGTTATTGGGTTTTAGGGATTGTGCCAACTTCAACATGTAACTTTTCATGGATAATTGTTTGTGTAGAACACACAATATGGTTGTCTGGGGACTCATGACTGCCTTGGTAGGTCAATCTCAATGGACTTCTCTGAAAGGCTTCTCAAATTTGATCCATATTCTCTTCAATACATGAAGATGACCAGTGCATTTCCTTTTACAGATATAACCATCATCTTCAAATTATTATACCAATGGTAAATGTTGCTCCTAGTGTGCAGATCAATTTCAAAAAGTGTATGGGACGTCTGTTGCATCACTGTCACCCAGTTAATCTTTGCAAACTGTAGGATTCAGAATGCCTTTTGTTGTGGAGGCACCATTTTCTTTAAAAGGTCATCCCTGGCAGCAAAAAGAACAAAACACTTTCCCTGCACTACTTTGAATGAAAATTTGAGAGTTTTTCTAATGATTAGCACATGAGAGTATATGGGCTTGTTGTACTGGAATCCATAGTGTATAGGAAATAATGATAAAGTATATATCCAGTAAAATATCTAACTTTAATTATAAATGTTCTGCAAGGCAGAACACAACAGATCGTTCGCCTTGCTGAGACCGACCAGCAAGCAATCACGGAATGCTTCTGGTCGACCCAGCATGACCTCAATCCCAAGCGAGACTACGAAGTGATTGACCAGTCCCGACATTTTCACCACTGCCTCTGGTTAGAGTCACTTAATATATTGTGTTTGTTTGTTTGTTATTTGGTTTTCAGGAGCATTAGCAACTAAGGCCATATTGCTCTGGGATATGCGGTGGTCATTCCCTCACCTTTCCACATCCTCCGTATTTGGTGGTCACGGGCTTGAACCCCAGTCTAATCAAGAAGCGTGTGCTACGTACTGCTGCTCCTACCCACCTGGCTACGGAGGCACCTAATATATTGTGTAATTCGAGAGCCTTGAACTGCTGCAAAGGCATGAGACTACAGCCCATCTTGGAGGCAACTGTTTTAAGTCTAGGTAAGCACTGGAGTCAAAACTATGCACGTCCAAGCAGCAACAATGAACTCCAGTTTAATGGTTGAATGGCCTACCTCGTGCCCACACACGCACAACTCTGTGTCCGTTAAAAATAATTTTTATCTCTAAAGTTTCGATTCTATTTGTTGATAAAGAGGCACATTTAGCCTTGAAAGCTCCAAAGTATTTATTTATAATTAAAGATATTTATTATATCCTGATCAGCACATATTACATGACTGCAAGCTCATTGGTTACTTCACAATAAATATATATTTTGAAAAAAGTGTATCATTCTTTTTAAATTGCCCTGTATATAAATTCTGAATAAATATTGGTCATTACTTGCTGGCTCAAGTAGCATCATGATAGACAGTGCCTTACAATTACCAAATAAGTTCAGAAGGCTCATGTTATGTTGATCATGTTGATACCTGTGCTGCAGAATTCAACAATGCCAGGAGCTGATCTGACCTTAGTCAATAGACCAGCTTTCTTTCATATCATCATTAAGCCTGTCTCTGTGAGTCATCTTATAATTTCATGACACGTGACCTTTTATATCACAAGAATAAAGATAACAGGTTTTCTCAATCTTCAAGGCTCCAAAGCACTCTCTTAGGTAGTTGAGGATTCTACTTCTTCTACACAGGTTTTTAGACAAGCAGACGACTGTCTAATACATGCTACCATTTCGTGGCATTCCCCCCCCCCCCGATGTTTGTAATTTCACTAATAATTCCCTCCTTCAATCTGCATCTTTCCATCTTGTTCTGGAAACTTGTTGGTCTGGTTGATCACATTATCCATCTCTTTTCCTGGTAAATTTTTCTACTTGTATTTCTTCATTTTTCTAGACTTAATATCCTGTGCTATATATTTTCATTGTTTAACATATTTCAATGCCAAATCAAACTGTTGCACTTTTCCTGTGAGTAATTTTCTTTCCTCCTTATTTATGCCAAAGAAAAACTAGGAAAAACCAACCTCTCCAAAAATGCTTTATCCAGGAGGAATTTCCACATTGCTACTTTACAACTTACAAAATAGTGTAAAGATTATCAGCAGGCTATTCTGGTCTTTGTTAGAATTTTAAGAATCTGTGGCAAGCTGGTAATTAAAAGCTCTTTTATAGAAAAATTCAGGTAGAAGAGCCTCTTTCAATTCCTTATAATCCTGTCTCATCGATCATTGTTTGCACAAGCAATGTTTATAAATGCCTTTCCTGAAGACATATCTAAACTACTACAATTAAATATTCAACAGGCCGGCTGGAAGTTTTTAATTTTTCAGAATATTTGAGAAATGTTTCTATTGCATGCTCATGATTTTCATCTGAAAATGGATTAATGGTTTAATAATCCTAAATTCTGCCACCCCTTATCCATATACCAATTAAACATTTAAAGAACTTTAGAAGTTATGCAATTCTGTTTATTACTTTATGAAGCCAATGTCTGAAATTTCAGTTCATTTTTTCAACACAGATCAGACACTAGATCTTTTATGCAAAAGTGAATTAGAATAACTAAATTTCATGATGGTCACAAAACCTGTGCGAAATGGAAATGAGATTAAATATATTTACCATGTGAATATAGTACAGAATGACATACATTATTTTGTGATAAACAGCAAATTTAAATATCATTTTTTGTATATCAGTGATCTCCAACTTCAAACCAACTAAGGGTGGCCACATTATAAAAAATGTATTTTTTTTCAAATATACCGAACAAATATCCATTCCCAATGATTAGATTATGAACTAAACACAAGGATATGAGTAAGAATTAGACCCATAAAGTTCAAACTCATTTATTTAAATTTAATATATTGTAATGTTAAATGTTAAAATTAGAAAAATTTGCTGAATTTGATTATGACAAAAAGTTGTTTACTAGATGTGTGTGATCAACTGAAAAATTACGTATAATATTTATTAAGCACTTCATATAATGAGTTTTGACAAGATTTGCTGTCTTTTTAAGGCGGGAAGTGTTCACAAATATTTTGGGAAATGGATATATTCTCAAGTGAAATATACATTGTCCTTATTTCACTGATATGGGCTCCCCAATTTTCAATTTTCCAACTGCAGTGTCTTAAACACTGAAAGAAAAACAATATTAAAAAAAACAAAGAAAGATATATTTGTATATTCTTTTATGTATGCATGAAAAACAAAAGTGGGATAGCTTTTCCTAATTATGCAAATAGCTTAATTGACATTCTACAGACAGATTGCAGTTAGCTAAGTTCTCTTCTTCCCACTGTAGAATTACTTGTAGATCAGCATTTAAACTACTAGTGAATATTCGAGAAGTTGTAGCTGTTCATGCAAAACAGTGCCTGTCAAACTGAAAGGTGGAATGTAGTGTACTATCATCAGAATTTTTGCAAGAGAGCTCATTAATGAACAGGAGGAAAAGAGTGGGTGAAAGAAGAGAAACATCCAAAAAAAAAACCTCCTGCATCTTCTGTTACATGCAATGAGTGTCAGAAAAGATAAATGTAATTGAACGATAACTGGAAGGAAGAAATTTGTCACTCTTTTATTTTTTAGGAACTGCACATGAACAAAAATTCCATGCATTATGTTGGACTGGACACCAGTAGAATAAGAGTGTAAAAAATATGACACAAAATGGGAGCTAAAGGCAGGTGGAGAAGTGCTATCAGATTCTGGGCTTTTTGTGGCACTGACATTGTTCAAGATTCTTGAAATTTTTTTCTTTTCAAAAAAAAAAAAAAAAATTACAAAATTACATGCACACACCCCATTTAAAAAGTCCATGGCCTGAGTATGAAAGGGTAGTGGTACAGTGTTCCAAAATTTTTGTGCTTAATGTATAACACTTCAAATAGTAACCCAAGTTTTATGAATTTTCAATGTCTTTTTTTTTTTTTTTTAATCACAGTTCCTGAAGTCAACAAAGTTGTGTGAATGAGAAAAGATGGACAAAATCAGTTAATATGCACTTATCCAATATTTGGGATAAAAGGGACTAACACCAAAGGCAATTCATGATGATATAGTTGAAACATTGAGAATTCGATGAATCATGCTGTAGAAGACCTGCAAAGTCCATAATTCGAGAAGTTGTCGACAGTGTGCATGATCTGGTGCCGCCGATGAATAGACGATTGATAGTTCGGTACACTGCCAGCTGTCTTTGGTATCTTATCTGGGTGTATGTACCACATTATAACAGAGGTTCTTCTCACTATGGAAAAAGTGTCATTGTGATGGGTTCCGATGTTATTGACAGCAGATCAAAAAATGCACAAGAGTTGTCAATTCAAGTGAACATTTTCATTGTTTTCAAGCAGATCTAGCCAGTGTCCTTGCAAGGTTTGTGATCATGGATGAGATATGAGTCCATAACTTTCAGCTAGAGACAAAGGAGCAGTCAAAACAGTGGAAACACTATCTTTTGCCTATTCAAACACAATCTTTTCCAAAGAAAGCCAAGTTAATTCCTTCTGCTGGAAAGGGATGACATTGGTTTTTTGGGACGCTGATGGAGCACTACTAGTGAATTACCTTCTGAAAGGCCAGACAGTAACAGGGGCATATGACACAGACCTTGTGTCATATGCCCCTGTTACTGTTTGAATGAAAACATTAAAGACAAATGCCAAGGAAAATGCAGAAAAGGAGTCTTGTTCCACCAGGACAATGCACCTGCTCACAAGTTTGTCACTGCCATGGCTACATTGCATGATTGCAGCTTTGAAATCTTGGACCATCTTTCATATTTGCCAAATCTAGCACCATTGGACTTTCACCTATTTCCTAATTTGAAAAAACACATCTGGCTAGCATCCATTTTCCTACTGATAGTGACACATCACTGCTGCAGTGGATGCATTCCTGGAGGCTCCAGATAAAACTTTCTTTGCAACTGGAATAAATGCATTTCAGCAACAGTGGCAAAAATTTGACTCCAAAGTTTCCAAAGGAGACTTTGGAGTCAAAGTCTCCTTTGACTGAAAAGTAATGTTACCAAACTCCTCAAATAAACCTTTCATACTCAGACCAAAAACTTTTCAAACACTCCACACATATATGTTTATATATTTAAATCTTTGCACGCTAAGACAATGGTAATACACGAGATAATTCTGACAAATTTCATTTAAACGAACTTAAAAGTGTTCTACTTACGAATAGTAGGATCAGAAGTAATAACCATTACATAAGTATTTGGAGTAAAAACATCAATGAATGCTGCAAAATTACTGTTTTTGGCACTCATGCAAGTAAATTGTGCTGCAAGCTTACTACAACTTAGTTTGAACTGCTTAATTATGTTGGACACCTTTTCAAAACGATGAATGTCAGGATGGGTTCTACGTTCACAATGCGATATTACCTATAATATAAGAATTTCAGATATATGTATGTTATATAAATCTGGTTTATAAATACAATAAAAGTAAATCACCATAAAAGTAAATATACAGGATCATGAAAAGATGCAACTTTTTTTTAATATATTGTAGTGACATTGATAAGTTTGGTGTCTTAACACTAGAAGTACGGCAGCAGCTGATTTGACCGTCAAACATTTTTAAGTTAATGTTATTATTTTATCATTACAAGCTTATTAAAATAATAACATTTGAAAATGCTATAGATTTGTATTTTTTTTCTAAAAATATGCATCACTATACTTTAATTTTTTTTTACTTTTTTAAAAAATAAAGAATATATTGGGTGTTATATGAGATATGGATGTAGTTAGTTTGAACATAAACATGCTTCCTTTAAATGTTGCTTTCAAAATGTTATTAAATTTTAATACTTTGTGTACTATATTTGTACCTTCTTCTCCCAGTGGCCTCCGTAGCCGAGTGGTCAGGAGTGGGAGTGCAGTAGCACGCGCTCTTTGAGTAGACCGGGGTTCAAGCCCCTGACTGCTGAATACGGTCGATCTGCCAACCCGCACTGAACCAGCGTGGCAGATTATGGTCTATTTCCCTCAGCATGAATTGTTGAGGAGGCTTCCATCCTGCAGTGGGTTGAAATGACTGCACTTTACTTTGTTTTTACTTCTTCCAGTCACACAGTTCCCTGAGGAGCTGTTGTGGCCACCAACAAAATCCTCCAACTGCATCGATCATATGCTATACGAGCGGCATCGCAAAATGTCACACTCAAAAGTTCACTTATCCCATCCTTCCACCTAGTTGCAGGTCTTCCTTTAATAGTAGTTTTTGGATATGGTCTCTGTGGAATCAGATAATGTGGTGGTATACCATTGCCTACCACATGGCTGATTTTGAAAGGGGGCCGGCTTTAATCATAGGAAGAGTCATCATGCATCCCACGAGATGCTCTTGAAGAGGAAAGGTGACTACAGCAGAGCCCCCACTTAGTGCAGAAGGCTGATTACAACATGATATATTTTCATACACAAGTACAATTTCGAAACTTCTTCAGTTAGTATAAAACAGCTCAGACTTGTTAAGTATATTGTATTCTTCAGTGCATAACATATGTAATATAGCAAAACTGTGTCAAGTTCTTTTTGTTATTGTGTGTTACTTGTAAAACAAATGAGGTCAAGTTGTGGGTTTACACTAACTGGGGCAATTAACTGAAAATTATTTAGATGTGCCAAATAATGATGATGCCTCCTATAAAACTAATCTGTTCTACCTGAAAACAATAGTTCAACTGAATAAAACTTTAATACAAAAATTGGCATGGATATGGTTGATCAGATGACAAGAAAATATTCCATCAAAACAAGTTCTAGATAGCCATTACAAGTTTTCCACAATATATTAGATCTAGCTGCTATAAAGGAATTAAATCGGTGGGGGGCGGGGGCATAGAGCTCAGAGCTGCCCACATTAAATGGTTGTGTTGACCATTAAGCAACACAATGGCAACTCCCAAGGCAGAATGCACTAGTCTCACAGGGGATAGTTGACGGCGACTCTATTGTCAGAGAAAGAGGAAATATATTGTGCAAAAAGGGTAGGTGGAATAGGACAGAGTATGTCTGCCAAGAGCAAACATTGATGAGGTATAAAGCAGGTATCATGTTTTAAGCCTTAAAAGATTATATCTGCTTGTGAAGGGGAACAGATTCATGATAGTCGTGTACAACAAAATCACCTTTTGTGCCCTTAAATTTTAAGGGCACAAAAGGTGATTTTGTTGTACACGTTGGCACTAATGATATTAAGAGTAGGAGATCTGCAGCCTTACTTAACAAGTACAAGGCAATGCTGAAAAATGTTTCGAGTTAGGGTTAAATTTGATGGGAGGGAGAATACGATGATAGTCATGTCAATCAATTTGGCTCTGAGCTACTGTGCAAGGCTCATCGGGTAGAATTTTTCTCAGCATGGTCTGAGCTTGTTAGCAGGAGAGAGACTGCTTCTACAGGGACGGGATACACTTAAATAGAAAGAAATTGGGTGCAAGAATATTTGCTGATGCTATTGAAGCAGTGTTACATTGGTCAGAAAACTGCTAGCTGGGGGGGATACACAGACTAATAGATTAATAATGGCTGCAGGCAGAGGTGAAAGCGATTCTTGCACTGCTTCTGTTGGAATGAGCAGCAGCCTTGAAAGCAAGGTGACGTGGATTTCAAGAACTGCTGGGAGTCATCATGAAACAAATAAATATGTGGAATGTATTAGGGTAACTAAGCATAAGAACAGATGCATGTATACTTGCATGTACACCAATGCTCGGAGTATATTAAATAAATTTGATGATTTTGAATTTCTAGTCAAGACAAAATGCTTATTTATTATTTATTTGGTAGTTGTTGGCGCATCGGCTTCTGTGGCCATATTGCACCTCCCAAGGTTTTTGCAGTACTTTGATCCAAGCCCGAGGCGGGAATCGAACCCGCGACCTTTGGGTTGCCGGGCAGGTACTTTACCCACTCGGCTAGCCCGGTCGGCCAGACAAAATGCAGACATTGTTGGGATATCAAAGACATGGTGTCACTCAGATATAAGGAATGCAGAATATGGGAAGTACAATGTATACAGAAAAGACAGACAGGATGTGGGAAGGGGAGGCATCTAGTTGACACTGGTGGACAGAGTAATGTTGAGTCAGTTACGTGTGACATAAAGCACCGGTAAACTACAAATAAGAGTAGGAGTGTGTTATATGTTGGACTGATGAGTTCAACAAATAGCTGTACAGAAAAATAGAGTAGGCCAGTAAATCAGAATATCCTATAATAGGAGATTAGCTTTCCAGATATTGACTGGAACTTGTGGGTTGGTAACTTTGTAGATTTATTGGATGATGGTTTCCTACAGCAGTATGTGAGAGAGGCAACAAGGAGTAATACTCTTGATCTGATCATCAGCAGAAATTATTCATGCATTAAGAATCTGCAGATAAAAGAATCACTAGGTGGCAGTGTATTTATTTGAGATTTACTTGAAGATGTAACTACCATCAAGGGTAAAGGGAGGGGTTTTTGCTTTTGTAAAGGTGACTACAGTGGTCTCCGACAGCGTTTAAATTCTATACAATAGGACCAAATAATGATGTTGCCATCAGCCAGTTCTAAACTTGAAGTATTCAAGGAATTAATCATGGAAGCTACTAGGCTCTTCATAACAAATAAGAAATACTCTTCAATGTATAGGCCTAAATAGATGTCAGCTGAACTGATGCAACTTGTGGCAAAGAAGAAAAGTGCATGGGATGCATATAAATTATCGGGCAACATAGAAGCCTATAGTAGATATAAACTAGTCTATAATCAAGTCAAAAAGGAAGTTAAGTAAGGGAAGGCAGATTACAAGAAATCTTTGCCAAAGAATCTTTGCCAATGTTTCCACTTATGTAAACATTAGAAGGAAGGGGATAGATCAAATTGGTCCACTTGATATCGATGGTTTCACTGTTGATGACCCTGCTCAGGTTGCTGAAGAACTAAATGAGTATTTTGCATCTACATTCACACATGAGGAATTCTTTAGGGAAGGGGATGCCAGAAGTTCAAACTCTGACAGGGAACTAAGTGATTTTGTAATAACTGAGAGGAAAATGGAAGAGAATTGAATTTAAACAAAAGAAAGGTACCTGGGGTGGATGGGTTCTATCCAATTATATTAAGGAAGGCAGCGAAGGAAGTAAGCAAACCCTTAGCCATAATCATGAGAGCATCCTTGGATTCAGGGGAGGTACCCATGGAGTGGATATGTGTGAATGCATCCCCAATTCACAAAGAGGGATCAAAGGGTGAGCGAGTAATTGCAGACTTGTTAGTTTAACCTCTTTCCCAGGGAAAATAATAAATAAATAAATGAAACATAATATAGAAAATATAATAAATAAAACATGATCAGAGGAGTTCATAAGATATAAAGAATACAAGAAACACACACCATATTCAGTAGCCACGGGCTTAAACCCTGGTCACTAAAGGCACATTGTACTTATGCACCCTTGCAATGACCACTTGGCTATGGTAGCCTTCAATAGAGTCACTGGTAAAAGAAGTAATGCAGGATCATCTAGCCAAGGCTGAAATTATAATTCAGATGCAGCATAGGTTTGTGAAGTGGAAATCTTGTTTGACCAATTTGATTGGATACTATGATGTGCTCACAAAGGAACTGTAAGCAAAAAATAATTTTGATATTATATACTTGGATTTCAGGAAAGCTTTTGATACTATTCTACATGAAAGATTGCTGAAGAAATTGCGCAGTGTGGCACTAAGGGCATGTTGCTGCTATGGATAAAGGGATGGTTGAGTGGGAGAAGGCAGAGTGGTAATCAATGGACATTGCTCTTCTTTGATTAATTATTATTAGTCAAAGAAGATTTCCACAAGACTTATTAGTGGAGTTCTCCAGGGTTCGGCATTGGGCCCATTGTTGTTTTCTATATTTATCAATAATATTGATGAGCAACTCAGGCTTATTGGTCAAGTTTTCAGATGACACAAAGTTGGCAGGGTAGTTAATGACAGTATACTACTGCAACAGGATCTAGAAGTTAGGCAGATGGGCTAAGAAATGGCAATTGAAGTTAATACTGTCTTCTGCAACCATACTTCCTTCAAACTGAGTAATGATGGTTGCAGAATAGGTGTGTGGAAGTTTGCTGTTAGCCAGTGGTTGGTTGATTGCTAGAACAAACTTCCATCTGTTGTTGTGGAAGTTGATAGTTTAAATAAATTCAAGGAACTAGACAAACTACTGGAGGTAATGAAATGGGGGGGGGAGGGGTTGCTGATGCTGTAAAAGCTCGCTTTCTTGCATTGTTTGCTACTGCCAATGCTAAATATAGGAATTTTTTAAAAAATTAAGAACTTGAAAATTTCTTCATTTTGCAAATGTTTGAATAGCTTACAGAAAACTTTCACAGGGCTGAACAAAGAGCAACTTGATCAACATCATCAGGAACAAGTAAAAAATGATGACATTGTCAAATACAAAAATTCAAAAACTAAACCAGCGTTATTTGTAATAAAGGTCAAAGACCTATGTGTAACCCATAACAGTGTACTGGTGCTAATGGTATTACTTGTGTATATTTCTGCATAAATTTATTAATTTAATTTTCTATAATTGTTAAATTTTGTATGTATTTAGAAAGATGAAAGTTTTTTTTTTTTTAAGTTATATTAGATTTATTGGTATTAATAAAGTACACTAAAGTTTTTTTTATGAATTTGCATCAATTTTCAACTTAAAGACCAATGATATGATACACTATTAAAAGATCAAACTGATCACATAGTTGGAAAAACCACCAAAAGTGGCAGACATAGGAGTTATTATTCAAGCAAAAACATTCAATATGTGATCCCTATGCATCCAAGACAATTTACAGATATCAATAAAATTTACTATAACTGCAAAGAGTGTATCTTCAGAGATGCTTTCCATGGCAGCAGTGATTTTACCCTTTTCATTTCTTCAATGGTATATGAATTATTCCAGTGGACACTGTCATCCAGGAATCCTGAGAAGAAATAATCATAGGACCCCATATCCATCCAGTTCCATATTTTTTAGTGCCCCCTCTTTCAGTTTGACTCAGAGTTATTGTTAAACATGCTGTGCCTGGGTTCTGTTATAATCTTTCTAGGTAAGGAATGGTGTTGGTAGGGGGTGATTTCAATCTAATTTTAAGCAAATATGATATACAGTGGCGGACAAAAAGAAAAAAAAAAAAAAAAAATCACTTTTTTGTTACTTTTACATGTTACTTTTTTTTACAGTCATTTTGTTTGTTGCAAAGGTATTACGTCAGATAATGCTTCTACTGCATCACACAGTAATTGCAAGGTATTGCATCAGTTGTTTCAATAAATATGGCATTGAATATGCTCATTAGTATCCTATTTTGCAGAGGTGTAAGCATGGCTCTATATGTTCAGTTGATACCAAGAAAAAAAAGTGTAGCTGTTGCTCTGCCCCAGGAAGGGGTTTCTTGGGGGTATTTTATCACTGATAAAATAGGGTGCCACCAGTCAACAGTATCCCAGGTGCTGAAATTAAAGCGTGAAACCAGTGATGTGAAGAAAAGACCTGGATCAGGCCATAAGAGAGTGATGCCTTCCCAAGATCAATATTTGAAACAGCCATGCCTTCGTAATCGCCATGCTAGTGCTCGTGATCTAAAATTGGACTTTGAGATGCCTCTGGCATTGAAACAAGTGCACGAAGTCCAAAGACAGCTTTCGGAATGTGGTCTGTATGCCTATCGGCCCAAGTAGAACATTTGTTGAGCCAACAAATGAGCTGCAGGAGAGCATTGTAAGGGTGTGGCACCACAAAACTGGGCAACAGTATCTAGAAGTTAACTCTATGCCAGATTATTGCAAGGATGTAATTGCAGCTTGAGGAGGAACAACAAAATATTGAGGACTTATTTTGTTGGTTGTCATGCTTGCCATTTGCATGATTTCTCATATTTCCATTAATTATGCATTTTACCCTTTGGGAAGATATTTATGGCAATTAGGTACATCAGGTGGAGTCTTTTTATTGGATTTCATTCACAGAGATATATATCCCATCTAACAAATGCATTTCAAACATATCTGCAACCCACAATGCAGCACAAAACACATTATTTGCAAAGTTCACAAGTGATGCAGTTTTATTGTCCGCCACTGTATATAACTTACAAAACTATTTAATACATATTTTACATACTAAATCTATGTTTTAAATGAGGAATGGCACAGCTCTTTAAAATATGGATGACAACTCACCCAATGCAGCCTTTCATATACATGTATGAGCTACTTTAAAATTATAACACATTTTTATTTTGATGCACTGATAATTTTTTCACAAATAAATAACATTTTAAGAAAATGTGTATGTATTTAGCAATAAAAACTTTCAGGGTTGCCTTTGTTACCCTGAATATTAAAGATGAATGAAGATGAAGAACCACAATTACCACATGTAGTTTTGCTACTACATCTTATTCTTGTTGGAGAAACGTTTCTTCTATGTTTGCTGCCATGCCCCGAAGCAGTGGAATAAAGTGGTCTTGGAGTTTCATGTAGCATTCCACATTAACTGTCATTGAGGAAGAGGTTGTGAGGTTAGGCTTGTGTGTTAAGCAACCAAAGCTATGATGTTCGGTATATATCATTTCTATAATTGTATTTTCTTGAGTTGGTTTACTGGATGAAAAGCCATACAACCATAACCCGGGACCAATAAACCCAGCCACATTGTGAAAAAAGCTTATTAAAATTCCTTCCATCATTGACAGGATTCACAAACCCAGGTCTTTTCTACTCAGTGTGGGAGAACAGTGATTACAACTGTTGTGCTATGGACAAGGGTAACCATCCAGGAAGACTGTTTTAATGATTCCAGCTCATTAAATTACACAACACACTATGCCGGTGTGTACAAAAACAACTAAGGCTACTAGGTATTAGTATACTACAAGTATACACAAGTTTTCTGAAAGAAAACAAGTTTCTTGCAGACTAAACATGCCTGAAACAGATTCAGTCTTGTGAAAAAGGGAAAGATAAATAAAAGAAAACTTCTTCCTGCATCTTCTCTGCTAGGAGTACCACTGGTGTTATTAAAAAAAAAAAAAAAAAAAAAAAAGTTCTTATGTATATAATGACACTAAATTAACCAAATGCTAGTCAAGTACAGGCAGTTCCCGCTTTATGAGTTTTTTTTTTTTTTTTTCAAGTATCAAGTATCAACAAAATCGAAAATATGAAGATTAATTGCAAAAAATGAATGTTAAACATTCATAAATCCCACATTTCAAACCACGCGCATAGCTATACAAAAAACTGCACCCTTCTTTATGATATTAATCCGTTCCATCGTATTGTGAAAATATCGTAATGTGAACCAAATAACACATTGTTCTTTAGTTATTCATTCCAAGCTCTAGGAAGTTGAAATTTTTGCTGTATAAGTAAGCTATTTATCTCTCTAAAAGGTCATTATAATGTAAATTGTATTAGTTACCAATTCAAATCATCAAACAATTTATAACATCTCACAAAAATATAGTAAGTTCTCTTCGACACTTCTGAATGCTTTATCATTGTGAACAAATTCCTTAATCAAAGTTACTAATATTTCCATTCAAAACTTTCTCAAAAATTCTGGAACAATTAAAGATGAACACTTACTAGAAATGTAGCTCTTTCAAAAAGAAGCACCTCATCAGCTTCAATGATGTTAGCAAACTGTTGCAAACTTGCTTCTAACTGTTGAACATTTGGAATGAGAGTATATACAATGGAAGACCATGCCTGAAACAATGTTTATGAATGTATTAGAATTTACATGTCAAAAATAGGAATTTATTAATTCTGAGAAAAGGTGTAGATATCTGGAGGGAACACAGGTACAAGTAAAACTGATAGCAATAGTGATACAGTAAACACTGTAAAATCCAGCACATTTTGTGTGTGTGTGTGAGAGAGAGAGAGAGAGAGAGAGAGAGAGAGAGAGAGAGAGAGAGAGAGAGAGAGAGAGAGAGAGAGAGAGAGAGAGAGAGAGAATGCTCAGTGTGGGTACAGCTGGAGGTGCACAACTAAGAAGAAAAATCGCAGGCCGCTCAAGGTCACTCATGTGGCTTCCTACTCCAATACTATGGAAGACAAGGCCCAGCAAGTGACTGAGTTGCTGTTTTTCTGTCTGCTATGGTTATAACAGTGGCAAAAATGAAACTTGATCTTTGTTATTTCTCCACAATGTATTAATAAAGGTTTACAGATGTTAACAAGTTTAGTTGCTAGTGCTTAACAGACAATGAAATGTGCTTCTCCAAACCTATCAACCAGTAGGTATACTTCTCTAAAATCTGTAAAATTTTAAACCTCAGCACCTCTTGATCCCCAAGAGTGCCAGATTTTAAAGAGTTTACTGCATTTAATTTTCCCCCCTCAATATTCTATTCAAATCGGAATACATTTTACTAATCTAAATGGCAAAATAAGAATTTTTCATTTTTAAAACATTTTAAAAAAATTTGTTGTTTTGAAGATTTTGATTACTCAATCTGTTTTAAAGCTTTATATACTATCTATATACAAAATAAGTAGCATATATTTGTAACTGAAAGATCTTTACTTATCTCTGACATAAATGCATCCATCTCTCCTCTTAGATGCCACTGGGAATGTCAATTAATAGAATAACACTATTATTACATCCTCAAAAATAAAGTTAAATTCAGATTACTACCAATCTGGAAAATCACTATAGTAATATTCATTAGTTTTAACCTTCTGAGAATTTGCTATTTATAAAATCCCAAATAAAGAAAGAAACAAAATCAATAAAAGCCCAAAACTTAATTGATTACCTCCAAGATTTTTTTCTTATTTCCTCACTTTTAATATGCTTGGCATTATTTCCATCTATCAATTCCATTTATTTTTATTAAAATTATCATTTCTGAAGCTTCTAATTTTTTATCAGCTCCTTTATTTCTTACATAGCTCTCAGCTCCAAACATTAAAATAGACTTAAAACTGTTTCAAACAGGTAATTTATTTTGTGACAAATGAATTTTAATTGACTTTTTACACTTCTGATTTAATCATGGTATTGTTTATTTCTATGTCTAAACTTTCATCTTTATTAAATACACAAAATCATTAATTTATTTCAATTTTGGTTATTTTGTTCACACTGCAAATTTTCCTTGAATTTCAAAACTTTCATTTTTGTCTAACTAATTTTCATGCAAAATTGCCTACAACCTATATCTAATTTAAAATCTTGTAGGTTACTATTCAGAAGCACAATATTATCTGTAGAAAATAATAATCCAATATTTACATTTTTTCACACGAAAATTTGTTATAACTTACATCCTTTTGAGTGAGAGCAGAAAACCAAAGTGACCAAGTAAACTCATACTTCTTATTTATACAAATTAGGCAATATTATTTTTTTAATATTAGATAAGCTGCAACCATATGGTAAGTGTAAAGCAAAGGAAGGGCAGGGAATACATCCAACTGAAATCAAGAAATCACTGCATTAAAGAAACCAAATCATACAAATCGAATTAAAAACATAATTAATATCACAATTGAACAGATCCTTGAATTGAATTAATAAACCTGACTTCAGCTACAAAAACTAAAAAAAAAAATTTTAAAGAACAACAGAAATCAAGCAAACATTGGAACTGCAATATATTAAAGAAGGTGCATAAGTGATATTATCTAATGTTCAAGACCTGATAACAAAATAATCCAAAGTATAAAAGGATGGCTATTGACCCAATACAGAAAAACAAGGTGAAAATTTATGTGGTCATTTAGGTTTTCTGATCTTCCTACTTCCTTACCGAAGAGAACTCAATGTTTGGAACAGGTATATGGGAAGTGGCAATATTTGTTTGTATTGGGTCAATACTTATCCTTTATAGCCTTGATTATTTAGTGTTCCTACCTTTGGTTTTGTTAATAGGTCTCTAGCTTAAGGTAATGTCCAATGTATATTAAGTTAATAAAGTTTGAGGCAGTACTTTGTGTATTCTTTTGCCTAGGGTTTTTGAAGGATTTAAAAGAGGCACCTTTTTTCAGTCCACCAATGTAGCAACTTTTCTAATACGTCACAGTTCTAATAGTCTGTTTGATTTGCATCATTATTCGAGGTTTTCATTATCTAAAGTCAGGTATAATTCAATGTTCTGTTCAATTATGATGATAGTTATGTTTTTAATATAATATGCATGATTTAGTTTCTTTAATATGCTGATTTCTTGATTTCACTTATTTTAGTTCAATGCATTTTTTGTTCCCTTCCTTTCTTTTCTGTTTATCGTACATTCACAATTTACCTAGTTTTTAAAATGGTTGTAATCAATTTGTACAAATTAGAAGAGTTATGAGTTACTTGGTCACTTGGGTTTTCTGCTGTGCTTAGCTCCTCACTGAAGATGACACAATGTCCAAAACAGCCACATAGGCAGTGGCAATATTTTTATGTATTGGATCAATAGTCATCCTTTTATAGCCTGGATTATTTCATATTCCTACCTGTGGTTTAATTAGCAGGTCTTGAACTTCAGGTAATGTCCAAAGTATATTAAGGACTAATATGCATGTTGTGTGGGCTGATAAGCCCAGAATAACTCAGGGAAACTCTGCTTCCTCTGCCTGAGATTAGCTAACTACAGCACCAATTGAAGAGGCCTTTTTAAGAATTACTCCAACAGGATTTGATTCTATACATCTCCAAATGAGTGACACGTGGCAAAACCAATATACTACCATGGAAGACAACATATAAGTTGATATGGACTTCACTGTTCAGTATGTCTGTATCAACAGATACTATGATGAATATTTGCAAAACATCACAAATATGACTGAAATTCAAAAAATAAAGTAAGCATATCAGATCAAATGGTAAAAGATGAAATTTCCATAAATTTTAGGTGGTGGTGAATATGTATACATCTCTATCTATGTTTATGAGCCTGGATTATGTTTATTACCTTATACAGTGTTTCGTCCCATATCGATGTGCGGAAACAGGTACAGGCTAATGGACGAGATAAGCGCTTTAAATCTTCTTCCCTTTCTTGGAATATCTATGGCAAATAAATAAATTATTACAATGAAACACATTTAATATAGTATCATGTTTAAGTGAAATAAATTAAAAAATGAATTAAATAAAGCAAAATCTTATAAATTCATTTAATCAAGCATTATGAAAATAGCAAAGATTACTGCATAATTAACGCATGAAATTTGATTATAAAGAATGATTCAAATGAATTTATGATGATTTATATAATTTAGGGAATGAAAATATAGGACAATTCTCACTGAAAGTTACTAATATCATTATAGGTAAATAGCATAAAATTTGAAAATGCATGCACATCTGTAAAAACAAACAGGATTTCATCATTTCTTTATATTTCATATATATATAGATATGGAAAATCACATACTAAGTCACGCTGATCTTCCTGAACAAGGTCCATTTTGTGAACTAAACAAAACACTTTTGCCTCAGGGGAGTTTTGTAGAATGGCTTCTAGACAAGACTGATAATAATGCATATCCTTTTCAAGTTCTCTAGATTCCACATCAAAAACATATATAAGTACCTGAAAAGGTTTATAATTACCAGAATTTATTGAAAGAAATTACTAGAGGAAAAAAAAAAAACAAAAATATCTTAAGCTAATAATGTAATATTAGCATATTGAGAAGTGTGAATGTATCTTAAACTATAATACCTGTGATTTTATTGAAATTTGAGATAAAGCTTATCTTTTGCTTAAATCACATTATTAAAAATATAAAAAATAAATCAATTTCTTTATAGACCAGGGGTAGGGGAAAACCATTAGAGTTGAAGTCGGTAGACGGGGATACTAAATTATACACTGAGTGATCACTGAATTATGACCACCTACCTAATACTTCGTAGGTTCTTTTGCCCTCAGTACAGCAGCTTTCCGATGTGGCATTAATTCAACAAGATTTCGGAAGTGATCGGGAGGTATGGCCAACCAAGCTGTGTGTAATGCGGCTGGCAATGCAGGTATGGAGGTGATTGGTGTATCCAGACGCCTGATATGGCTTTCCATAGTGTCTCACAAGTGCTCTATGGGATTGATATCGGCTGAGTTCGGAGGCCAATTGATATGCTGGAAGTCAGAACTGTGTTCCTCAAACCATTCCTGCAAATCAAGTGCCCGATGGCTTGGCGTATTGTCATCTTGGAAGACACCATCGCCATTCAGGAAAAAAGTGTAACATAGTGGGGTGTACACAGTCAGCAAGCAGTTGACGATAGCAGAGACCAGTGATATGTTGTTCCACGCGGACCAGGGGTCCAAGTTCCTTCTAGTGAAACATGCCCCACACCACCTGCACTTTTGATACCATGCATGATGGATCAAGAGCCTCATGTTGTTGATGCCAAATCCGTGCCGACAATCCACGGTGTGGAGTAAATAACATGACTCATCCGATCAACACACCTTCCAGTCTTCTAATGTCCAACTTGCATGCTCTTTGCACTAGATGAGTCTTTTACGCTGATGAACCTTGGTTAGGAGAGGATACCATAGGGGTCGTCTGTTGATATAGCCCATAAGTGCGGCGTATGGTCATGCCATATATTGTTCCAGGTTGGCCTAGGTTGTTTTGGGTAGTCAAACTCTTCAACAGTGCTGCACCCGTTTGCCTGTACAAGTAGTCGGACCTGACGCTCACCTCTAACATCAACCTTTCGCTGACCTTTCCAGTTTTGCCATCGGGTCATTGTTTGACCATATTGACACCAGTCCTGGTACACTTTAACAATGACGGCTCTTGAACACCCCACCAGTTCAGCCGTTTGGGAAATCGAGGCACCAGATCGTCGAGATATCACAATCTGTCTTTTATCAAAGTTCGATAAATCCTTCCTTTTACCCATCAGAATGATGTGTAAAACTCGGAATTTTACTACCTACACGGACCACTGACACCTTATCTATGCTACATAGGTCGACTAACTGAGTGATAAGCGCTCTCATACCTCACGTAGGTCGACTAACTGTGCGCTCTCATACCTCACGTGGTCAACGGGTCGCATTCAGTTTTCATAGGGGTGGTCATAATTCAGTGATCACTCAGTGTATATCAACATTGCAAACCACATCATAATTTATAAATGGTATCATATCAGCTGAGGTTGATAGTCTGGTGAACTTTTTTTTATATATCTAGCTCTCTTGAATCTTTTGGTCTTTACTAATAGTTGAAAGAGCACATTGTTGCTGATACCATCTTGAGCAATCGGCATGACCACAATTTTCCAGCATGTTTTGATACATGGGACTAGTGATCATTCTTTTTGTGAAAGACAAGATGTATATCTTTCAGCAACTTTCAGCACAAAATATGTTAACTTTGGGACTGTCTTGGATATGTTTGTTATTTGGTTTTTAGGAGCATTAGCAACTAAGGCCATATTGCTCCGGGATATGCGGTGGTCATTTCCTGACCTTTCCACATCCTCCGTATTTGGTGGTGACGGGCTCGAACCCTGGTCTAATCAAGAAGCATGTGCTATGCACTGCTGCTCCTTCCCACCTGGTTACGGAGGTGCCTCTTGGATATGTCTAAAACAATCCTGAATTTTTAATTTCCCCATGCTCTGTGTTGTGTGTGTCACCTTGCCTGTGATGTGGGGCATGTACTCGTCATTAAACACAAAATATTTAAGCAGCCTTCACCCTCTGCATCTTAGTAAAGATGTCCACATATCCACTTAAAATATCTATAGATAAAGATCCATGTAGCACCTTGCAACATGCATGCCACAACGTGTGCAAGCTGTTCTGTGAGCAACAGGCCTTACTTGATATTATGTACATGGTCATATTTTAACATACTTTCAGTGTGCAAATCTACAGGGTGAATTATTAGGAATATTACATTAGACTATATATATATTAAGTGCAATAGCATCATTAATACACAGCCATTTCTGAATAAACAGAATATTTATAAGGCGGCATCGTTTTAAGTTATATCTCATATTGTGAATACCTTCACAACGAGTTGCCACGATATTGCACTACTTCAAATAAGTAACGCTTCACCTAAGAAGAAGACTAATGTTACTTATTCTCAGATAGGTACCACCACAAAATATTTAAGCAGCCTTCACCCTCTGCATCTTAGTAAAGATGTCCACATATCCACTTAAAATATCTATAGATAAAGATCCATGTAGCACCTTGCAACATGCATGCCACAACGTGTGCAAGCTGTTCTGTGAGCAACAGGCCTTACTTGATATTATGTACATGGTCATATTTTAACATACTTTCAGTGTGCAAATCTACAGGGTGAATTATTAGGAATATTACATTAGACTATATATATATTAAGTGCAATAGCATCATTAATACACAGCCATTTCTGAATAAACAGAATATTTATAAGGCGGCATCGTTTTAAGTTATATCTCATATTGTGAATACCTTCACAACGAGTTGCCACGATATTGCACTACTTCAAATAAGTAACGCTTCACCTAAGAAGAAGACTAATGTTACTTATTCTCAGATAGGTACCACCACCTAGATGGCACCGTTTCGGGCTATTTGGTCCCCTCTTTGGTGGGTGGGTACCCAAGTGATGCAATATATACATAGTCCAAATTTGCTGCAAGCTTGAGGCTTTAGCCCTAAATGCATCTTAGTCTGAATATTACATTATTATTCTTGTACATAACTTCAAGATGTCATTTGAGATCATTTCGAGGGAAAAAAAAAGTTATATCAACATGGATCCAATTTGAAACAGTTTTGGGGCTACAGTTGTTCAGAATTTATACAGGGAGTTTAGAATTCTACAAAATATGAATAAGGAAACATGAACTTGGCAATGTGGCAAAGTGTTTATTCTTGACGTTTTTTTTACAAGATTTGGCATAACATGGACTCAAAGTTTAATAGGTTTTCAAACAGACTATCCTCAACCTCAATATACAAGACAGCTCATTTGTGAATTGCTCATATAGTTAATTTTACTTTGGTAAAATGAACAAGGTGTACTGATAACCAGGCCATATTCCAACTGCAATACTTCAGCCACTGGACATCATCCTATATTACATAGCATTCTAATTACTCTTGTCTGCAGAACATCAAGACATGCAAAATTCCTCTGAGTACTATTTTGTTGACTCCTCTGGATCATGGTGATAATGTTCTTTTTTTTCTTTACTACATGTTATATAACCAAATACCTAGATGAAAGACAAACAATGAAATGAACCGGTCTCTTTCAATTGCTAAGAAATACAACCAAACACTGTTCTATTTGGAAGTTATCAATTTGGAAATCTTTGCTGGGATTTTGCAACAAACAGCATTTCTATCATAAAATCTGAAAACATAAATCATGTCAACATATTCATCATTAGAAAATACTGAAGGCACAATGAAGACACAAGTTATCAAATGCATTGTACACAAGAGTTATCAAATGCACAAGGCACAAGAGTCAAACTGCAAGGTAATGCAGTTCTGCAAAATCTTGTAAACAAAACAAAGAATAAACCCTCCTGCCAGATGCATGTTGTCTTATTCTTATTTTGAATCATTCTAAACTTTAATTTTGAACAGCCATATCTCCACAAATATTCAACTGATGCCATGTTCATATAATATTTTTCACTCAAAATAAGAAATCACATCCTGAAGCCATGCACATGCTTTACATTACTATATTCGTATGATAAAAAATGCTCATTGAATTCAGTGGGACCACCGGAAAAGTAGCCTTGTCCCCCTCCTCCTCTGTGGAAGGTTAGGAGAGAGAGACTCTTTAAATCAAAATTATGTTTTTATTACATATCTTTATTTTAAATATAAATACTCTAGTTACTCTTCTATCAAAAGAATGTTAAATCACAGAATAAGTACCTTGTTAAAAGTATTTTAAAATATTGTAGCCTTGCTTCTTAAAATTATCAATATTTAACACAGGTATAATACCTATTTCTAATATAATTCAGTGACCTTAAGCAATTTAATTTCAAATGCTGTTATTTTAAGATTTCCTTGTTTTAAAAAAGTTATTTAAAGTTTTCATTACAAAAAAATTTATAGGCATTTATGGCCTGTACTAAAGTTTTTACTTTACATGTTTATTAACTGTGTGAAAAAAAAAAAAAAAGTACAATGCATAAATATTCTAGTAACTATTTAAATATATAGTTATGAATTTATATCAATATCAGGGAAATTATTAAAAGAGTGCAAGCAGTAGAGTACTCACCTCAACATTTCTGAAGATATTATCTCGCTGACTAGCAAAATAATTTTCCATAAATGCTTCTTGACCTCCACAATCCCAAATGTTCAAAACAAGATTACCAAGAAAACGAACATGAGAATGTTCAACGTCAACTGTAATAGGAGGATAAAACACATAAATATTTCATATTTTTGTTAAATGTGAAAATAAAAACAAAGCAATTAAAATTATATAATAACCTTCATTGAGCATACTCTTCATTAAGTCTCCTAAAATATAAGCACTGGGAAAACAAAAATGACAGTTGTTGTTGTTGTTGTTATTTGGTTTTCAGGAGCATTAGCAACTAAGGCCATATTGCTCCGGGATATGCAGTGGTCATTCCCTGACCTTTCCGCATCCTCCGTATTTGGTGGTGACGGGCTCGAACCCCGGTCTAATCAAGAAGCGTGTGCTACGCACTGCTGCTCCTTCCCACCTGGCTATGGAGGCGCCAAAAAAATGACAGTAGGAGTGTGCTATAGGCCTAATGACTATGATAAGTATACCAAACAACTGAACAAAGAAATAGTGGGCCAGTAAATTAGAATGTCTATAATAGGAGATTTAACTTTCCAGATTTATTGGATAACATTTTTCTACAGCAACATGTAATAGAGGTAAGAAGAGGAAGCAATACCCTTGACCCAGTTATTAGCAGTGATTCTTCATGAATTAAGAATCTGCAGGTAAAAAACTGGGTGGCAGTGTTCACAATACCCTAATGTGGAATTTAATTAAAGACATAACTACTATCAAGAGTAAAGGGAAAAGCTTTTGCAAGGGTGACTACAATAGTTACAGAGAGTTTTTAAATTCTATGCAGTGGAACCAACTAATGATGTTACCAACAGCAAATTCTAAATGGGAAGAATTCAGGAATTAATCAAAAAAGCCACTAGGCTTTTCATACTAATTAAGAAATACTGCTCAAGGCTTAGACCATAAATGGATGTCAGATGAAGTGATGAGACTTGTGGCAGAGAAGAAAAATGTGTGGGATGCATATACAGAAGCCTATGGTACATATAAATTAGTCTGTAATTAAGTTACAAAGGAGGATAGACAACTAAGGCAGATTATGAGAAGACTCTTGCAAAGAATGCAAAGCACAGCAGCAGAGATTTCTATGTTTATATTAACAGTAGATGGAGGGGATTGAATCACATTGGGCCACTTGATGTAAATGGGTGCTGATGATCCTGCTCAGGTTGCTGACAAACTGAATAGGTATTCTGCATTTACACTCACACATGAGGAATTCTTTAGGAAAAGGGATGCCAGAAGTTTATCAAACTTTAATGGGGAGCTCAATGATTTTGTCATAACTGAAAGGAAAGTGGAAGAGAAATTGTTGAAGCTAAACATAAAAATGATACGTGGGTGTATCGGATCTATTCAATCATATTAAGGGAGGCAGCAAAGGAGGTAAACAAACCCTTAACCATAATTATGAGTGCATCCTTGGAGTCAGAAGAGGTTCCTATGGACTAGAGGTGAGAATGTTTCCCCAATTCAAAAGGAGATATGAGTAATTACAGACTGGTTAATTTAATATCTGTTCCCAGGAAAATAATGGAGTCACTGGTTAAAGAAGTTGATGAAGAACCATCTAAACAGGAATGCAATTATAATGCAGTCACAGCAGGGATTTGTTAATAAGGATTCAGAAACATTGCCTAAGAGTAATTAGTTTAACCAATTGAGTGTGATAGGTGCTATAAATGCCCTAAGACTAACCATAACAGGCTAGGCATGTCAATCACCGATTGGCAAAAGGGATACCAGATTGTAAAGACTAACCAATTATTTATTAAAAAATAACATACAATAAGCATTGCATTAAGAAAGGATGAAATACTTATGTTGTTGAAGAATTAAAAAAAAAAAAAAAAAAAAAAATCCTTGAACTTTCTTACAGAAATTTAAAAGAAATTTTGTCACCAGTCACGTGACCCACTATTGTATTTACTACAACTTGGAATGCCACTACTACTGGGTTAAATTTATTCAAGCTATCTACTTCCACACCTGATGGAAGTTTGCTTCAATGATCAATTACTCTCTAGCTTAAAACAAATTTTCTCCCATCTGCCTTACAACCATTCTTTTCCAATTTAAATTTATGTCCTTTTGTGTGCATATGTGTCATTCTAGAAAAAGTTAAGGATGCCATCAGCATTTAGTTTACTCAATCATTTAAAGTCTTAGCCACTTCAATTGGGTATCCTCATATATGCCTAATTTCCAGATGCTGAAATTTATAGATAGTCTTTTTTTTGTAGGAGAACCTTATGCAGTGGACCTCTGTTTTACGATATTAATCCGTTCTAGAGATGGTGTATTGTGAAAATATTGTAATGTGAACCTAATAACACATTGTTTTTTGGTAATTCATTACAAGGCCACGGAAGTTGAAATTTTCACTTTATAACTAAGCTGTTTATCTCTCTAAAAGGTGATTTATCAGTTTACACAACATTGTACATACACGAATCCAATACAGTAAATTTATTCAAATAAAAAAATAAAAAAAAAATCACAGAAATTCATTGAAATAAAAAATTCACACACAAAAAATCACTTCAACTAAAGGATGCAAAAACAAAATATGAGGCCAACACATTTACAAATGCTGCTATTGTCTGAGAGAAGGATCACGTGATCCGGTCGGAGACAATCCTAAGTCCATCGTAAAGTGAAATAAGTAGGCGCCAGTTAACATGATCAATGGTTAGTAGAATCAGCCACTTTATAGAATAAAATCTTAAAAAACCAATTCAAATCATTAAAATGCACTACACTTTCACTGTTATCATATGTTCGGCTATAAGAATAAATTTTGAATGCTTTGCAATATTTTTCTAAAGCACATTCTGGAGGTCACGACCACAAAAAAATAAAACCAATTTGCAGTTTCTAGTTTATTGGGCTTTTCTGTTAGTGCAATCTATTATAAATGGGCAGTAAACTCGATCTTATTGCATTTGCAATAATACCGATAGCTGGGATTCTGTGGGTTTTTATGTTATTATGGTGAAATGTTACCTTTCGTGAAATCTTCAATCATATAAAAAACAAATAAATCTTCAGAATCTTTACTTCATTCCTATTTTTTAGGCTTCATAAATTTGTTACTCTGTATCTCACGAGTATAGTGTTAGTTGCAATTTGTGCATGCCATGTTCTTTGTTATTGATTGAAACATATTACAACATATCACTTATTCACAATATAATTTCATTCAGATATTTAATCTTATAGCAATCTTCTTAATCCATTTTTAATGATCCTATGTAGAGCTAAGTCTCGCACAGCAAGGTCTTATCTTTTTTACTGTTTTAAATTTTACATTTTACAACAAAAAAAAAAGGTCAGTGAACAGAAATATCAATTAATTAGTATGTACATATTACAGTATGTATTAATTAAGCTATGTACATAAGCATAAATTTATTTTTATTTTGCAAACTTGTGGAAAATATTCTTTCAATTTTCATGTATCATTTAATTTTGTTAATTGGTAAGGTAATAAAGTTAAATTTGTGCTTTATCTCTTTACTTTTATAGCCTGTGGATAATATTCCTTCTATTTTTGCTTATTAGAATCGCTGTTTAATAGAATTAAAATTCAATTCACAAATGTGATCACAATGACCGGCAGTTACTAGATATCGTATAATGAATGGTATTTTATTATGGAGAGTCAATCATAAAGTGATCTGATCATACAGTGAACCAATTGTAAAGTGCACGGGGGGGGGGGTCCACTATACTAATCTTGTTACTCTTCTCTGCATCCATTCCAACAGATCCATGTCCTCCCTAAAATGAGGCTTTCAAACCTGTAATGCAGTACTCAAGATGTAGCCTAACCACTGCTTTATAATAGTGGGATACTCACTTCCCCTTTGTGATTAAACAAAAATAGACTTGAAATTGTATCATTTTATTGTTAAAATAACAGATAACATACACGTGTACAATTTTAAATTATCTGTAGCCTTTTTCAAAAAAAAAAAAAAAAAAAAAAAAGCTAATTTTATATACGTACTAACTTGCACTTGTTGATACTCCTGCAACATAATTAATTACAGACAGCAAAGAAACAGCAAAATAAGGATAATTATAATCTGGGTACATCTCATCTGAGTGAGATATGGTATTATCTCCCCACCCCCATGTTATAATTTTAACACCAGAAGCTATGTTCATTACAATTTGTGTTTAATACGATATCCTGAAACAAATCTCTTATATCCCCTATGCTGCTGTTTTGCAACTGGAAATTACACACAATTTAAATTAAAAGTGCACAAATCGTAAGTACACTTTTAATGTAATACATTACCAATTTATACTAGTACTTTCAATCATACAATTTACCAATCAGCATATGATATATGCTGCAACTTGGTCACTAGGTTGCCTACAAATAGGGATTCCACTTCTGCCAACTAAAATTCTTGAGATAAATGTGTTTAGGTAGCTCACAGTTTCTGCACTTCAAGCTTTGTCCACAACATGTACATTTCATAATATAAAAACTGTTCATCTGAAATAATTTAAAACAAATTTTGTTTATGGGAGGGAGTGAAATATGACTTACTTGTTGCTCCTAGTCGTCGAGTATCTCTGGCTATATAATTTGCAAAAATGATAGATCTCATACTGGTCTTACCCGAACCACTTTTTCCCATTAAAAGGACCTAAATCAAATATATAACAGCTAATTTAATTAAATATGAAAAATATAATTATTAAGTAATACTTTATAGTAATTGAAATTTTATATTCATACAAATAACATACATAATTTTTATCATTAAGCATAACAACAACAAAAAAAAAAAAAAAAAACCTTATCTCTAGCCTTCTTTGGTTATAAAAACCAATAAACAATGTAACTGTTCAGAGAGTGCAAGTATGCATCTACAGTGCACTAATAAAATGTGAAAAACTAAATGGAAATTTATTTTTGACAAAGACTAATTATTAATTGGTAGTGTGTTAATTGAAAATTTCTGGCCATCTTTTATTTTTTTGCTTTTGTAAAGTAATGTAATTTAATCATTTCCAGCTATAATGTGATTTGATATAACATTTTATATCTGTTGACAGTTATCAGATGCAATATACAAAGGGTACTAGGAAAGTTTTGCAATACAGTTTTGTTTATTTAATTTTTTCAAAGTAATTTCCTCTACATTCAATACACCTCTCCATCCTCCGAAACCAATCTTTAAACCAGTTCTGCCAAGTTTCACTAGGGAGTAAAGCACACTCGTTGTCCCAAGCCCGTAGAAGGTCCTCATCACTGGAAAACCGCCTCCCTTTTAGCTTCATTTTCACATGCGGGAACAGTGCAAAGTCGCAGGGAGCAAGGTCTGGACTGTAGGGAGGGTGCCCGAGAAGTTTCAGTCCTGTCATGGTCAAATATTCGGTGCAGGCTTTGGCGCGGTGAGCTGGAGCATTATCGTGATGGAGGTACAGGTGTCCATTCTTGACTTTGGCCACAGGTTCTTCATAGATCCAATGACTTTAGGCAGGCATTGTTCAGTATACCACTTAGCTGTGACTGTCTTCTGCGTGTCCAAAACAACACGTTCCACAATTCCACTCGATTTGAAAAATACAGCTATCATTTTCTTCTTTACAGATCGGGATTTTCTGACAATTACGGGTGTGTCGTCATCATCAAAGACCCAAACTTTGTTTTGAGCCTTGGTCGGCAGATCGTAATAGTACAGCCAAGTTTCGTCACCTGTCACGATGTTGTTCACATACCGAGATTGTCCCTTATCAAACTTTTTTTAACATCTCCCGGCACCAAGTCATACGTCGTCATCTGCTCTTCAGTCAGTTGATGCGGCACCCGGAGAGAACAAAGTTTCTTCACGTGCAAATGATCTTGCAGAATCGAACGAATTGCTGGTGCATTTAGGCCCAAAGTATCCTCTATCTGTTGGTAGGTCACTCGCCTGTTTTTGTCAAGCATTTTCCTCACAGAAGTAACATTTTCCTCCGTAACTGACGTTCGTGGCCTTCCCGGCCTCTCAGAATCCTCCAGAGTGAAATTTCCCCTTTGGAATTCTCTATACCACCTGAATATCGTTGTACGATGTGGACAATCATCATCTAGTGCAAGAGTCATTTCTTCTAAGCACTGGTCTATGGTTAAACCACGCACGAAATTATACCGCAAAACTGTCCTTATCTCATTTCGTGACCACGATGCCATCGCAAGCACTTTACACTCTCACTACTAATGAATAACTGAGCCCATCGACTTGCCGCGGCGGCTACTATGCACGTATGAACATGTCTCAACATGCAGCAACAAGCAGCTTCCTGTGATTCATTGTTGCGTCATATTGCAAAACTTTCCTAGTACCCTTTGTATAGATATATACTGCACTGAAATGGTTGTTTAGTGTTTTATTCTGGTATCAGGTGTTTTTAAAAAATAAAATGCCTAGCTAAATGGTAAGACAACTAAAGGAACTGAAGTGCTATGTTATTAATGCTCATTAAGTTTACTAAAAATCCATTTATAAAACTACTCTTTAGTCCACTTGCCATGAAAATTCTTCTCTAGGAGGGGCCTGCTCTCAGATACACATTGTACACTGGTGCTAAGCAGTCATGCTGTTTTCAGTTTCAGTTTTATGGATAACTGCTTACATGTGCTTGATTAGACCGGGGTTCGAGCCCGTCACCGCCAAATATGGAGGATGCGGAAAGGTCAGGGAATGACCACTGCACATTCCCGGAGCAATATGGCCTTAGTTGCTAATGCTCCTAAAAAAAAAAAAAAAATGCAAATAACAGCAACAGCTTACATGTGTTTTATGTCCAGTGAATTATTTTCATTTACAGATATAATTTGCGGCTTTTCAATTTAAAATCACCTCTCACAACCATGTGAATTAAGAAGATAAACTGTTTGAAAAGCTCATCATTAGAAATTAAATAAGATATTCAAAAAGACTGGACTTAAGAGAATGGCAAGTTATCTCTGGCTAAATGTGTGATTCAGCAAGAGCCACCATTAGAACTAGGATGGCTCTTGCTGAATCAAGAGCCATCATCAGGTCTAATTAGAACATTAATCAAGGACAAGGAAAAAATCTTGGAATATGATAATAGAAACTACTTTAAATATGACACTAAAATGGAGTAGACCAGAATTTTTCAAGGGTTGGGCTACAGAAGAGTATTGCCCAGTACGTGAAACCTTTATGGTCACACAAATTATTTATTGTCCTGAAAGTTCTAAGCACAGTATTGGCACCCACCAGTCTACAATGCATTTTGGGTTGGGAACCACTGGTGTAGACCTTTGATCACAGTTGAGTCAGAAAGATTATTAAATTTGTTTATTGAGGACAACACACAGTGCAGAATTCTCTTGAGCTCTGTGATAGTTCAAACAAGCAAATCTGTATGAAGAGGTTATAAAAAAATTTGCTCGAAGGAGCAAATGCTGAATTTTTTTACTTCTAATAAACACTGATGTTATAGGTTTCATATTGTCATGTAGGAAGACTGCTTTACAAATTGGTAGAAGTGCTACTCAAGGAAACCAAACATAGCCAACTACTTCACCCATGTTTTTCCTTAGAAACCTTGCATCTTTTAGATGCTCAGAGATTCTGGTATCCAATTTCCTTTCCAGATGTCCACCACAAGCAGAACTTACTTGATAGACCATATTTTCAAATTAATTCATTTTTGGTTCAGCTTGCCCATAGGCATGTGAAAGTCATTTTGATCCTATTCGCTGATTAAAAAGTCAGATGGAGAAACATTAGCTACCACAATATCTGCACAGCTAAAAGATGTAAACATTTGCTAGAGAAGACAGATCTTAGATAACAGCATGTTCATAAACTAAAACTTAACTAGTGAAAATGAGAATTCATAGGAAAATTAAAGCAGCAATTTACTTCAATAAATTTAAAAGTAAAGCCACAAAAGATTCTTTAACATTATTGCTTTGCTGTTATGACTGAATAAGTAAAGCATTCTTATGAAGTATTGAAAAGTTTGGGAAATGATATAGCTTAAAAAGTTCAATAAATCCTTGAATGGAAAAGTGCTGATCATTCACTGGCATTGTCATAACACATGCAACAATTCCTCTAAGTCCTCTTCTCTGGCTGTTTCCTTCAAACAGCATCATGAAATTGTTATAGAAATGTTCTGTACCAGTCCTGATTCACTATTTAACACCATGAGAGACAAATTTGTTATAACAATACATTGAGTCAAAAAAAAAACGAAAGCATGATCATCTTGCTTTTTTTGCACCTGGAAAGAAAAGGTCTTCCACTGAGAAGAATGGTCTTTTGTTTTCAGGTCACAGCCATATATTTAACATTTTATGAGTTTCTATCACACTTTTTCCTAACTCGAAACAAAATCTGTCACTTTAAAATGACACAAAACAATGCATGTTAATTCAGACTTACTGCAGATAAATGAGGTGATCAGTGCATTCCTCTATATAGATGAGTCACCAAACATGTTGTGGCAATTATAACTCTACTATGGCAATTATAACTCTACTATGCAACAATTTCAAGATACAGTCAGTCCCTGCATTTTTTGATCACACCTCATATATTCAGTCATGGAGGAGTGAATTTGATATTACGTTCAATTATGATGCAATAACATTCAATTATTCTTGTTTCAGAGTAATATGACATTAGCATGCAAAATGTCATTTTCAGAATGTATCTGCTTAGTAATGGAATCCCCTGTACAGTACATGTGATAGGGAATGGCAGAGGTCTTGTAACATTATGCATAATACAGTATACACACTTGTATATAATAAAACCATTCTTTTCTGTTATTATCAGAGTATTTAAATAATACTAACATTCTCAAAGGTAGCTTCAGCCTGTAAGACCCACAAACAATATACACGACTTAAATTTTTGAAGAGATCGAGTTTTACTTTCCTCAAGTCTGTTATGCTGATTTCGAAACATATCCATTTTCTTTTGTATTGCATAAGTTTTCCATAAACTTGGAAAAAAGAAAACACATTCTTCCTTTTTTACTTTGTAAATTTTATTTAATTTAGCATTAGTCATATAGTACAAGAAAGCCAGAGGTTTTTGCTGCACCTGCAAAAAAAAAAAAAAAAAAAAGTAGGTAAGAAAATACAAATTACATGCTCCTTTCCTCACTTAAGTAATTATCCAGTTGACCTTTGAATTTCTTCAAACTGTCAGTCCCAACTACCTGCAGAGGCAACTTGTTCCAATAATAATAATAAAAACTTCCTACAATCTAGTTTAAACTTCTTCCCCTGTGATTTGAATTTATGGCCCCCTAGTTCTGGAATTCTTTATAACCGTGAAAATTCTACCTTCATTCATTTTATTTACCTCTCACAAAAACTAATAAATCTCAATAGGGGGCACACCTCTAAGGTGCCTGGTTGCCAAGCTCTGTAGCATACATAAGTATTGTTATTTATCCAAATAACGTTGGCACTAATGACATTAAATGTAGGAGATCTGCAGATTTACTTAACTAGTACAGGTCTATGATGAAAAAAAGTCTGGAGTTAGAGTTAAATTTGAAAGTGTCTACAATCCTGCCCAGACACGATAGTAGGGAGTATATGATCAGAGCCTTGTCAATCAATTCCGCCCTGGAGAGATTGTGCAAGACTCATGGGGTAGAATTTTTCTCAGTGTGGTCTGTGCTTGTTAACAGAAGAGACTGCTTCTACACAGATGGGATACACTAAAATAGAAGGGTGCTAAAATATTTGCTGATGCTATCACGGCAATGTTAGGTAGGTCAGAAAAATGCTAGTTTGGGGAGATTCACAGACTAATAGTTAACAGCAGCTGCAGGCAGAGGTGGAAATGATTCTTGGACTGCTTCTATTGGAAAGCTTGGAAAGCTGACAAATTGAAGGAGTTCCTGGGGATTTCAGGAAATGCTGGGAGTCATGAAACAAGTAAATACATGGGCTGGGTTAGGGTAACTAAGAATAAAAATAGTTCCATGTATACTTGCATGTACACCAATGCTAGGAGCATAGTAAATAAATTTGATGAATTTGACGTGCTGGTCAAGACATCAAAGGCAGATATTGTTGGGATATCAGAGACATGGTGTCACACAGATATAAGAATGCAGAATTGGAATTTGAGGATTACAATGTGTACAGAAAGAACAGACAGGATAGAAAGGGAGGAGAGTTTATGCTGTTAGTTAAACAGCATAAAATCTAAGGAAGTGTGCAACCAGTTGACATAGATGGACAGTGCAATGTTGAGTCAATTTGGTGTGACATAAGCACGGAAAGCAAAAATGAGGATAGGAGTTTGTTATAGGCTTAATGACTCTTGAATGTATTGAGTAGGCCCAATGCTGATGGGATTCTTCCTCTTGCTCAGATTACAAACATGAGGGCAGCATAAACTGAAATTGGGGAAAGACAGTTGTCGAATAGATGTGCTGAATTTGCCTTTAGCCAGCGGGTGGCTGATTGCTGGAACAAACTTCCATCTGTCATTGTGGAAGTTGATAGCTTAAATAAATTCAAGGCAGAACTAAACAAACATTTGGAACGAATGGATGGGTGAAATGGGAAGGGTTTTTTTTTTGGCTCATGCTGTATAAGCTTGCACCATATGCCTTTACTAATGCTAACAATACATATTTTTTAATAATGAAATGGACAGAATATAATTAAAGTGAAGAAAATAGAAGAATATTAATACAAAAGTAAATATTTAAGTACAAGTCTTGTATTTACTAGAATAAATTCTACATTTTTTTTCAAATGATGTGTCGTGTGGGTATTATTCATTATACCAAATAGAGGACATTGTTTCAAATGAATAGGGAGCCAAAATTAAAACTATTGAATAGGGAGCTAAAACTTTAAGGGTAGGGGAGTAAACAATAAAAAAATAACTTATTCTGAACTGTTTATAGCAATATTAGGAGTGCTGCTAATAAAATCAGTTAGCCTGACTCTTGGTTAGGAAACTTAGGACTGACATAATAGGGCCTAAGAAATTTGGTACCATTTAGAAATAGCAGATTAGTTTCATTAAGGTAGGTAAAAATAGCTTGTGCATAATAAGAGCATTTGCAAATTCAGAACTAATGCATGCCAGGATTGAGTCTGCACGGTGAGGTAATAAAGCACAAAGGAAAATGAGAGCGAGGACCTGTAATAGACCAGAAAATCAAAAGGCTCCCATTTAATCCTATATTTAGGATTGTAAATCTAAATACAGGATTAAAATGTATTCTTGCATCTGCATTAAATTATATTATGTATGCAGGGTGTTAATTAAAAGGCACTGGGTCTATCTCAATTATTTTTAGGTTTAGGCTATTTTGTTGTCTGGACCTTTTTTTGTCATATATGGGCTGAAATCATTGAATTTGATGTCATAATTGGAATAAGTATTAAGTTGGAGAATTGAAATAATTGGTTGGAAAAAACTAAATTTTGTATCACAGGTAACCCCAAAGTAATCTAAGTTAAACTAATTAAGATATAAGGTAATCAAAGAAGTGTTCACATGGTCAAGGTAAAATTAAACTTAAGTTTTCTTTGGTTGAAAGAAACTAACTTCAACCTAAGGAAACTTCTTACCTAAAATTTTTTAACCTGGTTGACAGGTTAAAAAATTTTAAGTATTCTGTTATGAAGAAACTGAGAAGATAGACAAGGAGTCCAATTCTGAAAAAAATTGCAATATACTTGGATTTCAAGAAGGCTTTTGATACTGTTGCACATAAGACTGCTGTACAAACTGGAGTAATGTGGCATTTAGGGCAAGTTATTGCTATGGATAAAGGAATGGTTAATTGGAAGCAGACAGAGTGATTATCAATGGGCACAGCTCTTTGTGGAATAATGTTATTAGGTGAGTTCCCAAGGGTTCAGTGCTGGGTCCATTGTTGTTTTCAATATATATCAATGATACTGATGAAGGTATATCAGGCATAATGTGTCTAAGTTTGCAGATGATACAAAGTTTGGCAGGGTGGTTAACTACAGTCATCAGGATGACATAATGTAACAAGATCTAGGAAAATTAGGTTGATAGGCTCAATGGAAGTTGAAGTTTAATACGGGGCTCACATCTGGTGAGTATGGGCTTGGCACACCCAGGGTCCTGAGCTGGATATCATCATTCTTCTCTTTCTTGGTGATTCCTGTCTACTTCTCTCTTTCTCTCTCTCTCAGGGTAATAGGGAAATTTTTTTTTTGGCTGGTGCAGCATAAGCCTGAGGCTTTCTTGCACCATATTGCTAATAATAATAAATAATAATAAAAAATACTGCCCATGTGTAGCAGTAACCACAGAGTGGTACTACACTCAGGGTAGTATTATATCTACCCTGAGTGTAGTACCACTCAGAGTAGAAAGAACACTTCCTTAATCTTGCCTAATGTTTAGAATAATCTAGAAACAGAGTATATTCTAGAATTCTGGAATATTCTTGAATTCCATAAAAAAAAAAAAAAAACTGGTGAACATTCTAGAACTCTGGAATATTCTAGAATCATACAAAAAAAGTATAAATAGCTGATATTTGAACCATGCTGTTATTAATGTTTTATCTTCATGATGAACAGTTTGTTTATTTTGTTCCTATATTTTTTATTGTTTGACTGTAATAAAGTTAATTAAATTTTTGTTGCTTGCAAAAACGCCCACTTATTAGTCAGCATGAAAGCCATGGAATCAGATAAGATGGACTCATGCATCATCAGTCATATGGATAATTCTAAATGTCATGTGCTATCCTATACATGCAAAACTGGGTTAAAATTATTTAAAGAATTTGAATTTGAAGAACAGCTGATAGGTCGTGGATTAAAACTGGGTGAAGAAGACACAATTTGTCTACATCATGAAGCTTTGCTTTTGACAAAATTTGAATTTTTGCAGTGTTCATGTTGTAATCCTTTCCAGAAGAAAAATCATATGATGAAAAAAAGTTTACAACCAATTGATTCGTCAATGGTAGACTACCTGAAAGACCTAACAAAGGTAGACATAAAACCAGACCAGAAGATGTGCCCATCATGCCGAAAAGAGTCTAACAGCTGAAAAGCAGCAGCAGGAACATCAACTTCATCTGGATCAGACCATGAAGACAAAATGCATGCTACTGAAAGCTTGAACACAAGTTTGATGGCTATTGGTATTTCTCCTCTGAAATTTCAGCAATGGCTAAGAGACTCACAAGGCTATGCTAAAAAGAAGGCAAGTAAAGTATAAGATGTAATTGCCAGTAAAACTGCATCTATTGGTGGCTTGGATCCAAATAACATCATGGAGCCAAGTGCAAGTCATCAGTGCAGAAATTGCTTAGATACCAATGAGCTTGAAAGAAAAGTTTATGGTATCAAGTCATTCAGAAATACTTCTATTATTAACACTAGCTCCAGTTAGTTGGTCCATAAAGAAAACATTGGAAGAATTTGGTGTCTCAGAAAGAATGGGCAAGAAAACTAGAAAACTTAAAGCAGAAGAAGGAATCATGGCCATATCTGGAAAAAAGCAAGGCAAAAAGCTTTCTGAGCAAGTAAAGCAAAAGGTGATGGAATTTTTGAAGATGACGAAGTTAGTCGGATATGCCCTGGAAAGAAAGATTACATTTCCATTATAAATGCAGATGGAATAAAAATGCAAAAGCAACTACTACTCAGCAACTTGAAGGAAATGTTTATAACTTATCGAGATAGAAATGGATCCGAGATAGAAATTTTGTGAACTTTGAGTCACAGTTGGTGCAGCAGGAACACATTCTGTATGCGTATGCACAATCCATCAAAATGTCAAGTTAATGCTAGCAGCAAGTCCTGTTGAATGTGATTACAAGGTTCTAATTGGTAAAACAGTCTGCGATTTGGAGTCAAAAGATTGTATGCTTCATCGGTGTGAAAAATGTCCAGGAATAGATGAATTAAAAAAAGTTAATAGAGAATATTTTTGAAAACAATGAACCAGAAGATATTATTGAATTCAAGCAATGGATGTTGTCGTTGTTAGTGCATCGGCTTCTGTGGCCATAATGCACCTTCCAAAGTTTGCATTATACTGTGATCCAAGCCCGAAGTGGAATTCGAACCCGCGACCTTTGGGTTGCCAGGCAAGCACTTTACCCATCTGGCTAGCCCGGTCGGCTCAAGCAATGGATACACACTGACAGAGATACACTGGACACAAAGCAATTAACAACAGAAGATTTTATTGAAGAGTTGAGTACAAAGATATTTAACCTTTCCTGTCATCACTACATTGCTAAACACCAAAGCTACCATTTTAAGTCAACAAAGGAAAGCCCAATGACAGGAGAATTGGTCATCTTGATGAATTTTGCAGAAAATTATTCATTTGTTGTGCAAGATGATCTTCAAGTGTTCCACTGGAAGAATAGCCAGACTACACTGCATCCATTTGTCATTTATTACAAGGATGGTTGAACTTTAGCATATAAGTTTCTGCATAATCGGTGACTGCCTTCGACATGACAATTGCAATGCATGTTCTTCTAACCAACTTAATTGAATATTTGAAGAGTTTCATGACAGAAATCGGTCACATTTACTTCTTCAGTGATGGTTCTGCAGCTCAATACAAGAATTTCAAGAATTTTATTAACTTGTGTCATCATCAGAAGGATTTTGATATCAGTGCTGAATGGAATTTCTTTGGCACTAGCCATGGCAAGTCACCATGTGATGGAATTGATGTAACAATAAAACAATTAGCAGCACGTGCAAGTCTCCAACGACCAATTGAAAACCAAATCCTGACACCAAGAAACATGTCTGAATTTTGTGACAAGTATGTGACTGGAATAAAATTCTGTTTTGTTTCTAAAGAGGAAATTGAGCTAGTAAGGCCATTTCAAGAGAAAAGATTCATAGATGGTCATACTATTGCTGGAACAAGAGAAAATCATCACTTCATTCCTATTGATGCATGTTTGTAGGGTATCAAATGACACACCATCATTTGTAGCTCATGTAGATCAGACTAGTGAAAAGAATATTCGATATGTGCCAATTGTTAATTTACACCCTGGCCAATACATTGCCTGTATTTATGACAATAATTGGTGGATTTGAAATATTTGTGAAATTTCATTTGAAGAACATGATGTATTGGTAAATTTCATGCATCCTCATGGAGCAGCTCACTCATTTCACTGGCCTGCTAGACAAGATGTCTGCTGGATTCCTGAACAACAAATTATTGCCAATCTTCCAGCTCCAAAAACAACAATGGGACGACAATATAGCTTGCCTGAAGTAGTAATATCAACCATCAATGAAAAATTCCAGTCCATTATGAAGCAGTGATTCAGTATCTTCATACTCACTTGATTATTTCAAATTGTATTGTGTTTTAAATAAATTTTGTTGCAGTTAACTTCTTTCAAGCTTAGAAACCAACAGAACATCTTGAAACCCTGAATAAAGACCACTTTTCAGGCTTGGGAATTTGCACTAAAGAAACCCATGCTATTTCTTTTCTCCCCCCCCCCATTGTAAAAAATACAGATCTTTTTGTGCATTGGCAATATATCCCTTCTCCTTAAACCAAAGGGCAGAGTAATTGCAGAAAATTTTACTCTTGTAAATGCAATAGTTCTGTCCTTATTGAGATGTGAAACTTCACCATCAAATAAGTATGCAAATATTATGTGGAAAATATAAAATGTTTAAGGCCTTAAGTAGCAAGACAAAACTGAAGAACCACTGCTTAAAACCTGCTCTTTCCAATGGTGGCAAAAACGAGAGAATTGAGTGTCCCACATTAAAATATTTGCCCCTAAAAATAGGTCAAATTTTGAGTCTATCTTTGAAGAAAAATATCCCAGCCAGCAAACAAGTATAGGAGCAAATATTTAATTAGGCTGAATTCATGAAGATGTTAAATGGAATGCCCAAAGAAAAAGGTAAAGGATTTTATTTTCAAAGTTATGACTTTCAAAAGTCTTGCTTAAATTTGTTGTGACAAATTTTTGGTGCCAGTTTTGGACCGCACTGTAAAAAATGTGAAGGTTTTTGAGCCTGGACACCAAACGTTTTGCATTCTCTGCCAAATGTTAAGTAGGTATACCAAGTTTCAGAGCATTACCTCTCAATGTTATGCAACAGTAACACTTAAAACTTAAAATTTTTTGTGATTTGCTCTGCGTAACAAGTGACCTCCACAAAAAAGGGCTGATGCCTTAAGCATACTATATTTTGAACTGAATTTTTTGCACAGCTTCTCTGGAAACCTGTTTAAACATCTACACCAAGTTTCAACAAAACTAAAGATGGTCGAGCGGGGATCATCTTCAAAAGGCCACTTGACATGGATCACCCTACAGTAAATTTGGCCACATATGCTATGGATTATGTAGTAGTAGTAGTAGTAGTAGTGGCATGTGATGCAAGAAAGCATGTGTATGAGCTTATGCAGCATCAGCCAAAAAAAAAAAAAAAAAAATCATACCATTCCCTCTAAACGCCTGTCCAGTTCCTCCTTAAATTTATTCAACCTATCAACTTCCACAACGACAGATGGAAGCTTGTTCCAGCAATTAACCACCCGCTGGCTAAAGGCAAATTTCAGTACATCTATTCTACATCTGTCTTTTCTTAATTTGAATTTATGCCCCCTTAGGTTCGCAATCTGAACAAGTGGAAGAATCCCATCAGAATTCAGTGTGCTCAACCCATTCAAGGCCTTATATACCTCAATCAGATCACCGCGCAGGTGCCTAGTCTCCAGCCACTGCAATTTGCAGAACTTAAGCCTCTCTTGGTAAGAGGATCCCTTCATTACTTCAATGTTGCCCTTCTCTGTACACGCTCAAGTAAATCTACATCCTTCCTAAAATGAGGCCTCCAGACCTGTACGCAGTACTCAAGGCATGGCCTGACCATTGCCTTATACAGAGGGATAATCACCTCCTTTTCCCTGCTAGCAAAATTCCTATATATCATTGACAAAACCCCATGACCTGCCCTGGCAGCCTGTCTGCATTGCTCAGAAAACTTCATATCTGCCTGCACAATTACTCCCAGGTCTTTTTCATTTTCTACCACCTTAAGTGTAGTACCACACAGTTGGTACGTTTCTCTGGGGTTACTTCTACCCATATGCAGTATTTTTGGGCAGATGGGTTAAACTTGCATTTGTCAAGTTTAAACTTCAGTTGCCACTTCTTAGCCCATCTGCCCAAATTATCTAGATCCTGTTGCAGTAGCACACTGCCATTACTGTCATTAACAACCCTGCCAACCTGTGTATCATCCGCAAACAACAGTGGACCCAACACCGAACCCTGTGGGACTCCACTAATAACATTAGTCCACAAAGAGCAGCACCCATTGATTACCACCCTCTGTCTTCTCCCACTTAACCATCCTTTTATCCACTGTAGCAACTTACCCTTAATACCATTCTGCTCCAATTTGTACAATAGTCTTCCATGTGCAACAGTGTCAAAAGCTTTCCTGAAATCCAAATAGATGATATCAAAATTATTTTTTGCATCCAGTTCCTTTGTAACCACATCATAATATCCTATCAAATTTGTCAGACAAGACTTCCCCTTAACAAACCCATGCTGTGTCTGAATTATTGCTGCAGTCTTGTCTAGATGATCCTGCAATGCATCTTTAACCAGTGACTCCATTATTTTACCCATAACAGAAGTTAAACTAACTGGTCTGTAATTAATCGTGTCACCCTTCGATCCCGCTTTGTGAATTTGGGATACATTTGCACATCTCCAGTCCGTGGGAACTCCCCTGAGTCCAAGGATGCTCTCATAATTATGGCCAAGGGTTTGCCATGTGTAGAGATAAAGGTGAGAAAGTTGTGATCCCCATATTATTTAAATTTTTTTTAATATTCAATCAAAATCCAGATTTCACTCTGAAATAAGCAAGTATCCTCCTTTTTGGATTTTAAAACCCAGCAACACTAAACATCGGGAAAGAAAACAATTTAATCGTATTTATCAAGATGTTAATATTTTTTCATATTTATCTCTGCACAAACACATTCCCAGGAAACCGAAGCGGAGTTAAGTGCTATTGGTAATGTTTTCACTAAAAGTAACATAAATATCCTATCCTCTCTTCACTGGTAATCTGGAGCTTAGCCGAATCAACATGTAAAATACATTATATAAAACAAATAAATATATTTTTCTCAAAAACAAAAACAAAAAAAAAAACATAAATAAAATAATAATAAAATAAAATAAAATAAAATAACATAAAAATAAATAAATTCGTTAAAAAATAAAATAATTAAAAAAGTTTCTCGAAAAAGAACAGTTACACATTTTGTACACGTAAATCATTATTCACTATTTTAAATCCTAATATTCACAGTAAATAAGTTACTGTGAATATTATCCTAACATTCACAGCAAGTTATTTTCACAAAATAAGTTACTGTGAATATCAGGACTTTTTTTACTAACCTTCTTTTTCATGTTGAGTGAGAACTGAAAACACAATCAAGTATGCCAAAACAGTAACAAGGATGCCTTTCTTCTTAAATTATAACAGCTTCCAAACTTCTCTGATTTGAAGTTCCTACCAATCTTACACTCGTCTAAGAAAAATCACATGATTTACGAAAATCATATAATTAAATTCCAAATTCCAAATACAATTTAGTGACTCTCCGATAGGGGTCGCACTTCAATTCAGAACAATCGCAAGAGCGAACTGGTTTTCTGACAGTTGCTCAGATTTGGGCTAAACAACAAAATCTGTAAACTGCATATATTCTGAAAGTTATGCCTGTCTTTTATTGGATTATAAAATAATATAATTTCTAAGGGAAAAAACGAGCAACTCTTGTGGGCGATATACAAATCCATTAAAAATTCCTCGTCTCTCAATGCAATTCGCACTCATGTATATTAAAAGGAGAAAGAACTCATAGGATATCTAGTTCCTGAGCAACTCGACCCCCCCGCGGTCCCCCTCGCTAGTGGACAAACCCACAGCTTGGCAGGTATATAGGTACTCTGTATCACAACATTCACGTAGATGGTAATTCGATAAACGTAGTTTATCGAATCGTAGTAATTCGATAAACGTAGTTTATCGAATTACTACGAATAACTGCATCACTACGTTAAATTCGATAAACGTAGTTTATCGAATTTAGCGTAGTCATGCAATGTAAGTATGGATAAACGTAGTGAGTTAACCGCCTTTGAAAGTGAGATGATCGTGGGTGCCCGACGCATGGGTCACTCTATCACGGAGGTGGCACAGAAATTGCACTATCCCCGTTCGACAGTATTAGGAGCGTATAGGGAATACGACATTTCTGGAATTACATCTCATCGTGGATAGCGCTGTGGGTGTAGAAAGCTGGTCGATGAACGTGAGCGACGACGTCTGCTTCGCATTGTTTCAGCCAATTGGAGAGTGACAGTGGCACAAATCACCGTCGACTTCAACGAGGGAGATGCTAGAAATGTCTTCACCAAGACCATCAGGCGATTATTAGCCACAAGTCTGAGGGCGCAGGCTCTCTTTAAAAATGACAACTGTGAATTAGAGGCTCCGAAAATGCGATAAGTGTTTGCCTTTTTATTTACCTAATTGTTATTTTATTTGTACTTTATACGTAATCTTATAGTTATAGTTACGCTGGTTATTTTTATTTTTAATTTAGATAAAGAGTTTTTGTAGATTACTACTTAATATACGTAAAACCATTATTTCGTTCGAATCTTGCAAATTTGTTTTTGTATAGAGTAGTAGGAAATTCAAATTTTTAATTGTGGTAATTAGATAGTTCCAACGTATAATTATATAGCGTAATACGCATCACTGCATTTAGGATTCTATTAGATAACGTAATATTGACAATTAATTAATTAAATTTTTTATTGATCTTATTAATTTAAAATATCATGCCCCAGACTAGAGAAGCAAAGGAACGGGCACAAGGTGGCAGGAGTGCTGTGACTCGGGGAAGACCTGAGGGGGACGATTCTCCAACGCATCACAGCCTAAAAAATATGTGCAACTTGTGAAATGTTTGCCGAACTCTGTTGCTTGTTGCCCAGAACTCAATTCTGGACATCAGGCAACACAGCAGCAATCTCCAAGGCAGAATTCGCTGGTTCCAAAGGAACTAGTTATTGTTGATGACTCTATTGTCAGAGAGACGGGGAATATATTGTGTAAAAAGGATAGATGGAACAGGACCGGGGTATGTCTGCCAGGAGCAAAAGTTGAGGGCGTTGTAAAGCATATATCATCTTTTAAGGGCACAAAACGTGATATTGTTGTACATGTTGGCCCGAATGACATTGAGAGAAGGAGATCTGCAGATTTACTTAACAAGTAAGGTCAATGTTGCAAAAAAGTCGTGAATTAGGGTTAAATTTGAAAGTGTCTGCAATTCCGCCCAGACACGATAGGAGGGAGTACATGATGGGAGCCTTGTCAATCAATTCGGCTCTGGAAGGAAATGTGCACGGCTAAAGGGGTAGAATTTTTTTCAGCCTGGTCTGTGCTTGTTAACAGGAGAGACTGCTTCTCTACAGGGATGGGATTCTCTTAAATAGAAAGGGTACAAGAATATTTGCTGATGCTATCGAGGCAGTGTTAGGTGGGTCGGAAAACTGCTAGCTTTGGGGGAGTCACAGACTAAAAGGTTAAAAGCAGCCGCAGGCAGAGGTGAAGGCGATTCTTGCACAACTTCTATTAGAATAAGTAGCGACCTGGAGCGAGGGGTGCTGAGGTTTCAGGGACTGATGGCAGTCATCGTGAAACAGGTGGGTATATAGGATGTGTCAGGGTAACTAGGAATAGGAATAAGTGCATGTATACCAATGCTAGAAATATAGTAAATAAATTTTATGAATTTGAAGTGTTGGTCAAGATATCAAAGGCGGATATTGTTGAGATATCAGAGACGTGGTGTCACACTGATATTAGAAGTGCAGAATTGGAATTTGGGGAGTACAATGTGTGCAGAAAGGATAGACAGCATGGGCGTCCACAGAAAATTTTCCGTGGGGGGGAAGAGCAAAGCTTGGAGACATAATTACATCAATATTTTTTATTTAATTATACAAGTACAGTAGATTATAAAATACAGTATTGCATCAATACAAAAACACACTGTATATAAATTTAAAATATAAAGGAAACAAGATTTGAATTAATATATATAGATAGATTTTTTTATTTTATTTAAAACATGAACAGTAGATACATTTTCAACAACAACTATTTACATTCTATGTAAAAAGGCAAAAAATAAAGAAACTTTTTAGAATGAAATACAAGCATTTCAATTTCAGGAATTAAGAAAACAGTTTCTTGGCATTAGAGCATTCTCATATTAAGTGTCACACGTTGAAGGTGATGGACTATTCAGTGATGGTGAACAAGTGACCGCCACTGTTCCATTCGCTGTTAAGATGATCCACAGTTTTGTCTTTTGCAGTGGGATTCGAGTAGAAGTCTGCTCTGCAACTTCCTCCGTAGGTTCCACTTCAGAGTTGCGCCGATGTGTCGACAGGAGACACGCCATCACTGTTTCTTGTGTGCTTTAAGTAGAAGTTGTAAATGACGGCTTTGGCCGCAATGAATAGGAAGTTGCAGGTGGGTTGAGCTGTCTGCTCAGAGTGAAGCAGGTACCAGTAGTCCTCCGGAGTGTGGGTGTGGTTGAAGGCAAGCTTTGCTGCATCCAAAGCGTATTTGACGAGTTCCTTGTTCACAGGGCGTGCCCGGTATGTGTGTTCCAGGGTACCTGGAGTGGCGCAGAAGAGGCAGTAGTTTGAGGAGCGTAACCCGAAGATTTGTAGCTTGACTGGGGTGGGAAGAATGTTGTGCCACAGTCTTTACTGGATGTCTGCATCCGAATTGGAACATTTCGTCCTGTACGGAAGGTTCCACTGAAAGTTTGATGGTGGCTTGTAGTGAGTGGAGAGGGGTGTAGGGAGTTTGGCAGGTGGATGACGGGAAAATTGTGGTTGTATGGCGAGACATGATTAGCTGATAGGCTTTTTTGGAGGGTTGAGGAGACAGAGGTACCATGTCTTCTGGTGATGTGATGACGAAGGTTGGTGTAAGCGAGAATCTAGTGAGATTTCCAATCCCTTTAGTTGTAGTGATGTCTGGAAGAGCTTATGTGATCGCTGATTTTAGATGTCTGTGTTGCTGCTTTGCATTTATGGTTTTAATGGGCAAATCTTCTGATCCTTTCCATTCAAGGCTTGGTGTAAGGAGGTCACCTATGGTTCTTATTTCTGCCCATTTCCACGGGAAAGAAGAGAATATCATCATTTGCTGGGTCTATTATTCTTTTATTGTAGAAAAGCGGTTCTGAAAGTATTCCGGGAGGGGATGTTCTCTCAAGATTATGATGAAGGTTTAGCTTTTTCCAGCGGTACAGTGCGTCTTTATAAAACGGCGGTAATTTGAGTGGTACTAGTGCCATATCCATTCTCAATATTGTTGAAAGAGATAGTCCTCTAGTGGCTGTTGCTAGTAGTCCGTAGTGTCGGAATGTGGGTATTTTGTTTGCAGCGCCTTAAGAAGAAAGGTGATCCGGAATGCTGTGATTTTGTCGTCAGGAGAGAAAGAGAGAGACCAAACCTTGACCCCCGTAAGTAAGTGGCTGGCTCAGTTTGGAGCAGGACATCCAGTCGGTTTTGTTCCAAAGGAAGCTTCGGACAGATGCCTGAATTTGGTGGAGGAAGTCAACAGGTGAGGTGAGGATTTTGAAGGTGGGCCAGAGAACGCTTGCCGCCATATGATTGACCACAAGCACTCTCCCTCTCAGCGAAGATGTGGCGCACACGCTTCTCCATTTCCCGAGTACTTTGTTGAAACGACTCAGCAATTCGGGCCAGTTCTTCTGGGAGAAAAGGAGGGTATTGCCGAGGTACACACCTAGGTATTTCTGTCCCTCGCTGGACCACGTGCATCGGATGGGGAAGTCGGTTCTAGTTTTCCAGTTGCCAGCCCACAGGCCGCTGGTCTTACAGTGGTTGTATTTTGTGCCTGATGCTTGAGCACAGAAATCATGAGCCTTTTGAATGACTTCAAATTCGCTCTCGTGGCGTATTGCAATTGTGACGTCATCTGCGTATGCCGAGTAGGTTATATTTAGGTGGTAGCGTTCGTCGGGATTGTATACTGGTGGCAATTTTATTAAGGAATGGTTCTAAGGCAATTGCGTAGAGTATCTAGAGAGTGGGCAGTCTTGTTTTATCCCTCTAGAATATGAAAAGTGGCAGGTGAGCTGGATGTCAGTTTCAGGCAGAATTTGGCTTCCTTGTATAGCAGATGGATTGTTCCGACGAGGTAGGGTCCATATCCAAAGGCTTTCAAGGTTTGAAATAGGTAGCTGTGTTCAACGCTGTCGAATGCCTTATTCTGGTCAAGGTTAATTAGTGCTAGGAATTCTCTTTGGCTGTTTGCAGTGGAGAGGAGGTCTCGGATCAGATGTAGATTGTCGTGAATCGATCTTCCAGGTACAGAGTATGTTTGTTGGTGATCGATGATATCAGTGAGAGTGGCTTTTAATCTATTGGCGATGGCTTTGGAAATGATTTTACAGTCCGTATTCATTAAGGAAATCAGGCGCCAGTTTTGTAGATTGGTGCGATCCCCTTTCTTGGGAATCAGTCGAGCGACAGAGGTGGTGACCGAAACTGATAGTCCATGGGATTGAGCTTCTTCAAGCATTCGAAAGAGTAGCACTCCGAGTTGATCCCAAAACGTTTGGAAGAATTCAGAAGTCAGTCCGTTCAGACCTGTGATTTATTTTTGGAAAGGGCTTTGCATTCTGCTGTTAGTTCTTGTAGGGTGATTGGTTTCTCCATACTGCATTGGGCCGTATGGGAGATTTTTTCCTGAAAGGGTTGAAAGGATTGTCCTGAAAGTCCTGAAAGGATTTCCTCGGTTGCCTTTGTGGAGGTTTCTTGAGAACTGTAAAATTCTCTATAAAATCTTGTTACTTCAGAGAAGATTTCCTCTGGGTCTTCAGTGATGTTTCCGTCTTGCAGCTGAATGGCAGTGTTGGTGGTTGATTTCTGATGTCTGCTTTCTAATGAGAAAAAGTATTTGGTTGGGGCATCAGATAGATTTATGTGGGTGTATCTCGATCTGAGTAGGGCGCCTTTTGCAGAGTGTTCTATGTTGGTTTGTATGGCTTGTAGTGTTGACTGATAGGTCTGACTATCAGATGGGGGATTTTTCAACCTTTGCTCAACTTCATAGAGGTTATTACGCTTTTGTTGACTTTTCTGATGGCTGTAGGTTTGCGAGAATGATTTCAGTTTACTTTTAAATCTAGGCCACCATGTGTTCATGCGCAGGGTGTGGCTTCCAGTGTCTTGGTCATTGCTGGCAGTAGCTGTAGTTGTCCAGCTTTCCATGGCTAAAGTTAAAAAATTAAATTCTAACCTAACTCAAACTATGCTAAATCTACATGCACAAAATTATTATTACTCGAAAGCTCTTCCAAAGAGGAATCGAACAATATAAGTCTTGACTGAGGGTTCTCGCAGACAAATGTCGAAAAGGGCGGGAACTCAAAGGCACGTGTCCGATCCACGTTTATAGATAGATAGATAATAATTTGAATAATCACGTATCGTATAAGAATTGAATTCTCCATTTATCGCTTGCAAACCAATTGAACACATTTTCAATAAATATCTTCTTTACCGCTTCCTCTTCTAGTTTCTTCCTGTGTACACTTATCATACATAAACCTGATAAGCGAGTTTCTGAGACAGTGGACACCTTAACCATGTTTTAACACAGCTCAAGGTGCTGAAACTTCTTTCAATGGTACAGGTCGTAAAAGGTAATGTCATACCAAGAGTTATTGCTGAATTAGTAGAAGGGAAATAATCGCAATGTACCAAAACTTCTGGTAAAGTTTGGGGAATATGAGTAGATGAACCAAAAACAGGAACAAGTGTTTTATTGCTGCAATAGATGAAACACATGTTCTATGGTTACCCTGCCGAGGGCCAAAACCGGCCAACCCGGAATAAAATTTTAAGGCAGACAAAGCATCCATGGTCGAGGGTGTAAGGTTACATATCTCAATCACTTTTACAATTATAATTCGTGGAATTTTTTACTCGATTCCAGGGAGGGACAAGTGCCCCATTTGCCCCCCTCTACGGATGCCCATGATAGAAAGGGAGGTGTCATGCTGTTAATTAAGAAAAACATAAAATCAAAAGAAGTGCATCCAGTTGATATAGATGAACAGTGCACTGTTGAGTCAGTTTGGTGTGACATAAGCACTGCGAAAGCAAAAATAGGAGGAGTGTTATAGGCCTAATGATTCGAATAAGTACAATGACCAATTGTACAGAGAAATAGAGTGGGCTGGTAAATTATAATATCTTATAATGGGGGATTTTAACTTCTCAGATATTGACTGGAACTTGTGGGTTGGGCACTCACACACTAGTCAGACTTTTGTGGATTTATTGGATGATTGTTTTCTGCAGCAGCATGTTCGAGAGGCAACCAGAGGGTAATACTCTTGATCTGGTTATCAGCAGTGATCATTCGTGTATTAAGAATTTGCAGATAAAGGAACCACAAGGTGGCAGTGATCACAGTGTACTGATGTGGGATTTACTTAAAGATATAATTACCATCAGGGGTAAAGGAAAGGGTTTTTGCTTCCGTAAAGGTGAGTACAGTGGTCTCAAGACAGTTTTTAAATTTTGTGCAGTGGGATCAACTGACAATGTTACCAACAGTAAATTCTAAGTGGGAAGCATTCAAGGAAGTAATCGTAGAAGCTAATAAAAGTTTCATACCTATTAAGAAATATTGTTCAAGGTTTAGTCCTAAATGGTTATCAAATGACCTAATGACACTCATGGCAGAGAAGAAAAATGCATGGGATGCATATAAATTATCAAGCGACTCAGAAGCTTATGGCAGATAGAAGCTAGTCTGTAATCAGGTCACAAAGGAGGTTAGACAGATTACGAGAAGTCTTTGGCAAAGGATGCTAAGAAAAACAGCAAGGATTTCTTTACTTATATCAACTCTAAAAGGAAGGGGATGAATCTGATTGGTCCACTTGATATTGATGGTTTGACTCATCCTGCTCAGATAGAAAACAAACTGAACGAGTATTTTGCATCTACATTCACACATGACTAGTTAAGGTTTGAAAATGTCAGAAGGTTATCAAATTGTAGCAGGATGCTTAATGATTTTGTAATAATTGAGAGCAAAGTGGAGGATAAATTGTTGAAGTTAAACATAAGAAAGGCACCTGGGGTGGATGGGACTATCCAGTTATATTAAAGGAGGCGGCAAAGCAACTAAGCAAACCCTTAGCCATAATTATGAGGGCATCCTTGGACTCAGGGGAGGTCCCCATGGACTGGAGATGTGCAAATGTATCCCCAATTCACAAAGGGGGGATCGAAGAGTGACGTGCAATTACAGACCAGTTAGTTTAACTTCTGTTCCGGGTAAAATAATGGAGTCACTGGTTAAAGATGCATTGCAGAATCATCTAGACAAGACTGCAGCAATAATTCAGTACATAATGAAGAGAGTTTGACTGTTGCGAATTACCAAATCTTATCCCAATATATTTTTTCCCATGTGAATATTTTGAATGAGTCTGTCAATTGCTAATCATTACAGGAATTGTTTATACTCCAGCACGACCACCAGATCAGTGGAGTTTACAATAAATCAATCAACAGAAATGTTAATCGTATTTAGCAGTCACTCAAAGAGCGTGTGCTACTGCACTAGCACTCCTGACCACTTGGCTACATCCTCCTTAAAGGATAATAATTGTTCTATATTTTTTGGGGGGCACCAAAGGAGATAGTGGTCCTATTCCACCAATCTTTATGTCTTAAAGATTGGTGGAATAGGACCACAATCTTTGGGACCAGTGCATTCTGCTCATGGTGATCTCCCTATGCAGTCCGATGCATGATCAATTCTGCCTATGTGGGTGCTTAATGAATCCAGATTCAATTCCTTCAAGGACTATAATCCTTTTCTTCAAGCACTCAAATTTATTTGACTAAACCTTAAATTTCCATTTAACTCACTCTTTGAATCAAGCAGACACAGAAGCATTTCCTGTTTCATTATATTCAGCTATAGCCAGGTCTACATATAAATAGTATACAGTGCATGCAATAAAACCTTGAAAAGGAGATTGCAATGGTCTTATAGATATTTTTAAAATTCTTTTAAATGTTTGCACTTGCACTTGCTAATGTTTTTAGCAAGTGCAAAATGAGAAGTGCACAGGGAAGTAACCTTAGAGGCTTATTAAGACACATTTTTCTAAGGTTAAGACCAAAATGGATTTCATGTGAAGTGATGAATTAGTGTCAGAAAAGAAAACAACCAAAGCAATGTGAGCTATGAGGCATCCTTATATTGTGTGTTTATTTCTCAATTTGTCTGTTTTATTCGGTGAAAAACAAACTTTCCATGAAATAAAACATGTAATCCTCTCCCCAAGACTGACTAACAGTCATTTTATGAAAAAAAAAAAAAAAAAAAAAAAAAAGTGGAAATCTGGTTTGTGTTTAGATTGCAACTCATTTCTGTGGTTTACTATGATTATGACAGATATTTTGGATAGTATATTTTTCACATATCAGGATGGTTTCACAATGAAGATTTCATTAATAGACAAAAAATCTTGTCATGCAGGAGAGGCCTCTGCACTTGAAAAAGTGCCAGTCTCTGCTGTGCAATCTTGCATCACAGACCCTATTTTCTATGTAGACACCACCATTTTCAGTGTTATTGTCATATAAAAGCAATTGTTGTAATTGATATTGTCATATTAAACCAATTTCTTGACCAGCTGTATTATGAGGTACTTATATGGAAGGCTTTTTCTCTAACAAAATAATATCACAGCTATTCTGTCACGGTTAATCTTCTTAATCACCAAACCCAACTAACAAGGCATGGTCTAGCGCATGGTTGACATGCAGCAGGTGGAATCTGCTTTTCTGAGAAGAAAGTGAATTTGAAGAGAGTTTGACTGTTGCGAATTACCAAATCTTATCCCAATATATTTTTTCCCATGTGAATATTTTGAAAGAATGAGTCTGTCAATTGCTAATCATTACAGGAATTAATGAAAATGTTACTGAAATCAAGTCTAGCAATTTTGAGGCTACAGTACACTGCTAAAAATGTGTCATCACGCACTCATATTCATTAATATTTAGTTTGATTTACACAACAATTTGACTATTGTGAGCTGATCTGTATATCAAAGGCTAAGGCATATATATTATAAATCTGCTTTTGACTGACCTATTTATTTAGGAGTTACAGACAATCATCATGTATAAGAAATAAATGGCCGAGTAACTAAGAGTCAAAGTTAAAAAAAGAGACATGCAATTAAAGGTTACGAGACTAATATTTTCCTATTATTATGCTATTTGCTACTCCCTTAGCATTTAAGATTTAAAGTTAAAAAAAAAATGACTTATGGATTCTCATTATTAAGTTTTAAAATATGATTTCTAACATTAACAAAGAAAAATGAATATTAACTTTCTGGTATATTCAGAAAACTTTCTGGTATACTCTAATAATGGTTAATATTCATTAACCTTCTGTATACCAGAAGAATCATTCTGATCCATTCCAAAGGCGAGGTCTTAATTGAAGCAACCAGAAAACTATTCTTGAAAGGTGTGAGCTATAGATATAGATAAACAGAGGGATTTAAGTGCAAATGAGCTTTACAAAGAAAGAAGAAAGTTAAACTGAGCCACAGCCCCATGTGTTTGTGAGCAGGATAACCAAAGTTTCAAGGTATACTTAAGATTTTACTTTCTTTGCTAAATTAGTGTCACAATTTTTAAATGAGGATTATTTTTGTAATATAATTTGGCTGACTGAGATACACGTTCATTAAGCATATTGAAAAAGATACAGAACTAAATTGACACAGACCAACGTCAAAGTCAGTAACAGCTAAAACCAACTGGATGCATGCTCAACTAAACTGATATAATTTTACATTTGTCATGTTATTTTACTTTTGTCTGATAACATAAATTTGGTCTGTTTTATCCACTACTCCTAGAAGGCACTTTATAAAGCAATCATAAAATCTCAACATTAAACTTTATTTTCAAAGTGTTTTTAATTATTTCCTTGTTAAAAGGAATTTATATAAACATTTTAAAAAAATAAACAACTTTACATATATCATGATTTCTTTTTCTCTCTCTCTCTCTATATATATATATATATATATATATCTGTGTGTGTATTACATCCACAGATACAATCTTAACATTGCACATGATGTGGTCATTTCAGTACACCATTAACTAAAGAACGTGCACTTCAAGGCTAGATGATTTGTTGAAGACAGTTTATATATACAAAAAATATTTTTCTTCCTATGAAAAAAAAAAAAAAAAAACCAACTTATTTAACCATTAGATCACTCCATTCATTGTAAGCCACTGTAGATTTATAAAGAATTTATAAAATTGTAATCAAACTTTATTTTTTAAAGTCAAATTGCTTTTACTATTTACTTTCAAATAACTCGATCATGATTTAAATTATGAACACCATATCACTTTGTTTCTTCCTCTTCTTCACTAACTGTTTCATCTTGGATAAGCTTATTGTGAATTCTCATTAAACCTTTGAAATATTTTACTGTTTTTACTCTAAGTTCTAGAGTAGCATCTTCATCACAAATAAATATTGCTTTAGGATGAAACTGGAATGCAGAAACTGTCCACATGTGACTGACTCCTTCTTCTATTGCTTTGTAAAGAGCAAATGACTTGTGCGCTCCTGTTATAATAATCATTACCTGAAACAAAAAAAAAAAAAAAAAAAAAAATTATGAAGTAAAAAACAAGAATAGGGAATTATTCTATAAATACAATTAATGGCAATAAAAATTAATACATGAGGTAGTAAAAATGTGTTTATTATTATTATTAATTTTCAACATAGTCCCCATTTTTCAATATAAGTGTTCCAAAAATTGTACAAGCATTTTCATTCCTCACAAAAAGGACCCACTACTCTGATCATATAGCAAGGTTTGCATCAATTTCATCACTTGATTATTGTCATGAAACTGTCACTCTATCAAATAAGTACCTTAAAAACTTGAAGAATCCAATAAGAATTATGAAGGGGAAGAGGTAAGGAAATAAAGATTTTCAATCCAAGTACTGGAACAGTATCATTAGTTTTGAGACACAGGTAGTTATCAGGCATTATCATGTCATAATAATACTTTTTTTATTTAGATATATATATATATTTTTTTTTCTGGTAAATGTATCTACTCAAATATTTCTTTCAGCAATACATAGCAATACTGAGCACTTCTTGAGCTTAGTTAAATCATGTAAGGGAGATACAATTGTTTTGTTTATTGTTGGTGTACTTAGGAAGCTAAGAGCATCAAGCAGCTGTATAGACTTTCTTTAAAATTACCTATTATATAGCCAGTCTGTCTGTCTGCTGGATAAAAAAACCCAAGTTTCCATGTAAGGGAGATTTTTATTTATTTATTTTTTTTTGATTTGGTAGTTGTTGCCGCATCGGCTTCTGTGGCCATATTGCACCTCCCAAGGTTTTTGCAGTACTTTGATCCAAGCCCGAGGCGGGAATCGAACCCGTGACCTTTTGGGTTGCCAGGCAGGTACTTTACTCACTCGGCTAGCCCGGTCGGCATAGTAAGGGAGATTCTATTTTTATAAATAAATTACTAGCACCACATATGGACAGTTTTAAAATTGTCTGCAAAAATAGCAGCTATGGTTAATTACTGAAATAAAATAAAATTAATGACAATTTTTTTGAATCACCTTAAATGTCAACGTTGGTACTGAATGAATATAATTACATAAAAAATTATCAGAAAATTGCACATAAAATTAATGCATACATTAATTACAGTTTATAACTTGCTTTTATGAAAGAAAGAAAAATACATAGAGATATTATCTAACTCGGGATTTTATTAAGTAACACATCACCTCTTTGTTGGCAAATATTGTTTTGGCAACCTAGTCTTTTCCTTATCAAGTCTAATGGCATATTTTAAATACTATCTTATAATCATGTTATGTTACACTCTTATTACCGATGGCGATTAAAATCTAATATTTTAATTTCCTTAGTTTTTTTTTATTGAATTATTCATGGAAGCACAGAAAATAAATTTTGGATATATCTTGCAGTTTAAAAAATAATTAGAAAAAAGTTGAACTCCTTTGAAATATCACTGAATGGAAATAAGTTTAGAGATCAAATTTAATAGCTGAGATGAAATTTATATTTCATAAAGCTAAGGGAACTATCTAAAAAGCAGAATGCAATTTTTTTACTGCTGTATATATTACATTTTAGACCATTTTCTTAATTTACTACTTACTATAACTAGAGAGGTGGAATAAATTTAGAACATCATTATTAATAATTTTTATTGAAGTATTTTTTTTCTCCTATTCATTCAGTGTCGGATATACACAAATTTAAGAAATGTAACCAGAAGATTTAATTTTGTAAATATTGGTATACTTTGTTTTAGTAGAAGAATCTATTTGGAATTATTATTATTATTAGCCATATGGTGCAAGGAAGCCTGAGGCTTATGGCTGTGCACCAGCCAAAAAACAATTTCTGAATTACCCTGAGAAAGAGAAGAATGATGATATCCAGCTCTTGAATATATAATGATAAATATTTATCATCATCATCATCCCCATCCAAATATATTATACCCAGTGAATTGAATGTTCATGGCACTATAGGAGTACAAATCAGTTCCTCTGGATTATTAGCCTTCCATTCACTATTTTCCTCAGTTCTGTCCTATTTTTTGTTAGTAACTCAGCCTTAGTCAGATTAAGCCCAGTTTCTTGAAATGCTAGTTTAACACCATTGGTACACTTTCTTCTTGGTTAATTTCTGGTGGGCATATATACAGTATAAAAATGATGATCCACCCTATTGAATGAGGTGGTACTAATTTATTAGTGTTCCCATTACATTTTTCCTATATACACAAACAGGCTCTGGCTTTACATGCAGTTGTACACAAACTGGTATACTACTGGTATACATTGCACATGGTTTCAATTACTCTAATAACAAAACAAGAAAATTTGAAGAATAATATATGAAAAAATTATTAATAATAAACAATGAAAAGGCAAATGGTTATCATCTATAAGCAGTTAAATCCTTAGTAGTAGAGGCATGTGATGCAAGGTGATGCAAGAAAGCAAGCTTAAACAGCAGCATCCAAAAAAAAAAAAAAAAAAACCCATTTTACACATCCATTTATGTTTGTCCAGTTCCCTCTCGAATTTATTTAAGCTATCAACTTCCACAATGACAGGTTGAAATTTGTTCCAGCAATCAACTACCTGCTGGATAAAAGTAAATTTCCGCACATCTATTTTACACCTGTCTTTCCTCAATTTGAATTTATGCCCCCTCAGGTTTGTAATCTGCGACAGAGGAAGAATCCCATCAGAACTGAATCTGCTCAACCCATTCAAGGCCTTATACACCTCAATCAGATCACCTCGCAGGTGCCTAGTCTCCAGATGCTGAAATTTGCAGAACTTAGGACTTTCTTGGTAAGAGGACCCCTTCGTTTCCCTCACCAATCTTGTTGTCCTCGTCTGTACTCGCTCAAGCAACTCTACATTCTTCCTAAAATGGGGCCTCCAGACCTGTACGCAGTACTCAAGGCATGGCCCGACCACTGCCTTATACAAAGGGATAATTACCTCCTTTTCCTTATTAGCAAAGTTCCTGTATATCATTGACAAGACCTCATGAGCTGCTATGTTAAAACTTCATATCTGAGACTACACAATTATTCCTAGGTCTTTCATTTTTTATCACCATAAGCGTAGTACCACGCAGTTGGTACATTTCTCTAGGGTTACTTCTATCCATATGCAGTACTTTGCATGGGTTTAATTGTTTACAGTTATATAATTGTTTAAAACTGTGGCTCATACATTTTACTACTGATAAATGACCTCTGGAGGTCCGTTATAAACAGCCATTGATTATCAACAATTATTAAGCTGATTATCAACAGCTTGGGTGGTCCCAAGGCCTTTAAGTTTTCATCCCTATCTCGATGTGGGTGGAGAGTGCAATGTTGAGCCAGCCTGGTGTGACATAAGCACTGCGAAAGCAAAAATTAGAGTAGAGTAGGTATATATAGGTCAAATAACTGTAATGAGTACAATGAACAGAGTTGGCCAGTAAATCAGAATGTCTTATAATGAGGGATTTTAACTTTCCAGATTTGACCGGAACCTATGGGATGGTCACTCAATTGCAGCAGAACATTTCTGAATTTATTGGATAACTTTTCCAAAATGTTAAAGAGGCAATAAGAGAAAGCAATACTCTTGATCTAATTATTAGAAATGACTCTTCATGCATTAAGAATCTCCAGATAAAGGAACCACTAGGTAACATTGATCATAACATATTCATGTGGGATCTACTTAAAGATATAACTACTATCAAGAATAAAGGGAAGGGATTTTGGTTTCATAAAGGTAACCACTGAGACTATTAGTGTGAGGCAGTTTTCAAAGGGAGCAACTGCAAATTCTAAATGGGATGCATTTAAAGAAGTAATTGTTGAAAGTACTAAGCTATTTTTAAACCAACTAAGAAATACTGTTCAAAATTTAGATCCTAAATGGATGTCAGATAAATTGATGAGCCTAGCGGCAAAGAAAAAAACACATGTGATAAATATAAATTATCAGGAAATACAGAAACCTATAGTAAACATAAACTAGTCTGCAACCAAGTCACTACAGATGTTAGGCAACCAAGTCACTACAGATGTTAGGCAACCAAGTCACTACAGATGCTAACACTAGCAGGAAAGGGATGACTCACATTGGTCCACTGGATATGAATGGCAACTGTTGATGATCCACTTCTGGTTGTTGAAGAATTGAATCAATATTTTGCGTCTACATTCACAGATGAAAAAAATTTTCTGCACCAGGATGCCAGCAGTATAAGAACTTCTGACTAGGAGCTAAATGATTTTGTGATAACTCAGAAGAAAGTGGAAAAGACATAGTTTAAGCTAAAAATACATACACCAATGAGTCAAAAAATTATGACCAAGGAGTTGTCATGAGAATCGAAGCAACTGCAGGTGAACTACAGCACGTGTGAGGGTTGGGACATGGTATAAAAAACACCCGATACTGAGCTCTGTTAATCGGTGTTACTCTTGTTCTTCAGATGGGAAAGGCAGCGGACTTAAGTGAGTTTGACAAGGGCCAAATTGTAATGACCAGATGACTGGGTCAGAGCATATCTGAAATGGCATGGGTGTTGGGATACTCATGGCAGCTGTGGTTAGTACCTACCAGAAAGTGGTCCGAGGAGGGGGAACCCATGAACCGCTGGTGAGGTGTTGGACGACTACGGCTCATCGATGCTTGAGGTGAGCAAAGGCTCTCTCTCGGATGGTATGTGGCAACAGAAGGGCAACTGTGGTGCAACTAGCCGGTAATTGGAATGCTGGTGACGGGAGTAATGTGTCACAACACACAGTACATTGAACCCTGCTGAAAATGGGGCTGGTAGTCGCAGGTCCCTCTGAATGCCCATTCTAACCACGGTTCACCAGTGACAGCTCCTATAATGGGACACGAGCATTGAAACTGGGCCTTGAGTGACTGGAAGAAGGTCGTTTGGTCCAATGAATCACGTTTCCTGTTGCACCATGTGGACGGCAGGGTACATGTGCATCATTTACTTGGAGAAGTGATGGCACCTGGATGCATCATGGGATGAAAACAAGTCGGTGGCAGCAGTGTCATGCTTTGGACAATGTTCTGCCAGGATACCCTGGGTTCAGTCATCCATGTGCCGGGCACTCTGACGTCTATCACCTACCTAAACATCATTGCTGACCAGGTACACTCTTTCATGGCAATGGTAGAATAGAATCTTTAATTGCAGCAATGATAGACATACAATTAGTCCCGTCACGGCATGGTGGTGCCAGGGGTTCCATGGTGGTCTTCCCCTCTGGCGGTGCCGTCTTTCAGCAGGATAATGCATCACGCCACACCATCCGGATTGTTTGAGACTGGTTCGTGGAACATGAGGAAAACTTCCAGGTATTGCCCAGGACTCCAAATTTCCCAGACATCAATCCCATCGAGCATCTGTGGTTTGTGTTGGAACAGCAACTCCGATCTGCAGTGTCTCAACCACGGACCTTACAGGAGTTAAAAGATCTGCTGGTTACATGTTGGTACCTGATACCACAAGACACATTTAGAAATCTTGTAGCATCCATGCCTCGCCAGGTAAGAGCTGTTTTGGTTGCATGTGGAGGACCAACATCATATTAGGTAGGTGGTCGTAATGTTTTGGCTCATCGGTATCCAATGGAATCTATCCAATTATGTTAAAAGAAGGAGCAAACAAGTAAGCAAACCTTTAGCCATAATTATGAGAGCATCCTTGGATTTAGGGAAGGTCTCTATACATTGAAGATGTGCAAATTTCTCCCCTATTCACAAAGAGGGAGTAAGCAGTGAAGTAAGTATTTACAAACTTGTAAGCTTGACTTCTGTTCTAGAGAAAATAATGGAGTTAAAGTAATGCTGGATTATCTTGTAATTAAAGTAAGTAACTTTAACTTTAATTACAAGTTGAAATGCAGTAATACACTACAGAAATCACAGCATAGCTTAGTTAAAGGGGGAGGGGTCTTGTCTGACAAATCTGATGATTGGCTACTATGCAAAAAATAATTCTAACATCAAATACAGCTTTAACACCGCTTATTGTATTACTTTGGGTCATAGCTTAATTGATAACAATAACTGATGAAACAAGAATGCGGATGTTAAGCACTGTTTATTGATGCAGGGCAGAAATGTATACATTAAAAAAAAAAAAAGTAGAAGACAGAAAGAAAACAAAATAAGCAATATAAAATACTTTACTCTCACTCTCCATTATTTCTTAGAGAAAGTCACTAGTAAAAATGACATTGTCATCAAATTATAGAAATCCATACAAAAAACAAATAAGGAAAATATTAAAACTAAGAATTAGAAAAAGGGCTGAATACTGGACAAAGCAACATCAATAACCTGAATTGCAATGTGTCAGAATTCAAGAACAAACTGGATGTTATATAGTTAATTCTACTGGATGTTATATAGTTAATTCTACTGGATGTATAAACTGTAATAAGGAAAAAAGTGGTAACAAGATAACAAAAACAAAAGCGCTGATTACAATAAACATTTTTTTGTTTTTTTTTGTATTAGTATATATCTGATAGGGACTTCATAAAAGTGATAATGCTACACAAATCATAACATTATCCACGAGGACAATAGGTGGCATACACTAACAAGTTCAGTTGTCCTTTTGTTTAATTATACATGAGGAAACAGTAAAAAGGGAGGGAGAACACATAGGCCTTTTGGTGGGTTCCCTTAGAAAATAGGTACATGTGACAATATAATAAACTTTGCAAATTATGCAGATTTAAATTACAGGTATTACAACAACAGATATACTACTAATAAATTAATGTACATTTAAATAGACATGGTACATATATTTCAGAAAAGCATTTGATACTGTTCAACATGAAAGACATGTACAAATTGGAGCAGCATGGCAATGGGGCAAGTTACTGTTATGGAATAAAGGGATAGATGAGCAGCAGGTGTTTGCCTCTTACTTTTTTCAGTATTTATTAAATACATTGATTAAGGCATATCAGGCTTAATGTCTAAGTTTGCAGATGGTACAAAGATTGGCAAGGTTGTTAATGACAGGAATCAGGGTATGCTACTAAAACAAGATATAGATATATTAGGCAGATGGGCTGAGAAGTGGCAATTTAACATTGACATCATTAGAAGACCAATGATGTTATTCTGTCATTAGTCCTCTGAGTAGAGCAGAGCAGAGAGGCTGCTAGGACAGAGGAATTTGTCAATGATATACAGGAATTCTCCCAGAAGGGACAAGAAGGCCAATTATTCCACCGCATAAGGCAATGGTTAGGCTGCATATGTAACACTTCCTAAAATGAGACTTACAGAACTGTATGGATCCGGAAGACTTGTTTTACAAAAGTTATGGAGCTATCCAATGGGCATATAGAAAGCAACAAGATTGATCAGGAACAAAGAACAGTACACTTACCAAGAAAAAGTTAAGGTCTGCAAACTGAATCCCTGTGGAAACTAGGCACCTGTGAGGTGAGTTGAAGTGTGTAAAGCTTTAAATGGATTGAGTAAACTATATGCTGAATGGCATTCCTTATCCTTGTTCAATAAACATATGGAGACATAAATTGGAGTTGAGAAAGATGGCTGCTGGATAGATATAGTAGTAGTAGTGGCATGTGATGCAAGAAAGCAAGTGAATGAGTTTATGCAGAATCAGCCAAAAAAAAAAAAAAACACCACACCATTCCCTCCAAATGCCTGTCCAGTTTCTCCTTAAATTTATTTAACCTATCAACTTCCACAATGACAGATGGAAGTTTGTTCCAGCAATTAACCACCCGCTGACTAAAGGCAAATTTCCGCACATCTATTCTACATCTGTCTTTTCTTAATTTGAATTTATGCCCCCTTAGGTTCGTAATCTGAACAAGTGGAAGGATCCCATCAGAATTCAGCATGCCCAACCCATTCAAGGCCTTATACACCTCAATCAGATCACCGCGCAGGTGCCTAGTCTCCAGCCACTGAATTTGCAGAACTTAAGCCTCTCTTGGTAAGAGGATCCCTTCATTCCCCTCGCCAATCTTGTTGCCCTTCTCTGTACACTCTCAAGCAAATCTACATCCTTCCTAATATGTGAAAATTTGTTTTCAACCAGAATAATTGACCACTGGAACAAACTTCAATTTGGTATTGTGGAAGTGGGTAGTTTGAATAAATTTAAGGAAGGATTAGACAGATTATTGAAGCAAATGAATAGGTGATTTGGGAAGTTTTTTTATTTTTACTTTGGCTGATGCTGTATATAAGTTTACTTCCTCGCATCACTTGCCACTATTAATAGTGGTGTTCGTATTTAACCCCCTCTAAAAAGTTGCCTACATACTTCCTCCCAACAGCAAGGGAATTTCTCAGCAGCAGTAGTTCAAACATATGGGTAAAGATGCTATAGCTATTTTTAATAACTGAGATGACTTTGCAAGTGTTCAAAGCTCCAGTAAAAATGCTGTAATACAGTGCTGAATAGCAAATGATGTTATCATGATGAAAAGAGTGTGAGCAATTGCTTACATATGCTGTCCTACCATTAATATCCGGACACTCCTCCATGGATGGAGGAGTGTTCAACAGAATTGATTATCTCAACAAATGCTAGATGCTGATTGACATGGTGTAAGGAGCACGAATCCTGGACTGTAGAGCAATGGAAAACAGCCCTATGGATAGACGTTGAGGCTCGCAGTCTACCAGTCTGATGGCTGTTCTTGATGTGGCGAATGCCAGGGGAACAGTTCTTTCTTGATTGTATCCTCCCAACAATGAAGTTTGGTGGAGGCAGTGTCAAGGTATGGGGCTCCTTTCATGGTTTGGCTTAGGCTCATTAGTCATTATTGACAAAACCATGAATGCTGTGCAATACTAGGACATCCCGGACCATTATGAACTTCCAACATTATGGCAATACTTCGGGGAAGGCCCACCTGTATCAGCACGACAACACGCCACGCCACGCCATGCCATGCTATACTACTCGTGTCATAACAGAGTGGTTTCAGGACATGGGTGTGTAAAAGTTGGATTGGCCTGCCCAGAGTGCTGATCTGAACCTTATCGAGCAACTTTGGGATGTGTTGGTTCGTTGGGTTCGTGCACGTAGAGATCGCCCAAAGAATAAAGCCAAACTGGTGGCTGCATTAAAGGCTGAGTGGAGGAATATATCACTTGACATTTATAAAAAGCTGGTTGAGAGTATGCTGCGAAATTGAAGGCCATCATAAAAGCAAAAGGTTTCAGCAGAAAATATTAAATGACACATTAAAAGCTCTTTTTTTTGTCTAAAGGCAGGTGTCCGGATATTAATGGTAGGGTAGGGTAGTGTATGTATTGAACTCAAAATACTAGCAGGATGATACCTGACTTACTAGTGTCAACTAAATAACAAACATATACAAATTAGAAACAACTTAATATTTTAAGTTCAATTTTCCACGTTCATTATAACTGAATTGACTGTCAATTCAGTAACAATGAACATACGACATTAAATTTTATTCCCAGAGATTTTTTTATTTATGTGAATGAATTTAAAATCAATTATCAACAACTAAATACTATGGATTGGAAAAAAATCAGTTTTCCTAAAGGTTGTAATGGTATGGCTTTGTATAAACAAGTACTTCTGATGCAATTATACATGAAGTTAATCTGTAGCTGTTTCGTGTGTGTGTGTGTACAATCATGAACAGTAAACAGTAAACTTCATTTTCTCAATGCAAACCAATGAAAACAATACCTCTTTGGCAGCCATTACTGTTCCAACTCCAACTGTCAAAGCTTCATGAGGAACTTTAGATAAGTCATTGTTAAAAAATCGTGCATTTGCAAGGATTGTGTCCATTGCAAGTGTCTTAACACGTGTACGAGAAGACAAACTAGAACCTGGCTCATTGAAAGCGATATGTCCATCAGGACCAATACCTGAAAGTTAAAAAATACTTTAATTAGAAATGATTAAAAATTTCCATATATTTCTGAGACATTACAATACAGCTTTTTAAATAAGACAAAATTCAGATATCTGTGCACTATAGGTCATCCTTTGCATACATTCCAACAGTACCTGAAAGGAATCAGAATAGATGCACACCCTCCTGCCACAGTCACTTTTAATGCGATTAAAGGATTCTATAACTGAATAAAATATTCAAAGGTCTCCACAATCCCTAGATTCCAATCCCATAAGGAATTTATTATGAGAATGTGCTCTCTCAAAGATGGCACAGTGGGTGCGGTCAAAATCTGCCACTAAGACCGAAGAAAAAAAGAGAGGGAAACATGTTATCCTTATTTTCTTAGGATCAACTTGCAAATAAATGGTTTTTCCCCATCACCAAAAATTCAAATGCCTTTAAGACAGTCATAGGCCTCCGTAGTCGAGTGGTCAGGAGTGGGAGTGCAGTAGCACATGCTCTTTGAGTAGACCGGGTTTCAAGCCCCTGACTGTTAAATATGGTTGATCTGCCAAGCTGCACTGGACCGGCATGGCAGATCATGGTCCATTTTCTTCAACATGAATCGTTGAGGAGGCTTCCATCCTGCAGTGGATTGATAATGGCTGCAGTTTGCTTTTTTTTTTTTTTTTTTAATCTGACAGATATAGTTTGAGATTGAAAATGAATTAGTAATACAGCAGGCCCTCGTTATAATGCAGTTCCCTTTATGCTGATTCGCTTATATTATAAATCCGTATCTAACTATAATGCTGTCACAAATCACTATTTTACTAATGTACAGATTGCATTTTTGGCGTATTTAACGAAAAAAACACTTCATCTGATGGAGTCGATAGCTTGAAAATGAATAGTAAAACAGCATTTAAACAGCATTTTTTAAAACGTTTCCACGCTCAGTGAAATTTCTCGCATGCTAATTTAATTGCTGTACAGTGACTTGTTACGTATATAATATTTTAATTGCAATCAATTAAAATGATCTTGTAGTTCCGAGATCAATATTTTAAAAAATGATCAAGTATATTGCTTGTAATATTTGTGTTATATGCATTTATCCGAAGTCTAGTCATCACTTGGTACAGTATTGGACATCGTGTGTAACGGTCAGTTTACTCTAACATTGTATCATAATTAATGCAACCAACGCAGTTACATATTCGAAGAGTTAATAATGGTGGATAAGAATGAAAAAGCAATGTCTGAATGCAGTACGAAGACTACAAATGTAAGAAAAAGACTGAATTTGAAAATTAAATTAGGCGTTTTGAAGCGAATCGATTCCAGTCAACGACAAGCGAATGTGTGCCATAATTTAGGACTGGCAGGTTTAACTGTAAGTACAATTATAAAAATAAAGAATTAATTTTAGCAGTGGGAAAGTCAGCTGTTCCACTGCAAGCAACTTGGGTTAGGCTAGTGATTAGGATTGAAATGGAGAGACTAACTAACCAATGCAAAATTCAGTTAAGTTAAACATTATACAGGGTGTCTCAAAAATATTGGTACAAACGTTTAGAGGAGGTAACATCTAAAGGAATGTGAATTGCATAGGAACCCATAACTGGAAACGTCACTGTAAGTCAGTACACGGCGCTGTTCATCAGTTTGCGAGAGGGAAAATTTCTGGTTTACTCATTCAAGCAGAAGTCGCCGCACGAAGAGCATGCATTGATACATGAACTGTGAGCTGGCAGACATGCATTTAGTGTATGGATTAGCAGAGGGCAATGGACGAGCCACTAAACGAATTTATGGAGAACGCTTCCCAGACAGACATGTACTGGACCACCGTTTGTTTGCGCGTGTGCATCAAAATTTGTGCAATTATGGGTCATTTAGAGGTAACAGGAGTAGTGCAGGCAGCCCACGTTCGATGCGAACTCCCGTCATGGAAGAAAGTATGTTGAATGCTGTCCAGAATAATCCTACTACCAGCACACGTGCCATTGCCTCTGCCTTAGGAGTGTTTCGTTGCAGTGTACAGCATGTCTGGCACGACGATTCCTCACACCCCTTTCATCTCCAAAGGGTTCAGTTACTGCTCCCCCAAGATAATTCTGCAAATGTGGCTTTTGCACAGTGGTTTCTCCAAAAAAGTGTTCAAGACTTGAATTTTCCAGCCTACGTTTTGTTAATGGATGAGGCTTATTTCACTGGGGAAGGCTTATTCAATCAGCACAATGCTTATGTGTGGGCTCACGACAACCCATACGGTGTGCGCCCCCATGCGGCACAACATCGCTTCGCAATAAATGTGTGGGCAGGTATGGTCGGTGACTGCTTAGTCGGCCCATACCTGTTACCATCCCGCATGAACTCCGCTAAATATTGGATCTTTCTTGAACAAGTTCTACCAGGGTTACTTGATGATGTTCCAGCAAATGCGAGATGCAACATTTGGTTTCAACATGATGGGGCGCTGGCCCATTATGGAAGGTTTTTTTTTTTTTTTTTTTTGGTAGTTGTTGGCGCATCGGTTTCTGTGGCCATAATGCACCACCCAAGGTTTTTGCAGTACTTTGATCCAAGTCTGAGGCGGGATTCGAACCCGCGACCTTTGGGTTGCTAGGCAGGCACTTTACCTACCCAGCTAGCCCAGTCGGCTATGGAAGGTGTGTTCATGACCATTTGAACAGGTGTTTTGGGCGTTGATGGATTGGTCGGGGTGGACCCGTTGCCTGGCCCCTACGCTCACCTGATTTATCGAGCCTTGATTTCTTTCTGTGGGGGCCCTCAAATCTATCATGTATGAATCGCCTGTGGAGACGGAAATGGATCTCGTGGCGAGACTCGTCTGCGCTGCTGCTACTGTCAAAGAAACTCCAGGTGTGTTCGACTGTGTCCGTCAATCCATGCTGCGTCTGTGTCACGCATGCATCACACGTCTCATGGTGGAACCTTCGAGCATCTGTTGTAACATCACGAAATGCATCCATCTCATACTCCATTGTTAATATTATGTCAAATAAATGTTTGCCACTAATTACTGTCTTGTGTCATTTCTGCTACTACTTTCCTGTGACATTTCCGGTTATGGGTTCCTATGCGATTCATATTCCTTTAGATGTTACCTACCTCCCCTAAACGTTTTGTACCAATATTTTTGAGACACCCTGCATATAAAAAAAAAGAGATTAGCCTATATTATGATCTGAAGAAAGCTCACCTAAAAAAAAAAAAAAAAGTAGAACCATTAAAACTAGTAAGGGCTGGTTGAACAGATTTCTTCTTCTTCTTTGGTCCTTAGCTGGCAGCTGGGGGAGGCGGTTGGCCATGCAACCAGTATGCTGCTGTAGGTGCCGCAGGGTTTCGGACTTGCTCTGTGATGTTCTTCCATACCTTACGATCCATGGCGTCAGTCCTGGGCCTGGTTAAGGTCGAGACGTCGGCTCTTCAAGTCATTTTCCACTTGCTTGGCTCACGTTTTCCTAGGCGCGGTCCGTTGGATGCTCCATTGGGTGGGTCATTGTCTCCAAAGGTGTGTGGATGGTATTCTGTTCGTGCCCATTCTACATACGTGGCCAAACCATCTAAGCCTTCGCTTCTGGATTTGGTCGGCAATGGTTGGTTGCTGTTGGCATCTGGCGCGGATGGTATCATTAGTGATGCGGTCGCGAAGAGAGATGCCCAAGATCTGCCGCAGGCATCGCATTTGGAATACCTCAAGTTTGTTCAAATCTAACTTGAGACAAATCCATGTTTCCGATCTGTAAAGAAGAATGGGCAGGATCAAAGTCCGGAAGAGTCAGATTTTAGTCTTTGTGGAAATGTTGGTCCTCTTCCACAGACACCATTTGAGCGAGGCGAACGCAGTGGCCGCCTGTCCAATTCTGCTGTGGATTTCCATGGTGGATGCAACTTTCTTCTCCTGGACCAGCGACCCAAGGTATTTAAAGTCCTGCACTTGCTCGATCTGGATGCCTTCGAGATAGATGGTGGCTTGCGACCCATCTGTTGTCAGGGCCTTTGTCTTACCAGCACTGATCTTCAAACCGTATGGCCGGGCAATGTCGTAGAGGATGTCCGTGGCTTCAGCGTCGTTACCAGCAAGGATAGCACTATCATCAGCGAACATCAGGTCAGTCACATAGTGATCCTTGTCATATTGTATGCCCTGTCTGTTTCTGAATGCTTGCCTCATAATGGCGTCGACCACGATGTTGAAAAGCAACGGGGAGGCTACATGAACAGATTTAAAATCCAGGGAGAAGCCGCAAGTGCAGATCAAGGAGTTGAAACTTTCAAAAAAGAACTTGTCAAAATTATTGAAGGGTGGTATTATGCGTTATATTTCTCAACAAGTTTTTAACATAGATGAAGCAGGACTTTTTTGGAAACGAATGCCTAAAAGAAGTTTTATATTGAAAGAAGAAAAAAAACATGCCAGGTTTCAAAGTGGCGAAGGATTGGTTGACTTTATTGTTGGGCGGTAACGCTGCGTGGGATTTTAAATTAAAACCCCTTTCAGTTCACCAGGAAGAGGGCGAAAGTACAATCCAAAAGCTACACATTTTTCATGATTTTAATTGGAATTTTAAGTTTAATTTTGATACGTAAGTAGTTAACACATAATCATATACGTATGTAATGTGGAATATTTTATATGTGCAAATATTTGAATATTAAATATTTTGACTGATATGATATTTGTGCATCTTTTCACTACTCTTTATTATTCATCAGGAAGTATCCTCTGGCACCGACCGCAACTCACAAATACATGTTACCTTACGGGAATGCGGCACTCGCTTAGTGTGGATTCACTTAGTGTGGACGAATTATCACCATTACGTGGGGGGTCGCCTGTAGTAATAATATTTGCCTTGTAGTGCAGGGAAGCCATAGGGTTTTGCTGCACTAGCAAAAAAAAAAAAAAAAAAAATCCAAAGAGATATGAAAATACAAATTATATGCTTCCCTCCTCACACAAGTAACTATCCAGTTGACCTTTGAATTTATTCAAATTGTCAGCCTCAACTATCTGTGATGGCAAATTGTTCAAACAATCAATGACTCGCTGACTAAAAGAAAACTTCCTACAATCTAATTTAAACCTCAACCCATGTCATTTGAATTTATGGTCCCTAGTTCTGGATTCTTTATAACAGTAAGAATTCCACCTTCATTCATTTTATTAATCCCTTTCAGACTTATAAATCTCAATCAAATCACCTCTGAGGTGCCTGGTTGCCAAGCACTGTAGCCTACACAATTGGAGTCTTTCTTCATTCAGTCGTCCTGTTGATCTCGCCATTTGAGTTGCCCGTCTTTGGGCTCTTTCAAGAAGCTCAATGTCCTATTTTTTCAGACGAGGTCTCTATACTTGAACACTATTCCAAATGTGGTCTTACAATTGCCTTATACAGTGGGATTATGACTTCCCTATCTCTACAGGATAACGTTCAATAAATCCTGAAAGAGGCCTCTGAGGTCGGGAAAACTCATATCTAGGAAATAAACTCATACACCGACCATTGAACAAAATTTACCGTAACTAAAATTTTAGTTACGGTAAATTTACGTTTACCATAAAATAAGCTAAAATATAAAATTAAAAGTCAGCTCTCTTCTTCGACAGTAATATGACTTTCTGCAACATCTCCTTAAATAGCAGGTTCACGGTACCTCCACACGCGGCATTTCTCCATAGGAAGGACTCCCTATAAATGAAACTATAGGTCTCAAGGGTACTTCTGCCTTATGGTACAGCGATATGATAGGAGTACCCATTTTATACATAATTTGAGTAATAGACAACTCACGAAAGAGCAGGAGGCAGTCCTTAGTTTAGGCCCTAAGTTCACGCTGGTTTCTTCGAAACCCCCCATTGCGGAGATAGCAATGGGTATTGAACGGGCCATTAATAAGTTTCCTGAGCCTTTATCTAATGAAATCCGTGTGAAGTCTGCTGCAGCGTTGAGTCAGGTGAGGAAGGCATCCCCGAATCTCAGCCTTAGTCAAAAGAGAGCACTAGAAGAATTGAGAAGAGACAAAGGAATAGTTGTTTTACCAGCGGACAAAGGGAGATCAACGGTGGTCCTAAATACAGAAGATTATAATAAGAAGGCATTGGAACTTCTGCAAGATAATAACACTTATAAGGTGATCCAGAGGAACCGATTGGTGGGTCTGGAACGGCGAGTCAATAAATTGGTACAATCCTGGTTGAACATGGAGATTTCCAAAGACAGTTACTGGTCATTACACACTACAGGTAGTCAACTCCCGCGATTCTATGGACTGCCAAAAATTCATAAGGCAGAAGTACCCTTGAGACCTATAGTTTCATTTATAGGGAGTCCTTCCTATGCGCTATCAGGGTACTTGGCCAAATTAATTGCACCCATAGTGGGGCAGTCCGAGTATGTTGTTAAGGACAGTAGAGAGTTTCTGAATTTTGTGGGGAATTTGACTATAAATGATGATGAGAGCATGATCTCTTTTGATGTTGCATCTTTATTTACATGCATTCCTATTAATCATGCAGTATATTGTGTAAAAATGGCACTGACCAGGGATGCCTCACTTGGTAATAGATCACTGCTCGGTGTGGAAGATATTTGTACCGGGGTAGAATTATGTCTAGCTAGCACTACCATGTTATTTCAAGGAACTATGTATAAGCAGGTTCGCAGTATGGCCATGGGTTCACCCATTAGTGCCACCGTGGCCAACTTGGCCATGGAGGAGTTGGAAAGTAGGGTTTTTAGTGGGTGTTCGGGAACTCAGAAAGTGTGGATACCCCCAGACGATCCTGGATAGATATAGTAGAGGGGTGTCTGAGCGTAGGGAGTCGTTCGTCCCGGTAGCCACCGCATACATCCCCTACTATCCGGGCCTTACTGAGCATCTGGCAAGAATTTTACGGGGTTATAAGACACGCTGTGTACAGCTTCCTGGGCAGAGGCTGTGCACAGCTGTGTCTCAGGTCACAGACCGTATACCAAAAGATCTCAGTAGCGGAGTTATTTATAGAATAGAATGCCCGGATTGTGGGGGGAAACAAAACGACGGCTTAGGGATCGTCTGGGGGAACATTTAAATGCCATAAGAACTGCTGATTACAGTAAGTCTGCCGTGGCCGAACATTTTTGGGAGAAGCAGCATCAAATCTCCCCGGACGACGCTATTATTTTGGATCGTGCACACGGATACTGGGAGCGTAAATGGCTCGAGGGTTTACAGATTGGTTCATCCAGTAAGAATACCATGAATAGAGATAGGCATGCGTATTCATCCTATTTTTGAAACAATTGTATTAAGTTCGGATGAACGATTTTATTTGCCACGTACCCGAGACATTTCCGCTTCCGGTTCTGACCATGTGCCGATTGACCCACGTGGAGAAATACCACGTGTGGAGGTACCATGAACCTGCTATTTAAGGAGATGTTGCAGAAAGTCATATTACTTTTGAAGAAGAGAGCTGACGCTCTCGAAAGCTCCAGGTTTTTAGTGCTTTTAATTTTATATTTTAGCTTATTTTATGGTAAATGATCTTTTATTACAGTTTTTAGTATTCTGCAATATACAATTATTAGTTTATTGTAAATAATTTGTTTTTATACTATTTGTAAAAAAATTTTAGTTACAGTAAATTTTGTTCAATGGTCGGTGTATGAGTTTATTTCCTAGATATGAGTTCAATAAATCATCGATAGGACACAATGGGCTTTCCTGGCTGCCTGTTTACACTATTCAGAAAACTTCATATTTGCCCATATCATTACTCCCAGATCCCTTTCCACCTCCACTGTTTTTAATCTAACCCCACCAAGTGTGCAATTTATTTCGGGGTTGCTACTCTCCAAGTGTATTGGCAGAAAGTTACTGCTATGGATAAATGGATGACTGAGTGGCAGAAGACAAAGTGCTTATTAATGGGCACTGCTTTTCTTGAACTAATGTTATTAGTAGAGTACCTCAGGGTACAGTGCTGTACCCTTTACTGTTCGCAATATTTATTAATGATACTGATGAAGACATATCCAAGCTTATTCTCTAAGTTTGCATATGATAAAAAGAATGGCAGGGTTAATGACAGTAATCAGGGTATTCTATTGCAACAAGAGTTTAGTATTGACAAATGCAAGGTATTGCACATGGATAACAGCAATCCCAGATTAACATACCATTTGAGCAGTGCTACACTTAAGGTGAGGAAAACAAAAAAGACCCTTGAAGTAACCATGTAGTCTGACATGAAGTTCTCTGATGGAACAACTGAAATCTGTTATGTTAAAGACAAGAATTTTTCCCGCATGCACACAGAGGTGATTATCCCATTGTATAAAGGCAACAGTTAGGCTGCACCTTGAGTATCACATACACATCTGTGGAAGCTTCATTTCAAGAAAGATGTGTTTATGTTGGAATGAGTGTAGAATGCAGCAGCAAGATTAGTCAGTGTCTCAAAGGGTTACTCTTACCAAGTAAGACTAGTTCTCCAAATTGAAGCATCTCAAAACTAAGCACCTGCGAGGAGACCTGCCTGAGGTGTTTAAGGCTTTATATAGATTGAATAAACTAAATGCTAAATGCCATTTATATAGCATTGATGTGTGAAAATTTGCTTTTGGCCAGAGAGTAATTGATTATTGGAACAAATTTCTATCTGGTGTTGTGGAAGTGGTGGTTTGAATAAATTTAAGCAAGGATTAGATACATTATTAGAGGGAATGTACAGATGACATTTATTTTGGCTGCTCTTGTATAAGCCTTCCTTCCTTGAATCATATGCCATCGTTAATACTATTATATGGGTATATAAAATAGAGATGGTTTATTATTATAAAAAAAAAAAAAAAAAAGCCTAAAATACTGTAAAACTCTCAATAGAAGGCTATATGTCTTCTCAAAGGGCCCAGAAAAAAAAAAAAAAAGCAAAACAATGTTGAGCCATGTTTAAAAAGATATTGGACCTTTTTCTGACAAAAGTGATAATTCTGGTTTTTGTTATTTCATGTCAAGCTAGATGAAATCACTTTATGTTCAAACTTTTGTAATATAAAGTTATACCATTATTGGAAGGTACCTGAAAACATTAATTTTTGTATTTTGCAACACTTTTTGATAAGGTAAATATTAATAAATGTTTTTAATTATTTATTTCATATGTTCTGATTTCTCTTGCTAAGGATTTCAGATGCTTAAAAAGAAACTCCCAGAATATAGTAATCTTCTCATCTCAGGCTTTCTGGATGTGTGTGTATGTTTATATACAGAAAACCACCATTAAAGAGTTTTTTAGGGACTTTTCCAAAAGGGCGCAGAAAAGTGTTGAAAGCAGAACCTCCTTTTTGGAGGTCGGGGATATTTTTCTATTTCATAAATATTTTGGTAGATAACACATTTTCTAGTTTTTTTATATCTTTTCTGCAGTAGTAGAAGAGGCATATGACGCAAGAAAACAAGTGTATGAGCTTACCAAAGAGAAAAAAAAAAAAAAAACAACAAACAACCCAATTTCACGCATCTATTCCCTCTAAAAGTCTGTCCGGTTCCTCCTTGAATTTATTTAAGCTACCAACTTCCACAACGACAGATGGAAGTTTGTTCCAGCAATCAACTACCTGATGGCTAAAGTCAAATTTCCACACATCTATTCTACAACTGTCTTTCCTCAATTTGAATTTATGCTCCCTCAGGTTTGTAATCTGAGTAAGTGGAAGAATCCTATCAGAATTCAAGGCTTATACCTCAATCAGATCACCTCGGAGGTTCCTAGTCTCCAGCTGCAGCAATTTGCAGAAAGTAAGCCTTTCTTGGTAAGAGGACTCCTTCATTACCCTCACCAATCTTGTTGTCCTTCTCTGTATGCACTCAAGCAACTCTACATCCTTCCTAAAATGAGGGCCCCAGACCTGAATGCAGTACTCAAGGCGAGGCCTGACCATACAAAAAAGGTAAACACCTTCTTTTCCCTACTAGCAAAATTCCTGTATATCACTGACAATATTCATGACCTGCTCTGGCAGTCTGTCTGCATTGCTCAGAAAACTTCATATCTGACTGCACAATTACTCCCAGGTCTTTTTCATTTTCTACCACTCTAAGTGTAGTACTATATAGTTGGTAGTTTTCCCGGGGGTTATTTCTACCCATATGCAGTACTTTGCATTTGTCAAGGTTAAATTTCAGTTGCCAATTCTCAGCCCATCTGCCCAACTTTTCTAGATCCTGTTCCAGTAGCACATTGCTATTACTGTCATTAACAAACCTGTCAACCTTTGTATCATCTGCATACTTGGACATCAAGCCTGATATACCTTCATCAATAGCATTGATAAATATACAAAACAACAGAGGGCCCAACACCAAACCTTGGTGACTCCACTAATAATATTAGTCCACAAAGAGCAGTGTCCGTTGATTACCACTCAGCAATCCAGTAGTCTTCCAAGTGCAAAAGTATCAAAAGCTTTACTGAAATCCAAGTATATGATATCAAAATTATTTTTTGCATCCAGTTCCTTTGTAACCACATCATAGTGTCCAATCAAATTTGTCAGACAAGCCTTTCCCTTTACAAGCCCATGCTGTCTGAATTATTACTGCAGTCTTGTCTAGATGATCCTGCAATGATTCTTTATCAGTGACTCTGTTATTTTTCCCGAACAGAAGTTAAACTAACAGGTCTGTAATTACCTGTGTCACCTTTTCATCCCCCTTTGTGAATTGGGGACACATTTGCACATCTCCAGTATGTGGGGACTTCCCCAGAGTCCAAGAATGCTCTCATAATTATGGCTAACGGTTTGCTTACTTCCTTTGACACCTCCTTTAACATAACTAGATAGATCCCATCCGACCAAGGTGCCTTTCTTATGTTTAACTTCAACAATTTCTTCTCCACTTTGCTCTCAGTTATTACAAAATCAAAATCTTAAGCTCCCTGTTAGGGTTAAATAAGCTTCTGTCCTTCACTTCCCTAAAGAATTCCTCATGTGTGAATGTAGATGAAAAATACTCATTCAGTTTGTCTCCTATCTGAGCAGGATCATCAATGGTCCAACCATCGATATCACGTGGGCCAATCTGATTCATCTTCCTCCTATAGTTTATATAAGTAAAGAAGTCCTTGCTGTTTTTCTCAGCATCCTTTGCAAAGATTTCTCATAATCTGCCTTTGCTTGCCTAATCTCCTTTGTGACTTGATTACAGACTAGCTGATAATTTATATGCATCTCATGCATTTTTCTTCTCTGCCATGAGTCTTATTAGTTCATCTGACATCTATTTAGGCCTAAACCTCGAACAGAATTTCTTAATCGGTATGAAAAGTCTAGTAGCTTCCATGATTAATTCCTTGAATGCTTTCAATTTAGAATTTGCCAGTGTTAACACATCAGTTGGTCACACTGTACAGATTTTAAAAACTGCCTGATGCCACTGCAGCCACCTTTACAAAAGCAAAAACTCTTCCCTTTATCCTTGATGGCAATTATATCTTTAAGTAAATCCCACATCAGTACACTGTGATCACTGTCACCTAGTGGTTCCTTTATCTGCAAATTCTTAATGCACAAATAATCAGTGCTGATAACCAGATCAAGAGTATTACTCTCTCTGGTTGCCTCTTAAACATGCTGCTGCAGAAAACAATCTTCCGATCATTGTTGCTAGTGTGCGAATGACCAACCACAAGTTCCATTCAGTATCTGGGAAGATAAAATCCACCATTATAATACAATCTGATTTACTGGCCCATTCTATTTCTCTGTACAATTGTTCGTCATAGTCATAAGTGGCATTAGGCCTATAACACACTCCTATTCAATTTTAATTTCCCAGTGATTATGTCACACCAAACTGACTCAACATTGCACTGTCCATCAATGTCTGCTGGATGCACTTCATTCGATTTTGTGTGTTTCTTAACTAGCAGTATTACCCCTCCTCCCTTTCTATCCTGTCTATCCTTTCTGTATACATTGTACTCTCCAAATTCCAATTCTGCATTCCTTATATCTAAGTGACACCATGTCTCTGATATCCCAACAATATTTACCTTTGATGTCTTGACTAGCACTTCAAATTCATCAAATTTATTTACTATGCTCCTAGCATTGGTGTACATGCAAGTATAGATGGAACTATTTTTATTCTTAGTTACCCTAACCCAGCCCATGTATTTATTTGTTTCATGATGACTCTCACAAGTCCCCCCCCCCCAACACCTTGCCCTCCAGGCTGCTGCTCATTCTAATAGCAGCAGTGCAAGAATCACTTTCATCTCTGCCAGCATCTACTGTTAATCTATCAATCCCCAAAGCTAGCAGTTTTCGGACCCACCTAACACTGCTTCAATAGCATCCGCAAACAATCTTGCACCCCTTCTATTTAAGGGTATTCCATCCCTGTAGAAGCAGTCTCTTCTGTTAACAAGCACAGACCATGCTGAGAAAAATTCTACCTCATGAGCCTTGCACAATTTCTCCAGGGCAAAATTGAATGACAAGGCTCTCATCATGTACTCCCTCCTATCGTGACTGGGCAGAATTGCAGACACTTTCAAATTTCACCCTAACTCATGACTTTTTTTCAACACTGATCCATACCTGTTAAGTAAATCTGCAGATCTCTTACTCTTAATGTCATTAGCATTAGTAGCGGCTTATGATGGAAGAAAGCAAGCTTCTGCAGCATCAGCCAAACCCCCCCTCCATTCATTCCAAATGTCTGTCCAGCTCAGCCTTAAATTTATTTAGACTATAAACTTCCACAACAAAAGATGATAGTCTGTTCCACCAAACAACTACCCGTTGACTAAAGGCAAATTTCCACACATCTATTCTACAACTGTCTTTCCTTAATTTGAATCTGTGGCCCCTTAGGTTCTTAATCTGAGCAAGAGGAAGAATCCCATCAGCATTCATCTTGCTGAACCCATTCAAGGTCTTATACACCTCAATCAGATCACCTCGCAGGGGCCTACTCTCCAAGCACTGCTATTTGCAGAACTTAAGCCTTTCTTGGTAAGAGAACCCCTTTGGTCCCCTCACCAATCTTGTTGCCTTTCTTTGTACTTGTTCTAGCAACTCTACATCCTTCCTAAAATGAGGCCTCCAGACATGTACACAGTACTCTAGGTGTGGCCTGACCACTGCCTTGCACAACGGGATAATCACTTCCCCATCTCTGCTAGCAAAATTCCTATATATCATTGACAAAACTCCATGACCTGCTCTGGCAGCCCGTCTTCACTTCTCAGCAAACTTCATATCTGACTGCATAATTACCCCCAGGTCTTTTTCACTTTCCACTTTCCACTCCCCTGAGTGTTGTACCACACAGTTGGTGTGTTTCTCTTGGGTTATTGCTATCCATATGCATTACTTTGCATTTGTCAATGTTAAACTTTAGTTGCCACTTCTCAGCCCATTTGCCCAACTTATCTAGATCCAGTTGGTATAGCGTACTGTCTTTACTGTCATTAACAACCCTGCCAACCTTTGTATCATCTGCAAACTTGGACATTAAACCTGATATACCTTCATCAATATCATTGATAAATATACAAAACGACAATCGGCCCAACACCGAACCATGGGGAACTCCATTAATAACATTTGTCCAAGAAGAGCAGTGTCCATTGATTACCACTCTGTCATCTCCCACTCAACGATCCCTTTATCCATTGTAGCAACTTACCCTCATTAATGCCAATATGTACAACAATATCACTTTGTGCCTTAAAAGATGGTAACTGCTTTACAACATCAACTTTTGCCTCTGGCAGACATACCCCTGGTCTTATTCCACCTATCCTTTTTACACAATATATTATCAGACTCCCTGACAATAGAGTCACCAACAATAACTAATTCCTGTAGGACCAGAGCATTCTGTATTGGAGATTGCCACTGTATTGCCCGATGCACAAGAGTGAGCTCTGGCATTGAGTTGAGCAGCTAAGAGCTTGATAGTCCCCCATTTTAATACCTTCGAGGGCATCTACCTGACTCTTCAAACTCTCAAAAAATGCCCATCAGTATGCTGAGTTGGTGCCTAATTTCTTGACACACACACTCTGCACCTAGCCCATCCTCCTTGGCTAGATCATGTCCTGTTCCAGAAATCCACAAACATTTCACAAGCTGCACATTTTTGTGAAGCATTTGTCAACGTGTAAGTTGAAAAGTGGCACACTTAATATGCTATCCTTGCTTTTTTTCTCACCTTCAATTTCTTGTATATACTAGTTAAAAATAATGGAAATTTTTTTAAAAATATAAAATTAAACTAAACATATCCTGAGTATTCTAAACACGATAAATGTAGTATTAACATAAGAATAATAATGTTACTATCCGGGCCTTTCAGAACGCATTGTATGGGCATTGCGGGAGTGTCAGACTCGCTGTGTGCAACTTCCGGGTCGGAGGTTGCACACAGTGATATCCCAAGTTAAAGTTCCCGTAGCCCAGGACCATACTAGCAATGTGGTCTACGAGATTAAGTGCCCGGACTGTGAGGAGTGTTATGTGGGGGAAACGGGGCGACGTTTAAAGGACCGTCTGGGGGAACACAGGACCGCGATCAAGACTGCTAACTATGTGAGGTCTGCTGTGGCAGAGCATTTCTGGGAAAAGCAGCATCGGATCTCCCCTGAAGACACGGTCATTACTGACTGCGCCCATGGATTTTGGGAACACAAGTGGCTTGAGAGCTTGCGAATCGGTTCATCCAGTCACAATACTATTAATAGGGACAAGGGGATCCGTTTATACCCCCTGTTTGAGGCAGTTGTCCTCAGAAGGGATGACCGTTTCTGTTTGACACGCTCCAAAGCCACTTCCGTTTCCGATACACGCATGGAGAACGTAGATCATGTGTCTGATGACCACATGCATGAGTGCCATGGACCTGCTACTTAAGGATGTGTCTTAGCACTAGTAGTATACTGTTGAAGGAGACGGCAGTCTCCGAAAGCTCCAGGTTTCATTGTTTTATCGCTTTTAACCCAGTTTATTTTAGATAATTTTATTGCTTTTAACTATATTTTAACCATACTGTAACTATAATTTAATCATTGTATTTTATTTTCATCACATTTCACTGTACGTTAATACACATGGAATACAATATTCAACACCATGTTGAATACTGTATTAATGAAAGCGAGGTAATAATGTTGAATAAAAAATAAATGAATAGACAAAAGATGAGAAGAGTATGCAAATACAATGATAGATGGCTAGACACCGAGCTGTAAAAAGTACCCTTTTTTCCCTTAAAATTTTTGAGTTAAAAATGCTAAATTTCAGCATGGCATAATATTGATATAAACTATTCAAGGGGTCTAAATGAATTGCCAATAATGAGAATTCATGAAGTAATTAGTGCTAAAGAAGTGGTTACATTATTAATTGAAAAATTATACAGGTGACTAATTTTTTTGTCTGGAATATGTAAATGAAAGCTTTCAGATATTCGGGCATTAATCAATGAGAGAGAGAGAGAGAGAGAGAGAGAGAGAGAGATTGATTATCAATGGGAGCTACTCTTCTTCGACTAATGTTATTAGCAGAGTGCCTCGTGGTTCAGTACCAGGCCCATCGTTGTTTTCAATATTTATTAATGATAGTGATGAAGGCATATATTATGCTTAATACCAAAGTTTGCAGATGATACAAAGGTTGGCAAAGTGGCTAATAACAATAATCTGGGTATGATATGCAAAAAGATCTGGAAAAATTATGCAGAGGGGCTGAGAAGTGACAAATTGAAGTTTAACATTGAGAAATGCAAGAAGGTACTGCATATGAGTAGTGGCATAATATTTGGGGTCAGGTGCCACCAGTGGTTTCCATGGGTAGCAGTAATCCCAGATTAATGTACCAACTGTAGAGTACCACACTGAAGGCAGTAGAGAATGAAAGAGAGCTGGGGTAATTGTGCAGCCACTTAATACTGGCATAATGATGCATGGAAACAAGCTCGTACAACATCAGCAAAAAAAAAAAAAAAAAAAACTTTTAGCTCATGTCATTTGCCCATTCCTTTGTATAATTTGTCCAGGTCTTTAAATTTATTAAAACTACCCAATTTCAAGTTTATTCCAATAATCAATTACCATTACTCTCTGGTTATATGCAAACTTTTACACATCTATTCTGTAACCATCTTTTCACAATTTAAATTAATATCCACTTGTGTGTGTGTGCTGTCTAAGCAAGAGTAAACATGGCATCCACATTTTGAATAGTCAATCCTTTACAGCTTTAAACACTTTGATTAGGTCACCTAGCTGATGCCTAGTTTCCAGACGTTGCAATTTACAGAATCATATATGATTATGATGTGATATTGCTCTATTAAAAGCAATACCTTGATATAAACTATTTAGACTAAATTAGATAAAAAAATATAGTTTATATTATTTACATCTAATTTATTCAAAATTTCTTGAGATATTCAGAAAATTTTGAATAAATTAGATATAAGTTATAGAAAAGCAGTATGCATACTCAGGATTCTGTACTCACTTTTTTTTTTGCTATAAGGCCAATTTTTATCTATTGTTATAAGAAAAACACACAAGTAAGATCACAGAACTCTATGCTGAACTCAGCCTACTTAAAAGGAATGGTTACTTTCTCACATTACTGATAGGATTTAAACCTAAACCTAATATATTGTGTAATAACAATGAAGGTAGAAAGTTAATCTTGATAATCATGACAGAATACATCATATGAGAGTTGCAGCTTTAAATTTCTTCACAAAATAAAAATGCTTGTGATAGGCATATCTAGTTAGATTTTGAGATTCATCAACAAAGGCATGTGTAATGGGTAAGAAGTTTTGCTTTCACACAGAAAATAGTCACAACCATACCAATGTCAGTAAATGGACATTATCATCTAAATATACAGCTGGTTGGGATGTAACATGAGTAAAGGAGGACCCATGTAGTTATCCATGTTATCATTTACACTGGCCACATTGAATCCTAGGTACTGGTGTCCATCCTATATAATGGTGTGGAAGAGTGCCTTTGGATAATTCTCTACTTGAGGGAGAAAAAATGGCTAATATAGTTTAGCATGCAACTCTAGATAAATATTTTCATTATAAATTAATTTTCTCTTGAGTTAAAAACGTTAAAAACTATAAAAATTAAAATTATGAAATTATTAAAACTATAAAAATATCAGTGAAAGTGAAAAATTTAATTACCCCCAACAAACAGTTCAATGCCTCCAGCCTCTTCAATTTTGTTTTCATATTCATCACACTCTGCTTGCAAATCCTTAGCATTGCCATCCAGAATATGTGCATTTTCAGGAAGAATATCAATGTGCTTAAAGAAGTTATTCCACATGAATGAATGATAACTTTCTGGATGATCTCTTGGAAGACCTAAGGAAAAACCATGACACTATTACATAATACAGAATGTGCCAGAGGAAAAACATTAAGATATTTGAAACAGAGAAGAAAAACTTTATCTAAGTAGGTCAATGTTTTAAAAGGTTTAGAATTTCATTTAAAATGAATAATAGGAAATTAACTACAGGTCAAAATTCTCACTTGTGTAACAAGAACAATTCCATCAGGAATACACATCTCATTATGTTCTCATTTTTATGCAAGTTTTCTATTACAGTAAACTTTTTTCTAGTTTTTGGAACCGTAATGGAGTTTGAAACAAAAAAAATCATCTGGATATAGCAGACTTATACCTACAGCTTGACAATGCATATGAATTAGCATTAGTACAAAATAATGATACAAGGAAGCAGGCTCACACAGTATCAGACAAAAGAAAAAAAAAAATCATAAAAATTTACCCCACTCTTTCAAAATTTATTCAAATTGCCCATTTCCACAACAGCAGATGAAAGTTTATCCTGGCAATCAATTACTGCCTAGTAGAAGGCAAATTTTAACATATCTATCTTGCAGTCATCTGCAATTTGAATTTATGTATCCTTGTGTGCATTAGTAGAGGCATATGATGCAAGAAAGCAAGCTTATGCAGCATCAGCCAAGAAAAAAAAAAAAAACGCTCCCATTTCACCCCTCCATTCGTTCCAAATACCTGTCCAACTCAGTTTTAAATTTATTTAGGCTTTCAACTTCCACAACAAAGGATGGAAGTCTGTTCCACCAACTACCCACTGGCTAAAGGCAAACTTCCATACATCTGTCTTTCCTCAATTTGAATCTGTGCCCCCTCAGGTGATTATTCTGAGCAAGAGGAAGAATCCCACCGGCATTGAGCATGTTCAAACCATTCAAACCAATCTTTATGGACCAGAAAGACAACTCCACCTTTGCTCCTTTCACTGTTTTCATTGGTTAGGTTAGGTGTACAGAGATTTCCACTTGATAAACTTATAAGTGATTCATTTCTTCTTCTTGTTTCAGCCAAACTGATGATATTCCAATTCACATTTTCTAATTCCTTTTCCAGCTCTAATATCCTGTCTTCACTGACGAGCGATCTTACATTGTAACAGGCCAAGTTCAGTTTCTGTGCATGGCAGCCTGGTTGTACCTAGAGATTCTTAGCACCGTCTGCTTCCATTCTGATCCTCTCGCTGCAGTAAGAGGGGGGGAGTGAAAGCTGCTGGGGACAGAGGGCCATTTTTTTCATCATGCTGTCATGTGCTGGAGGGTTTGGTCTTTTCCTCTTCATGCTGACCAGGTGTCTTGAAAAGAACCACTCTACACGTTCCTTGCTACCTAAGTGACATAACAAGGCTTACCATCGAGAAGGTGTGAATGAGTAGATTTTAGGGAGGCAGGCCAACTGGACTTCTCCTAAATCTTTTGAAATAGAAAGATATTGGATCCATCAGTGTTTTAGACTGAGTGTCTGATAACACACAGAATGCCTGTTCTCCTCTAAGCCCCTTTGGGATGACACTGTGCATTATCTAATAATAGTAAGATCTTCCTATTTTCTTTTTTCGATTTTTTGTCCAAATTACGAAGCCATTAAGAAAAAATAGCACTTGTCTTCCATGCTTTTTTATTGGCATACCAATCAACATTCATGGATGACACTAGCATTAGCAGAGGCACATGATGCAAGATAGCAAGCTTATACAGCCTCAGTCAAAAAAAAAAAAAAAATCCCATTTCACTGATCCATTCATTCCAAATGTTTGTCTAATTCTGCCTTGAATTTATTTAAGACATTTTAAAAATATGTTCATGTTTTTAAAACATCTTGGTCTCAATACAGTATTAATTATCAATGATTGTTCTTTTCATCTCAAAGAATTTACACATAGTAAAATGGTTACTTTGTTTATCTTTTTTATAACTGAAAGAATTAAAACCTTTTAAACAATAATGATTAACTTGGTAAAGCATAATAATAGAAGCCGGTTTCATCTTCATTAAAGATGTCTTTGGGTTCATTTGTTGTGTTAATTATGGCAAAAGCAAAATCCGCTGTTTCACATCATTTTTATTAACAGATGCACTTTCAGCACCTAGAATCTTCAAAACAATGTTATTTCTATTACAAAATTTATTAAGTCATCCATTGCTAGCAGCAAATGTGTCTTTTTAAAGCATTTGCAAAATTTAAAGCTTTTTCGTGTAGTACTGAACCATTCACTGGAATTTCTCTAGCATGAGCACTGTCAAACCAGGCAAGTGTTAACTCATTAATTTCTTGATGTGGTTGATATGTTTCTTTGTTAAATGTTTTTATTTGCATTCTGAATCCACTACTTTACTTTAATATTATTTTTTTCTTGTGAAATTTTTTTGAATTTGCAGTTTACTACAATTATATTTTTATGACAACCATCTGCTGCATTTTCTATAACTTTCATTCATGTCTCTAAATTTAAAATTTATTATTTTTTTTTTCTGCCATCATGTCTGTATTTGAAGATGGATAAATCAAATTAATAAATCAAAAAATAAATGAAATACCTATTTTGTAGCAACATTTATACAGTTACTTTAGAAACTCTGTATTCATAGAAATCTGTGAAAAATTGCTCACCAAATCTGTGAAAAATTGCTAAATAACAGGATTAACGGTCTCGGTCAGGTTAGACAATGGTCGTCTTACAGAATTCCAGATTCCTAGAAATCTATGGAATATACCGACTACCAAACAACAGGATTAATAGCCATGATCAGGTCAGAGTGGCTGCCTTAGAAAATACAGTTTTAATACACAGGCCATTTATTTAAACCGTTCTAAAAAATATTGGTCTTTTGTAAAGGTGCTTGCTTATAGAGGTTTCACATTTTTATCTTCACTTCTAATGTAATGACCTTTCTGATACATTTCTTTATAACTTACAACTTTTATCATTCTGGAACTAACCTTCTTTTATAAACATATTTCATCCATCAACCATTTTTAAGGATGAATTAAGTCAAAAATGCTGTACATCCCCAAGGGCTCACATCTGGTGAGAAGGGGCTTGGCACATTCTTCTCTTTCTTGGTGATTCCCTTCTACTTCTGACTCTTTTGTTCTCTCTCTCTCTCTCTCTCTCTCTCTCTCTCTCTCAGGGTAATTTAGAATTTTTTTTTTTTTTTTTTTTTTTTTGGCTGGTTAAAAAAAAAAAAAAAAGAATACATTTCGAACTAGAGGGTTTTGATGATGACGTTGTTACATTTACTGAAATATGTACACAAAGAGAGAATATACACAGGGATTACAAAGGTATATATTTTACACTACGCTACACTGCATTGAAATCGGAAAAATATTTGCAGCATAGGACTCAATAAATATTCTGTTTTTCTTTTAAAAATAAGAAAAGTTTTGGCTGTATTAACAAAATAATACAGCACAAGCGATAGGGCTTAAATGTCAGCAAGTCAGTTTTCCCTCTGCTACAGTACAATCAGGTGAATTCTGGTATTTGTGAAAATACAAATGAAATAGCCACTACCTGTTGCAATGTCTATTATGTACTTATTATGTTGCAATGTCTATTATGTACTTATTATGTTGCAATGTCTATTATGTACTTATTATGTTGCAATGTCTATTATGTACTTATTATGTTGCAATGTCTATTATGTACCTTTAAAACACTAGAAAGTGCAAAACTGAAATAAATGTTGCTCTATGGAGAAGGAAATAACTTGTTTAAAGATTTAACTCTAAAAATTCGAAGAGATGCAACTTGAATACTGATCGTGAATGGCGGAACAAATAAGGTCTATGGAATTAATAACAATAAAATCTATAAAAATAACAAACAGAATTTGTGATTTGTGTTCTATTATTTCATAAATATAGTTAACACTTTTCTTATTTTGGAAAAAAAAAAAAACTTCTTAGAATATTTATTCAGTCCCGTGCTATAAAACATCAGTTGCAAGCAAAGCTCACACCCCTTTTCCAGTTTAGACCTTCATAGGCAACAGCTTGTGGGGGACAAAAGAGCTGTTGTTCCCCACAACACTATCTGAAGTTCATTTGTAAACATTCTGTCTATCTGGGTTCAAAGGATTTCCAGATTTCTCTTGTACTCTACACTGGTTATTTAGTTTTATTTATATTCTTTCTTTAATTCCCCCTTCCCCCACCACATATCACTCCCTCTGACAAACTTTTAAACATTGTAAATGTAGTTTCCATTTAGAGGGTACTCTAGGGGTATTTAAAATGGCCCAGTTAAATAGATCCCTTCCTTTACCCTCCATTTCTGACTGGGTAAATACTATGACAGTGATGAAGGCTGCTACTCCTACTCAGTCTATGGGTTAGGATTTTATCATTACTAAACCCTTGTGATTCTGGAGATGAGTTAGTGGACAGATTTATTATATTTTATTTCTGTTCTATTTAGTTTTTTTTTTTGGTATTGGATTTTTAAAAATTTGGCACCATTTGAAAGCAATAGCTATTAAGGGGACAAGAATATTTCAGTAAGGCTTATGTACTTTTATACCTTTTCTAAATATTATTTGTGATTTAAATGCAGTGTGGTATAAAATACATATATGATATGTATTCCTTTGTATGCTAAACTGGACATGGAATTGAGTTAGCATCATGCATTGGGTGAGAGTCAGATTGTCATAAGTATTTTTAAAAATGTTTAAAAATTATTTTCATGTGTTAATGATGCTAAGACCCATATCTAAATGATTTCTCTTAAATGACTTTCATATAATTTTTTTCTTATTTTGCTTCTATTGGTATACTGTATTTATAGTGTTTGATGTTGATAAAAAAAAAACAAGGCCTATAATCAATTAACTGTCATATACAGATTTTGTTGGATGGTTGGCTGTTATAGGCATATTAACAGCTTGGGCCATACTGTATATAACTTGTCTATAAATTGTATGTTCTGTGATCGATTGCTGTTTGGTGGATGAAAAACCTGAGTTTCTGGGAGGGAAAAAACCATGCTACCCTCAACCTGAGACTGACTAACTCAGTCACATTGTGAAAAAGGCCCATAAAAATTCCACCCATCATCAACGAGATTCAAAATCAGGTCTTTTCCATTTGGTGTGTGTGTGGGGAGGGGATGGCAATTCTACTGACTGTGCTACCCATGAGGGCATACAGATTAGTGCAATTATAAAATCTTGCAAATATTAGACTGCTGCTAAGTAACAACACAGTTAGCAATTCATTGCAACACAATTTCAGACCAATATATTGAGGACCACCTATATATTTAATTAGATTTAGATTCAGGGAGGCATTTACAGTGCAAGGGTAGCACGGTCATAATATGCCTAATTATGGTAAAGTTCAATGCACAGTCTTAAAAATATGAAATTCAGTTCAAGTTCAGACTGCATTGTAGTTATATCCATTTGAGGAAAGTAAAGATTTTCTGAATGTGTGGTGTATCTGCTAGGAGGTGAGCAATATTGAGAGTGTTCATTGTTAAAAATGAGGCAAAGATAGTTCGTCGATCCCTATTGTAAATGGGGCAGTCAATGAATATATGCTTGAGAATAAGTTGGTTGTTTCAGTCTGTGCACTGTGATGAATCAGTAGCCTCAAGCAGATAAAGATGTGTCAGGTGTGGGTGGCCTACCTGTAGCCGGGCTAGTATAACTTCATGTCTGTTCTCACATATACTGGATTTCTATGGTTTAGGATTTTTCTTTATTTTAATTAGCTTGTTATTAACTCCACACTGCCATTGTTCAAGGAATTGCTTCTTCTAATGAACTTGTAGTCTGATACTAATGTCAAAGGATGGAACACTGTTCTACTGTAACATGTCATTACCATTGAGAAACAGGGGCACTGATGAGAATACCAGATCTGCAACATGTTCATGTAATTTACAGCCATTATTGTATGAGTATCATGAATCAAGTTAATTCTCAGTTAAACAGTCTTTAGACCATGGTACTACTTTGCCATCAGCTAGTGTTGTCAAATCATGCTTGAAGGGTGCACCGTATCAAAAGGTTGAATGACTTTTCAGACCACATTCAGCAGATCAGAAAAACTCTGCTACTCATCAGTGGTACACTTATAATGCTCCTAGTACTATATGAATTGCAGTTTTCTGTGACATTGTGTCATCAGTGCAGGCATCAAAGGCATTATCAACAAGGGTATCATTACAGACAGGTAATCTTATATTCCAAAGGGAAGGAGGAGGAGTTTAGCATTAGCATTAGTATGATGCAAGAAAGCAAGCTTATGCAGCATCAGCCAAAAAAAAACTTCCATTTCATCCCTCCCATTAGTTCAAAATACCTGCCCAGCTAAGCCTTAAATTTATTTAGGCTATCAACTTCCACAACAAAGGATGGAAGACTGTTCCACCAACCAACTACCCACTGGCTAAAGGCAAATTTCTGCACATCTATCCTACATCTGTCTTTCCTCAATTTGAATTTATGCCCTTTCAGGTGATTATTCTGAGCAAGAGGAAGAATCCCATCCGCATTGAGCATGCTCAAACCATTCAAGGCTTTATACACCTCTATCAGATCACCTCGCCGGTGCCTAGTTTCCAGACACTGTAATTTGCAAACTTAAACCTTTCATTGTAAGAGCAACCCTTCGTTCCATTCACTAATCTTGTTGCCTTTCTCTGTACTCATTCCAGCAGCTCTACATCCTTCTTGTAATGAGGCCTCCAGACCTGAATACAGTACTCAAGGTGCGGCCTGACCATTGCCTTATACAAGGGAATAATCACCTCCTTACCCCTGCTAGAAAAATTCCTGTATATCATTTACAAGACACTATGAGCTACTCTTGCAGCCCATCTGCACTGCTCAGAGAACTTCATACCTGCATGCACAATTACCCCCAGGTCCTTTTCATTCTCTACCAGTGTTGGTGTAGTACCACAGAGTTGATACGTTGCTCTGGGGGTTGCTGTTTCCCATATGTAGTACTTTACATTTGTCAATGCTAAACTTCATTTGCCACCTCTCAGCCCATCTGCTCAACCTTTCCAGATCCTGTTGCAGCAGCATAGCATCAGTAGTGTCGTTAACAACCCTGCCAATTTTTGTATCATCTGCAAACTTGGACATTAAGCTTGATATACCATCATCAATATTATTTATAAATACAGAAAACAATAATCGACCCAACACTGAACCCTGAGGGACTCCACTAATAACATTAGTACACGATGAGCAGTGTCCATTGATTACCACTCTCTGTCTTCTCCCCCTCAATCATCCCTTTTTATCCATAGCAGCAATTTGCCTCCAATGCCACACTGCTCCAATTTGTGCAGCAGTCTTCCATGTGCAACAGTATCAAAAGCCTTTCTAAGATCCAAGTATATAATATAAAAGGTATTCCCTGCATCCAGTTCTTTTGTGACTGCATCATAGTATCCAATCAAATTGGTCAGGCAAGACTTCCCCTTAACAAAACCATGCTGTCCGAGCTATAACTGAAGTCTTGTCTAGACGATCCTGCAGTGCTTCTTTAACTGCCTCCATTAATTTTCCTGGAACAGAAGTTAAACTCACAGGTCTATAATTACTTGTGTCAGCCTTTGATCCTCCTTTGTGAATTGGGGGTCACATTTGCACATCTCCAGTCCATGGGTACCTCCACTAAGTCCAAGGAAGCTCTCATAATTATGGCTAAGGGTTTGCTTACTTCCTTTCCTGCCTTCTTTAATATAACTGGATAGATCCCATCCACCCCAGGTGCCTTTCTTGTGTTTATCTTTAACAATTTCTCCTCCACTTTACTCTCAGTTATTACAAGATTATCTAGCTTACTGCCAGAGTTGAATACACCTCTGGCATTCCCCTCGCTGAATAACTCCTCATGTGTGAATGTCGATGCAAAATATTCATTTAATTTGTTAGCTACCTGAGCAGGACCATCAACAGTTGAACCATCGATATCAAGTGGACCAATCTGATTCATCCCCTTCCTTCTAGAGTTTACATACGTAAAGAACTCTTTGCTGTTTTTATTTGCATCCCTTGCCAAAGATTTCTCGTAATCTGCCTTCGCCTGCCTAACCTCCTTTGTAACTTGTTTACAGATCAACTTATATCTATCATAGGCTTCTGTGTCACGTGTTAATTTATATGTATCCCATGCATTTTTCTTCTCTGCCATATGTCTCATTAGTTCATCTGACATCCACTTAGGCCTAAACCTTGAACAAAATATTTCTTAGTTGGTATGTAAAGCCTAGTAGCTTCCAAGATAAGTTCTTTGAATGCTTCCCACTTTGAATTTGCTGTTGGTAACATCATCAGTTGGTACCATTGTATAGAATTTAAATACTGTCTCAGAACATCGTAGTCGCCTTTACGAAAGCAATAACTCTTCTCTTTACCCCTGATGGTAGTTATCTCTTTGAGTAAATCCCACTTCAGCACGCTGTGATCACTGCCACCTAGTGGTTCCTTTATCTGCAGATTCTTAATGCATGAAGAATCACTACTGATAATCAGATCAAGAGTATTACTCCCTCTAGTTGCCTCCTGAACATGCTGATGTAGAAAACGATCATCCAATAAATCCACAAAAGCCTTGCTAGTGTGTGAGTGACCAACCCACAAATTCCAGTCAATATCTGGGAAATTAAAATCCCCATTATAAGACTCTCTGATTTACTGGCCCACTCTATTTCCCTGTACAGTTTCTTATTATACTCATCAGAGTCATTAGGCCTATAGCACACTCGTACTCTCAATTTTGATCTCCCAATGCTTATGTCACACCAAACTGACTTCACGCTGCACTGTCCAGCGATGTCGACTGGCTTCACTTTCTTGGATTTTATGTGTTTCTTAACTAATAGCATAACCCCATCCTCCCTTCCTATCCTGTCTGTAGATGTTGTACTACCCAAATTCCAGTTCTGCATTCCTTATATCTGTGTGACACCATGTCTCTGATATCCCAACAATATCTGCCTTTGATGCTTTGAGCAATTCATCAAATTTATTTACCAAACTCCTAGCATTGGTGTACACGCAAGTATACATGCACCTGTTCCTATTCTTAGCTACCCTAACACAACCCATGTGTTTACTTGTACCGCAATGACTCCCAGCAGTCTCTGAAATATCCTGCATCTTGTTTTTCAGGCTTCTGCTCATTCCAATAGAAGCAGTGCAAGAATCACTTTCACCTCTGCCAGTGGCTACTGTTAATCTATTAGTCCTTGTATCCCCCTAATCTAGCAGTTTTACGACCCACCTAACACTGCCTCGATAGCCTCAGCAAATATTCTTGCACCCTTTCTATTTAAGTGTATCCTATCCCTGTAGAAGCAGTCTCTCCTATTAACAAGTACAGACCAAGCTGAAAAAAAATTCTACCCCTTGGGCCTTGCACAATCTTTCCAGGGCCGAATTGATCGACAAGGCTCTCATCATATACTCCCTCCTATCATGTCTGGGCAGAATTGCAGACACTTTCAAATTCAACCCTAATTCACGGCTTTTTTTCAACAGTGACCTGTACTTGTTAAGTAATTCTGCTGGTCTCGTACTCTTAATATCATTAGTGCCAACATAAAACCTTTTATATAAACCTTTAAGTATATAAACCTTTTGTGCCCTTAAAAGATGATATCCGCTCTACGTGATCAACCTTTGCCCCTGGCAGACATACTCTGATCCTGTTCCAACTATCCTTTTTACAAAGCATGTTCCCCGTTTCCCTGACAATAGAGTCACCAACATCTACTAGTTCCTGTGGGTTGTTGTTGTTGTTTGGTTTTTAGGAGCATTAGCAACTAAGGCCATATTGCTCCGGAATATGCGGTGGTCATTCCCTGACCTTTCCGCATCCTCCCTATTTGGTGGTGACGGGCTCGAACCCCGGTCTAATCAAGAAGCGTATGGTACGTACTGCTGCTCCTTCCCACCTGGCTACGGAGGCGCCAGTTCCTGTGGGACCAGCGCATTCTCCCTTGGGGGTTGCTGCTGTGTTGCGTGATGACCAAGTGCAAGCTCTGGCATTGATGTGGGCAGCTGAGAGCTTGATGGGCCCCTCAATTTAGATCCTTTGAGGGCATCCATCCTGTCCTTCAAGCTCTCATATAGGCCCATAATAACGCTGAGTTGTCCCCTGATTTCGTTACACTCCTTGCATCGTGCACACACACACACACACACACACACACACACACACACACACACACACACACACACACACACACACACACACACACACACACACACACACACAGACACACAGACATCCCCCATGGCAATATCTTCTCCCGTACCCAACTGCTCCACAAACATCATGCAAGCAGTGCATTTTAAAAGGCTGTGATTCAGAGGGCAGCTTGAGCCTTTTGCTTTTCTGCTCTGGTCTAGCAGTCTGAGTCATGATTTCGATTTAATTTCAATAAAATTTCAATTTCAGTACAAAATTATAACCCTAAACTTGTATCCCAACACAGTTATAATGCTATATATATTTTTCAGTATCAAGTATTATCTACAAGTTCCGTTTATATAACTTCCGTATCAAGTTATGTATTAATTAATTATTTTAACTTTTGTAATCTAAGTCGTTATATGTATTTAGTTAAAAGTACAATTTAATTGACAACGAAGTTAACAAAATTAATAGATTTTACTGATTAATTGACAATATTATATTATATACTATACTAACGCTTTTAATACATTGTGATGATTGCTAGTTCCTTTACTGCTATCTGCCTCTCAGCCTAAGCTATATACTCTACCTTTTCCTTACACAGCGAAGTAGCTATTTGTTTATCCAACACACCACTTTTATTGTCACAAATTTTACTGCAGGAGCTGAACACAACTTCTTCAACAGCTGTATAGAAAAGGTCTACTATTCCTGTTGAGTTGGTGACTATGGTACCAATATAAACATGTTGCTCTCAAAGTTTTAGAAATGTTGGTGTTTTCTATTGATGTTACTCTCAATATAGAGTCTGTATATTAATGAATTCAGAGTTAGACATGTTGGACTTTTAGTCAGAATAACACATTACCCATGGCAAGAGATGTATTTATATATCAAGGGGATGGGAAGGGGTGTATAGATAAAAATGAAGGTAACATTATTTTTAATGAAAGTCCCTGATAAGCAGTATCAGAAACACCAGTTTTATATGATTTGATTTAAAATTTTATATTATTGGATTTAAGAAAAGAATTTTTGAATTTCTTATTTAAACACAATGAATGATTTTCTTTTTTAAAAATTTAATATTAAAATTGTTTTTAACATACCCATACTTACATACCTACATACTCATCCATATTGAATGTCTTTACATATTTAAAAGACAACGTTCCTTCCTTGTAAAATTCAATCAATCTTTTATAAGTTCCTAATGGAGTGCTACCTGGAAATAAAACAATTTAAAATTACATCAAGCTGAATAATGAATTTTTCTAAAGGGTGGAACAATATATTAGGAGTTACTAGTGAGCTGGATTTAGAGAATAATTTCAACATAGTTTATTTGGATTTTAGCAAAGCATTTGACTCTGTCTCTCATGAGAGGTTACTGTATAAGCTTGAACAGGTTGGGATTACTGGTAAGATTCTAAGGTGGATTACAGGGTGGCTGCAGGGCAAAAGGCAGTGATTAATGGATATTCTTCAGATTGGTGTACTGTAAGGCATGGGGTCCCTCAAGGATTGGTTCTTGGACCACTGTTTCTCATTTTCACAAAGGACATCATCAATGAAGGGATAGAAGCATGATGTCAAAATTTGAAGATGACAAAGATTGGTAGAGTCGTTAATGATCAGTGTCAAGCAGTGCTCCTTCAGAATGACTTGAACAGACTTAAAGATGGTTAGAGAAGTCACAAACTATGGGCAGATGTGAAGTTTTCTGAACAGTGTAAACAGGCAGCCAGGAAAGTCCCCATAGTGCCCTATTGATGATTTATCGAACGTTATCCTGTAGAGAGAGGGAAGTCATAATCCCATTGTATAATGCAATTGTAAGACTACATTTGGAATACGGTGTTCAAGTAGGCAGACCTCATCTGAAAAAAAGACATCGAGCTTCTTGAAAGGGTTCAAAGATGGGGAACTCCAATGGTGAAATTGGTAGAAGGATGACCATATGAGGAAAAACTCTATGTGGGCTACAGAGCTTGGCAACAAGGCACCTTAGAAGTGACCTGATTGAAGTTTATAAGGCTCTGAGAGGGATTAGTAAAGTGAATGAAGGTGGAATTTTCACTGTTATAAAGAAGCCAGTGAGTTATTGATTGTTGGAAAAAGTTTCCCTCACATGTAATTGAGGCTGACTATTTGAATAAATTCAAAGGTCAACAAAAGGTCTGTGTGAGGATGAAAGCATATAATTTGTATTTTCTTATCTATTTTAGTTTTTTTTTTTTTTTTTTTTTTGTCAGTGCAGCAAAAGCCTATAGCTTCCTTGCAACTATATGGCAAACATTATTACTATTACTAATAATATGATAGGCACTTCAGGCCTGGAAGCACTGCTTATGGAAGATTAGGCTGTGTGTGTGTGTGTGTAGTAGTAGTAGTGGTGGCATGTGATGCAAGAAAGCAACTGTATGAGCTTATGCAGCATCAGTCAAAAAAAAAATAATAATAAATAATAAAAAAATCACACCATTCCCTCCAAATGCCTGTCCAGTTCCTCAATAAGCAGACACATATACAGTTAAATGTTTATTCATACTAGGTGCATGTTTGTTTATTCTTATTTATTTTTTTAATTATTTTTTACCGTTGAAAACTTAACAGCCATTTTTAGAAATTCAAATTGCAACTGCTCTAAAACTATTCAGAATCAGAGACATGTTAATATGAATTTTTTTCATTGTTTCCATGTCCTGAATCCACCCTGAAATACAGTCCAAATGTTATGAAACACCCTGCATATAAATATTTAATTATATGTAAAACAATATATATTTCAATTTCATAATTACAATATTTATTCATGTACCAAACTATAAATGATATGTTATTCCTCAAATTTATAAATAATAAAAAAAGATAATAATATTTAAATCAGCATATATCTTTCTATACATTAAAAACATTTTCCTCCTAGTGATATTTATTCCAGTCAATGGGAGAAGAGAGCGGGGCAATTATGTCACTACAAATGCACAGGTAAATAATTATATTGTTGTCTTCCATTGAAAGACAGCTGCCTGTATAACATTCATCAACCTCGTGCAAGTATAGAACATGGTGTCACTATCATTTTGAATAAGGAATGTTCAAGGCATCTTCTTGGATACAATCCTAATAATAGTAGAATGATGACAGTTAGACTTCAGAGCCAGCCAGTAAATCTCAGTTTTCGCTGCATATGCACTGACATCAACATCTACAAATCTGGTCCCAAAAAAGGATGTTTTGATACTCATGGGTGATTTCAATGCAAAAATAGGCAAGACAGTTTCTTTTAGTCCAGAATGTGGTAGGTTTGGTTTTGGTACTAGAAATGAGCGGGGTGAAAGTTTAATTGAATTTTGTCATCTGAACAGTCTTGTCATATGTAACACCTGCTTTCAGCAGTAGCACCCGAGAAGGCTCTACACATGGAAATCTCCTGATCATAAAACAAGGAACGCCACCTTTGCTTTTGCAGCAAAGATGGCGTTCCAGTGTAATCACAGCAAAAACACTTCCTGGAGCAGACTGTGGCAGTGATCATCAGCTACTCCACATCGTTTTCAAGCTGAAGCTGAAAAAGATCATGAATAAGGTTTTCCCTAGACGATTGGATGTAGAAAATATTACAAACAATTATATGCTTGAAACAGGCAATCGTTTTCAAGCTCTATTAGAACTAGATGATGATATGCTGCTTGAGGAAATGTAGGAAAATACAAAAAAGCATTATTAAGGATTCAGCAAATAGACACATTAGAGAAAGTCAAAGATCAGGAAGCCTTGGATTACAGAAGCACTTTTAAACTTATTGAACAGAGAAGAACTGCAAAAGCCCAGGGTGTACAAGGAAACGAAGAGTATCAGGAACTAAGCAAAGCCATCAAGCACTGTTTAAGCCAGGACAAACAGTATTATATCAATTGAAAGTGTAAAGAAATCGAATACTACAACAAACGAAACAACATTAAAAAGTAGTATGTGTAATTAAGTCCTTAAGATAAAAGTTTCGACCAAAAGTTAATGTAATTAAGGACTCCAAAGGGGAAATTTTAACAGAGGAGAACACAATCAGAGGAAGGTGGAAAGAATACTGTGAGCAGCTCTTCCAAGCACCTGCTGGTACTAATGATCTACCACCCCCTTTTCAAGAGTGTGATCACGAACCAGTTCCACTGAAGGAAGAAGTCGAAAAAGCCATCAGAGAATTAACGTGTGGCAAGTCACCTAGAATTGATTAAAGCTACAGGTGTGAAGGGTGCCAAGTTTTTTCATAAAATGATTGTAAAAATTTAGGAAACAGGATAGTGGCCATCAGATTGGAAGAAATCAATTTTCATCCCCTTACCAAAAAAAGGAGATCTGAAAATCTACTCAAATTACAGCCTAATTGCTCACGCTAGCAAGATTCTTCTTAAAATCATATTGAACAGAATCTCAAGAAAACTTGAAGAAATGCCAGAAGAGCAAGCAGGTTTCAGAAGGGGTAGAGGAACCAGAGATCAGATCTTAAGCCTATGACCGATTACTGAAAAATGCAAAGAATTCAATGTTCCAGTCATTTTGTGTTTTATAATTTATGCAAAAGCATTTGATTGTGTTCAACATGAGAAACTATGGGAAACGATGACTATTATGGGTTTCGCAATCCACATGATTTGGCTGATTAAGCTACTGTACCAGGAACAGGATGGAACTGTGAGAATAAACATGGGAAACACAAGCCTTTTCACAATAGGTAACAGTATCAGACAGGGCTGTATTTTGTCACCTCACCTTTTTAATCTTTATGCTGAAGATATCATGCGTGAAGCTGTGGAAGATTTAGAGACTGCCATCAAATTTGGAGGGCTGAAGATAAACAACCTTCATTATATAGATAATGTGGTGTAATTCTAAGGATCATCTTAAAGAAACTCTGAGGAGAGTAGGTGAAGTAAGTAATAAAAAAAGGATTGTTTCTAAATGTGTGTAAACTAAAATTATGGTGATAATCTTGATTCTTGATAATCTTCGTCCAGTAAAATGAAGGTTAATGGGCAAGATATTGAAGAAGTTCATGAATTTGATTACTTAGGGTCAAGAATAAATAAAAATAGTGACTGCTCAAACAATGTAAAGAGACTATGTAAAGGCAATTGCTAAAACGTTGGTCGCTAATCTCAAAATTATGGAAGATCGTGATCTGCCCCTAAAGACGAAACTGAGAATCACTGATTCGTTAATTTTTCCATTTGTCACTTATGGATGTGAAGGAATGAATCTGAAGAGTTGACAGGAAGAAAACTGAGTTATCTGAAATGTGGTGTTACAGGAGAATACTGCATATTTCTTACTTGGATCAAAGAACAAATGAATGGGTATTGAATAAAATTGGCAGGCTTAAAATTCTTCTTCTTCTTCATAGCATCAGCAAAAGAAAATTCGTTTTTTGGTCATATAGTAAGAAGGGAAAACTTTCTGTTGAAGAATATAATGGAAGAAAAAACTGAGGGGAAGAGGTGCAGAGAAAGACCTGCAACTAGGTGGAAGGATGGGATCAGTGAACTTCTGGGCACAAACTTTGTGATGCTGCTCGTATAGCATACAATGGATGCAGTTGGAGGAATTTGTTGGTTTGCCACATCAGGGAGCTATGTGAGTGGACGAAGAAGATGGTGTATCTACATTATGATATCTATATAATATAGATGCTATCAAGGCAGTGTTAGGTGGGTTGGAAAACTGCTAGATTGGGGGGATACACAGACTAATACATTAACAGTAGCCAATGGCAGAGGTGAAAGTGATTCTTGCACTGCTTCTATTGGAATGGGTAGTAGCCTGTAAAACAAGGTTCAGGGGATTTCAGAGACTGCTGGGAGTAATTGCGGAACCAGTAAATACACGGGCTGTGTTAGGGTAGCTAAGAATAGGAACAGGTGCATGTATACTTGCGTTTACACCAATGCTAGGAGTTTGGTAAATAAATTTGATGGATTTGAGGTGTTGGTCAAAACATCAAAGGCAGATACTGTTGGGATATCAGAGACATGGTGTCACACAGATATAAGGAATGCAGAACTTGAATTTGAGGATTACAATTTGTACAGGAATGATAGGAAGGGAAGAGGGGTTATGCTATTAGTTAAGAAACACAAAATCCAAGGAAGTAAAGCCAGTCGACATCGCTGGACAGTGCAGTGTCGAGTCAGTTTGGTGTGACATAAGCATTGGGAGATCAAAATTGAGAGTAGGAGTGTGCTATAGGCCTAATGACTCTGATGAGTATAATGAGAAACTGTACAGGGAAATAGAGTGGGCCAGTAAATCAGAGAGTCTAATAATGGGGGATTTTAATTTCCCAGATATTGACTGGAATTTGTGGGTTGGTCACTCACACACTAGCAAGGCTTTTGTGGATTTATAGGATTATTGTTTTCTACAGCAGCATGTTCGGGAGGCAACTAGAGGGAGTAATACTCTTCATCCGCACTTCATAAGCACTGCGAAAGCAAAAATAAGAGTAGGAGTGTGTTAGTATTAGTATTAGTAACGGCCGCATGGTGCAAGAAAGCCTATGGCTTATGCCGTACCAGCCAAAAAAAAAAAAAAAAAATCCGAACAAAACAATGATAAAAACAAAAAAAAAAAATAAATAAATAAAAAACTAAATAATAATAATTAATAAAAAAAAAAAAGGAAATTAAACCTATCATCCTATGCGCTTCCCTTACCCGAAAGTACTATCCAGATGACCTTTGAATTTCCCCAAACTGTCGGCCTCTACCACCCATGTAGGCAACTTATTCCAGTAATTTATAATTCGCTGGCTAAAATAAAACTTCCTGCAGTCCAATACATCTCCCCCGTAACTTGAATTTATGTCCCCTAGTTCTAGCATCATTTATAATCTTGAAAATTTTGTCCTCATTCATTTTATTGATGCCTCTCAGAGCCTTAAACACCTCAATCAAATCTCCTCTAAGGTGTCTAGTTCCCAACCTCTACAACCCACATATTCGAAGTCTTTCTTCATAAGGACGCCCTTTTGCCGATCTCGCCAGGCGAGTTACCCATCTTTGCACCCTTTCAAGAAGCTCAATGTCTTTCTTTAGGTGCGGTCTCCATACTTGAACACAGTATTCCAAGTGTGGTCTAACATAAGCCTTATATAATGGGATTATCATGTCCCTATCACTACTTGCAAAAGTTCGATAGATCATCGATAGGACACCATGGGCCTTCCTTGCAACCTGTTTACAATGCTCAGAGAATTTCATGTCTGACCGTATCATAACACCCAAGTCCCTTTCCTCCAGTACTGGGTTTAGTTGAACTCTACCAAGTGAATAAGTTTTTTTGGGATTACTGTTTCCCAGGTGTAATACCTCACACTTTGTTGGATTAAAGCACAGCTGCCATTTTTCTGACCATTCCTGAAGTCTATCTAGGTCTCTCTGAAGAAGCTCAGCTTGACAGTGATCATTAACTACTCTACCAATTTTAACATCATCTGCAAATTTAGACATCACGCCCTCTATCCCTTCATCAATGTCATTTATGAAAATTAAAAACAACAGTGGTCCTAATACTGATCCTTGGGGAACCCCACTTCTTACATCAACCCAATCTGAGGAATAGCTATTTATTATAACCCTCTGTCTCCTGCCCTGAAGCCATCCTTCTATCCAAGGATTTTCCCAGTGATTCCAACCTGTTCCAGCTTATAAAGCAACCGCTCATGTGGGACTGAGTCAAAAGCTTTGCTGAAATCTAAATAAACAATGTCGAAATTATTCCCTAAATCCAGCTCGTGAGTGACCCTTTCGAAATAGCGAACCAGATTTGTTAAACATGATTTTCCCTTTACAAAACCATGCTGAGTATCCTTGAGTATTTCAATTCGATCCAAATGATCCTGAATTCCACCCTTGATCATTGCCTCCATGATTTTCCCTACTACTGAAGTCAGACTGACAGGTCGATAATTTTCAACTTCACTTTTAGAGCCCCCCTTATGTATGGGAGATACATTTGCACTTTTCCAATCCAAGGGAATTTCCCCAGAGTCTAATGATGCTCGCATAATTAGCTTCAATGGTTCAATGCACTCGCTTGCCGCCTCTCTTAAGATTATAGGGTATATTCCATCAACTCCAGGAGCCTTACTAGTCTGAAGGCTCGAAAGTTTTTTCACAATTTCCCATTGCCACAAAAGGCTTTTCATTTGTAAATATCGATGCATAATAACTGTTGAGTTCATCTGCAACGGCAGCTGGTGTATTTATTACTATCCCCTTTCCCTTACGTAAAGGTCCGATCTGGTTTGTCCTGCTCTTCTTGGCATTTATATATGTGAAGAATTCTTTATCCCCCTTCTTTGCTCTGTTTGCTAGTGATTTCTCATAAACTGCCTTTGCCTGTCGAACCTTTTCTGTGGCTCTATTACACATCACCTTGTAGCTGTTATAGGCTTCAGTACTTTTTATTGCTCTGTAACCTTTCCATGCCACCTTTTTCTGCTCAAGTAATGTGGAACTTCACTATTCATCCAACTTGGAACCCTTCTCGTGGAGTATTTTTTTAATGGTATATATGCATTCAAGGCATCTGTGATTAATGTTTTGAAAGCGTACCACAGTTCAATTGTATTCATTCTCTGTGCGATATCTACCCAGTTAATAGAGGCCATGTAGTACCTTAAGGCATCGTAATTTCCTTTTCTGAAATCAAAACCCATTCCTTTGCCTTTTACTTCTGCTACCTCTCTCGTCATCATCCACCGTAGACCTCCGTGATCACTTCCTGCTACTGGTTCCTCTACTGTCAGCCCTGTTATTGTCATCTGATTCATGTGTGATGATGAGGTCTAGGATATTCTTTTCTCTAGTACTTTCCCTGACATGTTGATACAAATAACAGTCATCTAGTTGATTTAAAAATTTTGTTCCCCATGTCGAGTTTCCTTCCCATTTACTCCAATCAATTAGAGGCAAATTGAAATCACCCATAATAAGGCATTGATGCTTACTTGCCCATTCCATTTGCACGTAGAGGCTTTTGTCATAATCTTGATAATCACCTGGTCTGTAGATTACTCCTACTTGCATTATACCTTTGTTTCCAACTATCTCACACCATTCAGACTCTATACTAAATGTCTGAATCTGGGAAAGCTATCGTCGCACTCAGGCTGCTTCTGATAAGAAGCATTACCCCACCACCCCCTTCTATCTAACCTATCCTTCCTAAATACATTATACAAGCTGTACTGAAACTCATCATCCCCAATTTCTGGGTAGCACCACGTCTCTGTAAGCCCTATTATGTCCGCATTACTTGTTTTAACCAGCAGTTCGAATTCGCTCATTTTATTGACGACACTTCTAATGTTTACTGTATAAACAATTAAGATTTACTGTTCTTGTATATTTAACAACCCTAACACAACCCTTGAAGTTTTTTAGGCTCTCTTCCCTGATATTAGCTACCCACTCACGTGAAACGTTTCTGCCCTCAGAACATCTAGACAATACGTCCAGTTGGGGTAACAGATAAGAACTCTTAAGGTATGTGCAAGAGTTACTTTGACCAATATTATCAGATAAACACGTGTCAGTATTACCCACATCCCCCTTTATTAGCAGTTTCCCAGAACCTTTAAGGTATCCTCAATAATACTGGCAAAAACTTTTGCATCACCTTTGTTTAGGTGTATCCCGTCTCTACAAAACAAATTCCTTCTACCTACAAGTGTGGGCCATGCTGATAGAAATTTACTCCCTAAAGCCTTGCAGACTCCTTCAAGTCTTGAGTTAATCCACAAGGCTCTTAACATATAATCCCTCCTATCGTGTCTGGGCAGAATTGCAGACACATAGACATTATGGCCTAGCTCGCGACACTTCCTCAGCATGGTCCTGTATTTTTCCAACAAATCGTCAGATCGTGTACGTTTAATATCATTTGTCCCCACATGAATAATATTATTTTCTTTACCCCCTTTAAAATCTGACAATCTGTTGGTGACATCATCAATAGTTGCTCCCGGCAGACATACTCTGGTTCTGCTCCACCTATCCTTATTACAAAAAATATTCCCCGTTTCCTTGACAATGGAGTCTCCTAATAAAACAATGTCCTTTTTAACCAGAGTAGTTTGCACTTGGTTTTTCTGTTTTGAGGCTCGAATCGGGTGTGCATCACTTGGTAGATTGCTGAAGTTTTGAGTTCCTGACGAGCTCCCAGATGCATTATTTTCGAGGGCAAGCACTCGTTTTTTCAGGGACTCAAATTGTTCCATCAGTGCACCAAATTGGAATTTAAGATCGGTGCACTCCTTACATCGATCACAAAGAAAAGAATCCCCAGGTGAGGTAGGATTAGTCACCAGGCAAACCTTGGAAAACATTCCACAGGTTCCACAACGGATTAAATCATTACTCACCCATAAATCGCCATCGGCTATTTTCGTGTGAGTCACGATACCCTGTGACGTGTTTAAGGCAGATCTCGTAACTACCATTATAAAATTAAATAAATATCAATGAAAGTAAGTTTAAAAAATTATATCTATAATATTATTAAAATCAAACAGTTACAGGAAAACCTATAACAAAATAATGCAACAATATCTGAATAAATCAAATATTTAAAAGCACTATCCAAAAGTAAACCACTTAACTGAGGAGCCCTGTCTAAGCGCGTCCACTCACCTCGAATGCCAACAGTTATAGGCCTAATGACTTGAATGAGTACAATGAACAATTGTACAGAGAAATAGAGTGGGCTAGTGAATTGGAATGTCTTATAATGGGGGATTTTAACTTCCCAGATATTGAATGGAACTTGTGGGTTAGTCACTCGCACACTAATAAGACTTTTGTGAATTTATTGGATGATTGCTTTCTACAGCAGCGTGTTCGAGAGGCAACCAGAGAGGGTAATACTCTTGATTTGGTTATCAGCAGTGATCATTCGTGTATTAAGAATTTGCAGATAAAGGAATCACTAGGTGGCAGTAATCACAGTGTACTGATGTGGGATTTACTTAAAGATATAATTACCATCGGGGTAAAGGAAAAGGTTTTTGCTTCAGTAAAGGTGAGTAGAGATGTCTCAGACAGTTTTTAAATTCTGTACAGTGGGATCAACTGATGATGTTACCAACAGCAAATTCTAAGTGGGAAGCATTCAAGGAATTAATCATTGGAAGCTACTAAAAGTTTCATACCTATTAAGAAATATTGTTCAAGGTTTAGGCCTAAATGGTTATCAAATGAACTAATGAGACTCGTGACAGAGAAGAAAAATGCATGGGATGCATATAAATTATCAGGCGACACAGAAGCCTATGGCAGATATAAGCTAATCTGTAATCAGGTCACAAAGGAGGTTAGTCAGACAAAGGCAGATTACGAGAAATCTTTGGCACACGATGCAAAGATAAACAGCAAGGATTTCTTTACTTATATAAACTCTAAAAGGAAGGGGATGAATCTGATTGGTCCACTTGATATCGATGGTTTGACTGTTGATGATCCTACTCAGATAGTAAACTGAATGAGTATTTTGCATCTATATTCACACATGAGGAGTTATTATTAAGGTTTGAAAATGTCAGAGTGTTATCAAATGGTAGCAGGGTGCTGAATGATTTTTGTAATAACTGAGAGCAAAGTGGAGGAGAAATTGTTGAAGTTAAACATAACAAAGTCACCTGGGGTGGATCGGATGTATCCAGTTATATTAAAGGAGGTGGCAAAGGAAGTAAGCAAACCCTTAGCCATAATTATGTGAGCATCTTGGTCTCAGGGGTGGTCCCCACAGACTGGAGATGTGCAAATGTATCCCCAATTCACAAAGGGGGATCAAAGGGTGACACGAGTAATTACAGACCAGTTAGTTTAACTTCTGTTCCGGGTAAAATAATGGAGGCACTTGTTAAAGATGCATTGCAGGATCGTCTAGACAAGACTGCAGCAATAATTCAGACACAACATGGGTTTGTTAAGGGAAAGTCTTGTCTGACAAATTTGATTGGTTATTATGATGTGGTTACAAAGGAACTGGATGCAAAAAATAATTTTGATATCATATACAGCAGGCCCCCGTTATAATGCGGTTCGCTTTACGCGGATTCGCTATAACGCTCTTTTACAGATTGCATTTTTGGCATATTTAACGAAATCGTTTCATTTGATGGAGTCGATAGTTTGAAAATGAATAGCAAAACAGCATTAAAACATTTCCCACGATGACTTGAGAAATTTTCCCACGCTCAGTGAAATTTTCTTGCACGCTAATTTAATTGCAGTACAGTGACTTGTTACATAGTTCCAAGATCAACATTTTAAAAAATGATCAAGTATATTGCTTGTAATATTTGCGTTATATGCATTTATCGGAAGTCTAGTCATCACTCAGTATGGTATTAGACATCATGCGTAACGGAAAGTTTACTTGAACATTGTATCATAATTAATTCAACCAAAGCGGTTACATTTTTGAAGAGCTAATAATGACAGATAGGAATGAAAAAGCTTTGATTGATTGATTGATTGATTTGGGTTTTATTGGCGCACTAGCAACTAAGGCTATAATGCGCCAAGACCAGGTAATATCTAAAAATTTAACATCTCGGTGACCTAATTAATTAGGCCACCATGTCCAGATCTAAAAACATAAATAAACAACAATAACATATAAATTTTAAATACGATTAAAAACCTTTATTGCTTTTAAAAAGCTAAAAACAGCAGACACATTGTCATTGTCGGATAAAATCTGACTGAGTGTATAAGGCTCAGTCAGATGATTAAAAGCGGTAAAACGAGTATTGCTAAAATCTGGACAGTCAATTAAAAGGTGTGTGATCGTTAAGATTGTGCCACAGGAGGGTCATCAGCCCTCAGAATGAAAAAGCAACAACGTCTGGGCTCAGTACGAAGACTATAAATGTAAGAAAAAGACTAAATTTGAAAATTAAATTAGACGTTTTGAAGTGAATCGATAGCTGTTCCACTGCAAGCAACTAGGACTATGCCGGCTATTATAATATTCCATGCAGAATTCAGTTAAGTTAAATAGAGAGAGAGAGAGAGAGAGAGAGAGAGAGAGAGAGAGAGAGAGAGAGAGAGAGAGAGAGAGAGAGTGAGAGAGAGAGAGAGAGGGGCCAATATGATGATCTGAAGAAAACTCGCCTAAAAAAATGTGGAACCATTTAAATCTGGTAAGGGCTGGTAGAAGATTTAAAATCCAGGAAGAAGCCTAGTGCAGATCAAGGAGCCGAAACTTTCAAAAAAAGAACTTGTTAAAATTATTGAAGATGGGTATTATGTGTTATACTTCTCAACAAGTTTTTAACATAGATGAAGCAGGACTTTTGTGGAAATGAATGCCTAAAAGAAGTTTCATATTGAAAGAACAAAAAACATGCCAAGTTTCAAAGCGGCGAAGGATCAGTTGACTTTATTGTTGGGTGGTAATGCTGTGGGCCATTTAAAATTATTACCCCTTTTAGTTTATTTGGAAGAGGGCCAAAGTTCAACTCAAAATTCACACATTTTTCATGATTAAATTCATCCATTAAATTAAATCAATTAAATTCACTATTTTAATTGGAATTTTAAGTTTACTTTTGATACGCAAGTAGTTACCACATAATTATACGTATGTAATGCAGAATATTTTATATGTGCAAATATTTGAATATTAAATATTTTGACTGACATTTGTGCATCTTTTCATTACTGTTTATTATTGATTAGGAAATATACTATGGCACCGACCGCAGCTCATAAATACATATGTTACCTTATGGGAAAGCGGCGCTCACTTAGCGCGGATTCACTTAGCGCTCTGTTTTTCCGGAACGAATGATCAGCATTAAGCGGGGGTCACCTGCTTAATTTCAGGATTTCAGGAAAGCTTTTGACACTGTTGCGCATGGAAGACTACTGTGCAGGTGGCCGGTAGTACAAGTTGATGGTAAATTGTGCTCTCTAAAGTAACTTAAATTTAGTAAAAAATCTAGATTATTACCCAATATGATAGATATCATCTTATAGTGGACGCCAAATGCTTTCCAATCATACGGGTCATGGAGGCACTGGACTTATGGCAGATAAGTAACTTTTAATTTTAATTTGTGTTTGAACAATTTTGTTAAAGCTGAAGTAAACTACTGCCATTGTCTTGACCGGCTGAAGGTCACTGGTGTGAAGGTAGCTTTTTGGTCGCTATATTGCCTTCGGCAGTAGTTGCCCGCCTGCGACCACCTGTAGTTAACCCAATAGACTTAAACATTATTGTTCCTCCTACAACTCTACTGCAGAACAGTAAACTGACTACCCTTCCCCTATTAATGCTTGATTTGTCATCTGCTGCTTATAGCTCTGCATAATGGCTGGAAAAGTAAATGCACATCGTAGAGCTTCACTGCGTTCCTGCAGGCAACCGCACCAGTCCTCGGGGGAAGAAAACTCGGAGGAGGTTCCCTCCTCGATCGCGATGACTAAAAACAAAATTCGGACCGCGAAACAACAGGCTTCCGCGGCAAATGAACACGGCATACATGACGCGGACAACTTTCCCGGCGGCGACGATGCTGATTGTAATGGGGTGAACAGCGATTGTGATCCCACAGCATCCACGAAGAGACTTCCTACCCTCAAGAAAAAGATTCTCAAAAGACCAGACGCATCTGGTTCACTCCCCCCTAAACAATGGGAGGATGAAGAGGAATGGGATGAAATGCCGAATTTATTCAGCAAAGATTTTCCCAACCTGAAAATTATACACAAACTGAGGCGCAAAATGGAATACTGTCTCAGTAGCAAAAACAGCAACGTCACCAGGGCCGTATCATTACAAATTTTGTGCTGCTGGGGCTCTTTAGAGAAGAAGTTATATGAGGTTATTATAGAAAATGAACAGCTGAAGGCCACCAATGCCCAACTCCAACAAACTAATAAAACTCTATCTAAAGTAACTAAAAATCCAACTATAGCAGCTCTGAATACCAACTAAAAATCCAACTATAGCAGCTGAATATAGCAGCTCTGAATTATAAAAGCTAGAGAAGGGTGCGACATCCCAGATAGCGATGGAGTGAAGGACACCGTCCTAAAGAAGATAAAACCAAAATTAGACAATCTCCAAATCAAAAACATTCACAAAATTCGCGACAAAGGGATAATATTGGAAGCAGCCACTAAGTCAGATCTAGAGCAGATCAAGTCTTGCGGCACAGCTGAAGATCTAACTCTTACCTTTGAAACCCCCTAAACTCAGGGGACCAAGTTTAATTGTGTTTAATGTAGATGGCTCAATCCAGAAAGTTGACCTACTGGAGGAAGTATATAACAGAAATCTCTTTGAATCCATGAGCAAAGAAGAAGCCATTAAGGAGATGAAAATTCAATTTTCCACCAATGCACGGACTCGCGGTCGACTTAATTGGGTTATAGAAGTGTCCCCCAGGATAAGGAGATTCCTACACAGCCAGGATAGAATTTTTCTGGGCTGGTCATCCCACAGATTCAGAGATTTTGTACCAGTCCTGAAATGCTACAAATGTCTTGGTTATGGGCACACCTCTGCTAAGTGTCTTAAAAAACAACCAATATGTGGGCATTGTGCTGAGGCAGGGCATCTCTACAAGGACTGTCCCAACAAAGCCTCACCTCCTAAATGCTCAAATTGCAAGGCAATTAACAAACCCTACGATCACTCTGTGCGGGATGGAGCGTGCCTTGTATATAGAAGAGCAGCAGATATAGTACGCAATAAGACTAACTATGGAAAATAGGATGCTCAACCCCCCCCCCTCTCCCAGACTTCGTATAGCTCAAATCAATGGCCAAAAATCCATCTCAGTGGCAACACAGCTTCATCCCCTAATGGACGAGTTGAATCTAGACATTCTTCTCCTTCAGGTACCATACTGCGTCCGTGGAAGGGTCTCTGGTTTCCCCCTGGCTTTCAGGAAAATCCAGACGACAAACCAGTTGTGCCTTGCTGCTATCATCGTCCACAATCCAGACTTAGTAGTAACACAGATAGAATCACTCTGCACTCCCCACCTAGCGGGGGCTACAATAGAAGGCAGCTTCGGCCGTATTGCGGTCCTAACAGCATACTTCCAATTTGGTACAGATATCCTCCCGCACATAGCTCGACTAGAACAAGCTCTTGACCTCCTGGAGAACACTGATGTCATCATAGCCGCAGATTCGAATGCCCAGTCAACACAATGGTTCAACACCTCTACCAATGCAAGAGGAGATATGTTAGATGAATTCATTGCCTCACGCAGCCTTGAAATCATCGACGGACCAGGACAACCAACCACCTACTCTTCGGGAACTGGAGAGTCTAACCTGGACATCACACTAACTACTTCTTCTCTTCGCAATAGACTCCTCCATTGGCAGGTGCATGACACAGCCACTACTAGCGACCATCGTCTCATCACTTACAGTGTCACCGATTCTGCCCTCCCTCGTCAAGTGCCTATCCAGGATATTGTAAGATTCTCTACTAAAACAGCGAACTGGGACCAGTTTGACAATGTAATTCAAGATGCTCTTCATGACCCAGCTAGCAACTTCTACCAAATGAACAGTGCGCAGAAAACAGACTTTGTGCAGAGTCTGCTCCTCAAAGCTTCAGAGGCTTCCATGAAAAAAAATGTTCCAGGAAACCAAGATCTGTTCCATGGTGGTCGCAGGAACTCACTAACCTGCGCAATTCTCTGAAGCGCGCTCGGAAAGAATACCAACGCAAGAGAAGGACTGAACCTGCTCACATTGTAGAACAGTATAGAGACCGATTCAAAGCAGTCCGCCGTGAATATACTAACAAAATTTACCATGCCAAGCAAAGCTCCTGGCGTTCCCTTGTCGAGACTGAGGGGAACTGGAATCCGTGGGGTTTAGTCCACAAACTCGTGAGGAATAAGCTGGGATCCACGGATGTCATACACTCTGTCCGCTCTGATGACTCGTCTGAGACTACACTCTGGGAAGATACAATCATCCGGATTCTGGATGAACTAATATATCAGGACAACACCAACTCTGACACTGACATCCACAGGAAGATAGCAGTACAAAATTCCAGCTTCCAGCCAGACAATATGGAGGAACCATTCACAGAGGAAGAAGTCGATGCAGCAATTAAAAAAATCAAAAAAGGTAAAGCTCCTGGTCTGGATTTTATTGAAGGCGAGACTGTGCAACGTCTCTGGGCCATAGCTCCAATGATACTTCTTCAGCTCTTCAACACCTGTCTGAATGAGGGTAACTTTCCATCACGTTGGAAGCATGCTAACCTGAGGGTCTTACCTAAGGATCCCACAGGTACCTCCAAAGCATATCGCCCGATTGCGCTGCTTCCCAGTCTTGGCAAGGTTTTTGAGAGACTGCTGCTCTCCCGCTTCCAACCCCGATATGAAGCCAGTGGTTTGGCATCCTCGCTTCAATTTGGATTCAAACAAGGGTGCTCCACAATTGATGCTCTTTCTAAAACCCTCAGAGTTGCAGAACAGTCGGATGCAACTTATGTACTGGCAATCTTCATTGACTTCAAAGGAGCTTTTGACACAGTGTGGTGGCCGGGCGTTCTTCAAAGGGCCAGAGTCTCTAACTGCACTTGGAATTTCTACCACTGCCTCAAAAGCTACTTCTCTAACCGCAAGGTCAGCATCAAAACAAGATATCACTGCATCACCCGACATCTAACCCGAGGCTGTCCCCAGGGCTCCATCCTGGGGCCAGTTGTCTGGAATATGATACTCGACGACTGACTCCTGAGGGACTACCCACACACTACTCAGCTTTCTTATGCCGACGACATGGTTATTATCATTGAGGGCCCCACCCGCGCCACCATAGAAACCCAGGCTACGGTTGTTCTCGCTGCTGTGTCCGTATGGGCCACGGAAAATAAACTCTCAGTCTCCACTGAGAAGAGCAAAACCCTCCTATTAAAAGGCAAACTGGACTTCTCCAGACCTCCTACCATACGTTTTAATGGCCGCCCACTGAAAAACTATCGATCGGTGAAGTACCTAGGAGTAATTTTGGACGAAAGGAGAACTTTCATTCCTCATATCCAAGCTATCAAAGAAAAGATAAAAAATTACATCACTATGTTAGCACGCTTTACCCGCAAGGACTGGGGTCTTAAAGGACCAACTCAACGCCTTTTATACTCAGCAGTATTTATACCAATTGTCACATATGGAGCTGCAGTATGATACCACCGAATGAGTTTAGTGCATGCTCAACGTAAAATTCAGCAAATTCAACGACTTATGCTACTACAAATGACCCGCGCATGTAGAACGACATCAACTGCCACCCTACAGCTACTAACAGGCCGCCTCCCTTTGGACCTCCACGTCGCTTTTATCGGACTTTCTCATGCCATCAAGAAGAATAAGGAAGCTGAATTCCTCACTATTCAAACCCGTATGGATACTGACATCAAACAGGAACATAAACGTGTGTGGCTACAATTCATAAACTTATGGCAAACCCGCTGGAATAACTGGTGCAACTACTAAACTTTTCCTTCCTGTGGTAACCTACATCAACAAGCAACGTTCCACTTGGTTCTTCCCTAATGTCTATGCTTCCTTCCTATTAACTGGCCACGGGTCCTTCAAGAGACGCCTTCTAGAGTTCGGCCTAGTCGAGGATGCCCTCTGTACCTGTGGAGAACCTGAAGACTGGGATCATGTGATGCACTCATGCAACGTATACTTAGATCTAAGAAATCAACTACTCCTAGACCTCCACACTACATCACTTCGGCCAGAAACCAAATTATTGGAATCTAATGATGCCTTCCGTGCACTGACCAGTTATGCCAACGAGGTCTTTTGTCGTCGCTGGCATCACCTGCAACTCCCGAACATTGCTCCTGGATAACCTCCTCTAGACAGCAACTGATACCTAGCACCGGAAACTTCCAGACGTGAAACTGCAAATGGCGGACAGCCCTGTCGACGCCGCTCCGTGATTCTCCATTGTGACGATCCTGGACTCTTTAATTTGAACTTTACCTATTCTCTTCTTCCTATCCACAGTCTTTCTCCAGGACTCCCACAACTGCACCTAGCACTCTTCCTGCTCCGTTTCGCCTGGGAGGATGCCTACGCTCTGTCATCCTCACTATCTTGTCTGTCTTCCACTTTCCTGTCTCTTCTCCGCTCTTTCCTTGGCCCTCCCCACTCTCGCTCCTGCAAGAGTGTGGACAGCCCGTCAGATGTCTTTTACTCCCTGGTCTGGCTCCTCGTGCCAGTGG